>NC_069392.1:72529740-73749740 GCF_027475565.1 Acinonyx jubatus
TGTATTTCCATCTCCCTTTTAAAATTCCTGGTACCTCATTTCATCCTTTGCTGCCCATAGGCATCTGTTCCCCTCTAATTATTTGCCATTTAGAAAAACTCTGCTTAAATTCCTTGTGCATCTGTCCCTTGCTTGGTGTACATTTGTGATGCTTAAATATGGTGCTTGATATTAGAGCAGCCTTGCGCAGAAGTACAAAAACTTTCCCATCCCAGAAAAATGGTTCAGTATGCTCTTCTCCAAAATGTATATACAAGGTAAATTCAGTGTTACCAGGATTTTATAAAATAAGCGTGTATTCCTATATGCACCTCCCTCCCTCCCTGTCTCTCTCTCTCTCTCTCTCTCTCTCTCTCTCACACACACACACACACACACACACACACACACACACACACACACACACATTTCCTCCTCAAAGATTTGGCTATTGGTAAACAAAGCTTCTAGTGTATCTTCCAACCAATGCCTTTATAATATAAATACCAGTAATAATGCCCTTTCCAAAACACAGCATTTACTTTTAAGTAGCTGGGGTCTCCTAGCTCCTGAATTATTTTTTGCTAGTCTATTAAAGAGAATATGATTATTTTGCATTGAAATATCCTTACTTTCAAGGATATCACCTCTTGAGAACACAGGAAAATAAAACCTTGAAAAATTAGACACGGTTTGGTAGCATCAAAAATCCAACATCGAACACGTTTAATTCCTACACCTCAACCACACATCCTTCTTTCTCTTTGCTTGTTCCTTCATCCTTCCATCCTTCTTTTCCCTCCTCCTCCCCCATACCCCTCCTCCCTTAATGAAGAGGCACTCTATAAGCGAAAAGCACTGGATTGGAAACATGGAAAGCTGGCTTCTAAATTTAGTTTTGCCAATAACTAGGTGGGAGTTTGTTTACTTATCTGAATTGGAGTAAATGATCCTGAGGCTAAGGAAAAAAATGCTATTAATACTATTAGTAGTAGTAGTAATAGTAATAATAATAATAATAATAATAATAATAATAGTTTACTCCCTGCCGAATATTTGCAATGTAGGGGGTACGGGGGAGGAGTGGTGTTTAGCAGCATGGATTTGAGAGTCAAAATGCCCAGGTTTGAATCCCAGACCCACTCCTAATGAATTAATGATATGGCAAAACTACTGGATATCTTAGTGCCTCCATTTTCTCATTAAAAAAAAAAAACAGGACTAGTAATAACATCTACGTCCTGTGGTTGTGAGGAACAAATAAATTAAGACATTAAAGGCACTCAGAATATGTATATATGTATTTTTTCTCATCTACCTCCACCACTATGTAAATTTCATGCAGAAGGAGAGCATTTTTTGCTCACCATTATATGCGTATAGCCTATAATGCATGTGCCTGGCACATGGTAAGAAGTTGGCAAACAACTGTTTACTGGATGGATGGATGGATGGATGGATGGATGGATGAACAGACAAGGAAACATGCCTTGTTCTGTAAGAACCAATGATTCTAACACTGAACAATAAAATACTTACTAGGTTTAATTTATGTGGTACTTTGCATGACCCCTGTCTCAGGAAACTGAGAATTTATTATGGGAATGAAGCTAAGTACAAACAACTGTCATTATGAATCATAGAGGAAAAACCACATTAGAAGCAGGTAAGATGAATACTTTGCCAGGTCAGAGGAAGGATAGCTCAGCTCTGGGGGGTGAGGAGTGGAGTCTTCCTACCCCACAATTCCTCCCAGAAAACTCTCAGAAAAGGACAACAGTGGCAACTAAGTAGTTAAAGTCAATAGGCAATGTTCAGATCTCATATGCCCTGGTGACCAGAAAGACATTCTTATCCCCTCATTCCTAAAAATATGTTTGACTGTGGCTTCCATGACATTACGTGTCCTTCTTCTCCTACTCCTTGGGCATTCTCTTTCATGGTCACTCGAAACGTAGAGACTCCTTCAATAGCTAGGTCCCAGGTCCACTTGTTACTCGAACCTCCATACGCTATCTCGAACCTTCAACTGGTGTCTCCATGCTCCAGACTAGTTACAGACCTTCAGTTCACACTTCTCTGCGCTCCATATCCTTAACTCCAACTGCCCACTTGATATCTTCACTTGGATGGTTTAAAAGTACCTCACACTTAACACCAAACTCATGATCGTCTCCTTTCACACCTACACGTGTACTAATGTTCCCTGCGGTTTTACAGACATTGAGAGAAAAGTGAAATTACATTTATGAAGAACCTCCTATTTCTAGCTTCTGTGCCACATGTATATATCTCATTTAATCTTCATTACAATTCTCTGAGGTAGATATCATTGTCTTCACTTTTAAGATGAGAGTAGTAAGGCTCAGAGAAATTGCCTCCATTTAATCACAGACCATGGATTTCAGGCTACAAAGCTCAAAACTAAGAGGATGAATAATGTTTGCTGTCAAGAACCAATCTTGTTCCCTTAGCTTGGGCCTTATAAGCTCAAGCCATACCTCCTGATTCATACTGAAGAGATATTTTGGTGAGTTAATGAGAGGTCTATGCAGGCGATGAAGGGGATGTATACAGGGACATCTTAATCAGATAAAAACAGACAATTAAAAAAGTAGAAAACTCGCAGAAAAGAAATATAAATGGGAAACAAGTTAAAAGCTAATTAAATAAGAGCTGTAAAAAATCAGATATTAAATCCATGCTATCAGTCAAAAGCTACAAAGATGAAAGATTTTTAAATCAGTAAGCATGTCCCTAGTAAAAGTAAGAAAGCAACAATCCCCAGAGGCCCATGGAAATCACATATGTGAAAGGAAGCCTCAACAGGATTGTCCGAAGTGAAAACAACCTTGGGTGGATAAATCTCTCTGACCTGAGAACTGGGCCACCCACAACACCAGTACCACCCATGTCACCGATTTCTCTTCCCTCTCTCCTTTGGGAGTCTCTGAAGAAGCCAAGTCCTATGACATGTGTGCACCACAAGAATCACTACACTTCTTACCCTAGCTGAGGATACAACATGTCACCTTTCTTGGTAACAGGTGCCATATTAGACCATTATATTGCTCTCACTCAAGGGAAGACTTCCATCTCTTCCATGATAATTCCTGAAAAACCCACTCATTTGGCTGGATCACTAGTAAGTCTTCCTCAATCCATGTGACTTGCCCCTAACCCCCAAACCTGCAGATTCTGCTGTTTCCTGACATGATCTCTCGCAGAATATTCAAGCTCGGCTTCCTCAGCTGTTCAAAGGCAGGTAATGGCTGCCTGTCTCCATGGTGTGAAAAGACCTCTGTGATTGGAGTTCCTCTCTCTGCATATGGCTGACTGGCAGTTCTCAGACAAAGAGAATTGGCCTTAAACGTTATATACTATATTATTCATATAATATTAATATTAGAACATTCATCTCCCTGTCTCCACAGTTTTAGACCTTTGATCTCCCCCAGCTGTCAAGGAAAAATATTTTTCTGGCACAGAGTAAAGTGGATCAAACACTCATCTCTATCAATCTCAGACAGATCCTGTTGCATTTTCTGGCTCACTAGAGAGAATTTCTCTCTTCCAGTACTTGTCATGCCAAACTGACCATGATCTGTTGTAGGAAAGGATCGTGGGTATGTGAGGGAGGCAAAATGGGGAAAAGATATTCACCTTTTGGCTGTCACCCAGCAGCCACAACCCTGGCAAAGGGTATAATTTCCAAGTTTTCCACCAGCAAAATGGGAGAGGCAGATTCTTAGAGCAAAAACAACTATGTTTGGGCTCCCAAATTTAAAAAATGCCACTTACAGGGCGCCTGAGTGACTTAGTCGGTTAAGTGACTCCTGATTTCGGCTCAGGTCATGATCCCACAGTTCATGAGATGGAGCTGCACAGCGGGTTCTGCGCTGATGGTGTGGAGCCTACTTGGGATTCTCTCCCTCTCTCTTTCGACCCTTTACCCACTCATGAGCTCTCTCAAAATAAATAAACAAACTTTTTTTTTTAAACGCCACTTGCAGGGTCACCTGGGTGGCTCAGTCGGTTGAGCATCTCGCTTCGGCTCAGGTCACGGTTTGTGAGTTCGAGCCCCGAGTCAGGCTCTGTGCTGACAGCTCGGAGCCTGGAGCCTGTTTCGGATTCTGTGTCTCCCTCTCTCTCTGCTCCTCCCCTGCTGGTGCTCTGTCTCTCTCTCAAAAATAAATAAATAAACATTAAAAAAAATTTTAAAAAATGCCACTTGCTAGTCATGCAATCTCCAAGACAGACATGAAGATACTGAAGATAAATGAGAGTCCCAATACCACACCTTGTTAAGTAATGAAGCTGGAAGTCAAACCCCCTCTAACACCAACCTCCAAACTCTTCCCATGCCCACACTTATAAGGACAAAAGAGGAAAACAGCTAATAAAAGAGTAGTGAGAGGACCAGAAAGAGGGTCGAATTTGACATTTGGGATGTTGAGGGAGGTAGATTTCAAAAGACAAAAAGAATAGGCTAGGAAATAAACAAAACAAAACCCAGCAGGTAAAGCTGTCCTCCCTTAGAAAATCAACTATCTTGGAGAATAAGTAGTTTCCAGGCAACTCATGGACTACATCCTACTCAGGTGCTGATTCGTAGGCCTGAAGTGCGTCCCAATTTTAACATGACCACACAAGACCTGAAGTAAGTGATCTATGATCCACATGGGGCAATCACTGCCAGAGAATAGAGGATCCATTCTCACAACGATACGTACATGGAAAAGGAGCCAGAGGAGAAAGAGACGATGGAAGAAAATAGAAATGGAAAGATTTCTGGGAACAGATAGCAGGACAAGGAAGTTAAAATAAACTGAAGGAGGCGCATAACTGAGGTTTGTTCAGAGAATGGAGAAGGGACACATTTTCTTTGAAGACATGACAGAAGAAGCAGCCAGGTGAAGTTTAGTGGCAGATTAGATCAACTACCTCAAATCAAGCAATGCATTTGAGAAGTCTGACATCTCTCCTAAATCCCTAGGATGCCTGCTTCACTTGGTTGCCACTTTCTTTCCTACCTCTTTTCTTCCCTGAGGATGACAACTGGATCCATACAGGGTGCTGAGCTTGGACTGAACAGTAAAGGTCTGGAGTGAAAAAGACAGCCAGAGGTGGGTGAAGAAAAATGAGTTAGACACAGGTCATCTTCACCTGTGATCTCGGGAAAATCAAAGTTCAACTGGAGGACTGGGGTCGCCTCCCAGGATCCAATGCTTCTTTGAATTCAACAAATCCTAATGTGACATAAACAGACACTCAAATCACTCATGGACCATTGAACGACAAAAGTGGAAGAGTCTTCCAAATAAATGGCAACTAGGGAAGCAAGAGGAAATCAAAATACAAAAGGGTATGGGGTGGAACGGCTTGGAAAATCAACACTCTGAAAGTCCACAGAGAAGGGAGATTGAAAATTTAGGTTTTCAGCACGTGAAAATGATAATCCTCGTCGACAACAGTGGACAAAGATTTGTATTCATTCATCTTCTTCATCAGGTCAAGTAAGTGGCAGATGAGAAGACAAAACTAAGGCCCACTGAAGACATATCCCATGTGTCAAATCAAATCAGGTTGGGCTAAAGGCACTCTGAAAACATTGTGAAGTTGGCCTTGTTATCTCCATCCCCCACCTCCCCACCCCCCACTCCCCCCCCACACACACACAAAGGAAGGCCAGGAGTGTAAGTGGTCTGATCAGGATGCGAACCAGATCTAAGTGAGTACTGAAGCAGGGACTCTCCAAAAGTAAACAAGTGAACGAGCTAGATCAACAATATGTCAGAGAAATCCACAGTTCCCCTCACCCCTCTCCACTGAAAATATACGTTACCCGGATTTCTTCTTGGATTCTGATTCTCCAAATTGTTCCTAAGTGCTTTCATACTATATTGCTTAAATTTGCCAAAGACTGTAAACTACTTGAGTGTAAACACTGACCTGAATTCCACAGAGGAGTCTAATTCCAGGCCAGCAGTGCAGTTGGCAAATTCAGTCTTCACCAGATGCGTGCATGCCTATTAATAAAGCGACAGGTCCTATGCTCATCTCGATTATCCCTTCTTAAAACATAATGATGAGGGGCGCCTGGGTAGCTCAGTCAGTTGAGCGTCCGACTTCGGCTCAGGTCATGATCTCGCGGTTTGTGGGTTTGAGCCCCGCGTCAGGCTCTGTGCTGACAGCTCAGAGCCTGGAGCCTGCTTCGGGTTCTTTGTCTCCCTCTCTCTCTGCCCCTTCTCTGCTCATGCTCTGTTTCTCTCTGTCTCAAAAATAAATAAAAACATTAAAAAAATAATGATGATAGGGGTACCTGGGTGGCTCAGTTGGTTGAGCGTCCGACGTCAGCTCAGATCATGATCTCACAGTTCGTGAGTTCGAGCCCCGCATCAGGCTTGTGCTGTTAGTGCGGAGCCTGCTGCAGATTCTCTGTCCCCATCTTTGGCCTCCCCCACTCACTCTCTCTCTCTCAAAAATAAATAAAAAACATTAAAAAAAAGAAGTGTAAAAAAAGAGGAAAAGAATAAAAAAGATTGATGATAATATTTTCCCTTGAGTTCTAATACTCTTAATCATTCTTATGAGTTCTCTTTCTCATTGTGATTTAACAGTGTGCTGAAATGTTAAAAAAAAAAAAAAAGCACAGCGGTCATTAATGTGGTCCTTAAACCCTAGTGTTTTGTTAACATATAATCTTAGCTTATATTTACTTCTAATACTTTTGATCGGCTACATCTACCTGCCCGCAGTCAGGGCCAGTGGTCAGGAACACGTGCTTCAAGAGTCTGGCAGGACTGTGTGCAAATCCCAAACAGATCACTAACCAACTAGGAGCGGTTACCCCCTGTCTGGATTATTTTAACCTCTCTGTCCTTCGCTTTTCTTCTTCGTAAAATGAGGGTGAGAAATACTTTCTGTAAAGGTCGCTGTGAGAGAAAATCTGCAAATCGAAGCACAGGGTTTGGCATACAGTAAGAGCAAAGTAGCTAGTGGCTATTGTAACCATGATGGGATATCGAGAAACCTTTCTGGACATCAGCAGTAAGCATTATGGACATTGTTGGACAAAGGTCGCTGTCGTTATTTAGAAGTTAGTGCTGATGGAGCACAGATTTAATGTGCTCTTACGTGGACAGGTAAGCTTTGTATTCGTATCACGGATATAAAGACTAGAAGTTAATGTGGACTATTCTGAAAATGCATGCCTTTGGTCACCTGGGGAGAAACGGAGAACCACGAGATTCAACGTTCCTCCAAATATATCAAACTGTGTGCGTTGCTGATGACAGCGACGTCTGCACAAGAAGCACCCACCTTTTCAACTGTACGTATTTGTATTCCGTTAAGCGGAAAAATAGATCACCTCGGTGGTTCCCAAGGCTTTTGCCTTTGCTATTATGTTTGAGTTGCAAACGAGCCTTCCTGTTTTATGACCTTTTCCCTCTGCACCTTTCTCTCTGCTTGTTGCCTTATGTGCCCAATCATCCATGAGCACGACGCTGACAGAGCCATTTCCTCCTCAGCTGTTACCCTTGAGTAGCGTCCCAGTCCATTACAGGCTAACATTTAAAGGCATAATTCCTACCCACTTGCAACTTTTATTCTAAGGGAGACAAAACAAATCAGGCTGAGATTGCCAGAGTACAGTAATTTTTTTCAAATACCTCCCATACATCAAACAGTTTCATTCAATGCTCTTACAACTGTGGGGCAAATTCAGACAAATCTTTCTTCGTCCGCTCTGTTCAACTACATTTCTCCTCTGCTTCCCTACACTGACTTCTAGTGTACCCTTTGCTCTTTCTTAATTCCACCAAAAAGTGCTCACTGGAATAAATTACTTATTTATAATAATTCACTTTTATTATAAGCAAAGCAAACGTTTCATTTCAATAACTATGTAGAATGTTTGTTTTTCCGTTTGCATCCTAAGGAGAAAAAAAAAATTCAAGCAATTTTCCTGTATAGTGATACGGTCAAAATGTTCCGAGAAAGAATCCTGGTTCTGGCAACATGTTTTAAAACAGGAATATAGGACAACCACTCCATACCGATCCCCTCTCAAATAGTCTCACCCAACATTACAGATAAGCCCTGTGCTCTTAGGGATATCTACCTGATGAATTGGAAACACTGACTGCAGGGAACGTCAGTGCCTTCCTTCCTTCCACAAGTGTGGTGTGCTCACTGCTTAGCGCAATGCCCGGTGCAGAGTGAGTGATCAGTAAATATAAATAATAGATAACCTTCAACATTCTGTGTAAATATACCGAGTTATCAATAAGTCTATCTGCAGTCATCAGACTGGAAATGATTGTAAAGTTATTTTTATTAAATAGTCTTTGATTTGGCTCAATGGTATTGGCAAACGCTGAGACTGTAACCATTTGGACTACACATGCTGCTGGCCCATTTTCAAAACCACTAGCAACATGTTTATTATTTGTCTCTCCCACTTGAATAAAAGCTCCACAAGGGCAGGCATTATTTTTTGCTTTGTTTCCGGATGTATCCCAAGTGCCTGACATGTAGTCCATGCTGAGCACATATTTGCTGAATGAAGGACACATGTTGAGCACAGTTTGTAAGGTCCTTCATGAGCTGGCTCTCGCAGACGTGGAGAATCTATGCCTCACACCCGCCCTCTCTCAGTGCTCTGAAAGAGATGCCCAATCCTTTCTTTTCTAGCTTTCTGCAGATATAAATCCCTAAGCCTCAAACACTCCTCAGTCTCATTCTCACACAGCTCCCTTTGCCTGTCTCTTCCTCATCATTCAGATCTGGACTCGGATGTCAACTTCCCCAACTTCCTCTAGGTGATGTCCCTCCCTGGTAGGAGCTGCCAGAGGACCCTGTATTTCCCTTGGCCTCTTCACTTGCTGCTTCTTCCACTAGACAGAAAGTGACTCTGAGCACATGGTATTCATGGGATATCACCACCACCGACACATGCCAAGTGTCTGGCACAAAGCCGGTGCTCCATAAATACTTGATAAATGGAATTAATGAATAACTTAAAGCCTGAACACTAATACAGGAAAAAATCATAAGTCCATGTCTATATCCAGAGCAACTGATACGAATCAGTACAGATGATACAAGTCAAATAAACACAGAAACAAAGTAATTTAAAATTCAACCAATCAATGTGTTTTTGGCCCTTCCCACAAGTTATTGGTATCCCTGGCCTGTGAACAGTGGGATATGTCTTCCAACAAAACTTCACCAATCAAGATTCTGCGATTGGAAAAGAAGTTCAAAGGTAAAGAAACAGTTATTAACATCCCAAGAAATAATTCCACATGATTAATGATTTAACCATTCATTCAAATATAAGACCTTTAATTCTCTCTAGAAGTTACATTTTCAACTTGCCAAAAATTCCTAAATAAAAGCAGGTGTTAGTTTTGAAGGCAACATGTAACATACTATGACAAGTGCAAAAACTAAACTAAATTCCATACATTTTCTTTAACTCCTTTAACATATTACAAAACACAGAAGCTCTTACCTGATTTTCTCTCTGCATTTTAATTTTATTAAATTAAATATACGAATATTGAACAGAAGCACACAACTCTACCCACCACCATGGCCAGCATGTTACCTGAGAGCCTCATGGAAAGAGGCTACGAAACTATGGCTCTGAGCAACCCGAGGGTCAGGTCTGCATCCATAATGTGATCGAAACAGTGCATGTGTACGACAAACCCAAATTAAACAAAAACAGCTCCATCATTCCAAAGGTGATAGAACATGTAACAAAATACCCTAATTACCTCACCACTTAACAGACTCGGGGGGGGGGGGGTGGGGGGGTGGGGGGGTGGGGGGGGTGGGAACCCCTCATAAAAACAAATTACAGCAACTTGTGGTTCATGCTCCTTTTATTGAACAGGTAGCCTAAAAAATATTTTATCATGTACCATATGTAAGTCATACAAGATAGTAGAGATAATATTGCAAAGTATAACAAAATCACCCAAGTACTTGAGAAAAACATACTTCCCTACAACCAATTTCCAGGCTAATTTCATAGCATACTTAGCTATTTTCCTAATTGTTCTGCATAAGACAGAACTCCCTTCTTCAATGTCATTAGTCTTAGCTGTATACTCCCAAAAAACAATAAATGGATGTTCTTTTTGAAATATTTATAGTGCCAGCTTTCCTCTAATTTGGCTTGTCTTTCCTCTAAGTTAGTAAAAATCCATTAACATTTTTCCTACAAGAAAAATCATTCCTGCTGCAAATACATAATGTTTCATTGCAAATTTACAACAATGTCTGTTACTCCCATCATTATCACAGAGGCCAATCTTCAGGGCCATTAGATTAAGCCTATTGATTTGAAGGACAAATAGAATGAAAAATAGATATCATTTCAGCCCTTTCTGGAAGAATGGACAATGTTAACATATTTAAAACTATCCATTTTCTTTGACCTAAAACAGTTATTAATTTATAATATAAAAATATCTTGATGGTAAACAGTTAGGTGCTAAGTAGGTGATGACTCACTTTTACTGAGTGAAAAAGAAACAGAAGGATTTAAAAAGAAGTACTCAGTTCAAAAGAATGGAGCAGTTTTGAAAACCAAAATGACAGCTCTTTGATGTGATGTGTAGGTCAGAGATTCTCAAACCTGGCAGGACATCAGTGTCACCAAATGCACGTTTAAATTAGATGCTTGGATCCCAGCCCAGCCCTCAAAAATACAGAATGTCTGTAGGTGGAGCCCAGGCATTTGTATTATGTGAATGGCCCAGAGGTAACTCAGATGTACAGCAAGGGTGAAGATCTACAAGATTTGGTCACATGCCTGTAGGGAGTTCAGGGGCCATGGGCTAACAGCTAAAGAATGCCACTCATCAGATATAATTTTATATCAGATATATAAGGACATTAGGGAAGAGTGGGATGAAACAATATTCAAAGTAAATATAGGCTGAGATCTACCAAAGCTTCTTTCGGACATTCTCTATCCAGCTCTTGCTTCTACTTTCTCATTAGTCACACAGCACTTGCAGAGGGGGTTGGTGTTGCCGTGTTTATAGTGTCTCGAGCATATTAGTCTCCCCCGCCCACCTCAGTAAGATGGCAGATTCACCCAAGTTTGACAGTCCCCAAACAAATGATCTATTCTTTGGGAATACCAATCAAATTGCAACTGGCTCTGTATAAATGATGAAAATATGACAAAAGAAATAGGGATGTAGCTTAGGGGATCCTTCTTCTATAGATGAACTTAGGTCTGCCAGCTTTCAGAGACACTTAAACACAGAACAATTATATATGAGAATCAAGAGCTCATAAGAGGGCTGTTCCAAACAAAGACCTCCACCGAAAGTCCTGGTAGGAAAGATGCCACTGGAGATTAATTTTATTGAGAAGACTTTGGCCATGGGAACTAGGTACTGTAGGACAGAACTGTGCAGTGGATGAAAGTCTATTTGTCCCTGTCCAACATGCTCAGAAATAATGTCCCTGAAATGTCTTTCATATTCCCTTCTTAGGTAGCTGCTAAAACAATGTCCGAAAGTGGAAAGAAGTGACCACAGTGAAGTCTTCCTCACAAGAGTATTTGCATTAATGAGTATCTTAAAGTAATCTTCGTACAGAAAGCAAAGAAGGATTAATTCTGGAGGAGAAACAGAGGGTCTTTTGAATGAGGTGTAGTGGGCCATAAAGTTTATGGAGGCAAAGAGTGGGAAATGAGGTAGCCCGAAGGAAGACAATGGTCCTCAGCCCAGGATGGGAGGCGTGTGTACTCTAAGGTCAAAATGCAGGAGGTGGGGAAAATGGAGAAAGGAAAAAGGACATTTGAAGGCGCACCGTCACATCTGCCCAAGGGAAGAACTCTGAATTCCCAAACAGCACAGGAGGTTAAGGATTCAGGGATAGCTGCTGGGAATCAACAAGCACGAAGTTTGGTTTGGAGCACTGGGGAGCCGAGCGAGCTTGGAACGTAATATCCACGTATGTGAGGACGAGGGAAAGGACACAGGCACCCACCCTGAGGACAGTACAGCAAACAGACCCAGTAATAAAGAGGATGCCGTTCTCCATACGTTCTCCACCAAGATGCCAAGAATGGTAACAAAGTAAGACTAGGAATGATGAGAAAATCAAATCAATGGCCTTTCTTTACCCGGCAAGAGGTAGGGTTGCTTATGGGAGTGAGGGAGAAGTAACTTCAAAAACTCTAAGGGCACGTCTGTCTTTTTTAGTGTTGTGTCCCAGGATCTAGCATACTGCCTGGCACTAAGAGGTGTCCAATACGTGCTGGCTGCATCAGTGACTCAGTGAACACCCTGGAAACACAGCAAGACTTCATAAACACTTAACAAATACGTAACGAACATTAAACAGTGGGCATACTGGAGTAACTCTTAGACTGAGATCTTGGGAGACAAAAAAGATGTCTTGGTTATTCAAAGGCCATTTAAGATAAATTTTTTTTTAAGTACACCAGCCTGTTGTTCCCTGTAAGGGTAAATTTCAAAGGGGCTAGCCTAATGAATTCATTAGATAAAAACAAATCCAAAAAATTATTTCCAACCATCCTAAGAACCACAGTTAATTGTCTTTCCTCTCCTTCCCAGCTGGTTCTTCATTCTTTCAACTTTTTTCAAGGTTTTTTGGGTGACCACTGCTAGCTTTAGGGTTTTATTAGTTTTTTTTCTCACTCCTTGATCACCTGTTTCAGCATGATCCTGATTTCTTTTGTATTTTTTCACTCCCCTGGGAAATTTATGTCTGTTTCTGGCATCTGTCCCCCATCCTCTTTTGTGAACACTGAGGTGAAAAATTCATTTATTTTTTAGCACTGTCTCCATTGCCTGTCAATAAATTACCCTTTCTATCTCTTCAAGGCTTGACAAACCACTTTTCAGACCTCCTGGTCTTTAGGCGCTTTCAGAAATAACTCATTATTATTTATCATCACCTCATAGGTAATCTTTCTTGCTTTTTTTCACTCTTGATTTTGGGATATTTTTTAATATTCTTAACATCTTCCTGCAACCATGCCATTCTCTTCCGCTATACCACTCAATGTCAACTGTGACTCTTTCTTAATACATAATTGCCTTGTGCTCTGCAGTTTCCAGTTCTGTTTGCCTGATAGCTGTTATATTCTCACAGTGCGTTTCTTCTTACCCAGCAGAACTGTGGGACATCCGCATATTGAGTTCATCTCTGAGCACGCATGTCCCTTCCCATTCCCAGTGTTCTTCCCTTCTCTACTTATCCCTTCTTTTTCTCATTCCGTTTTACAGCATCTAACGTTCAAGGATGAGTGCTAAATTTTGTTTCAAAGGGACAGAGAGGCTGCAGTTCTGTCTACATGTATTTGGCATTTTTCAGTGCTTAAATCAATGGCTCAGATAATATTTGCTATGAAAAGCATCATTTGATGACCAAATCCAGTGCAACAATCCGTTAGGTCCAAACTCCTACATGTGTCGCAAATTTGCATAACCCAATCAAGCTTCCCTGCACTTTTTTCCTCTTTTCTAGTTTGACCACAGACTTGCTGAAGCCTGAGCTGGATTATCATTATGCTCTTAAAATACTCTCCAATTCTACACTTCCAATCATATCCTTTGTTTCACATAAAACTTAATCAAGAGGAGTTTTATGTTAAGTTTCCACTTGTTCATAATGATAAATAGCTTAAGCTACATTCCGTACATTCCCAAACATTATTTTTCTTTCTATATCATACACAGATAAATTACATTTTATCTATCTTGTCATCCTCTATCATGTCCATATTCTAGGGGTCCTTACTACCTGATAGGCAGAATTTAACTCTTTTTCCATTGCAATTTTTATAACCTTTAGTTATCAGCCAGTATTAGCTTGTAATTTCAAGTGATGTCCACTCCTTCTAAAGTGAAAAGTTAAAGAATGAATACCAGCACGTTATCTGATTTTCTGATCCGTGTTTATCACAGCCATCTAAACAGAGTATGCATATTAAAATTATTTCTTAAATACAAATTATACAAAATAGGACAGCTTGACCTCTCTGGTAAACACCAGCTAATAAATAGGACAAAAAGTGCAGAACAGGAGAATTTTGCCCCTCCAGTGTCGAACAGACTAAGGGCGCCATGAACAGTACTGGGTAATGTAGGCACCAGTCAGTAGAAGCTCTTCAGCAGCCCATAGAATAGTGTGAATATATATACCGCCCTTTATCCCAGAAAAAAAAAAATCGACATACGCATTTTAAGTACATAAAAATTTACACAAATAGAAAGTGACTTTCCTAGGATCACTAAGAAATCATGGCGATCTGATCTAATTGGTAATGCTTTTAAGCACCACATTTAACTGGATTTTCTTATAGCACTAATGTTCCTCCACTGACACAACTTAGCAGGCAATGTATTTACAAACTATAATAGCCTGAAAAGAATTAACAATGAACAATGTGCAAAATAGTCAATTACAGGCTTAAACTTTAAACAAGCACTTACAATGAAGATTAAAAAAAACTATCTTGGCTATTGGGTCATTTTCCAGGCTACTAACTGCTAAACCATGTGCAGAACGTGCTTCCAATTTAACCATCCAGATTTTCTAAACAGGCAGATAGCTTTGCTCTGCAGGCAGAATCAAGTTGGTCTTCAATTTGATTTTTAAAACAAGGCAGTTCTACAGAAACCCAATAAGCTTTTGGCTACAGATTATCTGAAAAATAAAGAAAAGGGGAAGTGGGTTTTATTTTAAACACCTTAATTTGTCTGTCTATAAAAGTGAACAATATAACCTTACTTTGGTCTAGAAAAGGGTAGTAGTTGAATACATTTTACAGCCCCGTCAATTTCAGAGGAGTAATTGTCACAAGGCCTGGCTCTTCTGAGACACAGCACTGGCAATAGATGCCAATACAAAAATAACATGTTGGAAGTCATGATGATTTTTAAAAGCTACAGAAAAAAAAAAAAACCAAAACTGAATGTTTCCTAACTTTCCTAACTAATAAAGCACCTCTCAGACCTCACACTGGAGACAACAAAATCTGAAAGTTTCATTCTCGGAAGGCTGGCTTCCCTCTCACAATGCACCAAATCAAAATCCACACACAAGGAAATGAGCAGAATGTAAGTCAGGTGCACGGGAGGACTTTTGTGGATGAAGAGACTACAGAAGTCTTACGCGCTGGTATGATGAACCAAGATGAGTTGGCTTTTTTCAGGTACCATTTGTACTTCTTGTGGATATGCCTAAACAGAAGACGTCAAAGAACGATTCGTCTAGAAAGATGACTGCAACTGCAAATAGTGTACTGATGTCCCTGATGACTTGTCACCATTGTGACATTCATTATGAAAACAAGTCAGGTTGATCTAACCTTGGCTCATGTCAACCTAGACCTTCAACAAGGTCCTACTGCTTGATTATAAAACAGGTCACTGGATGCTAATCCACTCCCTCTCTTTGAGTATGCCTCGCTAGCAGGTTAATGTCCTGCAGCAGGACCCTGTTCTTAAAACTCCCTAGGTGCTCACACATGGCTCTCACAGATCTTGTATGTCACAAGAACTATATTCCTGAAAAGTTATCATGAGTCTAATTTTCATAGTCTAAATTTAAAGGCATCTTCTGGCAAACCCTGTATAAAGAGAACAATTACTCTTCAATTTATCTTCAGTATTAACCCAAATTTTCATTTAACCTTCAGCACCTATATAATTTAGTATCTGGCTCAACTTGTAATTTCCTATCTTAAAATTAGTACAGATGAAGGACACCTAGGACTTTGTCCAGGTAATTTTAAGATTTTTGTTGTTGTTTGTTCGTTTTGAGTTCTTCTCTCATAAAGCTCTACAAAGTTAGCCAGTTTATAATTATCAGTCAACGGCAACATTATTCATAACCATATCCTATCTATTGCCTGGTAAATAGGTTAATTACAGTACTCAATATCAAGAACCACATTTGCTTCTTCCGTTGGCCAGAGAAAAATAATTTGTCTTAAGACTCCTCTCCAGAGAGAATATCACCAGTTAAGTAAAGGATTCACAATTACAGAAATGGCCCCCAGTTATTCCCCACGTCACTGCAACAACAGTAATGCTAAACATTTACTGAGTGCTTACTATGTTCTAAGCACTTGTCTATGCATTGCACATGTACGACCTCATTTATTTCATCCAACAATCCAAACAGGTATTTTTTACCACTATCTTCAATGTTTAGGTGAGGAAACTAGTGGAAAGGGTAGTCAGGACTGAAACTCAAAAGTACACACTGCTAAGTATCACACTGAACTATCTGCAGTACTGACAGAACCAAATGATGGACTTGGCACATTTGTGGACAAAAACCAAAATGCTTAAATCTGTTAAGAATAGATACGAAGTCCCATCCTACACAGGGAAGTAGAAGACCTGATTGTAGAGCAATGGATATTAGGGGTGCCTGGGGGGGGCTCAATCGGTTAAGCATCTGACTCTTGATTTCAGCTCAGGTCATGATCTCACAGTTCCTGAGGCTCCGCACTGACAGCTGGAGCTGCTTGGGATTCTCTCTCTCCCTCCCTTGCTGCCCCACCCCCGCTCATGCACTGGTGCTTTCTCTCTCTCAAAATAAATATATAAACTTAAAAAAAAATAAAACCATGAATATTAAAAACACAATGGCTTTAGTGGACAACAAGCTCAATTTTCAGTCACTGCTAAAACATGGATGTGTAAATGGAACCTTAGGCTGCATTAATACTGACAGTAAAAGCAAACCCACTACTGATTAAACCAGATCTGGAATATTAAGGTAAGTCCTGGATTCCCATTTGGAGAGGGAAATAGACCACCAGAACACATGCAGAGGACGTGACCAGTAGTTAAACCATGCTGTATGATACACTAAATGCCTTCCAATGGCACTTTTGAAGGAAGCGAGGATTATCCTCCCGAGAAACATGTGTGGAAAGAGAGACAATGCACAATGCCAGGTAGCTTTGGAGGAGGAACCCGGTACCCCAGGCTGACAGCTACACAATTGAGAACGTTCAAAAAGTCAGAGCTGTCGAAGTGCAATGAATTACTTTGTCAGTGGCGGCTTCTCCAATGCAGTGAAGCCCCCAGCAGAGGAATGAGTGCCCGTTGGGGATCCTTTCATTCATACATTAGTCATAGTGTCATTTGTATGCCAACAGACTTGCCAGAGCCTCATCTAGAAGGATTCCTGTGTTGGGAGGGGAGCTGATGTAAATCAGAAAGAACATAAGAAGAGCTGTAGGTTCCATTCGACTGTTAAGGATCTAGGGTATCTTTCCAAAATGGTGGATACTCTGAAACAAGAGTTTCATTGTAACCTATCACAGTGGAAGAAAAGAATGAAGAAGAGAGGGAGGAAAGGAAGGGAGGAGGGAGGAAAAAGGGAGGAAAGAATTTCAAAATAGTATGTTAGGAATGAGTGATTAAATATAATACTGAGAATGATTTCATGATCAAATCAATCATTATCCAGTTTTCTCAAAGGTACCAAATGTGTAGAGAGGAAAAGATGAGGTAGAGGCACTTTTTATCTCTCTCTCTCTCTCTCTTTTTTGCCTTCAACTTAAGATCTTTAGACAGAAAAATGATTAATCAGAAAATAGGTTCACTTTTCTGGTAATTTATCCATTCCCATGACGTCAACTACCAAATATGGACTGCTGTATGCCAAATCTGCAATCCCAGCCCAGAGCCACAAATCAATCCACCCACAGTCATCTCAAAAATTCATTTTGTCCAAAACCGAATTTACTTTTAGTCCCCCATAACTTACATCTCCTCCTATATTACACATCCTAATGAATGGCACCACCAACTACCAGGTGGCCTAAAACAGACCAAGGCTAAGTAGCCAAAGATGACCCCTCCCTTACCCATCAGTTACCAACTCCAACCATTTCCTTCAGTTTGTATCACTCAGATGCGTATCCTCCTCTTCATCTCCATTGCTCCTGATTCGGTTCAATCTCTCATCATTTCCTCTTGGAAGTGCTTTAATCACTTCCTGAGTAATCTCCCTGCCTCTCCTGTTGCCTCCCGTTTGCACTGTTGCTGGAGTGACTATCTTAAACCATAAATTGGATCATGTTATCCCGCTATTTAAAATTAGTCTTTGAGTAGTCTGCCACATGCTTCAATGAAAATGCAACTTCCTCCACCTACCTATTTTTCTAGGGCCAGGATTCTAATCCTACTTTCCCCATCATCCCCTCCTCTGAGTTCTCCCAGTCTCACGGAATGACTTCTGTGCCAGCTCCCTGTAGCACCCTCTCACTCCCGCACCTCTGCCCAAGCAATTCTATCAACTGGCCATTTTCTTTTTACCTGGACAGTTCTAACACGTCCTCTAAGATTCACTTCATGCAATATCACTTACCATATAACTAAATTCATGGGGATTCTCCCAGTGACCATCCCCAAGACCCTCTCTCTTGTCTGCCTCAAGTCAGAGTCAACTGACACTGTGAACACTCACTTTCCCAGCTTCCCTTGCAGCTACAAGTAAACCTGCAACAGATTTGGCCAACGCATCACGAGCAGAATTCTGCTCAAGGTCACCAGTTCCCAGGAATGTTTTGTTTTTTTTTTCCCCTTCCTGATGGAATAGGACAGATGGAGGTATAGATGCTACTCTGATCTCTACCTTTCTGGCTTCCAGTTGTGAACTCTGATGCTGTCTGGGGCTCACCAGCCATCCTCAAAGAAATGCAAGAGGAGAGAAAAGGCTGAAGAATGAAAATCGGTGCGCTAAGAAAGGAAAAGATGGCAGCATTGGTTTGCTGAATCCACACAGGCAACGTCCTACCTCCAGACATCCCATTCAGTGAGGAAAAAAGCCATCCTTATTCAACTAACCCACTACTGTCAGGTATTCTATTAGTTGCAGCTGAACACATGCTTAACTGCTACCACACCTCAGGGAGTTTTTCCGTATTCTCCGCAAGTGAGGCAGTGCAGGGTGGTTAAGAACACGGGCCCTGGCGTTCAGCAGATAGAGCTTAGAATCTGGGCTCTGCCACTTACTACACAACATCAGACAGGTGACCTAATCTCTCTGACCCTCAATTGCCCCCCACCAACCCCATAAAACAGAAATGGCCATGCCTAACACAGAGCTTTATTGTAAGAACAAACAAGACAATGTGTGTACTTAGCCCATGCCTGATACACAGTGAGCACCAAAACATTTTAGTCATTATTATGAGGAATCAGATGGTTGGTAGCCCAGATATATATATACAGCACCCTGTACACACATGATTATTTCCCTAATGTCCTGATTTGTAACCATCTGATACCAACCTGATTCCTTCCTTAGACTATGAGCCACACTGGAGGCAAGAAAAGGGGCATGTCACTATGTAGTTAGTACTTAAAACAAGGCTGGGGCGGCACAGACTTTTCACAGAGATTTACCAGATTAATAAATAAATGAACCAAAGACTAATTTGAGTATTGAAGTGTATCAGTTTGGCTGGCTTCTAGCACAAATGGAATTTATATAGATGGTTAAAGGAACACATATACGGACGACCATATGATTGCAGACAAATAACAATAACACATTAATTGTATTTACCAAAGAAGATATTCCAACCCTTCAAACAGTGAGATATTCTGGTTTGCTTTCACAGACATGTAATTTGCCCTCTTCCTCACTGCCATACAGGAATGGCACTTCCTCTCCACTGGAAAATCAAGACAGCAAAGATCCGAGGTATAAAACCTGCTTGTGATACAAGCAAGCCAGAAACGGAACTTGGGATCCACGTTCCATCCTCTCTGCCACTTCCAACTTTGCCTCTAGAAAAGGCTCTCTCTCTGAATATTTACTTGTGATGAAGTTATAAAATGCACAACCCTCACAATTTTGCGAGGGGATAATGTGGGGTTCACAGGGGGAGGCTTCTTTGGCAGGTCATCAGCCTCTAAATATTAGAACGAGCCAAATATTTTTTCTAAGCAGTGCCTTGCCATCTACGGTCCAACTCATACAAAACGGGGTTTATTACATAGGCATGCTGTTTACATGCAACCACTCAAGTATGTTGCCTAATCACAATGACCAGGGAAAAACCGCCTTTGATATAAAAACCAGCCCTCCCTTAGTCATTAAGATTTTCACATGACTTGAGAGCACTTTCTTCTTCCATACAGAGGATTCCTCCTTCGTCATAAGGAAACCTGAGTTGCTCTGATAAATCGAAATTTAGATATTGCATGATGGATGTACAAGCCTACATTGGTTTTTAACTATCCACCTAAGTGCACTCTACTGCATACATCCCGCCTCTTAACTAGAGCACTCAGAAAAGCCATCGTACTTTGGCTGACTAACAGACCATGTCGCGAATAGCTAACTGGCCTAGCAAATGCAAAGGGTTTCCCATATGTTCACTTTCCCGTGTTCATGGAGGTCCACTACCTACGCAAACCGACTGCATCTCCACAACCACACTCCACCTGGAGGCACACAGGTAACTTCGGGCGGCCATCTAGCTCTGGACACTATCAGCAAATCAGAACCAATTTATAAGCAGTTCCTCTAGTGTTTGCAAAGAACATTACTGTGTAGTCACAATTACAGGAATAGGGAGTTCTCTTACTCTGCGAATATTTTAAAGAAGTCACATAGAGGCTTCTTTTTATGCTAGAGCAGGTGTGAACTCAATCCCACTCTAAAACTAGTATCAGCCCAGCTGAGAGAACAGTCATAAATTTTTATTTCAGAACTAAATGAAACTCATGAGGGTATGGGGCAAAATCTCGTTAACTATTAAAATGCCTTTAAAAGACTGTGGGCAAGGCTGCTTTCTTTTGTTTTATTTCCAATTTGGTGTTCAAACTATATATAGAATGGTGCAGTGAATGAAAATGCAATCACAGAGGTATATCTATTTAGAACATTTTATTTGGAGGTAATGAAATATTTCAGAGTGCTCTTTCCCCCGACCACATCTCTATGAATTAGGTCAGTGAGTGAAATAAGGAAACCAAGGGTAAAATGAAAAATGGTTTACTTAGATCACCATAAGATTATCAAGCAAACTACTATTTAGTAGGTCGGTATTTTCCCATAACTAGTTACTAGAATGCCTAACAGAGGTTGTCCACAGCTACTTAAGTAGTCGGCCATGATATTTCATCTATTTATGCTCAGTGCATCTCAATTTCCAAATAATATTTGTGAGCCCATCAATAAATAAGGACAAGGGAAACTATGCAACGCAAACACACACACACACACACACACACACACACACACACACACACACACTCACACACAAGATAAAGTATAAGTTTAATCCTGTCAGGAGACCAGGGTTTAAGGCTTCCAAAAATACAGATACTAGGCTCACTTCCAACTACTCCAAAATTTCTGAAGGAGACGGGGTCACTAATAAATTTTCCTCCACAATTTGGTATTGCCCAATTAACTACAATCAGTTACACATAAAGAGTTTCTGCTTGCATCTGAAGCCTTCAGATTTGGCTGCTGAGCTGTTAAGAGTACAGCTTGGTCTGAACAGCCAAGGTGAGGAAAAGGCAAGAGCAATTAGTAACCTAGTAATTGCAGAGAGTGGACCACACCAGTGCCGATAATACTAGAAAACTGTACTGTGTGATCAGAATGCTCTAAAGTTACATTTTTATGTGTCTCTTTCTCTCTCACCTTTTGCTTCTTTTGTCTCTTCTTTCTCCACCAAGTGTTATCAGATATTCCACACTTTGTATTTTCATTCAGCTTTAATATGGCCCATGAAGGAGTGGCATTTAATTAATCACTTCCACATTCTGCCAAAATTCGCTACATGATCCTCGAGTTTGCACACCACTTTTGCCAAACTAGTCAGACCCAATAAACAGAAAAAGCACCTAGATAAAATAAAAGTACGCAGAATAATAACTTGCAGTAACTGAACTGAAGTGCCTGGTGCTGTTCATATTACTTCACTTAAACACAGAGCAACAACTCAGACGAGAAATTCCATCAGAGCACTAAAGATTGCCCAAGGTCACACAACTGGAGAGTAACAAGCTAGGCGTCAACCCAACGTCCAGCTAGAAACAATCCTTGCTCGGCCTACCATCCTCCACTTCGCCACTATTAGGGCTTTAGTGGGATTTTCAACCTATAAGAAAGCTCACGATGTTTTATTTCAAACAGAAACAGTATCATCAGCTATATTTTACACCATACAAAGTGAAGCTTCCTTCCAGTGTTTCCTATTAATAAGCATGTGTCAAGGAATTGAGGAGTGATTAATAAACAATCCTCGGGAAGATGAAAAATGTTTGGGCTGTATCTGTTAAGTGTTTAGGAACAAATTTAATTTAATCCCAATCTATGCTCCATGCATCTTGCAACTGTGGGTCCGGAGGCCTGATTCTGCAAAAGGATATGAAATGGGATCCACTAAATACCTTTTTCTACTCAAAAATAATACAGAGTTCCTTAGGAAGGACCCAAAAACCCTTTGAAGTAAAGAGAATCAGAGAATAATCACACGCAGAGCGACATTCTATGCCAAGCCTCTCCGGAGAAGAACAAACCCAGGTGGATGAGGACTGTCTCTACCACATTCCTGAGAATGTGGAAGGTCTGTGTAACAGCACCTCCTTGGTGAAAAGCAACCTACCTAGTGGTTGCTCATTATCCAGATGACCTACAATGCAGGCAAAGACATCTTGGCTTGCTGGTAGGCCCCCTCGCCCCACCATTCAAATAGCATAGCAAGGTATTTTTAGCCATGTGTAAGAACGAAACTTGAGAATATTTAAGTTGGAGGGACAAATGGCTGGAGGCAAGCATCTCACAAGGGGCATATCTGAATTCAACAAAGTTGTCCCCAAAGAGGTACTTATTTTATAGGATTACTGTGTTTGTGAACTGGCTGAAAAAGAAATCTTTCCATTCTGGTCTTGATGTTTACAGAACCGAACATTCTATGCTATCTCTACCTGTTCTTGCCTTCTGTTCCACTCTCTGTAGAAGGTAAAGGTGTCTTAAAGCTGCTAACAGGCAAACCCAAAGTCTATACATTCATCAATTAATTACAGACAAAAGTAAGAGTACCCAAAGTGTGGCCTTGCAGTGCCATAAGATAACGGTTACAGAGCAGTTAGTTGTCCCAACGCGTATCACTTCATTGCACTGCTCACAGTGATTCTGGGGTGTGCGGGTAGGACAGGTATTACTATCCTCACAGAAATGAGAAAGTTGGGGATCGATTTATCCAAAGTCCAATCACCAGGAAGTGGAACAGTCAAGACTAAGGCTGTGTTGAGCCCTGGCCTACTCTACTGTTCAGTGATGCCTCTCAACGCTTAACACTGAGTTCCTTTGCTACTGTGGTCCTAATGAAGGTTTTAACGTGAACAGAGAGAATAGGCTTATTTTCATTGATGATCCATATGGCACTCAAGGTAGACATGCAACTTTCACGGACATTATTAGTTCACAGATCCTGTGACTGTACTGACGGTTCTCCTGGAGCCAAGAGGCAATGAGAGGTTTGAGAAACTCCAAGTGTTTAATACCCCGGGACTCAAGGATCCAGTCAAGAAGCATGTTACTGGTTAATGCTACCACGGGCATATTGTAACTATCAAACTTAATGCGAAATTCCAACAAGCCATCTTTCCGATGAAAACCTTAGAGAAAAACTTGCATACTCAATAAAAACAACACTGTTGACTTCACATCCAGCTTTCCTTTGATGACACATGGCCCTTCCCTCTGCCTATTCTCTCACTGGCCTGACTTATGCCATGACTGTGTTTGACAGAGGTGGGAAACTTCGGGCCAAAAGCTGAATCCAGCTCTCACCACAATTTCACGCAGTCTTGGCGTGTTAACTAAAATTAAATGTCTTTTGGCTGCACTTAATCCTCCACACTAAAGATCAACAAATACAATTGTCGTACATATGAAAATAAAATAGAGGGTTGTTGTTGTTGTCTTTGCTGCGGGCAAGGGGCACTCTTGTGTGAGTGCTTCACGAGGACGTGGCAGGTTGTTGGAGGTTAAGTACACAAAAGACGGTTTGAGTGGTGTGGGGCAAGGACCTCCCCTCATGGTATTTGTGACGGCATATATGGGACACTGTGGCTCCAGGATGCCAGGCCTGCTCTGAATGGCTGCCACGGGACTAGCAGTGCGCATTGCCAAAGACCACCAAAGGCACCGTGGAAAAAAGGCTGATGGCTGCAGCTAAGGGTCCACTGCACGGCCAGGGTGCTCTGCACAGAGTGGCAGGAACTCAAGCCAGAGACCTAAGAGAGAAGGTTCTAGGTGATGCAGACATGGAGAGCGCGGACTCTGGCTGGTCACTGTCTCGCACAAAGGATGAGGACAATGAAGGCACAATCAGGCTCTTTCCTGTGGGTGACTCTCACATCTGTGCTTTCTCCACCTTCCTCATTTCGACCACTTTTTTTTTTAATACTCCACGTCTCTCTGTCCCTTTCTGTAATTTGCTGACCAGCATTCAGACTCGAGACCCATTTTTATATTTTTCTTACTACATGAAAGTTTGAGCCTGGTTCTTCATTGTCCAAACTGTTAAGTTGAAAATTATGCATTTTTCTCTGAGAAGAAATGAAATAAACCCTGTCAATCAACAAGCCTGATATGCACTGGCCAAAGTAGCTGTTGTGTACCTCCCTACCACCCAAACTCTGAAGCTGGAGATGGCCAATGGATATCGAGGAGCAGGGAATCACACTGTGGGACTCCCTTTTCCCTGCTTCCTGCTGCATCGAACCCACACTTGACATCTGAAGCTGTGACCGCCATCTTGAGACAATGAGGGAAAGCACAAAAGAATCATCGGACACCTGCCTTGATATCAATGAGCCACAAACTGATTCTGGCAGCAGCTCACCACCAGACTTCTAGTAAAAGAGTAATTCCTCTTAAGCGACCATTAGTCACAGTTTCCATTACTTCTAAGTAAAAGCCTTCTTCCTGATACATACTACTTTTTACTTTTATTTAACTCTAAAATGATTTATTTTCTCTTAGAGTCCATAACTTTGTATGTAAGAAATCTTCCTCTAGTATTTAGAAGACCTACACTTTCCTGTTGGCTGTCGTTTTCAAGTAACAGTTTATGCGATCAGTTCTTCTAAATCTTATAAAACCTGACTATGAAAATGTTTGATGATCCCAGCATTAATTAGAGCATACCATACAGTAAATGGCTGAGTGGAAAGGAAGCCAGACCCATGAAAGGCAAACAAATTTTTATAGAGTGGACAAGTTTTCCTATCTGAAAACTGGAAACACTTAACTTTTTTCAATGGCCTTTCAAAATAAGACTGGTATGACTTATTTTTTATAAATAAAATATTTTGTGGTATGTTTACTGAAAACTGAAATCTACCACCATGTAACATGATCCATTCCCTGACATTAGAATATTCTGGACAGCCAAGGATATAGTCCTAGAGAATTAATTTCTGTAAGACTGGCTCTGATTTAGGGTTTTCTTCATGATACAGTGAGACAGATGTAGGACTGATTTTAATTTATGGGCTTTTCATTCAGGATTTAAACCCCATATACATGATTTCCTGATTTAGCCATGAATAAAACCATTCAACAGTCATTTATTGAGGTCCTACAACTCTATGCCAAGCATTGGCCCATGCATCACATTTCTCTCCTGGTGATATAACTTAATAAGCTATTATTTTATCTTCAATCAATCCAATCCCTTAACTATAGATATGGAATGAGCAGAGGTAGAAAAGAAACATCCATTTGAATCAGGCTTTAAAGAATAACATTTGGAAAACACATCACTAGCAAAGTTACTTGAAGATATCACAAAATAGAGATGAATGGATTAGAAATAGTGATAAAACATCTCACAAGATAAAATATAGCACAAGGATAAAATGGCATACCTAAAAGATCAATGGACCATTAGATGAGAAAATTACCTCAGAGATCATTTAAAGGTCTGTTCCACCCTCGATTTAAAAATGGGAAAAAACCTGACCTGAGGAGCCACCCACAGTTGCAGCAAAACAGAGAGGAGAAAAGCCAGTTCTTTGGCTCCAAGCCTTAGCTCAAAATCAGGATTAATAATATCACTCGGGAAGACACTTAAAACAGTCTTATTTGTTAATACTTCGGGAAGACATTTTAGGTTAACATATTCAAATAACAAAACTCTGGAACGAAGAAAGCTAACAACAAATGACACCAGAATTAAATGTTTCTTCTCTCAGAAATTGCTTGTTACTACGTTACCAGTCCAATAGATAACAGATGATATCATAGTAAATTCAAGCAAAAAAAAAAGAAAGTCATTAAAAAAAGAAGACACTAAAAATACACAGACGTCCCTAACTAATGAACTCGCCAACAGCCTGCTATCACCATCAAACTTCAGAACAATTTAGAAATGAACTAAAATTTCTAGAGCTGCCATCCGTATTCACAGTTCCATTTTCATGTAGTTATTAAAATATTATTTGACCTCTGGCACTTTAGGATATCAAACACTTGCCATTGTTGTACAGGTTTTATTTTTTAATCAAATATTTAAATTCCTGCATGGAAAGAAAACATCTGACAAAGAGGTCAAGTTAAATCTTACCCATGTTTTGAAAAAACTATGTTTCTTTGTGGTTATTGTACGTTAAGGTTTTCAAAAACAGTTTTCCTTGTTAGAGCCTCTTCATTTAGGTTTATTTCCAGTTTTACAATGAAAAGAAAAACTCCCTGTATTAGCATCTACTCACATTCACCATTTTACAAGAAGACTGTGCCACTGGCCTCTGCCACTGGGATTTGAAAACACTCACAACACTTCACCTTTATGCTGGGCTAAACTCAGGGTAGTCATAAACACTTTGAAGTAATACAAACCTAAATATTCCTGCTAGGCAAACGGAGCAGTGGAACCGAATTATAATGAGCTAGCAGCTGTCACAATATGACCACAGTAACCAAATCAAAATATCAACCGCTAACCCAGATGAGATTCAAAGGTCATCCTATAAGCCAGCAGCCTTCTTCAGTTCTGCCTGAAACCCCGATCTAATCCTGCAGTAAAATGTTCCACTGAGCTAGTTTAGAAACCAGTTACTCTACAGTGGGAAATTATTCAGGGCACTGGTAGAGTACCGTTACCGTTAGTGGGGCTACAACCAAATACCACAGTAAGGAAACTGAACCATTCACAATGGGACATGTAAAAACACAGCAGCTGATGTTGAACTAAGCTGCACCCAACTGTACAAAAGTATCACTTTTCACATCCTTCAGTTACCAATGCATGTCTATAATCTTACTGGCAACTTGCTCACTCAAACAATCTACTTTTCAATAAGCCTCTGGAACAATAGAAGGAAAATGCATGCTTAGAGCCTTCCTTGGATCAAAAAGTTAGAGCTAGAAAATATATTGTTTTCCCATTGTAAAAACATTTGGACAATTATTTGCAAAAGTTTAACGTTTGCAAAAAAAACCAAACAGGGTCAGAAATGTTAAAAAAATCCATACTCTTTGCATATAGCTCTTGTTGGGATTTTCAGACTTTTCCAGAGCATATAATCCTCCTAAAAACACAAACCTCAGACCCATGGCCCTTCTGTCCTTTCAGCATATTCTGAAAGCTATTCACTGATCCCTATAAAGGTTTAATCAAACTGTTTAAAAACTTCAGCAAACAAGTTTCCAGTAGATCAAGTGTACATTATTGCCATTAATAATCATAAGTAGTCACAAAGAAAAAGTGATTTGTTGCTTCCAGACACGAAACAGGACAGGGCATTTCAAACAAGTAAAAATGCAAACCAGCTTGCTCATCTCCACCCAAAGAAAGCAATGAGTGAGGATGCTGGAAATGTCAGGTACACAGATATCATATCACTATGTTGTACACCTGAAACTGATACAACGTCATATGTCAATTATACCTCAATAAAAATATAAACAACATTTAAAAAAAAAAGAGAGTGCGTATATGAACTGGTCAGTGCAGGCAGTCAGCTAGACAACTCAGTGCTATCGTCTCTCAACTCCTCCGGACTCCCCCACACAAAAAGGAAAACAAAAAGTCATGCACGGTTATTTAAAAAAAAAAATTAGGGGCTGGCTTTTTTGTTTATTTTAGCTATGTTTTCCTTTAAAGGATTTACACAATATCAACTTCCAAACTTTGTATGGCAACTGTGATTACAGACAGTAATGGAAGAAGTGGTGTAGCCTTAAAAACCAAGTAGTGTCATTAATTCCAACAGAATAGGCGTGGGGGGGGGGGTTGCGGCGCACATGTGTGCACAAACCCATGCTGGCATGCAAGTACACTTGCATTCATTTGTCCATTTTTACTTTAGGGATTCACAAACTATCAAATAGGGTATTACATTCAGATATGCAGGCTTGTTTCTAAAAGAATAAATTAATGAAGATAGTCTTTTACTCTTATAAATGACATACCATTTTGGAAAAAATCGAAATGCATAAATACATTGAGTTTTGGTGTTTTGGTGCCGAACATAAGTATTTATATCACAAAAACTGCAATGTTTATGCAAAGCCATTCATGTGAAATCAAAAAGTTCAGAGTTATAATAAAGGGTTTTATTACCGTAAGAGTTCAGGAGCAAATGTTAGCAATGCCTGTATGGTTTCTCCAAAATAGTGTATTGCCATAAAGGACAAAATATATAACAATGATGCACTCCCAAAAGGAGAGAGCAGTTCGTTACTTTTTTCTTTCCTTGCAAGAAAATAAAACCTCGCTAAGTGAACAGTTTACTTTAAAAAAAAAAAATCGGGTCATCTGCAGTTAATAACTCTTTCCTGTAAAATTAGTGTCACTTGTTTCTGTAGCAGACGCCTAATTCAGTCACAGGCTTGATTGATTTGACAACACAGAATCCGCTCCAATATAAAGTGGTTGATTTATTTCTTATGCTATAGCTTTTACCCTAATTGTGACATCATAGCAGAATCAAGTCTTTAACATGTAAAGAAATCCTTTGTAGTTTTACTGAAAACTAAAGATTCTGAAAGCAGGTATTGACTGTAGTCAAAAACTCACAATGAAGTCTAACACCTGCTTTTGGAAGAATGAAAACTTGCACCAGGATCATGACACAGAATATGGATTTGGACACAAAGAGCAATTCAGATCATACCATGTACTCTGTGAGTTCAAACTTGTGGCCATACTAATAGATCTTCCTTGATCTCCGCCTCCATTTGTAAACTGGCTGTCTTTAATTGCTCGAAAACAACCCATCTTCTCTTTGTAAAAGTGCCACATAACATCTCAAAGTGGTCTTATTTTAAATAAACAGCGGCTTGGGCAAAAATCAATGAGAAGCTTTGTTCCCCTAATCTAGCCCCGAGATAGACAAGCCAATCAAGAAGGCATTTGGGATGTGAGAAATTACAGGGGTGGGAAGAGTTCGTGAAGCATCATGGGCAGTTCTCTAAAAATATTTTTAAATTCTTTTCCAAACTAAAAATGCAAGGTATTTCATAGTTGTTTCAATGTCTTTTTTCCCTTTTTTGCAGACTGCGACGTGCCCTCTCGCTCTGAGGGTGACTTTCCTGACCCCAGTCTGACACTGCCCCGTTAATGTCAGATAAACCATTTAGCCCCAGCACAATTCTATTCTGTGCAAAAATCTGCTTGAGGTGGAAAATGGAGCAGTTTGTAAACAATAAAGAGCCATGTTTCAGACCAGACAGCTTATCTAACAGAGAAGTCCTTTCATGGGGAACAGTGGGTGGGAGCCTCCCGGACATAGTAGCATTTCCTATCACAATGCAGGAGACTGTCTTGGCCTCCATATTTAAGAGTTTAATGGGAAGGAGGGCAGACGGGATAAAGAACACAGCTGACATGGACTTTCAGCTTAAACAACAACTAAGTGAAAAGAGTCAGCTCTCACTGCTCTAGCTCCAGACTCTCAGCCCACTTATATTTTAAATACCATTTGGATTGAAAAACAAATTTGGCTGGTAAAACAGTTGCCCATGAGGCAAGAGATGAACAAGAAACAAATATTTAATATCCTTGTATTGCTTGGTGTATTCCGTGATACTAATTTATCAAGTTCTTCCTTAAGAAACCCTTTTTTCACGGACAGAACATAAACTTCTAAATATGAGTAGTAATTTATTTGTCCTATTTTACTTTCACTCATCAGCAAATAGTTTTAGAAACTTCTCAGGGAGTTCTTTAATATGCCCTTTAAGTACTCCTTCCCAAGATTATTTTCAAGTTAATCTTTTATTCTGTGTTGTCAAATTGAATGAGGATAACTGGAGAAGCAAGGTGTTAGAATTTAATGTTAGTGCTACTGTCACTAAAGAGTCTAAAGCTGTTCTTTAAAATCTAGGTTGGCAAATACATCTAGTCTTCTGTATCTCCATATCCTGCACCTCCGTATCAACAATTGATAAAAACCAGGATGCTTGCTTTAGCTACAAAATTAAAACGTAAATATGAAACTTACCATTTTAAAGTAAAAGGGAACACAAATATAATCACAGCCTTAGGATCACACACAACTTCATGGTTCTCAAAGTTGGCATGATACTTAAAGGCACAAGCATATGATATTACCCATTTAAAATAGGTTGCTAGTATTTCTCTGCTTTGTCTACTTTATGTCAAATATTTGAAATTCCTTTAGATGGATTTGATGGTGACTTTTGAAAAAAATGAGCTTCAAGGACTATCTATACATTAAATAACAAGTATAGCTTCCAAGGCTTAAAAATAGGGACATTCTTTAGAAGCATTTGCAATTATGGTTTGAGAATGATACAATTATGGCTGTGTGTTTTTCTTGGAGGATGGCCCAACGCCTTGTGCCAAGAAATTTAATTTCATTTATTGATGGATTTGCAACAGAATTTGACCATGGTGAGATTTATTAACATTGTTAAAAACTCACATTTACTAGGGCAAAGATCATTGTTTCACACAAAACTGAAGCAACCCGCTATTGCCCACTGCTCAGGTTACTACTGTTGAACACACATCCCCACAGGGTAAACAAAACAGAGAAGTATGCTAAGGACACCGGTATGAGGGCATGCTGGAAACTCACAAACTATCTCAAGTGTATCTTGCTTCCAGTGAAGGACAATACAATCTGCCTAGACCATCAGCACTAAAAAGCTCACACCTCAATAAATACACAACCAGATTTCCTAATTCAGCTTGAATTCACTACTCTGATTTAAGCGCTCTAAACCTATTATTAAAGGTGTTACCGTAACCCCTTTAGTAAGAATTCACAGGTGATACTCACTATATATCATTGCCAATGGACAGGCCCAAAGACATTTTTATTTTAAATATTCACCACTTTGACTCTGTCAACCTTAAATCAGAAAACAAGTATTGCAACATTGAAATTGGAATTCATGCTCTTCTATCTAAGGAAGACAATCCCCACAGCGATTCAGTATCACTGAAATCCTGTGATTCCACCTGGTTATAAAACATAGTCCTTTAACCAAGCATAAACTGTCAGTATTTTTCTGCAATTTACAATTACTAGAGTGAACTGGCTACAGATCCCAGTTCCTAAAAACAGAACCTCTGTCTAGACTGTATTCTCCCCTTTCTATGGTAAAATACAAGCATTCAAAAAGTGCAGGTCAATTTAAAATTAGTCTTACTTTGTATTCTGGAATTGACAAAAGGTGGAGAGAGATTGTCATGTGACCCAAGGTCCCTGCTGGTCATGTGGTCATAGGGTGTCCCATCTCCATAGTTCTGTAAATAAAACAACATCCTAAGTTTTCATCCTGCATGAAGAAATCAGCATATAAACACCCCCTATCGACACCTCTGTGACCCAAAGACACTGAAGTCCACATTTCCAGTTACATTCCCACTCATTATAAGGAACCTCCATCTTCACAGGTCCAGTGGGTAAGAGAGGCTCTATAGGCTGCAGATTTCAAGTTTTCCTCATAACAGCTATGAAATCTTAGAAATAATAATAGTAATAGAAACAACGGGATGAAGTTGTTGACATGATTAAGTGAAATAATGTATGTATAACACCTGACATGGATAAAGTACACTGTAAATATTAAAATTATTATTTTAGTAAGCCCACATTATTTAAAAAAAAAAAACAAGCAAGATTGTGCTATCAGGGAAAATTACCCATAGCCTATAATGAATTATAGAAGTACAGCCTTTTAAACAACATTCGCTTTTACAGTATTGAAATTTCAATGTTTTGTTATAGCTGTTATTATAGTTGTACGAGAATTGGATCATTCCACAAGTAATTAACATGAAAGAATGTTAAAATTACTACAGCAGGACTGTGAATGAACATAAAACTTTAGCATAAATTAGTACTTCCGGATTTGGACAAAGTATGCCACAAAAAAGTTTTAAAAGCAGACATTAATTTTTGGCAAGAATTTGTCATTATGATGATTATCTCATTGTTTTGATGGAATTTAAAATTAAAATAATGGTTTTAAACTGCCCAGTCACTTATTAATGGAGGAATTGGTAACATACAGGAAAAGTAAAAATCATCTATATTGTAGGGTTCACATTTCTGACTAAGGTGCATAAAGTAACCAAAAAGGAAAAAAAAAAAAAAAAGGGTCGATCTGCTCAGCTGGTTGTACCTCCCACAAAGACCAAGTCAAATTTACTCAGAGGTGTCAGTTGCCATGTTAGCCAAAGGGCAGAATCTGTCCACACAAAGAAAGACAGATAACTGTCTGTACATCACTTCCCTAGAAAATAACTGGAACCTGTAAGGTTCCAAATAATCCTGTTTTTAATCACCTTCCCTCATTTAGAAAAATTAACTTGAATGATATTGTAATCTCATGCTGCCAATATATCAGTGTATAAAAAGATGTCACGTTTTAAACTCCTAGCATGGGTTTTACACTCCAGGCACTGTATTATACTGATTTTTATTTATTAAGTGTCCACATCCAAACAGTGTACTAAAAGCTTAATATACACTATCTAATTTAAACCTCAGCATAGTGCCTCAAGGTAGCTGATAATATCACCACTTTAAGAGAGAACACAGACTTAGCATGGGTCGGTACGAATCAGCGACAGAAATCTGCCGCATGCAAACTCCCTAAATTTAGAAAAATATAAATTACAAAATATTGACTGAAAATTATTCACCAAAATGTTTCCTGAAAAACAATGTCAGGACAGTCACCGCAAACCAAAAAAAAAAAGTCAGGATGATACTAAGGGGCCTTGTTCTCAGAAGAACAATCAAAAGTACCATGTGCGTTAAAGTGAGAAATCATAAGAAACCCTGTGTGAATAAGCTAAACAACGGGGGGAAATTCTGTCATCTCCTACACTTGCTGTCAAGGGGAATGGATTTATTTCTGCAAGTGCAGGCTGTAACGTGAGGAGGAGGAAAGATTTCCTCAACCCATCCATATAATGCATTAGGATATCAAACCCGACAGCTGGTGCGATGGCTCAACAAAGTTAGAGCTTGGAGACCCTGCTGCACCACAAAGACCACAGTGAGAACCACAAGGTCAAAAGACAGGTGGAAACGGACAATAGTGGCTTGCTGAAATGTCTTCATTGTGACAGCCTGATCACCTTCCTTGCCTCTTATGCCAAAATAGAAACCCCTCCCCACCTCAAATTTACGTGAATACTTACAGCAAAATGTTCCCTCCCAGCAGAATGCTTCATTTATACAGCTGGCTGGGGGAGGGACACGTGTTTGTTTGACTATGTGCTCTCAGTCTATTTTTAATTTGGGGTATTTATATGCATATTAGAAAAGCTGACATGGATTTTAGAGGGCCTAGCAATGATTCCATTAAAAACAGATTATACATAAAATCATATATATTTAAGTGGGAAGGAACATAAAAGATCCTCTGCTTTTACTTTTCTCATTTTACAAATTCGAAAAATGAGGACCGAAGAAGTAAAATGACATGCCCAAGGTCACACACACACACAAAACTACACTTTGCCTACTCCCACCTACACATACCCTAGTCCCACCCCATTCCATGCTCTTACCATTACACCCAAACTGACAACGAAGGCATGAGAGTAAACCATGAAAAAGAGTAGTAAACATCTGAAACCAAGTAAATGGATGAACCCAACTGGTACATTTCATGCTTACAAAGTGAAATCAACTCTGATTTGTTATGTAGATAATACTGGTCAGATAGAACTTCATACTATGTTTTCAGAATTATTCTCTAGTCTATTTATACCAACACATTACTAGGGATACTAAGATTTTTTTCTTTTCCCCAAGTTGTGCCATCTACAACAAATAACTTTCTGTAATACTGGATCAATAACTGGCAAAGCAAGGGCAAATATTTAATGAAGGATTTTTCTTCTGGTTCACAGAAGTGGAACAGGTGTCAAATTCAATAACAGCATCCAATAAGAGAATGAGAGGAAAAAATTGCAAACACAAGCTGATCCTCATTAAACTTAGTATGCATATATGTATCTGTGCAGTTGTGTGTGAGAGAGAGAAACTCACCTTCAGTTTGTCAATTTACATATGCGGCATGTCTGGTTGTGGGAAAAAGATTAGATATACTTACCCTGGACGGGCTTGGATGTCCTCCGCTCCCCCAGGACCCTGAGCTACTTCTGTCTTCTACATCTAGGGACAAGAGAAAAGTTCTTTAGGCTTTCTTGCAATAATTCTTTCTTTTTGTACATGCACTTTTAAATTAATGTTTCAAATTAATCTCCTGTTGCCTTTAATTAAGAATCAGGCACGGGGCTACCACGATGATAGTGGCTTCTGACCCATCTACTTAAATTAACTCATTTAAATTCACAGCAGAAATGAACTGGACCCTCAGGAACCAGAGGTATGAACATCAAAATTACTTCCATCCTTCAGTGTTTCCTAGCCTCAACTTTTATAGACATGAAACTGCACTTAAAGTTTTAGAAGATCTTTTGGAAAAAATAAGTTCAAAAATACACAAATACAACCTTAATGGGTATTTCAAAAAGCCAGTTAAGGCAAATATTCATACTAACATTAGCAGCCTCTGTGCCATCATGCTCTTGGATACCTGTTTGTTCTCTAGTCAAGGTTTATTACACCAGACAACAGACATGGAACAAAATACATACAAGGCAGAAAAGGATTCAATGGTCTGTTACCACCAGTACACTACAAGGTGACTAGAATTTGATTTTTTAAAATGTTTTAAGTAAAAACAACACCGTCTCCATATTTTAATTATTTTAATAGACTTACCACTTGACTACAATCCTTAATCTGGGTACTGAGATGTAAAAATTAATGTTGTTAAAGCCATTTTTTATCTTGCCAAGTGATAGTGAAGAGACCTCGATGAACTACCAGAAAGTTGAATTTTTCTGAACTCTGTACCAGCAGAGTTCTAATGCTGACCAGATTACTACATGCTCGGTCAGTGCTTCTAGCGGCGAATACTCAGGATGATGAGTGGAACAGCTAAGTTATCATATTAATTGCTTAAAACATAAAAGTGTCTTAAAGATCAGTCACTCTATATATAGCAATGGCTTTGATATTGATGATGAAAGGTCTTTATAAATATACAAAGTTTCACTGTTCTATTATTTGGATCATGGTTGATAACAGACAGCCATCACAAGCTTCCTCTGACACAACTGGAGGAGGAGGTCTGAAACTCTGGTTCAGGAGACATAATCCCATTTACTGTGTTTCCTAACATTTCAGTGATACTGTTTATTTTCCTAATGCACTAGTGTTATTCCTTTATTACTGCTATTTCATTACCAGCAAAAGAAATCATAGTATAATTAAAACTGATTTATTCTGGGGTACAGTGGAGTACACAGTGTTTTAGAATATCTTAAGAGATGGCACAGAACAACAAAAACCAACTTACTATTAGCACTAAACTTGAATCCTTGGGGTGCCCGGGGGCTTAGTCAATTAAGCATCTGATGCTTGATTTCGGCTCAGGTCATGATCTCACAGTTCGTGAATTCGAGACCCACGTCAGGCTCTGCGCTGACAGTTGCAGAGCCTGCTTGGGATTCTCTCTCTGTCCATCCCCCACTGCACACTCGAGAAATAAATAAATAAATAAACTTGAATTCTTTCTCTTTTTTTTTTTTAAACAAATATTTCTGTTCCCTTTGTTGGTGCTTCAGAAGATAATGCACCGGCAAACACACGCACCCCGTGGACAGCTAAATTCCTTGACCGTGAGCTTTAAGGAATATCAAGAAAGCTCTGGGAAATGCATCCATTCTGGAGAGAAGGTGCAACACTTTCCCCAAACCTGCTATTTTAACAACTCCACTCCCAGCCTAGGGGGTAGACTGAACGAAATACTTGAAGAAGTGACTTAAAACCCTCTGGATTTGGGAGTTTTTGCAAGCCTCTATGGCTCCCTTCATCCTTAACCAAAATCAAATACGTTCAACAACAAAAGGTATAAACGACAAAAATCTCTCGACCAGTGCAGACTTTCAGAAGTCCCACGTGTCTTCACTTCCTTTTCACCTGAAACAGCCAGACCAGATTCATTTGAGAGATTTTGTCCTCTTGTATTTGGCCAAAACATAATGAAGGCACAGAGTTGAATCCCTACATTCTGTAAGATTTCATATCGTTTGGACCTATTTTGTCTTTGTAATTCTCAAGGAAAAATTTAAACATAAAAAGCTGGCAAAGACAAGAAGGAAAGGGGAACGATTCCCCACGAGGGCGATTTTGGCCCCCAGAAGGCATTTGGCAGTGTCTGGAGACATTTTTGGTTGTCACAACTTGGGGCGGGGAAAGGGGTGGAGGGGCAGTGCTACTGTCATCAGTGGGTAGAGACCAGGCATGCTGCTAAACGCCCTATAAATGTTAGAATAGAATTCCCACAACAAAACATGCTCCGTCCCCAAGTCTCAACTGCGTCTAGAATGAGAAGACAGACCTGTGCTGAGGGAAAATTACATTAAAGAGCAAAAAGGAAGAATCGAGTTGGGAGAAAAGATGTACTAGAATTTAACTTATTGTTTAGCACAAACTCTTCCTAAATACACAGTGGCTTATGCCTTTTAACCCAAACTTGAGCTGGAGCATTTCAGAAGACCTTCACAAACATCTTCTGTCCACAGAACAAAGGGAAAATGATGGTCAACCAGGCAGCCTGCTAATTAGCGGGCAGATAAAACACATCAAAACTTGAGTATTCCCAACTGGGCATTTTCAAAAGCGAGCAATCCACTAATTAAAAATGCTGGAAGTCTAGCTTTTTCAAAACAGGTTAAATACTGGCTGGGTTCCTTCGCAAATAGATTCCCAACCAATCAGATCTGATTGCTCTTTTCCCATCCCTTCTCGTTTCTGTCTTTCTCATTTCCTGACCTCACACTGCTCCACCTTCCTTTCTGCTTCCTCCCTTTCACTGATCTCTTTTAAACAGGCTTTTCTCCACCCCTTGGCCTCCTGCTAGATCTAAAAGATAAGGACCAATCTCTAGCTCTCCCAAACCTAATAGAACAATTATATGATCTCTGGTAACTTTTTTCTTTGAAAAAAAAAAGAAAGAAAAAAAATACCCGTATGACTGGTGCTCATTTATCCAGAGCAAGAAGCCACAGAAGCAAGAACACTGATATCTGTGACTCATAATGAATGTAAACATGTTGCTTTTAAGTCATTCGTTTCCATCGTCCCTCCCACTGAGCCTCATCAGGCCTGCCAGTTAGTGAGCATTTCCTCAACAGCTACCCCAGTACAACTCCGAGGGCATCTAAGGACAGCCTACCTCTGAATCACCTGGTATATTAATTGCAAAATCAGCATCTTGGGGCCCACTGCTGACCTACTGAGTCTGGATCTCCCGAGAACACGGTGTTTTTAACAATGTCCCCAAGTCATGTTCATGTGCACCGCAGCTTGAGAACCACCAGCCTGCCTTATCGGGAACACAAGAGCAGAGGCACCACCACCCCTTGCCTCTCTCACTCCGTCCGTATCTTACAATTCCTGCCGAGGGTGCCAGATTCAACAGCGTTCAACACACAGGCCCATCACATCTGTATCCAGACGCATTTGCATTTTGCCCTGACTCACTTTTTAGTAAACCTGCACGTGTTCTACCATGGGCCATTCCTTAATGCCTGCAGGTATACACAGGCACTGCACGCACTTCTGTGCCTCCACGTTTTTGTACCTGCTATTTATTCCCTCTCCTTGAACTGTTCCATCTCTCAAAATACAATAGCAGCTAACATTTAGTGATCTTAAATATACGTCTGACACTGTGCTAAGCACGTCAATGCACTATCAGAACCACCATTTCATACATGAAAACACTGAGGCTTCGACGGAATAGGAAGGTCTCCCAAGCATGCAGCACACACAGGTGCTGTCAACGCCAAAGCCAGGGTGTACTCTTTTCCGCCACTGTAAATGCCTCCCTGAAAGAACGTCATTTCTTTCCATGACCATCCTGAATGTTACTTCTCAAATGTCTCCCTAGGCAGAGTGAAAACATTTGGGAGTTTATGCCTATTCTTGGGTCCACAAAAGATTACAGAATTATATACAACACAAATATGTAAGAGTAAATATTTGAAGAAATCAAGAGACTGGAAATAAAAATAGGGGAATGATAAATCCAGAAATATGATAAGCTTAGCAAAATGTACGCTGTGATGGACTGGATATTTGTTAGAAACGGGTCAAAATTCTACACGAAAAACAAAAGGGGAACGAGATTCACAATGAGTATGGGATAAAAGCACACAAACAGTTCAGGAAATTTATTAAAGCAACGTAGTAACAAGTGAAAAACTGCCTGGGATGGAGGCTGTCTGAACATTTAGTTCCCGCCTCTCCCTTGTCCAACCATCACTCTCCATCCAAGACGGGAATAAAGAATAGAAACATAATAACCTGGGCAGTGGAAGGGAAAGGAAAGCAGCAAGTGGATGGCAGAAATTATTCTTCCAAAAGACTAACATGGGTTCCACTGTTCCAGACATCTCTAATTTATTTTACCCTAAATAAGGTCACATTTGGTAATTTCTACGGGATTGACAGTGGCTTAGGAGGCAACCTGACAATCCACAAAATTTCATTCTGTTAGAGTAGTTCTGCATAAACCCCTCAGACACTTCAGCATCAAAACACAAAAGCAAAGACTGGGCAGAACTAGGGCCAGAGACTCCATTTTGAAAAAAGACACACAGATAATTTTTAATTTCTATGATTCCCCATCCATATTCATTAAACTCATGATCTGAATCCTCAAATCTCTACTTTGTTTATGTGCAAGATCGAAACTATCAGATAGACTGGGAAAATCTCAGAAAACACAGCTCTGGGAGTTGGAAGAGATACTCAGATTTTACCAACTACTCTGCATTAGCCAGCTCACTGGTCTGACCCAGTCACTGGCCTCTCTGAACTCACTTTTGTCAACTATAAGTGGGTTTGAGTTCCATTCTTGGAAATAGAGAAGGCTAGTATATTTGGACAACTCTCCCACAAGAAACTAAAAATGATGGGTAAATTTTTAAAAATCTTCTTTAAAATGCTAATAAACTGACAAGATAATAAGGAATTATCAAGTCAAAATCAAAGTGAAAGCTAGAACCCAGGAAGGAAAAGAAGACATTTTTACCCTAAGGACATCTGCTAACCTAGAAAATTGAATAGCCTCTTAGGTCAAGGAAAACAAACAAAAACCCAGGACCCATCCAAAGTAGGTATCTAACAGGAGATAACAGGGATAATAGGATTTCCAATCTCAAGGAGTTATTGTTAAAGTAAATAACTTAATTAATATTTGTTAAACACTTAGGGGAATACTTAGCCCATAGCAAATTCTCAGTAACCAACACCTACCCATGAGAGCATAACTTAATAGTATGCTCCAAAATCTAAGATAATCAAACCACATAAATCGGTAAAATTATGATTTATTCAAAGAAATAACTCTTAGTTCTGCTAAACTAAGTTATTTCTTATAACTCTTAGTTCTTCTAAACAGGTCAGAGACTTTCAAACATTCTCCTGGATTTTAGAAACAGCCAAGATGTTTAGAGTAAACAAATCCCACCTTCTTCGTAAACCTCTACAGCAAAATCACAGTAAGTTCAGTACATGTTAGATTTGTTTAGTGACTTAATTTACCTTCAGAATATCCCCTTCATATCTCACGACTGCAACATACGTTTGTGTTCTGTATAAATGATATGCTGTCCAAAGTTATGTATGCTGACCTGAGACCCAACCTAAGAACACAGACTAAATGGTATATAGGTTTAACCTTGACTTGAAATAAACAACTGTTAGTTACCTAACTCTGTTGATTTGGGATAATTAGAGTTGTGTATTGGTCCTTTCCACACTTAGAGCCCAGATCATGCCAAGTGCCCAAGGCCCTAGAGTTTCATGAAGTCAGAAAACAACTAAAGTGGTTTTTCTGAGTTGCTTTAAAAGTCTACGAGTTACTACTCTTGGAGAAATACATTGATTCCCTGATGAAAGCTTCTGTATGTTCAGAATGCATTGGGAGTTTGTTCTTGAGGGAAACAAAATCACTCCGAAACATGTTGAGGTCTATACTGTCTCAAATCCTTCGCTCTACAACAACAGACACCATTAAATATCCTCCACACCATCATGGAGACTCACAGACTGGGTACATCTGTGGCTCCTACTAATTTCCTAGTCCAGGAAGAACCCTTGGCTGAGCCCTCCACACAAACTGAGATGGCATATGCTCTCCATCAGTGCCAGATGAATTTAGAGTTCAAAATATTTCATCAGCAAAGAGCGTGTTAAGGATGTGCACATTTTCATTAGTACCCAGTATAAGAGCTCTAAGTAGAGTAATGTGAAGTAAAATTTGAGTATCAGTACAGATGAAGGAAGAGCTGAAAAGCTTCAAATATTGATGGACGATGTCCATAGAACCATGATCCCTTCTTTCTTTTTCCATAAGAAATAAGATAAGCTTCATAATGAGTGATCTGAGCACTAACAAGAAACTTCCCGCACTTTCCAAAGCTGACCAAGCAAAAGATGAGGGTTGTGGTGATGCATCTCACAAAACTTTGAAGACACTTCTGATATGAGGAACAGAGACCTGGGCTTTCCATTTTCAGATCATTGCTGTCAATGCTGGCTTTCTGAGTGCTAATGGATTTCCTTACCAAATAAATCCAAAAACTCAAAAAGCCAAGTACAACATGACTTGTATCTCTACATAAATATCTATTTGCGTGTGTGTATATATATGCACAAAGAAAGGTAAAAAATGAAAACACTAGGAGGAAAGTATAGTAGCAAAAGTTGTTCAGAAAAGAATTATTCCAATATTTTAGCTTTATTAACCTCCAACTTTAACTTCAATCATTAATATGTCCTTTAGAATACTCCTTAAACAATCATTATTTTCCTGAAGTTAAAACCAAACTATTGTTCAAAAATGAAAACTAAATAATCTCAGATATTTAAAATATGGAGTTAATTGCATTTTGCAGTGCTATAAACTGAGAAACACATTTTCATATAACATGAAAGATCATATGAAAGCAACAAAATAAAATACATAACTATTGCATTTTAAATGTGTTAGTGTTTCTGAAATTCCTAAACCATCTTGAGAACTCAAGCTGAGTAAACGTTTCAGTTATGAAATTGGGGGGGGGGGGAAGTAACCTGAAGTCTTTAAATCACTCCATACAATTTGGAAGTATCAAAGATCATCTAATTTGGATAATATTCCAATTTGAATAATCTACATGAAACATGGAGAGATGGGTATTTTTTAGCAACCTTCTATTCCAAATGTTTGAAACTAGACCTGTCAGAGTCTTCCTCTTAAAGAGAAGTTAATCCTTCCAAGATCTCATCATTCTAACAAGAACCCAGAAAGCAGAGAGCCACAAATATCTTGAGGCAGCCGTGCAATATGAATTATATTTGCCTCCTTTGACTTTTTGGAATCTAACCTATCTAAAAGCCCTTAACAAAGATCAATTCTACTAAGACAATGTTCTTAACTTATTTCAAATCAGGTGAGAATAGCAATTAGAAATGACTGAAGATAAAACCAACATACCATCCAACTCCAATATTACAGAGGTCAGCCTCAAAGCATCTAAATTAAAAGTGAATATATTTGGGGAAGTTTTTAACGAGGTGCTTGGTACATTTAAAGATGTATTTACAAATACACAGCACAAAGTGTGAGAAATAAAAGCCAGATACTTTAGAAAACATGACACAACAACAAAAAAGTTAAAATATGTTCATTTCCTATAGAACAGGCTGTATAACTCGTACGTACATGTAATTATACATGTATTGTTCAATTCACACATGTGATCTTTATGTTGCAAAGTCCATAATACCATAATGACTTAAGACATACACACTGATTTTTTTTAAATGCCTACTTGATAAATAATTTATTTCAGGGCAGGGGGAAAAAGAGCCAGTATAAAACATGTAACAGTTTTATCATTTCTTCTCTTTTTCCCCCCATACCTCTTTTCTCCCTAGGGTGCCATTCCTGTGGCTCTGGGAAAGGGCTGCTAGCTTAATTGAAATATTTGGAGGCTGGACTGGCTCTGCACTGCCACAATGGTTCACGTCTCCCAAATGGCCTCTGTTCCCTGTGCTTCTTTCTTCTTCTATTTCCTTTCGTACTTCAACCAAGTCCACTTCTCCCGTTTCTTCTAGTCTCATTTCATCCCACCCCCTATTTACAGATGCTCAACAGATACTGGTGAAGCCACATAGTTTTAAGTATTCAAAAATCTTCCCTAAAATCCTGTTTCCTAGCACAGTCCCTCTTGCTTCCAATAATCACTCCTATAAAATGATTTTCATTTTATTCTTTCAACATCCCAACCTTATACCTGTGTTTAACACTGCAGCCTCTGACCCGGCTGGCAATGACAAGCAATCAATCTTACATGTTATCTTCAGGGGTCATGCCTTAGTTTTAGGCCAATTTTCTTTGTATTGAGGCTCAAATGTGCAAACCACACTATATTACTCTGCAAAACATCAATGAGAAGGCTTAATTAAGTAACACTGACAGATAAATCCATTTCTTTCGCAGTAATCAAATCAAAGCAGGTTGACATAACACAGGAACTTAATACAGTTATTCCCTTGTAATTGGAAAAAGGCCCTTTACTTCTCATTAAAGCAATCTTCTGGGTATTGGCATAATAAGAAGGCTCAGAGCTTTAATACTGCCCTATAAAAGTCTCAAGATACAGACCCCTTAAGCAAACAAGCCAGATTATCTAATTCCTTGATCACAGCAGAACATGTCGTTCCTACTGTTTTAAACTACTAATTCTTTATCTCTGTTGCAATTAAAAAGAGGTAAATCAGTATCAAACACATACAACAGAAATCTGTAAAAATGCATAAACTGTTTACAGTTTTAGGTAATCTATCTCCACATGTATTTGAAGGGAAACAGTCCATTAAAAATGAATTTGAAATACTTTGCAAATGTGAAATTGTAATAGCTTGGATCAGGGGGAAAATCTCTTTATTTTACTTAATGGGCTCAACAGGATGCATTTTGCCTAAATGTACAGGCTGATACTCAAGCATACAGTACAACTTTAATAATCAGAATTATGAGAGGACAGAATGTGAAGAAGGACATTTAATTTCTGTGACATTTAAAGAACAGTCAGTTACCTGGTCAACTGAAGACTGCATGCCCAGGCTGAATCCCACAAAGAACAGGACATTACACCATGTTCCTACCCCCCAAACCAAACTTCAAACTCCAGGAACTTCAAACAAACAAACACACAAACAAATGAAAAACAAGAAACAGAGATATCCCGGCCCCACCTGGAAACTACTCAAGAAAAGATCAAGGGTCGAAGTCAAGACAAAACATATTTTTAAATTTCTCCTATGCTTCTCTTCTTTTTAATTTTAAAATGGTTTTCATTACAAGGCAGTTAAAACGCTGACATTTGCTGGGTCTGAACCATCTGCAAGTAGGTTACATGAGCCAGGTCTGTTTATCACTTTAGTACTTCTGTGTGCACTTCCTAAGAACAAAAGCAGAAGAGTTATCGAAATGGGGGAAATGACCATTGATATAATACTTTCATCTAACCCATACTCCACATTCTAATTTGTCACTCTTTCCCCCTTTTGTGGTGGCCATGGTGCCGCCACTATCCAAGACAACCTGCAAACCACTCCATGACTGACAACGGATCTCAGGTACAATAACACGTTTAATCAAGAACAGAAAAACAAACAATGAACAAAATCCAGGAGGAGTCATCGCACTTATGCTTCACCTCTCTTTCATCTATTTTAATCTGAAATGGTTCCTCAGTCTTTTCTTTTTGTGACACTGACATTTTTGAAGAGTACAGGCCAGTCATTTTAGAGAATGTGTCTCAATGTGGGTCTATCCGATGCTTCCTCATGATTCTATTCAGGTGAATATAACAGCACAAAAGTGGCCTTGGGTCTCTCCTAGGACATCACCTACAGAACCATACGATGGCAGGGTCGTCTGCCCCCTTCATCTGCCATATTCATCACCTGGTCAAGGTATTGTGGGGATTCATCATTGTACAATTACAACTTTTCCTTGTGCAGATAATCACCAATCTATGGGAAGATACTTCAAGACCATTACAACTAATTTTCAGTTACGTGTTTATTGGGGAAAAAAATTAAAATACAAAAGCATATAAAGTAAAAAGTGAAAATTCCCTCAGTACCCACTTTCCCCATCCTTGTGCCGGTGATAACCCGTAACAGTTTCCTAGGCAGCCTTACCGATCTTCTGGTCTGTGGTCAACTGGGTTTTTTTTTAAACCACAGAAATGTAGGGCAATAAATGTAAAACTTTACTAAAATTTCTGTTCTATCGGAATGGGTAAGAAATACTCCTCAGTTGTTTATTTAGGTTCTCGTGACATCTCGGTGGATATAATTATTAGTGGCAGCCTTGTGACCTAGGTGGGGTTTGGGAGGACAGAGACTAGAAGAAATGAAGACAGACCACTAGCTTTGAGGGAATTCAGCCAAAAGACAAGACTTGTGAATCAGTGCAATGCATCAAGCTGAGTTAATCCATCCTGAAGTGGATGATGCCCTGACTGGCTACTCGTTCACTGCCTCTTTCCACCATGTTATACAAACTACTGCTCAAGCAGATCTTCCACAGGAGGAGCACTTCCCAATTAAAGTCAAATACAGTGACATCAGGACACGTATGACAGACAGAGAAAAAATCAAGTGGGGTTTTCATAGGCTGGTAAAAAAAAAAAAGTGGGAAACAGATCTAAAAGTTTTTAAAAGTGGGAAGTAAACTGGCACATTAAAAAGCACATATTCTCACATTTAGAATCAGGTATACAAATGAACAAAAACTGAAGAGAAAAGCTTGAGGACAGAAAAGACTGTAAGCGGAACTTGGCCATCTGATAGAACATATGCGTCTCATACAATATTGAGTGAGTTACCTTACTGTTATCGATAGAAGGTGATAATAGTCCCTCTAACCTTGGGGTGAAGCCCATGTCATTTTATTAACTGAACAGTGCTGGTGGATTTCAACTCTGACTTGTAAATGCTTAGAAAATTTTCCTCACAATTCCATTTCAGCCAGATGCCTGGCAGACACGGGCAAAGGTTTTTCTTATGGTGCTTATAATTTGTGTGTGTGGGTGTGTGTGTGTAAAATCAGCATACACACACAAATATACTACACACACTTTAATCTACTAATAGCTTCTTGATAGAATGATCGTGTTTAAAATGGTTCCCAGATGTTGCAACTTGTTCAACTGACATCACCTTGTTTTTGATCAGACTAGTCAGAGAAGTCTGCCGGTGACTTAAGGGTTTTGCTTTTATCTCACAGTAATGGAACCACACTTTTGTTTTCCGCTTTCTGCTTTCCAAAATGTGTTTTATATTCATCTCGTTTTAAATGATTTATCTCGAATCATAGAAAGTATGAAGCTGGATTCAAAGAAGCTGCATACTTAAGTATGAGCACACTAACACTACTTTCAAAACCACAAAAAAAAAAAAAAACCAAACGATTGGCAGGTATCCTATATAAAAGAGGCCATTCCGTTCCCCTGTTTAAATCTAACAGGCAACAGAATACTTGCTAAAGTTTATTAGAATACTTGCTGAAATAGGAAAGTTGGATAGTAGTACAATGATGGAGTTTTCGTATCTAGCAACGTGCATTTTTAAATCACGTCAGCAATGAAAACAAAATTGCCAGTGTCCCCCCTGAGCTGCCCTGCAATCCTACACAAGACCATTTCACCAACACAACACAAATTTGGCACTGGTTTGAAAAAGACCAGGGCTGTGACAGCAGGTCTGGAATGACAAAAATGGACTGTAGCTTTCCCCAAATACGCTGTACTCTTACTTTCACTTTCAAGTGCTTTAAGGCACTCTCATAACCGAGGCAGTCAAAATTCATCTGCGTGAATTTCCTCGTCCAGCTTTTGGGGGCAGAAATTGAAATGCATTAGAAAGCATCAACTGGTATTTTCTTAAGCCTAATGGCATCAAATTCACCGGAATAACCGTTGTTTTCTTCTAGTAGGTCTGCAACTTGGATGCGGCCTGCCTCCTGCCCATCTGATAGCCAGGCAGCACTGGTCAGAGAGAGATGGGCTGCTCAGATGTACTGGTCTTACAAATTCACTAAGTGGAATGGTAAAAAGCTGTAACTCTTCCTCAGGAATGGAAGAAATGTCGTTCGTTTGAAAGGAGATAGAAGCAAAGACCTGAAGAATGACAATAACCAGGCATCTTGAAAGAAAACAAGGAGCAGGGAAGGGGTCCAGGGAAGCCAGAGCTGTCTGTCAGCAGAAAATAATGATTTATCTGATGAGATTAGCAGAAAGTTTGATTAGAAAAGATGGCTTCTTAACATAGCAAAGATTGCGATACTACTTTAAGATTTTGGTGTAGGAAAAAACAGTGCCTGCCAAATGCGGTCTGTAACAGCACAGGCTAGCCATGAGTGATACAGTGGGAAAATAGCCACTAAGCCAGATTTTATTTGATTTGTACTGATGATTTTTATTAGAATACATGGATCATTGCTTCAACCTTTCCATGTAAAACCAAATCAAATTCAAAAACTCACACATCAGTCACCTAACCTTATGTCATTCCTTCTGCTTTACTAAAGTTGAGCCACATTTCAGCTGATCTGTCCTCGATAAATCGTTCAGCTACTCAAAACTGCTGGGCCAAATTCTGGGAGGCAAGCGGTACACAAAAGAAACCGCTACATCTGCAGTTACAAACAAGAACGCCAAAGAAAGAAATACCGCAAGCCTCATGGACACAAAGTGAAATCAAAGCAATATATGGACAATGCAAAACAAGACAAAATGAATTCTCCTCATTGCATCAACTGTGTTGTAATGTATCATTAATTTATCATTAAAAGGCACACCCACCCCTCAGCTTTTTTTTTCCCCCCACCACTTTTAACTAAAGGCAGTGTGCGAGACCCTGCAAAGCAGTGGCTCTGAGAAAGTTCACCATTAGATAGAGTTAACGAGATCTAATCAGCTTTAGACATGAGGATTAATAATAATGATCAGTTCTACAATCAAAACACATTACAATCCTTAAGGTAAAAAAATTAACATTACATATTCAGTTTATGGCAAGCCTCCACGTGATTTATACAAATGGCTTCATTGAAAGGAATGAAATTTAATGACACGAAGCATGGCAACGGATCTTCCGAGAAAAAGTGCCTATATCCTACTTCCCACCCTTCTTTTACTTTTTTTCCTTTCTTCCTCAGCAATATTGCAGGTTTCAACTTAAACCTACGAGCGGTAGCTCTTATTTGGATATCCACTTCTGGCGAACTGATCAGCCCACCTTTGGGACTCCCTTCAGTGTCCTAAGGGAGTCCTGAAATGCACTGTTACCTTCTTTTCAGAGAAGGTAAACAGCTTTCTCAGGTAAAGGCCATCAGCAGGCCCCCAACCCAACGTCTACCGGAGGCTGCGCTACACGCTAGTGCCTCGGTGAAAATCCGATACCTCTGAAATCGACTGGTCACCAAACTTCCGGGGCCCCGGGGTACGAGGCTGTGTTCCTCAGCCCACATTGCTTCCTGCGCCTGATCACACAGGAAGTCGAGTTCTCCCATCCTCCTCTGCGGCCGGGTGGGACCATGTGACTAAGACCTGGCCAATAGAAGGTGAGCGGCAGTAATGCTTGCCTCCAGGCCTGGCCTCTAAAACCTCCTGTGTTTCTCCAAGCGCTTTCTCTTTCCTCCTTGTTCTGCTGGATACAGAGAATCTAGTGAATCCCAGAGGCCCCGGGGGATGGCAGAGCTAAGGAATGAAAGAACCCAGACCCAAGAACTGACCGCAGGCCACACAGCCTACCTCCACGGGTCTGTGACACCAGCAGGAAATAACCCTTTGCTGTGTTAAGCTACTAAAGTTTGGGGGTTGCTTGTTCCAGCAATTAGCATACCCTGACTAATGCACCCTCCAAAACAGACTTCCGAGAATTCTGGCGCTATGATTCCATCTTCCAAGCAAAGCAAACATACTCAGTTAGAGAGCTGGCACTAGTCAGAATTGTGAGGCAGGGGAAATTGGCCTTTGAACTATCCTTCTCTCCCTTTCAGACTTGTTTTCCCCTCTTAGCATTTCCTCCCTCTGAGCACCAAATGTTCTCAGGCTGCTCAGTCTTGTCTGCCTCAAGAAAATAAATCCAATACATTCATTAGCCATTCTTTTTTTTTCCAGCCACTATCTTTCAGCCATAAGTGTTGAGCTGCTTGATACTTGTGTGATTTGGGAGAAATTCTTTAACATCTCAGATTCTGGGTGTCCTCATCTGTAAAATGGGAATGATGGCATCCACCCTCTAGCATTGTTGAGATGATTAATTTAGGGGAAATGTCACCATGGAATCTGGGGCACAGTGGGGTCTCAAAAAGGGGATGAGGAGATATCTCCTGTTTTTATTATTATTACTATTAATATCACAGTGTGATACTTGACACCAAAGGGATACAAAAAAGAAAAATCTAAAATAAGGCTTTCTCCCTGAAATATGAAAGCTAGGTTGGGAGAAAAATCACACATAAGTAAAAAGCAGTATTTGAGTACTGAAAGAATGGTGAATTTTATGGAATTTTAGAGAAAAGAGCTAGAATCACCACATGCAAAATACTGACAGTTTGGGGTGTGGAAAAGAGGAAGCGGGCGGTGGCATTCTGGTGAGTGGTGCCCGCACTATGTACTCATCTACCCAACCCCATGTTCAATACCGTCACACTGGGAACTCAGAATCAGCACTGGTGAGATCATTTACACCATGGAAATTGGCAAACATTACAAATCAGGGCTTTTTTTTGGGGGGGGGGGAAGCAGATTATTAAACATTTCTCACCACACCAAAGAAAACAATCATTCATTGTAAGGAATTTTTACTCAAACTGCCTCATGTAATTCCCACAGTCACTACCAAGGTACGCTGTATTATCCTCATTTCACAGATGAAGAATCAGGCCTCATGATGTCAAGGGATGGGCAAAGAATTCTGTTGCCTGTGTGTCCTTCACTAAAACCTATGCTGCTTACAAAAGTGAAGGGCATCTGGATTTCTTTTTCTCAGCATATCAAATATATATTCCCATGAACACAGAAAGCTAGTCCTTAAAAACATCAGAATTCAGGCAGGCCCCTCCTACCCTTTTTCCATTGTTTCCTCATTTTGCTCACCCACTCAGCTGACTTTCTTAACAATACAACGTACCTCATTTCTCACCATTCTTTCTTCACACACCCAAGTCAATCTTTTCTGTAGAGACACCCTTTCAAGCATTACCCATTGCACTGTTTTAAGAAATACACTTGTGCCTATGGGTTAGGAGAAGTTATGAATAATCTGTAAATCAATGCTCTCTCGTACACCTGTCCTCACCGAGATAGTCTACTCTATCCTGGGCTGAGCTGCGGACAGTGCAGTGAGTTAGGTAAGTCTGGGTTTAGGAGGAACCGAGACACCTCTTGGATTCAGAAGAGGTCCCTGACATTAGTTCAATAACGACTGCTATCAACAGCTACTGTCAGGCTTGGGTATGAGCCTGGGGTGGGAGAAAAGCCAGGAAACATCAACAGATTTAAGGTGCAGCCTGAGATCCCAGAAGACATCTGTACCAAGGGTGACTTTAAATGGCAATGGGTGCTTGTCATCTTGGTAATACATCATCACTCCTTTTCTGCCTGACCGGAGTTTGGCCATCCTACAAGACCCAGAGCCTTCCAAGGACAGAAAAACAAATGTGCAAAGGCAGCGAAGCACAAGAGAACATCCCCCATGCAGGGAATGGCAAGGCACACAATGAGCATGAAGAATAAAGGTATTAAAGTTGCAGTGGTCACCAACGAAGAAATGTCGAATCTGGGCAGGGCCAGAGGAAGACAAAGTACTACGAAGTTTATTGTTCAATCTAAAGGCCTTAGGCAGGCACCAGAGTATAAAAGCATCCACTTCATATTTACATCGTGGAAATGGTAGCCATGGGGACAATGGGTTGTTAAGGTGAGAACCTGGAGATAAAGAGACTAATTAGGAGGCAAGAAACTACTGTTATAGCAAAGATAACAGATAATTCAGGATAACACTGGGGAAAGAGAATAGACAGGGGTTGGCAGCTAACTTGGGAAGGTAAGGCAAGTAGTCAGGAATAATTCCTGGATTTTTATCTGATGGATATTTGTGCAGATTTAGGGTAGGTGGTAAAAAAGAGTGTATTTTAGACATTTGTGTTCTAAGTGTCCATTGGCCACCCAAGTATAAGATCCAGCAAAAGAACTGACTATGTGAGTTTGGAGCTCAGAACAGAGACATATAAATAAAGGTAATTTTAGGTGCAGTCTAATTAGAAGTCCCATTATAGGGGCTCCTGGGTGGCTCAGTCAGGTAAGCGTCCGACTCTTGGTTTCGGGTCAGGTCATGATCTCATAGTATTATGAATTCAAGCCCTGCATCAGGCTCTGTGCCACTTGCTGTGCACTTACTGTGCAAGTAGCACAGAGCCTGCGTGGGATTCTCTCTGTCCCTCTCTCTCTGATCCCTCCTCCCAACTTGTGCCATCTCTGTCTCTCTCAATATAAATAAATAAACTTTAAAAAATTTAAATAAAAATAAATAAATAAAAGTAGATTTCTAGAGAGAATTTACTGGCCCAGGTAAGTGGAAAGTCCGGAGACAAGGCAGGTTTTAGGACTGACATATGCAATGGATCCACCATATCAACAAAACCAAAGTTCTCTCCCAGCCCTCCACTCTGCCACCTTTTTATAACCTTCATCCCAAAGCTGAAACCCATCATGGTCATACAATTTCTGGGTCTACTTACTTCTTTATTCCTCTACTTACTCGCAGAGAGTTCAGTTTACAAAAGAACAAAATTTGTCCTCAGTTTGCCTTCACTGGATCCATCACGCAACCAATCCCTAAAGCCACGAGATACCTGCATGGATTTACAAAGACCTGTATGACCCAAATTAAAAAACACAGCAAAGGAGTTAGGATTACCCTGATTATCAGCATAGTCCAATCACAGCTGTCCCTGACGATGTAGTAATCCCACGCAAAGTACAAGGACACCACACACTGAGGAGGAGATGGGGTATATGTTAGTGACAACCACAACTGGAGGAAGAGCCCCAACCGCCTTTGGTGAATTAGTATCTGGTGTGCAGTGTACAGGCAAAGAGGTCTTTGTAAAGGGACATGCAAATCCCATCACGCCATTCCTCTTTTTAAATACATCAACATCTTCCCCTTGATGTCAGGATAAGAGAAAAGTTCTTAATTATGGACATCAAGGCCATTTTGGCCATGTACCCAGAGACCCTCCTTTTCTCTTCCATTTCCCCCAATCTCCTAACAAAGTTCAAACACACCTGGTGGCCTGTTTCCCTCCCTCCCATATCAACTGTCAGCTGAATCATCCTAGAAGGAAGCTCTCCTTGCCTTCTAAATCAGGTGTCTTGTCCTTTCTTCTCTTTGATTAGGCTTGTCACAGATGGAATTTTACATGTTTATGATTCTCAAGTGATTCCTTTCTTCCCCACTGAACAATAAGCTACATGAAGGCAAGAAGTGTCTTGTTTGCTTTCTGGCCTATCCCGAGTACCCAGCATGTTGCAAGACAGGGAGAAAGCACATGGTATAATCTTAATTAATTGTATGGCCGGGCCTTGAGCGCTTCAGATGTGTGCACAGGAAAATAACAAAAACACTAACAGAATTTCTCAGGTTATGAAACATTCTGTACTGTTCCTATGACTTTGAGAAGGATGACCTCATACGATAGAAATTCAAAATTTCACTCTACTATTAACTAAAGCAATTCAACCACAGGTACACCACCAAGATCAGCTTAGCACACATTTTCCTCCACAAGTTAATTAATAGTTCATTTCACAAACACACAAGTATGGGGTAAGACTCAGGAGAAACATGCAGATCAGTATTCTTAACACCTTGAAACACTTTCCAGTCACACGATGAGACAAGAGTTAATGTACAAATCTCAGCCTCCATGGTTTCTATAGTAAAAATGCAGTGAAACAGTCAGACTTCATGTATGTTTTGTCCCCTGACAGAAATAATCTCTTATATGGTCATTGTAAAGGGAAATATTTGCCTCTTTATGCTCACTTTGATATGCACCCTCGTGATTTGATACATATTATATAATCATTGGCTTCAGGACAGAGGAGCAAACAACTGTTACCTCTACAGTAAAACAGCTTTCTGTGATCTGGTGATAGCAAGACAGAAAGCGGGGTTGGCATTCCATGTCAGTTACTTAGACCACAGTTGCAGTGCAACATTTTCTGAAAACTTACTCACTGCAACTTCCCCATTGATGGAGAAGGGTACCATTAACATTTCAAGTCCTGCTTCGAGTAAAGTGATCAGAACTCCGCAGTCAGAACAATCAACAGCCCACCGCAGTTTACTGCTTTTGACTTTTCCGAGCACTTGCACACAGCCTGCATCGCCGCCCCCCGTAACTGTGGAGGTGTGAGCAATTCAGGGGTTGTTGGTGCAAGTCCTGCAGGCAAGGCATTGGCACAGCTGGGAGGAGAACTCGGCATCTCTCCTCCCGATCTCTTTCCAAGTTGATTGTCACCCCTTTTCTTGTGCCACAAAAGAAATGTGACACCGTCAGAAGCTGGAACCCCAAATTTGAATGAAAGATACTCTCTGTAGAAAGTTATCTGTCATCTCACAAATCAATCATTAAGAATCCAATTTCCTAATCATCAAGACTTCCTCTGGGTTAAATATGCCCCAGAGGAAAATTCTATTATTGAAATTAGTAGTGACTCTGAAAAGCATTTTCACGTACATTTTTCCCCACTTACTTATACGGAAACATAGAGATATCATTAAATCGAAAGTACATAGGAAGAGATGAACATATTACTTTGTAAGCCATACTGAAAATTCTCAAAGATAAGAAGACATACAAGTCAATTAACAACCCGCCAATGAAGAAAAGTGTTACTGTAAATCATGGACAGCTTAGGCAAACTGTACACACACTGCAAGTTCCTAAAACCTCATCTTTCTCTTGACTGTGCATGACAGAAGGGGCCAGAAGTAAACTGAGAGGGAAGCAGTGGAGACCAGTCCCCTTGTGGATGGAAAATCCATTCTAAAAGTTCACTTACATAGCCTTAAGCACATGAGTGTCTCCTGTGTGCGGTGGTACAGAATATAACACAGACTTAGCTGGATTGTAAAAAGGCAAACAGCATTTCTTCTACTTTATTCTAACCATTAGTTTATCAAAAGATGCAATGACACCATTAGTTCTGTCTACCCAACATCCATTCCGAACATCTTCTTCCCTCTTAACAGAACTGTGGGGGGAGGGGGGTGCTGTTGTGTTTGTTTTCAGTAGCCACCCCTCCTCCAAGTGGATCAGGGGAAGGTGACCTCATCTCCAATTCCAGACGCAGGGCCTGAGTACTGGTGCCAATCACAGGGACCAGTTTAAAATGGACATTGAGACACAAAGGACTATCTGCCACTGGGTCCTTGGGAAAGGTCTACCTGCTCCAAGGAAAGCCGCAAATTAGTAGGAGATGGATTTTTACTTTTTCTCTGGGCATATTCCTATTTGGACATGATGCACAGAACTGCTGGCTGAATGTCCCAGGATGAGGCCAGCCACCAAGGAGGAAAACATCAGGGATTTCAGGATACATTACATAGAGCAATTCATTTCCTTATGTTTAAGCCAATTTGAGTCAGGGTTTGTTGTTGTTGCTGTAGCTGAAAATATCCCCAAATTTACAGCAGATCCCCACCCCCTGCTGCCCCAGAAGAAGGCTTATGAGCTTAATGCTCATTAAGATTCTTCAACAATAAATACCAAGTCTGGATAAATTTGGACTTCACCTACTGAAGGGCCATCATCTCCCGGCCACTCACATTTGTCTGAGCCCCACAGAGGCATCATTTTCAGAAGTATACAAGTTATCTGCCCTAGAATTCCCCGTTTAAGTCTCCTCTAGATTTGCACATGTATCTTCTTTCTCATCTGTCCTATCCCCCACGGCCCACTCACAAACACCAGCCAGCCAGCACTTACCACAAGTAAAGGCAATGTCTGCAGAAAGTACTCAAGAGGACTTTGTCCTTGACTTACCAATATCGGTCCTACAAAAATGCTACAAACATGGCCTTAGCAATGCCAAGGTGGGGGCTGAGGGATGGGAAAGGATTGACTCTTCAGGCCCTAGGCCCACGGATGGGCCTTAGGGAGATCCAGAAACTCCCTGAAATTGTTAAAAAATTTTACTCATGCCTTTAGCTATACGCACTTTTCTGGAAAGAGAGTCTATAGTTTGCACTGGATTTCCAAAACAGTCTCTGACTCTAAGAAAGTGAAAAACCTCAGCTCTAGATGAACTAGCACCCAGCAAAACATGCTGTCTGGATATGTAACACACTCTAACCATTACTGTAACAGAGGGGAGGGCAGAGAACACATTCCCCAGATTCTTATATTTCTTGTTTCAGAAAAACTATCTTTAAGTATTAATAATACTGAAGTTTTACGACATTTTAGATTAAATAAATTTTTTTGGACCCTGCTAGACCTTCAAGAGTCATTCATGTGTCACTTCAATAGAAGGAAAAATCAGTCTCATTACTAAAAATATAGAACACGCCCTTTTTTAAGTTCGGGCCTCTCCAAATGAAGTATGACTCCTGAATTCAAATTTAGTTAAGGAGACAAAATACGCACTGGAACAAATATCAAATATTAGCAAAAAGCTTTAAGTTAAGCTACAAATGGCAAATAAACATCAAGAGATCGCTTCTTGAAATACACTAAAAAAAAGAGATAGAACTCTCTAAGGCAAGTCTGATTTCAAATGTTGGAGAGTATAAAGGGAATCACAAGGTGTGGCAAGAGAAAAGGTGAGACAAAGAAAGCCCAGGTAGAAAGGCAGAAAGCTTTAACTGGGGGTGCCTGTGTGGCTCCGTCTGTTAAGCATCAGACTCCAGCTCAAGTCATGATCTTGTCGTTCAGAAGTTCAAGCCCTGCGTCGGACTCTGTGCTGACAGCGCAGACCTAGGGCCTGCTTTGGATCCTGTGTGTGTGTGTCTCTCTCTGCCCCTCCCTGCTTGCATTGCACTCTGTCTCTCTGTCTCTCTCTCTCAAATAAATAAACATTCAAAAAATTATAAATAAGATACACTGAAGAACCAAGGCTGGTTTTATTTCAGCAAAGTGTAATATAGTAAGTGATAGATAAAAAGAGATCTGGATCTTCTCCATCAGCAATGCTTACAAACATTTCACTCAAACTTTTTCAATTCTACTACTGCAGCGTTTACCAATTTTTCTCTCCTTTCTTCTCCTACTACCACCTTTCATAATAAGGCCATGAAAACCAGTTTCCCTGACTTCAGATTTGCCTCACTCCAACCTATCATGAGCCTGTGACAACCATCACTTCTCCATACAAAAACCTTCAGTGGCTCCCTAATGCTTTGGGGCATAAAATTAAAATTCCTAGGGAGCGGGCGTGGCTCCATCAGTGAAGTGTCCAACTCTAGATTTCAGCTCAGGCCATGATCTCACGGTTCGTGGGACTGGGCCCTGAATCAGGGCTGTTAGCACAGAGCCTGCTTGGCATTCTCTCTCTCCCTCTCTCTCTGTCCCTACCCCACTCACACACTCATGCTCTCTCTCAACATAAATAAACTTTAAAAACATAAATAAACAAATAATGAAATTACAATTCCTAGCCTGGAATTTAAGATGCCTGGTGATCTTTTTTTTACCTTTTTTTCTCTTGTTACCCTGAGCACATGGATGACTGAGAACAAAAGTTCTTAACACAGAATTTGCATAGAATTTCATAGTTCAACATTAAGGCTTTAATTATGTAGGCTGCATATATAGTACATCTAATTTGTATACTACTTAATATTAAGTAAATTATCTTCTCACAGCAAATATGAACTTTAATTTGGTCCCTGATGGGACATGGCTTATATTTTTACATAACCATGCGTCATTACCATAGGATGAGGAATTAGAATACATGCGGCGAGGGCCTTCTTGGAGAGGCCCTCTCAGGATACCCTAGATCAAACAATGTGCCCAGTTCCTATGCGCCCTGTAATTATGCTCTCTAACCCCTTACACTGCCCCATTTTGTCACAATATTTGTCACTATTCGGTATCTGTATTTACATACATGCCCATAATAATGCATGTACATAAATATATACACACACTTTTGCGTCTTTATACACGTGTAGATATGTATATATTTGGTAGTTGGTATCTTTGTTTATTGACTCCCACTGGGTGCAAACTTCAGGACAGGGCACTGACTGGGCACCTGTGGCCCGGACCCTAGACCACTGCCTCAGTGACAATTTGTTGAATGAATAAGTAGATTTAATAAACATTACAACTTTGTCATAAAAAAAAATCATGGAAAAAAATCATGAAATTTGACAAAATAGCAACAAATAAAAGGAATTCTTTTTAATGTCAATGGAAATACATTATTACAAGGTACAATATAATAAAGAAGAAAGTATTTTCCCCCCAGTAAGGACTTTATACATTTTTAATATGTCATTATATGTTTTATTTTTCTAACACATTGAGCGGGGTATTTATTTTCAAAAAACAGACAAGGATGGGATAACAACTTAATTTGAAACATAAAAAAATCCATGAGATGAAATTCACAAATTGTTATCCCTTTAAAATAAAAAAAAAACAGATTTGAAATACCATAATGACTACCTAATATATAGTTTTACTACTGGTTTATTCAAGGGATTGTATACACAACTTCCCATTTTCTTGAAAACAACAAAAAAAGTAGACCTGGCCAGAAGATATATACAATACCCTTGAAAAGCCCTTGTTAAAGCCACAAATAATTGCAAAACTTGTCCAAATCAAATGGATAATTTATTGTATGTATGATTTTGCAAAGTCTTTACAAATATCCATGGATGGCTTTGCAACCCATTTGAAAGGATTTACTATAAAACTGCACAGGCATAAACAAACAAAACTGCTCTCAATATTTACACTCATAACAAAAAAAATAAAAAACTATGCAGTTCTATATTCAGTTGTGGTTGTGAAAAATCCTAAGTTGCTGGATTTTCATTGGCTACGGCCTAATATACAAAACAAACAAAGTTTTCCATTTAAATGTAACACACACACATTCTCTCTTTTGGTATCAATATATCAAGCATTTTTCAAAAATTCAGCAACAAGAGAGAAGAGCAAAGAAGTAAGTGTATAAATTTTATTTTATTTTTTAAATGTTTATTTTTGACAGAGAGCAAGCAGGGGAGGGGTAGAGAGAGGGGGACAGAGGATCCAAATCAGGCTCCGCACCGACAGCAGCAAACCCGATGTGGGGCTCAAACTCACAAACCATGAGATCATGACCTGAGCCGAAACCAAGAGTTGGATGCTCAACCTGACTGAACCACCCAGGCGCCCCAAGTGTATAAAATTTAAAATATACCATGGCTTTCTGTGATATCAGAGTGTTCAGACCAAGAGGACTGAAACTGGTTTGTAAGTCTTTCTCACCAGTTTTTAGCCTCAAAAGAGCTTGAGAATTAGGCGATGGAGAAAAGAAAGGAGTAACGGCCAGAAAAAATGCACAACCGGGCAACTGTGCAGGGATAAGAACTGAAATTTGCATGTCAACATGCCAGCACACTCCCACCCAACTTCAGCTGCAGCTCTGTCTCCAGAAGAGCCTGCTGGGCCTGCTGGGCCTGCTGGGCGGGAGCAGGAACCCACTGATCCAGTGTCTCTAAGGCTCACAGTCCTGAATCTTCTAGGCGAGGACGGCAGGATAAAGCAAAAGGCTGGTCAAATAGTTGTCACAAAGTAAGACAAAGCTAAAGTACCCATGGCTCCCCCCAGCTTTGGTATGCCTTGGGAATCTTTTATTGTTACTGCGCTTTGTTTTTTTTCCTTTTCTTTTTAATTCAGAAATGTAGCTTCGGTGTAAATAAGAGAAGTCAAAGGGAAAAAAGACTCCTCTTTACAAAACAAGCTTTCCAAACACACCTGTCCCCTATTTTGGGGAGTCTGTGTATCTGTACAGATATTACATGCTGATTTCTAACCCTCTGATTTGCTCCACGATTTCCTGTAACTTAGAACCTCTGCGGTTGTTTTCCTGTAACTTAGAGTCTCTGTCGCTGTAGCTCGCAATATTTAGAAGTACGCATCCTAAGGCAGGCACATTAAAGATGTCAGTCTGACAGCACCATACTTAGCCCAGGAATTTGCAAGTCACAAAAACCACCCAGCACATTAGATGCAGGGGTACCCACTTTGAGAAATACTGGGGTGTCAGTTAGAGGCACAGTTCCCTTAATCCCAACTGATCTTCAGACCTACCCGTGTCAGTCACCTGGAACACCAGTTTAAAAAAAAAAAAAACACATATTCCTGGGTGCCTCCCAGAGGCACTAAATCCGAATTTTCTAGATGGGCCCAAGAAATCTGTACTTTCACCAAGTCTCTCTTGTGTGCACCCCCCAAAGCTTCCCCCCAACACATTCTGATGGCAGGCGGTGAGCCGCAATCCCTACTTTCAGTTCTTTGGGAGTCACCTTGCCTACAAGTGCCCGCACACTGCAAATTCAAAAGGAGACCATAATGTTTAGAACCTCAAGTACAAGAGGAATATCAGGACGGATGCCACATCACCCTCGAAGAAGACACATAAACCCACAGAGCATCAGGAACTCTGCAGAAGCTAGTGTCTTTAATGATTAATATACCAATATCAAAGCTCATGAGGAGGGGCGATAAAAAATAGTTTAAATGCAAAAAAAAAAATCCAACCAAACACACAAAAGAACCTTTTGTGAGGGAAAATGATCTGCCATTTTCCACAAGGCAATCTGCATCCTGAACACAAATAAATACACCACACAAGAAGACATAATTTTTAAACAGACCCAGAAATACTCAAGGTTTCTTTCAGATCTCCCCCACAGGATTCAGCAACACTCCGTGATGAGAGCCTGTTCTTAAACAATCTGAAACCACTAACACCTAAGCACATGCGAAATATCAAAACAAAACACTTCCCCCACATCCCAATCCCGATGCGGTGATGAAAAGCAGCCGTCATCTGATTCAATCAGACCACATTCAAAGCAGGTGGTTCTGAACATTATTGAGCAAAGTTTGCCAGCTCCTTCCCCACACGCAGAAGCAATACCCCATACATGCCTGTGCTATTTAGTGGCACATGAAGAATCCGAAAGAACGGTTTCAAACCTTTTAGTGGGTAAAGTTTAATGCCTACATTTTTAGTCAAAAAAGCTTAAAGAACATCTGACTGAGAAAACGTGACTTAGAAGAGCAGCAAGCACAAGGAAATATCTGGAAATTAAAGTGCTTATATGTAGAAGACCTGTTGTGAAGGCTTCATATTAAAGCTAGTCAAACTGGGATCTCTGTGGTTACCGTGATTCTCTTTGGGTAAATATGGATGCAGTCCCTTTTAACGCAGGTTCAAGATTATTATACGTGTGTGTGTGTGTGTGTGTGTGTGTGTGTGTGTGTGTTTAAACAAATTTGACTTCATCAAAAAACAAACATGGCCTATAGAGGCACGTATTTCTGAACTCTAATCTTTTTCTATTTATTAACTATACAGCAGGAGTAATATATTGAATCTTGTATCTCAGTTTCTTCCTCTGTGAAATGGGGACAATATGTAGTGTTTGACAGGTTACGAGGTGATTGATGCCCTATACTTAGCAGAATATCAGGAACACAGAAGTCAATGACAGTTTTCCAAATATTAAGAACTGCTGAAATTAACCTTTCTCTGACAAAAAATAACTTAGGTACATTTTGATTTGGCATGAAGCAAGAAGTCTCTACATAAAGCATGGCAGCAACTTGTCATATGCTTTTGCCACTTTAGTAACCTTTTCAGAGCAGACAGCACTGCCAACATCCACTTTCCTCATAATGGCAGAGAAATGAAAATATCTGGACCCCGACATAAATCGGTACTACCACATTCTTCAGTCGAAAAAAATCCCGTTTGGACTGCACCAGTATTTCTTCAGTTGTTTTTTTAAATGTTTTTATTATTTATTTTTGAAAGACAGAGAGACAGAGTGCGAGCAGGGGAGGGACAGAGAGAGAGAGGGAGACACAGAATCCGAAGCAGGCTCCAGACTCTGAGCTGTCAGCGCAGAGTCAGACGCAGGGCTCGAACTCACGGACCGTGAGATCGTGATCCGAGCCAAAGTCAGATGCTTAACCGACTGAGCCACCCAGGTGCCCATGGACCATATCAGTATTTTGACGAACATCTTCAGTGTGACATTGACATGTCGACATCAAAAGGGAATGGCTGGGAATGCTTTTTAGTTGGGAAATTAGAAAAGATGTCTCAAAAGTATTCATGGAAAGGTGAAGAAAAAGCAGGGCGGAAAAAAACAAGTCTTTCAAAAGATGATTTTCCATTAAACTTCAGTTGATGATGAGGATAAAATTCCAGGCTATTAGTCTGCAGTGTTGGTTAATAGTTTTCCTTATTTTGAGAAAACAATGAAAACTAATGAGTTACATCCATCAGCTTTAAAAAATGAATTACTGTGCATAATTCGTAAGCCCTTACACCACAAGCCTGTATGCCGTCCTTCTTTTAGTCAAGGTTTCAAATTAAGGTTATTATTTATGAGAAAAAGTTGGAGAGACATTAAGAGCTGTAACAATTCCCCCAGACCATCAGTGAGGGAGAGCAGTTATATTCAGAATGAATGGAAGACATACTCCAGGCCAAATATTTAAACAGGGGTGCAAAGGATACACACACAGCAATCCGCACGCACCTGTCACTGCAAAATTCAACACTCTCACAATCGAAAGGGCATTTGTGTTCACAAATCAAGTAATTATATCCCTAACTATCCATCTGCATATGCAATTACCCAGTCTGTTGCACAGAAAAGCAGATTTTTGCAGGTGTTCCTTTACCATCTTTCCTTCAAAATCCAGTTGCCCTTTATGTCCCCAAATCTGGGCACATACCAGTCCTCTAATTGAGTCTTCGTGGCACTGTGGTGAAGATCAAGGACTATGTTTTCACATTCCGCGTTGACATACACAAGATTTTGTAATCTAATCAGGCTCCTGCTCCCTATTACCACTTAACTAATGATTTAATGGGCTCAGTTTACACCTTGATGTTAAAGGACATGCAGTGTGCTTCATAACGCCTTTGATGAATCCGTCCGTAGGTTTCTCTGACACGTTTTAGTTCTACATATGGACTTTAAAATCTCAGAGTTAAAACTCTCCTATGCCCGGTAAAGTTAAAGAAACAGAATGTCAAAGGAAAAGACAAAGAAAATGACCACGTGTGTTTGAGGGCAGTGTACTTAATCAAAAGGAATCTTTTCTCAATTTTGAAATCATGGAGTACAGAAAGTGGTTTCCTACATACTCTCAGCACTTGTTAAACATTTCTCCCGATTGGGGCAAACTGTACTGTGCAGTTGTATTATACGTGAGAAATCAATAACATCTCAGTGCTGAAGGCATCAGGGGACCGGTTTCCCCTACATGTCAGTCTGAGATCTGAGTTAATCTCAGACTCAGCTTCATAGGACCTGAGAGCTGAAGAGGACATCAGATGACATCAAGTCCAATATTAATCACAGAAATAGAAACCAAGGTCCAAATAAATGCAGAGATATCCAATGTCTCAGAATATGTTTCAAGAATTGCCTCTAGGACCCTCATGCATTTGATAACTTTCATGTATTTCTAACTTTCGCTTCTTCACTGTTTGAAGGTAGTTAATGCTCAGCTTCTTCTATGCAATCGTTTATATGCCCCTTTTAAATTTTCTTAGACTTCCCAGATGCATAGTTTCAACAACAAAAAGTCCAACTAAAATGGTAGTAGTAGTAGTTTGCAGTTCTAGGAAAGAAGTTGGTGGGGGGTTAAATTTTGTACGTTCTTGCTTATAAAAGCTTACTTTTTAAATTTATTTCATTTCTTTTGAGACAGAGAGAGAGAAAGCACGGGAGAGGGGCAGACAGACAGGGAGAAAAAGAGAATCCCAAGCAGGCTCCATGCTGTCAGTACGGAGCCCGACACAGGGCTCGATCTCACGAATCCTGAGATCATGACCTGAGCCGAAATCAAGAGTCAGAGGCTTAACTGACTGAGCCACCCAGGCGCCCCTCTTATAAAAGCTTCTAAAATTATTTTTTTGTATGTTCTTTTTGACAAATATTACATATAACCTTTAAAACATGGTTGTTTAAGCAGGACCAGGCTTATTTTCTGCTTGGTAAAAATTGAGCAATCGTGCTCTAATAAAAACAAAATGAGGGGCACAGAGGGGGTAGGCAATAAGGCCAAGAGCTCAAGTCTCCCGACTTCTTACTTCACACCAAAGATGATACACTACTAGCCTCAAAACATACTTTGTTTGCCCTGCACGGGATTCCTGAAGATGTTACCTGAATGTCGGCCGGGGCATGCATGCCCTGGTTCCCTATACCCACCTCTGCCTATTGTCTGCTTCCCCCATTTACATGACCTGCCAGGAGTCCAAAGTCAAGTGCATTTTCAAGGCCCTGCTCTAGACCCAGGGGTCACCTGGGTGACCAAACTGCTGTGACAGGAAGAGAAGGGTACACACACACATACGTGCACGTGCACTCCTCTCTCAGGAAACAGACAAAAGCCATGACAAGAAACTAGAACAACTCCATTGACATAGCTGCCAATCTCTCTACGACACAGCTATCATTTGCTGTAAAAATATTGGAGTAGCTGACTTCATTATCTGTTCACGTTTTGCAAGCAGTATTTCAAGAGGACGCTGTTAGCAAGGAGCTCGTCTATCCTAGGAAACTGTCCTAACAAAGTGAAAGGATCAGTGACCAGTGTTCAAAAAACAAGAGGCTAGCTACCACCACAATTTGCAAGGACTGAAAAACAAATTGGGGGCTGACTTAGCATTTCCCAAAATTGTCTTCGGCAAAATGTTCCACAGGCAAAGTAGTCTGTGAAAAAAGGAGCTCTCTGGTGGAAATAGTTTGGGAATCACCACAAATTATATCACCCTCCTGGGGTAGTTTTACAATATACAATGCACAATGTACTCAAAATAAAATTTGTATTCACATGTCTTAACACAAGTTTTTAAAAAAAAATACTTGTCTAAGTTATTATTTCAAAAAGCTCAACAGGAAAAGAGGAGTAATTGAAATTAGAAATTACCGTCTTGTGAATTATAAGAACTATATTAAAAAGCTAATCAATGGAATACAGTATGAACTTGAGTCCTTACGCATCTCTTCCCGGATAATTCTTGAACACAGAAAAATGTAGGATAGTTAATCTATAAATAATTTAATGTATGCTGTAATTACACTATTTAATTACATTACTGTAAATTAACATGCACATCCAAAGTTAAATACCCAAAGATCAAAACTCCTTCGCTTCTCTAGAATATGACAGTAAATCATGCGGGAAAACCCCACCCCATTCTTGCCTTTAGTTTCTACGATCTTTTGTGAAATTAAAATTAACTAATTAATTAATGGGTTAATTAATTTAATTAATCCTTTTTATTTCCCCAGGCCAATGCTCCTGTACCTTTCCCATCAATCCAAGTACCAACAGCAAAACATATTTCACGTAGAGTCGAATACTGAAAGTTGGTGACACCAAGAAACTTAGAATATTGCAGTACATTGGGCTTTAGGTCAGACTTCATTTTGCAAATGTTTTCCTCAGTTTTATGACTCCACAGCCACTCTCCTATTTAAATATTAAGTTTTACTCTTAACTTTTCTAATCAGCATCAACAGCTGGATTTTTACTTCTTTGACCAAAACATAGCAATCTGTTAAGCAATTTGTTTGTTTGTTTGTTTGTTTGTTTGTTTGTTTCAAAGAAACGACTGGTCAGTAAGGTACAACCACAAGAAAAAGAAGTGAAACAGTTTTAGCTAATGAATTCAGGTTCATCTGCAACTAATAAAGTAGCTACAAATCATACGTATATTCTGTTTGAGGGGTGGGGGGAAGATATATTGAATGAAAACCAGGGGATCAGATAAAAGGTGCTTTGGATGCACATAGAGAAAAAATGGCCAGTGAGAATAAAGGGCCTTCTCAGCTAAATAGAGAGTCTTTTGAGATCAGTATTATGATTTAAGTCTACTTCAAAATGGTTTCAGCCTTATTAAAATTACATTAAAACTAGCCCTGATGTATTTGCATTTAAAGGGTTGCCTTACACTACTTAGCAGCACTGAATTCAGTCCCCATTGATTTACAGTACTGGGGCACTACAATCACAGACATTTTTCAGGATAAAGGACAATAATGCTCTGAACAAAAGGGTTTAAGGATACAAGCCATCAGGAACAAGAATAGGAGAAGTACATTTATTTGCAGAGTAGAACCCATTCACCTGCAACATTAAAACAACCCAGAGCATGCCAGACAAGAGAACTATTATTCTATACATGTGATCTTCCCTAGTAGGATCGCATTCAATCGGGAACATTGTACCTTTGTAAGAACATAAATCTTGAAAGGAAAACCGAGATAACTTTTTTTTTATTTAAAGTATCTGAGTTAAAGTTATCAGCTTTGATCCTTTCAATCCTATATTAAGAGAAAAGAGTATCTTATTGCAATACCTATAAAGATCTGAAACAGATAATAAAGCCTTTCTTTTAAGGAAAGAAATCTATACAAAGCAACACAGCTCAAAGAAGTAAGAGTCTTGACTTTCTTTTTAGAAGAAAATAAACACATTCTTGGGCCTGGCTCTTTAATCATCAAGAGCTCAACCACAGGGCTCCTGGTTTTATTATTTTAACCAATTCAAAACCTGTTTGATTCAGACTGTTGACTCATTTAAGCCAATGGATAAGTTGCTTCAGTGTTTTGCTGCAAGTGATTTATCAAAAACTTATACTAACACAAGAGAATCAAAAACCAGAGTCGAAGTCTCGGTAGGTCACCCCAGAATAGCCCACAAAGAAGCTGGAGAATACAGGACGGCATTTGAGGTACAGAAGTCCCTAAGGTGGCTCATCACTTATCCCTACCTCCAACTGCAGAATAACTCAGTTTTTTAATCCTGTCCTAAACATACAATAAATATGAAGGCACTTTTGACAGTTCAATGTGTTATACAAAACTGTTATGATCATTTAATTAGGGGAGATGTTGAACAAGTATGAGGTTTTATGAGAACTAATTCTGCTCTGCAGTTTAGTTATTAAAAAGAAAATGCAAATGGAAAAATTCCCAGACCACAAACATAGTTTTTAAGGAAAATGTCTTTAGAAATGTCAAAATTTGCTGCTGAGATCTCATGCTTTCATTGATTATGTTCAATCTCAGCATGATATGTAAAGAAGGAAAACATGTATAAAGCCATGACAAAAATGTGCAATAAATAAGATCAATTTTGTAGAAAATAGCGAGGTCATAAAATTGTATACCAGGCAGCAATTTTTCTGTAATAGAGAAGTAATCCAGACCTAAGAGGAGAAGTAGCTATTTTACACTGCTCCTTATTTAAGAAAATAAGTTTCTATTCATTAAAAAGGAAAAAAAAATGCTGGATTTCTGAATAGTTTGCATTATTTAGGATCGGTCCTTTGCAAGGAGGTGAGCGGTGAGGACTTCTTTTCCGTTTCAGCAGGAACCATCTGCAAGCATAATTTGAGCTTTGCTCTGAGGTTCTCCTTTCATGGCTTTGGGCATTGATAGATATCTACATGTCCCTCCTTAGCTGGCTTCCTTCTATGTTTACAACCACAGGCCTACTATATTGTAATACATGCTTTCCGGAGAAAGAAAACCCAGAGATGTGGTCAATGAAAAAGGGAGCAACAAAAGCACAAGGAACATAAGCCTTTAATGCAAGGCTGGGAAGAGAAGTAAATACTCCAAGTTTTCCTCCAGCTAACTCTGTTCACAGCCGCCAAGTAAAGAATCTAAATTCAAGTACTTTATAATTGTTACAAATTGTGCCCAAGTCCGGTGTGTTACAATAAATTATGAAGCTTATCTAAATTATAAAAGTAATTAAACTTTCCTCAGATACTCATAATTCCGCCCTCCATAAATTTTCTCTTCATTGCATATTCAATAGCTGTGTGTTCTGGTTCAACAACACACACACACAAAATCTAAAAAAAAGAAAGAAAGTAAGAAAGATCTCCGTCCAAGACAAACCATGCACATATAGGCTCACAACATTTCTAACTTCCAGAAATGCATAAACAATCACTTTCAAGTTCTTCAAACCATAGCAAATGTTAATAAAAATATTTATACTAGAAACAATTCTCTTAGAGCTTTTGAGTTTTGTTTTCTTCTTATTATTATAGACATTTGTTTTAACACGAGTTTTCTCCTCCATCCCAACATTTACTCCTGCCTCATGAAGCCATGAATCTGTGTTAGCATATTACTGTACAAGCTGTTACAATAATAACAAAAATAATAAAAGCAATAGCAACCCAGTTATATGGTCCCTGCCATTTGCAATAGAGTCCCAACTAATTTTTTGTACACTTGAAGTAGTAAAATATATACAGGAACCACCAACTACTGACACACAGCATTGTAGAATGGAATACAGCTGCTGCTCAGAGAGAAAGTGCACAGGAGCTATAAAATTATTTAGAAAGAAAGAAAGAAAGAAAGAAAGAAAGAAAGAAAGAAAGAAAGAAAGGGAAAAAGATGGAAAGAAAGAAAGATGGAAAGATTGAAGGAAAGGAAGGAAAGAAGGAAGGAAGGAAGGAAGGAAGGAAGGAAGGAAGGAAGGAAGGAAGGGAAAGAAAGAAAGAGATGGAAAGATGGAAAGAAAGAAAGAAAGAAAGAGGAAAAGATGGAAAGAAAGAGATGGAAAGATGGAAAGAAAGAGAAAGAAAAAGATGAAAAGAAAGAAAGAGAGGGAAAGAAAGAAAGAGATGGAAAGAAAGAAAGAAAGAAAGAAAAGTTTAAAGCCACAAGGAGTGTGTGGAGGATGATACCGTTTCCAAGTTCAAGTTTAAATGGCATCTCAATGCTTATAAGGACCAAAATCTCTGCTCAAAAGGTTCCACTACATTCCCAGTGGGAGCAAATCAGCCGAGCAGGTGGGTGAGTGATGAAGGAAACCCTTGTTCTATTATAAATATCTTCAATAATTAGCCAACGTGATGAACAAATTAAGAAGCGGCGTATAGGTTAAAGCCCAAGTTGGTAAAAAGTTCCCCAGGATTTAGTTTGATTTTTGTTTGGGTACCTGGTTTCTCAATCCTAAATCAGGCACTTCTATTTCAGTATATATTTCAATTTAACAAAAACATTTATTTTGTAAACAGAAAAGGAAATGAGTTTGAATAAGATCTATTTATGCAATTACCATATCTAATGGCCAATTATGTGTCCTTACATGAACAGATAAATAATATATGCACATACATTTATCAATCTTGTCTGTGAGGAAAAGAAGAGAGAAGAAATTAAAAAGAAGAACAAATTATTATATACGCCATGCAGTTTTTGTTACTTTATATTTGCATAAGAGAATGCGGTATTTGTCTTTAACAAAGCTACAAATTACAAACATTTGGCTTAGATTCTTTAAAACTAAACTAAAATATACAAGTTACTGACTATATCGTTCAACCTGTCGTAACTATTTACTTATTTCCCTTACTTTGTAAAATGAGGGCAAGGAAAATGCTGATGTGACTGTAATGCTATTAAAATATTAATTACTTTTAACATTAACTTAAATATTTTTAAACACAGAAGACCACACAATACTCAGGCGTGGGTAATTCTGAAAAGTTAACATGAGAGTAGGATCAGATGTGTTAGTCTTCTAAAGTATCCATTAACTAAAGCTACGTGAAACTGGAAGAGAAAAAAACACAACTCTGACATCCACATGAATACCAAATTAATTCATTATGATCAGTGCTACTACAATGAACACAAAATTAATTCATCACAGTGGAACGCACAAAGCACTACCCACTTGTTATACCTACTGACAAAAAATAATAGGACGATTATCCTCCACCAGGGTGACACACGTGGCCATGGGCACTGCCAGCACGTCAGCCACACAAAAGTCTTTCTTTCCCTGGGAATCTATCAAGATATTTTTGCAAGGAGGCCCTTTATCAATCAGTAAATAAAATCAAAGGCATGAAACCCTAAATTACCAATGGTTCTCCTGACCCCTGTTGCTCCCTCCCAGGGCTGGGTCTGGAATTAGACAAACGAAGCCCGGAGGTGCAACAGGTAAGTAGGTACTCGTGCTCAGGGTCCTGCAGGCACTGATCCTCCCCTTACATGATCCTGATAGTGAGCCCTCTGTCCCTACACAGGATGCAAGCCTAGACTCTAAAGCATTACCACCTTCCTTAACCAGGAGTCCAGGACTCCTGCTAGACAGTATAGACCAGAAAGGAGTCCTAGCTCTTACTAGTGCTATGGCCAAAGTCAGCTGTCTTCCCTAAGGAAAACTCTTTTGCCCCGTCTCCTTGGAAACCCTGATATATACTTATGAGCACTGGAGTAGTCATCAGGAATCGGGGGTCTACCACAGGACTCTGCCCCAAGAGATGTAACAATCAATAGGGGTTCGTGAATCTCCTCCTGGTATCTCCCTCTTTAGTGAAGGGGAGTGGTTCCTGGCTTCTCTTCTCCCACAAGGTCAGAGATGGCGAGGTACCTGAGACCTCAGGGGGCTCAGTCAACTTTGCCTTCTGTCACCAACTTAGGATCTGCCTGCCTGATGTTTAAAGGGTGCCCTTCCTCAATAACTTCCAGGAGATTTAGCATATGGAAGGTTCTATGTAAGAAAGAACTCCTTCCCACAGATGACGGGTTTCTCCTTGATAAAGAGCAAGGAGAATTGATGTGCGTTTTCCCTTCTATTTGTAAATACCCCTAAAGTCAAGGAAGGGTTCAATACCTTTGAGTAACTGGGATGTATAGTTCTCATGGACCTGTACACAAGGTTATTCTTGTGGAAATTCTTCCTCCTACACTTGAAGTGAAGAAGGTATTTTTCTTCCTCTTCAGTTCTGGGCGATCTCTGACCTTTTGCAGACTAGGTCCAAGAAACACCAGCACTAGTCAATGTAATGAAAGGCTCCAACTTAACGTCAAAAGTCGCTAAAGAAGATATCTGTTCATTCAGAATTTTTCTTGGAGCATATAGGGACTCAATAGATAGATACTCTTTCCTTTGCTAAACTGCTATCCTGCTCTCCTTCCTTCTTACTTAGCCTTTGTGGGGTGCTAACGTTATACCAACACACCTGTACATCACAGATGTGGTACTCACGTAGAAATAGGAATCTGCTACAAGGTAAGTGCAGCACATTATATTCCCACCTAGGAACAGGGTACCCATAAATGATGAAGCTTTCGTAGAGACAAAAGGTTTAAGTGGTGTGTGTGTGTTTATGTGTGTCTCGTTGCGGGGCGGGGCCGAAAGAGGAGTTTTAGCACAGGATGAAGCACGCACCTTGTAAAATAAAACTAGAAAGAACTTTTTCAGCTATACCTAGCTCCATCTGTTCGTGTAGGACAGGACTTCGTAAACTTGACTGTACATTAGAATCCACCCGGCAGGTTTTAAAACTCCCCAACTTAATTGAGAGTGGAGTCAAGCATCAGCATTTTCCCAAGGTCCCCAGGTGATTCTAATGTGCAACCAAAATCTACTGATATGGAGGCCAGATGGCCACAGACCAGGTACTTGGGAAGGGAGTTTTACTCTGAGGACACAAATCAGTGAGTAGCTCTCAAGCCTAGCTGGCCATCTAAACCCCATGCGGCCTTCTATTAAAGTACAGACTCCCAGACCCTATCCCAGACCTACTGAATCAGAATCCCAAGAAATGAGGTTCTGGAATGTCTGTGCATTAAAAAGAATAAATCTTCAAGTACACTGTGATTGTCAACTGGGATGAAAACCACTGGCCTGGACAAAATTGGGGAGTTCTTACCCCTAAGTTGGTTGATTTCCAACACAGTGCTTCATGTTTAGATGGGTAATGTTAGCCTGCCAGAGAACTGGGAATGGCAGGAGGAAAGAGTGGAGGAGGGGAGAAGTATTTAAGAAAAAAATAAAGAGAAAAGAAATTTAAGTGTCCTCTGAGCACCCACGAGTCTGCTTCTTAAAGTGCTGATAATGAACAAAAAGACCAATGAAACTAAATTTTGTACCAGTTCATTTCAGCACATCCTGTTTATACGACTATTTAATGAGTCATTCAGCCAGGATGATTTTCTGTCTGAATATGTTAATTGCCATTTTTTTTTCATAGCTCTCTATTAAACAGTACAGATAAAATAGGCATGCTCGTGATTTTAAGCCCTATCAGCGCCTCACCCTCAAAGAAGCGGGCAACAGGAGTAAATAAGGGGCATCTTTTTTTTTTTGGTGTTTAATTCTCTTAAGATATATTGCCATTTGGGACCCCACTTCAGTTCAAAAGCGTATGTCAGAGTCAGCATTAAAATCAGATGTAATGGGATGGTTCTCCCCCATCTGCTCCTGGCTTCCTTCTATCACGAAGAATGAGCTCAAATAACAGGGTAGCAATGTGAAGCCTTTTGTGGCAGGTTCCCCCACTATTTCGGAGGTAAATGTAAATACTTGGGGAAAGACAAGAGATGACGAACTGTTGCCACACACTGGTATTCATCTAAGCAGAGCTCACTTCAGTAAGTACAGGACCAAAGCATAATGGCTATTATATTGCGCGAGAAGCGTAGAACCAGAAGCCAGGAAATGGGTAGAAGGCCCAGTAAATATTTTCTGGATTGTGTTTAGTGAGTGATCAAGAAAATTCATTTCTTTGAATTTCCTTTATCCTCAAAGGAAGCAGAATTTACAAATGTAAATTCAGAAACGACACTGACGCTAGGAGTGAAGTCAAAGCCATCAGTAAAAAAAGAGACATATTTGTATTCCCATCATTACCTAATGAATCAAACCACTCTTAATATTCACTTTAGCATTTATGCAGTTTCCAGTGCCTTCATTTTAATTTTAGGCATTTACATTAAACAAATCACAGATCATTATACTGCATTTGGAAGGGGAAAAAAACACACAATAAACCTTAAGGCTATGACAACATAGTTTACTCTTAACTGCTTTGTTTACAAATATTAAATGGTCAAATTAATAGTGTTCTCAATGGGTTTTTGGCATCTAAAATTTTTCATAAACGAAAATACAGCAACTAAAAAGATGAAACTCCAGTGGTGAAGGTTTATTGGTCTTTATACCTCATTAAAGGGACTTTATAAATCACATTTGTTCTTTTGAGTAGCAACTAACACCACTGAAAAGGACAGGTTGGGTTTTAAAAGAGACAGATATGACCTAAAGGGAACACAATTTACTGTAGTGAAATAAACTGAGGAAACAGTTTGCAGATTAAAAACCCCTTGAAAGGAAGCATCATCTTTGGGAGAAAAAAAAAATCTTCGCTGAGGAAAACAGCTGGAACAGGAAGCTTTGGGGTTTTCATCCTGCCGGCTTTGATTCCACTGCATCCCCATATCACGAAAAGGCAAAGACTGACTTCAGCTGTGCCTTCTTTCAACAGAAGGAGGAAAAGGCTTTGTGGACCGTAAGCAACCCCATCCAGAAGACCTCCCCCCCCCATCACACACACGCTAACAATGAGGTGCTAAAAGAGAAATGGCCATAGATAAGTAGCAACTCAAAAATAGTGTTTCACAGGTTTTACAATGAAAGGAGAACATGTGTTATAACCTAATTTTTCCTTCAGCGATTCTCGTATGATTTGAAATCTCCTAAGTGAAAACACCATCCAAAATAGATATACTAATTATGAGGTTTTCTTCTATCTGTACATTTTCCCCCCATTTTTTTTTTCATTATGGAGAAAAGGAGTTAGATGTTAGATCTTTCACCAGGATCCTCCTCCAACATCCGTAAATCTAAAGCCACTGAATTCTAGCTTTCATATATTTGGATATCTGAAGTCCTTCAACTTATCCACTGGGTACCTCATATAGATTTTCCCTACTGGCACCCTGAGAATATTTTTATTAAGTTTATCGTGACATTTAAAGGACAATACAGGACAATAAAGGAAACTTGGATTAGCAGTTTAGACCATCCTTGGTAACCAGATAAAGAAGCAGTTCAATAAACAGATCACAGACCTAATACACCCAATTCACAATTTATTCTTTTGTTGCTAGTTTGGGATGCCACTTAAAAGCAGGGACTACAAAGCCAGGCAGTATAGGGAAATGGAAACATAAAACTCTGACTTTGAAATGGTAACCAATGGTATTATAATACTAGGTATATGGCATCTCCCATTTGTCAGAAAGATGGCATGACTCACGTACAAGTCAAGGAAAGGAACTTACATGCAAGCTAAGGAATTAACTAATTTTTTTTTCTAAAGCTATTTCTTAATAGACAGGAAAATTTGAGAGCATAAGAGGTTTCAAGCAGGATACATAAAATGAATATTAACTTCATCTTAACAGACGGCTTGAAAGTAGGTATCTTCAGATATTCAACTTCACAGTGATTCCATGGTAACATTTCAATTTCTAAAAAATGTCTACTGTTGACACTTTGTATGTGCCAACTCCTTGCCAATAGATATTAATTACCTTTGATTTATCCTTATTCATTCTGAATGTCTTTTATTGGAACCACTTTCATGACTAGTGAGGCACAGTATAACTTTTGAGAATCTTCATGTGAGGTGCTCTTAACCAGATATGCCCCCCAAATTAAAGCAATCTGCACCAACAAAAGAAAATAATTTAGTTATTTGGGCCAAATGTTAAAGGTCCATTTCGTAGTTGGATACAAGACAATGAGTATCAAAAAGAGAAAATTTTTATCACCATGCATTCCTGGAAATTCCAAGCTAGAAAGGTGTGAATTCATTGTACTTTTGGTATCAACCTCATCATCATCGCCATCACCATCACCAACCCCTTTCTACACTGTGAGCAGAATTTTCACATATTATTTCATTCATTCTCAAAAACCACCTCCGAGGAGGGCAGAACAGGCATTCCCCACCATACACCATAGATGAGTAAACTAGGCCCCAAGAGAGTAACTGTCAGTACCAGCAATAGCGTCCAGATCTCTGGTAGTGCTCCCTGTGGGACTCCAAAAATGAGGACCTAACTCTGATTCATAACTTCCACCAATACTCAGAAAATAACTGGCTCAAGTACCACAATTTTTAAGTCAAATTACAGAATTCTTGTTACATTCTAGCACATTCCTGGAAAATTCAGTTTCACTAAGCAGTGACAGTAATAAGGTCCTGTAGACTTAACAACATATGGCAGAGAGCAGGAACTGGCATGGCCAACTCTTCTTTGAAATCTACTCTAATTCCCTTAATGGACTTTTATCTCCTCTGCTCTACTAAATATGTGTTCATTCCATAACACTTACTGAACAACTGTTAGGTGCCAAGGCCATTGTCAAGAATATACGTTTGAATCCATAAATGCTACTCCCACGAAGTCCGTAAAAAAGATAAGAAATTACACATGGGAGAAAAGAAAAGAAAACAGAAACCTCACATCTGTTGAGCACGTATGGGAACTAAACTATTTCCAAGCTTATCTCTTTGAATCCTTACAACAATTACACGAAGATGGAAACTGAGCCTCAGGAAGAACTTATATTGAATTTTGCCCAAGGTTCCATAAACAAGTGATCACAAAAGCTGAAACTGATGACCAGGCCTGAATACAGAGTACGTGCTTTCTTCACCATATCCTATTAAACTTCCTTAAAGAACAATAATACAAGGTTAAAAATTTTTTTTCTAAGTCCATAAGAGAAGGTCAGAAGAAGTGTTGTATGAATTCAGACGGACTGATTATGTCCCATGTAGAGTGGTAATCACTAACCTTTGCAGTACTAAGTTCTCTGAGGAAAAGTAGAAGTGCTAACAGTATTTGAGTAAACATAGCAAAACATTTTAATCACTAGTTATAATATGCTGGTAAGTGCAAATACTATGTTCTTCAATACGTTAGAGGAAATGACTCTTTCATAAACAATTTAATCTTATAATTTTAATCCATCTAGGCTTTGATTTGGAAACATAATAGATGAGGCAAATCACTCTACCCTCCAACATTGGTACCAATACCAAAAATAAAGTGAAAAAGTACAAACTTGCCGTTTTAAGATAAGTAAGTCCTGGGGATGTAATGTACAGCATGGTGATTACAGTTAATAATACTCTGCTTGTAGATTTGAAAGTTGCTGAGAGTGTATCTTAAAAGCTCTCTTCTATCTTAAAAGTGTATCTTAAAAGCGCTCAACACATGAAAAAGAACTATAGCTATGTGAAGTGATGAATGTTAACTAAACTTATTGTGGTAATCATTTCACGATATACACACATCAAATGTTTATTGTGTACCTCTAAAACTGGTCAGTGTCATATGCCAGTTAGATCTCACTAAGAATAAAATGAAATATAACTAATCCGCAGAGATTTAATGCCATTCAATTTGAGCTCACATTGTTTGAAGCAACCAACATTGTTGATGTTACTTCATTTGGATAAATTCATTATTTCATTATTAAAATAGATGACATTAAAGAAAATCTAGAAAATAAATTAAAAAAAAAAGAAACAGCGGATGAGGCAAATCACTGTACTGCTGCACATGAACATGAATATCAATACTACAAGAAACGGAAGCACACACAAAAATAAACTGACAGGGCTACACCATTCTCACTCATGGGTCCTCACTTCCTGAGTCTTCATCTACCCCATACACACACACACACACACACACACACACACACACACACACACACACTCAAAACACGGCCTCTGATTAGTTCTACTGGTAAAATGGACCATGATACCAACTTTAAAAACCAAGCGAAGTATTACAACAAAACAGACCTCCTTTCCCACCGTTGGCAGAAAAACTCTCATTCAAATCTTCCAAGCCTCCCTCCAGAACAAGCAATTAAAAGGTGCAGAAAGGCAATGGCTTTAAAACAACATGCTAACCCTAATATTAGTGCCTTGAAAAACGAAAACTGCCAAGATGTTGGAATCGTGCCCAGTTATCCGTCTTACCTGCAGCAATAAAACTGTCCTATAAATGTGAACAAGACAGTTAGGATACATTTTGGAGTTAGGTTATTGGCATTTTTGTCTACCTCGCCATTCCCTAGGAGAACAAGCCGGACCAATGGAGGCAAACCACAGCAGATGGTAAGCCAGCCCGGTACCAAGAGCACCAAGTCAATCCAAATAGCTCACACAAAAGTGAAGCATGATGTCCAATGGTTTAGGGCCCCGACTTCACTAGATATCTATGGATATCTATAGCTAGCTAAAGTGTCTAAAAACAACATATTATTACTAACAAAGTAAGTATTATGTGATTATTAATAATACAATAGCTATTATTATAGCCTACACTTATGCCAAGCATTCTTGTAAGCAATTTACAAGAAGTAACTTATTTAATTCTCACAATAATTCTATAAAATTATCACCCCCATTGTACAAATGAGGAAACTGAGAAAATCGACTAGAACAAGTAACTATGACATGGAAAACCAATTTTCAAATCCAGGATGTACAGATCCAGTCTGTGTACTTAACCATTGTAATGGTATGAGAGTAGGTTTATTTAATAGAAGGGTTGGGGTGGGTGGTGGAATAAAGGACATTTGCATTGTAAGAATACTGGGCAGGGATGGATTCAACTGGCCTCAGTGCTGGACCCAGCTGTTCAATATGTGAACTCCTTAGAGACACTGGTTTGAGTGATGGTTTCCTCCTCTGTGAAATGAAAGAGTGGGCTAGAAGCTGGAAGGCTTGTTCTTTCCGTTTTAGGGGTTTTAGATTCTGAGGCAAAACCCTTAAATCTCAGTTTTACTTAAAGACCAGATCATTTGTGATCATTGTTCCAGATCTAGGAAGTCTGATCACTTGCAGTGGAAATCGAACAGCAGCAGTTTTCTCTCTGGTTCAGTGATCCTCAACCCACGTGATTCGGTTCTAAAACAGCACTTCCTCTCTTTGCCGAGAGGATTAAGCTACTTTCTAATAAGTAACTGCAACAAACCCAGGAAGCGCTGTGGCTGCAACCTCCCAATTTCCAGGTAGAATCACTTTGGATTTAAAAAAAAAAAAAAAAAAAAAAAGGACTGAGAATCCTGTGATCGGCTTCCTGGTTCTACAACTGCTTGTTCTTCCTAAGATGAAATCAAATGACCAGTGGAAAAACATCAGCTATAATAGCACACACACTAAAATGCACGCACACACACGCACACACAGGCAAGCTTGTTCCGCAGGCAAGCATATCACTGCCACCACTCCCGAGGATAATTTCTGAATGTCAGTATTTTATTCAGTTTTTAAATGTAACTATAATTTCTAATGAATGAGAAACTGCCCCATTATATCTTTCCTCTCTAAAACTGAGCATGATAAGATCCTTAAAATACTGGTTGAGCAGTTACTAGGGGTTAAACGTAGTTCGTGAGTTTGAGAACCGCATCAGACTCTGCACTGACCGTGCGGAGCCTGCTTGGGATTTCTGTCTCTGTCTCTGTCTCTGTCTCTGTCTCTCTCTCTCTGTCTCTCTCTGTCTCTCAAAATAAATAAGCTAAAAATATTTTAAATGCTTTCAATGTAGTAACTTAATTCTCACAATCTGATGAGGTAGGTTCTTGCGATATTCTCATTTTACACAGAAATTAAATAATTGTGCCATTCAGCTTCCAGGTAGTAAGTGGCAGAGCTGAGATTTAAAGCCAGAGTCCCTGTTGGAAAGCCTACCCTTCCCACCTTACACTTAAAGTTTCATTTTAAGATATCAGAAACCTATACAGTCAACATTGTTGCTATGCATACCCCTTTTTCCCAGAGAACACTTAATAACAACAGAGTGCAGGTCACAAAACTACCTGCACACTAGTGCCACAAAAATCTTCCCTTTACAATTCCTAATAGACATTGGCTTACTTTTTTAAAAAAATTCTGTGCTGACTTAAAAAAAAAACCCAAACCGGGGTGCCTGGGTGGCTCAGTTGGTTGGGGGCCCAACTTCAGCTCATGTCATGATCTCACGGTTTGTGAGTTCAAGCCCCACGTCGAGCTCTGTGCTGACAGCTCAGAGCCTGGAGCCTGTTTCGGATTCTGTGTCTCCTCCTCTCTCTGCCCCTCCCATGCTTGTGCTCTCTCAATAACAAATAAACGTTAAAAAAATTTTTTTTAATAAAAAAAAATCCAAGCCAAACTTAAATTGTATTCTGATTAACTGTTAAAACAGATAATCTGAAGTAAACCTCACAGTAAATCTTCTCTCAAAAACTGTAGTAAGACTCTGTGTGTTATTAAATCTTAATACATTTTAAATAAGTACTCCATTTCTGAGTTCAAGTTGCTGACCTTTGAATATATTTAACACCAAAAGTTAGATTAATTGGAATTAAGATCTACTTATATGTGTCTGATTTCTATAAGTATTCAAGGAACAATAAGAGGGGACTGCCAATTTACTATGCCTAAATTATTGTAGATTTCCTAAAGCAATGTTAGACACAGCACAGTTTTCTACACCATATTGCTACAGAACTAAGACATCTAAAGCCTTGATATTATCTAGATTAGTCTCTGCTAAAATTACAGTTACCTAAAAGCAAGCAGGTCAACAACAAAAAGCATACACATGTACACGCATGCGCGCGCGCACGCGCACACACACACACACACACACACACACACACACACACTCAGTTCAGACGCTGGTACTACTACTTATTTTTCAGCCTTAATTCAAAGTGTAGAGAACTACTCAGAAAATATTTGATGCTCCCTGCCAGTCTAGTGTGCAAAGAAGCCCTCAAGATTATAAACCAAACTGAGTTCTTTTAGAAATTGGAAGCCTGAGGGAATGACTCTCCCCAGCAAAGAGTTTAAAGGCAACTCAGGTCATCAGAGACAAAATCTCTCATGGTTTAATGCAACATCCAAAGGGACTGTCCCCAAATCCTCAATCATTTTGCACTAGAACAATAGAGGGCTAACTCTATGTTAACACCATTCCTCAAAATCCGAATTTAGGAGCGCCATCAGACCCTTAAATATCATCCAAATCTGTCTCTCATAGGAATTTCATTAACCAGACATTACTTGGGGGGGGGGGCAGGGAGGGTTCTGAGCCAAAAGTAAAACAAAAAGGGGGTGAAAAATCACAGGAACTTCAAATGTCAGGACTCCAGCCAGGGAAATTCCTTTGGTGATCAGCCCCTATCTTCACCCTGAAACATACCTTTGAAGGGTTGAAATGATACCCTTCTTTGGAATTTTTCATACATTAAAATGACTGGAAAAAATTATCTAAAGCAATAACCCTAAGGAATAACTAAGAGAAATGAAAGCAATACCAGATTTGTAACCAACACTAGCGTTCCACATTCTCACCCTATTTTTCTCTTTCATGTTGGTCTCCTTTAAATTTCTACTAAATAAGAGCCAAGTCCCCCTCCAAAGTTCTAAGTCATGTCACTCAATGAATAAGACTGAGAGTAACCACATCTTCTGACTCAAAGTTAAGGGTACAGATTCATAACCCAAACTCCAGATATAGACCTCAGCCTGCCCCTCAGACTGACTGAGTCACAGCAGAAGGCCAAGGAAGATTTCCACCCGGGTATTTCTCAGTCTAAAGAGTTAGGACACTCTTAGGCATTTTGATAGATACAACAAATGAGTTAGAGCTTTAAAAAGCAGGGATGTGTATAATATTTCCCATTACTTTCTATATATATAGGTGTACAAGTCGACAGAAATATTTAAATATATCAAAGTATTACGTGAGTCCAAGATTTGAAACCGGGCATTTCAAATTGGAAGTCTTTCTAACTATCTCAGTCCAAAATGTCCAGCGATTCAACTTCTAAGTAGAGGTCAGGAGCTGACAGATCAAACTTTTTAATCAAAACTAAGCTCTCAAAATACAAGGCACGTAAATATTTACCTCTGCTTTCCTCTTCCATATGTAATAGGAAGTGATGTATTCCCCCAACGTATCTGGTGATTAAAACTCAAAAATAAAACACTGTGAACTTTCAAAGTCCTCCACTTAAAGGGTCTTTCTTATAAGGAGGCTTCCCTGTTACTCTCTGCTTCGTGGAAACAGAACACAAGTTAATGATGATGGTAGATTTTCATTTATTTGTATACATCAGTCAATAGAAGGGGAAATGATATTGGCTGTGTGTTTATGAGGTACATTAGAAATGGGAACAATAGCAGACCTTTACCGAAACAAAAATAAAATATGAGTCAACAAGATCTTTGCCAAACAGAGGTCTCAGGACAGCCTTGTTCAGTCTTCTGGGAATCCCACCCCAACAAGCACAATAAAAGCAGGACGTGCCTCATTTCCTTCAACCGTTCAACATGCCTCTCTTGGAGATGTTTGTAAATTTCCTTCCTCTAAGCATCAAGCTGGCAAACTGTCGTCATTTCTTTGGGGTAATAATATCCTGTTGATGTCTGGGTAGATCTGTTGAGTGTCCCCTCCACATAATAGTACAGATACTTGTAATACTATTTTTCAATGCAGCACAGTAAATTATTTGTCAACATATTTGAACAGAATTTAGGCAAGGTCTGATTTGATTAGAAGTGACTAAGGACAGGAGATTTTAATAAAACGGTAGTTTGACTTTTGGATTTACAACCTAGATTAAGGTAATGAAACAACTCCAACAGCATCCTCTGCTTTTTTCTGAAACTGAAAATATTTACCTATAATAGTTTGTTAGTGTAAATCCTGCTTTCATTAAATACCTATGCTGGGGTTTGGAAATTTCACATCGCAAAAGAGCAATCTTAGCATTAAAAAAACTCACTTGTGAAAATGGCAACTTTTATTTTACTGGCTATACAAATTACACGAAGCACTTTAAACACAGAATTCTAACCTCAGTCCAGAATAAGTTTAAACACACTATAAACTCAGTAAAATACAATGAGTGATTTAAAACTTTTATGTAAATGATTCTTTTCAAAACCTAAAATTTTATTTAGACCTGAGAGCATATTTCTTGGACAAAGAATTTTTACCTAAACTAAATAATTCCAGACAAAATTACATTTCTCAATAAAGTCATATGATGTAAAGAGAGAAAATTACACAGTGACAATTTTGAAAAACAATATTCAAAAAGTAAAAAATAAGACCAACCCTCAACTAACATAATTTGCGCTCAGGAAGACATTCTGTTTCCAAAGACAGCAAAAGCTGATTTTGTGAAATACTAAAAATAATTGATCATTGCTGCAAAGCACTAAATTTGGAGCTAAGCTAAATGGCATGTACCATTCACTGCAATTTTAGGTAACACCTAAATAAGAATTCTGAGCATGAAAAATGCCCAATGTCATTAATAATCCAGAAAATACCAATTTTAAAAAGAACGCAACCAGATGCCATTTTTCAACGACTGAGTTAATAAGATAAAAATAATGCAAATTGGGGCGCCTGGATGGCTTCAGTCAGTTAAGCGGCCAACTTCGGCTCAGGTCATGATCTCGCGGCCCACGAGTTCGAGCCCCGCGTCAGGCTCTCTGCTGACAGCTCGGAGCCTGGAGCCTGCTTCGGATTCTGTGCCTCCCTCTCTCTCTAGCCCTACCCCGTTTGCGCTCTGTCTCTCTCTGTCTTTCAAAAATGAATAAATGTTAAAAAAAAAATAATGCAAACTGGCATGGCCTTTTTGGATTACAATTTTGCAAGCTATGTGAAGAGCCTTTCACCTATTAATTCTAGGAAACTATCCTAACAATATCTTTGCAAATGAGAATGAGTATGTATGTACAAGGATATTCGAGACAGTGGTCAACAAGAGGAAACTGTTTAAGTAGATTATGAAAGACCTAGAAGATAGAATATTATGCTGTCTTTAAAAGATCATGCTTTCAAAAATATTCAAGGATACTGAAAAATGCTCACAGTAAAATTTTAAGTTAAAAAGAAATATATAAATTTCATATTAAGTTTTTGAAGACAAAGATTAGAATGTACAAAGTCTTCAAAATATTAACAACACTGGATATCTCTGCAATGAGGATATACTTCTAATCATTAAAAAATAAATAATGTATACACTACATTAGTATATTACTACATATTGTAATATACATTAGTATATATGGCATACTACACTATGTATATTAATATATACAACATACTATAGTGTGTATAGTATTTGCATATATAGTCCCTGACTTTAAGGACCTCATAATCTATTATGCAAAATTAATTACAATTAAGTGGGGGTGTGAAGCATGATGCATAGCTGATTCAAAAATGGCAGAATGTTGATAACTGTCAAAGCTACATGATGAAAACATGGGAGTTTATTCTACTAATCTGTTTATTTTATACGTGTTGAAAATTTTCCAAATAAAAAGTTAAAAGAATCATGAAAAGGCATGGAAAATGTAATAAGCCTCATAAGAGTTAGACCAATAAATAATATAAAAGTTCAGACAGGAGAAAGATTGCGTCTGGAGGAGGTACTGGTTTCTCTTTGAATAACTTGTAAGATTTCAACAGGCAAATCAGTGCCTGAGGGTAGGAGTGAGTATAATGAGCAAGATTACAGTGGGGAAGGCAACTGGCCCTGAGCATCAGGTCAGTGGGTAAACTGGTAGCAAACCCATGGAATCTAACTGCTGCACTCATGTTAGATAAAATCCCCTAATAGAGGATAAAGAGGCATCACCTTATGGATTTCAAGGAGGCTGTGATTCCCCCAATGAGTCAGCATTCTAAATATGCAAATGTTCACCTGGCATGAACAGGATAAAAAAGCATCATTGACTATTGCAGACTTCTGGTCCCACCCTTGCTCACTGAAGTAAAACTGTCCCTTTTACTTGTGGGTGACTCCTGGGTAATTCCCATGGGTTCTTTATTCTCACTGGACAAAACCTCTCTGAGATCTAGGCATGATGAAGGCTGTAAGACAAAGAGCTCATTTTTAAAAAAACTGTACTCATTCCTTATCCTTCCCAGCCCTCAGCTTTTTTTTTTTTTACATCAATAGCCCATCTCCATATAAATGTCCAATTTTGCAACACTTTAGGTACCACAATGTCTGTGTAAATGAGTCAGAATATGCATTACCGAATAGCGAAAGAGTCTAGTTTTCCTAACAAATTTATCTATTTTTGAATTTTTTAAATTCACGTTGCTCCTTATAATTTTTCCATAAATATCTAACTATTCTCAAAGCTACCATTTAGACTACCGATGCATCCTTCAGTTTGTTAAAGAAAACCTGCATGACTTCCAACTATAAATTTGGAAAAATGCAATAAGCTTTAATGGCTAGAAGATATGATTTAGCTTTCTTCTATTAAAAAAAAAGCTACTTACTCCAGAAGTAATATTTCAGCACACAAACAATATTTTTTTAATTTTAAAATAGATCCACACATTTGATAATTTTTCTTTATATAAATTCTCGACAATCTTTTTATTGTCTTCAAAAATATGCATGCATGGAAGTTTAAGGCAAGACAGCCAGCATCACGGGTAGCCCCTGTTAATGCTAATTGAGTTAGCATAAACATGTAAATCCCCTTTTATAGATGTCTGGCTTTTCCTTTATCCAAGACCAAACTATAATCGACAAAGATAAGCAAGATCATGTTCTTGATTTGCTTTGCATGTGAATTCTTTTGCAGAGATAAACTGTTGATACGTATTTCTCCTCTGAAAGATCAAAGATCATTCTGCAAACACCAGATTTCTCTGCGATCCTACAGCTTCCCTCAGATTTCCGTCTCTTTGCCCCTTTGCCAATGTCCTCTGAATAAGACCAAATTAATGAATACTGATGTTCTTCATCACTATTTCGGTGGCATCCTGTGGGGACAGCACAATAACAGGAGTGTCATGGTACCAGTTCTACCTCTGGATTACTGAGCATGTGTCTGGAAATACCATGCGTGCACGCACGCACAGAACAGTCACACGCACCACTGTGTTGATCAGTACCTACGGCCAGTAAGAAAACCTCAAAATTAATCTGGTGACGATGAAAAAGTGATGGCAGTTCATCCAAGTAAGTCACTAAAGTCAGTCACTAAATAGAAAACTTTTAAAGAAACCCATAGTTGCAAATATCTCACACTAAAACAGGTTCTTAAAAGGTTCATTACAGTGAAAGCCTCGTCCATGGTGAACTTTGGACCAGGCAGCCTTAGCACTGAATTTTTAACAGACAGAAGCTTTTTGTAAGTAAGAAGCAGCAAATGAACAAAAGGAAAAAAACCCTAATTTTGTAAAAGGGATAAATGTGAAAATATACTGACACACCAAGCAATTGATGTATTATTTACATTTTATTTGTAACATTGATAGAATAGCACAATGCGTATGTATTAATATAATTCATATATTATCTGATATATGCATAATGCATGTGTAATATAAGATTTGTTACTGTTAACATTAACATATAATACTAATTGAATATTAATTATGTGCCAGGCACAATGTTAATCTATTAATAAACATGGTCATTTGATGCACCCCGCCCTGCATATTACTATAAATGCTATGTTTCTAAGGATGAAAACAACCTCAACAAGGTTCAAATCTGCCTAAATTTAGAGGCAAACTGTCATCCCCATAAAGACCATTATCTCTTGTTTAACCCTGTATCACCAGCATAAATAACAGGCATAAATAATGGTATAAATGAATAATAGGAGCTCAACAAACAACAGTTAAAGGACCTAGTAAAGGCAGGCAAGCAGCTGGGAGAGAAAAAGTGAGATAGCCCCAGAATCGAAGGGAACACAGAGTATAAAACCCACGGAAAGGCATGATTCTGACCCTCAAATAAACTATAGTTCAATCAGCAAGACAAAACACTTCAGCAGGTGTGATAACTATTAAGACAACATATGTCCCTGAAGATAAGAGGATAAATTGGAGCGGCAGCCAAATTAGTCCCGGGGTTAAGAAATGCACCTCAGAAAAGGTGGACCTTAAGTGAGTTTTAAAAGACAGTAGGAGTTACGGAAGAAGTTATATGGTCCAGGGTACAATGCTTTAAAGATGTCAAACAGTAGAAAGGCCAAAGCGTGTCAACTTGACATGTCATTGGCAACCTTAATGTGGAATTTTTGGAAAGTGTGATGGAAAAAAGCCAGATCATAGTAGAGTATACAGAGAATGGGATGTGCAAGCACTTGGTTGTGTAAAGGACAAAATAAAGATGGAAGTTAATCTCAAAATTTGATGTGTGTGTGTACGTGTGTGTTTAAGTGAAGTCAGGGAAGACTTGAACATATTTACATGCTAGAAGAAAAGGGGAATTTGGGGATTCAGGAGCATAAGTGAGGAAGACTCATGAGAAACATACCCCCCTCCACAGAAGTGGGAGAATGTATATAATAGATGATACTAGCAAATTAGGCATGGTGATTTAAAGAGTCAAGTTGGCTTTAAAAGAAGTTTCCATAGAAAAGTGGTGTGGTATGTGTGTGTAGTGTGGTGTGTGTGCGTATGTGTGTGTGTAGTGTGTGTGTGGTGTGTGTGTGTGTGTATATGTGTGTGGTGTGGGTGTATGTGGCATGTGTGTGTGTGTGTATGAAGACAAATTTCGAAGGGTGATGAAGATTATGGAGGCAGAGTTCTTGATGGGAAAGATGGCTAAACGTGAGATTACGAAACGGTTTTCCCAGTTTTCTAGTTCTGGAACCCTAACCATTTGATCTCAACGTTAGTATTCCTGATTTTTACATGACGCCAATGAGGGCAGCTTGATGTTTTTTCTTGTAAAATGGCACGTCTGAAAGCATAGAAACTGGTTCACAGAAAACGCTGAGTAAATTTTAGTTTAATCTTATCTAAAACAATACACTGTCATTTTTCAAAAAAGGGTTTCTAATCAAAGTGAAGAGAAAGATAAAGCTTCCCACGGCCGAACCCAACCAGAAAACTGAGAGAAAGAATCAGATTGCACATTTGTCAAAGGTTAGCCTCTTGGAGCACGGAGCAGGATGGGGAGTGAGCTGGAGGGGCAGATAGAGATAAACAAAGCAGGCGGCAGTGTCGATGAGCTTTAAGTACAGGAAACTTTGTGCACACTATGCAGGCACAGTGACAAAAGTCAAAATTCTATTTGGTAACACAAAAGGCGTTTATTAGTCACTGAAGGACTTTTTGCTATAAATCTATCAAAAGTTTACAAAATTTGAGAATAGAGCAATGTGTCAGTGCCCCCCAACTTGTTTTGCATATTCTGACAATTACCCAACGTTGTAATCACGAGAAATGTCACCACACCTTCTTGAAAATGAACATTTAGTTCCCTGGATTATTACAGATCCACACATATCCAAACATGCCACACAAGGAAGAACAATGCTTATTCGACCCAATGCTAGTCAGATTCTGAAGGTTTCACACAAAGGGGAGGTGGGCTACGGGACAGTAGGGACAAAGCAGAAGAGTGTGAAAGTAAATCCCAGTGGCAACATTACCAACAACCTCAAAGAGTCCCAACAAGATCTTCCACCTTGAAAAAGTAAGATGGCTTCCAATGCTGAGAAACCGCCCCTCCAACTGTCTCAATTACCGCAGGGATCTGAAACTATCTCTGAGATATTTTAGCAAATTTGAGAAATGTACGAATACCATTTATTTCAGAACCTGAGGAAACCCCACCTTTATAAATTCGTAATACAGGGTACTGGCCAGCCATGAGGCAGAAAAGTGCTACTGTCTGCTTGTTCACATCTCTGCTGAACTGAGACACTCTAGGGTCTTGGCATTCTTCTTGAAATTTTCTGGCTTAGTACACGTGCATCCTCACTGTCTCCTCTATAGCTAATTAGCAGCAGTCCCCACTGATGCCATAAATAAAGAACCTGAGAAAATCCAGGTAAGTGTCATTTCCCAACCCCAAAGGCAAGCTGTTAAAAATACGCTACAGAAAATATAAAGTATGAACTGTGGTTACTAACTAATTCTGGAAAGAAAGAAATTAAAGGCTTCACTTCCTCCGTCTACACTTTACCAGGGGACCAAACATTCAGTTCAGTGCTCATAAGAATCTTCTAATCCCTCCACCTTCCCATCCCCTAAAAACCCTCCCCCAAATGCAAACACATACTCATAACAATTGGAAGCAATGTCATAAATGAATAATTCAAATACGTCAAGTTACCCAAAGCAAATTTTTATTTCTGCCAAATTAATTTTCCTAGAGATGCTTTACCTAACATGAAGGGACTGACATCACAGGAATGTCTCTAGGGATTGACTTACCCTGTCAAACTCTGACCATCAGAAGACCAAATCATTAGTAATATTTAATCATCCCAGCATTGATAAAGAGCTGTAAAATAAAGCTTGTCTATAAACGCACTGAGTCACTTAAATAAAAAGCAATATGTTTCACTTCTTCAGCTATATAAATATAGACTTGTATATATAAAAACAAGCATCATCCCACATCCACATATATATGGCATGGGCATATGAGTAGGATCGATGATGTTTATAGATGTCTATATGTATTTATATAGAGATATACATAGGCTCCCAAGCAAAATGTTCCTTGTTTTTAAATTCCCTGATTTTTGTTGGTAACAGTTATTTCTTGTTAACCACATAGTAAATATGAGACTATCACATTATGTAAACCATGCAAAGCTGAGTTACATTTTTTTCCCTGAAGATCATATTCTGTGAATTTATAAATGAAGACGCCACTTTTGAACAGGAACACACAGTTTTAGTTACAAACAAAGAACTGGTTGAAGAAAATGTGATCATACAGAAAAAGCAATAGGTAGGCTAAAGAGAATAACAGAGGGAAGCCTGCCATTCATTAGGTTCAAATCATAACATAATTTTCTTAGGTTGCTCCAAGTTTTATCTCATTACTAGTTAACCATAAAATTTATACAGAAAGATTTCACTCAGAAATCACCGTGTTCCTTAAGCCGCTATAGATTTGTGACATTTCTTTGTTCAGTCTATTCATCATAATTCAGAATCTAATTATCTAGTTGTGAAATAGCCAGGCTATGGTACCTTTTCCTTTGCTCAAATTTCTTATTTGGTTTCTGTACTATGTCATAGTGACAAGGCAGAGAGGGTCAGGAAAATGGTGACACTCCCATCAATCAGCATTGCTACTTACTAGGAATTCTGGAAGCAAGTTTATTTGGAGAGATTGAAACAGCTGGTTAACAGTTTTCCCCATGAAACAAAAATAAATGGAATTATCATTTCCTAACAATAGATTATAACGTCATGCAAAAATTAGGACAAATCAGATTCGAACAGGAGAGGAAGTATTTTTAGTATGGAAATAACTTTCTCGAAACAGTTACAGTAATAAAGAAATAATGAACTTAACTCATTACCTTAAAAGCATGTTATGTAAATGTTATCTCTCCATATCTAGTGAAGAATAACACTTTGATTTACATTTCATGCATTGCAATGACCTTAAATATAGCCGTCAATAAGCCTCTTTACTGCCTTGCAACACCCAAAGCAAACTGCGTGTTAAGTCAAATTTTATGACATAATACCTCCTTTCTCCCACACGTATCCTCCCTACCCTATCCTCCAAGAAAACCACACCACAACTGCTGGCTTACTCTCATCTCTACTTTACTTCTCTAGCTTCACCACTGAGAGTTGACTAATGAGGGCCATGTGCCTTTTACTAAGCCATCCACCCCCGCCCTAAAAGATATAGTTATTTTAAGAACGCTTTTACCCTTGATAGTGTGACATACACAGCATTTATAAGATACAATCAGGTTTTTGGGGCGCCTGGCGGGCTCAGTCAGTTGAGCGTCCGACTTCAGCTCAGGTCATGATCTCGCGGTTCGTGAGTTTGAGCCCCATGTCGGGCTCTGTGCTGACAGCTCAGAGCCTGGAGCTTGCTTCCGATTCTCTGTGTGTCTCTCTCCCTCTCTGCCCCTACCCTGCTCACACTCTGTCCCTCTCTCTCTCTCTCTTTTTCTCTCTCTCTCTCTCAAAAATAAACAAACATTTAAAAAATTAGCAAATAAAAAAACACAGGTTTTGACAATACATCTACACAGGTTTTTTTTTTAAGATCTACACATCAGTATATTATTATCATCTTTCCAAAGTCTTATGTTTTTAGGAACTTTCCAGAAGGCTAACTTCTGCCTTCTGGGGGCAAACTGGAAGACTGGAAATGGAAAACTGCTGCCCTCCTGAACCAGTACGGCTGGATGAGTGGCTTAAGTAACATATTTAGAGTTCTCTGGTGTAGATATAAGAGTCATCCAATATCTGTCAACTGGAAACAGCTACCATGTCCACAGCTGGGGACACAAAGAGAAGGGGTTGGGTTTGTAGAGCCTAGAAGCTCAGAGGAAAGGCAATGAGGAGGAAGTGCCAGCAGGCTGATTTCAGAAATGGAGGGAAAAAACCCCAAAAATGCAAACAACTGATGCTGCCAGAATGATGAGGACAACAGGAAGGGTGAGTTCCCTTCTTGTTCCACCAGCTTGCCAGTCTTCCTCTAGTGCCTCCTATTGGCAGAAGCTAACATGTACACTAGCTGGAAAAGAATAAATGTAGGTTGCTCCAGCATCCCAAAGAATCTAGAAGGGTGGGTTTGGAAATTACTAAAGTCCAACTTCTTTTTTCTTGTTGAGAGAGAGAATGAGAGAGCACGTGGGGTGGGGGGGGTGAGGGTGAGAGAGAGAGAGAGAGAGAGAGAGAGAGAGGAAGAATCTTAAGCAGGCTACATGATCAGTGCAGAGCCCAACATGGGGCTCAATCCCATGACCCTGGGACCATGACCTGAGCCAAAAGCAAGAGTCAGACACTCAACCAACTGAGCCACCCAGGCACCCCCACAGTTCAACTTATTTTAAAAAGTGTTATGAGGGGTAAACTATCTACCGATTAAAATATGGGTGGACATACTCTCCTGATTCCATGAGAAACCAACTTTGAAAATCATTTTCACCCTATAAAAAATAAAAGTATATTTTGGAAAGCATTACCTCTGATGATCATATAAAGTAGAGTATCTCTGTAAAATGGATGCCAAGATACAACATGAAAGAAGAAAACAAAAAGTAGATGGATAAAACACCATCAGAAAAGTAAAACTATGTTGACACAATTAAAATCTGCATGAAATATGTCAGCATGGAGTTGACAAACTTGAAGAGTTCTCCTAGAATAGAAAGGAAAGGAGCAAAGAGATAATAATAATAATAATAATAATAATAATAATAATAATAATGGAAGAAGCAATACTGAAGATCAGTAAGATGGGAAATACAATCTACAATGAGCGGATATGCATCATGAATGATTAGGCATGAAAAATGACAGAAATATCATTTGGGGGTAAGAATTTAACACTTCTGTCTACTCCACAAAAGATCTAGTTAAGTAAAAATATAAAAAAGCAAAAAGCAAATTAAAATGCACATTATATAGAATAACCCCCCTTTTCAAAAATCCACTAAACATTTCCCAAATCATTTATTAAGACACTTAAAAATAAATTTTAAGAAGAAACCATACTATTTCTTTACTAACTACACAGCAATAAACCTAGAAATCAGTTATGAACATTTCAAAGGCCAAACAATATAATCCGTTGGAAATATGAGTGGCATTCCAAATTTGCTGGTATTTTAAAAGGAAAATAAAACTGCTAAATAAGAACTATTAGGAAACCATTAACAACAAGAATATTACATATTAGCATAATATTTCATATCAACAAAACATGCTGGATGCAGCCATAGTTATAGTCTGGCACAAATTCATAATCTGGAAAATAAAAAGAATGAGACAATTTAGCTAAAAAAGCCAACTCAAGGCAAATGACTTCTGTAAAAACAGGTCTAAGAAAACCAAAGAGTAGTAAAGTTTTAAAAATATATTAACAAATTAGAAAACGGGAAAACTAAACTGTCACTAGTCAAATAACTGCATGAAACAAAAATACACGTATCTCTGACAGCAATCAATTTAAAAAGTACAAAAATAGGGGCGCCAGGAGGGCTCAGTCAGTTAAGCGTCTGGCTGTGGCTCAGGTCGTGATCTCATGGTTCGTGGGTTCGAGCCCCGCCGTCAGGCTCTGTGCTGACAGCTCGGAGCCTGAAGCCTGCTTCACATTCTGTGTCTCCCTCTCTCTCTCTCTCTGCCCCTCCCCCACTTGTGCTCGCACATGCGCTGTCTCTCTCTCAAAAACAAACATTTAAAAAAAGTACAAAAATTAAAAATCAAAGATTAAAAGATTATATAACCATAAATAAAAGTAAAATAATCTAAAATTACATAAATCTTTGTATATGTGTGTGTGTGTCCATGTGTAAAGACAACTGAACAGTACAATCCACTATTATAAGGGCTAACTATTAAAAGAGAATTTTTTTTTCACCTTTTTATTTTTCATTATTTGTAAAATATTCCACAATGTACATGTATCTCCTTTAAAAAAAAAAACATGTTTGTATTTTTGAAAAATAGCCTGAGGGGAAAGAGTTTTTCTGTGATATTCATGCCGGATAAATAAAATTTCAGTTCACTTAAATTTAAAATGGCTAACACCATCAATACTCCAACTGCTGCAGGACCACCACTAAGTCAGTTATTCTCATAAAGCTTCTGAAAATGTACACTGAAGATATTCATCGAAAACTTAAAAGACATCATTCAAATCAATTTTATAACATCCAGTTTAATAATGTTTAATGATGACACAGAAACAAACAGACATGCTATTTTACTGCCTCTACAGAGCTGAAGACCAAAGTGAGGTTCCGTGATAGGAGACTGAGTGCACACACACACAGAGACGATTACTCCTCTGTGCAATATGCAGAACTGGCATCCCTTCTACTAGATCATGTCCTGTCGGTCTCGAGTGTTTCCTTGCAAGATTCACAGATATACTCCTGCCACTTGGTATTTATCAATAATTACCCGGAGTGATCATAAAATCAAATCTTCTATTTGTGCTGAGTGTAATATTCTCCAAAATGCTTTCACATACGTTGTCTAATTCAATTTTTTGTAAAAAAGCAAACCAAACCAAGTACGAGTTAAGCAGGGAAGCAGTAGTAAAAGAAGAACATAGTCTTCGACCACGAACACTTGCAGGTGTTTACCATCTGAAATTAAAGATGTGCTGCTAATCATTTGTAGATATTCTTCCACTTAGCTTTTCATGGTCGGGAAGACTTGTTATTGATTAGAGTAAATCTGATAAATCTGTGTAAAAGAGAAAGGCAGCCCCTTCACCATTACAAAATAAAAACCTATTGAGGAAGGACTATCCCAAGAAGTGTGTTAACCACCCCTTAGGCTAGATCTGGCGCTCAGCTGGATTTCACAGACCCCAAGCAGTATGGTGGTGGTCACTTGGCAAGGATAAGCCAGAAAATAATTTCCCATCTGGTGTGCTGCTCTGAGTATCCCATTCAAGGACTAGTCTCTAAAAGTTTAAGAATAAAAAGTAACCAAAGACCTGGGAACAATGGTCAATTATCTAATTAGCATTTCAAAAGGCAGTGATAAAAAGGAGTTAAGACTGGGAGGCCCACTACTCAAATGAACAGCTGTGTGTGACAAGATCAGTTAATTAAGGCTTCAGAACTTTTCCAGCCCATCTCCTTTCACCTTTCTGGTCCCTTCTTTCTCTTCCTTTCCCTAGGTTCTCCCTTCATCTCCCCCTTCGTACCTTTAAGTCTGGGGCAGTGGCTTTACCCTACTTCTGAATGTCTGCCGTATCCCTTTTCCCCTCCCCTCTCTCCTCTTTTCCTCCATTTCCCCTAAATTTGCTAGATAGCTAGCTAATTTAGGTATAAATTAGGTCAGATTTATAAATTTATCAAATTTATCAGATTTATCAAATTTAGGTCAGATTTAGGTATAAGTTTTAAATTCTCTCTCGAGTTCTCTAAACAAGGTTTTACAGGCTGTGATCAATTCCAAATCGAGTGAGTTTACATTTTAAATCTCTACGTAAAAAAAAGAAAAGACAAAAACAATTTAATGGTATTGCTTTTTACTTGATGTAACCTTTAGTTGACTTTTTTTTCTGAAAGTCAATGACCCTCTGTAAAGAGAAATATCCTTCTGACCATGCTGGAGAAATATCACATTCTGAATTAAGGACCAGGCAGGTGAAATTCCTAATTTCCTCAATTTTATTTTGTATCTTAGTAATAAGGAAAAGTAAATTTGAGGGTTTTATTTACAGTAGAAACCTGAAATGCATTATCTTACTTAATCACCGATACAACCTTGCAAAATACATATAATTAACCCCCTTTTATAGATTAGAAAATTAGGCATGGTGATGTTAAACAACTACATTAAGTCACAAAGAATTGAGTCTCAAACCAACTGTTCTTTGCACCAGAGGCCAAAGAGGCTTCTATCCTCTGTTACCTCCCTATTAAAATATATGATTAAAAATGCTAAAACCAGTCAGATTAACAACCCAACTCCCAGATCACTGGCCCACAAAGCTTGTCCGTGTAGTTAACAACCCTTGTGTACACAGAGATGGAAAAGTCCATTCATTACTGCTTTGCCCTAGGTGCTGAACCAGCTTCATACTACCATGACGTTACCCCAGTTGCATGCAGGAACAATGAGAAGTGAGAAAAGAGAAAATAAGCTGAGGCCCTTATTGTTGATAATAATTTTCTGCAAACACACTTCCCTAAAGGTACAGTGAAGCCAGTCAAGACTCCTGAGCCATAAGTGTATGTTCTAGGATTTTTGCCCTTTATAGGTATTAGCATTGACATCATGTAGCCATTCATAGCCCTATCACAAGTAGCTCCATCAACCAGCTATGCAATATTTTTTGGGTGTCATCAGTAGCCCTGGTCTAACTTTGGAATTCCACTGGACTCGACAATGCACCTACAGACCCACAAAGAGGAAAGAAATGTGTCACACTTCAGGAAACATTACTGCACACATCACTCTTGTCTATCTAACAAGGGATCTGGCTGGTGGTGAAGGTTGCTCTGCCTTCTCAGGCTTGGAACTCACTTCACCTCCTACACTGCGTGAGGCCAGATTAGTCTTAGGTATTTGTCTCTGGAAGGTCCAAGGAAATGTTCTATTCTACATAGGGCCTAGGGATTTCCATCTAAAATCCTTGAAGCAAGTCAGAGAAAAGGTTTTGTGGAAACATGTTTCCCCTTTCATTGCTCTGAGGCTTTGAGGGTTTCAGATTAATTACAAATAACAGGTCAATTTGGGGGCCAGAACTAATCCTAAATCTGGATCTGGATCATTCCTCCATGGCAGGACGCCTTAACATTAGGTCACTGAATCTTCTTGAGAACCTAAGAAACTCCACTCTCCCTAAAACCTAAAGGTGCACATATATATTTAGGGACCCTTCCCTCCACGAACTCCAGGCCAAGAATTCTGCTCCAGGCTCAATCCACCAAGATGCTAGAACCAAACGACCCCAGGGAGTCTCAGCAAATGCATTTCACCTGAGACGCCTACGCAAGGTAAACCTGAACACCCCCACCGCTAGCTTTCCCGTAAAAGAACAGTAGAGAAAAGAGGAGACGAGGGGAGAAGTGGCTGGCTCAGGTATGAGTCCCCCCTGTCAACCAGGCTACCAAGTCACCACAGACATCTCCTCACCAATATGAACCTCGAAGAACCTGTAACACCAAAATCAACACCGCCTTCCCAATACGTCTATAAAGCTGCCAGGGCAGATGTAGCACCGTCCTGGTGGGTCATAGGGATGTTCATCTAACTCAGGTGAACGGAGATTAAGAAGGCCTCTAACAGCAAGACAATCTGGAAGGAAGGGTCTCTGTTCTGCAATAAAGTTACAACACAACTGTTTTCTCTCCAGAAAGAAAAATCGGTGAGAAATTGTCTACATGAATGAATACAAACAAACTCCCTCGAAGAATGGGAAATACGGAGGTAGCAGACATGGGATTCACCTCTCTGGTTCATCTGAGACCTATAAATACCAGCGACGGTTGGGATTTAACATCCTGCATAGCCTGGTGCAGATTCAACTAGATGATACTGTAAACACACCGCGAATGTTTGAGGTTCTTTGTTTTCTCTAAATATTCAGGGTATACAGCAGTTAAAAAACACAATGCCATGCACATCATAAGCACTCAATAAATACAGGCTAAGTGAACAAAATAGACACATTATTGAGCTTCCTTTTGGGAAACAGAGGTGCATCTGATTTGAAAATCTAAAAACTTTTTATAATGACCTTCCCCAAGATTTCCAACTGGCAAACAAACACACAAAAGGCAATAATGAGAGCAAAATGTATTTTCTCTCATAAAAATGTTAAGTATAGACACACCCTCCGTGTAAATCAACAGCACTGAACCTGAACTAATTAAGCTCCCACAGACCACGACCAATTTAGCAGAAAGCATGCAGAAGAGTTAAGATATTTGTACCTGCTTAAAGGTAACCTTGAAACTATTTTGCTGAATCTTTAGGAAATTTGTTACAAAAAAACAAAAGTGTGTGACCATATGATTCTAATTAGTAGAGAGCAAGAGGGTTGAAATTGAAAAATCTGTCACATGAGACTGTTACTTCTCCAACCACTGCCATTCCAAGAGCAGAGAAATATTTTCCCCATGATCTGTAAGATGCATGATATTCTGCACACACTTAAAAAATAAACGCACTGGAGGATGGTTGTTACCAAGATTTTAAGTACCTAACGTTTGGTAAGTAACTTGGTATGGGTAAGAAAAACAACTTCATCTAATAAAAAAGAAGTCTAGAACTTTATTCTTGTTATGTACACCCACTCAGAACTATCCCATAACCCAATCTATTCATATCCAGTCAATAGCCCAGAGGTTACCTATAATATACTCTATACCAGTACAGTCAGTAAACCTAGAAATACACTGAAAAAAAAAGCGTGTTCATAACCAACTGTTCTTAAATTAGTGGTAGTTTTTTAATTTTTTGGATTCTAATTTTTTTTAATGTTTATTTACTTTTGAGAGAGAGCATGAGCCGGGGAGGGGCAGAGAGAGAGGGAGAGGCAGAATCCGAAGCAGGCTCCAGGCTCTGAGCTGTCAGCACTGAGCCCCACACGGGGCTGGAACTCACAAACCGTGACCTGAGACAAAGTCGGACACCCAACCGATTGAGCGACCCAGGAGCCCCAGCCTGAGTCTAAGAGGTACTAAGAGCACATTTTTGCCATGATACAAAAGCAAAAATACACATAATCCACAAATTTGGATCTCTGCACATCTAATGATTAGAATTCCATGGAAATTCAACCACAGCAAAAAAATATTCAACATAATTAATTGGCGGATGTACCAGTGTCATTCAAAGGAATACTTCTGATCCTAAACTAAATTTCTCCAAGAAATTCCCATTTCCTCTTTATTGACTGACTTGAAATTCCAAAATGAATCTGAATCAGTAATGTATTCTTTGTTGTTGTTTTTAGTGTCTTTTCAATTTTTTACATTTCTCTCATTTGGGTTCTGATGTTTGCACTGCAGTTAAAACCTGTTTCTTGAATATAAACAAAAAGAATGCTTTAGAAAGTCAGAGGCATTTAAAACTAAATGCCTTATTCTTTAGACACTTTTGATTTTGTTCCTGGTAAAATATTTAGCTCCCAAAGGACTGCAGGAGGGCTACAGAGTTTAGATTTTCCTCAACATCTCAGAAGTAAACAGTTCCATGTTTCATTTTTGCCATGACACTTCACCCTTACTGAAATATAGTGTGAATCATGTTAATCCGTAACTTCTTTTCTTTCCATACAGAGAAGGGGGCGGGGTGGGGAACCAGGTCCTAGCCATTGCGTAACTTCTTATTAGCCCTCACTAGTGATACCATATAATCAAGTTAGTTATACCTCAGATTTCCTTTTTAAATAAATGGAATAATATAGTTAGCATTTATTGTTTTTTAGATCAACTTTCAAGGCAATCTTACCTAGATTTACTTCCTGCTGAGCTAAATCTCTGCAGGGACTCTGTGAGTAAAATTATCACTGACACTGGGAACGAAAAACATTAACAACTTTGCAATGGCTGCAGTAACACATTTCTAAAGGGAAGCAAATTGCCAGTGTTTACTCTTGAACGGAGAGAAGGAACGTTCCCTAGTACACAACGCTAACTGGAGGGTGTGGGACATTTTAAATATCTAGAACATCTGACAGCCCTCAACATTGCCATTTCTGCGGGTTACTCTGGGACACTCCTTCGGTGGCACATATTCCAGAACTCAGACTTGCAAAAGAACATATCTACAGAGTTTCCGGTTGCCAAGCACCCGGGCAGGGAGACTGCTGTTTCTGACATATTACGTTAATTTCTGAAGAACAAAAGGTTCAAACGTGACTACTCCAAGAATAGCAACCACTAGGCAGCACAGAAAGATTGAGTAACTGGTTAGGGCAAAATGGTCTGCCAGGAAGAGGCAGAAACTTTCCCATGAAGATATTCAATAACTTCGCATCCAGCTCTACACAAAAATTGAGAAGGAATTGTAGATATATTACAAAGAAGGCAAACAGCGAAGAGCAGGATTGAAACAGGTGACGGGAAGGAGAAAGTCTATTCTGAATCACAACTATGCTGTGCATCTTGGCTCCGTGCACTTTGGGTTTATTTGCACACTCTTTTTAGAAAGAGTGGGGGTTGGGGATCCAAAGCGGATGAAAGAGTTATTTATGAACAGACGGGACACCAGGATGGGGTGGTTAGAAAGCCTTGGAGGAGTGTCTGGACTTGTGGATAAAGGCAGAAGCAGACATATGGGGAAATCTATATAGAAGAAACAGAGAGAGTGAGGAAGAGGCTAAAACAGGCAGATGGCTGGACTGTAAAGGAATAGCATTATGCGGGGGCTCTAAAGAAAGGGAGATGGCCCTGGGAGGGGGGATAGCTAGGGGAAAAAGAGGGTCAGGAGGTGACTGCTTGGAAAGTTTTTTAAAAGCGGCAGAAATTAGATATGGATAAAAATATTTTTTAAATACATTTAAGAGCCAGGAGGGAAGTAAAACAAAATGAGAAAGATATCCACTTAAAAAATATATGAAAACAGTGTTCAAAAGTAACAGCACACAGTTTTTACAGGAGCATGAAGAAATTACAGCTAATAAAAACTAAAGATGTAGGGAAGGGCCCTCTTGAAACATTCTATGAAACTACCAATAGATTGGAAAGATACTTGCTGCAAAAAATTTTTGACTGCATTTCTGAGGCAGAATACATACTTTCTGGGCTACCAGAGTATCTTCTATATAGGTTTCTCTTTTTTTTTTAAGTTTATTTATTTTGATAGAAGGTGAGCAGGAGAGGGGCAGAGAGAGAGAGAGAGAGAGAGAGAGGGAATCCCAAGCAGGCTCTGCACTGTCAATGCAGAGCCCAAAGCAGGACTCAATCTCAAGAAACGTGAAATCATGACCTGAGCCAAAACCAAGAGTCAGATGCTACCCAGACTGGATAATAAATAGTTACTTTCACTCCTGAGGGCAGGAACTGTGTCTTACTGATCTTTTTATTCTCAGTATTTAGTGCTATGGGTGGCACCAAAAAAGGATTCCGTAAGTAGACAATGGAGGAAGGAGAACAATTCAAAGTTATTTTATGAGTCCTGGGGTGCCTGGGTGGCTCAGTCGGTTAAGCGTCTGACTTTGGCTCAGGTCATGACGTCCCAGTTCATGGGTTCGAGCCCAACGTCAGGCTCTGTGCTGACAGCTCAGAGCCTTGAGCCTGCTTCAGATTCTGTGACCACCTCCTTCTCTCTGCCCCTCCCCAGCTCACGCTCTGTCTCTGTCTGTCTCTCAAAAAAAAAAAAAAAAAAAGTTAAAGAAATAAATAAATACAGTTATTTTATGAGTCCCAACAAAGAGAGCAAATAGAACGCAACTTTCCAAATCACAGTTTTGATATATACAGTCAGGAATACAGATACACATACACACATATGTGTGTGTATTTAATATATAAACATATTAGGATAATTTTTCTACTGATACAGCCACTCCTCTATTTTGTGAACAGTAATATATATCAGAGCTAATATTCATCAACTCAATTTAATCAATAATCATCACTTAATAAATGGTGTCTGTATTCCCCTGCCTATCATGTGAATGACTCCAGTCCTCATTGGTGGCTAGGGGCATCAAGAGAGCCTAGAAAAATCATGAATTGTATTTGGCTGTGTTCCAATTTGGAAGATTTATTATTGAGTTCATTAGTGTTTAAGAATAAAACGCCCCTTGGGGGCGTCTGGGTGGCTCAGTTGGTTAAGCATCCGACTTCACGGTTTGTGGATTCGAGCCCCGCAACGGGCTCTGTGCCGACAGCTAAGAGCCTGGAGCCTGCTTCAGAATCTGTCTCCCTCTATCTCTGCCCCTCCCCTGTTCATGCTCTGTCTCTCAAAAACAAACGTTAAAAATTTTTTTTTAATTTACCAAAAAAAAAAAAAAGAATAAAAAGCCTCTTGGGGTGCCTGGGTGGCTCAGTGGGTTATGTGTCTGACTCTTGATTTCGGCTCAGGTCATGATCTCTTAGTCTTTGGGTTTGAGCCCCACATCCCCCTCTGCCCTGACAGCAGAGAGCCTCCTTGGGATTCTCTCTCTCCCCCTCTCTCTTCTGCCTCTCCCCCACTTATACTCGCTCTCTCTCTCTCTCTCTCAAAGACAAATAAACTTAAAATATTTTTTAAAAGAATATAAAGGGGCGCCTGGGTGGCGCAGTCCGTTAAGCATCCGACTTCAGCCAGGTCACGATCTCGTGGTCCGTGAGTTCGAGCCCCGCGTCAGGCTCTGGGCTGATGGCTCAGAGCCTGGAGCCTGTTTCCGATTCTGTGTCTCCCTCTCTCTCTGCCCCTCCCCCGTTCATGCTCTGTCTCTCTCTGTCCCAAAAATAAAATAAATAAATAAATAAATAAACAAACAAACAAACAAAAAGAATATAAAGCCTCTTTAGACAACTAAATACAAACAGACTTGCTTAGTCTGATAAATATCAGACATGACCAATCAATACTGTATTCAAACAGAGAGCATCATATGGCATACCTGTTAATAGGAGAAAAAAAAAGTTTATTTCTACTCCCTGATTAAATAGAAAACCAACTGTCAAGAAGATAAAACTCGCTGAGGACAAAAATGTATCAAGTTTTTATTTCACTAAATAGTTAGAGTTTGCCCCCAATGAATGACTTCAAAGCTGGATTTATACCATTAACAAATTCAAACAAGTAAGAAAGTAATTAGGAGTAAACAGGGGAAGTAGGTCATTTTTAGCAATTGTGTAGTCATTTTTAGCAAGTCATTTTTAGCAAGTGTGTAGTAGGTCTACATACTTCAAGCCCACAGTATTCTTTCCAAAAAGGAATCGCCTAGCTTCTATACTTCATGAAGTGGGTCTTCAACAAACAACCATCAGTTCTAATGATGCGGCTGAAGATAAATGAAGGAGCTAATAATCCTCACCATCATACATCCTTATACATTACATCACGCCATGGCTAGATGTGGAAACCTCAGGAACCATCTACTAATCACACCAGCTTCTAAGGGGCTGGTTAAGGGGGGGGGGGGATGCCTTTAGTTGTTCTTCCACACCAGTCTCTTCCAAATTAAAGAGAGAACACAAAGGAACTGATTTCTTTTGGAGGACTGTGGCCAAGGAAGGCTGGAGAACAAAGGAAGACAGAAAATCGTGATGTGACCACCTCTGATAAGTGCTACTGGACAGAAGCATATGAAGGTTTGTTCAATTCTCTCATTAGTTTGATATATTTAGAATAAAAACAGTGGAGAGATCTACGCACAGCTGAGTCCCCCCATGCTGCATCTCACAGAAAAGGCAATGTCAGCCTTAGAGTGCAAAGTTCCCTTAAAGGCCCTTCAAATCCCAAGGTTCTATGATTCTATTTATATACTCTGCGCTCTACTCGTTAAAAGCAACCACTGTCCCCTTTTTCCTTGAAAGAGTCCCTAGAAATGCCATGGTCATCTTCTATTTTTTCACAAATCTAGTGGTAAAAGCACTGAATTCTAATTTAGGTTCCATCCACAATAACCAGTGAGCACGTCTCTAAAATTCATGTGCCTTGGGGCACCGGGGTGGCTCAGTCTGGTTAAGCATCCGACTATTGATTTATGCTGAGGTCATGATCTCATGGTTTGGGAGATCGAGCCCCGCGTGGGGCTCTGCACTGACGGTGCAGAGACTGCTTGGGATTCTCTCTCTCCCTCTCTCTCTGCCCCTTCCCCTGCTTGCACTCTCTGAAAATAAATAAACAAACTTTAAAAATAAAATAAAATTCATGTGCCTGAACTTCTATATCTGTAAAATGGATATACAGTAACTGCCTTTTAAAACGGATGTAAGATAAGGATAAAATACAAAAAAAAAAAACCCACAGGAAATCACTAACACCATATAGTTCTATGAGCATTGCCGTTTGTATCCCTGTGTTTCTTCCCAAACTACCGTCTTTTCTATCAAGTGGCCCAATTGAACAAGATATGATGAAAAACAAAACACGAGCAGGACTATGTGTCTATCTTTAATATATTTCATTTTCAAAAACAAGACAAAAAACACTCCTCATTTAAGTCTGCCCGTCAACAACCTCAAAAAAGGCTGCACACTAGACCAGCCTCCCCAGGAAGCCCACTGCCACAGGGCATGCGACCCCCCCCCCATCATTATTAAACACAGGCCCAGGTAAAGCACTCTGGCTTCTATCAAAGGGCACATCAAAGAGCAAATATGTACCCTCACATGTTTAGAATTGCTATAAAACGTGAAAATGCAAGATCAATGCAACAGACCACAGGGACCCATAAAGCCCAAAGGAAACCAGGGAGGGCAGGGGTCTACCCAGTTAATGTTATCCTGAGAAGGTGAGTTCTCTGGGTGCACAGCTGGACCCCATTAGAGCCTCTCCAGCTGCTCTCAAGATCACCTAGCAGCCTCAGCCCCCAAAAGCTGCAAGTCTGAGCTGGCAATTCATGAGAAAGTATCTTCAAAGATAAGTTCCTAGACCTTCTCCAACCCTTACTGACTTTTTCACAAGGAAAAACATTAAACAAAAATGTAACTATGAATCTCCAGGTAACAGTGCCTAAAGCCCCTTCCAACACACAAGAATAGTGCAAGCATAATTTTTTAAATGGTGGACGTTAATAAATTCCTTCAGTACTGAAACTTTTCTGTTATCTCAAATGAGTGCCAAACTACTCTCCACCACCGTATTTCTGTCTTCTTTCTCAGAGACACTCCACTTCTCAATGCCTCATTTCTCCTTCTTCATTCCTTTGTTTTTTCTTTTAACAAAATATTTGCTGGGCACTGAGGAGACCAGACTGGGCCCTCGTGGCACTTACATGGTGGGGGTAGAAGGGAGAGAGGAACAGAGACACACAGTAAAAGAATGCATAAACAGGTCAGGTAGTTAAGTGCCATGAATAAAAATGCAGCCTGTGGAAAGGGATGGAAGAATTGAGAAGTCTCTCCACTTCCTGGTCAGCTGCTCCCCACTCTCCTCCTCCCTCATAGGAAGGGAAAGCTTAGGCTTCTGATCACTAGAATGTCCACCCAGACTTCCCCACTGTTCGCACAGGGAGACAGTAGAGCAGGAGTTGGGGCTCAAAAGTCAGTAGCTGACTTACTTCCTCCCCACAGCCCCACTGCTCCCGAAGCAAGCAAATTAGGACTCTTCTCAAATTAAATTTAAATTTCAGTCTAAAAAGCCTGTTTGCAAGACTGTGAAATCTATCATATCTATAGCTTTTGGAAGATCATGATGTGAACCTTCAATGCATATTACTAAGTGAAAGAAGCCAATATGAAAAGGCTACATACTGTACGATTCCAACTACATGACATTCTGGAAAAGGCAAAACTATGGAGACAATAAAAAGATCAGTGATTGCTGGCAGGAAAGTGGAGAGGGGCATGCAGAGCACAGAGGATTTTTAGAGCTCTGAAAACATTCTGTATATTATAATGATGGATAGATGTCATTACACATTTGTCCAATTCCTTTGAATGTACAACCCCAAGAATGAACCCAAAATGAATCATGGACTTTGGAGGATTATGCTGCATCAATGTGGGCTCTTCTTTGGTCACAAATACACCACCATGGTGAGTGATATTGATAGTGGGGGAAGCTGTGCATGTGGGGGGCAGGGGTATACGGAAGATCTCTGTATCTTCCTCTCACTTTTGCTGTGAACCTAAAACTGCTATAAAAAATTTAAACCTTAAAAAAAAAAAACAAGGCACTTGAATGGCTCTGTGGGTTAAGTGTCTAAGTGTCTGACTCTTGATTTTGGCTCAGCTCATGATCTCATGGTTCATGAGATCGAGCCCCATGTATAGTTCTGTGCTGACAGCACAGAGTCTGCTTGGGATTCTCTCTCTCTCCCTCCCTCCCTGTCTCTCTGCCCCTCTCCCACTCACTTGCGTGCACACTCTCTTCCTCAAAATAAAGAAAGAAAAATTAAAAAAAAAAAACAACAACCAGGATGTTACTTTATACCCCACCACGTTCCTGTGAGCACACACGAACATAAGGACACCCAGGTGAATGGGTGAAAAGGCTAAGAGTGGGCACCGACGGTATGCTAGGTCTAGGGCATGCCACTCCTTCTCAGGACAAAGGACTGCAAGCAATTCTTACCCTCACCACTCAGACAAGAAAACAGAGCTTCTGGCTCCTGTCCTCATGCTCTGTGGCACTCTCCGTGAAGAACCTTCACCACAGCTAACCCCTTCTGGCTAATGGCGGGCTTACAATGCGCACCGAGGCTGCCCAAGACACCACACTTTGTGGGAAACTGCGTTCCTGGTATTCCCCTGGGAATAGTCTCGAGGAACAGCATTTCGGGGCGGGCGCTGCCGAGTCTTCCACTTCGGTGTGATCTCCACTGGCATCATTTAAGGCATGATTAGCAAACTCCTACGGCGCATGAAGATGTAAGGTTCTGCCATGAATTGTCAAGGTGACGCAACCTTGGCAGTCTGCAATGAATCCAAATTCTACACTAAAGTGGGAAAATGCGAAGCGTAGAGGCCATTCTTCATTTAGTTAAGGCACAAGCAACAGAAAAAGGAAGGAAAAGAGGTAAGCATAAATTTTCAAAACTGCCCTATTAGAAATAAAAGTAGTACACTTTTTTTCCAGTTAGTAGCAGGAAAGAAGAAAATTATAATACTACCAAACTTTAAAAATCCGTTTTTTTTTTTCATTCTTTTTGTTGTCTGTGAACCTTACTAGATGAGAACAGCGGCAACAGAGTATATATTTTCTTGGGGGCAAATCCTAAAAATGAGAGCAAAATCATCTCCTTTTTTGCTAGACACAAACTGACTGAAGCAGAAATAAATGTGGCATAGAAAAATGATAAAGACACAAAGTTTGTGCCTTGGTCCAATTAATAGGCAGAGAGTTAAACAAATTATCAGTTGAAGGCATTCTGAGTTTCAGCATTAAAAACCAGAAGGAAAATGGGTGGAAAACAACATGCACCTGGTCTTTATAGTAGAATCCATAGCAATTTCAAGAAAGTAATACATCTGGAAACGGTCCAATGACAAATGAGAACAAACCAGTAAATCCCTAAAAAGGATCTTAGTGAAGCTTTTATTAAAAAAAAAATGTGTTTCTACTTTCTAGATCTAAGATTTAAGATACATTCTCCATAAATCTATACTTCATACTTTTTAGCAGACTGGCTAAATCTGGCCTCAATGTAAAACATTAAAGTCACTATTTTTTCTTTTTTTTTTTTTTAATGTTTCAAGTACTCCCTAGACTTAAAAATCATGAAGCCTTCATTAGCAAACACACAGCAAATATCAAGAGTAATATTTTGTTGTATTTCTCATATCATGATCTTCAAGGACTTCAGAACATTTAAACTTGTCAATAAGGGCATTTTTTTTCCTACTGTGAAATACAGAAAAAATATTATTCTTGAAGGTTCTGAAAGTTTAATTCCTCCAATAGTCAAACATTTGTTCATATATAACAACAGAAGGAGTGTCGGGTGGGGGGAAGGGCAGGGAAAACAATAAGTTCTGAAAACCTCTTTTTAGCTTCAGTCCGTGAAACCGTAACTCTAAAGGAACAAATTTACAAAGAACAGAATTATCATGAGTATATTTACAGTAACCCAGTGTCGCCCTAGACATAGAAAGACTTTCAAAAACTAGTGACTTCGCAAAAGAACTGTAGTCAACACAATTATCCAGAAATAAGTATCAGAAAATATAAAATTTATACTTATGAGAATGCTGGCCCACCATGGATAGTACTATTCCATAGTACATGTCTGTACCATGACAGAATGCTATATTCAAGTCATATTACTGGAACTACCAAGAGACAGATTTCCAAAGACCGAGGATATAAACAAGAAATAAATATTTTTAAATTTCTGGGGAGTCTATATGTTGAGATTCATTGCTGGTACAACTGCTAAAATGTGGACTAAGAGCATTCTTTCTTTGTGTCTTCCATCATACTTCTTAAAAGTTACTTCCAGTTTTGCGACTTGAAAGCCTTTCAGAAAAACCAAAGTATTATGGTATCCATTTTTGCAAAAACTGAAAACAAGTGTTCTAGCGTTCTGGCCACACTACCTTCCTTTCTCAACTGTTTCCTTCCCCTTTTGCCTAGTATTTTGAATTATGTGCTGTTAAGAATAGGATATTCTCATTCCCATGAAATAGGAAGACGTGTGTGTGCATGTATGTGTGTATGTGTGTGCTGACGAATGGGTCTTTTATGTTAGTTGCAGTGGCCAAGGATCTTAAGAATTTTTAAGTTTTCACAATTTAGAAGCTGTTTTGGGAGAGGTGGCTGGGCATTCTGTGTGTCACTTTCAGGACAGGTTGCTGAGGTCTAGACCACTCTTATACGAGAAACTCCACTTGGCCTCCCATGCTACTTTGGGACTTCTGCAGTCAAGAGTGATGAACAGATTTTAATTCAAGAGAATTCACTGATCCGATGGTACATGGAAAGTTACCCAGGTAATGGTTAACCCGAGGGTGGGCCCTCATTTGCTTGTCTGGATTTAGAGGGCAGACATACATCTTTAGTTCAAATCAAGAAAAAAAGGGCAAAGGTGTTGGGAGTGTTTGTGTTACCACTCGCTCCTTTGATTTGCATTACTGGTAAATGAGTACGCTATCATTTGCCTCTGCTTTGCTTCACAGATGTCTACAGTAAAATCAATGTCAAATGCACTCCTGCAGGCTTTTCAGCTGAGCCACAATATTGAACGTAGCTCTAAAAGTATAACCCACCAGCGCCCCTCCCCGCCGAAAGGCAACCTAAATAAAATCAATCTTGGTAATGCTTCTAGACCCTCTCACTGGTTGGGAATATCTGTCCTATCTAATAGGACCAGCATCTTTTCAGGGCCCTCTTTTTAAAGAGGTTGATGTTTATCTTTACTGTTTGGGTATATTAAAACATGGCCTAACAAAGAAGTCTGAATATAGCACCAACTATGGTGGTGGGCCTGGGCCAGGAGGCTACACAGTAGGAAAGTCTCGAAAGGATTTCTTTGGTCTCTGAAAGGGATCCCAGATTAGGGTGACAGACTGTCTAGGTTCACCCAGGACTTTTAAGGTGGGCATTACACTGGTATGCCAGTACCTTCCCTAAACAGTAAAGTCAAATGAAGCAACAGAACAATTATGACAATGTTAGGCGTATCTTATGCAGTGATCCTTTAGCAAACAACAAATACAAAAATGGACAACAAATTCATTTTCTGTATCTTCTTGAGATGACTATATCTCTACCTAAGAAGATTATAGAAAGACTTCATAGATTAGAATGAAAGAAGGCAGGCTGAAAATTTCTGCCAGAAACCCTCCAGATTCAGAAGCCATTTCATACTACATTCAGAAGAAACCAAATATCCACATAATAATTCAGCTTATAAATGAAAGGGGACTTCTAATTTCAGCAATATGGTGGTTAGAGGTTATGCACTCTTGCTCAAACATACACACACACACACGCACATGTACACACACACACACACACACACACACACACTCCTGGATAAAATATAATAGTGGGAAAAAAAGTTAAGTACATACCCATACTCAAAAAGAAATGAGAGTCGCAGAGGTCATTCACAGCCAGAATGAAAAACACTTAACTGGAAACTACAGCAGATCTATGGGCTCTAAGGGATAGGGGCTAGATTTTTAATGCCCACAGAGAAACAGGTCCTACAGTCCAGTCACAAAACCAAAGATTTGGAAAGGCTACTGACTCTAAGTCATTGGTTCAGGGAAGTGGCAAGGAAACATGGTTTTGGCAAGGGTTCTGGTGGGCAAAAAGAGAGTTGCCTATGAGTAATCAAACCCCTAAACATTTTCCATATGTAGTTGCAGAATCTAAATTTATACTATTTGCATAGTCTGGGAACCGCAAGCCATAAAATTAATGTAAAAACTGATCCCAGACCAGTGGAACTCCTGGGAAGGGAAACTGGCAGAAACTAACATAAAACCACTTTGTAAGATCTCTCCCATAACCTAGAGCACATGGAACTTCCAAAGAAAATGAACACCCCAGATGAAGATGAGCTCACAATCAAAAATCAGAAACACATGCAAAGCAATCCACTGTGGAAGAGCCAGCAGACATACGAGAGAAGATTAGCACCCCGAAATCTTGACAAATACAATAATTTGAAAGAGACTACACAGACAAATGTTTTTAAAATGTTAGTAGAAAAAATAAATAAAAATTAAAAAATAAATAAAATAAAATAAAATGTTAGTAGAGACAAAAGAAGGAAAAGAAATCACGATAAAAGGACAAGTTTGAAATGGAACCAAATAGTACACTGACAAATTAAACATATAGCTACTGAAATTAGGAAAACAGAACTTGGGTTAAACAGCAGATTAGATTCAATGAAAGCTGATTTAACTAAAAGACAGAAGAAATTATGCCGAAATCATTTATTCATTCAACAAATACTTCGACTGTACATTATGCACCCATTCTGAGTGAGACAGTCTTATAAAAACTCGGTTTGTATTACTGAACAAAACAAAAACTTTGATCCTAATACAGCTTGTATTTTAGTGAATGAAATTAGAGATAAAAATGAGAGCAAATATAAGAGAGATATCAAGGGACATAGGACAGAATGAAAAGTTCCAAAAACCAGAGTTCCATTAAGGAAACAGAATGAGGAAAGGTGATATACAAATTATCAGCTGAGAAGTTTTCAGAATTTTTGTAAGATGACAAAATCAGCACATTCAAGAAGCAGATTAAGTAAATTTAAAAATAGATATGGACATATCAAAGGAAATCTGTAGACCCACAAAACAGAGAACAAGAGAACACCTCACAAAGAAAATAAAAAAATTTTTTTACTAATTATGGTATTTTGTTTAAGGGAAAATGGATGTTCAATGTCTACCCCATGCAGTTAAGTTTAACTCATGAACTTAATGACATCTCTTCTGACTAGTTACAAAGATCTTTACTTATTTGCAGGTTATTACTGAGAAATGTAACTGATTTTTTTCCTTTGGTATTTTATTGTACTTTTGTGTACTTTTTCTACCATTCCCCTAGTTTGCCTAATCAAGAGTTTGACTCTATTTTCTGAGAAATTGTAAAAGCCTTTGTTACTAAATTTTCACAAGTTACAGAAATTCCTTACATATGAATTTACTATTCTTCATACAGGCAGGTAGCTATATAAATAAGTCAGCAAATGTGTCCCTGTTCCACAAGCATTTAGACTGAGACTTATAAAAACTTCACAATTAAAAAAGCAAAGGAAAGGATATAACTTCTCTTTCACAAACATCTATTTTATCAATAACCCACTGTTATTGGTCTACCAAGACTTCTATACCCACAGAACTTCATTCATTTTTTCCACTTTAAAAATTCAATCACTGCTACTTCTTTGAAAGACTTTATCCCATATTCATTTGGTCCAAATTATTTCATTTAACAGGAAAATATAATACGGCAAAACAGAATATATTTTGATAGTAAGAGCTCCACCATCGCTAAGGTCATTGGGTATGTGTGCCCGTGTATCTAAGAAATGTAGCTATCTCTTTCACATAGTTAACTCCATGATATGCTATTTGAAGACCACTGAATTCGAAAATGCTACCATGTATGTAATAATGGCAATGCAAAGATCCTCCATTGCCTTCCACAATCATAAAGGAAGAAATAAATTCCTGTTAAATGCTCTTTTCTCAATTTCATTATACACATATTATCTCTAACACCATTTAACCTTTACATGGCATTTTATGTTGCAAATTACTTTTTTAATGTAGTATTCACAATTTTAGAACTAGTCCTTTTTATGCTACTCAAATATTATCCTAATTCAGCTCATTTGATCAAAATCACTATAAATTAGGAAAGCATGATCATTTTGACGTACTAGCCACAAAATACTTAAAAACGCAGGTACCCATAAGCATATTTTAAAGGATTAGAATTTCTGAATCTGTATCTGAACCCAAAATTCTCAACATTAAATTCTCTTTTCTTAATAAAAATGATTTTAATGCTACCACATTAGATTCTGGCTCATTATTAAATCTGTCCTTTAAATGCTTATACATACATATTCTAAGCAAACTTCTCAGAAACAAATCAGCTATAAATTTTTCAAAATAACTAGTTACGTAACTTATAACAAAGATTTTATTATAAGAGATCAAGAATGATGAGTTTATCTACCAGCACCTCTGCTACAAAATTAATAGAATTCTCACTTACTACATAACGCAATTGTGAAATAATTCATCTGCTTATTGGATCAAGATGGATGGTAACATGTTCATCCCTGATTACAGGCACTCATCCCTTCTGCACTTATTTATCTCTTCAGCTGATACAACTTATCAAAGGAAAAGAAAATAAGACATTATTTAGCCTAGTTAGAAAAACCATTAGGAAATGATGCTCATTCACTCTTCCACCTATGCTTGACTAAGAAAGACTAAGACCAACACTAATCCAGATTTATATTTCCTAGCACAGCACTACCACCGCCAACAAAAAATGTATTAAAAGTTGGTTTAAAAATATGAACCTAGGAATATATGACTTCATATTATTCTTCAGTTCGAAAGATACTTAAAATATTAAAGTATTAAAAGTCTGTGAAAATGGTAGCCAAGAAGAATTCGTTTCTATGAGTTTCCATGAGGATAGTCTCCGTAAATGCCATCAATGGAAGGCTGAACATAGAGTGAAATATCCACATGGAATCTGAAAAATTAATTTGCTTGACTCTTATTTAAAACATAGAGTGGCAGGCAGCTGCACTAATAGAATCTCTGTATTTTATGTTTTTGGAATTACTCGCACTTTGCAAACTTAATTTTTAAAAAAATCTGTGATCTAGCACCCAAAATGTAGTGTAAAGGAGATACAAATAAGTGCGACAGCAGCCACCACACAAGATATGTTTCATATTTACTGTACAGATAAAAAATGTTTGTGCAATTCTTTACCACTAATATTCTTTTACAGAGACAACATAACATGAAAATAAAAGAATATTTGCCTCTGATTTAATTTTCCCATCATTTACGTTTTTACCCTGCTACAGACATAGCAATGACCAACACACAGACATATATATGCAAACACATGCCCAAGCAATTTAAATAAATTTTTATACATTTATGAAGGCAAGTCCAATGGAAAATTCATGATACTTTTATCAACTCCATCATCATTTTAGTCTGTAAAATATGTTTAGAGAAACTCAGTAGACATAATTTTGAATTTACAGACACAATTGAAGACTTAATGAATTAAATATAACCTGAAACTCAAGTTATGGTCAGCTGGGAACACACCATTTGTCAGTCAGTGGCACTTAAAATCTCCCAGGCACTCTCCATTTGTTGGGTGCTGCTCACTGAGTGGAGGCTCACACATATCTTGCCTACAATGACCTGGCTGTTCCCATTTTAGAGTCTCAAAGAAATTAAACTCTTTTGGACACACCTATTCTATGGGAAAGGGGATGTAATGAGTACCTCGGTGACAATGGAGACAATGGGCAAAAGGCATGGGTTCTGATGCCAGATCCTATCCGTCTGCACACTAAATCTTAACTTAGCAGCTGGGTACCCTGAGGTAAGTTACTTAAATTTTCTGAGCCTCATTTGTCTCAGACGTAAAATGGGAATAATGGTATCTTCAAGGTTGAGAGGATTACGTGAGATTAAATGAGATACTGGACCGCCTTGGCTAATAACTAGTACATGACAAGTGCTCAACAAAGATAAGGCTCCCTCTGATCTCCAACAAAAATTATCTTTGACAATATACCATAAAGGCAAAATGCTCTCCTTTTCCATTAGAAGAGCAGCAGAAATCAGCCATAGTCTGAATTCATCAAACTTGTCAAGCTGTTCAACGTCCATTATTCTTTTTTATTATATTTAAGGCACTTAAAATAATCTCCCAGTGATTTATTCTCCTTTTAACTAGATGCAGTAATTAGAATATCTTTTATGATACAGCGGAGTTTTCATTTCAGTCAAGGTGTGACTGTTTTAGAAAGCCACCGTTCACTGAAGAATATTACAACCCAGAAACTGCTTTTATTCTCATTTTGAATAGAGGCACAAACACAAAATGACGAGGATACATACTGTATTTCTATAGCTGAAAGATGAAAATGCTCAAGCATGCAGGAGCCAATAATTCCCAAAATACCTTTCATGAACTGAAAAACAGATATGTACGTTGCCATGGCATTCGGCAAAATTAATACATTTGAAATTTGGATTATGTATGAAAAAAAGTATGGTAAAGTTTTTCTCCCCCTTCCCATAATGCTGGCATATAACCTTTAAAAAAAAATCAGCCCAATATCTATTTCCCAGAAGAAAAAATAAAGAACAGCAAAAAGTTCAGCACAGATTCAGGATCCAAAGTAAACATGGAAATTATGTATTATTACTTGTCAAGTGGAGGCTTACTTCACAACAAACAGTTCTATTCAATATGCTAAGACCACACAACACATGTGTCAGGATTCCATCCGGGCTCTGTCATTAGCTCCTGGGTTAACCTTGAGTAAATAATTTAATTTGGGGTTCAGTTTCCTCAATTGTAAATGATAACTTCAACAATAATGTTTATTAAGCACTTCCTGTGTGCAAGAACTGTTTTAAGAACTCCGTGTATGTTTATTCCCTCTTTTAATCCTCACAATGTACAAGGGAGCTCTGTATTACAATTATCATCCCATTTTCGAGGAAACGAAAATGAGTCACAGAGGTTAAATTACTCATTCTAGAGCTGGATGTCCCTGATCCAAAGGATTTCGCCTACCTGCCTCACCAATGAGAAGCTTAAATCATTTCTAACATTCCTCGGAATAAAATTCCGAGATCCCATGCTTTCTCTTTGGGGGGCTTTTTTTCATTCTTACTTCTATAAATTATCTGCTTATCTCCCTGACCTCACTATACGTTTCTTAGGGTCAGCTCCTAATTATACATTTTTATGCACACCTACCACAAACGAGAATTGAATTCTGTATGTTATGAGCATACTCAATGCTTTGTACGTAAATTCCTGAAGGCAGTAGCTGAATCTTTATGTGGCAGAAATTAATCACCTGTTGCCCTGGGGTCCATCATCCAATACTTTAGAGAAACAAATACATACACCTATTAGTCAACTCAAAAGATTGGAATAAGCAAGTGAAAAATGACAAGATCAGTGCTCGCAGAGCTGATACAAGAGCTTCTGGATAACATTTAAACATAGCTGTTTCTAGACAACTTCCACAGTAGGTAAGATAAATCATGCACAGGCATGTGATATATAGAAGTGTGCATGTGATATACCGTCAGAGGTAAAGAGAGTCGTGATTACAAGCCATGACTCTTGGACCAAACTGTTCACATTCAAATCTGGCTCAGCCAATTAAAAAGCCCAGGACCCTCAGAAAAGCGTCTTAGCCTATGATGAGCCCCAGTCTTCTCCTCTGCAAAACAGGGATAGTAATAGCTGCTACCTCACAAAACGGTCTTGAAGAGCTCCTGAATTTCTAAATGGAATGAGCTTGGCACATAGTTAAGTACCGCCTGACTATGAACTAGTATTAATACAGAGCACGGGCACATATATCTACAATTCTCCTCCACATCAGTATGTGTATATACTTTTTTTCATCATTTATGACCAAACAGTTTTGTCTTCCAGTCAAGGAAATGAACCTCTGCTCTTAAATTCAGCGGTGTTGTCCCGCTCGCTGAATAATAATTAAATAACTTCTCTGGGGGAAGGAATATACCAGGAACAAGAGACACAGCAATGATCAAGGGAGACACAGACCCTACCCCTAAGGAAGCTGTGCTACAGACAGACTTTAAAAACAATTCGACTCACAGCTCATTTTTTTTTTTCATAACTTAGGGAGTTCTATTGAGAACTGCAAACTTGCCTGCTTTCAATTTCTGTTGACTTTTTAAATCCAACATGACCTCCCATATAAAAAACACATTGAACATTTTAAAATGCAGATGTCTAAATAAAAAGAGATATGAATTATATGTTTAAAAGTGGGGAAAAAAGTCACGATGAGCAGTTTCAACAGACAATGGTATTTTGTACTACATTTGCAAAGTCAATGATAAATCAATATTTTATAATATCTTTATTGTAAGCATTAGTAATAACAATGAGGGCGATCAGGAAACAAGAGGAGGCCAAGTAAGTCTATAGCAGATTACATTTCTACTTGGTTTTCAATAATAGGAGGGGGCCTGGAGAAGGTAAAAAAGGGCCAAACCGTAAGTTTTGAAAATCTACAAATAAGTCCCCCCAAATTAACCAGATGCACAGCATGATCAAGTATCAGCAACCAAAGTAGGTGAGAAAAATAATAAATTTTCAGCTTTGAAGGCTGTAATAATATCACCATTATAATTCATCCCGATATATCAACACAGGCTTTACATTAACAGCCTTACATTCAAAAATAGACATAGCACCACCCTAACATTTCATACTTTCAGTGTTTGGAAAGAACGTCAGGGAAAGCTCCCAGCACGTGTTTCCATCAATCAGAGTAAGTGAAGGGGGGTGGGAGGGATGGAGAAAAAGAAAGAATCAGGCGAAAGGAAAGCATAGATTCTGCACTGCGTGGGCCGAGGGAGGATCGTGTTCCAGCACCCGGGGAGAAAGATTCTCCCCAGTTCCGTGCCCATTCCAGACGGATTCCCAACAGCTGTCGAGCCACCAGTACTTTGCAACAGACAGAGCTTTACTACAAATCCACTTTTGCAGTGTTTGAACTTCAAACACCTTCTTTGCTGAAGCAAGCCTGCCATCGAAAAACACGCTTCCATTTAATTGCACTTTTCCTATTCACTGGAATCAGTGTTGTCTTTTTAAAATACGACGGTGTAAAATACTATTCTGGTGACAGGATTCCCTAAAAGGCTATGGCCGGGTGCATTTCGAAGTCATATTATGAATTATTCTATGCATACGATTTCTGTCAAACCGACATCCGTGCTTGTGTTTACAGTAAAACATTCTGATGGGGGAGACTGAACTGGTCACTTGTTTGACAGAATTTATTAGAATTTTTAGTTTGGACATCCTATTATCTAGTCAATATATAGCTATAGACCTAGCCATCTACAACTACCACTGGTATCTATTTATACTCATCGTGTGAGGAATTTAAGGATTAAAAGGCCTCTTAAGAAGGGAATTAAAAAAAAAAAAAAGCAGGTCCAAACTTCCTTAACAAAGACTTGTAGACATCTAAAGTTCCTAAGACACTGAACACTTCCTAGGCCATCTTTTTGAGGCACTCCTTGAGAGAGTTGTGAGAGAACTTTTGCCCAGGGAAATTCAACTGGGCCAAAAGAGGCTGGAAAACAATGCTATAAAACCCTTGCTTTGTGACCTGTGGCTCTGGCCCCAGACCTCTTTGGAAAACAAACTGCCACTTGTGCAGCAATTTGGTGATGTGCAAAAACAAGGATGAGGACACAAAATAACAACTCTGTTTTATCAATTTAGACCAGAATTTAAACTCCCATCAAATGCCTGAGCACTCATCTTTGCCATGGAACCAGGGGGCTGAGCAAGGTGTCCTGACCCCGCCAACCCAGCCCTCCCCCTTTCAAGACCCCAGTGATCTTCCGGGTATTCAGATGAACCTCTTATTCTGCTCAGTAATTTGAGCAAGTCTGAGTAATGCTTAAAAATGTGAATATGTAAAATTTAGGATAAGATTTGAATCCCAATTTCTTGAAATAGCAAATCGGTGAAGTGATTCGCTGGGCATACTGCACTTAGCTTATTTTTAATGATTCACATGTGGATTCACTGCTTTGTTTTCTGACAGTTCTGAAAAGGAGTTCCAGCAGGGCACCTGGGTGGCTCAGTCGATTAATCGTCCCTCTCTTGATTTCAGCTCAGGTCATGATTTCACCGTTCATGAGTTCAAGCCGCACATGGGTTCTGCACTGACAGCACGGAGCCTACTTGGGATCCTCTCTCTCTGCCCCTCCCCTGCTCACACACATGTTCCCTAAATAAATAAATAAATAAATAATAAATAAGCTTTTAAAAAAAATAAAAAGAAAGCGAGTTCCAGGGAGGAAGACACTCCATCGAGGTGGTAATCTTCATTTGAGTGGTAATCTCCAAACAGTGGTCAGCAACTTAAATGATTTGTAAAATAATTAGATTCTGTAGCAGCACCGGGATTTTGCCCAGGAATGGATTCAGAATAATTTATCCTTTCTGATTCCTGGTGGCATGCTAGCATACGCTGAATAAATTTTGACCCTGGATGTTTACACTGTCCTCAATTCTGATTCCTCTTGCTAATCTCAAGAATATCTTTTTCCTCAGTCTAAAACTACTAACCCAATTGTGAAACTACCTCCTGCACCTTGCAATCAGTTATTAGCATACTCCTGGCCCAGATGACTCCTACAAACACCAAAACTATAATCAGGGAATAGTCAAGCCCAATAAATACAGACTTTGCTCACATGGCCCATGCCATAACTATGGAGACAACTTCTGGCTTCTAGAAATAAATACCATTCATTCGCAGGCCACTGATGTTGGAACTCTTAACTTAAAGCACTGGCTGGGATCTACAGATTCTCCAAATTAGACGTCTAGAGTTTTCTTGAAATCTTCCTCTCTCTGCTCTTGGACACACATCAGAAGAATCATTTCCTAATTTGTATTTATAAAAGTGTGTCAAATGAAATAAGTTAAATGCTGTGAGAGGAAAACTACTTTAATCATTATTTTAATAGTTTGCTCTTACATAATAACACCCGACTTGGTCGTTATTTTCTCTAATATCTTTACTCGAAAAATTGTTTTTGGGGACTCCTCAAAAACTCTGATTTTATATGTAGTCTAAAACATGGGCCCCTTTACCATCGTAGCACTACTGACTGCACGTTCTGACCCTTAATCTCACCTTCAACAGTATGCTCCCCCTTGCTGCTCAGGACCCTGTGACCCCGCGGTGGAGCGTCACGTCAGGAGGTACAAATATCTCGGTTACAACATCTTCTCTGGTGAAATTACACAGGCCAGAGATTTGGTCTTGTGTGTGTGCACATAGTAAAGTGCCACTACACTGACTGTGTTATATAAATAATGAAAATTAAATTACAGGATTTTAGGGACACATTCCAAACAATCCACTTTACTGCCAACTACACTGGGCTCATGACCAGCTGTGGAGAAAAGAATGTCCCCCTCCCCTTAGATCTTTATGTATCCATTTTCATCAATTCCCATAAACATGGATTGAATCGGGTATACGTCATGCCCAACTTTCTAAACTATCAGAATCAAAATCATTACGCTTATCCCAAAAAACCCTTTTTGTTTACTGTTTAGTGATGCACGGTTTTGAATGAAATGTCCGTTCTCGCGCTTCGCTTTCCATGTGACCAAAACGCCAATACCAAAAGCCTCCTCTTCACATGTTACTCTTTCAAACACCTTGAAAATCATTCTCCCTCTCCGTGACGTGACACGTATAATCAATCACAGCTAACACTGTTAGTGTTGTTTTTTAATGGGTTACACTGTGGTTGGTGCTTTACGGGGATTAGTCCATTTGCTCCTCACAAATCCATAAATCAGATACTTTTACTCTTGCCATTTTACAGATAAGCAAGTTGAAACTCAGAGAGGCAGATTAACTTCTCTAAGGTCACAGAGCTGCTGAATGACAGAGCCAGGCTTCAAACTTCACAGCGTAACTGTGGAACGTAGCCTCCGAACCACGACTGTGTCTCTTCCAACCTGTATTAAGTACGGTCACGGCTCTGTTTCCCGTCTCCACGAGAGTTGACTCTCTATTGCTCTTTACTGCTACCCCCGCACACGGATTAACCTTGCACTTCACACTTGCCAAGTTACTTTACTCCTTATTTAAAGGATACTTGAGAAAAATATATCATCCTCCACCAAAGCCTGGGGGAAATAAGATGAGGGAAATGAGACTTCTTTTCAAAGAAGCACAAAGAGAAAAAAAAAAACAAAAGCTTCCGGCTTCTACTTTTTTCTGGCGAAACAGGAAAAACTGTGTATTTTCTATGCTGAATTAAGTCCTAGAGTGTTAGACTAAACAACATCAAACGGCAATCGCCATTTTCAGTCAGCTCTCAGGAAGTTCACGGTGACATACAAATAACTGAAATTCAAAGGTAATTCGTGCACACACTTTACTTCAACAATCATTTACTCAGGGCTGGGTACGTGAAAAGCCACCTCTACTTAGCTCTTTCAAATGCCTTTTCTCCTTCGGCCTAATATCCCTATATTAGTTCACACCTATGTCTCCAACCATGCTGTAAAAAAAAAAGCTTTGTGACATCAGGAAGTATTTTGTGCTCATCTCTGCATTGCTTACAGAAACTGGCAGCGTGCTTTTCACTAGTCTGCACTCAGAAATGATGGTGAAAATTCAACTGGACTGAATTTCTGTTACATCGAACGTAGCTTATGGATAAAATTAAGGTCACTAATGTAAATAACTTGGGTTCAATCCTGACATTCGTGACGTGGGGAAGACTTTACACCTATCTTAGAAAATCAGTTACTACACTTCTTTGTCAGTCCCAAGATGAATTTACTTTAAAATAAATTGATTACTGGCTTGTGACCAATTTTTCAAATGCTAAAGAGGCATTTCTTGAGTAATTTCATTCATGCTACTAACACCACCTTAAAGTATCGTGGTTGGGTTTTTTTTTTTCGTTGTTTGTTTTTTTGGGTTTTTTTTGTTGTTGTTGTTTGTTTTTTATCACCAAGAAGAGTAAAGTGCAGGCTTCCGACAACATGCCAGTGCTGACCCGGAAAGTGATGCAGAAATGAAACGTACTGCACCAGTAACACGGTTTTGATACATCGCTTAATGGGCAAAATGCCACTAACTGGCGGGCGGCGTGCGGGTGACGGGCTCTCCTGCTGTCTCAGACAGCTGCGGGACCCGGGACTCAACGACAGCCTCACCACTGAAGCTCATTTCATCCATTGTTACTCATAATATGATCTAGAGGAACACTTACGGGATCTCATAGAAAGTTTAAATGTTGTTTGATGAGAGTCATTAGATATTTAAATCAGAAGCGAATGGAGCGGCAAGAGAAGCAATCATAGTACACATAAAGTACAGCACAAAACTTCCAGGCCATTCTCTCCACGTCGCTGCTCGAATTTGTACTTATAATATGTGCTATAGAAAAATACAAACCACAGAGGAGGGGGGAAAAAAAACACATAGGTGTCAAATCCTGCCTCAGGTGTGTGTATATAAACATACGGTCTTCCCAAAGAATTTCCACTACTTGGTAAGTCCACAGAAGCTTTCCATGTGAAAAGGCATGGCTCATTTTTACAAGAATAACTCAGAGACGTCACCGAAATTCCAAAGTTGCCATCCACCAAAGTATTTTAATAATTCTGAAGAAAATGTCACATATGGCTGTCACTTAATGTCCTCTTTCAGTGGTTTTATTGCCTGGACTTCATTCAGGTAACAATGTTTGCTTCCAATAAACCCTCAAGATTAAGACTCTCATGGTATTTAACAGGAGAGAGAGCACAGCACCCTGAAATAAATGATGATGGGGACTTCTGCAAATACAGCCTTCGGTACCCAAGAGCATTGTTTTAAACTGCACTTTCCACCTGGGTCTATGGAAGGGTACCCTGAATACACAATGACACAGGATAAACATCCAACATCAGATGTCTTCCTAAGCTTCAACTTCATGGATATTTTTTGTACCAGATGCAAATAAATTTCAAGCTGCGGGTGGCAACTTTCAGCCAAGTCCCCAAGCCCCCTGTGTTTATGTATTTACTTTCTGTCTTCAGTTTGGGTGGAAAAGTTTATGAAGCTCTACAGTCTACTGTGTACACAGTGAATCAGTAAATATCAAGAATGAGTAGTATGGTATATCACAATATTCAGGGCTTTCGGTGTGGTGAGGCTGGTGGCTGCTCTCAGCACACACAGATGATGGAAAAGATTTAAAAGCTGTATTAAACACGCAAATCATAAACTAAGCCTCACAGAACCCTAGGATATTATGTTAGACCATATCAAGCCCAATTCAATGGAATACAACTTTTCCATGTAACTGTAAGAGAAAGAAAAAAGAGAGATGATATTCTGAAGGAAGGAAGGGAAGCAGGAAGGGACAGAGGGAGGGAAGGAAAGAAGGTAGGCATGTTTGATCCCAAAGTATAAAATCATATTATGGAACAAATTTTTGAAAATACATATTTAAAGAAACATTTGTAAATAGTTACAAAATTGTCTAAATTCAAAAGAAAAATATAAAGTGGCTCAGAATTTTTAAAAAGAATTATAGAACAGCTTTAAGGAGTGAGACCTAAAGCCAGCATAGTGTACTGAGAAGCTAGAACCCTAAATCCACTTTAAAGAATTATTGTTATACATTAGACTCTTGTCATGCAATTATATTCGGTACTTAGCTATCCCAGTAAAAATTTCAAATGTAATTTCCTATTCTTTTGATTTTTAGTATGGAATAAGGTTGAGGAGAGAGAGTAGAGCATCTATTTGGGGGAGCAGAAAACATTGTAAGGCTTATATCACCAGTGTTATTAATAAGGAGCACACGTGGAATTCAAACTCCCCATAAATTCTTCCCTGGTTATGGCCAATGAAAGTAGTCCTGTCTCCCTCTGTAATCCTATTGCATTTGCGAAATTCTTATGTGTTTATATCCTGCCTTCCATGACATTAATGTGTACTTCACTTAGATTAGGCAAGTCATTTATAAAACTTCGGGAACAGGATTTCTTGTTTGTGAAGCTGCAATAATCAAGCTATTTCTGAGGATCTAAAAGGACTAAAGATATATTTGTGAAGTCTCCTGCAAGTTCAATGTAGGCACGGTTATCATCACATTCTTCCTGAAGACCCCAACCAGGAAGGCCACGCGCAGTGCTGCCCACATACCTCCAGCGAGCGCCATGCAGTGGCCCTGGCCCCACCTAGAATCCTTCCCAGGACCCAGAATAGATCTTCACACACATCTATTCTTCATAATGGTGTGTAAAACCAAAGTGAATTCTGAGGCGCCTGGGTGGCTCAGGTCATGATCCCAGGGACATGGGATCGAGCCCCATGTTGGGCTCAGTGCTGAGCTTGGAGCCTGCTTGAGATTCTCTCTCTGTCTCTCTGCCTCTCTCCCTCCCTGTCTCTCTCTCTCTCTCTCTCCATCAGCCCCCCTCCCCTGCTCACTCATTCACTCACATTTTTTTCTAAAAAAAAAAAAAAGTCAAAGTGAATTCCACATTAAAGGGAAGCTAAACCGAAAAGCTAACATAAAACCATTTAGCCAACAAATAGCAGAGGCTGCAAAACAACAAAAATCTCATGAGAGACAGGGATCCATAGCAGGGATCAAAAGGTGTTTCCCTCCTTTTCTTTATTCAACTCAAAACTACTTTGGCTTGATAGTACAACTCAACTGCAGGTCATTTTTTCCTAACGTGTACCGCGTAGTCATACATTGATGTTTAAGTAATTCACTAGGAAAAAGATGCTCTGAGGAGTGAGCATTCCTTTATATTTCATTTCCAACAAAATTTGTGTCCTTGAACTGAACTTTGGAAGCAAAGGACGGACTAAATCAATCAGCATGTGTTCCTGGGTTAACAATAATTTGTTAAACCTGAAACTCAACTCACAACACACAACCCGTAAAAACAGGAAAATACCATCCTGCAAGTTCAAACAATGTGAACGCCAAAGAGAAAGCTGCCCATCCAGCCAGGGAAAGCCATCAGTTTGACTCCCTGAGCTAGATGCAACTCTCCAGCAGACTGAGAAATTTTCAAATTAATTTGGTCACGAGTGTATCCAGGGTACAAAACACAGTAATTCAACTTAGATGGGGAGAAATCATCAACTGGTAGGTAACGTTTTCAGAAACTTAGGACTGTTATCTAATAGAAAGATATTTGGGATGGAGTGTTGCTTTGAGAGTATGGATGTTTTAGGTTTGCAAAAAAGTAGGAATCTTAAGTACACTGAACAAAATATAGTCCCCCAACAACCTAACCTGTTCACTGAATGTTTTACGTACATTGGATGGGTTCGCATTAAAATTGTTGTTATCCCCATCCTACAACTGCCAGAATTAAAGCCATAAAACTCTCGGCTAAAACTGAGGTAGAGCAAAGTCCCTAATTCTTCTTTCTCAATATGTTATATCAAATGTCTCTTAGTAACTGCATTAGAAAGCAATTACAGCCTAATAGCTGTCTAAATCCATTATCAGTGCACATTTAACCTTTCAATATTTAAAGATAATATTTAATTTGAGCAAATTAATGGACTGCCTGTAAGACCAAATACATCTATTTAGTCTTTCTGGTTTTCCATCAACGATATTTCTCTTCAGAGACTGGGTCTTGTGACAAGAAGTCTGGTAAAAATGGAGTTCTTTCTATTTGTAGTTTAAACAGATATTAATAAATGAGAGGCCAGCCTAACCCCAAATGAGAAGTAATGTCCTTATTAACTGCACGTGTTTTCTACCATTCACAAAGCTGCTTTTAATTCTCTGCAGATTAATTTGTATCATTAATAGTAAAGTGAGCTTATATACCTTTATCTTTCAATGTGATTTTTTTCTTCAAATTCCAAATTGTTTAATCTCTTTGACTCTAAAAGGATTGAGTGGTTTTCCAGAACAGCATTTTTTTTTTCCACAATGCCCTGGATTGCACATCCCTGTTCAAGAATAATTATGTTTAAGAACTATGATAATGACTTTAGCGTCTCAGTTATATTTTCAGGAACTAGATCAACCAGCAAAAACACCACCATAAAAAGAATGTAACATAATTTCCCAATAATATCGTATTAATAAATGCAAATAAGTAACATTTTAAATTAATAAGAGTAGGCCTTCAGCTATCAATAAGCAAATGTCAATTCTCCAGCTAAACAGTTTCATGTTTTAAGGCTTACTGAGAATTTCAAAGGGAACTTTTTCCATAGTAAAATAAACACACACGTCCATATTACCTTTCTCTTCTTAAATAATGGTTAAATCAATTACATCGCTCATTAAAATAAAAATCACTGAATCATCTCCTTCCATTACTGTCATTCAATTCAAGTGCATCCGCATCCACAGATCTGGAAGACAGAACTTTGTTGATATCTTGGTCACATTTTGACGGCTGAAAATAATTCTAACGGAAGTAAAGTGCTGTAAGAACTATTGAAATTTTAGCCTGTCCCCAGCCCTTACTGTTCCCATTCCCAACTTTATGTAAGTTCCTATGGTCCCTGAATCCAGGAACAAACCCCTTATCAGCCAAGAGGCCCCAGTCACACCAACTCCTAGTATTTCCATCTCCAAAGACCAGTGGATCAGCCAAACTATATGTAAATGTACAATTCTGTTGGAGGAGGGAGAGGACACGACCCCTGGTGGACCCTCAAGCTGTACCTGGACCATCAGGCAACTGAAGGCTCCTTTACCCCTCTCCTGTCATTGGAATGTATGTTCTGCCCACTGTTCCCACAGTAGGAGCCATTTCAAGGATACGGCCTTGAGGGGGTAAGGTATTGTTAAGACCATGTGGGGTTTATATGTGATTGAACCCCACGAAGACCTCTATACAAACTCTTTAAGATTCTGGTGGGCAGATGCAGAGATCTACTCATCTTGCAGCCACCCCACGACAAGCCTGATATGCAACTTCCCTTGCTTATTAAAACTGCCACGTACCAAAGTGGTCTGCCTCTTTCTTCAGTCTCTCCTTGCCCTCCATGTACAGGAGCCAGTTTGCAAACCAACAAATTCTTGTTTAACCAAACAATTTTCTTCCTTAGAGCTTGTCACCAGTGTGATTTTTAATATTGCTGCATTATCCAAACCTATGCTTTACAGTATCTAATATGTTCAAATTGCCCCAAAACTAATGTGAAAAAATGACCACACTAATAGGAATATAATGATGATTACCCTCTTAATTGCATTCGTTTCTTATATTTTATGACTAGAATTCTGAACAAAACAATCCAAAATATATTTAAGATATTTGCAACTGTCACCAAATGTTTTGCTCAGTCTCTCAACAAGTCTAAAATAGAGCCATCTGGGTGGCTCAGTTGGTTAAGCCTCTGATTTCGACTCAGGCCATGATCTCACGGTTCATGAGTTCAAGCCCCGAACTGGGCTCTGTGCTATAAGCACGGAGCCCACTAGGGATCCTCTGTCCACCATTCTCTCTGTCTCTCCCCCACTCTCTGTCTCTCTTTCAAAACTAAACAAACACTTTTAAAATAAAGTCTAAATATAGTTATAAGAATACATTTACATGGTGAAAGAATCAAAATAGAGTTATCCCCCAATTTTCCAAACTTCATGTCACACTGATTTGCTTTTATGAAAGACCTACATTAGTACTTGTTTCCGCTAATGGAAGGATATCCAAAAGACATACTCACTTTCACAAAAAAAAAGATAGGTAAAACGTGAAAATATCATTCAGTGTTTGCTTTGCAACAATGTAAGTGTATATTCTTATTCTTCCCCCTTGAAAATTTTTTTAATGTTTATTCTTATTTTGGGGGGGTGAGAGAGAGAGAGAGAAAGACAGAACATGAGCAGGGGAGGGGCAGAGAGAGAGGGAAAACAGAACCCGAAGCAGGCTCCAGGCTCTGAGCTGTCAGCACAGAGCCCCACGTGGGGCTTGAACTCACGAACCGTGAGATCATGTCCTGAGCCCAAGTCGGACACATAACTGACTGAGCCACCCAGGAGCCCCGCTTCCTTCTTTCACATAAAAGGTAAATTGCCAATTTCTACACTGACATGCCTAGAATGAATTATCACTTTAAATGGTAATATTAAAAAAAATTATATAAGCTGATGGAAACGTACATTTCCAACCAAAAAGCAGAAGTTCCATATCAACCACGGTAATACTTATATAATTGCCCTACATCTTCCAAATCTGAATAGTAGGAAATTCATCATTAATCCAGAAGAAGGGCAATTTCCTAAAAAGTTTAAATTGGAATATTTTAATGGTAGTTTTCCAATGGAAGTCTTATTTAAAGTTTCAATCACAGATTATGAAACTGGAACATAATCAACTAATGTTAATTAAAAATCGATCTCCCTATATTGATCTATATAATCAACAAAATAATCCACAATTATGTATTCCCATATAAAACTCAAGTATTTCTCAAAGAGACAATTGTCAACACTAGAGTCATACATCCTTTAGTTACAAAATGGAAATGGATACACCAGAAGGATGTCCTGAATAAGTGATTCTAGGCCAACCAACACAAGAATTAAATATTGATTAATTAAAAGTCAGATTGTTATTGTCATTGTTTTTAGGCAAAGTTTCTATCAGAGGAGGTAAAGCCGGGGGCTTTGGAAGAATGTGGTACACTTACTTAGGCCACTCCTGCGTGGCACAACTGGGTTTTATTCACATTATTCAAAAGAGTAGTAAGTTAAACACATGCTAATCTGCATATTCTCAGATTATGAAAACTGGTTGACTGTCAATGGCAAGTAAGAAGAGAGAGGGGTAAAGAATACACATAATGCTTTGGTCATGGGACCGAGCCCCACGTCAGGCTCTGCACTGAGCGTAGAGCCCGCCTAAGATTCTTTTTCTCCTTCTCCCTCTCCCTCTGCTCCTCCCCTTGCTCATGCTCTCACTCTCAAAAAAAAAAAAAAATACACATTATTGTTGAGGAAAATGGCAGTAAATTTATTCTGGGTAAATAAAAATTATGTGTTGTAAATACATCCCCCTTAAAAAAAATTAGCATGATCAAAGCAACTACCAACACGTGGCATTCAATACCAATACCAAATACCAAGCATTCAACTATGAGGTTGTCAACGTCAATGCCACATAGAATGAGCTCCCCAAAGCAAAAGAAAAAAGTAATTGTTAGTTTGACTTCCGCTTGTGGCCATCAGAAATGTTACCTTAATTTGGCCTTAATGACCTATAATCTCTTTTAGCATATGGCTTTTAAGACTGCTATTATTCAGCTTGATCTATGGATATAATGGAGCAGAACAGAACTGTGGGTACAATTAAAATAAGTTCCTGTAAAAGTGGAATATGTAGTAGATTGCTAATGTGTAAATGACTAAATAACTTAATTAGGTGAAATGAAGTGCACTTATAGCCACCGATACTTAAACCGAATCACGGTAATGTTGTATATATGAATATATCCTTTAAAAAAATGTTTATTAACCAAATAGTAGAACAAAGAAATACAAAAAGACTAGGACCTACAAAATTAACACTGGTTCCTGAATATAAATTGACAAAAGGGAACCTCAATTATTTCTAGCTGTCAAAAATAGCAAACATAATCATGGGATTTTTGTTTTCCTTTAAAAAAAAAAGGCTGATGTGGGCAGCAATTAAATAGGAGAATGACCTAGCGCCTTGATTCTGGCTCCCAAGTTCTTTTTGATACATGTTCTCTCTTATATTGATAATTGAGGGATTTGAGAGTAGGGGTAGGAGGTGGGGGCTAAAATCTCCACACATGGCTGAAGTTAAAATTATAATTAGACAATGGTTTTATAAAAAATCAATCAATCAATCAATCAATCAATCTTTTGTTTTTCTGGGTTTTGCCATTTCATAAATGGAAATAAACACGGCATATGATTACATGGAAGCACCTTCCTGGTTGGTACCGAGAAAAACATGGACGTTCAGATTCACCCAAAAAGGCTGCTCCCTGAAGCAAGATAAAGAAGCAGACAAGCACAGCGGGAAAAGAGTGTGAAGTGCACATGTGGGGCCTTGATTCAAAACACAGCTGCTGGATCTAATTTTAGGCCAACTGGCCTTGTCAGTGTCTCTTAACAAGGAAAATTTCCCCACTGAATATTAGAAGCTGTAAAAAAAAACACAAAAAAACCATATAATCATATTCATTAGTTAACTTATCTACACCACTGCTGCTGTTTTATACTAAGAAGACGTGATGCAACTTATCACCGAGAAGAGCTTCACCAGTGCTGTGAAGGGTACTTTAGTGAGGGTAGTTTTATCCCAAAGAAATGACCCATGAAGATCCAGAAATTCATGGGTCCACACAGACATGTATGCAGCAAATAACACAAGGCTAGTCATACGTTCAATAATGGAATTCAACTGTTTGTGAGTACTCCTTATGTGACTTCCATAAATGAACTTGCAGATTTTTCACAACTAATAACGGTAAGGACTGCTAACATTTATTGAGCACTTACTGAGCGTAGACCCAGGGCTAAGTGCTATTCTTGGGAGAGTTCGTTTGATCTCCACAATTCAGTAGGTCCTATGAGTAGCACCATTTCACAGATCAGGAAATACCATCGAAAGCTATCAAATTCTATGGAAACTTCTTCAGCATTTAGGTAACTGAGCTATACGAATATTTACCAATAAGTAGTCATCTCTGATTTCGTTTTACCATCTCTTCAAGAACATTATAAATGTAACCGTTGCAACACAATCTCATACACTCCCAAGCCCATAAGTAAATGACGTAAAAAAAAAAAAAACAACTTTAGTTTATCAAGAGCATTTGCTACCACCATCAAGCAGCACATTAAAGCATTTGTATACGAATAGATCTGCTAATTCCCTTTATTTTTCAAGAAGGGAAGCACAGAGAAAAGTTTATAATGTTCATAAAGTGATCTCTAGATCCTTATTCCCAAAATCATATGTAAAATACTGATGTCTTCATGCTATGTGAACTTTCCTATGGAAAAGTGTCATATCTTTCACCAGATTCCCAAAGTGTTCCATGGCTCCATGAATGTTCAAATTCCCTCACTTTTACTCCCTGGCCCTAGCCAGACTTTGAGCATCACATCCCTGAACCTGCTGCATTGCTCCATTTCTGGTATGGGAGAACCACCTGTGATTTGCAAAGTTCACCACTGAACATAACCCTTTCCTCAGATCAAACTGTCCTTCAACCTTCTGTCTAAACCAACCTTCTGTCTAAACCAACCTTCTGTCTAAACATTCCCCACTCACACTTCAATGTCCAAGTGACATGGCAGTCTTAATGAACGTACCTTGGCCCTTATCTCTACTCCCAATGATTCTGATTTCCCTCGTGGTGCCCCATACATATACTCTTCTAATGGAAACTTATCATACAGTAGGATAATATGTTATGTAAATATTCTCTCTCAATGGGAAATCCCCAAGATCAAGAACTGTGTCATTCATCATCATTTTTAGTATCTCAAGCACTCGACACAGTCCTCAACATAGTGAAGACTCAATAAACTTGCTAAATTAATTGATAAATATATAAACACTATAAAACTAATCAATTAATGACTATCTAGTAAGATATTTATGGCACAAAATATACCAGTAAAGAACAATCTTTCCCCATAATGATCTTCATACCTAATACTTATTTTTTAATGTTTATTTATTTTGAGAGAGACAGAAAACAAGCAGGAGAGGGGCTGAGAGTGAGAATTCCCAAGCAAGCTCCACACTCTGCGTAGGGCTTCACATGGGGCTCGATCCCACAATTGTGAGATTCTGACCTGAGCCAAAATCAAGAGTCAGATGCTTAATCAACTGAGTCACCCAGGCGCCCAATGCTTACTTATTGATCTAGCTATGTCCATCTTAAGTTCCACAAAGAATCTCATTTAGTCCTTACAATATTCTTTCATATATATATATATATATATATATATATATATATATATATATTATTGTCACAACTTTCTTCTTTAATTCATGTTTTTGTTTGTTTAGTTTCTTTTTGAGAGAGAGAGCATGCATGTGGGGGAGAGGGAGAGAGACAGAGAAAGAGAGAGAGAGAGAGAGAGAGAGAGAGAGAGAATCTTAAGTAGACCCCATGCTCAGCTCCAGAGCCCAATGCAAGGCTCGATCCCATGACTCTGGGATCATAACCTGAGCTGAAATCAAGAGTCAGACGCTCAACTGACCGAGCCACCCAGGAGCCCCTAGCTCATGTTTAAATGTTTAAATAGTTTGTTCTGTGTACAAAAGTAACACATGCTCAGTATTGTGATATTTTATGTATATTATTTTTTTAAAAAAATCAAGAAAACAGGTATCATCTATACAAGAAAATGTGTATGTCCTACTTTTGAAATGAACATTGTCACTCTGAGATTTAGAGTGAGTTGTCCAATATCACAGAGGCCACGATAGGAGGAGAAGCCCATCCTTTTTACGCTTAAGTCTAAAGTACATTTCTCTAGACTGAAGGTCTACAAGCCATGCCCTACCTCACCCCTGCAATATCCAGCTGCTATCTGCTTTGGTAAATTAAGTTGTATTGGAACGCAGTCATGCTCTTTGGTTTACTTGTTACCTACAGCTGGTTTCGTGCTACAGCAGGAGAATTCAGACAGAAAGTATATGGCCCACGAAGCCAAAACTATTTATTATCTGCTTCCTTACAGAAGAAGTTTGCTGACCCCTACCCTAGTCTGTGTCATTCTAGTTTCAGAAACATGTATTTATTCTGAAGTCTTTAATATAAAGGAGAATGAGTTCTTCTTTTAAGGAAAATTGCTTTTTTAGATCCTAGACATACAAGAGGTAAAATGGTAAAATCCATAATGCAAGGGACTGAGTATTAGCATATGTTTCCTTTAAATTGTCGCTTTATAAAATCAAAACATCAAAATGCATATTCGAACCAGAATGCCCGGCCAATAAGCAAAGTAATTAGTAGAGGAGGCGGAGCCAAAGAAGGCACTGGGTAAGCCCTGGCCAGAGAACTTCACCCGTGAGCACTTACACAGCCCCTCCCTCATGTCCTTCCTTTGGTCTGTCCAAGGATACCCTGCTTGGCTCCAGAATCCAACTCACCCAATGGTGCTTCCAATGGTGCTTCCCATATTTCAGTTCTACTTTCTTGTTTTTTTGCCAGAACTAAGTACTAACTGAACATTTATCTAGTTAATACTTTCCTTTATAAACAATTCACTTTAAAAACTTTAGCCTTCTCCTAAGAATAATATCTATAAAACCCAGGCCTAGTTGTGCTGGTTGCATTTTTTTCTAAAACATATTCTATCATGGATAGATATCAACAGATAGCAGTCAACCAGACAGAAGACACACAGACACAGCTATTGAAATTAAAGAAGTTTCTATGTTTTCTCCTTCTCTGGATAATGAAAAAATACTTGTCAGCAACTCAATCTTCCTTTGTGTAATTTTTCTGAGAACTCCCTTAATCACTCTTTGCTTAACTCTTATCATCTATAAACTCGAAGACCTCAAGGGGATGCTCTGGAGAATAAATTAGTAAATAAAAAGCTTGAATCATGATGAAATGTCAAAAATGTCATGCCCCTTCGAGAACCTGATGTACATATTATATGAGGTAATATATGTAAAAAAAACTTTGTGAACTGTACTCACTACATAGGAATTTGTCAGGAGTTTGCTCATAGAAGAAATAAAGCAGAAGGTATAGAACAAGCTATCCTCTTGGAGTTCAAACATGGAGACTAAACCAAGGCTCTGCCCCCACTACCTCTACAACCTTGGACAAGTTAGAAGATTCTCTGAGTCTCAGTTTCCTCTTTAGTAAATTAGGGATGACCAGATTTCAGGGCTTTACATAAGATAATGACCTAACATATAGTACTCAGTGAGGGTGAGTTGTCTAATCCCTGACTGGAGAATATTTTATCTGGCAATAAATTCTATATGCAAAATGTCATGTGAAATGCAAAAACAAGTATAATAATCATAAATTTATATGACCTTGAAAACCAGACCAATGAACACAAAAGATAAGAACTTGAGTGGCTTCCAATGACAACACTGTGACTAAACTGAAAATGAGTCAAGATCCCATAGAAACATCAATCCTCTTAATCAGTAGATTCAAATTAAAAAGCGTATGCATGCTGACTGAATGATTTGTTAAACAAATCCTGTATTTATTGAATCAGAAGAACTTTTAATTTAGATTAGGAGATCAAAGGAAACCTCTTTGGGAAAATGGCATTTCAGATGAGATCTGAATGGAGTTAGCCAGCAAAGATCAAGAGGAGAGGTGCTCCAGCACATGTGCAAAGGCCCTGAATCAAGGAAAAGCTCAGAAAAGTCCAAGACCTAAAAGAAGTCCAATGCAGCTTGATGAAGAGAGCAACAGGAGAAGGGAATCATATGAGGCTATGGAGGTACCTCTGAGATATGTTAAGGAGTACAGAAGTTTTTCTCTAGCACTGAAAGTGTTTATAAGAGTGAAAAACATGAACATTGGGAGATGAAATGCTCTCTTTGACATTTTTCAAAAACTCAATCTGGCTGCTTTGGAGTAGGGATTCAACAGGAAATAAGTGGAAACATGGACATTGATTAGACCAGACAGGAAACGATGGTGCCTTGATCTTGGCTGGTAAAAGTAGAGGTGGAAAGCAGAACTCCACGAGGATTAGATGGGGAGAAAGGAAGAGAAAGGAAGTCTCAGTTGTCCTGATATTGATTTACTCAACTAGGTGCATGGTAACGCCACTCCTGAGATACAGAGATGTCGAGGAGACATATATTAAGGGGAGGGGAGGAAACCAAAGACACAAATAGGACTGGAGCAATACATACGAAAGTTGTTACTTTGGAAACAGATGAGATGACTACGAAGAAAATCCACACGAGAATAAAAGTAGACATGTACTGACAGCCTAATATATGCTGGACATGGATTAAGTACATAGCAAGTATCATCTTCTTGAATTCTCCCAACAGTCTGTTTCTACCCATTTTACACGAAGGGAACAAGGTCTCACTGCTAACAGCTGGATGATAACCAACCCAGTCTGATTCCAGACTGAGGCCTCTCAACACAAGAGGTATGATCCCTGAGAGACTCAACGTACAGTTAGGCAGAAGAGCAGCCAGCAAAGGAGAGGCAGAAAAAAACACTAGGAAAATGTGGTATGGAGAAGCCAGATGCCTAGAACTTTCACCAAAAAGGAAAGAACCTTTCTCAAAAGTTGCTGAGAGGTTTAATGAACTAGGTTTGCTAAATACCTAAAAAAGCAAGAGAAGTCAGGGGAAAGGCAGATGTCCTAGAAAGAAATGGTGACTGCTCAGACTACAGACTTCTCGTGGGCTACATGGAATTCAGAAGACAATAGAATAAAATCATCAGAGTAATGAGAAAAACAAAAGTCAATCTGGAATTGTGTGTCTTGCAAAATTATCTTTCAAGAACAAGAATTAGGAAATTCTGAATTAACAAAAATACAAGACTTGACCTTTAGCATCCATATTCCAAACACCTTAAGGATATACTTCATCGAATATGAACACAATCCCATAAAGAAGATCTAAAATGCCAGAAAGTGATGAGCAATGAAATTAGTGAACTAGTAAATTTAAACAATGTCTATAAAATAACGCCTTATTTTTAGAAAATATTTTAAAGCTCAAAACAGAAATACTCTAGGTAGGGAGGGGAGTGATAGAAGGAACAGTATTCTATGGTCCTAAAATTATTTCAATAGAGAATTAAGACTGTAGACAAACTTTTGACTGTGACAGATAACTATGTATAGTAGAATCTCAAAGGTACCATTAAAAAATAGAAACAAATTTCACACAATGAGAGGGGCAAATAAAGTAAGAAAGCATCCATGTTGCACAATTTCAAAAGGCACCTTTGTAGTCTATGTACGAGGCGTGAACTGAAGTACAAAATTAAATAAATGGATTTAACTAATTTGATATTATCTGATTAGATTAAAGGTAAAATTCAGCTGAAGCTGGCATACCTAAAACACAACATGGATGGATTGAAAATAGAAGTTTAAAAGAGAACTATGCTAGACTAATATTAGTCAAAAGGAAAATGAGATAACTATACTAAAACAGAAAAAAACAGATTAAAGACAAAAGAGCAGAAAGAGGATGACCATATACAGAATGATAAAGAGTTTAATTAACCAGGAAAATCTAGCAATTCCAAACCTAAATGCATGCAATACAATAGCAACATATATAATGCCAAAACAGAATCACAGGGAGATTATTTCAATCTATTTCTCTCAATGACAAACATGTCCGGCAGACAAAACATTAGTAAAGCTATACATGATTTTAAGGCACAATTAAGAAGCTTATATTTCTGGACACATATAGATCCTGCAATTCAATAAGAAGAAGATACACATTCTTCTCAAGCAAACAATGGATCATTTATGAATGAAAACTGATTAATCAAAACTGACAATAAAGCTAGTCTCACAAAAACCAAAGAACTTTTGTCACACAGAACTGTTCTCTGACCATTAAATTACATTAGAAGTCAATAATAAGGGATAAATAACATTCATTTGTAAAATTTCCAAGGCACCAATAAATACTGCAAAGGTCAAAGAAGAAATAATACTGGAAATTTTAAAACAGTTATAAATCAAATATAATGAACGTGTTACATACTAAAACCTATGGAATACATGACAGCAGTACTTAGAGGTTATGTTACAGGCTTAAGTTCTTACATTTAAAAAAAAATAATGACAATTTAATAAGCTAAGTGGTCAACTCAGGAAGTTAGAAAAAAAATCAGAGAAACCCAAAATAAATATCAAGTAGGCAATAAAACAAGATTAAAAACTGGTGAAGTAGAAAACAGACACAGATACAATAATAATCCATAAAGCTAAAGTTGATTCTTTTTGAAGACAAACATGAGAAAAACCTCAAGTGACCTTGATCAAGGAAAACACAAATCAAATCAGGAATGAAAAATGAAATTTAATTATAGAGTCAGCAGAGATTAAAAAGCTACTAAGAAAATACCATGAACAACTTTATGGCAGTCAACTGAAAAATTTATATGAAATGGAAAAAAGTTATATATATCATATATATGTATTTTTCCACATGATTTTAAAACTATCTGAAAAAAGTAACATTCTCATTCTCAACAGTTTTTATTTAAAAATTGTATCAATGGTTTAAAATCTTCTCACATCAGGTTCATATAGCTATATAGATAAGTTTTACCACATTTCAAGGAACAGAGTATTTCAACCTTATACGGACTCTTCTAGAGAAAAAAGAGTGGGAATATTCCCCTATTCATTTTACAGGTTAATATAAACTTGTAATCAAAACTAGACAAGGACAGTAAGAAAAGAAATATATACCAATCTTAGTTATAAGCACAGATAGAAAATATTAGAAAATTGAGTCTGGAATATTATTTTTATTTTTTTAAATGTTTATTTACTTATTTTGAGAGACAGAGAGAGAGTATGTGAATAGGGGAGGGGCAGAGAGAGAGAGGGAGAGAGAGAATCCCAAACAGGCTCTTGTGTCAGTGCAGAACGTGACCCGGGACTCCATCTCACGAACTGAGATCATGACCTGAGCCGAAATCAGGAGTTGGACACTTAACCGACTGAGCCACCCAGGCGCCCCCAGAATACTATTTTTAAGAAAGTTAATACAAACAGGGGTACCTGGGTGGCTTAGTCGGTTAAGTGTCCGACTTTGGCTCAGGTCATGATCTCGCGGTTCGTGGGTTCGAGCCCTCCATCAGGCTCTGTGCTGACAGCTGAAGCCTGGAGCCTGCTTCAGATTCTGTGTCACCCCCTCTCTCTGCCCTCCCCATGCTCATGCTATGTCTCTCTCTGTGTCTCAATAATAAAAGAAAGTAATACAAATACATCATGATCACATTAATTTTATCCCCAAAATGCAAGAGGAATTTACCATAGGGAAAAATGTAAATGTCACTCACAACATAAACACACTAAAGAGGATCTAAAAATAATAATTTAGGTGGCTCAGTCAGTTGAGTCTCTGACTTCGACTCAGGTCATGATCTCACAGTTCATGAGTTCAAGCCCTGAAATCGGGCCCTGTTCTGGCAGCTCAGAGCCTGGAGCCTGCTTCAGATTCTGTGTCTTCTTCTCTCTCTCTGCTCCCCTCCCATCTCTCAAAAATAAATAAACACTTAAAAATAATAATAATTTAAATATATGTAGAAAAAGCATATGATAAAACTCAATGCCACTCATGATAAAACTCTTAGCAGAATATGTATAGAAGGAAATCTCCTTAACAAAATATCTACTATTGTCAATGTCAACAGGGAAAAATCAGGAAAAGGACAAGGATATCCACTATTGCTGTTTCTACTTAACAGTGTACTTCAGGTTCTAGATAGCACAGTAAGACAAGAAAAGAGGAGGGAAAAGCCAACTATAAACGTTTCAAAGAAAAAACAACACAACTGTCATTATTCACACATGATATGACTACCTATAAGAAAAACTAAAGAAAACACAAAGACATTTCTAGACTTAATATGTTTAACAACAAGGCTGGATATAATATAAATCAATACGCAAAAATCAATTGTATTTATATATACCAGCAACAAACAATTTGAACACTGAATTAAAACACATTAAAAATAGTAACAAAAAGTAAAATATCTAAGAATAAATCATCAAAAGATATACATAACGTCATAAAAAAATTCTAAAACCTTATTTTGTGATACCAAACATGACCTAATGAAGAGATACATGAGTGGAGATAATCTTGTTAAAAATATATTAATGTTCTCCAAGTTGATCATTGGTTTCCACGTAATTTCAATAAAATCCCTAAAAGGCTTATGAAAGACCTTGATGTTATTTTTAAAATTCTTTTAAAAATTCTGTGGAAGAACATGAGCCCCCACCAACCAAAAGTAAAATGTGTACATGTGCAACAAAAGAAGGAAGAGGAAGGAATTTACCTACCAGATACCAAAATGTAATATAACATTTATGATAATATGGTACCTAGGCAAAAGTAGACAAACTATAGATTAGGTTAAAGCGCTCAAAATGAAAGACCTTTACAAATGAAGAAACTTAAAATATTACAGAAGTGGCATTGTAGATGCCTTGAGAAAGGACAGACTTTTCAATAAATGCTTCTAGAACAATTGGCTATCAAGACATTTATGGAAATGGTGGACTTGGATCCATACTTCCCACTCTACAAAATCAACCCCAACTATATTAAAAACTTAAAGGCAAAAGTCAGAACTATGAAAGCCTTTTCAGAAGAAACATAGAGAATATCGTTATGACCTTGGGTAGAGATGAACTTTCCAACCACAGCACAAAACATGAAAAGGTAAAGGCAAAATAATAATAATAATAATAATATGAATATGAATACATTAAATTTGTTGTTTTCCATTCTTCAAAAGATGCTATAAAATAGAGGGTAAAAAATACAGGTCATAACATAAGGGAAAGTATCTGTAGCATGAACCGCTGAGAAATAATTATATCCAAAAAATTATTAAGAACACTTACAAATCAGTAAGAAAAGAACCCAGCAACTCAATAAAAAAACTAGGGGGGGGGGGAGGGAGATTTCACAAAAGAACAAACATGAATGATAAATAAATACATGCATACAAGATGTTTAACCTCATTAATTATCAGTGAAATGCAAATCAAGACCTCAGCGAGATACATTTGACATCTTATACTGACTATATTGATACAAATTAAGACATTTGATGACACCAAAGGTGGACAACCATATGCCTCAAGAGTAATCTTTGAAGCTGCTGGGAAGAATGTGAATTGGTAACAAACTTCAGAAAACAATTTGGCACTATCTCATCATTTTGAACATTTGCATAACTCTACAACCAATTTTATTCATAGATATCTACCCTACAAATATCAAAAAAAAGTGATCAAGAGTGCATCAAGATGTTCTGGAAGGTGTGCAGTTCCTAAAAAAATGGGGATCAATCCAAAGGTTCATTAACTTAGTTATTAACGAGATAGTGCGTAAATAAATTGAGGGATATGCACCGCCAGCAGGTAGAATGAACTAATGCCACATGTAACAACATTGACAAAAATGCATAATACCAAATGGAAAAAGTAAGTAGCATAAGGCAGTGTAAGAATGTCACTTTTTTTATACTGCTCCATCAAGTAAAATCAACACATTATTTAGAAATACATATATATGTCATAAAACTACTTCAAAAGATCAAGAGATATATAACTCTGGCAAGGAAGATGGGGGGTGTGGGTAAGAAAGGAACTCACAAGGAGAGGCAAATGTTCTGACACTGCTCTGGTTCTTATGTTGAGTGGTGGATCCAGAGGGTCTCGGTTCTACCATTAAGTTTCATAATTTACATATGCTACATGCATTATTCTGTAGGTGTCAAGCATTATATGATACAGTATGCTTTGAAATATTTGATCAGCATTAGACTCAAAATAAAAAGTGTATGGGTGGAAGGGATTCAGAGACAGCCAGGATAGACAACAACTGACAAAACTCTTGCTTTGAAGGAGGGCAAGAAACAGGATGGTGGTCAGAAGTGAATGTGAATGAGAGCGAGAGTGTTTGTTTAGTTTGTCACGTTTCTGTTTTGTTTTTCATTATGAGATATTTCAAGCATAGAGTTGTTAACCATAACATTCTATCATTTCCCCCCTCAAAAATAAAGCATTGCAGATACTGTTAAAGCACTCTGCGTGTCCTCCCCCTCCCAAAGGAGAGTTATTGTATTTCATCTTACTTTTTAACTGAGAGTTACTAATGCATGCCTAAATGCTGAAGGAATTCTCCAGGAGGAAGGAGCAACACATGAGTGCTGTCCACTTATATCAACATTACCTACCAACTCACCAGCAGCAAAGCACATGCTTTAAGGAGTTTTCCACCCAGTGCAGATGGGTCCATGCCTCTCCCCCTTCAGCACCCTTCTGAGGAAGAATACGCAGAATACTCTTGGGTCATGGAGCCAAGTATTTATTACTAACTGTCATTGATGTCAAGTTCCAACCCATACTGACAGCATTACCCTAATGCTCTAACTAGCTGGTCTAAGCAAACATGGAAGGAGGAAGGAAGGAAGGAAGGAAGGAAGGAAGGAAGGAAGGAAGGAAGGAAGGAAGGAAGGAAGGAAGGAAAGAAGGATGGATGGATGGAAATGAGGGAGGGAGGGAGGAAAGGAGGAAGTGAAAGAGGGGAGGGAAGGAAGACCGGCTATTTTTAATTCAACTTGAACAATAAATATACCAAAAGAATGGCAATAATTTTCCTAACTAAAATGGACTAACATGCTCGTTCGACAAGTGACTCCCAAGAGTAAACAGCTGTAAGCTTCATTTTGTTGCTAATCAAAAGTAAACTGATGGGGCGCCTGGGTGGCCCAGTGGGTTGAGCACCTGACTTCAGTTCAAGTCATGATCTCATGGTTTGTAGGTTCAAGCCCCTCATCGGGCTCTGTGCTGACAGCTCAGAGCCTGGAGCCTGCTTCAGATGCTGTATCTCCCTCTCTCTCTCTCTCTCTCTCTCTGCCCTTCCCCAGCTCACGCTCTGTTTCTCTCTCTCTCAAAAATAAAGAAACATTAAAAAAAAAAAAGTAAACTGACGATTCTTCCCCCAAGGCCATCTCAGACAAAATACTATCAAATAATAGTGTTTCGGTCTCAGACACAGTATCATATAAATCAAACCACCCACCTAATGTTCACTAGCAAAGACACTCAACAACATCTCACACATGTGCCACTCAATACCTGACTAGAGGTACTCGATGAATTCAACAGGTTTAACCAAAATATCGTAACATTGACTGGTAATAAGAACAGAAGCTATAAGAAGCCTAAATAGCGCACGATGACTGATGACCGCCGAATAAGAAAGAAGAGTCTCCTTCGCCTGGTTCTTCCACTTCCACTCTGCGCCCTCTCTGAAGAGAATTGCAAAATCAACCTACCACTTGCCTCTGAAAATAAAAAGCACTTCTATGGTACTTGGTTCCTAAAAAAGCAGTGGATATCACAGGGCAGTTGAATTAGGTCTCGCAGTTGCTTTTGGAAGGTACAGTAGATTTTCAAGTATTAAAGTTACAGAAAGTTTCACCAAAAAAGAGCAGGGGCCCAGTATGAATGCTCCCTTGCCAGTGGGCTAAAGTTATAGATATCAAATAAAGTCTACAGTCAGTTCTCTGACTGCACCACCCACACCGCAGCAACACCATCTCTCATCTGGATTTCTGAAGCCTCCCAAAACTGGTTTGAGCCACCCACACCAATTACCCTTGAGGTCTGCATTCTGGGCTGCAGTCAGACTGTTCCCAGGCACAAATGTGACTGGCACCAAGCTGCACAGGTCCCCTGTTGCTCAGCCTGGCAAGGTCTGGCCCCTACAACACTCCTCCCCAGCCTTGCTCAAACCATGCTCTAACCCCCTCCCCAACCAGCTCTCTCTGCTGGAACCTATTCCTCCCTGCCCACTTCACTAGCCCTCCATCCCTTACACCTCAGTTCAGATGTGCCGGCCTCAGGGAAGCCTCTCCTGACTGTTGAGTTCGGTCAAATATCCTGTGGCAAACCTGTCCAATACTCAGATGTGGAACTTGATATTTCTCTGGTTGATTATTCAGTGAATGTCTCTCTCCCACATTTAGACAACGCAGAGCATATCTACCTTGCTCACCATTTTATTTCTAGGACCCAGCATGGTATCTGACGCATGGTGGATGCTCAATAAATAATTACTTAGTTTTAAAACTAAATGAATAGCTTTACTGCCCATAAGGTTTAAGAATAAATATTTAAAAATTCAGGCATGAAAATAAAAAAGATAACCATGCACATCTAGTGCCCTTGAAGTAAATGAGCACTACCTATAAATCCAAAACTTTCATTTCTGCTCAAAAAGGACAAAAGGAGTATAACTATCATTGTCTCCCAAAGAATCTCTGGTACTATATGTGAAAGTACATTCATAACAGGGCACCTGGGTGGTTCAGTCGGTTGAGCACCCAACTCTTGATTTCGGCTCAGGTCATGATCTCACAGGTTTGTGAGTTCAAGCCCTTCATCCAGCTCTGCGCTGACAGTGAGGAGCCTGCTTGGGATTCTCCCTCTCCTTCTCTCTCTCTGTCCCTTTTCACCTCTCTCTCTCTCTCTCTCTCTCTCTGCCCCTTTCTGGTTCACACTCCTTCTGTCTCTCTCAAAATAAATAAATAAACTTAAAAAAAAAAAAGAAAGAAAGAACATTAATAACAAATACTCTCCCAGGTCCCATTTTCCTAAATATTTGAATCCATTCTTCCTTTATAGTCAGGTAGAGTACACATGTACACAGTATTTCTATGCTGCAGTCAGAAATGTGAAGTCTGCATTTAGTTATATTTTTTTAATGTTTATTTATTTTTGACAGAGAGAGTGCACACAGGGGAGGGGCAGACAGAAAGGGAGACAGAGGATCCAAAGCGGCCTCTGCACTGACAGCAGAGAGCCTGATGCGAGGGCTGAGACTCAGGAACCAGGAGATGTTGACCTGAGCAGAAGTCAGATGCTTAACTGACTGAGCGCCCCTGTACTCAGTTATATTTTAAAGTATCTTTCCAAGAGTTCTAATTCTATATTTCAACACCACTTATTTTAAAAGTACTTTATTGTTGAATCGGTATAGAACTTTCACCTAACAGGTGCAGTATCATATTCACTCTAATTACAATGCTAAGGTTGACATTTATTCTTCTTTACATCACCACAGCGTCTAGCACTGAGATTTGTCTTGAATTCTCAAAAACATTTACTGAATTAATGAATGAGTAAATGAAACTTAATAATTATTAATAATTCTGTTATTCCCATGAAATACATTCACACTGGAAAAAAAATGATATTCATTCATCCCTTTCACTTTCCAAAGTTTTCAAAATTCTTTAAACAATCAGCCCTTAAACAATTATGGATTTGTTTTTAAGTAAAATTAATTAAATTAACTATGGGACATTTCTCACCTTATCTAATTCTACCAAAATTGCTACTAATGAAAGCGGGACAGCACAAATGTACATCCCACATACAAGAAAGAATTCTACATAGGTTGAAAAGATCAATTGAATAAGAGGTTAGTAAGATCAGGGGAGAGTAAGGCGTCAAAAGAAAATAAACCTTGTGGCTAAAAGTAACCTGACAAAGAATCACAGTGCCCACAAGAGTAGAAAGACAATCAGTGGTTTGGGTCACCAGTTAGTACACAATGATGTTCAAGAAGGCACACAACAAAGAATGATTATTCAAACAAGGACTGAAATTGATATTGTTTGGTATTCCCTTTCAAAACTACAAAACTTGGTTACGTATGAAATTGTTTAATAAGTCTTCAAATATTATTACCACTGATGACCAAAACATTTTCCTCTTTTGAGTTTAAAGTTGCAGCACTGCAAAAGATTTCTACCATGAATCCCTTATTTGTGAAAGTAAAGGAAAAGTTTTTGGGGATATGTAGGTTCATAACTGACATTCTTAAAAGTGGATCTAGAATATTCCCTTATAAAAATCTTGTTTCAGGGCGCCTGGGCAGCTCACTCGGTTAAGCGTCAGACTTCGGCTCAGGTCATGATCTCGCTGTTTTTGAGTTCGAGCCCCGCGTCAGGCTCTGTGCGAACAGCTCAGAGCCTGGAGCCTGTTTCAAATTCTGTGTCTCCTCCTCTCTCTGCCCCTCCCCTGTTCATGCTCTGTCTCTCTCTCTCAATAATAAATAAACGTTAAAAACATTTTTTTTAAATCTTGTTTCTACAATGTAGCAAATACAATCATGCATTAATAAAGTCTTCCTAGGGCACCTGGGTGGCTCAGTCAGTTAAGTGTCCAACTCCTGATCTCAGCTCAGGTCATGATCTCAACAGTTCGTGGGTTCAAGCCTCACATCGGTCTCTGTGCTGACAGTGTGGAGCCTGCTTGGGATTCTCTCTCTCCCTCTCTCTGCCCTTCGCCTGCTCTCTCTCTCTCTCTCTCTCTCTCTCTCACTCTCCCTCAAAATAAATAAACTTTAAAAAAATTAAAAAAAAATAAATTCTTCCTAAGCCTATTTCAACCATCACTTTAATTTTTGGCTTCTTGTGGAAACTGAAAACACATGCTAGACACGGAAATCCTGGCTTGTCACAGAGAAACAGACACGTCAATCTGAAATCATCAATACTTGAAGGGAGAATTGTATTTACATATATTTTTCCTATTTGTGATGTAATTACGATAGATTTTAACCAAAGGTGATTCTGGCCACTTCATGATGTTCTTACAAACACTATGTAAGTTTTGGCTAGGATCACAGTATCTTTGAGAATGTTTGTTAAATACATTTCTGAATGTATTATATAGCAATAATAATTACCACATTTCCCTGCTAGTTTTTGAATGAAAAGATGTGACACTGGTAATGGTGATGGCAGTGATAATAAAAATTACAATGATGAATTCTTGCAATCTGAAACTATTGTTAAGTATGGCATAAAATCCCCTCTTAAAGTTTAAAGTTTCCTGGAAAGTTTCAAATTATTTTTCCAGCTTTAAGATGTAGGCTGTGAGGTTCTATCACTTTGTCAAAATGAAGCAGCTATGTACCAGAGAACACTGCAAAAGAATCTAGACTTCCAGAATTCCGCTAAATAAATAAGTTTCTCCACAGCAGCTAAACTTCCACTGCTGAATGACATAACAGGAAGTGTCTGGACCCGGGAACATAAAAACCTTGATTTCCATCCTGACACGACCATTAAAAAACACATACTTTTGGAAGGGACTGGATTATAATCTCTAATAGCCCCAAGGAAATCCCCAAAAGCAAAAAAGAAAAAAGAAAAAACAAACAAAAAAAGGCATCCGAAATAGGGACACTGCAGGTTGAAGTCACTGTGGTTGTCCATACCAGAGCTGATCCCACCGCAGAGCTGAGGAGCCTCTCTTTTTGGACATCTCTTTAATCCACCCTTTGCAACAGCCTTCCTCTGTGCCTGCTTCACAGTGATCGTGACACAAAATGCTCAGTCCCAGTGCCCCCAGGTCAAAATGCTATTCCTCCCCTTCAAGGCTCAGACTTGATTTGTCCATGAAGCCTTCATTATTCTTTTCCCTCCCAAAGAAAGAATTTGTCTTTGTCTAAACTCCCACAACGTAAATGGTACTTGCCTTTTGGGCACTGAAGGCTAATTCTGTATGTGGTTTTCTATCCTTTACTGTCAGAATATATGCCCTCTCAGGGCAGGAACTATCTCCCATAAATCCCTCTATGTCCCATAATTGCTAACACAGGGGGTTGAGCATAGCATGTACTAAAAATATCTATGAGATCAACCATCAATAAGAATTTTGATAGGTAAATAAGTAACTAGCTAGATAGAAACAGCATTCTCTCTCTATGGCCAACATATTAAAACCCAAGGGGTAAAACAGAAGATATGCTGTTAAGTCTCCAGATAGTGATATAAATAAATTAACCTTTCTAAACCATACATTATCAATTTTTACTCTTCTTAAGTGGATATAAAAGTAACTACTGACAAGGTACACCAATTTGCATGTTTTCATGTCTCGCTCTTCAGCATTTCACACAGCATTAAACTGTAGTGTCCAGAACGTTTCAATATCCTTCTTCCTACAAGATAAGTCTTTTCCTGGTTTAACTGTCCCTAAATACCTTGCATTTAAGTCTTGGCTTGGGAAATTTGAGATTAAAAACCTTCCATTTGGATGCTTTGCAACTCGGCTAAGTACCTCAAGAGGGAATGTTTAAATTAATGGAAGATTAAAGCAAGGAAGAACATTCTAAAAGGTAATGGGGCTTTGTCACCACCTCCTCTATTTTATTGGGAAAATAGTCTTTTCCCAGGGGGCTGAAAGTTTATATGCCAACCATCAGTCTAGTTTAACTATTCAAAGTTAAAAATGTTAGAGAAAAAAAAAGTTTGTAATGGAAATGCTGACATGCCATGAAGTAAGGAGGCATTGGCAGGTGCTCCTGTAACCCAGGGTCATAATTCAATCAACCTGTATTTTGACGTCATCTGTTTCAGAAAAAAGCCAAATGGTTTATGAACAGCTCCAGAAACCCTGAGATTAAATTACAGCCCTGATATTTAATCATGGGTCTTACTTTGTTATTTTTAATAACACAATACATTTTAACAGTTATTCGTCAACTGCCTTAGCCAAATTGGAACACGTGATGACAAGTGAGGCGGATTATGATGTCTATCTCTCATAATCTAAATTTTTATTATTTGTTCAGAAATGGTAGATTATACACTTTTTCTTCTTCTTAAGAAACATACAGTTGGTACCCACGGATTGAGTGCAAACCTTAATTAAAAGCAGCATGGGGTCCCTGACCAGCGGGTCAGGACATCTGTATTTGTGTCTTATTATAGCCAATAACCAACTGTATGATTTGGGCAAAAGACATTTAATCCTCCCAAACCTTGGCTCTTTACCTAAAAAATAATAGAGCATCTCCAAAGTCTCTTGTAAATCCAACTTTCTATAAATTACTTAAAATCAATACTGTGTACTTTCTTTGAGGCTCCCTGAGGACCTAATGTAAAAATGTGATAGCTGAAAACCTGAATTTTTAATTCAATTAAAATGACTGATCAAAAGGCATTTTTAGTACACGAGAATTTGTAAGCTAGAATTTTTAGAGGCAATCAGCAAATGAAACAGGTTCTTTAAAAAGTAATGTACAAATACTGCTGAACGTGTGAAGGGTTGTTTGCAAAACAAATCAATACAGGCCCATCCAACAATGGATTGCAGTTAATAAACTACATATAGTAATTACTACCAATGGCAGTCTAGAAAGTCATTCATTAAATGTTAATTGTCACACAAAAGTACAAAAGCATCCATTTGAACAATCTGGTGGCTGCACCTTTAAATAAAACATTTTCTTACAGTCCTGAAATTCATCCATATTAACTGATTTTAAACACAGCTGGGTATTTGATATGCTGATTAACTAGGCCTTTATTTATTTTGGAAATGAAAGTAAATATGACAACCTTTCTCAACACTTTTGCTATTCCTAGGAGTTGGACATAAATATACATATATATACACACATATATATACATATACATATATATGTGTATATATGTGTGTGTGTATATGTATATATGTGTATGTTAACCAATCTCCTCTAAAGACTAGATTTGTACTTCTCTCATAAGCATTAAGAGGCATATGGTTCAAAAGTACCTACCTCAAACACATGTGCAAACCTTACTGTTGAGCCTAAGTAGGCTCACAGATATAGCAAATGCATAACCCAAGCATAAGTTTAAAAATGTGGTGGTCCATTTTGAAAATTTCCTTCCGACTAATAAGAAACCATTAACATAAATAACCTTTCAAAACACACAACCATATGATGTGCTTTATTTTCTCTAATACTTAGTGCTATCTAATTAGCTTGGAAGAACACCTGGTCATAAAATATAGCTCATAAAATAAGAAAATAAGGAAGGGGGGATTGGTTTGGTTTTTTGTTTTGTTTTTTTTTCTGTTTCTACCTAGCTTCATTTTGATGCTGTGTCTGTGTAAGATCTGACTTACTCAACATATAGATTTATATTCTAAAGGTTTGGCCAAGAACATTTTGGTTCAAGACTTGTAAACTGAAGAACATTTCAAAACACACCATGTTCCTTATTAGGCAACTTGAGATCTGTTATCTTGGCTTATGGGAACAGATCTAAATAGCATCATAATACTAAACGTTGAAAATCACAGGCCTGGGGCCACCAGGACTCAACTCTATGCCTTGGACGAGGTTGCAAACTTCCAATATAAAATGTAGTTTACCATTAGGAGTAAATGTTTGATCTGTAAAGCTTACAAAATTACTTTGTTTATCATAGCAGATGAAAGCAAAAAGGAATAATTTTAAGCTCAAAACAAAACTGTTTATATGACAGTCTTTACTGCTCCATGATTCTCAGCATTTAAGACAGATTCGAGCAATTAACAGCATAAACTTTCATTACATACTTCTATTATATATGTTTATGTGACTTCGCTGTTCATCTGTTATTTAAGTGATTTCCTCATTACAATAGTAGGGTAAAGATAATTTGCTGATGCTGTCAAAAATGTTAAGCATTTCTGTCTCAACAGATCTTGGATCCCCACGCTTGTTTAATGCATTTTATTTACTTAAGTCAGTGTCAAATAGAGTACTGCTTCTTCCTTCTGAATTTAGAAAATGTAACATTTTAAGCACATGTCTGGTAATAGACACATCAAAACTACAAAACTGCTTATTTTAGTGATGCAGATGGAGTTTAGGATTATTGTTCGTGAATGAATATTAAGTTTCAAGGATCTAACAATGAACTGCGAAACTTTTTTTTTACAGTTAAAAATAGTAAATCTTTATTTTTTAGATATTAACAGAGCAGGCTTGGGTACCTCCACTCTTAGTTTGATTAGGTACATTAAAAATAACTGAAAACAAGGTATTTTCACAGGCACCCGGGCACACTGTCAATTCACAATAGAATGAAAGCACAACTTTGAAAAGATCTACTATATTCTCCTTGTAATAAGAATAATAATAGCAATAATAAAGAGACACACTAAGTCACACTGAAATCCAAAATGAATTAGAAAGCCAGCTTATCTGGACACTAAGGCAAAAAAATATCATGATTTATATCATTCTCTTAAATATGGTTTTTAAAAACTGCTTATCTACTCTAAAGATCAGGAATAATATTACATGCCAAACCTCAATAATATATTCCTATGTCTACATAATCTTGAAAAATAATCTATATCGGACCATGTGTGTATGTGTGCAAAGGACACTGAGTTAGGCATACGTGAGCTTAAAACCTAATTTATTACTGGCTGCCTTGAGAGCATGTCATTTACCATCTCTGAATCTCAGTTTCCTCATCTATGAATTGAGCATGGTAACCCTTGCATCTCATGGTTCTTGAGAGGAGTAAAAATGTATAATAAATATAAGTCGCAGAGCGCACCACTTGACATATTAAGCACTTGTATTTTGTCAGTGTCAGGCCCATCCATACCCTATTATCCTGTCTAATATCTTGCAAACAGTCACGGGGGAGCTAAGGTAAAGAGAAATGATCAATAATCCAAAATTCAGTTCTAAACCTTAAAAAGCATTCGAAGGGCACAAGCACATATGCAGAAGCAACATCAGCACACAGGGTATAATCCTATAGCTTATTATGCAACACAAATTAAGGAAAAACATAGTAGTGAAACCAATGTTAGTCCAATAAAGGACGTGCAGAGCCATAAAGAATTAGCAAATCAGAACTTGTTTTTTAGAATAGCAAATAAAGGCAGAGGTTAGAACCTCCTTAACTTGGGCCTCAGTTTTCTTTGGCTGGACAATGAAGACAACGGACTGTATACTAAAAGAGGTTGCTATCCCCAAAAGTCTGTAATTCTAATATAATGGGTTTAATGCCCCTTTACTTACTTTTAAACCTATTTACTTAGTCTGCTGCTTACAAAAAAGCCATACCACACTTGTGAGTTGTACTACAATAGTAAGGCTGTTTGAAACACACAAATGCACACACACACACACACACACACACACACACACACACACAAAAATACAGATACACACAATTAAATAATTCTACCCCACAGATGCCTTTAAGGGGAGAGCAATTATTTTTCACACTATAACCATGAATGCAAACAGTTATGGATGGAAATTAATTCAGGATGCTGACCATTTGAATTTTCTCTGTGATACAAAAACTACCCACTGGATTCATTTTCTCACTGAACTTACTACATTGATGTGTCATTGGGTGTTACGTGGATATAGGTTAGCTAACCTGCATGAACATTAAAAAATGTTTGTCTTCTTCCAAAAATGACCATGACAGGGATGTAGTGTGTTTTACTTCTGCTCCTAATTGTTCAAACACCCATTCATTTGGCAATCTTTCACAAACACTGAACACCTAAGTAAAACTAAACAGTTACAGGGGGGAAAAGCTCAACTTTTAAACTAAGGGAGGAAGATGTAGTATCCATCATAGACTAACTGTAAATACACGTAACAGATGTGACCAGGGCTGTTCTTGAATATAGATCATTTTAGTGGCCCAACTTTAAAACTACTTTTTAAAAAGATGCCAAAACCAGTATGTTTATCTTTTGCTTTTAAAAGACTCAAAGCTAACCAAAGAAACTGTATTTTTTGTTAGAATAGAAAATTAAGCCCCGTTCATCGATAAATTATAGACTTTAGGTGCTTGTTTGCTTTTTCTTTTGGTAACTTGGCCATCTTACTTTTTAATGAGAATAATTTTCCAATCACCCAGGCATGTGTATCCTTTTAGCTTGTTTTAAGAGCAATGATATAACGGATATTAAATCCCTTTGTATAAGTTACCATATAGGTTACAACTATTTCTTAAAAATAATTCCAGAGCCCACCAATTCATTCTGTTAAGGTCATCGAAGCTCTGAACCATCATGGCTGAATTGTTTTAGTGCTCTCTGCTGAACACCTGCAAACATCAAACAAAAACTGCAGGTCCTTTCCTGGGTTGACAAAAGCCTTTCATGTGAAAAATGCTCCCTGGGAATGTCAGGCCGTAGCTCAGGTTACATTCCATTCTCCCTAGCAGCTTCACCATTTCTTAAGGTGGTAGGAAAACCCATGTTTGAGAAATGAAAAGATTAAAGGGAATATGACCACACTTTATTTTCATTCCCACATTGCAAATCACGATGGAGCATCCTATATTAATCGATTCAAAAGCTATTGGGAACTTTAAGTATGAAATATCACCATGCCTCACCTTGAAGAAATACAGCTGGTTTTGCAAAGATGAACAAACAGTTCACTTACTTACAGTTCGGATCTTTGTTTCTTAGACCCAAGTTTCAAAGCTACCCATGAAAGTCACACCTGAGCCCACTCAAGACGAGTATTAACCTGAAGTAAATTTAGAAAATTATTTCTCTGTCCAAAGTTTCCTAGCTCATCCTTCAGTTAAAAGGCAAAATGCAGTTTTCCTGATTTTTCTACCTGATGTTCTTTAAAAGGGATTCATCTTTGTTGTGGAACTATAATGGAATGGAAATATAAGCCATTTTTTTCACTAATAGCCCTGTGTTCAAATATGTCTTGAATAGATGAGAAAAACCAACACTACAATCTGTACTCCATATATTATAATCACCATCACACTGCATTGGATGAGTACCCTGCATTTTCAATTCAGCTGTCACCACAAAATAGCCACTACACTTTTTTACCTTTACAAGCAAACATTTGGGTCTGAAAACTACAACTGTGGTACAACGTAACTCAAAGTTCAACACCTTAAAAATAATCACAGTATATTCATTAGAAATATCGTACGTGACATGTCACTAAGGATGACGTCTCTGTCTGGGTTTGTGTGTGTGTGTGTGTGTGTGTGTGTGTTTGGTGTGTGTGCACATGTGCGCACGTGTGTGTGTATATATATTTGTCTTAAGAACTGTGTAAGTTCAATACATAATCACTTACTAAAATGCATGAATACATATTCATACTTATCCAGCCTGTACTCTCTGTAAACAGTTAAACATCATAGCAAGGACTTTATTTAAATGTGAACACAGAAAAGGGCCCAGATGCACAGTTGTCTTTTTAAATGTAACACAATTTCATGCTTCTAAATCACTTTGCTTTATTAAACCATACCTAAACTGATACACTTAAGTTATTCCAAATGTGTCAGTTTTCACAGAGTGCAAGAGAGTGTTTTGCACTTTGAAAGCAGTCTATCTCTGGGCCTTTGTGACATAATCTACTTTTAGATTTAAGCTGAATACACGTTTTCTTAAGTAAAACCATGAAGAAAATTGCTGTCAGAGATAAAGTCTGTTACTGTTTTGATACTAGCATGAAATAGTAATCTGCCTACAAGAGATTCTTGCACTGATCTTTACTTCAAAGTTGTGTAGAGAACACAACACCAAAATTTGGAAGACAAAATACCAATACAACAACAACAACAACAACAACAAAAATATTGAGTCTGTAAATGGAAAATATAACAGGGTCCAGGCCACTAAAATACAAATATATTGTCAGAAGTACTTTTAATCAAGGTGGACCCCAAAACTGAAAAGATAAAATATAACCATAGGAAGCATCTTATAAATTATAAACATGTTACTTAGCCTATTGGGGGCCAGAAAAAGGAGAAGTAACTTATTTGGAAATGAGCAACTTTTAAAAGCCACTAATTTTATAAAAGCATCCTAATTACACAAATCGCAAAGGTGAACAGATTGCTTTCATTGCCAGAGCATCAGATGAAAATTAAGAGATGTGAAATGATATTCAATAGTTAACAGAAAATTCCACTGGCACCTCGCAGCTAAAAGATGTCAACATTTACCAGCCTGACTCAAGAATGGTACTCTGTCTAATGTACTGGTATTTACCACTGCCAGAACTCCTAAAATACTACAGCTGTTTAAAAAGTATAAGTGGATTTAAGCTTTAAGCTCAAAGGATAGCAGGTAACCATGGATGCCTCCTTCCTATGTGAAATTCATTGGACAAAAAAATATATACATATTTTAAGTAGTATCATATTTTCAGTTTTCACTTTATAAGAGACCTTCAGGGAGTCCCCTACTAAAACTCCTCCTTAGAAGCCAGATAATCATTGCGCACACAGATTCCTTTGTGAATAGCGCTAACGTCTTTTTTAAGCAACACCCAAAGACCTTTCATTTATAAAATGTAAAAGTCCTTGCAAATTTGAAACTTTAAATATAGCAAAAATTCACTGCATGAGGAAATGCTTAGAGGACAAAAAATAGCTAAAGCATCAAAAAGAATGCTTTAAAGAGAAATGAATTCATATTTAGCTCTCAGATTAGCAAGAGGCTCTCTATTTACAGCTATGGTTTACAATGCAGCATTCATCTGCAAAGTAAGTGCTCACTTCTTTAAAAGGGTTAATTATACATAGTACCTAATAATTAATATTATTTACGAGGTATTTTCCCTTTTTTTTGTAAGTTAGATTTTTCCCTCTATTTTCAAACAGGGAAATAAATTAATTTTCCCCGTGTCAACACTGGCCTTATCTTCACATGTTTGATTACAACTGTATTAGAAAATTGCTTTTAAATTAAGTAATGGAATTCTGAGACAATTTCCTTGATTTAAAAAAAAAAAGGCCTAATTTTAATTCTGCAAAAGATAACATTTTGTGTAAGTTATACCACTGATGGACAGTGAAATAACCATATCATTACAGGCTACAATTTCAATGACTTTTCCAGAACACTTCAACAGAGCCAAAAATATACAATGAGTGAATAAACAGCTAAGAACATTTAACTACATGCTAAGAAAAGAATTTACATACTTGAGCCAGTAAAATGTCCACTCGCCAAAGAAGTTGGTCCATTTTTCCCACTGCTCACAGGAGGTGAAAACATCTAAAAGAAACAAAGAAATATTACTGTTGAAAAAAAGACATTTGTGCCTTCAGAGTTCGTCAAAGATCTTTCAGACTCTTACCAAATAGCTTAAGAGTTTACGTTAAGGGTTCATTTTAGTAAAATACATCACCATCCAACTTAAAACTAAAACAAGCATAACATTACCAGTCACCCCCCCCCCTTTTACCACTCTGTTCTTAATTTTTCCTCAGGTTCATTAGACTGCCAGCACTAGGCAGCACTGGTCCACTTTAAACAAACAGTCCCCATAATGTTATCAAGATTCAGGGTGGAGGGCAGCGGCCTCTCCAGAAAACACTAGTTTTACAAAGGAGAAGAAAAAAGTTGTTTGCTTTATGCTGAAAACCTTGGCCATAAACGTGGCAATGTCCATTTCCATCCCGTATAGGATTTGCCTGTCATATGTGAACCCAAATAAATATAAAAGTGCCACCTGCACTAAATTCTCATTTCGTCTCTAACATGAGAGCAATTTGTAGCAAGACTCTCTCTCTCTCACTCTTTCTCACTCTCTCTCTCTCTCTCCCTCTCTCACTCTCTCTCTCTCTCTCTCTCTCTCTCTCTCCAGCATTTATTTCGACCCTAATTGGCTTCCCTCTTCTTCGACGTATCTAGTGGATAATGCGCACCTTCCCTGAGTCAGAGCCTGCAAAAAGCAAAGGAACGAATGGAGAAAGTGCAGCAAGCAGAAAGGGGGCTACAAAGCTGCCTAGGGCTACGTTTCCTGGCAAAACTTCCGAAAGCCATTTCTCCAGAAGAAGGTCCAGAAGAAGCAGCAGCAGCAGCAGCAGCAACAGCAGCAGCAGCAGCAGCAGCAGCAGCAGCAGCAGCAGCGGAGGCGGCGGCGGCGGCGGCGGCGGCGGCGGCGGCGGCGGCAGCGGCGGCAGCAACATGAAAGAGCCCCACTTAGAAGGCGGTTTGGATTTTATTTGCGTGTTTTGTGGATTCTTTTTATTTTGCTTTGCAAATGCATCTTACACCAAACTCTCTCGGCATTAAAAATGAGTGAATTCCCCTGCCGGGTCTGGGACTTGATTTGGGAAAGGGAAGCAAAGGGATGCAGGACCAACTACAGCCGTAAAACTCCACAAGTGTGCAAGTTTTGCTTTGTGCTGATCTCACGACTGTGAAATGTACCAACCCGGTCTAAAGGGTTCTAAAGAGTGTGTGCCCAGCACATACGCACGAGTTTTCAGAATCCTAGAAAGAGATGTAACTAATACGTATCCAAAGCATCATCAATTTAAAACTTTAAGAGACAACTGGGTCTCCTAGTTGCTCCTTTCCATTTCCAGAAAAACAAAAATAAAAGGAATACTGCGCAAAGTATTAGTACTCTCATGTCCAGGTAAGGCCAAGTTTTAGGGTGGTCTGTTTGTCCTTTCATTTGGGGGGAGGTTCCATTATTTTGAGGGTCCGGTGGGTAGGGAATTCAAGGCAAGTAATTTTACACTCTGGGAAAAAAAAAAAAAGCCTGAATCGTCCATCACACCCAAAAATTGTAGTTAAAAACTTATCAAAAAGACCTTCATGTTTGCCAAAGATTCAGCCAATTAAAAAATTATTCCTGCCTTTAGATTACTATTGGTTTCTAGCTGAAGTGTTTGGGTTTTTTGTTTTGTTTTGTTTTGTTTTTCACAGCTGTTGTTAGTTTCCACCGTTCTTTCTTACCGCACTGAAATCCAGTAAATCACTCAGCTCTTTGTCCGTCCCTAAGGCAGCCATTCGCTGTTGGTGATGCATTTTAGCAAAATCACACAAACCTAGAAACATGGAAATAACCGCAATCAGAAAATCCAGTCCCAATCCTTGGAGAAAACACAATCGGATTTTTGGAGACTGGGGGGGTTGGGGGGTGGGGATGTGGGGGCGGGCGGGATTAAGGCGGAAAGGAGGGAGGGATGGGAGAGTTTTGTTTTTTTTTTTTTTAAGATGGAATAGGCAGCAATAGCAAAAAAAAAAAAAAAGCGATACTGATATTGTATTTCCAAAGAGACGATCAAAACTGGTAACATCCACTATAAAACCAAATCCGGGAAAGGAGGGGAAAAAAAAAGCCGCTCTTCAGCGCATCATTTTATGCAACAGGAGGTAGAGCGAGAAATGAATGGATCACAGAGAAAAGAGAAACTACTCAGAACGATCCGGTCTCAACTTTCCCCCCCACCTTCCACCCCACCCCCCTCACACACACACACACACACACACACAGACACACACACACGCACGCACACACACACTCACACACACCACTCCCCTCTGCATTTCAAAGTAGCTATAAAGAAATTAAAGATGAGCGTCTCTGGAGTGAAAACACGTCCAAAGGGGGAGGGGTGACAGGGTCGGCGAAAGGGGGGAGCAGAGTGGAGGGTCGGGTCCTGTAATTGTCCAGCACCCTAATTTGTGAAAGAAAGGGTTGTAGAAATTAAAGTCAGGCCCTTGGCAAAGTCATCGGTCCCTCCGAGTGGCATGACTGGGGAGGGGGGGCGGGGGGGGGGGTAGAGACGAGGGGGAGGGAAGAGGCGCGGGAGGGGAAGGGGTGTCTCTTCTGGGAGCGCCGGGAGCCGGGAGCCCGCGGCTCGGGAGGCGCGGAGCCGCGTGCGGAGCCTCCGAGCCCCAGCCCCGCGCCGCCCGGCGCATCAGCCCGCCGAGCCCCGCTGGCGCCCGTACCTACCGCCCGCGCGCGAGAAGGGGCTCTCCGTGCACCGCCGGCGCCGAGGCGGCGTTCATGTCTAACCACTGCCTCCACCACCACCACCTCCGCCTCCTGCGCCCGCGCCCGCTCCTGCTCCTTCCCCGCCGCCGCCGCCGCCGCCGCCGCCGCCGCCGCCGCCGCCACTACAGATCCGCAGACACACAGCCAAGATCCCTGACTCTTAACACCAACTCTCTTCTCCGGGGAGGGGAGGGGACGAGGGAAGGGGGGAGGGGGAAACACGCCGAGGCGCACGGAATTGCAAGTTCAGCAAAGAAATGGGTGGGGGGGCTCCGGCGGGGAGACGCGGCTCGCTCGGGTCGGGCTGGCTGGGATGCACCCCACCCCCCCCCGAGGAAAAAAAAAAATCTCAACACCTCCCCCGCCTCGCAAAAAAATACAAACGAAAATTCATCGAGCACCTCATTTTCCCTCAGATCGTCAGTTACAATCTGAAGCCTGAACAGTTCAGTTTTTGCCCGTTTCATCCATCGGAGGCACTTTGAAATTTATTCGAGTTTACATCCCCTCACTTCTTTCTTTCTCTGACTCTCGTTCCCTCTCACTCACACATCCACACACAGCAAAGCAAGTTTATACTAGGCTGCAAATACACGTGATGCAAAAAGACTTTGCCAAGAGGAACAATATTTTTCTTTTCCATATATAAACCAAGCCACATTTTGCTGGGGAGATTTTCATTTCGGTACTTTTGCATTGGGGGCGAAACCTAAATTGCATACTTTCTTTCCCCTTCCTTTCAAGTCACAGATTAGTATAGCTGCAAACTTCGCCAAAAAAAAAAAAAAGGCAATTTTTGAGGGTGGATGTTGTTTTGTTTTTACACTTGAGTTCCTAGCCACGCTAAGTCCCCGTTCGCCAGCACTTGTAAGTTTTGAATTCAACATTTACCATTACAGGCCTTGCATGCTCTTAAAACATACTTTTTCACATCACTTTTTAGGATAAAAATTAAGCTTCATAATTCTATCGTTTCGTAATAACAAGCGTGCTTTATCCAGTATATGCAACATACGCTATTTTAACGTGTGTTAAAATACACATTCCAGAAACCCTGTTATTGCTAGATGTGCTAGTACATACACAAAATGCATGCACACACTTTTTCCCATTGGCAATTATTTAATAGGTTGTTCCTTTTGTTTTAATAAAACATTGGGATCGACATTTTAAAAATTAAATTCAATTACAAACAGTTTACTCTGACAGCAAATTGTAACGTTACCTTAAATGGCCACAAATATGCTCACAATATTCCAAGGAAAGTGACTTTAAAAAGAAAGACAAAAATCTTCTGCAAGTACTTAGTATCTCACATGTGTATCCCCCAAAAAAGTATTTTAACTGGTACTCAGTTCTGCTCCAGGGATATCCACAGAATACAAGATTATGCACCTGGTTCTGGTTTTTGCATTTTCCACCGTAAAACTGCAACAAAATCCCCTCCCCCAAAAAAGAAATCATTAAAAAAAAAATCCAACAACTTTTTCTTATTGTTTATAAAAAAAATATCAATACAGGATAGTTAGAATTTTTCCTCAAACAAATCTTGTTGGTGGTTTTTTTTTCTTCTCCTCTTATAAAGTCTTAAACTTGTTCCAAGTTTAGAGGTGTCTCATCATCATCATCCTCCTCCTCCTCCTCATCATCACCATTGACTCCCCCGTGGAGTCACATTGATAATAATAGGTTTCCCTGAAAGATACATTGTAATCCATTCACATCCGGGCACTGCGGGCTTATAAAGAGAAGGCGCTGCGGCCGCGGCTGCTCCTCCAGACAATGACTGGGGAGGGGCGGGGCGGGAGCGGGCGATCATAGAGTAGTAAACACGGCTCCTAGAGAGGCGCCCAAGATGGCGGCGCGTGCGGGCCACGCCTCCTCCGGGAGCTGAGGCGGGTGGCTGCGCTCGGTCGGGTGTCGCGCGTGGGGGCTAAACTGCAAGGGCTCATGAGGTTGGGGCTGTTCCCAGGCCCAAGCGTGTTCCTGCGCGCTTCTTCTTGCTCCCTTTGCTTGGTCTTTCCTGGGTTTTTGTTGTTGTTTTTACTCAGAAGTGTAGTTTCTAAGTAAATGAAGGCATTACACGCCACAGATTTGCGCAGGGGAGTCAGATCCCCTGGCTCACCCTGAGGGAGGCTGGCCTCAGCAACAGAAAGCCAGAGCTCGGATTCTCCCGCAGTGTGGAGCCAGTCCTCTTAGCTAGCCTTGAACAGCGTGGGAAAAGGCGGCTGTACCAAGTTGTAGATGCCGGGCTTGAAGAGGTATGAGGGTGCCCTCCACCACCACTCCCCACCCCCCCCAACACACACCTTTTTTTTTTTTTTTTTTTTTTTTTTTTGACCCTGGAGGAGTGAGAACTTCCTAAGTCCAGAAAGTCTTCCCTTGGAGAAGACTTTAGGTTATAGCGTCTTAGACAAGTCGAGTTTGTACCTTGAACCACTACTGACTCAACTTCTAGTTCTGGGCGAGCAGTTACCTTCTCTAGCCTGCTTTCTGGTCTGTGGCATGCAAATCGTGATCACCTTCCGAATTTCCTGAGTTAAAGGGATAAAGATGGGGTCACCAGAGAAGAAAATTTCCCTTTCCATCTCTAATTCCAGCTAAACTAACTGATATCACTAATCTAGCCCACGGGATTTTAAATGGAGATTTCTCTATTCCACCAGTGTAATTGTACTCCCACCGGAGAAAAGAGTAATAATCATGATAGGTTAACACTTACATAGTGGCTTTACTATGTGCCAAACACTGTTCAAGAATTTCTCAAGTATTGGCTGTCCTAATCCTGCGAATGACTCTATAGAGTATGTCTTACAATTTTGTTATATTTATATATATTTATATGACATCTTTTATGTTTTACATACAGAGAATCAGAAGCAAGCAATGTTGAGTAGCTTGACCCAGGGCACTTTGGAAAATGATACAAACTTGCCTAAAAGTACACAATTTTAATAAGTGATAGCACTCACCTTTGAAGACAGGCAGTCTAGGATCAGAGTTGACATTCAACCACATTCCTATACCATCTGGCAGCAGGAACTGCCTAATCTCCATTTTCTGATGCAATTTTGTGGCAGTAAGAGAGTTCAGATCAATCTTCAAGATCTTTTGTTTATATGTAACCTTTTAGAAAACAAGAATTAGAGCATTTTTAGGTTGTTTCCTGTCTATTCACACATTGTGAAGATTCCTGTTTTCCATCCCCATTCATGTTCTCATCTTAAAGTTTACATGTAGACACTACTTTATGCTGCATTATTACAATCATTATCTGTGATTCTCAGAGTAAGCCTCTACAGGGCTGTACTGAGATGATGTAATAAAAAGTTCACAAACATTTGTTTAAGAGAAGTATTCCATTGGTTCTACCTCTAATCAACTCTGTGACCTAAGGCTTGAGGTCAATGTGTTTTCCTGTAAAATACAGAGGCTAGATTAGATAATCCCTTAAGATTCTTTCTAGTTTCTAGTTAGATTGCAAAAGCCTCCCTTTCCTGAATTTCAAGGGGAATAAATGATCTGTCCAGAAACAATTGACAGGATCAGGTGGGGGACCTCATTGCCCCCAAGTGATTGCTAGCACTTTTTTTTAACTGCATCCCACAGTCAGAAAACCATGCAACCACCCTTCCTATCTTAAATTAAGGGACAAATGTGGATTGTTTGTTTTGTTTTGTTTTGTTTTGTTTTCCATGAACTATAAGAAGAATAGGTATATCTACGAAGTTATGCTTACGAAGATTGGAGACACCTTAGAAAGGAAGACTCAGTAAAATTTTGTGAAACTTGGATAAATAGGTAAGTGTAGCAGATAGGTTTGGGGATGCCTGCTCCATTCTATGGACTCTGTTCCTTAAAAATCCTGTCCTTAAGTCCTGATGCAGAGGTAGAACTTGATGTGGGTACCATATGACCTTTCTATAACCTTCCTGTCCCAGTTTCACCAGCCCCAGCTAATTGGATCACAGGAACTAAAAGAGGAGTGGTCTATGATCTGACTTGTTGGAGTCAGCTGGCCAGAGTGTCAGGAAGCCAAGCCATGTGAGCCATGGTTATAGGGAAGCAAGAACCATGAGTAAGCAGAAAGAACTGCTCTTTAGATAAGAAAGATCTTAGAAGTTCTGAGAAAAGTAGACAGTTGAGTCCTAGGAAGAAATGAGTTTATTTACCATTTATTATAAAGTTTATTCCCATTTATTATAGAGGCCACCTTGCCTCCTGTCCATAAGACTGCTACTCCTGCCATATTCCCCTTCCCTAAGTGAGCTAACCTGAGGACTTTTCTGATTCTTACAACTAAAAACTTTAGGGGAAAAAAAAAAGATTCTTTTGATTTCAGCATTTGAAAACAATCCTTAACATCAAAAAAAAAAAAAAAAAGGAGTCATCACTATTCTAGGGCATAAACACTATTCCACTCACACGGTAGGGATTCTATCCAATTAATTGTGCCACATACAGTCAGGACAGTATATACAAGTGTCATTCCCCTTTCTACTGTGTTGTGACCTTGGACAAATTTCACATCTTGTCACATGTAAAAAAAAAAATAACTTGTCTTCCATACTTTACATGACTGGTTAAAATCCAATGAGTTGGTAGAGATTACCATACTCTGAAAATGACAAATTCTTATGAAATGTAAGGTATAATTATTGCATAAACTAAGTTGATGTCTAAAAATAACATTTATTTCCTAGGAATGTGGAAGGAGTGGCCAATATTGAAACCCAATGAGTCATAGAAAAGAACAGACATTGAAGGGTGCTTGGACCAAATCCTGGAGTTTGGTTCAAGATGTCAAGGTTCAAGTGGGATGGCTTGTCCAAGGTCACATCACTAATGAATTACAGAGGCAGAAGTAGCCCTCCAGTAACTGAATGCCACTCTAGAAAGCCGTACCATTCTTCAAATTACACCTGTTTGATCTCCCCCAATCCTGCCCGTATTAAAATAAATAAGCAGACAAAACTACAAACAAAAATAACAGTTCCTTGATGATCTAATGAAATGCATCAAAAAATTTAGCAAATAATATTTGAGAGTCTACTTTGTATCATCATCTCTTCTGTCAGGCCCTAAGGCAAAAATGTAGGTAACAAAATCAGAATGAATGGCAAAGTCACAGTGAGCAAGGTACAGCCTGTGGAATATATGTGGAAAAGGACGGACTCCTGGAATAATTTTAGGTTGATATATCAAAGGACGCAATCATCAAGGACCCTGAACTGGAGCCCCACATGCACTGCAAGGCTGAGTCAGAAAAGCAGCAGGCAGGACAGAAGAGAAGGGATTAGTCAGTGTGTGTGGAAGAAGTCCAGAGCATCATGATACACAGTCCCACATACTCAGGGCCTTTTGCGTTTACTGGTCCCAGGATTTTTCTCTTGGTTGTCCACACAGCTGGTCCCTTAACATCCTTCTGGTCTCAGCCTAAATATCACCTCTTCCTAGAGACCTTCCTAACTATTCTGTCTAAAGTGAGCATCCCTCTTATTAGTCTCTGCCACATCAACTTTATGTCCTTAGTGGCACTTTTCCCAATTGGGATCCTTTTGTTAATACGTTTACTTTTATATTACCTGTCTTCTCCGCCAGACTGTAGACTCCATACTGCAGGACTGCATGAATATTGTTCACTCTATGTACCCACACCTAATGCAATGTCTGGCATTGGTGGTGGTATCTGGAGGTGTTTGATAACTATTTGTTAAATAGGTGGATCAAGAATCTATCTTTATTCTTCAGATGCACACTTTATACTGAAGAGTGCAGCTGTCATACCTTTTCAAATCCGGCTCTCTTTAAGGTTTCATTTTACCCTGATATCATTATTGGCAAATGTTGGCAGTGAATGTTCAGTGTGATTTGAAACAGGCCAACAGGCCACCGGCCCCTTGTCACCTGAATCCTAGACCCTAAGGGATAATTGCCTTAATTTACCCAATCGTGAAAGCAGTCTCTTCATTGTTATGAGTGTGTTAAGAGGTGCTGTCATAGTATTGCTTCACTATTATAACATTTTATGGATGAGAACACCAGGGCTTGGACGTATAATAATTTTCCTGAGGTCACAAAGCCACTACCTGGAAGAGCTAAGATTCAGACACAGATAAACCATGCTTCTGCTTATAGCTCAGTGGCATGTGCCATGACTTTAATAACCTTAACAAACCATACGGTGTTTTTTTTTAATTGTTTTAATGTTTATTTAGTTTTGAGAGAGAGACAGAGCACGACTGGGGGAGAGGCAGAGACCCAGAATCTGAAGCAGGCTCCAGGCTCTGAGCTGTCAGCACAGAGCCTGACTTGGGGCTCGAACTCACGAACCATGAGACCATGACCTGCGCCGAAGTCGGACGCTTAACCGACTGAGCCACCCAGGCGCCCCAACAAACCATATGGTTAACAAACCATAACAAACCTTCCTTATTGGATATAGGCACACAATAGCACAGAATTTTTATTTCATCTATTTTTAGATGTTTCGGGGGTTTTGGAAAATGAAAGGTAAAATAAATAAATAAATAAATAAATAAAGCTTTCATTCTTAGTGTCCACAGAATTTTGTTAAAGAGGACTCAAAAACTTTAGTGCCAGCCTTCTGAAAGTTTTCCTTCTAATCATAAAATTATTTTCTCTGCAGTAGTTTGAATGTTCTATTTTAAGGGTTTTGTCATGTGGGGAAGGACTTGCAGATTGAGAAAATAGGGCAGAAATAGAGTTCCAGAGGAGAAACAAAGTTGTTGTGTATTGACCATTTTGTCTGCACCCTGGTGGTCTCATCCTCCCTTGCGTGTGCTTCCGGTTTAAAAGATCAACATGTGCGGATCTTTTCCACAGTTGGCCGTGACCTCAAGCCATGGCACATGCCACTGAGTTCTAACAGAAGCATGGTCTACCTGTGTCTGAGTCTCAGCTCTTCCATGTCATAACCCCCAAGTATCCCCAAGCTTCAGTTTATTCATCCGTCACATGGGTATAATAGTCTATCATAAAGTTATTGTGACAGATTAAATGTAATAGTATTAGCAGATGTACTTTGGCACAGTGTTCATCCACTGACTGTGACCTAGCAAGTATAGTATCTACTCCTTAGTGTCACGGTTTTCAATTTTCAGATCTCAACTCTTTAATGGTCATGAAATGGATTTACTGGGTTTGTTCAAAGTAAGAACAACATAGAGAAGACCAACATACATGGCATGAATTAAGAGTGAGTGTTGTTTTACAAAAGCCTGTTCCAGGTGTGTATATACAACATGGTATGTGCCTAAGAGGTTACTATAAAAAATATCTAAAGCCACTACTTTAGTATATGGGCTTCATTGCTTTGCTAGCAAAGGTATTCCTGAATACCTGAATAATCACGTTGGAGAAGAGAAATGAAAGCAAACCACCTCTTAATTCTATTTCTTCTCTTCTCAAGTTGCATACTATTTCATAACCAACAGCCACCCCCCACAAAAGAAAAGGAGATGAATAAAAAGATAAATGGTTTAAAAAATAAACAATGTGGAAAGAATACAAGGGATTTTAGAAAAACAGCAAGAGAAACCTTCATCTACTCAAAAGTGCACTAAAACTGGTTAAACTTAATCTACTTAACCTGCGTTTTTAAAACTCCTTCAACAGCTATACTCCCCTCACTGCTCCCACTTACCCTGTAACTGTCTCCAAGTCATTCCCTAGAGGAAGTTTTGTCTCTAGTCAACTAACTATATAGCATACCTTTATTGTCTATGAAAAGAGCTAGGCAAGATGCAGTGAGTCATTCAAGATGAAAAAACAAGGCCCCTGACCTCCTAGCATCCTACTGTAGTGGGTAGGCCAGACAGATAAATCGCCCCAACTCCCTAACGCACTGAACTGGGAGCTATCATGACATAAAATTGTCCTACCAGACTGTAGCCTAATGAGTAGTTATCAGATGGAGAAACCTAAACACTTAGAATTCTGAGACAAGTTTAGATCTGGATGCGGAAAGGAGAAGTGGTATTCTTATTAAGCAGATAGAGAGCGAAGCATGTTCTGGGCTGAAGTGCTAGCTCGGACAAAATCTGGCTGGATACTAAGGGTCTTGTTCGTGAGTAGAACTAAGGTATTAAAAACTCAGTTGGCAGGACGCCTAGGGGGCGCAGTCGGTTAAGCATCGAACTTCGGCTTAACCAACTTGGACTCAGGACATGATCTCATGGTTCGTGAGTTCGAGCCCCACGTGGGGCTCTGGGCTGACAGCTTGGAGCCTGGAACCTGCTTCGGATTCTGTGTCTTCCTCTCTCTCTGTGCTCCCCCACTCATGCTCTGTTTCTTTTTCTATCAAAAATAAATGTAAAACTCAGTTGGCAAACTTGGACCCATTAGCCTTTATTCCCAATGCATGGAGCCTGTAGGGTCGTGCACCTAGCAGCAGTGATCAGATATGCCTGAGAAGATCATTTGGGGAGCAACATGGAGGATGATGAAGAAAAGGAAGGCAGAGACCAGGTTAGAAAGTCGTTGCACTTCTCTCAACCAGTGTTGTGAGAGTCTGAAGGAAGGCTGTGGCTATGGCTGTGGAAACTAGAAGAAATCATTCAAGAGGTGTTGTGCCTAGGTTATTAGAAACGTTATTTGGGTTACAAAGCAGCATAAAAATCCATTCCAAGTGGATATTTCACAGTGGATTTAAACAATAATGTGCCTGCAAACCTAAAAAATCTGGTGCCATCGTTCAGGGCTTCAGCTTTGTTTCTCCACATTCCTGTCAACTCAGCCCAACTTTCTACATCAGGCAACTCCCTCATGTTCACCAAAATGGTTACCATCAAAAACTGAAGCTATAAACTTTTTTGCTTGCTTTCAATAGTTGCATGTCCTTCCTAAGCTTTGATACTAAAGCCTCAGCTGAACTCTAACTCTACCATGTTAGGAAGATGCCTGCTTTTGAACCAAACCATTGGAATGACTGGTTTATATCAATCCCTAAATGATTATATTGATAAGGCTCAAACCAGTTAAGGCCCCCTCTTGGAGCGGAGGTGAAGCCAGTCATACCCAACCCACAGTATAGGACCCACAAGGCTTCTGTTCAGAGGGGAAGGGAAGATGGATGTTGGAGAGACAAGCCCAAGGTCTGCCAAGCTTTCTGAACCTCTGTGCCACTACGTATTTCTTCCCATATTTTCTATTGCTTGAACTGACCTCCCTCATGCAATTCCCTTGAATAATTCCTACCTTTTATCAAATCCAGCTTAATTCTTATTTCCCCCCTTTGAGGTATACTCTGACTTCTTGATCTTTCCCCGTCACTTCCTCCTCTGAAACTAACTCACTTATTTAGAACAAAAACTTTTTAAAAAATTGCAGTACAACATACATACAGTAAAAAGGAAAAAATCTACAAAGCTTAGTAAATTTTTACATGCACACATACCAGTGTAACCACCACCCAGATCAAGATACAGAACATTTTCAGCAACCCAGAAGGCTATCTCCTTCCCCTTCACAGTCCTTATCCATGTCTGTGACTTGTACAACCAGAAATTAGTTTTGCCTATTCTTGAACTTGGAATCATCCAGTCCATGTACATCTAGCTTATTTTGCTTATAATTACATCTGTAAGATTCACCCATGTAGTTGTGTATAGAAGCAGGCTGTTCTTTTTTATTGTTGTATAGTATTTCATTTGAGTAATATACAACAATTTTTTTATCCATTCAACACCCCCTCAAATTCACGTTTTCCAAATTTTGACTGCTATGAGTAGAACAACCTTGAAAATTCTGTACATGTCTTTTGGGTGGATAGATGCAGTTATTTATCTTGAATATATACCTATGATATCCTGTTATATACCTACAATTGTTGGGTCACAAGTAGGCACATTTTAGTTTCAGTAGACATTGCCAGACAGTTTTCCAGAGTGGAATGACCAATTTGTACTTGCACCAGTAATTAATATGATGAACTAATTTACTTTTAAATGTTTTTTTTAATTATTCTTTTGAGAGAGAGAGAGAGGGAGAGAGAGAATCCCAAGCAGGCTCCGCACTGTCAGTATAGAGCCCACCGTGGGCCTTGATCTCATAAACCATGAGATCATGACCTGAGCCAAAATCAAGAGTTGGATGTTTAACTGACTGATCCACCCAGGTGCCCCTGAACTAATTTACTTTTGAAACAAACTATTATAATTTATTTATTTATGTGTTGGTATTGCTTCATCAATTAGACTCTAAACCTTTAGAGGGCAGAGACTATTTCAAAGTTCTTCATTGTTCCAGTGCCTAACCTTGTATTCTGCACAGGCATAATGAAGGATTCCATCAATTTTCATCAAAACTCCAGCTATGACTTTAAAAATATATATGTATATATATTTATTTTTGTGTTGTTAATAATTGATATTTAATTAATAATAATAGCTTTCCCTTTTTAACTTTTGGTTGTATATCCAAAGGAATTGGTAACAGGATCTCAAAAAGATATTTGCACACCCATGTTTGTGGCAGCATTATTCATGAGAACCAAGAGGTGGAAACAGTTTAAATGTCCATCAGTAAATGAATGGATAAAGACAATGTGGTATATACATACACAGTAGTATTATTCAGCCCTTAAAAAAAGAATAAAATCCGGGGTACCTGGGTGGCTTAGTGAGTTAAGCGTCCAACTTTGGCTCAGGTCATGACCTTGCAGTTCATGAATTTGAGCCTCAAGTCAGGCTCTGTGCTGACAGCCTGGAGCCTGAAGCCTGCTTTGGATTCCGTGTCTCCCTCTCTCTCTGTGCCCCTCCCCTGCTCACGCGCTGTCTCTGTCTCTCAAAAAAATACAATGTTAAAAAAATTTTTTTTTAAAAAGAAGGAAATCCTATCATATGCTACAATATGAATGATTCATAGGATATTATGCTAAGTGAAATAAGCCAGTCAGAAAAAGACAAATACTGCATAATTCTTATATGAGGTACCTAAGGTAGTCAAATTCATAAAAACAGAGAGTAGAATGGTGATTGCCAAGGGCTTGGGGAAGCAGTAAGGGGAGTCATTCAATAGGCAAAGAGTTTCAGTTTTGCAAGATGAAAAGTTCTAGAGATCTGTTGCACAACAATGTGCATAGTGTTTGTTAACACTACCATATACTTAAAACCGGTTAAGGTAGGGTATTTTATGTTATGTGGTTTTTACCACAATAAAATAATAATTTATTTTCTTTTAATGTTAGAATTTTTTAAAAGTCAAAACTAAAAATTACTTAGTTTTTAAAATTCTAACATTAATAGAAAATACATTATTTTTCATTTCAGTAAAAACACATGACATACAACAAAATAAATACAGTATAACACATGTATATTCACAATAAACAAAACAATATAGTCATTAATTCTCTCGAGTTCAATTCTACCCTCCCAAATTTTGGGGATCTAAATTTTACCGTTTTGATTGTTTAATCTATTTTTAGTGACAAAATTTATCATATGCCGATTGACCCATTTACAGATTGTGTTTAGGCTGTATAGTTCTACTAATATGATTTGATAAAGATTAATTTTGTATTTATTTCTTAGCTCACACACAAGACACTTCTGAGAAGTTCTCCTTGGGTCTTTTAGGATTGCACTCCTGGAAAATTCCACTCTCATTTCTTCCATATCTTAGTTGCTTCTCTGGCTGCTTTCTCTTCCTGTATATTGTTTGGGCTGTGTTTCTGCCTTAACATCCACTAATGAGTTTCCAGAGTGAAGTACACTGCTCCATACTCCTTTTTCCTGGCTTAATTTGTGGTTTCAACAAAGCTACCTATTTGGATGTCCTGATTGCACTTTCACCTCTGCAGGAAACCTAGGAGTCTGCTGACTTCCATGATGCTTTGCAAACTTTCATGAGCATCACAATAATTCAGGTGGTTTGTTAAAACTCATACTCTGGGGCTTCAATCCCAGAGGTTCTGATCAGCAAATCTGGGGAGGGACAGGGACCCATGCAATGGTGCACTGGAGTCAGCTTGCTCTAGCTCAGTAGAGGCCACTGTGCATATTCCTCCCAATTCCACATTCAATGATATCACAAAGACATCAACCAGGTAGGAGCATTTAAAGCATTGAAATCAGCAAATGCTAAAAATCAGAACTCTTCCCCCAACTCACCCATCCTTCCCCTCTGTAAGCCAGATGTTAAACATTCACCAGCATGCCACTGGATGCATGTGATGATGATTTTGTTAGTCCTGAGACCACACTTTGAGTTTCATGTGCACAGGCGCACACACACACACACACACACACATCCAGATTTTTGAACCAATATGAAATAGTTGCATCTATTCTGCAACTGCTAAAATTTCAAATGCATGGTAAGGTCACACCACTTCTTGGGGTCAAAAACTCTTGATCTATCTAACTCTGATTAATGTATCTATACTTAATCTATACTCACATCTACATCTATTTTCATAAATTCAGTATGTACCACTTACCTAGATTGTCTTCATCCTCTAGGTAATTACTCAAAAGAGATTCATTATGCTTACAAAACTCAGAAGGACAGAGAACTGGCAAACCTAATGTACTTCTTCTGGGATTTCTGTGAATACCCCAAGGTCACTATTGATAACCAGTCCTGTGCCATCTGATGGCATCATCCATAGCCACGATTATGCTTTTACTGGTAGGATCCTCTCGGAGATCATAATCCTGCTCTACATGTGGACTCCAACAGTATATACTTTTGCCCATATTCACACGTGTGACTTCTGAGCTAAGGAAGCTGGTCCAAATGGGCTTCTTACCTCAGCCATACCTGGACCGGAAGTGGCCTTCCCCATGTATTCCTAGACCAGGGTATCTAGGCTTTGCCACCCAACCAGGCTTCTTTTCCCTTGGGGAACATTCCCCTCTGGAAGCCTTGTAGTGTATTCCTCTCATCAGACCTCAGATATGACAATGCTAACACAGCAGACAGAGAGGTTCCAACCATGTTACTCCAAGAAAGGAAAGAGCCAATAGGATCCCTGTACTCCCAGAGAGCTCAATGAACCCCATTCAACTTGCTCTCCTCTTTGCAAGTGACCAGCTATGCCAAGAGCTCTTAGGAGAGGTAACTTTTGTTGGAAGTTAAAAGGTCCTTCTACTCTCTTGCCCTGGAGCCCACTGGGTTTCCTAGTCTTACATTCCATTACTGGAAAAGTAAATCTGCTTCAGTGTGGCCATCTGTGTCCACCTCCTGACCAAGAAGTGATTGTAAGTGAACTTCTCTTGTTGAAAAAAAAATTTCAAGTTCTTACTCGCTGTGCAATCTATAACTCACATATCTAGTCATCGGGGGCTTTAAAATATACACGGGACAGTGGTATAATTATCTGAATTCCTTTCTTTTTCTTTTCTTTTTTCCCTTAGTATATCATGCCAGGTTTTCACATTGCCATACAAAGGTTTGCCTGATTCACGTTAATGCCTGCATAATATGGGAAATATATAGTACTATCACACTTAATGTGCACCATGCACATCCTTAAATATGTTTAGTTCTTAGGACCACACCATGAGGTAGGTGCTATGTAGACTCCATTTTATTTTTTTAATGTTTATTTAGTGTTAAGAGAGAGAGAGTATGTGTGTGTGCAAGTGGGAGAGGGACAGAGAGTGAGGGGGACAAAGCATCCTAAGCGGGCTCTGTGCTGACAGCAGACAGCCCAATGTGGGGCTTGAACTCCTGGACAGGGAGATCATGACCTGAGCCAAAGTCAGACTCTTAACCGACTGAGCCATCTAAGTGCCCCTATAGACTCTATTTTATAGTTGGGTAAACTAAGGTGCAGAGAAATTCAGTAACTTGCTCATAATCCTAAAGTTAGTAGGTATCCACAGCCAGCATTGGCACCCAGGCTGTCCGGCTGTGGGGTGCCGTGGCCTTACCTCGCTTGTCCCTGGCTATGCTATGCCCATACCACAGCTTTTTTAGCCATTGCTTTGCGAATCCTGTTCCAGATTTTAGTCTTTGTTGGCATTCCTTACTCACTAGCACATTCTTGGATGCTTCTCCTGCCTCACAATGATGTGTGTTTAGGGAATTAAAAAATACCCATTATCGTAGCTTACCTCAAAATTAAAGTAATTATTAGATAGATGACTCTTCTTTCAAAAATGTTTTATATTCCAAAATCTCAATAAAAATTACTTTTGGGTTATCAGCAGCTTTGGCAAATCCACATTACATCCACGGGCCATTACCATCGATAATTGAGAACTCACACACGTGTTAATCAATCATTTATTCCTGCCTCTCATCTCTCCTGCACGGTTCTAGATGTTGTCTAGCTTAGTGTTAGTTCTGGGAAACAGTGGAACTGTATCACCCTTTGTAGTCCAAAAAAATTGTTATCACAGATATAATGAATTATATAAAATTGGAAAGGTGGGGTGCAGTGGGCTGCAGTGGGGAGGGGATTATGCTGAAAGATTTTCCATTTTCACTGGCAACAATTTTTTACTATGTAGCACCATTTGCTTGTCTACTCAAGGTATACTTTCTACCCTTTCCCAGAAGCTCAAGAGTAAGAGAAAGGAAACTGAGCACAATGTAAAATGTAATAGATTAGGCTTCCCCATTCAATTCAAGATGAATCTTTCCACTTTGAGGATAACAGAAAAAAGACTGGTTTAAGAATAATAACCCTGAGTTCAGATCTTACCAACTGTGTGATTTTAGACAAGGTTCTCTTAAAAATATTTTTAGTCTATTTATTATTATTATTATTATTATTATTTATTTTGAGAGAGAGCAAGCAGGGAAGGAGCAGAGAGAGAGAGAGAGAGAGAGAGAGAGAGAGAGAGAGAGAATCCCAAGCAGGGTCGCATTGTCAGCACAGAGCCCCAGGCAGGGCTGTAGTTTACAAACCACGAGGTTATGACCTGAGCTGAAACAAAGAGTTGGACGCTTAACTGACTGAATCACCCAGGTGCCCCTAGACAAGGTTTTCTTAACCCTGGCACTGTTGACGTTTGGGCTGGGTAATTCTTTGATGGGAAAGACCGTCCTGTGCATTGTAGGCTGTTTCCCACCGCTCAGGGTCTACCCACGAAATGCCAGCAACAGCCCCCTCTCATGTTCCAACCAAAATTGTCTCCAGACATTGCCAAATGTTCCCTAGGAAGTGAAGTCACTCACTCCCTAGAGCGAGAACCACTGCTCTAGACAAACCTCTGAATTTCTTAGAACTGCAGTTTCTTCATCTCTAAGAATGAGGATCATTTTATTTACTCGATAGAGTTAGCATAAAGAGCTAATATATTTATACAAAACTGTATATTATGAATTGTTACTTAAATATTAAGTTAGATGTTACTATTGTAATTTATTATTTAGCTTACACCTCCATTTTAGAGAGTGCTATATATATATGATCTGAAATATATTCTTGATATATTATGAATCTCAGAATATATTTCTATGTATATTTCTAAGAGGGATTATTAAAATAGTTATAACAGATGGAACAGGTAGGCACTATTCACTATTGTCTATAAACTAATAGTGAACATTGTTCTATTTCATAACCACAGGCTGCACCCTGCTGCTGGTTAACCCATTTTCAAAAGGCCTGCTGTCAGTCCTACAGGAAAATTGGTACACAGAGTATAAAGGAGAAACCATCCCTATGACCAGGAAAAAATCACAAAGAGTATATGTTATTCAGGAGGCCAGGAGATCATCCCCATTTGCAAAGCACAGCAAAGGAAATAATTCCTCCTAAGGAAAAATGCAATTTCTCTGATTCCTGGCTTATACAGTCATCCCTCTTATCTGTGGGAGATCCATTCCAAGACCCCCAGTGGATGCATGAAACTGCAGATAATACCGAACCACACACACACGCACACACGCACACACACATACACACACACACGCACACATACACGCACATACATGCACACATATACACCATGTTTTTCCCTATACAAACACACCTACCATAAAGTTTAATTTGTAAATTAGACGCAGTAAGAAATTAACAGCAACAATAAAACAGAACAATTATAAGAATATACTGTAATAAAAGTTATGTAAATATAGTTTCTCTCTCACCCTCAAAATATCTATTGTACTCATCCTTCTTGTGACAATACGAGAAGACAAAATGCTGAGGTGATGAGACAAAATGAGGTGCATGACCCACATGTTGTGACATAGTGTCAGGCTACTGTTGACCTCCTGACTATGTGGCAGAAGAAAAATCGTCTGCTTCTGGAGCGCGAAGAAAGGCGGGGTGTGTGTAACTGACACCGCGGGAAGTGAACCCCTGGTTAAGAGGGAATACCATACCACCGAGTGTGGTCTTCTTACCCTGAGCATCATTTAGAAGCTTGAATTGTCACAACTAATGTTCATGCCATGAGCTCTATGTCCTTGGAGCTCCCTAGTATCAGATGTCATGTCATTTGGAACCAAAAGCTTCCAAAGGGTTGACACTTTGTGTCATGTTCCCTGTGTCCCTGTAATAAGGGACACTTAACTGTATACAAAGTGTATACTTTGTATGTTTAGTGCATACAAAGTAACAGGTCCTTGCATGGGACAGGCACTGAACACATCTTTATTGAATGACTGGATAATCATTGTGCTATACCTTAACAATAGTTTTCAAAAAGCAGTAGATACAAAGACTGTGCACATAAATACTGACGGAAGGTTTTAATTCTGCCACTTCATCAATTTATTTCAGGCAGATTCTTCCCTTTTTCTGCTATGCTCCTAACCCCACCCCAAAATTCTTGGAGAACTAGTTCTGATATGTGTCAAGGTCACACACTGGGACGCCTTCATTGGGGTGGATGCAAATTTCCTTCCTTTCCACATCTTCCTCTTTTTTCTTCCTCTGGTATGGGTTAGACGAGCCCTGCTGGGTCTTCCGTTGGGAGGTTAACAAAGGGTTAAGATAGGAGCTCTGGAGGCCTGCTTGGAGCTGGCTCTGGTCCAGGTTGTAATAGCAGGAAGAAGAGGGTCTTTGCTTTCTGAACATTGCCCAGGGTAAAAGAATGCGGGGATTTAGGAAGGGGAGCAGAATGGCAGGGGATGTGCCAGGACGTGATCTCCCTAGAGAAGGGGATAAGGAAAGCCCAGCATCTCCAGTAACCAATAGATGAAAACCCAACTTCTGCAAGGGACCAGCGGTGACCTCAGTTGTAGGGACCCTCATTTTATCACCTTGGAAAGCAGAGTGGAGTTAGAAGAGGGTTGTGGGTCCTTATAATGTCTACATTTAGGGACAGCCTACTGTGTGCTGGGACTCTTCCTGCAGGCGCCATGGGAATGGGGAGAAGTAGAAGTAGTGATGGCTGGTGGAATTGCAAAAGGCAGATAATTGAGGTAAGTAGATTGGCACAAGGTTGAGGACCCCCATCTTGGACAAAAACAATTGAGATTCCAGCCGCTCTCACTTTTTAGTTGTAAGAAACTTTCTGCTATACAGGCCTCGTCCACCTGAGGGCAACTGGGATTTCAGGGAAAGGCACCCAGAGGGGCATTTGTCATGAAAGGGGGAGACAAAACTGGTAGTCCTGACACCCTAACAAAGTGTGGAGGTTGGCCAGGTCGGTGGTGGGGAGCTGCTATGAACACAGCATATGGCCAAGGCTGAAAGTCCACCATACCCTGTCACCCAGGCATAGTGAGACACTTGGAAAAATGACCAGACCAATGAATATAAACTAAAAGAGCTGCAGTCTTGGAGTATCTGGGTGGCTTAGTCAGTTAAGTGTCTGATTCTTGACTTTGGCTCAGGTCATGATCTTAAGTTCGTGAATTTGAGCCCCCATCAGGCTCTGCACTGGGATTCTCTCCATCCCCCTCTCTCTCTCTCTTTCTGCCAGTCCACCACTCATGTGCTCTCTCTCACTCTCTTGCTCTCAAAAATAAATAAACTTAAAAAAAAATTTTTCAATAAAAAAAGAAAAGAGCGGCAGTCTTGGAGTTCAAGTTGGGACACCATTGTGCCAAGGAATCTGGTCCATCAAGGCATTGTGCAGATGAAAAATTCCACCTGATGGTGTGAGCTGAGTTTTCAGTGGTGACCCTGTGTAGCAGGGCAGAAGTAAAAGGGCCAGTGGACTGGTTAGATTGTCCAGTTCTCTTTTCTAGAACGGGGAGGTAGGTACACTGGCCCTTTAGACAGAGTAAACTCCCTGGGCACCTTTTCTGGGCAAGGTAGAGGTGTCAAGTGGCAGGTATTGGAAATCTATCTAATTTGAGCATATGGAGGTATGAATGATTAATTGGAAACATCAAAGAGATGGACTTGTATTAGTACTCCAAGCTGTGGAGCAAATCACACCAGCGACATAGGCGTTTTCCACACACTTACATATAGGTACACACACAGACACACATGTAGTCTCACATGCACACACCCCAAAACCTGATGAGGCAGATATTATTGCTTCCCATTTCACACATGAAGAAATAAGGGTGCAGAGGATTAGATAACTTACCCAAAGCCATAGAGCTAAGATGTGGTTGTCATAGTTGAAACTGAAGTTTGCACTCCTAAACACATTGTGCTTCAACTGTGCCCTGCTGACTCTGAGGGCAGTGGTTCTCAAAAAGTGGTTCCTAGACCAGTAGCACCGCATCACCTGGGAACTTGCTAGAAATGCAGATCCTTGGGCCTCACCCCACACGTCTTGATCAGAAACTCTAGGATGGGTCCAGCAATCTGTTTTACAAGCAATATTTTCTTTCCTATTTTTCACTGAGTTTTTAGTTTCCAGTGTAGTTAACATCGAGTGTCATATTTGTTTCAGGTGTACAAGCAATATTTTCATTTTATCACTCCAAAGTTTGGAGTGTAAAGGTCTGAGATGCTTTTGTAAAATCTTCACTCCAAACAACAGGTAATACCTGTTAACTTAAGCAGGTTAAGTATTTTCTAAGCAAAAAATTCTAGGCTAGAAATAAACCGATAATCTAGACTGGGTCCTGATTTAAAATCATATTTATTCAAAGATGCTCATTTTTCTGGTGGATAGATGACAATTGAAATACTAGATAATATTTATCTACTGTAACAATGATGTTAAATTAACTCACAATGCTCACTCATAACATTGTTTGCATATACTTCCATTGCTTAGGAAAGTGCTACCTAATTTATTTCCCACACATCAAAATCCACTAAATTGACATAATTACATTATTTTCTCTAGATATGCTGATGGGGGTCTGGTCTGCATACCTCAGAGGGGAGGGGGATGAGAACAGCAGGTGATATCATGTGCCATATGTTCAGCAATATCTATAGCACTGTAGGTACAATGATCAGAGGTGAGAGTATTTATGAAATCTTTTCATTGTTGGGGGATGTGATGAATTTTATGTCCATATTTTATTCTTTTTCCAAGTATTGTATTTTTTCATATGCTTTTATTTTTAAAAAATCACAGACACACTAGAATTTATTCCCATCTTCCAAGGAAACCTGTAAACCAACGGAAATATTTTTGACTATCTGACAAAATGTCTGATAAAAATGTGTTACTCTCCAAGGTCAGTAGGTCAAGTGATCGATTTAATTTGATGCAGACTTTTACAATAAGTTTTCCAGCAAATTATAAATGTTGTGTGTAAGATTTTGTGAGGATTTCTCCCAAGTTACAAGGACAGTGGATTCAAAAAGCAACTAATTTCTACTTAACCCTGCCCCTGGCTGCCTTTCTTTGGCAAGTTTAGTCCCCAAAGAATCAACAGGACAAACACAAGAGAATCTATTCTCCAAGAGACTAAATAAAGATTTGGAATTAGATGCTCTGGGTCCTAATCCTAGGTCTGTCAAAAAAACAAAAAACAAAAAACCACAACTTTTTATATGCCACTGTTCACAAGTTTTATTTCCTAGTTTTTAATTTTTTTTTTTTAACATTATTTATTATTGAGAGACAGAGAGACACAGCATGAGCAGGGGAGGGGCAGAGAGAGGAGGAGACACAGAATCCAAACCAGTCTCCAGGCCCTGAGCTGTCAGCACAGAGCCCAGCGCGGGGCTCGAACTCACGGACTGTGAGATCATGACCTGAGCCGAACTTGGACGCTCAACCGACTGAGACACGCAGGCACCCCTCCATTTCCTAGTTCTTAAAAATTGAGCAATCTCACAACCTGAGCACCAGACTGATAACGGAAAGGTTGTCACTAATACAAAAAGCTATCATCCTGTCAATGGTGGTAATCATAAAGACCTAGTATGTGCAATTCAATTTAAGGAATGAGCTCAAGGAAAGAAACTGCCAAGGTTTTTTTCGATGTCGTTAACACCCGCACAGAATATACAATGCCATGGGTGTGGACTGTGTACATAACTCAGTTATATTTTCACTACACGAATACTATTTCCCTGCCCAGCTTTTCATTCAAGTGCTGATTTCTAATACCTGTGAACAAATGTGCTTAGCCCTGCTAATGCTGATAAAAACTACAAATCTGTCTCCACTGTTGATCTACGAATGAAAGCGGTATGCCATGCACTCCATCTCACTGTACCCTTAATGGAAAATCAGCAGGGCTGTTAGCAAAATTTCCTGCACCACAAAAAGATAATATTAACTCACGCACTTTAGGAAAATTCCCCAAATCCATCTTCTTCTCCTGATAACATTATAGAAGTTTTTGATATAATGATATTTTGAGGGGTTTGGGCCTAGGAAGGCAATTTATTACACAGTCACGTTAAATCCTTTTCCACCTAAGCCTAAAACTTGTTGACCATCTTAAACTCCCACCCTCAATAGTTGTAAACATTTACAATGCAAAGAGAAGATTAGACCCATCTAGCATCTTGCTACCATGTTTCCACAATATAGACCTTCAGTATGTTTTAGAGGAAGGCATTGAGTGAAATACCCTTCTCCTTTCTGATTAGTCTGATCGAACCACTTAAAGAGTCAAAGAGGTGAGATCATTTCTTTTTGGTTCCAGAAAATTCTGCTTTGTGACTTGTTTTTATAGAGCACGTTGGGCAAAGAAAAGGCTGGGCTATGTGAACAGTGACAAGGAAGTGACACCTTCAAGGAAGGCATGATCCTTTAGAAGATAAGCTCCAGAGGGCAGGGTGTATTTGATTCATTGGGACACTATCATCTCAGTGAGTAGGTTTGGAACCAAGGGGGATGGCGGAGGTGGGTAGGAGGTGCAGGCGTTAATGTGTACAAATGGCCAGCAATTACATCACAAAAAGGTAGGAGGCTTCTGTGCTCAGGATAAACTAACTCTGTCAACAGTCAGCCTTGTTCTAAAAGAAACCGCTGCTGCTAGGAAAACCCACACTCGATTTATTGAAAAGAAGTTCAGAAACATCTGGAGGCAGCATTTTTCATGCAGTTCTTTGAGGCAACAATCTAGAAGTGTCATTCACCAAACGTGCACTGAGTACTGGCTTTCTGAAGGGCGCATGCCGCATGCGGGGCACTTGATGGATTCCGAGGAAAGCTCTGCCCTGTGGGAGTTGTCAAGGTTTGGGGGAAGGAAGGCAGGTTCAGAACCACTGACAAGAATGTACATACGGCTTGTGTGTAACCTGTGAGTGGTACTGAAGAATGTTAGCAGTGAAACTAAGAGCTGTGATGGAATGATTAAAAGTTTGAACTTTAAAATGCATTCAGAAAAAGGCGAGAGTAATTGCAATGGACCTGAATTAACCTTGAAGACAGAGATATGTGTGAACTTGGTGCTCTCATTCTGTTGCAGCCACTCTAACCTCTTTGCTTTTTCCTCCACCACATCTGGCATGTGCCCCCAGGGCCTTTGCACTTGAGCTTTGCTCAGCTTGGAGCACGTTCCCCCAGATATCTGCAGGCTCCCTCCCTTACCTCCATCAGCCTTCATTGTAGTGTCATCTTTGCAGGGAGTCTTCCCTAATCGCTTCATATGATACTAAGACTTCTTTGCTCATCCATTGTTTGCATTCTTTTTCTCAACAGCACTTACCACTATCTTCCGTACCCTATGTTTTACTTATTTGCTTATTTATTTTTTCAGTATCCCTGCTAGACTATAAATAAGTTCGACAAAGGCAGGATTTGTCTGTTTCCTCACCTAGTAGTACCTAGAACATTGCTGAGACAGTAATAGGCACTGACCAAATATTTTTGGAACGAATGAATAGAACTTGCATCAAGGAAAGTACATTCTACAGACCTATGTGCCGAGCACTGAGATAAATGTTTATTATAATCTGTCACATCTTTGACAATATGTAGATAAATGCATTCATGTAGGGGCAGGGGTGGAGAGGATATCCATTTTCTTGGCCTAATGCTCCTGTGCAGAGGGTCTTTTGTTCAAGTAACTTGACCTTTCTTCCCATACCTTACTCCTGCAGGCTTATAAAGTTTGATTGATGTTACTGAACATGCTCAGCTCAGCGCCTTCTTGGGTACTCTTCCTTGGGGGATGCCACAGGATATTTACACTCTGGCCTATACTTGGAGTAGGCCTTTGTTTGCCCAGCTCTATTGGCCACTGTGGGGATGTCTCTCTTGTTCAAGGGATTCAATACTTCAGTATTGGGGAGATTTCTAGGCCTCTAATCTAAAGCCACATTCTCTCATCATCTGTCCTGGGGCTGTTTTTCCATTGATTCCAAATTCAGAAGGTGATAAAAAGGAGGCTATATATTGACTCCTTAATGGTTACAACAGGAAGCTATCCACCAAGATGGAAAGATTGTACCTATGGAGGTGGTCAACATGGCAGCGTGAGGCATTCCAGAGGAAAGAGTCTGGGACAGCAAAATTTTATTGCAAGACTTGGCTCTGACTTTTGTGACATTTGCCATGCCTTGCAATTTCAACAGTATTTTACATGAGCTGGATTTAATATAAGAGAAGAACTGAGCACTACCTACAAGTCCTGGAATGCAGCACTTCTGCCAGTACCACGCAATTCAATCACCTACTGGACTTATATGAAGTGTTAGCACTGGGAGCCCAAGAAGGCCTTCCAAGATTCACTGACACTCTCATGAATCCAAACAACGTGGCAGAGCTCTAGCTGACTGAGAAATAAGAGAAGTAGAGAGAGCAGTATGGTGCACAAGAGTCTGGCATGAGTCAAAGACTTTGAGGAGATCAAGATTTTCATTCACAGATGCAAAAACCATAGCTACTGCCTCAAATCTTTAGTAATGGTTGCACAGATAAGACCTTGGTTGGGTCCAGACAACTCTGGGTTGGCTCACCTTTCACGACTTCCACAAACACTCACTGGAGCTCAATGCTCCAAAACCCTAGCATTGTACCCTGCAGCATTCTAGCACAAGAACAGCCTTGACTTATAAAATTGATCTTAAAGGAGTTTGGATTGAATATTTTCCGCCACCTACTATGAATTCATGGCCAGTTGTGCCCCCTTTGCTTTCTACTCACCATCTGCTCTTCTACCTCTATTGGCCCATTTTTTCTTCAGGTATCCCCATAGATTCTCTGAGTGGCATCCTACTTAGAGACTTCCACCTGCTTGCAGACTTGAAGCCAGATAGCACATGCTTAAAATTCATTATTTTCTGAAGTTGTCATAATGAAAGGCATACCATTGCTATTCTCGGTATGATTTAGACCACTGCTGTCCAGTAGAAATATAATGTAAGACACATGTGTCGTTAAAATTTTTTTAGGAACCACATTTAAAAAGTAAAGATGGGGCACCTGGGTGGCTCAGTTGGTTAAGCATCTGACTTCAGCTCGCGGTTCATGCATTCAAGTCCCGCACTGGGCTCTGTGCTGACAGCTCAGAGGCTGGAGCCTGCTTTGGGTTCTGTATCTCCCTCTTTCTCTGACCCTGCCCCACACTTTCTCTCTCTCTTTCTGTCTGTCTCTCTCTCTCTCTCTCTCTCTCTGTGTCTCTCAAAAAATAAACATTAAAAAAAAAGAAAAAATTGAAGATAAACAGGGGCTTCTGGGTGACTCAGTCAGTTAAGCATCCAATTCTTAATATTGGCTCAGATCGTTAAGATTGAGATCCATGTTGTGCTCTGCCCTGAGCGTGGTGGACCCTGCTTGGGATTCTCTCTTGCCCCCTTCCCTGCCCCTCCCCCATCACGTGCACACTCTCTCGAAATAAATAGATGAACATTTTTTAAAAAGTAAAGATAAGTGAAATTAATGTGATATTTTATTTAACCTGATATATCCAAAATAGTATACATTCCACATGTAATCAATATAAAAATATTAGTGAGATAGTTACATCTTCAAAATCGGGGCTGTATCTTATACTGTATCTCACTGCAGATATGCCACATAGATTTCAAGTGCTCAGTAGCTACTGCATCGGCCAGTGCAGACTGAGATGGTGTCACCTTACATTCCTGGGAAGACTGGAAATTCAGAGTGATGTGGATTCTTGAGTTCAGGGAGACCCTCTTAGGGCTGTGTGAAGGGGGCAGAAATGGAAATGTTTGAGGATCACTGTAATAAAATCAGGTTTGTCCCTTTATTTCATTTGCGTTAAAGGATTTCTACATTGTGTTTGCTGATAAAGGTTATCTGACACTGGCAAAGTTAATGTCCTTGAGCCTCTGAGTTCATCATGTATTACACAGAAACAATATAGTAATAATAATAATAATAATATATAACCATAATATAATAATAATCAGTAGCTTGCTCAGTGAGTATCCAGCTCACTGGGTTGTTGTGGTGAAGAAATGGGAAAGCACTAAGCAACATTGTTCACAATATTATTTATTTGGTGAAAAATTGGCCTTTTCATATTAAAAAAATAGCTTTATTGAGGGAAACTAGACATTCAGTAAACTGTACGTATTTAAAGTGTACAATTTGGCATACATATATACCCATGAAATCAATTAAGATTTGCACATATCCATCCCCCGCCCTCAATTTTTTCATGCTCCTGTTATACACACCGCCCTCCTGGCTGCTCCCTCCACCCCACCTCGCACCTCTGTGCCCAGGCAACCAATATTTTGCTTTCTGCCACAGTAGTCCACATTTTCTGGGATGTTTATACACGTGAAATCCTACAACGTGGAATATATGTATTTATCAGGCTTCTTGAACTCTGTGTATTTATTTTTGGATCCATCCAGGTTGTTTGACTTAACAACAGTGGTTGGAGGAGGTCTTCGAGAGGTCATGGCCTCCGATCGACCTGTGAGGAGGGGCAATTGGAGGCTCCTGACCCCCTCCCCTGTCTCGGGAAGGTGCGTTCCTTGATTCCACTGCCACAGCGCCGCAGGGACGGACGCAGGCGGCCTTCAGAAAAACCACCAGGAGGGCGTTCGTGGGGAATGAATGCAGGTAAGGTCGCGGTGTAAATGTTTAAGATTCTGGCGGGCGATGCCCAAGTAGATCAGACCCCTTGCATGTTGGAACTGCGCCTCGGATCTGGAGTGGCGGGCCTCTGCAGTGGGTCTCCCGTGCCCCCCGCGCGCAGGGCCGGGTTCCCCCCCCCCCCCCCCGGCGAGTGGCAGGCCCGCCCGGAGAGGCAGCCATGGGCTGTGGCAAGGAGGCATCCGCGGGGAAATTCGGGGTGCCCCTGGACCTCTGGGTGGGTCGGGGTGGGCTTCCGGGCTGCGCGGTGGGTCAACCACCCACCCCAGCCGGAGGCCGAAGCAGGGTTAGCAGGCTGGGAGAAGAGCTGAGGTTAGAGACGGGCTGCGGGCCTGCGGACTCCACGGGCTCCCGGGCTGGCAGCGCAGAGACTCAGGCGGAGACCTTGGCTGACCTCCGAATCAGGGCTACCACTTGAATTAGTGAATTAGCCGTGTCTGTGACTCCGGAAGGCGTGGGCTGGGAGCTGTGGAGGGAGTACACCCAGGACTTGGGTCCCAGCTCCGGAAGGGACAGAAACCCAACACCCTTCCCGCAGAGTAACAGCTCCTGGTGGTGCGCACAGTGCTGCAGCGGGCAGAACCTGGCGGGGGGGTGGTAAGAACTTCCCTTCCTCATCAAGGCATGGGTGGAGAACGTGTCCCGTGGGCCCACGTGTGCCGGGGCTCAAACTCCGGTGTTGGCTCAGTGGCATGCCTGTCGTAGCAGAGGGGGACCTTGTCCGCCAGCCCGCTGTTTCTAGAAGTGTGGGTGCTGCCAGGTCCTGTAAAGTGTGCAGATCGTCCCAGTGCCCCTGCCCCTATTCCTGTGGCGGTCCCTGAGACCTGTGGAGGAGTGCAAGAAATCCCTGCCCGCGCCCAGCATAGAGATGCCTGGAGATAGGCAGGAATGCTGAAGCCAATGGGGCCCAACTCAGTGATTTTTCCAGTGACCACGCATGTGCTCTGGCAGATCCCACCACATTTACTACATAAGCGATCCTATCTGTGGAGAAAGACAGTTTTACTTCATTTCCAATATCGAGGCCTTTATTGTCTTACTGCACTGGCCATCACCTTAAATGTAATGTTCAATAGAAACGGTAAAACCAGACATTTTTTTGCCCTCTTCCTGATTCTAGAGGGACAGTACTCCGTCTTTTATCATTAATTATGATGTCAGTTGTGTAGCCTTCTTTTCATTTTTAAAATAAATATCCTTTATGAGGTTGAGGAAATTCCCTTTTATTCCTAGTTTGATGAAAGTTAAAATTTAGAATGAATGTTGAGGGGTGCCTGGGTGGCTCAGTCGGTTAAGCATCCGACGTGGGCTCAGGTCATTATCTCACGGGTGGTGGGTTTGAGCCCCACACCGGGCTCTACGCTGACCCTTGCTCAGAGCCTGGAGCCTGCTTCAGATTCCGTGTCTCCTTCTCTCTCTGCGCCTTCCCTGCTTGTGCTCTGTCTCACTCTTTCTTTCAAAAATAAATAAATGTAAAAAAAACCCCACCAAATTTTAGAATGAATGTTGAACCTGCTCAGCATCAAATGAGTTTAACATTTTTTTTCTTTGGTTTTTAATATGGTGATTTATATTAATTGATTTTCAAATGTTAAACCAGCCTGAATTCCTGAGATTAACCCCAGTCTAGCATGATATATTATCCACTTTATATATTGTTATATTTAAGTACTAAAATTTAGTTTAGAATTTTAGTTTTGAACCTGTGTTCATGAGGAATATTGGACTTTGGTTTTCTTTCTTTTTTGAAATTGTGGTAAGAACACTTATCATGAGACCCTTAACAAAATTTTAAGTGCACACTGCAGTATTGCTAACTATAGTCACAATATTATACAACACATCTCTTGAGTTTATTCATGCTGCATAATTGAAATTTTATACCCATTGAACAACAACTCCCCTTGGCAACCATTAGTCTACTGTCTGTTTCTAGAAGTTTAACTATTTAAAATACCTCATGCAGGATTTGACTTTCCATGATTGGCTTATTTCACTTAGCATAGTGTCCTCTAAGCTTATCCATATTGTCACATACAAGATTTCTTTCCTTTTTAAGGCTGAATAATATTCCATTGTGGGTGTGCATCACGTTGTCCTGATCCATTCATCTGTTGATGGACATTTAATTTGTTTCCATGTCTTGGCTATTGTGAATAATGCCCCGATAAACTTGAGAATGCAGATACCACTTCAAGACCCTGATTTCAATTCTTTTGGATATATAACCAGAACTGGGATTGCCTGATCATATGGTAGGCCTATTTTTAATTTTTCGAAGAACCACCAAACTGTTTTCTGTAGTAGCTGCACCATTTTATATTTCTACCAACAGGGTACAAGAGTACAAGAGTTCTGATTTTTCCATCCTCGACAAAACTTATTATATATATATATATATATATAGCTATTATATATTATATACTGTATATATTATATGCTATATATAATATATAATGTGCTATATATTATATGCACATATATATTATATATATATGATATATATATATATATATATATAATCTATATAGCAATCCTAAAAGATTTGAGGTGATACTTTGTTGAGCATTTCCCTGATGATTAGTGATGTTTGACATTTTTTCATATAACTATTGGCCATTTGCATGTCTTTAGATAAAAGTCCTTTGTCTATTTTCCAATCAGGTTTTTATTTTGTTTTGTTTTGTTTTGTTTTTGCTGTTGAGTTGCAGGTTCCTTACACAGTTTGATTATCAACCTTTATCAGATATACAGTTTGCCAATATTTTCCCTCATTCCATTGGCTGCCCTTTCACTCTCTTGTTTCCTTTGCTGTGCACACCTTTTCAGTTTGATGTAGTCCCACTTGTCTATTTTTGTTTCTTTTGCTTGTGCTTTGGTGTCATGTCCAAGAAATCATTCCCAAGACCAATGTCAAGAAACTTTCCTTTTGATTACGGGCACTGTTCCCAGCCCAGTGTGAGCACTGAGCAGTGCTCTTGCAGGTGGTTCTTTCTTGGGCCTCAGGTAGAGCCATCACTTCCTGTGCTAATCGGTACTTTGATAAATATTCAAGGATGTCCTTGTGCAGTTCTCTGGAGTTATTGCTGTCTGGTCCTCTGTCTCATCAATGTGAGTTGCCTCGGTCTTTCCAGAGTTTCGGTTGTCTTCTCAACTCAGAGAACCTTGAAACCCTCCAGTCATTAAATTGGGCAATCATAGGGCTCACCTTGTTCATTTCCGATCGCTTAGGGATCACAGTTCTTTGTTGCTGCATGCCTAGCAAATTAAAAACTATTCTTTCATATATTTTGTCCACTTTGGGGGTCCTTTTGGCTCTTTTAGGTGATGGTAAATTTGGTCCATGTTCTCCCATCTTAGTTGGGAAGCTTCATTCTTTCAACAAACGTTTAAGTGCCAGACAATGGGGTTATCCTTAGAAGATTGTAATACCACTTTTGTAGTGGATGAAAGAAAAAGAATATTGTTGCTGGGATGGGCCAGCAGTATATACAATTAGAGTGTATTCAGTGGTGTTACCAAAAAGTCTCTTACCAAACAAAGAAAGCAGAGGGTCATTCTCTATAATGTTGACTCTGATTGACTCTAAAAGATGACTCTTCTGAGGACATGACTCAGTCTCTATTTCACGTGTTTTCGTTAGTAACAATACCTATGGAACTCAAGACTCTCTAGGCCTTTGTTTTCTCATCTAGAAGATGGGGATAATTATAGTAGGTCTCACAGGGTTCATAATGAGAATTTAATGAGACAGTATCTGCAGTGCTATTAGATTCATACCTGACACACAGAAGTGCTCAACAAAGGTCAGGAAATCTTTAATCTTTCTAGATACCTCCCAGTTCTTGTACTACTATTGAATTTGCAAAATGATCCATATTTACTTTATTTCCTGTCTTCTTCACCCTTTATCTCTCTCTCTCTCTCTCTCTCTCTCTCTTTCACACACACACACACACACACACACACACACACACCCTCTTCTTTTCTTCTCTGCAGGCTTAAGAGTAACTACTTTGGTTTGTCATAATAGTGACATTTTAGTTAGAGGCATCCAATTTCAGAGTTGCAAGTGCACTTCATGACCATTTTATCCAATATCCACCGCTCTCCATGTTCTTCACAGAAGGAAAGTATAATCTAGAGAAAGGAAGTGGTCTGTCCAAGATCACAGAGTTGGTAGTGGTGGAACACATCTTCCATCTGGGTGTTTTCTCCACAAAACAACACTACCCCTCCCTCTTTCTCATTCTCTAGGCCTCTCTCAATTCTGGGAAATACTTTGACGTTCACAAGTAGGAATTTCACAGAATATTACAGACACACTTATACCATAGTTCTTTGTAAGATTTTAAAATTCCTTTTTCCTTTTTATGTTTATGCTTGTGTGTGTATGTTGGGGGGAGAAGGAGGCTGGGAAGTGGGAAAATCTAACCAGACTCAGTATAAACCAAATTAGCTGTCCCAAAAGAAAATGACACACTGCAGATTTAAGAGATCCCCAAGTCCATGTTATAGCTGATAAAGTTGTGACTTGGAGAATTCAACAGATGGGTCTTAGTTTGATATTTGGCTAAGATAAATTTTGGGTAAGCTAAAACTTAGTCTAGAGTACATTCTGTTAAACGTAGTGTCTTTTCAATAGCTTGTGACTGCTTCCGGGATAGTGACTATGGATGGTTATTAATATAGTGTGGTACAACTGAGTCAAAGTTGCCATAATTTCTTAAAATGTTACTTTTGGAGAAATTAAGAGCTCCATATAAATTTAAATATTAACACTATTGGTTATGCACATTACCTTTTCCCCCCTTTACTTTAAACCTATATAAACAACAACAAAAAGCAGTTCTTAAGCTTAAGCATTACGGTGCTAGTGTCTACAGAAATAGTGCACATAAAAAAATATTTAGAATTAGATTCTGGCTTTAGGCGATCTTTGTAAATGAGACACAATTTTTATAACTTTATAAATATCTTTACAACATCCAAATTATCTTGCAATACAAGTATGAATTTTACTACATCACAAATGTATATTATGTGAATGCAAAATTGGATGCTGTTAAATCCTAGACAATCTGATTTTTAGGATGATTATGTGATTGTAATTTCAGGAATAATAATAATTTGTTGGTAGTGGATCGATTATTTTTTTTGCAAGTGAGTTTATCATTTTCTTGACTTTGTCTGATCCTCGGATCCTTAGGGGTAAATTTTCAGTACAGCACACGGGGATTTAGCTGTGTGAGCCCCATTAGTGTGAAACGGAGTTTTGTAGCTATATCCATGAGGGGAGCAGTTGCTCTTTAATGTTATTTTAATATTTAATGGTTATTGCAGGGCTGTCAAGCTGGGACTGTCTCAATGAGAGAGATTTCCAGAGCACATGAGAGAGATTTTAAACATCTATTTAGAGCGTACTGCAATATTCTTCGTTATAAGAAGAAGATTCTTTAGGGAGAAACAGTCCAATTCAAAAAAGTTTCCTTTTAATTGTGGCAAATTTGAGACTGAGATAATCGATTTCTTATTTTTATTAGAATTTTCCAAAGGATTCATTAAACTGCTTTCATGAAATAACTGAGATATTAATATGGTGAAATTTTAATGGAGTATCAGATAAAGAAAAGGAATAAAGTGTTTTTCATTTATGGATGTTTATTTTTGTCATTCATTTTATAATACATTTTTTAAGTTCATTGGTACTCTTGATTTCCCTTAAAAATCTCTAGGCAAATTTGTAGAGGTTAGGTATGTGAGGACACCTCTGTGAAGAACTAATAGGCTTTACCACAAGTTGGATTATAACTAAATAATTGTCTCACTATAAAGAATACACAGCTGCACTCTTCCCTCGAGGCATCTCCCTAGTGCCTGGTGGCCCTCAAGAAGTCAGTACAGGACTAAATGTTTTTGAACACTGAGAGCATCTGGCCTCAGACCTTAAAATATACCCCATATTATTTTCATCAAATCTAACATAAAACCTGTATCTGAAGTACCCCAAGAAGCCATTCAAGGTCTCTAGGTAGAAATTTTGGAAAGTCTCGGGGCACCTGGGTGGCTCAGTCAGCTAAATGTCCAACTTCAGCTCAGGTCATGATCTCGCAGTTCATGAGTTCGAGCCCTATGTCACGCTCTGTGCTGACAGATCAGAGCCTGGAGCCTGCTTCAGATTCTGTCTCCTTCGCTCTCTGCCCCTTCCCTGTTCATGCTATCTCTCTCTCTCTCTCTCTCAAAAATAAATAAACATTAAAAAAAAAAAGAAATGTTAGAAAGACTCAAAAGAAGAAGAAGACAGAACAGCTGTATCCATTCATCACTCATCCCTCCTTTTTCCTGCAAGTTCAAATTTTCCTTCTCTTGTTTTACTCAACTTGTAAACCTGTACAGGTTTCCACATCCTGGAAACAAGCAAGTGAACCAATTTTTCTGTCACACAGAACTCCCCTCTAGCTATGTTCCTACAGCCTTCCTTCCACTTACCACCTACCTCCATGGAAGAGCCTTTTCCTTCCACAGTCGCCTCTTTTACTTCCTTCCTGGTAGTACTGGCCAATTCTGACCTCTCCTCAGTATCTGTCTGACTTGTCCACCCTGAGGTTCTTCATACCCTTAAATACCATCTTTTTTTTTCATTTCTTCCCTTGCTTCTCTCTTTCTTTTCTTTCTTCTTTCTTTCTTTCTCTTTCTTTCTTTCTTTCTTTCTTTCTTTCTTTCTTTCTTTCTTTCTCTTTCTTTCTTCATTCATTCATTCATTCATTCCTAAATACATTTTGCCAGACACTGCTCTAAGTATCTTAAACAGAGAAATAAGGCTTAATCACAATCCATGGGGGGCTTAGGGTCTAGTGGGAGAAACAGGAAGATATTTTTCTTTTCTCTGCACTGTGATGCTAGAGCTTGGACTCTGGAAACCACATCTTTCCCTTGATTGCTGGTTCCCTTCTAGGTTCTTGTCAACAGGGAGTGTGTGAGGGAGACCAGAAGGCTGGAGTTGGGGAGAAGGAACTTACTCTGTCTTGTTTTCTTTCTATTCTTGTCAGTGATACTTTACCATGGCCCTTCACTCAGGCAGAGATGGTTGGCTCCAGTCTCCAGCTACTTGTTGCCCTTCTCACAACCAGCTGCGTTGTGCCCATTCAGTGGTATCTGCAACAGTTGGGCAGTGGTCTGCCTTAAAGGTTTGGGTCCCAGCTATATGGAGCATATCTCTGAGGTCCTAAGGTATCAGTATCTCCAGGCAGCTCTCCTCAGAGGCAGAGTATCCAGCTCTGTGGGCCTGAGGCTTGCAGAAGGTCCAGCTGTATAGCAGACCACTCTACCTCTTGGTTCCATTATGACCCAGCAGTTCAAGAGTACTCAGTGATCTCTGGCAGGTAGGGATGCTCTAAGGATCCTCTGGGCCCCCATAGGAGAACTACAGTGCAGACCCCTAAGCCCTATTCTTTTTTTTTGGGGGGGGGGAAGGTTGCGGGATAGATGATTTATGGTTCTTTATATTTTAGATAGAATTCACACATTAAAGTCTTCAGTGTTTTTTAGTATAGTCGCAGGACTGTGCAACGATCATCACATTCTAATTTTAGAACACTAACTCTTCTGCACACATCAATTCTCCTTTTGAAAAATAGCTCATGGCTTGTTACTGGGCCCGTCTAGGGAAACCATGAGCCACTGAATGACTATGCATTGTGACCTCCCAGCATGAACGGGGTGTTGTCTGACCCATCAAAGCTTAACACTGTGTGTGCGCACCAGCCGTCCATCATCCTATGGAAATATTGCAGAAGACACTATGTCCAGTAAGCTCTGAACACTCAAGTGAGTTGAATGAGCAGGTGGCACGGACTTCTTTAACTCCTACTGATGCTGCATTACTTCACTCCTTCGATCCACACCTGTGGCCTCACGGGGAACTTTCTTATAAAGAGTTGACTGAGGAGCAAAAAACTTGGGCCTGACTTACACATATATTAGTCTACTCAAGCCGCCATAACAGAATACCACAGATTGGGTGGCTTAAAGAACAGAAATTTATTTTCTCGCAGTTGTGGATGCTGTTCAAAAAACTAATATCTTCACCAAAAATCACTGAGGACCTGAGGCCTGAGAACAGCCATTTCAGTGAGCTTAGAAGTAGCATTTCCCCCACTTGATCCTTCAGGTGACTTCAGCTCATGCTGACACCTTTCTAGTCTCATGAGAAACCCTGAGACAGAGGAACCCAGAAAAACTGTGGCCAGATTCCTGAGCCACAGAAACTGGCAGACACGTTTGCTGTTTTAAGCTGCTAAGTTTTATGTTCAGCTGTTATGCAGCAACAGATAAATGATATGTATTAAATAAGAGAGTAGAGTCTCTGATAAATTTTAAACACTGGACAGCTATGATTAAGTATGTTTAAATATGAATAAATATTTTGGAAATATCACTGGCATCAGTTTTTGAAAAGACCACTTTGGCATCAGTGTGGACAGTTGTGTTGGATTAGACCACGGGTGGGAGAATAAGAGGATCATGTAACAGTAACCTGGGTGCACAGGGAAGACACTGGCAGGGAGAATGGAGAAAAGCTAGATTCAAAGAGGAACTCAGGAGGTCATCTGTCAGACTTGGGCATCCCACAGGGTGTCAAAGACGTTCTCATGTAAAAAAATGAGATTCCACTCGCCATGTGCCCTCTCTCTGTCTCGCATTGTTGTTTTGTTCTTCATTCTCTTCCCTGGGACCTCCCCCTTCATCTGTCTCCCCTGAAATGGTCGGAGTTCTGCAGATTTCATGTTAGGCAATCTCATCTGGACCCATGGCTCCTATTACCGTCTGTGTGCTGAAGAGTCCCACATCACGCCTCCTGACACCTTTCTTGGGAGCACAGGTTTTATATGTCCGACTCTACACAAAGCCTGAGTTCGCTAGTTTAGGAGTTGGCAAACTTTGTTTGGGCTTTGCAGGCCACACAGTCTCTGTCGAGCTATCCCACTCTGGGGTTGTAGTTATGATAGTAAATGACTGAGCATGCCCGTGTTCCAATAACACTTTATTTGTGCACAGTGAAATCAGAATTTCACATAATTCCCACTTGTCTTGAGGTATTCTTTTCTTTTTTCCTTTTTTTCTACTGTTGAAAAATATAAAAACTATTCTTAGCTCTTGGGTTTTGTGGGCTGTAATTTGCAGACCCCTGATCTACTCCCCACCGTGTTTCTAGCCTCATCTCCTGGTATTCCTTGCACTCAAGAAGTGGCAAACATAATGCCCCCCCCTTTTTTTGTATGTCTTTCATTGACTATCTATGGAGTTTTTATTGCCTTTGATGCCCTCTTGCCTCTCTTCGCCCTGTGAACTCCTCATCATTGATAATTACTGGCTTAGTTGTGCCCTCCTCGGTCTAGCCTTCTCGGATTCCCCCAGGCAGGATTATTTCCTCCCTTCTCTGTGCTCTCAAAGTACTTTGTTCCTATTGCCGTTCTAGCAGGTATCATATCATAGTGTCATTTATCTCTTTAAGTACCTGTCTGCAACACTGGCCTATGAACTCCCCAGTGTCAGGCATCTCCCCCTTACTTATCCAGTCCTCACTTAATAATGTCTTGAAGTGACTCATTCTGGAAAGCCAGCATTTCATACAAAATACTACAGATTCTTTCTAGAAAATTTGAGCATAAAGAAAAGTGTTTTCATTAAAATTATGGCTTTTTATATTTGAAGTCTGGTATTTTGGAAAATAAAATATTGTCTTCAGAAAGCTGGTTTTCATAATACTTTTTAGAGGATCAAAACATTAAAAATTCTTATAAAAATATTTTATAACCCATATACAAATATAAAAATGTTAATCTTCATTAATATTATTGCTACTACTCAAACTACAACTTCTACAGTTACTACCGCTATAGGTATTGCTATAAACTTGTTTTTAAAAGAAATTTTCTTCACTGATATATGGAAATTAGTCCCAAGAATATAAATTTATCTTACTTCCCAAAGCATGTATTTTCTGATTTATTCTTGCAGATATTTTTGTTGGCAATATGAACTCTTTTACACTTGTTACCCTGTGTTTTCATACTAAAATTAAAGTTTTCCCTTAAACTTTATATTCATGTGTTTTTTAAAATTTCATTTATTTCTTAAATATGCCCATCTAGATATGATTTCTCATTCTGCCTCCATAAGACATGTTCTTTTCACCAAAATCCTGGAGATAATCTCAGGCAAGAGGACTGGCATCCTTCACCGGTCGACTACTTTATGATGGGGAGAAGTAGTTCAGTCTCCCCTCTATTAATTTCTATCAAAAGCCAGCTTTACTCTCTTTTTCCCCAGTGGAACTATTTCTGTTTGATTTCAATTAAAAATGAAATGTCAGCATTTCAGGATGCATTATGCTGCTTTATGGTGCACACGATTCCAACTCATTAGGGAGAAGGCAGCATGTTTGGAGGAAACCCAGTTGGGATGGAAAAGTAGATTTCTGTTTCACGTTTTTGTTAGGAGTATGCACCAGAATGTATTTTACAAAGGCCACTATTTAAAGGAAGACTCCGTGGCAATAGGTTTCCCAATTCCCATATCATTTACTATCTTCAACTTGTCCAGAGATTTCCTCTATTAGGTCATATTTTCCTGATTCCCAAGCTAAATTTATGTAAAGACAATCTCACCTTCATTTCTGGTCTGTGAATATTATATACTTTTGGAAAAGAGTGTGTAAAGATTGGGAAAGTATTTATGTTTCTTTAAGAAGTTGATGATATTAAAGGTAGTATTTCATGAGAGTTGATGTTCTAAGGAAAAGAATGTCTATGCTTCCAATTTTGACAGTCTGAGATTTGACATATAAAAATTCAAATGTATGTGAAAGTTCAGAAGAGTTAGTATCATTCTGCTTTTCTTCTCCCAAGGAAATGGGCATATGTAGGTAGTTATGGAAATGCATTGGTAGTGTTGACAGCTTGACCAGGAGTGTAAAATGTATGATAACGTGATCACTTCTAAAAATTTCAACAAGAGATCTATAATGTTTTCTGAAGAGCCGGCATCTGGAAAACGGAATGTTTTTCCACTTAAAAGTAAATAATGTATTTTACCAATTTTATTCTTGTAAAAGAAAAATAATGAAGGAATGTGCTTTCTGACTGTATCACATTTGGCAATACAGAGTACATACACTGGGAGAAACACAGATTTTATAGCCAAATTTCATAAGGAATTATAATCACCAAGCACCGAAATAACCTGGCAACAATTTCTGAATATTGACCAGAAAAATGACCCTTGCTGTGGTGCCAAAGATTAGCTAATCGATGTGATTACAATGTGAAGGCTCAGAAGGGAGGTGACCTGTGAATGGTAACTGTTGCTGCTAAAAAAAAAAAAATCTGCTTTACAGCCCTTCCTCATTTTGGCCTAAGAAACTTGTGCTCAAAATTGGATGACTCTAGCTTGTTATATTCCGTGGCTTCTGTTTCCCAATTATTTACAGAGTGTGCTGGTACTAAAGTTTGTGTTTTCTTTCTTTGAGTACGTCCAGAAGAATTTAGTCAAGGAATACATTAAGCATTGACTGTGGGGTAGATATTGTGAGAAGTGCTAGAAAGAAATGTATTCCGGGGATCACAGTCTTTATGGTCCTCCCCAGGGGAGGAAACAGATAGGTATACAACTACCCTGAAGGAACGTGTCATAGATGTCCTGACAATGGTGTCTTTAGGATACAATGGCCACACAAGAAAGGAGTGGCCAAATGTATCGAGGAGAGTCAGGAAAGCCTTCATAAAGGACATTGAAGCTACTCGTTTTTGATGGCAGTCACTTCTAAGGCTGATGACTGCCTGGTTTCAGGACTGTAGGGATAAGTGACCTTGACTTTTCTTTCTTTTTTAAAAAAAGTTGAGTTGTAATTGATATGTAATATTGTGTAAGGTTAAAGCGTACAGCATGTTGATTGGTACATTTATATATTGCAATATGATTACCATTATAGCTTAGCTAACAGCTCTAGCTCATTATGTAATTGTCATCTCTTTTTGTGGTGAGCAATTTTAATATCTAGAATCTTAGCAACTTGAGGTTTATAATATAGTATTATTGACTCTAATCACCTACATTAACACTGCATTAGACCTGCGGAGTTTATTCATCTTCTAATCGTAAGTTTGTACCCTTAAAAATCATCTCCCTAATTACCCTACTCTCCCAGCCCCTGGTAACCACTATTCTACTTTATTTCTATGAGTTCAGCTTTTCTAGATTCCACATATAAGTGATATCATACAGTATTTGTCTTTTTCTGACTTGTCTCGCTTAGTATAATGTCCTCAAGTTCCATCAATGTTGTTGCACAGGCAGGATTTCCTTCTTTCTCATGGCTGTATAATATCCATATATATATTTACATACGTATTATGTATTTGTATATATTATATTCACAGATACATAATTTTCACATGTATAAAATTGCTATATATGATATATAATATATATAACATTCACATTATGTAATATTCATATATGTATGAATGTAATTTAGCCATGAGAAAAGAAGGATATGTATAAATCACATCATCTGTATCCACTCATCCATTGATGGACACTTAGGTTGTTTCTGTATCTTGGCTATGGTGGCTAATGTTGCAGTGAACATGGGAGTGCAGGTATCTGTTTTCATTACCTTTGAATATTTGTAATCAGAAGAAGTGGGATTGCTGGATTATATGGTAGTTCCTTTATTGCCCAGCAGATTCAGAGGGAACACTGTTGAAACATCTCTAAGGGATGGATGACCTAAAGAAAGGAGGCCTAACTCCTGTGTGTGTGTGTGTGTGTGTGTGTGTGTGTGTGTGAGAGAGAGAGAGAGAGAGAGAGACAGACAGACAGACAGAGACAGAGACAGAGAGAGGGAGAGAGGGAGAGATAGAGAGATGGAGAGAGGGAGAGAGACAGAGAGAGAGAGGGAAAGGGCAGGAGAGGGAGAGGGAGAGACGGAGAGAAGGAGAGAGAGAGCGGGAAAAGGGGGGAGAGAGAGAGGGAGGGAGAAAGGGAGAGAAAGAGAGGAAGAGGGAGAGAGAAAGAGAAGGAGGGAGAGAGGGAGCGAGAGAGAGGTAAAGGGAGGGAGAGAGGGAAAGAGGGAGAGAGGGAGAGATAGAAAAAGGGAGAGAGGGAGAGAGAGAGACAGGGAATTGATTTCCTGGCACCTGATTTGGCCACTGACATCGCAACAATGAAACTTCCAATTAAACCCCTGCTTTCTTTATTTTAGCTTTTACATTTCAAGCTGAATTTGATAGAATTTAATTCTTTTTCTTTTTTTAATTTAAAATATGTGTTTTTGGGCATGCCTGGGTGGCTCAGTCAGTTAAGCATCTCACTCTTGATTTTGGCTCAGGTCATGATCTCACAGTTCATGAGTTCGAGGCCCGCATTAGGGGGCAGAGAGAGAGGAAGAGAGAGAGTACCAAGCATGCTCTGCACTGACAGCACATATGTGAATATTATATATAGTGAATATCATATATATTATATATCATATATAGTGAATATATACATGTGAAAATTATGTATCTGTGAATGTTATATATAAATATATAATACATATGTAAATATATATATGGATATTATGCAACCATGAGAAAGAAGGAAATCCTGCCTGTGCAACAACATCGATGGAACTTGAGGACAGTATACTAAGTGACTCTGTGCTGCCAGTGCACAGCCTGATGCCAGGCTTGAACCCACGAATTGTGAGACCATGACCTGAATGGACATCAAGAGCCAGTCGCCCAGCCGACTGAGCTACCCAGGCTCCCCTGAAGTAACTTATTTTTAAATGTACTGTTACTGAGACCCCACCTTCATTATTCATTGAAAAGTCTTAGAAAATTTAAAATACTAGATATATCAATTCACTAAATATAAAGGGTTGATGGTCATTGAAAAACTCAGCCTGGGTGGCTCGGTCGACTGAGTGTCTGACTTCAGCTCAGATCATGATGTCACGGTTCGTGAATTCGAGCCCCATGTTGGGCTCTGTGCTGACAGCTCAGAGCCTGGAGCCTGCTTCGGATTCTGTGTCTCCCTCTTTCTCTGCCCCTCCTCTGCTCACACTCTGTCTGTCTCTCAAAAATAAATAAACATTAAAAAAAAAAAAAGAAGAACGTGTTTTGGAGGCTTGGTTTTATATGAAGTAAGTGTGATGGTGCCCTAGGTTGATGTGGAAAATATTTATCTGGATCATGGTTAACCATGCTTTCACATGGTTAAGGCAGACTATAAAGTATTTATATCAGTTTCTACAAAAGAACCTTTTTTTGTAGGTCTGCAAAATATCTGTTCGGTCAATGACAGCAATAAGTATGTATTTGGGACAGGCAAATGAACAGCATTACCTCATCCTATGAGAAGATAATGCATGGGTAGTAGTAAAATGCCAGATTGGAAGATAGCATATGATAAACCTTTAGAAAAATAGCCACAACTCAACAGATTTCAAATTGAGGGCAAAATAATATGCCAAATCTTTCTTCATAAATTTATGCTAATAGTAAATAATTTTATAAATGTGTAAATTTCCCTTATAGTAAATGTTTCATGCAGCATACAATTTGAGACCTTATTATGGTTTGCATAATGATCTTTACCAAATAATGCTTTTGTCATGAGATATGTGTTCATTTCAATTTGAAAAACAAACAAACAAACTTTCAGGATTCTACAAATGTCTGGAAAATTCGTAACAAGGTCCTGACAGGAAGAGTCCAGGATCACTGTCAATGGAAACACTCTTGATGTCAAGTGAAAACATAAAATTCATGCCGATATTTATAGGTCTCTGGCAAATCATTGGCTATTAGCCTCTTGAATACACCTAATTCGAATATCTGGATGGTCACAGTGGATGAAAAGGAAGCTAAATTTAGGGAAGTCTGCAGTGTAAGTCACACTATAATAAGCCCGGCAGCCTAGTGGCAAAAAGTTATCATTCTAAAAATATTCTTAAGATGCAACATACTACCATGCTTGGGTGCTAAAGTAACATCAACATGATTCATAAAAATGGCAAAGATAAGAAGTTTGCTGAAGCATGGGACCTGGATAAGTACACATACGTGTGCAGCTGCTGTAACACTGGCTTGTTGTAGCTGTTAGACAAGCCCATGGAGGTGTTGTGCTTGAGGCGAGCTTTGAAAGCACAAAGATGTTCTTCATAGAATCACAGAGGAGGCCAACAAAGGCATGGGAGTAAAATCTATGTAAAAACTTTTATGTAAAAGCACTCCCTTAAACTAAAGCCATAAACCATGCACAATAGAAATATGAGACAGAAGTCACTATTCTGCTTGCTATAATCTTGGACCACAGGGCTTTTGTAAAACAAATGATTTCTAAGTGCTTAAGGTCAAAGTGGAAGAAAAGGCATTTTATCAAACTTGTTCAGGGGGAGAAAGAACCTCCAAGATGAATGTCACGTCCTTGGCTCATGTATCATTCTTAGGGAATTCTTTAGGGCCTTTCTAAGATTTCACTGCATGTTCACCACATCTGGGTAATTTAAACCATTTTGAACACCATCTGAAGATAGTTGTGTTTTCAGCCAAAGTAAAGTATTTTAAAGTTGTTTTTTTTTTAATTACTATGTCATTAATTTAAAATATAAAGGGCTGGAAATAATGGACTAACATTCATGAAACTGCATTGCCTAATAGTGTGTTAGATAATTATAACATTTAATTACTTGAGAAGAGCAGGCTTTAAACCTTGTATACTACTTGGGGGAATAATTGAATTAGCCGAATTTTACTGTGTTGACTATAATGACACTAAGTTTTTATCATGATGATGAATAATAAGAATTTGTGGCTTGCATACTAGTATAGTGGTACTCTGCTAGACACTAGAACTCAAAAACAATATAGAGGTCCCTGACTCTAATCAATAATATGCTGAGAAGACTAGGCCCAAGGCAGGAAAGAAAGGAAATATGGCAGGCAGGTTATATGAATGTGTCAGAAGTTCAGGAGAAGGGTAAGTGTTACAGGCAGGAGAACACAGAGAGAGGGAGTGTGCAAGGTGGTACCAGAGTGGTGAGCAGGGTCAGGACCTGTGAGCCTTTGTAGGACATATGAAAGATTTCTATCTTTATTTTAAGAACAATGGGAAGGAACTAAAGAAGACATGATGTTCTTGGGTTGACACTGAGAAAACGTCAGCTGCCGAGTGTAGATGGTAGCCATGACAGAACGAATGCATATAGGCGAGTCATAAGACATCAGTATTAGGCCAGGAAAGAAATGGCAATGCTTTGGATTAGAGTGAGGACAGTGGAGATAAAGAGGAGTGGACAGAGACTCCGGACAGATGACGAGCCAGGTAAGGGAATGACGCCTATCTGCTCCAAACACATAGGCTTGCTTAAAGTATATAGCTAAGCTTGAAAGAAAGAATGAAACTGACACATCCCCCAGCCTTGGGCTACTAGGTGCTGGGAGTAGATGAGTGGATTAGGGGATAATGTTTAATGCCTGTCCTGGCAGTGGCATTCATTCCAGTGGCAGCAGTTTTTCCAAAACTAGTGTGACCAGCCTCATTGCACCCTTTTAGAAACCCAAGTCCCAGCTGGCCAGCACACTTTCCTCAAAAGCATTAGTTCTAGTTCTTCAGGCTCCCTCCTCCAAGCTTTTAAATTTTAATAGTCCAGGGGTGCTTGGGTGGCTCAGTCGGTTGAATGCCTGACTTTAGCTCAGGTAATGATTTTGCGGTCCATGAGTTCCAGCCCTGAGTCAAGGCTCTGTGCTGACAGCTCAGAGCCTGGAGCCTGCTTCAGATTCTGGGTCTCCCCCTCTCTCCGCCCCTCCCCCACTCACACTCTGTCTCTCTCAAAAATAAACATTAAAAAAAATTAAATTTTACAATTCTTACTTCATCCCTTTGTTTCCCCAACCCTAGTGGGGGACAACGTCATGTAGTTACTGCCTCCATGCCTTGTGCCTCCTTTTTGCCTTTTGTCTGGTTAATAATTCTTCAGATTAACTTCTGCCTATTGAAGTCTGTTGTGTCTGCCTATTGAAGTCTGTTGGGTTCTGTCTCCTGAATGGATCCCGACTGATACAGAAGGGATAGTGAGAATAGTCAAAAGGCAATAACCAGGGAGACAAAAGTTGAGAGCTTCTGAGAGTTAAAGAATTGTGTAAAAAATCAAACCAAGTGTTAGAACAAATAAAAACAAATCAATCATTGGGCTCAAGGATCCAGAGAAAGTCTCAAAAGCTAGTAAAGGGCAAGACAGATTACATCCAAAGAATGTTGCTTTGACAGCAGACTTCTCCTAAGCAATAGATGCCAGACAAGGAAATTCATTGCGTTATTAACTGAGATAAAGAATATTGGAGGAATATCATATTTGGTTTTTTTTAATGTTTATTTTTGAGAGAGAGAGCACTGGCGGGGGGGGGGAAGCAGAGAGAGAGGGGGACAGAAGATACAAAGCGGGCTCTGCGCTGACAGCAGTGAGCCTGATGGGGGACTTGAACTCACAAATCATGAGATCATGATCTGAACCAAAGTTGGACACTCAGCCAACTGAGCCACCCAGGTTCCCCAGAATATCATATTTGTATAGGAACAAAGCACAATCTTGCATGTGCTGGGTTTTAAATCCTTTTGAGATATCTAAAAGGAGATGTGGAATAGGCAGTTACTTACAAAGGCTTGAGTTCACAGGAGAGGTTCAGGCTGTGGTTGTACATTTGAAAGTCTTTGGCCTGTGGAAGATTGCCTGGTGAATTAGTTATTTATTTCTGTATAAAAAGTTAATCCCAAACTTACTGGCTTAAAACAACAATAAACATTTATTATCCTTGCAGTTTCTGTGGGTTAGGTACTTGGGAGTGGCTTTGCCAGGAGGTCTGGCTTGTGGTCTCTTGTGGTGTTTGTAGTTGAGATGTTGACTGGGGCTGCAGTCAGCAAGTTCAGCTGAGGGATGAATGAGCCTGGAGCGACAGCTTCTCCAGAGGCTCACACAGAGTGGTGGTGTTGGTGGGGGTGGGGGGGGGGGCCTCTGTTCTTCTCCACCTGGGGCCCGCCCCAGGATGTGTGAGTATCTTAGTGATATGGTGGTTGGCTTCCTCCAGAAATGGTAATCCAGAAAAGCATGATGGAAGCCACAATGCCTTTTATGACTTTCTAAGTCATCACATGCTGTTGCTTCTGCCATGTTCTATTTGTTATAAGCAAGTCATAAGTCCAGTCCATATTCAAGGAGATGGGGATGGAGCTCTACCTTTTGTTAAAAAAAATTTTTTTTAAACATTTATTTATTTTTGAGAGACGAGAGAGACAGAGCATGAGGAGGGAGAAGGACAGAGAGAGAGAGAGGGAGACACAGAATCTGAAACAGGCTCCAGGCTCTGAGCTGTCAGCACAGAGCCTGACGTGGGGCTTGAACCCATGAACTATGAGATCATGACCTGAGCCGAAGTCAGTTGGTTAACCGACGGAGTCACCCAGGCGCCCTGGAGCTCTACCTTTTGAAGTGAGTTTTATTGAAGAATTTGAGGACATATTTTAAAACCACCACACCCTAAGGAGAGAATATGGAGTGAGGAAAGGAAGACAGCCTAGCAAATATTTTAGGCTTTGCAGGACATATGGTGTCTGTCACAACTACTCAACTTTGCTATTCTAGCATGGAAGCAGCCATAGACAATACTTAAGTAAATGGGTGTGTCTGCATTAAACCTAAGGCAGGCTGTATTTGGTCTATGGGCAACATTTTGTCAACCCTTGGCCTAGAACACAGCCAGGAGTAACAACTACATATAAAACAAAAGACAGGGGTAGCTGGGTGGCTTAGTCAGTTAAGCATCTGACTCTTGGTTTTAGCTCAGGCCAAGATCTTATGGTTTATGCGGTGGAGCCCTGCATTGGGCTCTGTGCTGACAGCATGGAGCCTGCTTGGGATTCTCTCCCTCCCTCTCTCTTGCCCCTCTCCCACTCACATGCACATGCACTCTCTCTCTCTCTCTCAAATAAATAAACTAAAAAAAAGAAAAAAAAAAGAAAAAAAAACATAATCATAAAACAAAAGAGAAAACAAAAAACAAATAATCTTTCCTAACTCATAAGAAGGTTAAACCAAGTGCAGTAGGAAGCTTAGGAGCTAACAAAAATATAATACTATAATTTATACATAATTGTGTTTAATCTCTTTAATGGTCCTACTAGTTAATATTATCTTTATTTTTGCTTTGTTGTTTGTTTTTTGTTTGTTTGAGTTGTGGAAACTGAGACTCCTATTGGTTTAGGAATTTATCCAAATTACTGGTAGCAAATTGGAATCTGAAACCGAATATGTCTGACTTAAAGTTTATGTTCTTTTCACTAAAACAAACAAACAAACAGTTCCATCTAGTGTGGAGAAATACTCGCAAACATGGCCAGAATGACAGCTTGGACCATACTTGGGCATTGGGTGTCAGAGAGTTTGTACTTTGGATGTGAGAGGGTAATGAATTACTAATGGATTTTGAACAGTGGTTTGTGAGTTACGTGATTGGAGTTCTAGCCTATATTAAGTAATTCAACAATGGTTTATTGATTACTTTGTGGAAGGAATATCAAAAAAAGGGAGATTAGACAAAAGTCTGATTCAACAGTCTAGACAGGAAATTGTTAGGATGTGAACTTGAAAGATGGCAATACGAATGTACAAGTGACATTGAACAAAAATAAATCTAATTGAACTTGGAAATAAGACTGGAAAAGGAAGAACCAAAGATGACCCTCAAAATGGTGACTGGATTGATTGGAGGAAGGAAGTAATAAAGGGGAGCTATTTTATGCAGAAATTATGAGTTCCATTTTATACAGGTTGAATTTAAGATGCCAACAAGACATGCAAATGGAGGAAGACCAAACATGTGAGAGTAGTCAGGGCTGGAGATGTAGTTTTTATACATGTTTGTGCTGGCAAAATTCTTGGAGAGAAGGAGGCAACCATGGACTATGAATATTGAGAAGCAACTAACTTTAGGGTTTTGATGGGGAGGAGGGAGAAAGAGAGGAGCAGTGCAGAAGGTCAGACAAGGGCCTTGGCTGTGTGCGGTCTCAGCAAACAGGAAAGGGTTTCAATAGGGCATGCCAAGTGTTATGGAAGTGGGTACCAGTGAGGTTGAAAAGCTAGAGAACACTTGTATTTGGCTATGGAGACGTCATTTATGATTTCAGTTTCTAGATACTAAACTAGCCCAACTACTGATTCCTGCCAGCAAGATCAACCTGCAGGAGACAGAGTGGTAGTTCTCAACCCTGGCTGCACATTGTAATATCCTGGGATGCTTTTAAAAATGATGTGTTGGCTCCATCCCAACAACTTCTAAATTAACTGGTCTGAGGTGCAGTCCAAGCATTAGGGTTTTTTAAATCTCCCCAGGCAATTCTAATATGCAGCCAAGATTGAGAATCGTTGTCTTAGAAGGGAAATATCAAACTATGGGAAAACCTGTGAGAAATTCCTGGAGTGACACTAGTGATCTGAAGTTGTATGTTTGTGTTTGGGGAGCGGTGAGGCTTTGATCTGGGACAGAAGGCAGCTCAGTGCTTCTGTGGGAGGATACAGCAGGAATGGAGCATAGGAGCTTGAAGTTTTATTCTTCTCCCAAATTTGCCTTGGGGCAAATAATGCCCAACCTTTTACCTACAGAGACTCTGAACTCTGGTCCAGATGTCCTAAAGTAAGACCAGAACAGTGCTGAAGTTGAGCTTGTGAGGTGCTGAGGAAGACAGGGACACAATAACCTTTGATCACTTCTGCACCCATTTTCCTTTCCCTCTAAATCCCCAGAACTGGGGGTTTATAAACTATGGAGTGTCCTTTTAATGTAGCTTTTTCTAGGAAAAGCAAACAGCAAAGCCCTGAACAGAACTTTGTGTGGGGTGAGGACTGATTAACTGTGGTTTTCCAGTGTTTCCATCAGAAAACTCTCCACCCTAAGTCCCATTCACTTACCCCCAATCCTGCAGTAATTATGTTGATGAGGCTAAAGTCTGGCTTGATAAAATAACTGATGCCATCAGGAAAAAATGAGCTCCCATCCCCAAATAACACATCTTAGGAACAGCACAACTGTTTCAAAAAGAAAACAAACATCGGATTACGTATTTCCTCAGAATCAGAACTGTTAGAAAGACATATAAATAATTTAAAACTAGCCTAATAAAAACTCTAAAAGACATAAAGAAAGAAAAATACTAGTGATATGAAATAAGAACAAAATATATAATAATCAAGCAGAAATATTAAGAAAATATAATAGTTGACATAAAGAACTCTAATAAGGTAAATGGCAGAATGAATACAGCTAAGAAATTATTTAGTAAATTAGAAGATAGGATTGAGGACGTTCTCAGAAGGAAGAAAATAAAAGAAATTATTAATGTAAGGGAAAAGCTGTGAACAAAAGAAATACATGACAAGATTTGGATAATAAGAGTTCCACAAAAGAAGTAATAATGGAGAGAAAATATTTGAAGAAATAGATTTCCCACAATTTAAAATAAAATGTGAAAGTTCTCATGTTAAAAGATCCCTGAGAGTGGTAGATAAAGAAAACCTGCATTTAAGCATCTTACAATAAAGTATATATCAGAGAAAAAGAGAAAGTTCTAAATATGCAGATCATATTCAGAGGAACAAGATCAAACTGATGTTGCATTAAAAGAAAAAACAATGTAGGGGCGCCTGAGTGGCTCAGTCAGTTAAGTGTCTGACTTGATTTTGGCTCAGGTCATGATCTCAGCGTTCTTGAGTTCAAGCCCCACATCAGACTCCATGCTGACAAGCCTGCTTGGGAGTCTCTTTCTCCCCTTCTCTTTCTGCCCTTCCCATTCTCTCTCTCTTTCAAAATAAATAAACTTTAAAAATAAGTAAAGAAATAAATTAAAATGAAACAATGTAATAAAGTGATATTTTAAAAATATTTCAGAAAAACAATTTATAACCTAGAATTTTGCATCTAATCAAACTGTCACTTAAATACAAGGGATGGATAAAAATATTCTCTCACACACAAGACCTCAGAAGGTTTCCCACTCAAAGGTTCTCATTGAGAAGAGTTTTAGATGAAGTACTTAAAGAAGTGAAGAGTCAAACTCAAGAGAAGCCACAATAAAACTATGGAGAGAAGATGATTTAATACCTTGGTAGTTTGTTGTTGTTGTCTTTAAAAAGTTACTAAGGAGGGGCGCCTGGGTGGCGCAGTCGGTTAAGCGTCTGACTTCAGCCAGGTCACATCTCGCGGTCCGTGAGTTCGAGCCCCGCATCAGGCTCTGGGCTGATGGCTCGGAGCCTGGAGCCTGTTTCCGATTCTGTGTCTCCCTCTCTCTCTGCCCCTCCCCCGTTCATGTTCTGTCTCTCTCTGTCCCCAAAATAAATAAACGTTGAAAAAAAAAATTTTAAAAAGTTACTAAGATGAAAGAAATTAAAATGTAATATCCATAATAATCTGGAAAGTATAGAAGTCTGACTAATATCAACATAAAGAGAGTTGAAGGGCAACTGAGGTATATGTGCTCAAGATATTTTATTATGAGGTAAATATAAATACCCAATTAAACAAAGCACAAAGCATAGAATGGATTTTTAAAAAGACACAGAGGAGTGCCTGGGTGACTCAATCAGTTGAGCATCTGACTCTTGATTTTGGCTCAGGTCATAATCTCACATTCATGAGATCAGGCCCCATGTCAGGCTCTGAAAACTAAAGTTAAAGAAAAATTTTGAAAGCAGCAAGAGAAAAAGGACTGCTTAATTATAGAAGAAAATAATTTGAATGACAGTGGATTTCTTATCAAAAACAGTAGAAGCCAAAAGGAGCCAACACAACATACTTCAAATGTTGAAAGAAAAAAACTGTCAACCCAGAATCCTATATCCAGTGAAAATATCCCCCAAGAATGAAGGGGAAATCAAGATATTCTCAGATGCAGGAAAATGAGGAGACTACCCTAAAAGAATAGCTAGAAGAAGTTATATAAACTGAAATGAGATGATAAAAACAGGAAACTTAGAATGTCAGGAGGGAAGAAAGAATATAATAAGTAAAATTATGGGGTAATATTCTCCTCTTGAGTTTTCTAAATTATGTTCTATGGTTGAAAGAAAAATTATAACAATGTCTGGTGTGGTTCTAAATGTACATAGAGGAAATATTTAAGGTAATTGTTATAGGTGGGGAGGATAGAAGGACAAAAAGTGGCAAAATGATTCCACTAACTGTGATGAGTTACAATTATTATATATATAACATATAATATATATACAGCATGTAATACCTACAGCCATCACTACAAAAGCTACACAAAGAGATGTACTCAAAAACACTATAAATAAATCAAATGGCAATTTCAAAAATGTTCCAGTAACCCACAGGAATGAAGCTAAATGAAAAACAGAGATAACAAATAGAAAATAAAAAAGAATAAAATGGCAGATTTGAGCCCTAACACATCATTAACTACATTAAATGCAAATAGTATAAATATGCCAGTTGAAATCAAAGATTTGCAGAATGGATGACAAAATTTGACCAATTATGTGCTCTTTGTATGAAACTCACTTCAAATATAATATATAGGCAATTTGAAAGCAAAAGGATGGAAAAGATAAGTCATGAAAACATTAATTGAAAAAAAGAAGGAGTTGGCTATATTAATACCAGATAAAGTAGACTTCAGTGCAATGAAAAGTATCAGAGATGAAAGAGTCAATCCACCATGAAGACATAACAGTTTTAAATGTGTATTCATCAAACACAGAGCTACAAAATGTAGAGCAAAACTGAAAGGAGACAAAGCAACAATTATAGTTGGATACTTCAACACCCTGCTTTCACTAATTGATAAAACTGGGAAGCAAGTCAGCAATATACAATGAATATTCAGTATACATAGAATAACTCAACAATAGCATCAAGCAACAGGATCTAATCAGCATTTATAGAATACTACACTCAACAAAAGCAGAATTTTTTTCAAGAGCCCACAAAACATAGACCAATATAAGCCATGTCCTGAGCCATAAAACAAACCTGATCAAATTTAACATAATTGGGATCATACAGAGTGTGTTCTCTAACCACAGTGGAATTAAACTAGAAAACAGAAATGGAGAGATAACAAGAAAATTTATAAATACTTGCAAACTAAACAACAAATTCCTAAATAGTCCATAAATCAAAGAGGAAATCTTAAGGGAAGTGAAAAAAATTGAACTCAATGAAAATGAAGTGACAACATATCAAAATTTGTGACATAGAGCTAAAGCAGGGCTGAGAGGAAAGTTTGTAACACTAAATGCATACATTAGAAAAAGATCTAATCTTAATAAGCAAAACTTCTGCTATAGCCTAGAAAAAAGAACAAAGTGAATTCAAAGAAGAAGGAAGAAAATAACGAAGAGCAGAAATCAATGAAATTGAAAACAAAAAACAATGGAGGAAATCAATGAAAAAGAGAGCCGGTTCTTTGAAAAGCATAATAAAATTGACAAACCTCTAGCAAGACTAGCAAAGAAAAAAGAGAGATGACACAAATTACTGTTATCAGGAATAAAACAGAGAATATTGCTGTAGACCATATCAACAACAAAAGGGTAATAAGGGAACACTGCAAACAGCTCTACACACATAATTTTAACAAGTTAGATGAAATGAACAAATTCTTCCGAAAACATAACTGCCATAACTCTCTGCATATGGGATAGATAATTTGAGTAGCTCTATGATTATTAAGGAAATTGATTTTGTAATTAAAAGACTCCCAGAAAAGAAATCTCCAGGACCAGATGTTTTACCAGAAAATTCAACCAAACATTAAAGGAAGAATTAGCCAAATTTTACACAATCTCTTCCAAAAAGTAGAAGAGAAGGGGACACTTCCCCATTTATTTTAAGAAGCTAGTATTACCCTCATACCCAAATAAACAAAGTTTGAACAAATAAAAGTATAGAAGAATATACCTCATGAATATAGATGCAAAAATCCTTAATAGAATATTAGTAAATAGAATTCAGCAATAAATAAAATAATTATACAGTGTGATCACATAGTATTTACTCAAAGGATGCAAGGCAGTTTCTGTACTTGAAATGAGACAAGGATGGCCACTATCACTACCTCCTTTCAATATTTTACCAAAGGTTCTAACCAGTGAGATAAAACAAGAAAAAAATGAGATACATAAGAATTGGGAAAAAAGGAAGTAAAACTTGAATATTTGCAGTAATATGATCACTAACATAGAAAATGAAAAACAATTTACAAATTATTGGACATAATTGGAGAGTTTAGCAAGATAAACATATGAAGTCAGTTGCATTTCTTTTTTTGTTTGTTTATTTTTGAGAGAGAGTGAGAGAGAGAGCATGTGCACGATCAGGCAAAGGGCAGAGAGAGGGAGACAGAGGATCCAAAGTGGGCTCTGTGCTGACAGCAGAGAACCCAATATGGGGCTTGAACTCATGAACTCAAGCTCACAAACCGTGAGATCATGACCTGAGCCGAAGTCGACACTTAACCAATTAAACCACCAGGCGCCCCTCAGTTGCATTTCTATAAGCACACAGCAGACAACTGGAAAATTAGACAAGATGCCATTTGTAATATGGTCAAAGAATATCATGCATCTAGAAATAAATCTAACAAAACATGACCGAAATTATAAATGCCACAGGAAATTATATATTCCACAGGGAATTATAAATTCTCATTAACAAATACTAAAGCAAACATGCATAATAAAGAGATGTGTCATGTTTATCGGTAGGAAGAGTTAGTATTGTAGAGATGATATAGCCTTCATATTGATTTATAGATTCAATGCAAGCTTAATAAAGTCCTAAATGGATTTTCATGAAAATGAATACAATATTTAGAAAATTTATTTGAAGGAATAAAAAGCCAAAAGCAGTCATGCAAGTCCTGAAGAAGAGCAGAGAAGCAAGATGTGTCCTGCCAGATATTAGAATTTATTATAAAGTTACAGTAGTTAAGATAGTGTGATATCAGCAATGGTGTACCCATGTTAGCCAATATAGACTATACTAGACTAGAATAGAATAGAATAGATCCCCAGAATACATCTAAGAATGTATAGAACTTAGGAATTTGATAGAAATGGCAAGTGAGATCAGTGGAGAAAGGCAGGGCTGTCCAATAAATGGAACTGGAAAAATGGTTCCTGTTTGCGAAAAATACCTAATACAAAAATGGTTCTAAATGAACTAAGAACTTAAAAATTAAAATTTGAAGTCTTAGTAGAAAAAAATTAATTGAATATCTTTTACACAAAACACTTTGAGGTAAAACAATATTTCTTAAATACTACAGAAAACATTGAAAAGTAATAAATTTGCGTATATCACAGTTAATACTTTTTGTTCATTAAACAAATCTTAGACAAAATGAAAGACAAGTACATACTGGGCAAAGATATTTGCAATACACACAACAAATAAGGATTTAGTATTGAGAGTATGTAATTAAATTTTAAATCAAAATAAATTTGAAAGAAATGATAGTAAAGTGGGCAAAAGACATGAGCAGTTATTTTATAGATGAGAAATCACTTGTGTCCATTAAATACATGAAAAGATGCTTAACATTATTAGTCATCAGGGAAAAGCAATTATCTAGATCTTAATTAGGTAACACTTTATATCACTTTTATTGGCAAAATAGAAAAATCTGACACCAAGTGTCGGAGAGGATATGCATCTACAGGGCCTTTCATTTATCACAGGTGGGAGTGTGAATTGATTCAACCACTTTAGGAAATAGTTTAATATTTCTTCTTAAAGTTGAATTTTCACATTCCTTTTGATCCAACAATCCCACACCTAGGTGTTTATCTGGGAACAACTTTTGCACATGTACAATCAAATACACATAACATATTCTTCAAACAACAAAAATCTGAAAATAACCCAAATGTCCATTAACAGGACAGTAAATGAATACATGGTGTTATATTTATAGAGCGGGATATTAGATTTTAGTTGATATAAATGAACTATAGGGACAATAGAAACAATATGGATAAGTGTTAACAATATATTAAGTGAAAAAGCTCAGTCTCCAAAAATTTACAAAGGCTTTATAAAGTAAAAACAACTAAAACAAAAATATGCTTTTAAGGAATTTATGTTGTTTTGAATGTTGTTCATGTGCATGAAAAAATAAAAAAGAACTCAATATATGCTGCTCTAGTTGATAGAGTAATGGAATAGCACCATAAAACACTTTGTAAGAGCAGCATTTTGTTCTCTGAATCTTGGACATTGACATAGTAGAGCATGTTAGTAGATAAGGTAAAAGAGCATGCAAGGAAGAAAGAACTGAAAAGCATATATAAATACAATTGATGATGGAGCAGATTCGAGGATGTGAAAGGAGTAGACACAACAGACCCAAGAGAAAGAAGAGGTGGCCAGGTGCAGAAATGGGAAGTGAGTCTGCAAAGTCTCTGGGAAATCTGTAAGCTCAAGTATAAGAGTTTTTGGTTCTATACTTTATTTATGCATTGTTAAATTTATTCTCTTATGTCTTTGGAGTAATTATTAGAATTATTTTGTTGTAATACTTTGAAATGGTTAGGTTGGTATTATGTGTAAGTGTGCTTTGAAACATTTCAGAACTGAAATGAAACGATTTTATTTATTTATTTATTTAATTTTTAAAAAATATATAATTTATTGTCAAGTTAGCTAACATACAGTGTATACAGTGTGCTCTTGGTTTTGGGGGTAGATTCCCGTGATTCATCACTTACATACAACACCCAGTGCTCATCCCAAAAAGTGCCCTCCTCAGTGTCCATCACCCATTTTCCTCTCTCCACCAAATTATTTTAATAGTAAAATGTAATTTTTTTGTAGCCTAAAAATAATTAAATTTTTACAAGATTTTCTAGATTTGTTGTAGTTTTCTCCAGTAATCTACCATAAGGAAAAAGAGTTTAGTTGTTTTGATTATTTTGTTGTCATTTCGTGCTTGGTTTTGTTTTGGTAGCTTTTGTAATTTTACCTCCACCAAAAGCATTTGAAGTGTGGTCTCACTTTTGCTAAAGCATTACTATACCTACAGAAATATGTAGATAGAATAAGTTAACTGCGCATTCAAAATAATGTCAATAATTATGCCACATTCTGTTCGCCGGGCCATATACTTAGAGCAACAATTATGTTCACACTAGAAATAGAAAAAATCTGTCTATTCAATTCAATGTTGTTCCAAACATTAGAGTATGGAGTTTAGTTGGGTTCAAATCGTCTTCCAGAAGAAAAGAGATGAAGTAAAATGGAAGGAGCAAAGTGGCTTTATGTTGACTGGTGCCCCTCAGAAGCACATTCTTTCAGTATTTTTTTAAATCTTTACTTACTTACTTATTTATTTATTTATTTATTTATTTATTTATTTATTTATTTATTTATTTTTGAGAGAGAGACAGAGAGAGAGCACAAGCAGAGGAGGGGCAGAGAGAGTGGAGACACAGAATCTGAAGCAGGCTCCAGCTCTTAGTTGTCAGCACAGAGCTGAATGCGGGGCTCAAACCATTGAACCACAAGATCATGACCTGAATTGAAGTCAGACACTTAACTGATTGAGCCACCCAGGCACCCCTAGGAAGCACATTCTAAAACAGTCTGGATCCCCTTACCATGACCACTCCTCCTCATGTGGGCCACATCTCTGGATGAGCCTAGATCTTGCTACATAGATATAGGTGGACAAAGTATGAATTGGAACAATTTCTTCTTGTTTTGGCAACTAGGATCTGTCTCCTATTGAAACTTGCTGTGAAGAAAGAAAAAATTCTCTTAAGTCTAGGAAAATTTAAATTTAAGTAAGTTTAAATCCTTTTCCCTCTCCCACTTGTCTGTGCATTCCACCTGTAATTGTGGAATGTAAAACTTACCTCCCAGATAAAGATATTCTGGGAGCAGACAGCAGGCAGCGGGTGGGAGAAATTTGGCAGGAAGTTGGGTGGGACATAGGAACTTGAATAGTATCGCATAAGATATATTATGCCACAATCTGAACCTGCACTTGTCTAGGCTCCAGACACCTACATCTGAGACTGAACTTATTGGAGGAGGGTAGATAGGCAGCAAGCAATACATTTAGTCCTTTGTCAGCTTTCAGAATTAAATCTAATTAGCCAAAATAAGAATTCTATAAGCAGCTTAAAGCCAAATGGGAAATCCACGCACAGTGGAAGGCTAGATCAGATGAATATGAAAGATTAAAGAGAAATAGTGATGTCCTGTGGGATAAAAATGGCAAAACCAGAAGATTTTACACTTAAGCCGAAAGATGCAATAAGAATAAGAAAAGGATAAAGACAAATATCCTTTAAGCAGATTCAAGTCAAGCAAAACACTCAATCAGAAGGTTGGCAAGGGAAGATACAAAGAGCGGTAGAAGAATGTTTTCATGCACTAGATACATCTGAATATACAAACCCTGATAATTTTGGAGAAGAAAAGAAAATCCCAGAATCACTATTTTTTTAAGCATTTGTTGCTTATAGAGAATTTATATCATAAAAGTTAATGAAAGGCTGACATGATAGTTACATTTTCTAAAAGATTATTGTTATGTAAATAGCAATTTACAATTTACATAAAAATAAAACATTTGGCTCAAACTGATATTACTACTGTCATATTTCACATTTCCCCTAAAGGTCTTCAATGGAGTAGAGATGGGAAATAAATATAAATTTAATCATATACTGATGTAGGAGAATGAGTAGCTTTGTGGTCAATATCGTGTTTATAGTGATCTCTCTTATTTCTCTCTCTTTCTGGGTGTGTATGTGTATGTGTGTGTGTGTGTGTGTGTATGAATACATTTTTACATCTCCACTATTTTATATATTTTATACATACACACATACACATTTGGGGGAAAAGATGAAGAAAGTAGGGCAAATCATTAGCAATAATAAGTTGGCAATAAAATTCTGCCATTCAGAAAGCTCAAAGACCCATGATGTACTGCAAGAGGATGATCAAGGCCACTAAGTGCCTGCAAGAGGTGACAAGTAAAATTTCACTGTAGACTTTGAGCTGCAGACCAATAGATGTGTTTTGATGCCTAAGCATAGGGTATAAGAATGACACCTGCCAGCTTACATATGGCTCTGTTTACCTGGAACTGCCACCTTAAATGAATAGACAGCACTTCCTACCATTGTCCCTTTTCTTCTCCTTGTGCCTTATCCTGAATACTGGGATTCCCACTCACTTCCCTTCTGCCCCAACTTTGCCAGCCACCCCTTCCGCCACAATATACATGCCTTCTTCCTATGCTGAGAGACGGCAAGATCCTTGGTAGCTACACAGATTGTGGTCAAGAATCAGCCCCCAGCAGATACGCTTCTCTCCCACCCATCTCCCCAGCCCTGCTTCTACTTTCCTAGTCTAGGGCTGACCTGACATGCACCATTGCTGGTTCCTGCATCAACCAAGGGGCAGTCATTAAGTTTGGTCGTTCTTCTGAGATGTGGGAAAATCTCCTGCTAGTTCTTTGTGCTCAGCTTTATGGCGGATTCTGCTTGTGAGAGAAACTCATTGTAATCTTCTGTGCTCCTTCTAGTCCTTTATGCTGTTTTTCTATCTCACAGGGATCTAAGTGAAATGAGAGGGAGCAAGAAGGAGAAGGTGTGGATAGCTATGTTCATCCTTGGAATCAGTCAGGGCTCGGTGTGGGAAGCAAGAACTGAGTTGTCAGGGAGTAGCTACTTCTCAGGTCACCGCTAGTGCTAGGTTAGGAGCAAAGTACCTCTTCAACTGCCCTTCATAATAGGAAGCTGGAGAGTGGACCCCTAAATAGTGTTGTTAAAATTTGGAAGCATGGTACTATTTACCGTCTTCTTTCTTTGCTAATTCCCTGTTTATGGTCACATGACTTTGAGCATCTTTTCCTCACTGAGGGGATAAGTATACTTCATTACACTGACATCAGACTTGGGCATATGATTTCTTTGAGCCAATGGATTGTGAGTGGAAGTGACAATATTCCACATCCACACAGAAGGTGTATAAGCCATTGCTTACTTTACCCTGCTCTCTGTATCCTCTGCCTTGTAAATAGTAAACAGCAGGTCTAATAGGGGATGTTCTTTAGTCTTGGTCTGGAAATACAGTCTTATAGAAGAAAACGACAAATTTGTAGCCAGCCCACCACTGATATGTGAAGTGAACTAAAATATACCTTTATGGTTGCAAGCCACTGAACATTTGGTATTGTTTATTACTGTGATTGATTTTGGTACCTTGAAAGTGGGTCCTGGCTGAAACTAGACCTATTTTTTTTTAATTTTGAGAGGAATAGTAGAAGCTTAGGTAACTATTATTTCAAAACATCCTGTATTGTAAAAAGGGGGAAAGTACAACATTTTGGGAGACAATTCCTTTAATGATGATTTGCAAAGATTCTTTTGGTAGCAGAATCTTTTATTCAAATGGGAACCCTTGAAAATAAGGGGCACTTTCTTCCATGTAGAGAACTGATCATTCCACTGTCATTCTTTGAAGAGTCCGTTCCCAAGACAGGAAGTGATGAAAAAGTAGTGATGACACATTTCTCCTGCTCTCTGGATGCTAAGGAATCTGGGCATACTCAAGGATATTTCCAGGTAACAGGGTAAAGATGGCCCCAGTTCTTAAGTACTGAAACTATCTGAGTCATTTGGCAGCAGAGTGGCCAGCACCCTGCAGGAAGGATCTCAGTTGGCTGGCTGTTTCTTGTGACCTTGAAGGCATAGGCTGTAGCCTGAATCGATGAGAGAACACAAAAGACACATGCTCTTATTCCAGGCAACTGTCTCTGATGTATCAGAAGGAACCTTGAGAGTGGGCTGATGGCCTTCCATTAGTCAACAGGGGGAACTGAGTTGTTGAAAGTAGATATACAGATAGTTCAATTAAGTTAGGTCATTTATACCTGCAAGTTGATGAAATTTGAGGATGTCATCAATTGAATTAGTGATCCCAATATCTCATCCCCCACACGTTGTCATGTAAAGATAGCAGTCCTTCCCACAAAAGATGTGGTGCAATTCTATGCTACTTGAATTCACGCTTCGCCCTGCAACTTGCTCTGGCCAATGAGATGTTAACACATATGATGCCGTAGGGGCTTGACATGTGCTTGGAAATGGGCCTGCCCTTTGGCATTTCCATCACCCCCAAAAGAATATTCCCTGGCTGGCCTTTGGGTCTGAGGAGGAGAATGAGTGATATAATGAAACAGATCCACCTCAGCTCACTGACTGTACAAGAAGTAAATGCTATTGTGTATGCCACTGAGATTTTGAGATTGATGTTGTGTGGCCATAGTCGACTAATAATGGAAGATATTCTCATTATGATACCAAGGTTCAATGGATGATTTAGAGACAGGAGGATGGGGATAATGAGAGGAAACTGTTCTTCTTAGTAGAAGAAAATAAAGAAATCCTTGTGGGTGGTAATAGGTGGTGAGAGTGGCGAGAGATAAAGGCAGGCCATTGCTCATGGTACCTGAAGAAGCAAAAGGTTGGAGTTCCCTAAGTGTTATATGCCTCATTGGATGAGAGCTTCCATGGAATGGAATTTCTGCACTGTAATTCTAAGTGGATGAATGCAAGTAAAAAATAAACAAAAATGCAGAGTTGAAGGAGAAAAAGAAAATGGCTGAAAAAAGAAGATCAACAGATATAATGACTTCACTATTACAGCTGTAGGCTGGAGAATAAAGGTTTTTAGGCACACCACAACCTGAGAGAGGTACCTCAAAATCCTCCCCAACTCCTGAATCTCCACATTTCTCACCATCTGATAACCCACCCAGCTGCAAAAACCATTTGCTACCTTGGTAGGGGTTTTACTGGTAGAGGTAGATTGGGCTTCATATTGACCATACTGGGCCAATCACAGCTAGAATGGTGAGAACAGGAGGAGAAGCACATTCCTTCTCTATGGTATGGTCTTCTTTGATCTTCTCATTGTTAGAGAGAAAGGTCCCCATTGACCTGCAACTGATAGGGTTTGGTTAATGTTGGATAAACAACAGGTGGATGATACAGGGAGACCTCCATTCTGCTCCCAGTCTGCAGCCAAGGCAGATGGAGCAAACAAAAAGGAAGATGTTGAGAAAGTGAAGGTCCAAAGATCAAAAATAATTTGGTCCTTCTATATACAACTTGCCTGTGTTTTGACAGATGATGCCATTGTTGTGGAAAAAGAAATTAGTATGTCCTTTGTTTTCCAAAGGAATTAATCCCAATTAATATAACATACAAAAATGCTGCATGGCAATATTAGACAATGGGAGTTTTACATTTGAGAACTATTTATTTGAAGTCTTTGTGATAGATTTCTTTCAAAGTATGATTCTTCAATAAAATAAGTTATGTGGTATGACATTCTGAATTACTTGAGCAAAGAAAGGAAATAGAAGTCTGAGATCCTAAGATTTTTTGAAGACAGATGCACCAGAATTTGTACATTTAAATGTACATTTTTACGACTTTACTCAAAATATTAAATACACTTCTCTTTTAGGAATGCTTTTAGAGCTTACAGCTCACTAACATGAATATCCTCAATGATGGTGCATGTTTATTTTTAAGGGTGAATTTTATATCTGAAAATAACTCTAAGTTATTTTGATTCAAGTTTTTGGGCAACCCAAAACAAAAGCTTTTAGGCTGGATTTCCTCATATGTTTAACATATTGGCTCAGATGCATCTGTGGAATGACTTACTACTCTCAGGGAGACAAACTTCATATCTTGATATATTTGGTAAGATGAAATTAATCTCACTTTGTAATCAGATCTTATATCTGAATCAGAGGAGATCAATGATGGTGAGTCATGGGTCTTTTCACTTTTACTCTTGGGCTTTGATTTCTTTCTTTCTTCTTCCTTTTTTTGAATTAAATGAAATACATTGTGGCTCAGTTTGACTGGGCATTAGGTGTCCAGGCATTTCGTTAGACATTATTGTGGGTGTGTCTGTGAGGGTTTTACTGGATCCGATTAATATGTGAGTTGGTAGGCTGAGTAAAGAAGGTTGCTCTCCCCATTGTGAATGGGTTTTATCCAACTGGAAACTTGAACTGAACAGGAAGGCTGAGCAAGAGGTAACTCCTTCTCCTCCCTGTCTTGAGCTGGGATGTTGGTCTTTTCCTGCCTTCTGACTGGAACTGAAAAATCGATTCTTTGTAAGTTTTTTTTTAACTTTTTAATATTTATTGGTGGGGGAAAGATAGAAAGGAAGACACAGAATCTGAAGCAGGCTCCAGGCTCTGAGCTGTCAGCACAGAGCCCAACGTGGGGCTTGAACTCATAAACCCCGAGATCATAACCTGAGCCAAAGTTGGATGTTCAACCGACTAAGCCATCCAGGATCCCCTATTCTTTTAAAGTTTTGACCCTGATGGCTTTCGGATTGGAATTTGCACCAACCAAGCTTGCCAACCACAAATCTGAACTTCTGAGTCTGTAATCATGAGTCAGTTCCTTATAATAAGTAAATTCCTTCCTTCCTCCCTCCCTCCCTCCCCTCCTCTTCCCTCTGCTCCCTTCCTTTCCCCTTTTTTCCCCCTCCCCTTCCCTTCCCCTCCCCTCCCTTCCTTCTTATTGTTTCTGTGTCTCTGGAGAATGCTGGTCAACACAACTTCTCTGGCCAAGATTGGTGGAGCATGATGGAACTGAACCTTTAGGAATAGAGCATTAAATGACTTTCAGCTGTTAAATGCTGGATAAATCTGACAATGACATTTGGTTTTATCTTAGTAACTACTATATTGAGAACAATATAGTCCTAAGCTATGTCCTTGAAGATTCTCATTTTAGCAAAAAAAGTGTGTTATATTGATTTAGTGTTTTGGTTATCTGTTATATCAACACAGTAACTTTAACTGAATGTCTGCCAAGTTTATGTGCATTAGCTTCATCTGCTTATTGAAAGGTTTGTAAAATTAAGAGTATATCTAAAACTTAGATGCCATTAATGAATCATCAACACTTCTATTATGGTTTTGTACTAGTTCCATTTTATTTCAACATCAAGTTTATTAAATAAACTTTAATGTTAAAATTTTGCCATGTGGAAAGAGTTTATTTCAGCTCTTTTAATGTTGAGACAATTGAACTAGTGTTAATAAAATATTCCAAGTGCATTTTGTAATTGGTTGCTCCTTTACGTATTTTTAACGGTACAATCAGAAGAAGCAAGTTAAGTTTGAAGGAGTTTTGCCAAGGTCATTTCCAAGTCTATATGTTCTGGGGTTAGGAGCTGAGACTGGATGTTTTATTGAGGAAATGCTTTGTCTCTATGACTGCATGGCTATTGTTCTGTAAATTAAGAAGGCTTATGTGCTCTGATAACATTTTAATAACAAATCATTCTAAATATTTCCAGAAGGTTATTTTTCCAAAGAAATTTTCTAAATTATGTACTAACTTGTTACTTTGCCAGCTTTTCAATTTTATGTCATTAAAGAAATAAATGCAGACAACAGTAGCAAATTACAGCAGCATAAAGCCCCTTTGTAAAACTACATTCTACAAAGTTGAATGGAGAATAAAATAAAATGGGATATACTAGATAAGGCATAGTAAATAGTAAGTATATTGAATATATTGGGACTTGCTTGGAAAATTAAAGAGTGATTACCAAATGGAAGTATTATAGTGTGCAAATTTTCTGAATAGTAAAAAACAAAACAAAACAACAACATCAAAAGCACTCATAGCTAACATAATACCCAGAAACATTTTAACAGATTTTTTTAAAGGCCTCTTGTTGACCCTTCACCAAAGGAATGAGATCTCTATTCCTCCTGTTGTACAATTTTTTTCAGAGTAGAGAAGATCTGTTTGCTTCTTGCTCACCTCCCATGGCCTCCTAATCACTAATGTCAACAGGAGATAGGATTCTAGAGGACTGCCTCAGGAGAACCTGATGTAATAAGAGAAGTTTAAGTTATAATCAGAATAATTACTTGAAAATGTAAATGATATACAAAAGACTCATTACATCATTTCATGTTTGGTAGGGAAATCTTTAGTTTTGTGGAAGACACGCTCATTATAACATAACTCTTCATTAGTAACTTAATTTGGACTGGCAATATATCCTTTTGACCAATAGAAGAAAACAAGGAAGGGGTGGAGGGGGCTTAATTTTCAGTAGGTAGCTTTCACTTGATTCCTCTATTTTCATCAACATTCTTCAGCTATGCTTTTGGTTTGCCAAATGTTCCTTTATTCAGAACCTTTTAGTTTTTTTGAGGACTGTGGGCCATGGGAGAGGAGAAGTTCCCACACCATGATAGTTGTGGTAGAGAAGGGTGGAAGAGATCCAGGAATTTAAGTGTTCCTTAAAACAACTTAGACCCTCTTATGTTTTCAATAGCTGCAGTCTTCAGTGTTTCTGAAGTTCTGTGGAGCTAACTGGCTTACTTCTTGCTGATTTCTCCTCCTGTAGGCACTTAGGTTTTGACTTTATCCTCTCTGTGAAGTGAGTTGATACTTACCCTTCTGCTTTCAAGCTTCTGTCATATTATTGATGTCTCTTGGGCTGCTGTCAGATCTTGTCTTGGTTCATACTATAATGACTTACTTCACTTAAAGAAATACTTTTCTATCATTTTGGTTGGGGTTTTGGAGGGAACAGAGAGAAATGTGACTGTTCAATTCCCCATGCTTAACTAAAAATTTCTAGAACTTTTTTAAATTTCAAGGTGATACTATGGCTATTCTCTTTCTCTTTTTACATTAGAATGCCTCCAGGGATCAGGGCAGTACTGGAATATGTTTTTCATTGATATAAAATTCTAACACCCATTCATGAAAAAACTCAGTAAACTAGGAATAGTAGGGGAACTTTTTCAACTTGATAACGACTACAAAAAAACTAATAACTAACATCATACTTAATGGTATGAAACTTGAAGATTTCCTCCCAAGATCAAGTATAAAGCAAGGATGTCCCCTCTTAACCACTCCTTGTCAACATCATCAACTGAAAGTTCTTGCTAATGCAATAAGGCAAGAAAAGGAAACAAAAGTTATACAGATTTGGAAGAAAGACAAAAAATTGTCTTTGTTCAGAGATGATATGATCATTTATGTAGAAAATCTAAAAGAGTCAACAACAACAACAACAAAAATCTCCTGGAACTAGAAAGTGTTAAAGCAAGGTTTCAGGATACAAAAGTCAATTACTTTTCTGTATACCAGCCATGAACAAGTGGAATTTAAAATGAAAACAATACTATTTATATTAGCAGCTCCTAAAATACAATATTTAGGTAAAGATCTGAGAAAATATCTGAGAAAAACAATACTATTTATATTAGCAGCTCCTAAAATAAAATATTTAGGTAAAGATCTGAGAAAATATGTGTAAGATCTATATATATGAGGATAACTGCAAAACACTTATGAACAAAATTAAAAAGTAACTAACTAAATAAAATGATATTCCATTTTGTGGACGGGAAAACTCAACATTGTCAAAATGTCAGTTCTCTCCACCTCGTATTTAATGCAATCCTAATCAAAAGCCCAGCAAGTTATTTTGTGGATATAGACAAATTGATTCTAAAGTTTATATTTTGAGTCAAAGACCCAGAATAGCCAATACAATACTGAAGAGGAAGAACACAGTTGGAGGATGATACTATCCAGTTTCAAGAATTACTATAAAGGTATAGTAATCATGGCAGCATGGTATTGATGAAAGAATAGACAAATAGATCATTAAAACAGAATAGAGAGCCTCGAAACAGACCCTATTAAATATGGTCCCTTATCTTTGACGAAGGAGCAAAGGCAATACAAAAGAGCAAAAGTAGTGTCTTCACTAAATCAGGCTGGAACAACTGGACATCCACACACAAAATGAGTCTAGACACAGATCTTTTGTTTTTCACAAAAATTAATTCAGAATGGATCATACACCTAAATGTAAAAGGCACGATTATAAACCTCTAGAAGATAACAAAAGAGAAAACCTAGATGACCTTGAGTGTGGTGATGCCTTTTCATTTATTTATTTACATTTTTTTAATGTTTATTCATTTTTGAGAAAGAGCATGCACACGAGTGCGTGGGGAAGGGGCAGAGAGAGAGAGAGGGAGACACCGAATCTGAAGCAGGTTCCAGGCTCTGAGCTGTCAGCCTGGACACAGAGACCGACACAAGGTTCGAACCCATGAACCTTGAGATCATGACCTAAGCCAGAGTTAGTTGCTTAACCAACTGAGCCACCCAGGTGCCCTGTGGTGATGCCTTTTTAGATAAAAAAACAAAGGCACCATACATGAAAGAAATGCACTATGAATGACAATGTCAAAAGAATGAAAAAGACAAGGCACAGACTTGGAGAAAATATGTGCAAAAGACACATTTGAGAAAGGACTGTCATCCAAACCATCCAAAACATTCTTAAAACTCAACAATAAGAAAACAAACAACCTGATTGAGAAATGGGACAAAGACCTTAGCAGACATCCCACCGAAGAAGATATACAGATGGAAAATAAGCATATGAAAAGATGCTCCACACCATACATCATCAAGGAAATGCAAACTAAAGCAACGATGAGATACTGCTACACACCTATTAGAATGGCCAAAATCCAGAACACTGACAACACCACGTTCCAGTGACAATGGGAACACCAGTGGGAATGCAAAATGGTACAGCCAATTTAGAAGACAGTCCGGTGATTCTTACAATGCTAAACACACTCTTACCATACAGTGCAACAATAATGCTTGTTGTTATTTACCCAAAGGAGTTGGAGACAGGTCCACATGAAAGCTTGAACACAGGTTTATAGCAGCTTTGTTCCTTATTCAGCCAAAACTTGGAAGAAACCAAGATGTCCCTCAGTAGGCGAATGGATGAACTGTGGTATGTTTAGACAATGGAATATTATTCAACACTAAAAACAATGAGCTATCAGGCCGTTAGAAAACATGGAAGAACCATCAATGCATATTACTGGGCGAAAGAAGCGGATTAGCCTACATGCTATATGATTCCAACTCTGACATTCTGGAAAAGGCAAAGCTCTGGAGACAATAAAAGCATCAGTGATTGCCAGGGGGTAAGAGGGAAGGAAGAGATGAAGAGGCAGAGCACAGAAGATGTGTAGGGTGGAGAAAATACTCTGATGTTTTAATGATGAATATATATTATTATACATTTGTCCTAATCTGTAGAATGTATAACCCCAAGAGTGAACACAAGGCAAACTATCAACTTTGGGTGATTATGACGTGTCAATCAAGATAAGTTCATCCTTGGTAACAAATGTATCATTCTGGTGAGTGTTGTTGGTAACAGGGGAGGCTATTCATGTTTGGGGCAGGAGGTGTTAGGAAATGTCTACCTTCCGCTCGGTTTTGCTGTGAACTTAAAACTGCTCTAAGAGGGGCATCTGGGTGGCTCAGTCGGTTAGGCATCTGACTCTTGATTCCAGCTCAGGTCATGATTTCATGGTTAGTGCATTCAAACCCCTGCATCAGCTCCTCACTGACAGTGCAGTGCCTGCTTGGGATTCTCCCTCTCTCACTCTCTCTGCCCCTTTTGCTCGTGCGTGCGCTCTCTCTCTCTCTTTCTCTCTCTCAAACTAAGTAAATAAACTTCAAAAAAAGAGAGAAAAAAAAACTGCCCTAAGAAAATAAAGTCTTTTTTTTTTTAATAGGTCTTTAATCAAGATGAATTGTATAGGACAATGGTAGGTATGGGGAACATTTTATTTAGATACATTTTTTTAATGCTTATTTTTGAGAGATAGTGTGAGTGGGGGAGGGGAGAGAGGGTGACAGAGGATCCAAAGCAGGCTCTGTGCCAACAGCAGAGAGCCTGATGCGGGGCTCAAACCCACAAACCTCGAGATAATGGCCTGAGTCAGAGTCGGATGCTTAACCGACTGAGCCACCCAGGCACACCTAAGAAAATAGTCTTAAAAAAATGTGCCTGCTTGGGCATGTCCAGCAGTTGAAGTAGGGCCCCAGAAGGCTGTTGCATGGTGTTCTAAGGACCCTCTTGAGACGACACTCTGCTCTGTATGAGCTCTAAACTTCACAACATCTCTGAAAGACACTAGAATTACCATTTTACAGATGAGGAAACATGTGCACTAAGGAGAAGTGACTTACTCAAGGACAGGTGACTAGTAAAGGATATAGCCAGAGTTGGATAGTGAGTCTGAGTCATCCCAGGCCTGTGGATTTTCCACTTATTAATGCTTTGGTTGTCCTTTGTTACCGTTCTAACAATATTTCAGAACTATTTACAATATGCCTGATAGTACTTTATATGTATGTGTGTATACATGTATTTATATATCCCACTTTTAAACGATGTTGTTAACTTTTATTATGTGATTTTTTAGTGGTTATTTGAGCAAAACATAGACTAATTCTTGTTTTGCACAAACTATTTAGAAAGGATTATAGCCTTCTCCTTTAATTTTATAAGCTGTATTGCCATAGAGTCATAATATTGGTTGGAGCCTTGGGAACAGCTACTGGTAATGTCCTCCATGAGTAGAATGCAGTCAAACTGGTCCACATAATTGCCCCTTTCCGGGCAGATACAGCTAAAACTGCTCCAGTGAGGAGACATTGCTCATAAATTAAAACCCGTTAGTTGAGAGCAGGCTACTTATATACAGGATAGTGCTTCAGCAAAATTTCACAACAAATAGGGCTAAATAACATCTTCACAAATAAAATCACCTTCACAAATAAATGAAACCTTCTATATACACTTGGTACTCAACTTTTAATATTGAGTTTATCTACCGTGTAAGTTAGAAGTCCCAAAGAATGGGCATAGTATGTAAGTTCTATCAGAGGCTCCTTATGCTCGTTTTCCTATATGCCTCACATTTTTATGGCAGCCTTGTTCTAACCATAACTTTCTGATTCTCAAGACATTTCCTTTGAGCAAGTGGGAATTACCATTTACTGAAGCTTAAGTTAACTGAAAATTAAATTAACTTTACATGAGATAAAGGAACTTGTGCAAGATAATGTAGAATAAGCATACGAAATCAGGTTTCTCAATGCATAAGGAGATAAAAATTTCTTCCCGGTGTATATTATTTGATATAGTTTGTATGCTAAAAATCCTCTATTAATCTGAAGAAAATATATATTAAATCACTTTATATAAGGGAAAAAAAATCATCATTGTCAAATGAAATATTCCAAAGGAAATATGCCAGAAAGTAAAATCTCTTGTGATATCAGAAATTTTCCAGAAGACAATTCATGGATTGAGGCTGTTGTCTTTATAAAATTATGCTCGCAGAGAAAAAAATTGTCATTCTCCCCAAAAAGTTCTTAATAGGAATGAAGACTTTGTCTCTTTCGGACTATTTAGTCATGTTAATTCATATTACTTCGCTGGTGGCAAAGACCAAGCTGACAAGGTCAGAGATGTCTAGGACAAGCTGGGATTAATAAAGATAAGCACTCAGATTGCAAAAGAGGGGCTGGTGGCTCTAAAAGATTTCCATAGCTATGGTACAGGGTCTTGGGACACATAATCACCCACACTCAGTCCTCTGCCTTCACAATTTTCCCTTTATTAAAAAAATTTTAATGTTTACTTATTTTTGAGAGAGAGAGAGAGAGAGAGAGAGAACGAGACAGACAGAGACAGAGCATGAACAGGGGAGGGTCAGAGAGAGAGGGAGACACAGAATTTGAAACAGGCTCCAGGCTCAGAGCTGTCAGCACAGAGCCTGACACGGGGCTCGAACTCACGGACCACGAGATCATGACCTGAGCTAAAGTCGGACGCTTAACCGACTGAGCCACCCAGGCGCCCCCACAATTTTCCCTGTAAATGGTAGGACCCCTTTCCTCTCCATCAGGGTTAAGATTCTTTATCTCACATTAGAGACAGAGAATTTATACATTTTTAAATTAGACTAAAACCAGAATTAGTCAGTGATCGCATCTTAGACTATAAATCTGGAGTCTGCTGCTGCCCAAATGGCAGCTTTTCTGACAGAAGAAAAAGAAACTAGTCACATCATACAGGTTTCAGAAGAGTGCAAGGCCAAGTCTAATTGGCCTGAGGTTTATTATTGGCTCCACTGCCTTTGAGCAGCTGTGTGACCTCAGGGAATTCACTTAAACTGTCTGCTCTTCATTTTCTGCACATGTGTAAAGATTAACTTTGACTAACAGTGTCTAAGATCTCTTAATCCCACCAGATCTATAATTCTAATTGTTAGCCCCTCAGTGGGGGATGATCTAAGCAATTACGGGTGAAGATAACTTTAATATATTTAAAACAATACAAAGGCACACGAATGCATGAGGCAAATGGATTGGAGAATATAAGGAGTTCTGGTTTTAGCCAAGATGAAAATCCTTAGACTTTCTACCCTGCATGAAACAACTTAAAACTAGGCAAAATATCTGCAACAATAGTTTTCAAGACCTTAGAAATCAGGCAACAGACGGTGCCGTCTGAGACACAGGAAACAAGTGGGGCGAGCTGATAATTGCCTCAGCTTACTGCTTTGGTGTAGCCTCCAGGGGAGGATACACGGAGGACAGTCTCCCTGAATTCCTTAGATGGAGCTGGGGGTCTGAGGAGGCCACTGTGGTTGGAGTTCACAGGACAGGAGATAGGAGATCGCTGCAGAGAGAGAGAGGACAAATACTAGAGATTTGCAGAAGGTCCTTGAGTCTCTAGCTGAGTCCTGGCCAGTCTGTGCCTATGAGCAAACAGTGTGAGGCTGTTATCCTTACTCCGAGGTAAGGGTAAAGGGGACAGTCCTCAGAGCTCCTGCAGAGCTTGGTATAGTTCCTGTTCACCAAAACCAGGGTGTAGAACCTCGAATTCATGGGGGCATTGAGTCAGTATCGGGACAAAATCAGCCTTAGACTAAATGCTGCTCTGATCCTACCTCACAAAGGTTGAAAACAAGACCCAAAAGGATCAAACTTTTTACTTAACTGTGAAATCTTTCACTTTACTGAATCCCTAGAAGTTCAAGAATGCAAAAAAAAAATTTTTTTAACGTTTATTTATTTTTAAGACAGAGAGAGAGGGAGAGCAAGTGGGCAAGGGGCAGAGAGACAGGGAGACACAGAATCCAAAGCATCCAGCCTCCAAGCTGTCAGCACAGAGCCTGATGTGGGGCTTGAACTCACGAATGGCGGGATCATGACCTGAGTCAAAGTCGGACCCTTAACCAACTGGGCCACCAGGCGCCCTGCCCCCAAATTTTTAATATTTACATTTGAGAGAGAGAGAGAGAGAGAGAGAGAGAGTGTGTGTGTGTGTGTGTGTGTGTGTGTGTGTGTGTGTGTTGGGGGGGTGGGGTGATGCAGACACAGAGGGAGACACAGAATCCAAAGCAGGCTCCAGGCTCTGAGCTGTCAGCACAGAGCCTAACGCAGGACTCAAAAGGTGAATCGCGAGATCATGACCTGAGTCAAAGTTGGATGTTCAACTGACTGAAGCACCCAGGGGCCCCAGAAGCTCAAGAATTTTTACAGAAATACAAAAAGATCCAGTACCCAACAAGATGAAATTCATGAGTGGCAGTTAATAAAGATTACTAGGCATTCAAAGAAGAAGAAAAGAAAAGAAAAGAAAAGAAAAGAAAAGAAAAGAAAAGAAAAGAAAAGAAAAGAAAAGAAAAGAAAAGAAAAGAAAGAAAAGAAAAGAAAAAGAAAAGAAAAGAAAAGAAATCCAAAAAGTAAAAAACAAAGAAACCCACAAAATCCCAAAACAAACCAACAAAAACAAACACAAAAAGATCCAACAACCACCCATAGTGAGGAGAAAAGTCGGTCTTTGAAAATAGAGCCAGAAATGACACAGATGATAGAATTAGTAGGTACTTGTTATAACTCTATTCCATATGTTTAAAAAGCAGGAAGAGAGATGGAATATGTTAAATAGAGACAAGGAGGGCATAGAGCAGGAAAAGACCTCAAGTGGCATAAGATATGTTTAGGTGAGAGGGGAGAAGAAGAGAAATTATTTGAAGAAATAATGGCTGAAAAATTTCTAGGTTTGATGAAAACTATAAACCCTCAGATGTAAGAAGCTCAATGAATCCCAAGCCCAAGAAGCATGAAGAAATGACACCAAATTGCTTAGAACTTGTGATAATAAGAAAATATTAAAAGCAAACTGAGTAAAGACAAGTTATGTACAGAGAAAGAAAGATAAAGATTATAGTTGATTCTCATGAGAAAAAATGCACATCAGAAGACAATGAAGCTCATCCCTAATGTACTAAAGGGAAAAAAGCTGTCAACCTACAGTTTTAATGGTTGGGCTTTATCAAAATTAAGAACTTCTGCTGTTGTGGGCGCCTGGGTGGCTAGTCGGGTAAGCCTCCGACTTCGGCTCAGGTCAGGATCTCATGGTTTGAGGGTTCGAGTCCTGCGTCAGGCTCCGTGCTGACAGCTCAGAGATTGGAGCCTGCTTTGGATTCTGTGTGTCTGTCTCTGCCACCCCCCCTCCCCCGCTTGAGCTCTCTTTCTCTGTCTCTCAAAAATAAATAAAAACATTTAAAAAATTTTAAAAAACTTCTGCTGTTCAAAAGATACTGTTAGAGAATAAAAAGATAAGCCACATAATGGGAGAAAATATTCATGATTTCATATAAATTATATTTCACTTAGTATTTGCAAAACTTCATGTCTGATAGTGGATTTGTATCAGAATATACAATGGAGCCTCAAAAGTTACAGGTGATAAACACTTCAATTAAAAAATTGGCACCTTTCTTGGGGCACCTGAGTGGCTCAATCCGTTAAACATCTGACTTTGGCTCAGGTCATGATTTCATGTTTGATAAGTTCAAGCCCCACATCAGGCTCTCTACTGTCAGTGTACAGCCCGCTTCGGATCCTCTCTGCCCCTCCCCTTCTCTCTCTCTCTCTCTTTAAAAAAAAATTGGTGAATAGTTGCACAGATACTTCACCAAAGAAGGTATATAGATTTTTATTATGCCCATGAAAAGATATTCAGCCTCATTTGTCATTTGGGAAATGCAAATCGAAACCACAATGAGGTACTACCACACAAGTATCAAGAGTGACATCAGTTAAAAAGTCTGACCAAACCAAATATCAGTGAAGATGTGGAGCGACTGGAATTCTTATACACCTGCCAGTGGGACTGGAAAATGGTGCAACCACTTTGAAAAACGTTTTGGAAGTTTCTTAAAACTTAAACACACATCTACCATATGATTCAGGCATTCTGCTTCTAGGTACTCACCCCGGAGAAATGACAAAGACTTGTAGACAAATGTTTACAGCAGCTTTATTTGTAATAACCCCAAACTGGAAACAATTCCAATGTTCATCAACGGCTGAAGTGTAAACAAATTGCGGTATATGCACATAATAGAAAACTACTGCGCGGTAAAAAGAAATGCACTGTTGATACATACTACGATACGGATGAGTCTCCAAATAACTCAAGAGCTATGGTACTTTATCTCTTTTTGCATCCTACTTTGTGTCAGGTATAATGATAGTAAATTCCATAATAAAAATTGTGTTGGAAATTTGGGGAAGTGGGTCGGGGAGATAGCACTTCCTAGTAGAGACTCGGGAAAAGACAGGCCACTCACTCCTCATACAATTTGTATGAAAGGAGGAGGCTGACTGGCTGCAAGATCAAGGCAAGATTCAGGGTGAATATAGTGGGATCTGCAGCAGCCCTAAAGCCTCCTCTATGTATCTACCCTATCTCTCTCTCTCTCTCTCTCTCTCTATCTATCTATCTACTTATCTATCTTTCTATCTATCTATCTATCTATTTTGGAGATTTTCTGTATTTTGGAGATCTATCTCTCTGTATCTCTAAAATATCCAAAATGGAGACCCTGTGTGACACAGGAAAGACTAAATGCTTTTGTTCAGCATTTTTAGTTATACGACATTCTGGTTAATAAAACAGAGGATTGCCATGTATTTCCTTCATAGATTTTAAATCAGGAAAATGCACTTGCATCAGTCAGAATTCATTTGCAAAAAAAAAAAAAAAAAAATGACCTGCTCCAACTATCTTAAGCAGAATGGGAGTTAGGTGCTCTCAAAACTGTCGTGAAAGCTGGAGAAGGGGACTGCAGGTATACCACCTGCTCGTTCTGGGGGTAACTGGGAGGTGCCAGAGCTTAAGTGCATGTTCATTTCATAATGCAAAAGGAACTCTAGAATTTTTTGATGCCTCAGTTTGCCTGGGAGTAACACATAGTAGGCACCCTGGGAATGTTGAAAAAAAATCAAACATATGTGAAGGTCAATATTCTGTAAAAGTACAGATATGCTCATTAATAGAAATTTCATTCTTGAATCTCCCAAGGGCCTTGCACAATAGTTCACACATTAGTAGGCAGCTCATTAATATTTGTTGAATGAATTCCATAAGAAAATAAATGAATCAGATATTTACCGTTATGGTAATATCAAATAAATTGCATGCATTTTTACCACTCTTTTAAAAAGATGGTGTATAGATCTAGCCTAATTCTGTCAAGTCAATACAATCAATGATACGGTGCTGTGTATGTAATAGTACTTCATGATAAAAGTAGAACTCCCTGTTTTTTTTTTTAATCCAAAAGTGATATCAAGGAAAATGACTTTTAAGTCATTGAATGTTGATGTCTGCTGGTTTAAGAAATGTGCCTGAACACATTTGATCTTTTTCAGGTTGGGTAGCCGCCTCAATGCATAGCCAGAAATGGAGGAAAACACTTGGCTAATAACATCCTAACTCCCCTTAATGTTTTTGTTTACTCCAGCCTTGCATGACCAGCAGCAGGGTAATTGTGTTAAGTTTGGGTAAAATAGTTCTCATCACACAGACCCCCAGCAGGGCACAGGAAGTTAGTTTCACTAAACGGTATCTATTTTGGAATAGAAATACATGTACTAAAATAAAAACAGAGAAAATCTTTTTTCATGTTAAGGACACTAAAAAGCCAAATGGACTTGGCAGGTGGATCCGTTAATATGAGGTAGCTGTCACAACTTAAAATTTTTTATTATTTAGGAATTTTCAGAGTCCTCTCTACCATCAGATCAAGAGTGTTTCTTTAGAAGCAGATACATCTAGCTAGCTAGCTATCATCTGCTTTGGAGAAACTGGATATCTTATATTTTATAAATACTTTATATTTCATAAATACTTATCTATATTATTTATAGATATATTAGATATTGTATGTATTATATTTATACATACGTATCTATAAGAGAGATTTTATATATACGTGTGTATATACACGTGTATACACATTCACACACACACACACACACACACACACACAGATCTCCAAAATCTCCAAATATCAAATAATCAGATTTTTTAATATTTATTCTGAAGCAGTTATCGTGTAGCATCAGGAAAAATATTTCAAAGTCCATTTGGAGGAGTGTAATCTCTAATAACCTGGAACAGTACAGCGTGGTCGTCTAGTCATTGAACCAGGAGTCAAGGCAAAGCCAAATGATGTACTCTGGCTTTTTCCCATTTCCCTGAGTGATTTCATCTCCGATTCTAAAAATAGGCTAGAATGGAGATGGCTTCACGTGTTTCCACCTCCCACATATGTCCCAATCTTCACCATCATTGAATTAAAAAAAAATCTACTTGTAAATGAATCATTAATCCTATAAGGAGTTTTCTTCTGTTTTCCTGAGCAGGTAACATTTTGTTTCACAAATATCAGTCACTTAGTATTTCAGGCTTGGCTTTTCTTATAATAAACCACATTACTCATAAATATGAGCAACACTTTTCATTGTTTGTTCCAATATGTTTCCCTTTTTTGAAGCAATGCAATCCATCTTTGCTTTGGTTTTCAACCTGACGAGCTGGGCCAATTAGGTATCCCAAAAGGTACAGATTTTGATACCCTGTTTGGATGGTGTGTTTCTGTGTGGCTTCTAATCGGACGCTGAATATGACTTCTCTATGACTCTAAAAAAAATTGCATCAGTTGCGACCACACAGGATGTCTACTGAACTGAGTTTCTAACAAGGGGATTTTTAAATACTTGGTGTCCCTCTCCCTTCACTATGACCAGGAATTCATGAGGGGAAGTGACCAGCGTGCCAGGTTTTCCAGGCACCTTCTGTGTCACTCATATCGTTCATAAAGGAAAGAGGCTATTATCTGTGCATTATTTTCATTAGGAATACAGTGGGAACATCTTCATTAGAAACAGAGAGTGCGCTTGATGTGCTCTGTTGTGATAATGAGGGGAAGGGTGTGAACAAGAAGATAAGAGGAGCAAGTATTTTACTGGAAGCATTCCACCTGGCTTCTGCTTCATTTTATTTAATTGGATGAAGAACATTTTCTGCCTGTGAAAACTGCCAAATGTCCCAGATTGGGAGTCGAGAAGCCAGGATTTGAGGACATCGTTGATGGCAATGCTTCGTGTCCCTCTTCCTCCTCCCGATGGGTGTCTTGGTATCCTCAACTTTTAAAAGAGCAAATGGACTATACTTAGGACATTGGGAAATGTAAGAAGGATGGAGTTTAGGGGGAAAAGGAACTGTAGTCAGTCTTGGACAAAAATCATGAACTAGATAAATTCCATTTTCAAGCTTTTTTAGGCTACCTTTGTGTGTGTTTCTCTTCTGCTTTTACCATCTCTATCCAGGCTTTATGTCCATGCTATTTATATATTTGTCCCCTTTATAAAAACTCAACTCTTCTCTCTCCTGTCCCTTCAGATCTCTGCTATGTAACGTTATAAATTAGAAGAGTTGACAGATTTCCCAAAGAAAATAACTGTATGTCCAGTTAAATTTTAACATCACATGTACAACAGATAAAATTCTAGTCTCCATAGATCCAGTGCAGTGATGTTCTTTGTTTATTTGTGATCCAAATTTAACTGAAGGATGTCCAGTATTTACCTGAAAATCCTATAAATCGGCGGTTTGTAAGTTTATTTTTCAAGGCTGCCTGGAGTTCAGGAGAAGTGACTTTGGTGGCAGAGGAAGGTTTGGAGGTAGGATAAGAGGATGGTAGAGAGAGCACAGCACACTGGCTCTTCCTGTGCTGACCAAGCTCTCTTCTCAGTGGACTTGTGTATTGGCATTGGGTATTTAATTTCATTTGATGGAAGGATTTTGTTGCTAAGAAAAGAAGCCTGAAAACTACTGGTTGTCCTGGCTATTTTCTGTTTGTATCTATGGATCCACCTCCCATCTTTCTCTGGGAAAGAGAAAGCTCTGGGCCCCTGCAGACTGGCTTCTGGGGAGCTGGGAGGAGAGTGAAGGCAGAGGGAAGAGTGAGGCTGGGTTATTTAGCCCCCTGGCTTGTTGCCTGCAAATGAATTCAGGTGATTTTAAATTTGGGGTCACAAAGAAATTATTTTAGCTGTGTGGAAAGAAGAACAGATTAACTGTGCATTATCCCAACTGTGGCTTATGCAAATGAAAATTAATGTTCTCTCATATTAAACACTCTGGAGTCAGGCAGCTGCTGGTGGTGTTTCAGTGGCTCAGTGATGTCATGCTCATATCTCTGAGAGCTCATTGATATTTTCCTCCTGATTTCAAGATGGCCGCTGAAGTTCCAGACATCAAGTACATGTTCAAGGCAGAAAGAAGTGAGGAAAGGAAGAAAGCTTCAATGTCTAACCCATTATTAGAAGAGCAGAAAATTTCCTCAAAGATCTCCATGGACTTATGTTTCATTGGCTAGATCTTTGTTTTCTGATCCCCTCTGGTTCCAAGGAATACTAGGAGCATAAATATATAGATTTTCCAGCCTCTAAACAGTACAGGAGAGAAGGGAGGTGAGAATGGTGTCGGTTTAATCAGCTAACAGTGTCCAGGGTGAATTCGCTATTGACAGGAAATGTTTAAGAAGTCAATGTGTCAATCCTAAGGAATAGCTTTTTAATGGAATCATTTACAGACACTCTAGCTTGCTTATGAAGACGTGTTTAAGGCAAGGTATTTCATCATTGCCCCTTAATTTCAACTATGTAGGTGATTATGCCTATTTGTCACCTTTCATCACAACTTGAAAGGTAGAAAAATCTCAGAGGATTAAGGCCTTGGTCAAATTATATTGTAAATACATCCCTGCCCACTTTACACTTCCATTTTATTTCTGTTGTATCTATTTCCTAAATATACAGTTGAAATCAGAGTAAAACAAATACAAAACCATGGAAAAGAACATGTGCCTAGAAACTAAGTGACTGGTCTTTCTTTCTCCCTGCCTCTCTTCCTTCTTTCTTCCCGTTCCTTTTGTCATCAAATAGATGTGTGTTGAGATAGTGTTGCCTTTCTGAATCTCTCTTCTTTGTCTGTAAAAGGAGGATTATGCTAGAGTAGATGATCATTTTGTTCAGCAAATATTGATTGACCATCGACTATTAAACATACTTTGTCCCAGGCTCCAGGGACTGAAAGGATGGTGATGATTCAGACAAAATTCTTGTCCTCATGGAACTTACATTCTAATGGACAGAGACCCACAATAAAAAAATAAAGAAGTGATAAAAGATATCAAGTAGTGATAGGTGCTATGCAGAGAAACAAAATAGAGTGAGGTGGGAATAAGTGTCTCAGGGCCTGTTTCAGATAGTGAGGTCCGAAGACCTCTCTGAGGAGGCAGCATTTAAATTGAGATTAGAATGTCCAGAAACTGATTCCTTGAAGGTGGGGTGTTACCGCTTCAGGAAGAGGGAACTATAAATGCATAAGCTCTATAGGGACCAAGCTTGGCATGTTTAAAGAACCAAAAAGATATTGAATTTCTGGTTTTCATGGCTATCTCTCCATTTTCTGGAAATGCAAGTTCTCACTAGTCTTGTTTCAGTTTCTGTCATTAAAACATCAATGACTCACTGTCCTGGGGTAAGTGAGGCTCTCTTGTCCCTGCCACAGGCTCAATGCTTATGGGGACAGACTGAGCATGAGGTTTGAGAATGTGGCCCTGGTTGATCCTGGTGTAGGTCTAGTGCACCACGGAGCTACACAGAGAGCCTGTTGTTGCCACCCCACCTTTCACAGACCTGTCATTCACATGCTCAATTATTAGAGCGTTCATCTCTAATACTCTAAGGAAAATGAACCCCATCAATTCACGGTCTTCATCACTGATTTACTCCCCATTGCGTGTGTTGCTTCTGTTTGCCCTAAGCTCAATATCCCCTCCTTTTAATGCCCTGGGGTGTGACGATCTAGGGTGTTAATTCCCTAATGCCCGTTTGTAAATTAGCACCCGGCTGTGGATGGTGGACTGGCACAGGTCCCTGATGAGGTGTGCACCAGTCTGCAATGCAATAGGAAACTGAGGTCAGTGATTTTTTTTCACAAAGCCAAATTTATGGAACTTAAAAAAAAAAAATCTTGTTTTCTTCTGAGATCAAGTCCTTCCTAATTTTTTGAATTAATACAAAATTTAACTGCAGTGATAAAATACTTCTTTTGGGAAAAGCAAATCATGTTTATTTAACCTTTTATCAGAAGCCTGGTTTTTCTCTCCATGGGATTTTACAGGCTCTGAAATCCCAGGGCCTGGAAACCATGAAGTTGGTCAAAACCTATGCATTCATGTTTGCGGAACTTGGCATTGTGTCTCCTCTCAGGAACCCTATGGATATTAACCTGTTCCCCTGTGATCTAAGTGTCAATGGATAGAAGGAAGGAGAATTGGTTTAGAGGCTTCAGCTCCATCACCTTTTCCATTGGTAGAAAACGCATTACCATTTCTTGTGTATTTCAGAGGCTGTGTTCTCCGTATCTCTGCTTTTGTTCTCTTCTCAAAACGTATTTAACAATGAAATAGCGTATAGCAGTAGCTTAGATGTATGCTTTGCTCTAAAAAAACCACTTGTGAGACTTCTCCCCCTAAATTCCTTGGCAGTATTATTTCATAACATAGTGGCTTGGCTGTTGTCTCACTGACTTGCTGGATAAATAAAGGTATACTTTTTGTTCACCTCTGCTTCCTCTTTTCTGTTTCCTCATTCATCCATTTGCTGAGCACTGCCTGAATGCTAAGTCCTGATGGTGGGGCACTGAAGAGCTTTGTGAGGGATCCACAAACAACAAATGATCTAAGGGCGATGCCTGGGAGAGGAGATACGTGCAAGGCACAGACTGGAAAGACTCATTCCTTCTGCCTAGGAAAAGTCATAGAGAATATGGAACAGGAAGTCCAGTGAACTTCCAATTCTCTCTGCCCAGGACTAGGCCAGAGGCCGACTTCTCCTCCCATCACCCAAATGCTGTTGGCCGCAGAGTTTGGGATGCGTATCCTGGAACTGTGGGTCAGCAAGCTTGAGATTACAGCTGAGTCTGCTTATCTGCAAGTGTGTAGCCACCAAGGTGAGGCCACTCAAGTTTTCTGTGTTTGTCTGTAAACCAGACATTACGTATCTACAAGCTTGTCCTTCCTTTCTTCTTCTGACTACCTTCAAAAAAGGTTGTATCACCCATGGTCTTAGGCACTAGAGGTACACAGATGAATGCAGTCAAACTCACAGCACAACCAGGGTGAGATAGGTCTAATGATGGGTGAGTTGCAGTGCACGCCCATGCTAGGGGAGGAATACCCGTGTGTCAAAGTTACTGGAAGGCAGTAAGGAAATCTTGGGCAAATATTTTTGGAAAGGCACAGAACAAAGGCTAGGGAGTACTGGTGATAGTGGGCAACTGGATTCATGGCAGACGTGGAGGCCTGAAGGCCGGCATGCTGAAACTCTTGTCCCACTGCTGGTGTGCAGATACTCCAGGAAAAATGCATTAATGGGAAGGGATTTTAATATCCATAGGAGGCCTCTGAAATTTTCATATTATGGTTAAGCTTAAGTTGGCACTTAAGTTAAATACTAACTTTAGTGCTTAGGAGGAATGTTTTTTATTTATTAGAATCAAAGCCGAAAAGTACCATCAGAAGGAACTTTAGCAGTAAAGGTATTTCATACTGTTCCCTGGAAAACTTGCTGTTCCTTTGAATGACCAAGATGTATGATGTAGCCATTGTGTTCCCCTGTGTTCATCATCTCTGTGCTGACTTTAGTGTAAGCACATCTTGAAACAAATATCATCACTGGTGGCATGGAATCCTCTCCCAGAGCTGTTGTCATTCATAATTAAAGACAATGCAGTCTGGGGGTACCTGGGTGGCTCAGTTGGTTGAGCATCCAACTCTTGATTTTGGCTTGGGTCGTGGTCCCAGGATTGTGGGATCAAACCCTGCATCGAGAGCACCAAGCCTACTTAAGATCCTCTCTCTCTCTCTCTCTCTCTCTCTCTCTCTCTCTCTCTCTCTCACCCTCCCTCCCTCCCCTTGCCCCTCTTGCCTGTGAACTCTCTCTTTAAAATAAAGATAATTTAAAAAAAGATAATGCAGTCTGGTGTTAGCAGTATCTCCTCCCATATACAAAAGTGGGGCCAAAACAGAGGCACCAGAAATGCTTAGGTTCAGAGGTTTTCAGGCAGAGTTGGCTTCCTGTTCCCAACAATGGGGCAAAGGAGAGTTTGAAAGTAGAGAAGGCATGGTTCCATTCCCACCTGCAGGCTCCCTTTAAGGATTTCCTAACTCTATTCAGTCCTTGACACACCTGAGAACTTGCTAGAACACATTAGGGATGCCACTCTCCTTTCTCATAGATCTTGCCTGGTTTTGGTCAACTGGTTATCTTATCTATCACATCTTTTCGGACATGCTTATCCTCATTAGGGGGGTCTGAGGGAATGTCTGGACAGGGAAGGAGTCAGGAAGCCTTGTGTAGAGTCTGGCTCTCCATCGCCTTTTTGTTTTAGCCCAGGCACATCTTTGAACTCTCCGAGCTTCATTTTCTCTAGCCACCAGCAGACATAGCGTATTCACGGGCATGTTGTAAAGATCAAAATGAGATAATTTGTGAGCAACGTGTTTGAAAAGTATATACAACATTATACAAACCCTCACATATAAATAGAGTTTAGTCACACTGGTACACAATTGTGTCCGTGATGCAGATGTAGGCACAAGCATGGGGATGCTCACCACACCTCCCCTGCCCTGCCTCCGTGTAGAAGGTAACAGCATGGAGAATGCATGTTTCGAGGGTTTGCTTGATTTTCAACAAGATGTCCCAAAATCCTGGCTCGGAGGCTAAGCTTTGTGATGTCCCCATGTCCCCTTCAGGTTAGGAAATAGGAAAAATGCTTGGTCTGTTATTCCATTGTTATTGTAGATGGTTGTTCTGTGTTAACTCCAGATTTTCCAGTATGGTCTGGCCAAGGAAGACAGAGCAGCCAGAACAGAGAATAGAGAAGTTAACCTCTCTTCTGAACTTCTGCCCCTCTTTCCTGGGGCTCCCATCATCTCAGCCTTGATGGACCTGCTGAACATGCTTTGAACATGCTTTGAACATTCAGGCCAAAGGTAGCAAAAGGTATGGTTAGTATCTCCTGTTCTAGCCCATGTGCTATATATTACTGCAAGAATGATCCTCAAAATCCTCATAGGAACCCAAAAGACTTCAGAGTAAAGTTCAAACTCCTGAACTTGGTTCATGAACTGCTTCATGCTCTGACATTACATTTTCATTTTCTGGGGGCCTGGTACTTGTCCATCTGAAACCTGGGCCTGAACCAGGAGACCCACTTGCTAAAGTTAAAACAAATGACTTCCGGTTTAAGACAGGAATCCCATGGGAACTCATCTTCTACTTTGCAGACCCTTACCCTAATTAAACTTCAGTTACCTTGCAAGTCTCAGGACAAGCTACAGGCATTTGAGAAGCCTTCCCTGACTCATTTAAGCTGACAAATGTTCCTTTTTCCACTTCCATAACAATCTGGGCAGAACTTTTATTTAACATGTATTGCTCTATGTTCCAAATTGTAAAAATCTGATCATCCCACTAGACCTGAAAGGCAAGGTCTGATTAGCATTTATACTTCCCACACCTTGAGTGGCACCTGAGAGGCTTCCATTTGTTGAATGAATGAATGATGAATGAATGAATGTGAACTTTCTGAGTGGGGTGTTTATATCTGATTTATGGGTCATTCTTCCACGCTTGCCCCCATCTTCCTTTCCTTGCCCTTTCCAACAGCAAAGTGCTCCTAGCTGACCTTCATTAAATATTTGTTAGAATAACAAGTGAGTAGTGTCTTTTGATGCTTTTGGTAATAATGAGTTGCATCTTACTCATCTGGTCTACATCCTCAGCTGCCAGCATTGGGAATTAGATCCCATCACCACTGCTACCCCCAAAGAATTACACTTACTGCTGCTGTGGCTGTTGAAGCTCCAACCTGAGGGTTTGGGGAATATGGCTCTATTTCTAGGCACGACACTGAATCATGTCCTGGCCTTAAGCAATTGCCACACCATCCATTAAATGAGGGTGGAGACCATCCCCTCCTTTCTTAAAGATGTTATGAAGATTAATGAGGTAATGTCTGCAAAGAAAGGTATTATTCTAAATACTGAGTGTTATGGTAACATTGCTTTCATCTGTGTTACCCATCAGTCTGTGTTCATCCAAGCAAGATGCAAAAGTAGGAAAGTTGCTAGAGCGATTGAACTGAGAGAGGAGACCAAGGTCTTATTCTGAGAACTGCTGATTACCAACCCCTCTGTTTCCATCTCTTCTGTCTACAAAAGCTTGCAATAACATAGCACTTACTCACAATCAAAAGGGTATGTGGAAAATTAATGAATTTGTTTTTGTAAAGTGGATGGGTCCTTGGATAAAAAGCTTTGTAAAGCCACGAGATATTAATTCAATCCCAGGTTTCTGTTTCTCTTCCTTTCTTTCGAAAGGATATTCACTGAGCTTATCACTTTCTCAGGATTTTTTTTTTAATTACCATTAACTCAGTCTTTTATGTACAGCTGTATACTTCTATTGAACTTCTTTGTTTCCCTCTAGAGAGGTTAGTGTTTGAAATTTCTCACTGTCGTATTTCTGTTTGTTTGCTTATAAACCAGTAACCCAACAAACAGCTTTTGGACAATAGTCTCCATTTTTTTTTTTTTTTTTTTTTTTTAGTGAGGCATTATTTTTATAAGTCACAGCCCTTTTGAAATGTGTTTATTTACTAATTTATAAATGGTTCCCATCAAACATTGCACCTGTGTGACTTATATTAATTAGAATAATAATGCAATGAGAAATGAATAGGCTGTTTTGATTTCTGTGCTAATCCAAGTAAACCTAGTGTATAGTATTTGAGAATTAGATTGTTTATTGCAAGTCGGAAGAGTACACAGGAGTGGAAATAGTCTACATTATCCTGTGCCTAGGAAATTTTAGAATTTTTTTAGAGTTTTACTGGATAAATGTCAGAGTTCATATTAATACATTTTAAAGAAATAATCTTAAAGCAATTATAACAACTAGTATATATAAATCATTTATAATTCTTCATACCCAGTTTTTTTCCTTGTAAGTGAATCATTCAAAAGGCAAGGTCTGTCTATACGGCAGTAATATACTTAGTAATTCATAATTTTGAGGATTAAACAATCAGAAATAGTTGAGTGCTTATTCTGCACTTAACGTTATGGATTAGTTTGCACACTACAAGTTCACCAGATAATTGCTGCATCTAGACTTTTTTTTTTCAGACTCAGAAATTTTTTATTGAAAGGAGTAGATAATCAAAAAGTTGGGAGACCAGTAACCTATGCCTGTCCCTAAATAGTTGGTCATGTTCCTTCTTATTTTATTTATTTATTTATTTATTTATTTATTTATTTATTTATTTATTTATTATTTTAAAATAAAATTTATTGTGAAGTTAGCTAACATACAGTGTATGCAAGTGTGCTCTTGGCTTCGGGAGTGGATTCCCACGATTCATCACTTACATGCAACACCCAGTGCTCATCCCAACAAGTGCCCTCCTTAATGCCCATCACCCATTTCCCCCTGCCCCTGCATTCCCCCATCAACCCTCAGTTTGTTCTCTGCATTCAAGAGTCTCTTATGGTTTGCCACCCTCTCTGTTTGAAACTATTTTTCCCTCTCCCTTTCCCCCTGGTCTTCTGTTAAGTTTCTCAAATTCCGCATATGAATGAAAACATATATCTGTCTTTCTCTGACTGACTTATTCCACTTAGCATAATACCTTCTAGTTCCATTCATGTTGTTGCAAATGGCAAGATATCATTCTTTCTCATTGCCTAGTAGTATGCCATTGTGTATATATACAACATCTTCTTTATCCACTCATCAGTTGATGGACATTTGGGCTCTTTCCATAATTTGGCTATTGTTGATAATAGCACTGTTATAAACATTGGGGTTCATGTGCCCCTATGAATCAGCACTCGTGTATTCTTTGGATAAATTCCTAGTAGTGCTATTGCTGAGTCATAGGGTAATTCTATTTTTAATTTTTTGAGGAACCTCCACACCGTTTTCCAGAGTGGCTGTACCAGTTTGCATTCCCACCAACAGTGCAAGAGGGTTCCCCTTTCTCCACATCCTCACCAACATCTGTTGTTTCCTGAGCTCTTAGTTTTAGCCACTCTGGCTGGTGTGAGGTGGTATCTCAGTGTGGTTTTGATTTGTATTTCTCCGATGATGAGCGTGCATTTATTTTTTTTTATTAATTTTTTTTGACGTTTATTTACTTTTGAGACAGAGAGAGACAGAGCATGAATGGGGGGAGGGTCAGAGAGAGGGAGACACAGAATCTGAAGCAGGCTCCAGGCTCTGAGCTGTCAGCACAGAGCCCGACACGGGGCTCGAACTCGTGAACCACGAGATCATGACCTGAGCTGAAGTCAGACACTTAACCGACTGAGCCACCCAGGCACCCCGATGAGCGTGCATTTAGACTTTCAATGGAAAGACTGGGACATTAGGATAGTCATCTGAATCATGCTGACAACGGGTCCTACCTATCAACTTTTAGGACAAGAAAAAGATTAATTTGTCTGAAGTTGCCATATTAAAGGTCTTCACTGACCAAAGGTAAATTCTACTTCATCCCTATAGACAGCCTTGTTCTGTATTCACAAGGAAAAGATAGCTATTTTTAAGAATACATATATCTCAAATCTTGAAGATATATCAATGTACTATTGATTACCTAAACTGTGCCCATATTTTGTAGTAAAGAAAACTGAAATGCTGAAATATTGTGAAGCTAAGTGGTTGCCCTAGGTCACGTGACTAGTTAAACTAAAACTAGGACCCAAGTATCCTGGTTTCTTGTAATACCAGTAATAATACCAATGATAGTAGGTTTCAGATGAAAATATCCAGCCAGTAGCTCTTGCTCGTGAGAAAAGTGTGTTATGGAGTAGGGAGACGCACCTGGAACTGGGTTAAGAGGAGATAAACTGGTTCCATCATAACAAATAATGATTTGTCCTTAGATATGTTACTTACCTCTTCAGTTTTCTTATCTTTCAAATTCAGGAATCTCACTGGTTAATCTCCAACTTGCTTCTTAGCTCTGGGATTCTCTGGTTTTATGAATAAAATTGAACCAGAAAATTGTTATCATAGACTTGTTGGCATAAAACCTCATCCCCTTTCTATCTGCTAATAAATATTTGAAAAGTCCGTGTTTGTAAAGCCTGATACAAGTCAAATACTTAATGTCCCTTGAGCTGAGTTCTCCTTCCCAGAAGCACACCGTAATTTGTTATGGAATTTGGTTTGGAGGAGCACACCATAAGACACATTCATCATTGGTAGGAGTTTCCATAAGCACTAACCAATGTAAAATAACTGTTATGTCCAAGATACTCTGTTAGGTGCTGACTATGACTAGGCTCCAAAGGTAAATGTACTACCTCCATCCCATTTGAACATATACAAGAATATTGAAAGTATTTCCATGATCATTCCATTTTGAATGACCATATCATCAAGCCATAGTATTTCAGAATTAGAAGAGATTTTAGTGGTTTTCCATGTCACATCATTCATTTTAAGCTAGAAGAAGCCTTTTATCTGACAATTCAGCTTTACTCCTAGCAGAATATTTATCTTTATATATTACAAATATGTAATAAACAGTGTTAAAAAGAGAGATCATCTTTTCCTTCCATGATACACACAACTGTATTTCATCCTAGATATAGGTCTTTGTATTTGGTGTCTTCTTTTAGAATGTTTCTTATCTCCTGTAGCTGTCATTTTGATGAAAATCAAGGCTGATATAGGAAAATATGTAGAGGTCACTAATCTATTTTGTTAAAAGAAATCAAAGAAAATTGTTTTCTGAAGGTTTCATCAGCCATCTTCCATAAAAGCAATAACATTTTTAAAAAGTGGGTGGTCTAATATGTGTTTTGGTTGGAATGCATATTTGTTTGGAATATTTAATTAGGAATGAATTACTTGGGGTGTTCATGATGGAAAATATAACTTCTGTACCTTCTACAAAGTAAGAGGTTTTCCCCTTAAGAACCCAGACTCTGATGGGTTCTCAGGAAACTCATCAATTAAAAATAGCTCAATGTCTTTTGGTTTAAATAGCCTCTTTGCAGTTCAGAGTTCAACTCCCCTTGTTTAAGTAGTCTCTATACTTGATCTCTTTGGGAAAGTTGCTAGACTTTCAGAGATCTTCCCCATTCACTGTTTTGTTTTTGTTTTTGTGTTTATTTGTGCAAGATGGCACAGGTAGGAAGGTATGAGTGCTTACATCTGCTTGATGGTAATGGAGGGTCTGGCCCTTGAACTTCCTTGCTTCGGAGTGGCTGGACTGTTGGCCACTTTGCTGGTGTGAGCACTCGGGGCACTGCATGGGCCCCTGATACTGGAGATGGTAGCCTGCCATTTGCATCTGGTCTCTATACACATTACGGTCTCCATGCTCTCTTTGCGAGCATCCGGCAGGTCCCCTAGTAGTCTTCGTACCTCAGTAACCTTTTATGGCCGCAAGGGGACCTTCTGTTTTTCCATCTGCTCTGTCTCAGGGACATTTATCCAAGCCTCTTCCTGCCATCACCTCCATGTTGAACAAAGTGTCAGCCAAAAGCAGCAGTACTCCTAGGAGCTTGCCATGCTCACTCATCCTGAGATTTGGGGGCTTTTAAAAATTTTTTTTTTTTTTTGCCCATTTTTATGTTGCTGTAACCATCTCTTTAGCTCAAGGCTTGGTTTTGAGGGATGTGGGACAACATTTCTTTTACTTCTCTTTCTTGGCATTTGACTTTTACTTGACTTTCCCTAAGTCATAGCCTTGCTTCTGCGTTTATTCTCAAAGCTCAGTCCTGAAGGCCAGCTCATGCACAGGGAGAGGAAACAGCACCCAACCAAGTACCACAAATGACAGGGTACTTCCAAACCAGCATGCGTGCTATTCTGTAGACTGATATAGAGCCTCTTCCTCCTTCTCCTTCACCCTCTTACCCTCTCATCCCGTTCCCTCTCTCTCTTTCTCTTCCCATCCCCTTTTATCTTCGGCCTTCTTCTGTCTCTCTCTTTCTCTCCACCCACCCCAAATACTTGTGCAGGTCAGTTTACATTTCACATTTTAAAATCTCAGTTTCTCTACCTTTTATTTTCGGAAAATAAAACTTAAATCCGTTTTCTTATTTCTTCGCAATTATAGAAGAAATAATTAGTGGTTATAGATTATCTTGATAAACTTTTAACCACAAGTGATTTGAACAACCATTAACCACAGAAGCATTATTAATGTTGCTCAAAGTATTGTCTGTTGTTCTTTTCTTCGTGGCTATCATAATGATTTTAAAATTCTTTTTCTGGACAGGAAGAATAGTCTGTTAGCTACACAGAATAGCACAGGGGCAGGATATCACCCTGCTAAGGAGCATGGGATATGAAATCAGATTGCTTGGATTCTTCCTGAATCTGCCCCTCTATCTTAAGTTACTTATTCACCTCCTGCTTCCATTTTCTTATCTGTAAAAAGTGATAATAGTTACTACATCAGAAGATTATTGAGAGAATTGAAGGATGGAATCCATGTAAATCATTTAGAATTGCATTGTTCAGTATGGAAGCCACTAGCCATTAGCTGCTATTGAACACTTGAAATGTGGCTAGTTCAAACTGTGGTGTGCTGTAAGTGTAAATTACCCATGAGATTTAGAAGATTTAGTAGGACAAAATGTATGTAACGTACCTCATCAGTAGTTTTTCATTGATTATATGTTGGAAAGATAGTGTTTTGGACAGATTGTGTTAAAACATGGTCTTAAAATTAATTTTACTTGTTGGTATGGAGTGAATGTTTGTATCCCCTCAAAGTCATATGTTGATTTCCCACCTCCACTGTGACCATATTTGGAAGTGGCACCTTTGGGAGGTATTTAGGATTAGACGACATCAGGAGGGTGGAGCTCTGGATTAGTGCCTTTATAAGAAGAGGAAGAGACCAGAGCCCTCTCTCTCTCCGTCATGTGAAGATGCAGCCAGCAGACTGCCATCTGCAAACCAAGAAGAGGATTCTCAACAGATGCTGAATCTGCTGGAAGCTTAATCTTGGACTTCCAGACTCCAGAATTGTGAGAAATAAATGTCTATTGTTTAAGCCACCCATTCTGGGATATTTTCTTACAGTAGTCTGAACTAAGGTACTATTTCTTAAAAAAGAAAAAAAAAATGTAGTCCCTGAATGGTTCAGCTGGTTGAGAATCCAACTCTTGATTTCAGCTCAGGTCATGGTCCCATGGTTGTGGGATTAAGCCCCATGTTGGGCTCTATACTGAATGTGGAGTCTGCTTAAGACTCTCTCTCTCTCTCTCTCTCTCTCTCTCTCTCTCTCTCTCTCTCTCTCTCAAATTAAAATATATATATGGATACCAGTAAATTTTACTTCCCTTATATGGCCCACATTGTGGTTTGCATGATATTTCTTTTGGACAGCGCCAGTCTCTCATATAATAAACGCTCAAGCATGTTCAGCTATTATTCTAGGGCACTTCTCATTTTCATGTAAGCAAAAATACTTGTTTTACATACCTCTTTATGGCCCAGGGTCACTCTGCCCACATTAAAAAAAAAAAAAGTATCATGTTATCATCAACTATGGTGGAGGTAAGAGTGTTATTTGGTTTGGGGGGAAGAATTATTCTGAATTTTGCTCAGTGATAGGAATGCTTTTGGTGTGATCAAATCAAGGTTTTTCTCCAACAGTGGACTGAGTAATGATTGCAGACTAATTACAGCATGCATATTGCACTTTGCTTTGCAGTAACAGCTTTCTACCAGCTGTTTCCTTTAGCAGTTGTTCATTTCAAGTAGGTACCAATGTTGCTGGAAGTGTGGGATGCCAGAAAGCAATTTCAATTCTTAGCTTCAAATTGAAATCTGTATTTTTTTTTTTTTGCATTTTTTTTTCCTTAAGGGCCCTTCAAACTCTACATAGCTCTAAGGCTAATTTCTTAGCACCTTTTCTGGTCCCTTTTTCAGAAAAAAAGTCTTTTGAAGATTATATACAGAATGATACAAAATCTCAAGTTTAATTAAGCTTTAGCAAAAATATCCTTTAACTATTACATTTGTTTCTTGCTTTATTCCTTCATAGCCTGCAACTCTTCTGAAGTATACTTTCAAGTAGAGATTCAATAGAGCCATTTGGAGTAGTTGTTACTGTGGATTAAATAACTATTCCCATCTGGCTCCTGAAATATATAATCTGTATTCCTCTCTGGATAATAAATACAGTAAGTAACTACTTACCATCCCTTAGACCATCGCTTTTGTCTGTCCTGGTGGGTTTTAATTATCTATCAATAAGGATGTTTCATTAACTCTTTCCTTACACAGAGACATGTCCTGTAGGCTTATTTTTACTGAGAAAGACATTTGCCTGGTTCCTCTGACCCTAGCAAGGCTTCACATGTGTAATGGTGACTGGTGATTACAATGGCTGACATTTATTGAGCACTTACTATGTAATAGGCACAAACGCATAGGGCCCGTGCTAAATGATTTGTAAACATCAGTTTATGCAGATCTTTTCAAAAACCCTTTGAGGAGCATTATTATCCCATTTATCATCTAGGAAACAGATTCCAAGTCCCACGACCTGCAAGTGGCTAACATGACATTCAAATCTAGATTTGTGTGACCCCATGTCTGGCCTGTTACCCTCACTTCAGAGTTAGGGGCTGCAAATGGAGTGAGCACCTCAGGAACTGTGCTGAGCGATACACTGGGGTGTGGTGATAATGTGTTAGAGTTTTTACACATATATATGCTTTCTTATTTTTTTGAAATTTTTATATTTATGTTTTACACTGTGTAAGATAGAAAAGTACATCAGTGCATGTAGAAAATATCTGCACAAGGTATTATAGATTTGGGGAATGCATGCTCATTTTTTTTCTGATAGGTCTTTACTATCAGATCATCCACACAAAAATTATAAAACATGAGATGCATGATAGCAACACCTATGATCCAACATTCAAAACTTTTTTAACTGACAGAAGAGTCTTCCATTAGAGCATTATTTGCCCTTATCTTCACTATTAACTCAAGCGAAGCTCCACATTGGGGAGTTACTTTCCCTTGGGGGTAAGATAATTTGTCTCCCCTCATGCCTAAGTGAATAGATGCTTTAGCCATTTGACCACTGCTACCTGTTCCTACCACCTAGTCTCAGCTCACCTTGGGTCTCTGCTTGCTCTACAGCGGACATCTACTTCCTGGAACTCCGAGATAAATAATTACCCATGATACAATGTTGCTAAGCCATGCTGCCTCCAACTAAGGGAAAGAAGACTGTGGCTTTTTTTTTTTTTTTTTTTTTTTTTTGCTTTGGGCTCTATCCATGCAGCAAACACAAAGTTGCTTTCTATTCAACACCTTTATTAAAGATTGCTGGCTGAGGAGAACAGTAACTAGAGGGAATTATAATGTAGAAAATTCTAAATATGGATTTAGAAATATGGATTCTAAATATGACTATCTCCAGAAACGAAAAGAAAAGAAAAAGCTTGGCCTCCTTGTCTTAAGAATCTCATCATTTTCTTCTTCCTCTTCCTCCTTCTCCTCCTCTTCTTCTCCAGACATGGAGTGGGAGAGAGGTATATCTTGAATCCTTCAGAGTGCAATCTTCCTCTCCCCTTTAGGAAAACCTTGAACCTTCAGCGGTCACTGGCATGGTCTCACATCTTCCCTCATCAGAATAATAATATATATACAATAATTCGTAGTAGCAAAGTCCCCACATTTGAGTCACTCGGCCTAGAATAAGGACTTGAACCGGACAGTTCAGGGTGAGATTCACATTATAGCTGCATTTCCTTAAACAGTTTTCCATGAGCAGGAAGCAAAGATCTGTGCCTGAGCTTCTTCTGTCTCATTTTGGTCTCCTGTAGAGAACTCTTGGATGGAGCATACACACTCCTCCCAAGGACAAATGGCAATTCTTCAAGATGGTAGGACCTAAAACCTATAAGGAAGAGAAAGCAATATTGGAAAACCATATGCCTGCAAAGATTGTCCTTGCTACAATGTGATTGTATTTTGCTAAACCATTGCAATTCTCACTTTCTCACCCCTCACCCAGCTCTGTACCACCTCTGCTCTGTCAATTTCAATTTGATCAAATTCAACAACCATTGTTTTTGAGTCAGATAATGAGATACTGAATGCATATGTCAATAAAATAGTGCTTGTCCTCAAGCACCTTATAAATTAGAACAGGGAGATAGACATGCATAATTGTTAAACACAATGTGGTAAGTTGTATATTTAGGTGCAAAAGGCTTTGAAAATATTGAAAAACGAGCAATTTTTTTAACTGGGTAGGAGGAAATGATTTATGGAGGAGAGAATAGTAATGCCAGGCTTTAAAGAACACAAGAGGTTTCACTGGGCAGGGGAAGTATGGCAGAGAATGCAAATCAAAGGAAAACTTGTTTCTTGCTCACATGTCCTACACCTAGAATATCCCATTTTCTTTATGAGGCACAATGACACCATCATGTGACTATAATGAATGGTCTAAATGTGGGAGACAAACTGTACCTTTCCTAGTCTCTAACATATTTAATAACACACAGAAAAGAAATACCCCTACAAAATAAGGGGGAGATCCCATTTTCTATTCACTTGTCCAAAATTGACCTATTTCAAATATCACTTCCAAACTGGGGCTTTTTTCTTATCATATTGGTTGATAACAGTGACTGTACCATTCATCTGGAAGTTTTCCTATTCTACCTAGCCTTACAGAGATTATTTTTGACTATATATCCACCATTTCCCCCAAAGCAGAGATTATATATAGATTTACATCCTCAAATACATATTGACCAACAGTCCTCTCTAACCCACAGGGCCTGTGCAGGGATTTGCATATGGTAGACATTCAGCATGGTTTATTGACCATAGTAAAGCCCAAGTGTCAGTTCGTGTAGAGAGCCACATCCAGAGTTGGAGAACTCTGACATTGGTATTGTGTTTGGAAGAAAACACAAAATAAAAATGTAAGAGAGTAGCATACAAACAAAAATATTCCCAATGAATTTGGTCTGGGGTTGAGGGGGACAAGGACAGGACACACTTTCATAACAGGGACTGAGGACTTCAAAATAGGACCAGAAGATGAAGACAGAGCAGGTGTTAGAACATCTAGTAGATTGTTACTACAGGAAGCCAATCAGGGGCCGAATTGGGAACTCCTAGAATTTACTACAACTGTGGACCAAAAAAGAAGTCTAAGCATGATTTTAATGGTCACATCAGGAGAACTAAGGTATCCAAACCTCTTTTCAGGATTCTCATCTGGAAACGACGCAAGTCAGTCAAGGTGTTGCCCCCAAATCACCTGCTGGGTAAACAGATGGTAAGCCTGGGTGCAGGAGTAGGTCCATCTGACCTTGATATCAGGCATGGGGTAGAGGACAGATACTATACAGACACACACCTGGAGGTAAGGGCTTGCTAACCTAAAAAATGGGCAAAACCATCAAGACCAGAGGGGCTGAGGGACAGGTAAGAGTATCTATATAAAGAGAGGACCTAGGGCTGGTGGGCTGATCAAGCAGGTGGGAGGCAGAACCAGGAGAGATTCCAGACCATGATAAGGAGTGAGCTCTTTATAGGCCACATGTGACTGGCCCTGTGGGTGTCCAGTGAGACATGAAAGCTGCTGAGCTTGTCTGGAGGAAGTGGCAAGACTCAGACACTAATACCGTAGAATTGAATGTTCACATCATTGTAACTGTTTTCAGAGACTTATCCTGTTTAGGGCCGACATGTTTCCTTAAAGAGAACATGTGGAGTCCATTACAGTTCTGAGCTGGTGAAAGTTATCAAGAATCACAGGATTTTAGAAGTGAAAAGACCTAACTTTAGGGCAGCGGTCCTCAAACTTGAGCATATATCAGAATCATCTGGAGAACTGGAAAAATAGATTACTGGGCTCCAACCCCAGCGTTTCTAAATCAGTAGGTCTGGAGTAGGACCTAAGAATTTGCATTTCTAATATGTTCCCAGGTGATGCTGATGCTGCTGGCACAGGGAACATACTTTGAGAACTGCTACTTAAATGTATAGTTTTCAACCGATATGTGTATTAGAATCACCTGGGAAGCTTAAATAACAATCCCCATGCCCACACTGCCATCCAGACAAGTTAAATCTAAATTACTAGGGGCTGGAACCCCGGCATCAGAACTTTCTAAAGCTCCCCAGATGATTCTGATACAGCCATGTTTGAGAACAAGTAGTTTAAAAGCTCTTTTAGTCCTTGTCTTAGTGGGAAATGATCATCGTGTCTGCTATGGGAATGTGGAATATGGAGGTGCGTGCCACTTACTGCTGTCTCTTAGCTATATTCTCTTTTTATAGTTGGGAAACTGATAGGATTTTACAATCGGAATCTCTTTACCACAGGCGATAGACTTAAGGTCACTAATGGTCTGGGGTAGCTGAACACACTGAAGTTAAGAGTTGTCCTAAGGTTGGCTGAGAAGTGTTTAGGCCAGGATATTGACAGTATGGAATGGCTAACACTATGCTTCTTTCGAGGGTGAAAGATGAAGTGGAGCAAACTTATTTGTGTGTTAATTCAAACCATAACCAGACACCAGCTTTCATTAATGGTGTGTGACACCACTTTATTTGAGTGCAGGAATTTTGCAAGTGTTTAATTTCCATGTGTGTAGAAGTGATGTCACAATGGGAGAAGATGTGTTGGCCCATGCAAAAGTAACTTATGGGGCAACACAAACATTCTACTAAATGAGACTATTTGGACATTGGCTAGTAGTGTGTATTACATAAAGAAAATACTACAAAGTTTAATATCTTACGCCACCATGTAAAGTTGTTGATGGAAGATCTCACAAGTTAGATGGAAACAGCTACCAATCACCAATCCTACCCATCATGGCAAGTAGAAGCGAAGAAAAAGCCCATGGCCCCTCACCAGCATTGAAGGGTCATGTAATATGCTCCACTGAGAGCAAAATCACCCAATTTCAGTGGCAGGGAAGTTATTTGCTGCCTGGCTGTTACTCTACAATCACTGTGCTACAAACCAAGAAACAAATATGGTTTAGTGGTGTAGACAGCAGTAAATAGCATGTAAGGAGTGAGAATTGCTTTAATTTCCTCTGTGCTAAAAAGTCAGAAAATATTCTTCAGCCCCTTAAGGAGGACAAAGGATTTCAGAGACTAGCTTTGGCTGCTGGTGTTTTTCAATTTGATTTTTTTTTTTTTTTTTACTGGTGGCAAAAGCCCCCAGAGAGAAGTATTTGTGCGAAGGCAAAACGAAAATTTAATAGAACTTAGGAACAGTATTTCTTTCCTTCTCTGTCCAGTGTTGCACTCACTTCTGTCTACTGAGCTGTTCCTCCCCTCCTGTCCCTTCTTGCTTCCTAAGAGAACCAGCCCTTTTCCAGTCTCTACTCTCCTCCCCTTGGCCACCTGCTAGTAGAGCTGTTTTAGGACCATCTTGTTGGTCTCATTTCTCCTGCTAATGAATTATATAGGTGTGGACATACGGTGAATTCTGGCTAGAGAAATGAGAGATGTGTGCTGGGAAAGATCACTTAATGACTTAAAAGAGATCAGCAGAAAGATGATGCTTTTTTCCCCCTAGATGCCGTCATGGTTCCAGTATCTTGGAGCTTTGAGAGATAGTCTGAGAACAAAGGCAGAATGGAAAGATGAGGATGTTAAAAGGAAGGAAGGTAGGAAGGCAGGAAGGCAGGAAGGCAGGAAGGAAGGAAGGAAGATAGATAGGAAGATTAGATAGAGTAGATTAGATAGATAGATAGCTAGCTAGCTAGATAGATAGATAGCTAGATGAGGGTGTCATGCCAGGAATTAACTATGCCTGGAGAACTTCTTGTTATATGAGATAATAAATGACTTATTATTAAAGTCCGTTGAATCAGGGTTTCCTGTTCCTTGTAGCTGAAGGTGTAACAATTGATTCATATGGTGTTTTGAGGATGTATGTGAGAGTTAAGCCCTCCCTACCATTTTCCAAGATGGGAAGATGTTATAGAAAAACCAATATATATTGCCATACTGCTTTATTATTCTTTATAGGAATTGCTCTTAATTTAAAAATAACTCCACATTTTACTTTTATTTTTCTTTCCATTTAACTTAATCTTAGCAATTATCTTGACAGATTTAAGGTAAAGTGCTTCATTCATGTAATAAAATTTGATTGACAGTTTTAATGTGTGGGGAAGGTTAAGATATGACTTTAGCATTAATGAGCTTTTAAGCTTTACATAGTACAAGCCAAACACACATTGAGAAAAATGGATGCAAAACCATGGAAGTCTTCCTAAATATTACCAAGAAAAATTATCCAAAAATTAGTTGTACTTGCTGTTAATATTTATTTTTAACTTTTTATATTTATTCTTTAATAAACTTTTTGAGGTGCTATTTATACACAATAAGATGCACACATTGTAAGTGCACAGTTTGATAAATTTATATGTTTGTGTAACCACCAACCCAATCAGTCATCCCAGAAAATTCTCTTCTACTCATTTGAGGTCAATACGTCTACCCACCCCCACCCTGCCACTCCATACCAAGCAACCAATATAATGTATTACTCTAGCTTAGTGTGGCTTCTAGGTTCTAGGACTTCATATAATTGTATCTGGCTTATTTTTCTCAGCATAACATTACTGAGATTCTTCCATGTTGTTGAGTATATCATTAGTTTATTTCTTTTAATTGCTGTCTAGCATTCTATTGGATAGAATATACTACAGTTTACTTATCCATTCACTTGGTGAAGGATGTGTGGATTGTTTCCAGTATTTGATTATGGACAAAGCTACTATACACGTGTCTACATGTTTTTGTGGGTATATTTTTTTCTGGGTCATATGATAAACCTTAACAAAAGTTAACTTTGTAAGAAACTGCCAAATTCTTTCCCAAAGTGGTTATAATAGTTTGAGAGTTTGAGAGTTCTGGCCAACACTTAGTATAGTCAGTCTTTTTACTTTTAGCCATTTAAGTGAGTGCGATGTAATATCTCGTTGTGGTTTTGTGTTTCCCGATGTTCAGTGATGTGTATCTTTTCATGCTTTTATATAAAAAGACCATATTTTGGGGGTCTTTGTTCAACTCCTTTGCCTTTTTTTTTTCCTTTTTCCTTTTAAAATTAAATTATTGTTCTTACTGAATTGTAGCAATGCTTTATATATATAATTAGATACATATCCTTTTTTCAAATATATGTATTGCACATATTTTCACCAGTGTGTAGCTTTCTTTTTATCCATATTCTTAATGATGTGTTTTGAAGACCAGAAGGTTTAAATTTTGATAAAGTCACTTGTCCGTTTTAAAAGGCTGGTGCTTTTTTGTGTGCTAAGAATACAGCTTTGTCTACTACAGAGTCATGAAGATTTTTTTTTCCTAGAAGTGTTCTTCTAGAAGTTTTATAGTTTAGCTTTTATGTTTAGTCTATTATCCATTTCAAATTTAATTTTGTGTATGCAGTGATGTATGAGTTAGTGTTCATTTTTAAAAATATAGATGTCCAGTTGTATTATCATCATTTGTTGAAAAGATAGTTTTTTACTCGTTGAATTAATTTGGCACCTTTGTCAAAAATCAGCTGAATATGTGGTTCTACTTCTGAGCTCTCTATTCTGTTCCATTAATCTATTAGTTTATACTTACACCATTACCACTCTTTCTTGATTAGAGTATTCATAATAAATCTTGAAATCAGGTAGCACAGTTCTTCCAACTTCGTTTTTCTTTTTCAAAATTATTTTGGCTATTTTAGGTTCAGTGTGGTTCCATTTAAGTCTTAGGATCATCTTACCAATTAAAAAAATGCTTGCTATTTTTGTGTGGAAATAAATCAGTGTGGGGAGAGTTGATATCTTGACAATATTAAGTCTTCTAATCCATGAGTATGGTATATTTCTTCATTTATTTAAACTTAAAAAATTCTCTCATCAATATGTTTGTATTTTGCAGAGTATAGATTTACACATAACTTTCATATTTGATACTATTATAAAATATTTTCCCATTATTTTTTGCTTATATATACAATTGATTTTTATGTACTGAATGTGTATCCTACAACTTTGCTAAATTTGTATTTTAATATGAAAATTTTAAAACAGAAAAAGAGTTGAAATAAAATAGCATTAAATGCTTATACCTACCCTCTGGATGCTATAATTAATATTTTGCTTTGTTATCTTTATCATATTTATATCTATCTGTTTTCCTATCTTATTTCTTTTTTTGATGTATTTCTTACTGAGTTGCAGACATCGGAGTTTACTTCACCCCAACACTTTAGCCCGTGTACCATTAACTGGAATTCAATTACTGTTTATATTTTCTTTGTTTTAAATAAAATCTTCCTATAGTAAAGTGTACAAATCTTGTTTACTATCTGATACCTTTTGACAAGTGCATAATACCTGTGTTATCATATATTCCTTCAAAGTCAGTCTCTGCTCCCACCTCCCCAGAAGCAACTATTGTTCTGATTTTTACAAAATGGTAGATGAGTTTAACCCATCTTAGAACTTCATACAAAAAGAATTATGCAGCGTGTACTATTTGGGGGAAGATTTCTTTCAATCAGCATGATTTCTTTCTTTTTTTTTTCTTTTTGGTTTCATTTATGTTGTTGCATGCATATGTACTTCTTAAATTGCTGGTAGTATTTCACTGTAGGGTATATCACTTAATTTATTTAGGCTGTTTCAAGATTATCTCACCAGCATTTTCCATTTTTCAGTGAAGTTTTGTGCATCTTTTGTTGACTTCTAAGTGTTTTATGTTTTTGATGTCATTATATACGGTGTTCTTTTGACAATTTTACTTTCAAACTGGTGGTAGCTAGCATCAGTTGATGTTAGATGTACAAAATAATTTATTTTTGTACACGGACCTTATATTCATTTACTAGTTCTGGTAGGTTGTTTTGTTTTTGTTTTTGTAGATTCTTTGGGATTTTTCTGCATGGACATCATGTCATTTACAAATATTTTCACTGGGTATAAAATTGTCACTTTTTATCTTTAGTACTTTCAAGATGTCATTCCTATATCTTTTGTCCTCTTTTGTTTTTGATGAAGAGTTCTCGCCATTCTTATATTGGTTCCCCTATATCTGTTTTATCCACTGGGTCTTTTTCCTTCTGGATTCTTTCAAAATATTCTCTTTATTTTTGATATTCAGAAATTGTCTATGATGTGCCCATATGTGGTTCTATTACACACATCCTGCTTGCAGTTCATTGACCTTGGATCTGCATTTTGATGTTGTTTATCAATTTTGAGAGAATTTTAGCCATAATTTCTTTAAACATATTTCTACCTTATTTTCATTCTCTTCTCCTTCTGGGACCACTGCTAGATATATGTTAGGCTGTCTGATACTATCCTGCTGGTCCCACAGACTGCTCATTTTTCTTCAAACTTTTAACTCTCTCTTTTTCAGATCAGATAATTTCTATCACTCCGTCTTCTAGCTCACATAGTCTTTTAGCACCTCCAATCCATTGTTTGGCCCATCCAATGAATTTTTCTTTTTCCTTGTTGTATTTTTCAGATTTAGAATTTCCCTTTGCATCTTCCTTTAATAGAATGATTTACAGAGACATGCTCAGATCTTAAGCATATCATAAATCAGTTTTCATGAATTCATATTAAAGATTCAGAATATTTTTATCATCTCAGAGAGTTCCCCTGTGTCTTAGTGGTATCCCTTCCCAAGATAGTATTCATAAATTATCCTAGGTTATTCTAGGATATAAATGGATATCCATATAAATGGTATCCATATAAATGGATAATGCAACATGGATATTTTGTGTATCTAGATTCTTTTACTTAACTTAATAGTTTCCAGATACATCCATGTTATTGAATGTATCATTTCATTTCTTTTTATTGCTGAATAGTTGTCAATTATAGGAATATATCACAGTTTCTTGACCTATTCTGTTGTGGACATATGTTTTAAGTTCTTTTGGATGAATACCTAGAAGCTGACTTCCTGGGCTATATAGATGCATGTTTAATATTTTTATTAAATATTTTATTTTCAGATAGTTGTAGATTCACATTTAGTTTGAAGAGCTAATACAGAGAAATTTCATGTACATTGTATCCAGTTTCCTCCAATGGTAACATCTTGCAAAATGATAGAAAAACTTCACAAATAGGTTATGGACATTAATGTAGTTGTCAAGATATACAACGGTTCATCACCATAGGGGCCCCTCATGTTTCTCTTTAATAACCATCTTTATTCTCTCTCTGCTCCTGTCCTTAACTTCTGGCAACCATCAATCTGTTCTCTATTTTTATAATTTTGTCATTTTAAGATTGTTATGTAAACTGAATCATACAGAATATAACTTTTTGGGATTGGCTTTTTTTCATTCAGCATAATTCCCTGGAAACTCATAGAATTTGTTGCTTGTATTAATAATTGGTCGTTTTTAATGAAGAATAATCTCCTACATGTTTAATTTTTAAAATGTTTATTTATTTATTTTTGAGAGATACAAAGAGTGAGAGTGTACAAGTGGGGGGAGAGGGCAGAGAGAGAGAAAGAATCTCAAGCAGATTCCACACTGATAGTGCAGAGCCCAATGTGGGACTTGAAGCCATGACCATAAGATCATGACCCGAGCTGAAACTAAGCATGGGATGCTTCCACCCAGGTGCCCCCCTGTATGTTTCATTGTTAAAAAACTATCCAATAGTTTCCCAAAATGGTTGTGCCATTTTACACTCTCACCACCCATTTGATTCTTATTTTTAGTTTCTATTTTTCCAGTAAGATTCCTTATCTGGTCACTCATTATGATCATATTTCTCATTAATTATTTGAACATTTTTTTTCTTAGTTCTTTGAATGCATTTGTAGTAATTACTTGAATACATTTATCTGCTAAGCCGAACATCCAAGCCATGTTAGGTTTGATTTCCATTGCCTTTAGTTTCTTAACTATGGATCACTTTTCCTATCTCTTCATATCCAATAATTTTAATTATATTGTAAATGATACAGGATTTTTTTTTCTTCCTTGGAAGAATGATGATCTTTGTCCTTCTATTGTATAAGATTGATTATCCTCTATTGTATAAACTTGGTTTTATACTCTGGTAGGGTTGATCTTTGGAAAACCCGATGTGTTTCCTAAGTCCCTCTTCACTGATGGGACTTTCTGTCCTCTGTAGATCCTATTAGGACTTGGTTTTATCCTATTGTGGGGAGATCTAAAGTGGGACTTACTCTAGGTCATAGTCCTTATTTTTGTGGTGGAGCTTTTGTGAAGTTTCAGCTGGATGCCAACAAATACTACATGATGTTAAAAATCCTCTCTGACTGGGCAGGAAATTCAACTCTCCCAGCACTACTCAACTTTTAGTGTGCCTGCTTCTCTCTTAACCCTGCAGCAGCTGCCCTCTGCTAAGCCTCAAGTAGTTTCACCCTTTGCTCTTGGCCAAGGACTTTTAGGGAAACCCTGCATAGACTTCTGGAACTCACCCTGGGTCCATTTCTCTCCTCTCTGGTGCCCCACCTTGCACATTCTAGCCACTCCAGCAGATTCAAACCCAGATATCTGCCTCCTCATGTCAGTAGGACACCATGCATATTTATGCATTTATATTCCAGCCCTAAGTACCACGAAAAGAAAGTTTTCCCTCAGAAGAGGAGTCCATTGAATGTGGAGCTCCCCTTGTGAGTTACTACTCAATTCTCGAGGATCACAATCTTGCATTACCTATTTCCCCATGTTTTGAATATTTGTCCAGTTTTACAGTGGTTTAATGTAGGAGGGATATGTTCGTACCAGCAACTCAATCATACCTGAAAGTTAAAACCCACAGTTTACATTTTTAACCTCTTGTTTCATATTTTAGACAGTCTGTTTGATTTACATGAAACTTATCTACTTTTTTTGGCAGAGTATAAATTGCATGCTAAAAGATAGCCCTTAGCATGCAATTTTGAGTTGTAGACTTTTAGAATTTTAGAGTTAAAGGAGCCTTAGAAACCACCAATTCTAACTTTCTTCTGTAATGAATGAGGAAACAGGTCCAGAGAGATTAGGTGATTTACTCAAGGTTGCACAGGTTGTTAGTGATTTAAAGCACCTGCTTGTGGAGGCAATAAATATCATAAAACTGCATCATGGTAATGAGTGGAAGCTGCCTTATCTTTGCACTATATATGAAAAATAAAAGGATTCCAGCAGTAAGCATTTTCAGAGTATAAAGATTGCAAAAGGAACGCTTAGCCTGGCTAAACTACTTTCAAGTTTTTAAAATCCCTTTAGTCACACTCTTTTGCATAAAGCATCAAATGTGCTAATTAGAAAAGATTCAGATCTACTAATCAAAAGATATTTACTTCGCAAAATTATAAGTAATAAAATAAAGGTGCTCAAATAATTCTGTTTTTGCCTACCCTCTTCCACCCCAATAAGGAGAATATACTGTTATTTTGACACCTTCTTCTGAGTTTGACGTATAAAGTAATCAACACCATTGTATAAATTAGTATTTTAATTTTATTCATCAGTGTTTAAATAAGTATAATAAGGAAGTAATACAAAGTTTACTTTCTAAACTAGTATATATGTCTAAAACTTAGGTTTCTGATTCTTACTTTATTGCTTGTTTTTTTTTTTATGTTTATTTTTGAGAGAGACAGAGAGACAGAGAGACAGAGCATGAGCAGTGGAGGGGCAGGGAGAGAGAGGGAAACACAGAATCTGGAGCAGGCTCCAGGCTCTGAGCTGTCAGCACAGAGCCCAACATGGGGCTCAAACTCACAGACCGCGAGATCATGACCTGAGTCAAAGTTGGATGCTTAACCAACTGAGCCATCCAGGCATCCCTCTTGCTTGTTTTATTAAACTGCCTTATAGTAGATCATGTATCAATATGCCCTATCTTTAAAAATGCTTTTATCAGAGTAGTATGTACTATGCCATGTAAGTGCCCCATTGCGTAATGCAAAAATAAAAGAATATGAATTTGAACACATTCTTATAAGGTCACCCACACACCAACTGTTAACATAATGTTTAAAATCTTGAGAAGTTAAGAACTGTAAGTCTAGAACATTTAAAAAAATAACCACTGTGCACTAGAGATAGTGGGATTAGTATGCAATAAAAACAACCTATTTACCCTGCTTCTGTCATCTGTAGTATTTATGATAAATAATGACCTTCTAGTCCTTGATGCTACCTTGATAAAGCAAACCAGAGGTTCTCTCTACACTTTCTATGGAAGCTGTAAAAGTTGCCATCAATATATCCACTTTCCCAGTTCTTTCCTCTTACACGCTCTAGAATTTTATAGGCTTTATGTCTTTTTGTCTCAGAGGACAGGTTTTGCAAAATTCAAAGGAAGATCAAACTCCTTGATTGTCCCAAGGACTGAAACTTTAGCTTTAGTAAATTTGGTTAAAGAACCAGATAATGTACTATTTATCAAATTCTTCATTTAAGTCAAAACTGTTTTGTAAAGTTGCATATCCAGAAAACCAAGTTCTCTTTCTTATTGCCTAAGTAGAACTATATTGTTGCAAGACACTGCTTATAAAGTGGGTTTATACTGTTACTTTGTGTATTACTACATAATACATGTATTGTCACAACGTTAAAAAAAATACCCAGTGTGTGCAGAGAACTAAATGTTCTTTTAGAAATAAAGAATTTAGGAAAAGAGAGAAAACATGGTAAAAATCACCATTTAACAAGCTTAGTGAAAAATAAATACTATTCAATGGCAATAGAACATTATAAAGCTAGGAATTAGGATACGTTAGACCCTTGTTGAAGACAACTTTACTAAAGGGCGTTAAAGAAGAATAATCATAGATGGGAAAGTTCAGTATTATAACAATGCCACTTCCCCCACATCGATTTTTAGGTTTAATACAGTTCAACATAAATTCAAAATGGATTTTTTAAAAGTTTGTTTGTTTGTTTATTTAGAGCATCAGCAGGGGAGAGGCTGAAAAAGAGGGAGAGAGAGAGAATCCCAAGCAGGCTCGGAGCTGTCGGTGCAGAGTCCATTGTGGGGCTTGATCTCACGAACTGTGGGATCATGACCTGAGCCAAAATCAGCAGTTGGACACTTAACCGACAGTCATCCAGGCACCCCCAAAATGGAGTTTTTGGAAATTTAATGTTCAGAATTAAAATCAAGTGACATTGTCAATTTTTTTAAATGACAGATTTTGAAGAAAAAATTTTGTATTATATTTGATAATCAATGAAAGCTTTTAAATTCTGAACACTCTTTACAAATATTAAAGGAAAAAGATGAATAATTCAATAACAATGACAAAACATGTACAGACAATTTACAAATTGACTAATAAATATATTTAAAAACCTTCTGTCTCATAATCCATGGTATGCAAATTAAATAACAATTAAAACTTTCAAATACTAGTTTGGTAAAGGTGAAAACAAAAAACTTAATGTTGGCAAAGGTTTGGGGAAAGGAGTGCTTTTATCCTCTCTGCTGGGAGTGTAATTCAATTTGACAGAATGACAACAAACCAGCTTATTCCCTTTAACGAGGTAACTTAACTTTGGGAATTTATGTTTAGGAAATAATCAAAGATATTCTGAAAGATGTCAATACAAGTGGGTTCACAACAGACTTATTTATGATAATGAAACTGAGAATTTTTAAGTTAAGTTGTCATATATTCATGTATGTGATATATTTATATAATGGGATGCTAGACAGTCTTTAAAGTTATTTGGAAATATTTAATGGGATTAGAAAATGCTACTTATAAGGTTGTTTATTCAGTATTATTCATTTTATTTAAAAATATAAAAGCTAATATGCATACGCTTCAAAGACATGCATCAAAATGTTAACTGTAAGTATCTCTAAGGGGCGTGTTTATGGATTTCTTTTTGCAAATTTTCTTCAAAGACATACATTAACTTGTCAATCAGTAATTTTTATGTGGAAAGAGGAGTGGACGAATAAAATATGTGTCTATAATATAAATAATGAGATCATGAAAAAAAAAATATGCCTAACAGTAGAGAGAGACGTTCTTAGAGGGTTCCAGTGTGGGCAGAATCAACTGGGGAGTGATTTTGTTCTCTGAGGGACATTTGTCATCGCCTAGAGACATTTTTGGTTGGGGAAGATTGGGGGTGCTATTGGCATCTAGCAGGTACAGGTCAGGGATGCTACTGAACACCCTACAATATCCAAGATCAAGACTTATACAAACCCAAGAGTTCAATGATGTCAAGATTGAGAAACCTGAATATAGGGGAAAGTTGGGATTCCAAGATCTGCATCTCTCTTGAATCCATTGACAGTTTCCTGACCTTGGCAAGATCACTTAAGTCTTGTGTCTCAGTTCTCTCATCCGTAAAATGGACTCAACAATTTCTTTAAAGGGTTTAGATGACTGAAAAGGAGCTTGTGAGACCGAGTGGTGATAAAAGATGTAGGAAGTAATTCCTATTTGAGAGGACGGAGTAATTACCAGCATTGTCTATTTCTCTCTGCTTTGAAGCACACTTACAAGGATTTAAGAGTTGCAAAGAGGTTTGGAAGAGTGTGTGAATTTGACTGATTCAACTGTATCTCCTTGTCGTATGCTTTAAACACATGAAAGAAAGATTTCCTGCAGTCTATTACAAGGGTCAATAAAAACCTATAAAACATTTCAACCAAACTGCTGCATTCTTTCCAATGTCAACTTGGAGTATTTTGAAATTATAGAAAGAGAATTTCTTTTCCACTTGAATACACGGATCTCAGTTTTCTTGCCCTTTTCATTTTAAAAATTATAAGCTTTCTTTGAAACTAAAAGCATTTATCACTTTTTAATAGGAAGTTGCTACATTAAAAAAAAACAGACTTTTAATTTATTTAGATAGAATTTTAGCTTATGGTGCTTTATGCATTCACTAATTCCACATAATAAATTCCTTATTCTTCGTTTAATAAACGGGGTGATAATATTTACATGGCAGTCACTAGGATTAAATCTAAATAGTATGTGTAGGGCAGTGCCTGACACAGAGTTAGTCCTTAATGGTTTCCTGTTGCCTTTACAAGAGATTCTGAAAGATCCTTAATACAGTGCTTAATAATCTGGTCTCCCCTTCACCCTCCTTTTCTTTGGGAGCCACTCTTTCTGTTCTACTAGGCAAATGCCTATTCATTCATTTTTCAGGTGTCACCTGGAGGCCACATTTCCAAGGAGATCTTGCCCATTCTCAAGATAAAGTTAGGTTGTTGGTGTGTGTAACTATGGCACCCTGTACTTGGCCAATACACATTACCTGTACAATTGGTTATTTGTTCAATGTTTGTCTTCCCTTCTCTACTGTAAGCGAAGGTGGAGAAAGAGGGAGAATGGGATCAAATATAACTTTTTCACTGCTGTATACCCACTTTTTTGATCCATGCCTGGTACATAATAGGTGCTCTGTAATATTGAATTGAATGAACCAATGCATGATAAGATTATCATCTAGAAAAGTAATAACAGAAAGCTGATTTCCTCTAGTAAAATAAGGCATTAGTTAGAAAGCAGTTTTGTGGCACCACTGTTAGTGGTTGATATTGGAGAATATGTTGGAAATTGCTTGGGCTACTCATTTTTCATCATTTTGTGGACATTAGTAAGTTTTTCCATTCCATCAGAAAAACACAGTCTGGAAATATCTTCGTAGGGTTTCTTGAAATAAAAGTTTGTTGAAGGAAAGTCACCTAAATAATTTTGATTAGGAATTAATATTGAGTATCCAGTCAATTAGAGAAGGTGCTTAGGTATTTTTTTCCCTTTTCCAACTATATACTCACATGATTTGGGGTTCTTAGTGCTGTCATGGAAAGTAGGAGGAGAATGGCATTGTTTATATAGATCTCACCTTGGTCTTAAGCCATAAGACAGAGTCAAAAACGCCTATCCTAGTGACTGACCCTACCTTCTTCTAATTCTTCCTATTGAGGAACTTAATTTATAGATGTAGCCCAAAGCTGACTACTTTTTCTTTAAACCTTTTATTTCATATTTATTTTTAGTTTAAAATTTGATGATATTGCTTATTTGAATTGTGTTTTTATGTCTAAAAATAAATGCAATATATAGTTCTACTTATAGCATAGAATACTGGTTTTGAATTTACAGAAGTGTTAAAGGTTTCCTTTTAAAATAAAAGTACTTAAGCAAAGAAAGCGAATAAGAAAAATGCTAAATATAAGTGGTAGACTGATAAAACAAGATTTTGAAGTTTATATATAAATGATTAATATTTTAAAATCTTAGAATACTATAAAGTACTATATAATAGGGCTAGTAATATAGTATTATAAAATAGTTTAATGAGATGCTTCTCTTGGCTTATAAAAAGTATAGATGGGCATTTTCTGACTCAAGAGTACATATACACCATTGAAGTGATACATCTTCAAGATATTTTGTTTCATCTTATAGGCACAGTGTCTGTTCCAACTGTAAGATATGACCTCTGAGCCTGGGGAGTAATAGGTATCTAGTCTTCCCCTAACAAAGCAGACAATGACATATAGAGATTACCCCATGCCCCACCTGCTTTACTATTCTTATAGTTCAACTTATTATGTTAACAGTGTTAGAGTCCATTTTAGATCATAAAGCACTTATAACCCATCCAGTACTGAAGAGTTGATGATAACCCACATTCTTTGGTAAGATGTTATAGTGAAAAGTCAGGTTCTAGTCTTCACTGAAATTTTAACTCCGCCATTTATTAGCTTTGTATCCTGAGCCATAGGACTTAATTTTATAGTGTGAATTTCTTGATCTATCAGTGAGGGACAAGGACTAGTTATTATGAGATTAAGCTAGATATGTATAGAAAGCATATACAATCTTGGTTTTTATTACTATTAGAAATTGTTATGGGTTGAACCATGTCCCACCAAAAAGATATGTTGACATCCCAACCCCCAATATATCGGAATATGGTTTGTTTGGAAATAGTGTCATTGTAGATAAACGAAGTCATTCTAGGTTAGGATGGACCCTTAATTAATATGACTGGTGACCTTATAAGAAGGAAGGTGTGGAAACAGGCACACACAGATAACACCATGTGACAACAGAGACAGAGATTGGGGCAACTTCTATTAGGTTAGGCAGGGATTGCTAGCTACCACTAGAAGCTGGAAGAAGCAAGAAAGGATTCTACCTAGAGTCTCCAAGGGAGGATGGCCCTACTGATGCTTTGATTTTGGACTTCTAGTTTCCAGGACTGTGAGAGAATAAGCTACTGTTATTTTTAGCCATGCAGTTTGTAGTATTTTGTTATGACAGTCCCAGGAAACTAATACAGTAATGCAAAAACTATAGATTTTACAAAACAGAAATTACACACATATGGATTCTTCCTCTCTTTTCTCTGCTAAAGTCCACCTTTTGAAAACCTCCTTGGTCCTCAGTGTACCTCTTGAACTAGTTTTATTTTTCTCCCATATCCTTTCTTGGTTTAGGATAGTATGTTAAGAAAAAAAAACCCCACACATTGGCTTGGAAATGTGGTTTAAAAAAAAAGCAATCACTCAAAGAAAGAGACCACACAAACAACAAATAGGACAGAAACAAGAAGTGGCCACGTGAGAGGTAAAAGTGATGTTTGCTAAGCTGGAGGTATGAGAAAAGACTAGATGAGTGAATGGCGTGAAGATAAATAGAAGCTGGATGTGCAAACTATTACTTAGACGAGTACCCAAATGGAACCTTTCCTTGTCCAATTCCAGCAACCCTGTGTTTCAGAAGGGAATTTTTATATCATAATTTCTACATGCTGAGTATAGTATAGAAGCTAAATTGCTTCTCATTTGTTTTTCAAGATAAGTTCCTAAATTTTGCTCACTTGTTCCCTTTGAAAACGTTTAGGTTAGTTTTTGCAAAGCAAATCTTCACCCTTTCATAAGGGAACATGGGAGGATAGAAAGATACTTTCTTGTCTGTCTCCCCAGGAAAAGTACATCTGAACAAGGTATAGTCTTCTCACAAGGGGAAAAGACCAAGTGGGCCCCTCGAGCAAATGAGTTGGCTTGACTGTCTTGCTTCCCCAAGTCCTGTAATGTCCCTTCTTCTTCCAGGATTCCCCAGTGTAGACTGAGGGTTGGATTCCTTTGGTGTATCCTTGGACCACTGGAGGATTTAATATTGAAATGATGAGCTCTAGAGATACACTCTCAAGATAAATAAAATATGTGTGTTTAAGCTTTATTATTCTGGTCATGTTGATATTTATTCCAATCGAGTTGTGATTTACTGAAAACTATTGGTGTGGTTTCCTCCTTTACTTTGTATTTCTTTACTCTCCCTGCCCTTCCCAATGGCCTTTATTTTTCAAGTAACATGGAAGAGGTGGGGAGAGCATTTGGAGAGAAAGAGGGGGCGGGCCCTGCAAACAAACTAAGCAAATCTGGTACTCTGTTATAATTAAAGCAAGCAGCCTTATGTTTTGGGTTGTGGAAAAATATACTTCAGTCCTTAAAATATAAATATTTTTAAGGGCATTGCCTATTATTGCTTATGATTATAATAAAAATCATCCTCGTGGTACAGTAACAGATTTTGCCCAAGACTGATTATTGTCCTTGACATCCCCTGAAGTCTTCTTAAAAACTCAAATATGAGGGCAGATCTAAGAATTAAAAAAAATAGACTATATCCTGAAGTTGACATCTTAACATACAGATAAACACGTTCTATACAAGTTTGCCTTAATTTCTTATTGACAACTTTATATTCACTTAAGAAACACTTCCATGTCACTTCCTGTGTATCAGGCATTATTTTAAGGGCTTTACAAATACTTCCTTATTTAATCTTTCTAACATTTCTGTGAAGTAGGCATTATTATGCCTAATTCGTTATTATTATTACCATTAATACTATTATTACCATTAATTAACACTATTTTAACATGAAGAAACTGAGGAACGGAAAGATTAAGTAACTTGCCCAAGGTCACGTAGCCAAGGATGGCATTTGAACCCAGACAATCCGGTTTCATGGTCTATGCTCCACTGTACTACGTCTCCCATTTTTGTCCATTAAACTTTTTATTTGTGCTTTTTTATTTTCCAGTAGAAGAAATCCCATGGCAAATTTGAAATGCAAAAATCCATTTTAAGTGAATTTTTATCCATCAAATTTATCTTGTATGAAAACTTCTTTTTCATAAACTGTTTTCCTTAAAATAAGATCTATATATAATTGCAAATGTCTTTGTAATAAATATAAAATATAAACATATGGAATCTTTCCCTTTGAGGAAAAAAGGATTTTGGTAATCGTGTGTAACAGACTCCTTTGTACCATAAAAATTCATAGTCTTCTATCTGACGTTTGTGTTAGGAAATTCTAAAATTTCTTTTGCATTTCTATGCTTCATTTGAATCAAGCAATATGTGATAAAATGTGCTGGCTCTTGGTCTGGCCATTTCTTTAAGAAAGGCAACCTTATCCACAGTTATTTTTTCCCTGCCCCTCCCAGATTATTTTCCAGTGAAGTAAGGGAGTAATCATGGAAGATCGCCATATGGTAACAGTGAGCCATGTCAAACACACCCACCAATGGTAAGTAAGCCACCAATGACTAGATGACTTTCCATTTATGACCTGATAAGCACAAGTACTATCGTAGGTACAGATAGTGCATGTTGTAACACACAAATTGAGACATTGCGTTTGAATGCAAGGCAATTCTGACTAGTTTGTAGTGCAAAATCCGAAGTTACCCTTGCAACCAGATGATAAAAAGATCAAACACACTCAGTCATATCTGTATATGAAAAACTTTGAGGAATTTTAAGAAATCATCAGATTTTCCCTACAGTTTCCAGGTATTTTTTTTCATTTTTTTAAATGTTTATTTATTTTTGAGAGAGAGGGGGACACAGAGAGTGAGTAGGGGAGTCAGGGGAAGAGCAGATAGAGAGGGAGACACAGAATCCGTAGCAGGCTCCAGGCTCTGGGCTGTCAGCACAGAGCCTGACATGAGGCTCGAACCCATGAACCGCGAGATCATGACCTGAGCCAAAGTCGGACGCTTAACCGACTGAGCCACCCAGGTGCCCCTCCAGGTATTTTCTTTTCTATGGAACACACACAGATGCTTTTCTGTTGCTCTTGGACAAATAGCGTATGTAATGAGAATGTGTCTGCTCCTTTTGTTTCATTCACATGATATTTTAATGATTGGAAATTTAGTCAGAATTGCTAAGGATTTGTTTGTTGCTGAAAATATGCAGGAATAAAAGGGAGAGGTGTCCTACACAGAGCTAGAACAGTTGGTATTTTTCATCCAGTACCAAAATTTTAAAAACTATCACCTACCCTCCATGTCCTCCCTTGTACCTCAAATAAATGGTAGCCAACAACCACAAACTCTTATCTCCACTCCCAGAGGACTGTGGGAGTTTGATGACTCAGGTCATCTCAAAGAGAACACTACATCCTAGAGAACAAGCTGTTTCTTTTAGTTGGAACTACACAGTAGCAAACAATAATACATAATAATAGCAAAGGTAATGCCATGAATGTATGACCTCACTCTCATTGTGATTTTCCTTCAGGGCTTTCTGGGAGGGTCCTGAGAGCAGATTTCCTGGGTAGCTGTGCAGATTCTCTAGAAAAGCCCATGTCTTTTACCCTCTCTTTTCATGAATGGATCAACACTGGGAAGGGAACAATTGAATTGAGTGTATCATTTCCAACAATCACAAAGCTTTCACTACAGATTTCAAAGGAATATTCCAACCACAACAGGCACTGAAATGTGAGTACTGAGAAAAAAATCCATTGGATTTTTGAAAGGGCAGTTTCAGTTCTGTAAAAAGCTGCAACTTTATCAGCTTATAAAGCAAGCCAGTTCTCTAGTGATTTTAGCCCATGACATGTTACTTCTCACTTTTGCTGTTACCTACTTGGAGCCTGGTTGCTCTGGTTTCAGTAGTAGGTTTGTGTTGCGTTGGTTGATTGAGTTGGTTGGTTAAATTGATTGAGGTATGAGCAAGGACAACTTTCAACTGCTGAAAAGATACAGCCATTGCCAAGAACAGATAAATCTCTTCCCTTTTCTGAGGAGATCAGTTATTGGGTCAATTGTGGCTGAGAAGTGGGAGATGATCATCCCTGATGAGCCCAGGGAACCCTAGCAATATCAGGACCTCTTAGATAGTCTAGGCCTTTCCACTCCAGGGCCTCCAGTACAATGTGCAAAGTGAGAATGTCTACATTTCTGGAGTGGCCCACAGTCAGGGCTTTATAGTTGATCTCAATCTGCTCAAATGCAGGGTTACTCTGAGGCCTTATCCAGGAAACAGATAAAGATACTTTATATGACAGTGATCACCCTTTTATCTGGGAGATCAGGCACAGTCACCTTCATTAGCCAAGGGGCCCCATTTCACAGAACATGACTGTGTGAATTGGTCTGGGTCTTGTCGATTCATTTTCTCAGGAAGCAGACGTTGAGATGGAGGTTAGCTTGTAGGAGTTTATAGAAAATACTTTTGTGATTAGCACCCAGAGAAAGAAAGGTAAGGAAGCAGGACTGAGAAGAAGGAGAAGTTGGAGGATTGTAATGCGGTCTCAGTGTAGGCTCCAGCCAATTCTATGAGGGACTGGAAGGATGGGAGTACCTTTCAGATTTTGTCACATTTGGATGAGGGGTCAGGCATTTATATACCCCACCCATCAATCAGTTGGTTGATGTGGACTGACCTTGGATGAGGTGTAAGCTTGAGGTGTAAGGATGTGTCCTCAGCAGACACCATATACATAGGGATTGAGACTTGAGAACTGTCTACCAGAAGCACTCCTGGTATCTGGGGAGAAAGTCCTTCGTTTTTAAGGGGGAGTTTAAGTGGAATATTACAGTGTCTACCACACGAAGATGTGTCTCGAAGGTTATTTCCATACATGGTCCTCCCAGCAACATATTCAGAAGAAATCTCTGAGATGATAGACATACTCTATATCTGCACTAATCAAGTAGCCTTAGCCACAAATTATTATTAAGCACCTAAAACGTGGTGATAGTGATATTGAGAAACTAAACTTTTTTAGAAAATTTATTTATTTTTAAGAGAGTGCAAGCAGGGGAGGGCCTGAGAGGGGGACAGAGGATCTGAAGTGGGCTCTGTGCTGACAGGCTGACAGCAGCAAGCCCAATGTAGGGCTTGAATTCATGAACTATGAGATCATGATCTGAGCCAAAGTCCTACAGTCAACCGATTGAGCCACCCAGGTGCCCTGAGAAACTAAACTTTTAATTTTATTTAATTTCAAGTAATTTAATTTCTAAATTGATATATAATTCACATATCATAAAACTCACCCTTGTAAGTATATAATTAAATGACTTTTAATTATATTCACAAAATTGTGCAACCATAATGACCCTGTAATTCTAGAACATTTTCAGCACCCCCAAAAGAAACCCCATACTCATTAGCACTCAGTCCCCATTCCTGCCTCTCTCCAGCTCCTGGCAAACAATTTATTTTCTGTCTCTATGTATTTGAGTGACCTTATAGAACAAATTAGCTGGCTTTCTCTCTTCTTTTATTTTTTGAAGCATCTACGAAGGACTGGTTTTAATTTTTCTTTAAATGTTTGATAGAATTCATCAGTGAAGACATCTGCTGCTGGGCTTTTCTTTGTGGGAAAGTTTTCAATTACTGATCCAATCTCTTTACTTCTTTATAGGTCTATTTATGTTTAGTTCCTGAGTCAGTTTTACTAGTGTGTATTTTTCTAGGAATTTGTCTATGTTTTCTAGATTATCTCATTTGGTGGTATTGAGTTGTTCATATTATCTTCTTAAGATTATTTTTATTTTTGTAAGGTTGATAGTAACATCCCCTCTTTCATTCCTGATTTTAGTAATTAGATCTATGCTCTTGTTTCTTTGGCCTGTCCTGCAAAAAGCTTGTCAGTTTTGTTGATCTTTTCAAATAATCAAGAAATGGTTTTATATATTTTCTCTATTGTTTTCCTAGTCTCTATTTTATTTATTTCCTCTCTAGTCTTTATCATTTTCTTTTTTTTTTCCTTGTCTAACTTTAGTTTGTTCTTCTTTTCCTAGTTTCTTAAGGGAGAAGGGTAGGTTGCTGATTTGAGATCCCTCTTCTTTTTAATATAGGCATTTACAGTGATACATTTACCTCCATGCATTGCTTTAAATATATGCCATAAATTTGATGTTTTGTTTTCATTATCTCAAAGTATATTTGTTATTTGTTTTATAATTTCTTATTTGATTCATCCCTTATTTAAAAGTTTGTTGGGCGCCTGGGTGGCTCAGTCCATTAGGCATCCAACTTTGGCTCAGGTCATGATCTCACTGTTCATGGGTTCGAGCCCTGTGTCAGGCTATGTGCCGACAGCTCAGAGCCTGGAGCCTGCTACGGATTCTGTGTCTCCCTCTCTACTTTGTCCCTCCCCTGCTTGTGCTCTCACTCTCTCTCTCAAAAATAACCTTAAAACAACAACAACAACAACAACAACAACAACAACAGTTTGTTATTTTCCACATGTTTGTGTATTTCCCAAGTTTTGTTCTGTTGTTGATTCCTAATTTCATTCTGCTGTTGCCTGACAATATAATTTGTGTGATTTCTATCTTTTTAAACTTATTGAGACTTGTTTTATGGCTGAACATGTTGTCTATGCTGGAGAATGTTCCATGTACATTTGAGAAGAATGTTTATTCTGCTGTCATTGGGTGGAGTGTTCTATAGATATCTCTTAGTTAATTTATATTATTTTTCAAGTTTTCTGCTTCCTTGATGACCTGTCTAGGTTACTGAAGTCTCAAAACATTATTGCTGAATTGTCTGTTTCTTCCTTCAATTCTGTGATATATCTCAAGTTATTTGTGTCCTTGAATCTAAATTGTGTCTCCTATAAACAGCATATAGTTAGATCATTAAGAAAAAAAAAATCATTTTTGCCAGTCTCTGCCTTTTGATTTGAGTATTTAATCCATTTACATTTAATGTAATTACTGATAAAGTATAAGTATAATTTATGTCTGCCATTTTGCTATTTTTTCTATGTACATTATAAATTGTTTGCTTATTCCTTTATCATTGGCTTCTCTTGTGTTAAATGTATATTTTCTAGTGTACCATTTTAATTCCCTTGGCTTTTTCTTTTTATAATTTAAAATATTTTATGATTGCCTTGGAGATTAGACTTAATATCTGAATGTACAACAATTTAGGTTGGATTAATATCTACTTAATTTCCAATAGTATACAAAAACTTTGTTCCTAGATAGCTCTGTTCCCTCCCTGCTCCATTGTGCTATAGTTGCTTTATGAATTACATTTTTATATTATGTGCCTATCCACATGGATTTATAATTATTGCTCTATGCAATTGTCTTTTAAATCAGATAGGAGAAAAATAGAGTCTTTGCCAGTCTTTTGTTTTTTCACATGGATGTGAGTTCCTGCATATAAGCCATATTTCCTGTTTCTTTACATGTCTTATAATTTTTTGTTGTAATTTGAACGTTTTATATAATGTGGTAACTCTGGAAATCAGATTTAAACCCACTGCAGGATTTGTTGTTGTTGCCTTTTGTTTGTTTAGTGGTTTTCCTGAATGAATTCTGTAAGTCTGCATTATTTGTCACTGTGACCACTAAAGTGTCTGCTTGATTACATTAGTAGTCAGCTAATGTTTGTACAGAGATTCCTTAAATGCCTGGAACCAATAAGTCTCCCAGGCTTTATTGAGAGACTCTGTGTGGGTGTTGGAGCATGCCTTCTAACATTTGGGCAGACAGTTTATAACTGTGCTTTAGCCTGTATTTCCTGCTTGCACAGAGCTTCAGGGTCAGCAAAAGGTGAGAATTTAGGGCTTTCTCAAGTCTTTTCTGGGCATGTGCACAGCCTTACTCATGTATATACAGCCTAGATTCCCAGAAATATATTAGAGCTTTACAAAGCATACTATGGATATATTACTTTCCAGCTTTTCCTTAATTTTTTTCTTAACTCATTTTTTTTTTTTTTTTGCCCCAATTGTTAGTGTTGCATTAGACAGGTGTGATATTAAACAATTGCCACTGATTGTTCTCAACAGATGACTCCTGTTTTCACTGATCAAACTGTAAGGTCAAATAAAGGCAGGGCCTACAAATGGAGCTTGCAGGTATTTTGGGGGAGCTTCAAATCTGTTCTCCTTCCAGTGGATGTTAGGCTGCTGTTTTCAAAACTAGTATGATTATAAGGCTGTTTTGTTTTGTTTTGTTTTGTTTTGTTTTGCTTTGCTTTGTTTTGTTTTTAAGGTTACTATGGAGCTGAGAGAGAGGGATTGCAACTGGGTCAGTTAAAATTCTACAAAGCTAGTTATTCTTACCAAGAGCTAGTATTTTCTTTTTATCAATGTGCCTCAGATTATTGCAAACCTTTGGTTAATTTCCAAAGTTCCAAAGATGGTAACATTGACCATTTTTTTCAGTATTCTTGTTGCTTTTATGGAGGATTTGATTTTCAGAAGTCCTATTCTATTTTTGTTGGTGTCAGTCCAAAAGAGTGCTAGGTATTGTGCTGTTCGGCTCAGATTTAGCCTTTGAAGAAGACTTGACCTCCACAGAGTTGATGTGAGTAATGAAGACTCAAATAGAGAGGTGTAGTAAGCCTTGAATGATATTCAAGTTGAAGTTACATTAATTTCATCATTATAGAGTGCCTCATTCTTCTTTTCAAAGAATTCCCTTAGCAGGATATAGAGGGACAAATGAGTTCTGGGTAAGAGTTGATGTATACAGTAACAGAAGTCTTCAGTTTTGGCTCATAAAATAAACATCCTTGCTAATAGATGTGCATCGTTTGGGCATTTGTCTGGACTTTCTCATACTTGGGACACCAGGATGGATTTCTAAATTTTATTTCCAGTTTTTACTTATTTTGAGAGAGAGGGAGAGAAAGAATCTGAAGTAGGCTCTGAGCTCTCAGCACAGAGCCTGATGTGGGTTTTGGACCCACGAATCATGAGATCATGACCCAAGCAGAAATCAAGAGTCAGAATGCAAAAAAAAAAAAAAAAAAAGAGTCAGAATGCTTAACTGACTGAGCCACCAGGATGCCCCAAGGATTTCTAAATCTTGATCTAAATCACCTCTTTATTAATAAACTACTTATTTGGGTTTCCTGGGTGGGTAGAATGGAGATCTGTGGAGTGTGCAGACAATACTATTGGCAAATGCTGTATTGGCAAATGCTGTACTATTGGCAAAAGAAGTATAGGGTGGCATTTCCCAGACAACAAAGGCATTATGGGTAGAGAGCCAGTAGAGGACCTGTGAACAATGATTAATGATGGACAGCTCCTTTGCGTACTTTGATTTGGATGTTTTGTTTTTGTTTTTTTCTTCCTGGGTACCCAGGACCACGATTATTCACTTAGCACTGTGTTTGGATTGGATAGCCATCTGTCATTGGGCTTTCAAGGCCTGGTTTACAAAGTTGCCTTAGTTAATTATGATTTGATACAGAAACAAATGCTAACTACTACCAATTTCACATGGATGCATAATGATTCTTGGTAGCTGAGCATGGGGTACTCTGGGGGACAATGCATGGTGAAGTTAGTCAGTTCCTCTTATACTACTAGGCCATGGCTGTTTCTGGACTGGGTATGATGCTCTAGACCCGATACCTGTCTACTAAATGACTGCTTCTTCATGATTAGGTGCTGCAAAGGATGAAGAATGAACTCTGGGAGCCCCAGCAGTAGGTGAACCAGAGAAGTTGACTACATATGTTTCTTTCTCATACTTAATCTCCAGCCAGGAGCTGAGAATAAGTACCAAACCTTGCTTCATAGAAAATTTAAGAGGAAGGGGGAAGGTTTGGTATATAGGGTTTTAGGATGGGATGGAATTTATTACATGAGGTATAACATAACGTTCTTTATAATAATTAGGACAATAGACCAACCTCACAGAAAAATCCTCTTTCCTTGTTAGGATATTACTGTGAACTACAAGCAATTTGTTCCTGTGTAGAGCTGCAATATTAACAAGAAGCTGTGGGTCTGATGAGTTTTCCTTCATCTCTCAGGGCAATGGAGTATGACGAAATGGGAAGGTAAGAACATTTGGAAGATCAGAGCGGCTAGCTCTGTTGCCTGGGCTCTGAGGACTGTGAGCCTTACTTCTGGCATTGTGTTTACATCCCACAGCATTGGTTGTATGGCCACTGGGTAAAGGGCTTTCAGACCTAAGGCCTCAAGTATGATTCCCTATTTTGGTTGAGGCCTGGCCAGCAGTGGCACTATGGGCCAGAGCCTATCAAAAAATTAATTAATTAACAAAACAAAACAAAACAGCTCTCACCAGATCTGTGGCTGATGCTAAGAGTGAGACTGTGTGGAGACAAGAAATTTAGTTGGAAGTTGAAGCTGAGAAGCTCAAGCAGAGTATACATTGGAGTTTCTAATATTAGTTGCAGGGCCAGAATAAGGGAGCTGAATATGAAAGCAGGAACATAAGGTAGAACCTCTATCTGTATTTGGAATGGTCAGTGTTTACTGAGTATGCCTACAGTGGTGGGGCAGGTTCTAGGCACCAGGGGGTTGTTCTAGTAGCTTACTTAATTCTTGCTACAACTTTAGGACATACGGACAACTGTTCCCATCATTTTACAGATGGGGATACTGAGGAAGGGCTAGTAAATGGTAAAAGCAGGATACTAACTCTGGAAGTCTGGGTCCATGGCCTGAGCTCTTGACCACTATTCTATTGCCTCTCCTGACACACCTTGCCTATGGTATTCATGTGCACACTTCAGGGCTACAGTGAGTGGACTCAGTAAGGGCTGGAGTGGGCTAGCAGCACGTGCAAACAACGACGTGCAGAAATAGACCTTCCGGAATGGGATTAGGCAGGTTGACGCAACCTGATACTGGAAGAAATAGGATCTCATGGCCCTAAAAAGGATGAGATCCAAGGTGAAAGGTTTAACTGAGGCAAGGAGAAGGGACAAGACATTTACTGAGTGGCAATGGAAATAGGCGTTGTTGACTCTTACGGACCCAAGTGATGTTCATTTCTGTCACTTTCATTTCCTTCATTTCTGTCACTAATGTATCAATCATTTCCATTTATCAAGTTGTTCTTGGTCAAGTCTGGAGTCAGCTATTTTACGTGTCATTCTGGTACGACTTCACTGAGATTTATTTTTTCTTCTACCTGTAAAATGGAATGAGAATTGAATCGAAGAATTCATTTGTAGGGCTTGGCACTGAGCTCAGCACACCCGAAGTCCTAGATTGATGTCTGTTTGCTCTCTTGAGACATCCCTCTGCCCTCTCCCCACCCTACCTACCTGCGTATAATAGATATCCGATGCATATTTGGTGATTGCCTAAGTGATGTCTAGTCTTTTACATACATGTGCAGAGTGCTGTAGGTCTCAACTAAGGAAACTGAGCAAATTAGTGTATTCACAAGCCTCCCTTCATCACCTTCCGTTCTGGAACTGGTGCATCCGAAGCACGGTCCAGCTCTGTGTTGACAGACGCACAGTCCGCACAAGCTTCAGCTGCAGTGTCAGCACTAGACACCCTAGATGACAATTAGGAAGAAGAGCAAACAATTCCAGGAGAAAGGTGTCCTTAAAAGTGGTGAGCGGCAGAGTAAACAAGCAAACGGCTCTAAAGGAATCAATCATTCAATCACCGCCGATAGCCTGCACTGTCCAGGGGGATATTATCTGTTGGATGCAGCTGTGGAAAGGTGATCTCAAGTCCTGTGTCGGATTCCCAGGCCTGTCTCAGATCTTTCTCTAGTCTTAAGAAAAATCAGTTCACCTCCTTTGGCTTTTAGTTCCATTAATAACAGCCTATTGCTGTTGAGCACTTACTATGTGCCAGGCATGGTATGATTTTAGTGATAACCCTAGAAGGTAGGTAATATTAACTATTCTAATTTTACATATGAGGAAACTGAGTCACAGGGAGATTAAACACCTTGCCCACAGCTGGGATTCAAATCTGGACAGCTTCGTTGTCCATGTGCATCAGCACTAAACTTTGCTGTTTCTCGTGTTCTAGAAGGATGAGTAAAACTGTTCACAAAATTAGAGAAGCAAGTTTATTACTAAATGTTGAGGAATCGTGTTTGCATTTCTTACTTTTAAAAGCTGAGCATTATTACAATTGTAACATGTCAGATGTAGAATAACTTTCTCAAATGCTTCTAACTGAATGCATGGTCTTGATGCACTTTAGTCTGTGAGATGAAGTGACCTAATCTTTCTTTAATGCTATCTTGCAAATTATGAGTCAGGGATTCATTATGACCATACATTGCTCATCTTGAGCTGGCAAGTGCTTATATATTCTCACAAGGCTAGGAGCTAATGGAGCTAGCCCTCCAACTACCCAGGAGAACACGAAAGCTTCCAGACGAGGTACAACACCAGTGCACACCTGCATGTCATGAGTGAAGTCATTAACTGAGCAGACAAGAACAGCCTGCCATCATGTCTGCTTATTGTCAACGCTGAAGAGGTATTGACAGTGTTGAGACAGGCTGTCACTGGAGGAAACTGAGACCGAATCAACAACCAGTGGAACATCCACCCCAATGGAACCTGTTCCTCGAGGTGCTACGTCAAAACAAAACATGGAGGGCCTGCACACACAGGCAATTCTCCACCCTGCCTGCTCCGACACTCTGTGTACAGTAGGTAAAGAATTGCATGGCTACATGGGTGAAGAAATGACTACTGAACTGAGTTCGAACTCAGAACATAAGTGGGGCCAGGCTCTATTTTTCCAAGGTAGAGTTGAATCTTACTCCTCTCCCACACACAGATCAACTCAGAGCCACTAAAAAGCGGTATCACAGCCTTACTGGAAGGGCAACCTGTCTCTTTTTATTGAGAACTTAAGACTTTGCAGCGTTTTGGGGGGAGTCCAAGTCTGACACACTCACAAGAAGATTGCATTAATTATGTAAACATATTATTATCGAATGGATCCTAAATGAAACACCAACATTCTTAGTAACATAAGTGACTTGGTATATTCTGGAATGGTAAATGAAAAATATGAATCCATAGCATCTGAGAATTCAAGTTATGTGGATGGAGTAAGGAAAAATAGGATTCATTTCAAACACTGGACAAAGTGAGATAAGAGGAAACAGAGAGAGAGATAGAGAAAGAGAGGAAGACAGAGAATTTGTGTGTGTGTGTGTGTGTGTGTGTGTGTGTGCACGCGCGCGCACGTGCACATGCTCCATCTTTGCCTGAAATTTGTTCCACATTTGCTTGGAGTCCCAATTGCTTAGGGGGATCCATTATAGATGAGCCTGTTCCAGGTCTCATGGAAAATAGTTCCCTCCTCCATTGTTTGGAATTCAGACTCTGCCAGTGGTGGAGGGAAACTTTTAAACACAATTACACTATCAAGATGTACAGTGGGTGAGTCAAAGGCCTGGATCAGGTTGGCCTGAGATGATAGAATCAGAGGTAGGTCATAAATCTCCAGCTGTGTTAGAATGTTTGCCACGATGCAGAATGATCCAGTGGCCCTGTTTGCGACAATATCCCTGCAGGGGTGATGGATGAGCCAGACTGACATCAGAACAGGTGGGAATATTACAAGGAATATTAACGAGAAGCTTGATGAAAGAGCCCCGGCAATTAAGTCCATGGGAGAGGCTTAATCCAAGTCATAAAAGACATTGTAGACTGTAGCTGTCTTTCCATTTGACCAATTAAAAAAGGCAGGCCATACTTGGACTGTAACCTCAAAGTATTCCTAATAAGTCCATGACATACTGTATTGTTAGGATGAAAACTTGAGATTTGGTTTTTCTAAATACTTGGGTGATTGGATGACTGTTTTACAAATTCTAGTCAATTGCTGATTGCCTTCACTTAACTATGTATTACCATCATTCATAAAGCTATTATTGATTATAATGCTTCAGAGAACAGGGATTAGTTTGTCGGTATACTCTGTTTGATGTCTAGGGAAGGGTTAGTCAAAGTATGAAGTTAAATGGCACCCGAGGCCATGGTGGATATTATCTTGTAACTCTATCCTGCTTCACCCCTCCCTTCTTCTCCTCACCTTGGCTTCTTCCCCTCCTGTTTTTCCCTCCTCTGCTCCCTTTCCCTCTCTCCTTCCCTCTCTCCCTCTTTTCTATTTTCCGCCTGTTCCCACTTTCCTCAACTTTATTCAGTCTTCTACTCTGTTCCCTTCACTGCTGACCCTTCCTAACATCTGACTGCCCGTCGGGCTCCTGTGGTCATCACTTTGTGTACCTGGTATCATTCAGACCTAAAGTTATGACTGAGCTCTTAATAGTTCTGAATCTCCTCATGGAGAGATTCACCAGAAACTTATACTTTCTGCAGTGCTGGTCACCTGAGATGGGGCTAAGGAAGAATGGGAGCAGCCACCTTAAACTATAGCCACCCACAGGGAAATGGTAGAAAAAATATTGGAAGAGTGAACTGCTGAGGTGCTAAAATTAAAAATGTTTAATAGTCACGTGGAGGATATGTCCTAGGGTTGGTGATTTTTATCTTGAAATGAGGAATCCATTTCCACCTCCAATTCAGTCCGAAAGCCATTTTCCTTGCCAAAAAAAAAAAAAACAACAAAAAAAACAACAACGTAAGCCACCCATCTTATGTCTTCTGTAGCTATCAGAACACATTGCACAGGAGCAGAACACAGCCACAATCAACGATGCCAATGAGAGAGAGCTCCAGTTAGAGAAAGAGAGATGTAACAGAATTGAGGCATCGCACACATAGAAGTATTAATAACTGAGGTCAGGCTTTTAGAATGTGTTTCAGAAGAAGCCAACTCTTTTCATGCTATCGATGAAAAAAATTGTACTTGTGTCAACATTGACAATTGAATGAGCAGAGAATGCAGTGTAAGGTGATATGATGCAATAAGGAATCTGGTAGGTGAAAATGGCATCCCAGCATAGACCAGTGCATAACAAAAAGAAAGGAACGCATAGGAGAAACTGGATGAGGGAAAAGAAGAGAGATCCAGGTCCTGATCAGAACAATGGTGATTCTTGGTAGTTGCTGATAATTCCTTAATGATGTGAAATTAGAAATTCATATTCAAACCCCAATCTGGGTCACTTGTAGTTTTATGTTTCTAATTATGCTGAAGATTAGTTCTAGAGCAGATTTTCTCAAACTTGGCCACATTTGGAAAATGCACAAGCAGCTTCTGATGCCCAGGTCCCACGTCAGAATAGTGAAATCAGAATATCTGGGAGTGAGTGTTACCAATCCTTCAATTAAAAAAAAAATATTTCTAGGTAGTTCAGTCAAGGTTGGGAACCACCACTCCAGAGTAAGGAGTATTTTCTTTTTAATGTTGATTTATTTATTTTGAGAGAGAGACAGAGACAGAGCATGAATGGGGGAGGGGCAGAGAGAGATGGAAACACAGAATCTGAAGCCGGCTCCAGGCTCCAAGCTGTCAGCCCAGAGCCCGACGCGGGGCTCGAACCCAACAAACGGTGAGATCATGACCTGAGCCGAAGTCGGACGCTTAACTGACTGAGCCACTCAGGTGCCCCCAGAGTAAGGAATATTTTGATTTTATTTCATAGTGTGGGTTCAGAGCGGTTCAATAAAACTTTTGTTGTTTTCATAAAGTACTGAGTTGATCAACCCTTTGCAAAGTGGGTTTCATGGGGCACTAGTCCTTTGACATATTGTAGAAAAAGAAAGAGTTCTTTGGTCAAGAAGTCTGGGAAGGCTCTAACCTTGATGACTCACCATGCTTATTAGCATATTAAAGACTTTGGGAACTCCTGCCATATAGAATTTTATATAATTGAGTACTTCCCAACCTCTCCTCAACCTCCCAGGATGGGCAAAACAGTAAGCCCTAGAGCTTGAGGTTGATTGGTTTGAATGGTGATTCAGCTGGGCCTCCAGAGTTTGTCTTCCAGCTCTGCAACTTACTAGTTCTGTGCCTTTAGGCAACTGACTAGTTCTCAGTGAGAGCACTGAATGAACATTCACCAACATTAAATATTGGAAAGCACTGTACAATTTTACCACCTTTCCAATTTCCTGTTACACATGATTCCTTCAGTATCTCACTGACTGTTCAATCTCAGCAAGATTAAATAGTACATATTTGTTTCTCATTGAAACAAATACCACTGCTTGGTTTTCATATTGGTTTTTTCTTCTAGGATTCTCAGTCTTATGGTCACTATGGTCTCCAAACCTGCATGCCATCTGTAAATTCTTCTCATTACTTATGGTTCACATTTCATCTGATTACTGCCTTCTTGATGTTGTTCATTATAGTCGTTGCATCCTTTACTTTTGATTCCTGGTGCTCCCCTCATAAGATCAGGAGTTTCTTTAAACTTGGACTATTGGAATGGCCTCTTTTAGGTTTTCTTTTCTCCAAGACATCCAGCTCAGTTGTAGCAGATTAATCTAATAAAATATCCATTTGAAGATATTCTTTGTCTATAGTTCTAGTCTTAAAGGAAAACCTTTATCCTTATGCTGAGAAAATGGCTGCCATAGCTCCAGCTATCATGTTTGAGTTTCCACATATAAAGAAGGAAGGAGAGAAAAAGGGCAAAAGGAGCCCACCATCTGAGTCAATTCCCTTTAAAGAACTTTCTGAGAAGCCCCAAGTACCAGTTGTCCTAGGCCCAGGCTTTATAAGGCTCACTCTGGCCCTTCTCCAGATGTGCCCTCTGCATTAAGAGTTCTTTATCCACTAGGCCAAAGGAAATGCCCACCAGAAGTGTACCCATTCCTTCTAGACAGTGCTGTGAGTGCTCTGGAATTCTAGGCAAAAGGGGTCTGAACCCACTTCTAGGTCTGTATGCACACAGAATGTGCCACTGGGGTGCATAACCACAGGCCTGGGAGTGCAGAGGGGAGACTTTATATGGGAAAGGGGTGAGCAAAGCAATAGATGGAGCTTGGATGTGAAGACGGGAAGGTCTACATGCATGGGCTTAAGTCCCCTTGCTATGTGGGCTGGAGCTGAGGGTGGCAAAGGAAAGTGAGCAGGCCATCTGGACTGACTCTCTCCATGGCTTGGAACTTGAAAGAAGCACGTATTCCAGGTCTTCCAGATATAAAGAAGGTACATTGGTCAAGACACCAGTATGAAAGCTATTTTACTTAGCAGTTTTGTAACTCGATTTATAATATTTAAATATTTAGACATCTACTATATGGACCATTTGTGTTTTGTGCGCATCTCAAATGTTAGGAGCAGGCTTGTATATACACATTTCCATTTGCCATTCCTTGACCACCATATTTGCAAGGGAGATTAGGAAACATTGTTCTCTCTCTACGCTGGAAGGTGAATAGAATGGATGGATATTGGATTTGGGGTAGACAGCCAGCAGTCTATGCCATGTGTGTTTGTAAGGGATGTTGGAAGGAAAGATGCATTAGCTTCTTCCCAGAAGCATTAACAATTGTATCCTTATCGCAATAAATTGCAAATATGAAAACTGAGAGTTCATCCATGAAAATGTGGAGCTAATTTTTAGCATACACAGTTTGACAGCAGGCCTCACATTAACAGCAAGGCGAAGGTAAAGGTAAACAAGTATACAGGATACCTACAGCAGGTGCTGGGTGAGTGGAAATGCAAAGCTGAAGTACCCGTGAGAACCCGCAGTGCTATGCTCCTGGAAGGGCAGCCTGGGACAACCCCTGGGGTGAGCGCTGTGATGTTCTGTCAGCAGCAGCCAGGGGGTCAAGAAAGGAATGCAGGATGATAAAAGGAAACTGAGGATTAAGGAGGAAACCCAATCTAAAAAGAAGCCTAGATAATTTAATTGAGTAGGTACTTCCATGTTGAGCTGGTAGAAATTACTCATGTCCAAAGTATTTTAAATAAAGCCTATAATAGATCCAAAAGGGAATATTTAATGTGGTTTTGGATACTTAGCATGTAATAAATTTCTTCCTGTCTGTTGATCTCTTGGGTAATGAATGTTAACAAAAACAACCCCAAAAGATATATAATCTGCAAACATTAGTGATTAATGTTTGTGATCTGTGAACACAATGTTAGGATTGACTGAAAAGAACACATTTCTTTACAAGTGAAATGCTTCCAGGGCTTGCGATCTTTAATAGAAACATTCTAAGTAAGAAAGACAATCTCTCTTTGTACTTCTTTGGTGAGGAAAACAGAAATGCAAAGTGTCAATAAAGGCACGGGTATTGGAAAAGCGGAAAAGCTGAGTGTCTAGAGTAAAGATGTGTTTCTTGCATGAATAACTTCCGAACAATCTGCTGAAGGAGTGATTTTGTATCAAGCTGAAACCCCAAACCAGCATCATTTTAATTTGCCAAGCACCTGTGAAGGAATACAGCTGCAAGGCCATGGGAGAACAATAGGAACTGTGACAGTTCATTAATATAAACCAGCAACTAGATTTATTTGGAAAAGTCATTGATATAGAATTACCCTGGAGGATGCAATGACATTCTTGAAGCAGGCCAGCAAGCAGCTAACTAAGATTATAGATGTGTGCACATCATTTGAAACCGAACAGTAATTTGGTAACTATTACGATTTATTGTGTATGTCAAACAGAGTAACAAATGTGTAAAGAGCCATGATTGCTTTAGGAAAGTTAGGTTTGTGTTGTATTCAGTTGTTTGGCTTTTTGCATGCCAGGTTATTTTGTTCTGGAAAATCAAGATAATGGTGTTGCCTCTAAAATGATTACTTGCGTGTATCTATGCGTAGAAGGAAAATATGAAAGTATGCATTCTTGTCTAACAATTCTGAGCCTTAATATAACGCTGATAAGAAACTAAAGAAGTTGTTTATTGCAATCAAGTGTTGGTGGTGACTACAAATATTTTATGTATGATAACTCATAAGCAATCTGGCTTGCATAAAACGAAAGGTATCAACAGATCTGGAAGCAGAGAAATAGATCTGCTCCCCATTCACTTTTATTGCAAACAGTAAAATGTAACTCTAGAAAATGGGAGGAAAGCAAGATTCTTTCATATCCTTAAAGCATCTGGGAAAATCTCAGTGTGTGGCACAAATGCAACAAGCCTGTCCACTGAACTTGTTCCCAGCCATGAGACAGGCAACATTAGCCGAGAGTGTAGGAGCAAATGGAGAGAATGCCCCCATACCTCTAACATTTCCTCTTTATATGCGAAGGAAAAGCAACAGTCCTCCAGCTAATTTCCTTAGAGTGTTTTCCTAATCCTTCCACCACCAGTAGTTAGCATCCCCAGTACCGTTAGAATTGTTGAAACCTGGCTGACTTGAACTGCTGGTTGTCAAGAATTCGTTTCTGGCGACCACTGTGGACTTGCTGAGTGGGTAGTAGAGAGTAAGGACACTGTAAGAGCAGTGCCAACCACTGGGGCCTGGATTTTTACAAGCCCCCTGTAAAGGTTGTCATGGTACATTGGTGTTGGCAAGGGACACAGAAAACGTAGCGGCTGTGTGTGAATAATCTGCCACTGGGAGGGAAGAAGTTTATAGACCAAGAGCATCTAACTGGTTCCTTCAAATATTATCTTCATTCTTAAGATACTAAAGCTCTTTTTCTTTTTTTAACCTGAAAAAAATAAAAATGATCTCATATCCAGGAAAGATCTGATTTGAAACAGAAAAATCTGGGATTTGGGAGAGGCAATCCATTAAGAGACGATTTAAATGGATGATTCTAAAGGATGGCTCATGCATTAAATTATTTGTGCTGCATGGTTCTTAATTTTAGCATTATTTCATTCCTCTTTCAAATCCTTGGCTTCTAAAAGACTTTTCGAGTATTTGGAGTTGCAAAGAACATTACGTGATGGGAGAACATCCAAGGCTGTTTCTCATTTTGTGAAATTCTCTAATGGCGCTACTTAGAAACAACTTTCCAAACAAATGCCAAATTTTTGTTTTGTTGTTTGTTTGGTTTTCCCATCGTGATTGAAAAGCATTCTGAAAATACAAAGCAATTATAAAATTCTCCAGGTTCCCCTGTAACAATAGCGCTAACACATTCAAAACAAAGGCAAGTTACGTAATAAGTGAAAGATGTAGGATTTCCCATAAAGCTATAGCCACCGCATTGACCTGAGTCGTTCAGAACAACTAGACAAGGCGTGGATGTGAATTGTAGCAACCGTCCTCGTTTCTGCCAGTTCAGCCCTACACCTTTCATGTGGGGCAAACTCCATGTCTGGTTCATGTGTGACAATGCAAGTCCCAGACAACAAATTTCTGCTTACAGTTGTTGACAAGTGTTCGAGAAAAGAAAACAGAGGTTGGAACCTAGAAGCATAGAGACCAAATTTGATGTATGGACATATTCTATTTGGGTACTGCCTACAAAATGGTAGGCAACATTTAAAATTGGCACTTAATGCATTCAAAGTTGGATTGGCAACGTTTCTTGAAAAATGAGAAGATATAATACCTGATCCATTAGAAGATATAATAATGATCCATTATTGCAACTATTGGGGGGTGGGGAGGAACAGTGGCTCTCTGTTCATCTTTCCAGGTGACTCTCCATGTCTGCTGATTCCAGCTATTCATACATGCTACTGGGACAGATATCATCAATCTGGTTTATTCTAAGCCTTGTGTCTCCAAAGACGGCCCAGTGCCCTAAGCCAGACCAGCTACACATTTGCAGGGCCTGGTGCAAAATGCAAAGATGGCACCTATTGTTCAAAACTTATTAAGAATTTCAAGATGATGACAACAGAGAATTAAACCACGTGTGGGGCCCTTCTAATTGTGGGGCCCTCTATGACTGCACGAAGCCAGCCCAGAGCATCAGATTGCTTTGGATCCAGGGGCTTAAGAACTATGTTGAGTGCTTTTCCTGAAAGATAAGAAGTTCTGAAAGATTTCTGGAAGAACTTATTATCCTAGAAGGAATTGTAGCAGGCAAATCAATTCTTAGCACATTCAAGTAAAAGGGCAGAGATATCTTAAAGCCTTTGTTTATTTGTTTGTAGAAGATTTTAAAAGTTAAGTTTTATTAAAAATAAATATTTTTAAATGATAAGAATAGTACCTGTGCACAGTAAAAAATTCAGTAGTATAAAACATAAAACATGAAAAACAAATCTTTCATTCCTTCTCAGAGCTTTAAACTCACATCCGAGTTGCTTCTTATATATCCTATCACAGATCAGTTTTTACATATCCTTCTAGAAGAATTCTACATTTACTCATCTGACATAAATGAAAGAACACACTATATATATTTTCTATTTTTTAAATATTTTTTAAAATATTTATTTTATTTTTGAGAGAGAGAGAGAGAGAGAGAGAGAGAATCGGAAGCAGGCTCTAGGCTCTAGGCTCCGAACTGTCAGCACAGAGCCTGATGCGGGGCTCGAATTCACCAACTGTGAGATGATGACCTGAGCCGAAGTCAGATGCTTAACTGACTGAGTCACCCAGGCACCCCTGGTTTTATTTCTTGCTAAACACTTGGAAATAAGAACATAGTAAATCATAATACTATTTCAATATAATATGCACATTGTGCGGGTTATATGAAAAGTTAGAACAGTGCTTTCTTCCAATATCAATTCTATGAATTAAGAAATATCTTTTGTAGAGTTTTGAGAAATCTACAGTCTGATTTATTCAGTAGTGCCCTGTTAATAACGACTAACCTAGTAAGAATTGTTCTATTATTTTGAGGTACGCAGTGTTTTTGATTATTTGGATATCTATTTTACACTGTGTTGAAAACTTGTGACATTTAAAGAAAGGATAATACTCATTAATCTATGTCACCTCCTACCTCCTTGACCTCAGATTATTTTTTATTTCATGGCCAATCAAAATTATTTTAGCCACAGAACACTTAACCATTTTTCCCACAGTATGTTCCCTCAAACAAGCATCTGGCATTAGCCTTAAATTACATGAAATAATGTGTGACTTTGCCTTCTATAACTTACAGAAATTTTATAGAAAGAGCCCCTTTCTTGGTGCTAAGAGATTTGGTTTAACATGACATTCATTTTTTTTAAGTTAAAAAAATTTTTTTTAATGTTTATTTATTTTTGAGAGAGTGTGAGCAGGGGAGGGGCAGAGAGAGAGGGGGACACAGAATCTGAAGCAGACTCCAGGCTCTGAGCTGTCTGTCAGCACAGAGCCCAACACGGGGCTCGAACTCATGGATTGCAAGATCGTGACTTGAGCCAAAGCTGGATGCTTAACCAACTGAGCCACCCAGGTGCCCCAAGAACACACTATATTTAACACCTGAACTTAAAAAAAGTTTTTAAAGTAACTTAGAGAACATTCTGTTATCACTACATGAAACTTATCTTAATCTTTTAAACAACTGCACACTATTCCATTTCATGGATACCAAAATATGCTTAATTAAGTCTGAAAAGATGAACATTTGTTTTCCTTATTTTTGTTTATTCCTTTATTTTGCTGTTATACATAACCACTATGAAAACACATGTGTTCTCTGCCTAAGATGCTGTTGGCTGAGATGTTTCCACAGTTCTTTTGTCCCATAATTTGGATTCTTGTTCAAATGTCACCTTCTCGGAGCAAACCCTCCCACTGTCATTCTTTTTCCTCTTGATTTCACACCACTTTTCACGATCTGAAATGAAATGAAATATTTGCTTATTTGCTCAGATAAGTTGCATGAGGGAAAGGTTTTGTCTGCTTTATTCACTATTGTACCCCGACTAGGGATGTCCATGCTTTGTCACACGTGGGGACTCAGGAAATATTTGCTTAATAAATGAGTAAAAGCTTTACATACACGTTTTCCCCTTTGGATGGAGTTAGATGTGTTGGTAATGCAAAGCTGAAGGCCCCGTGCATGTCATTTTTTTTCCTAGGAAGTGGGAAATTGCTTCACCAGCAGTTGCAACCAATTTCTACTAACATTCCTGTTTCTTCTCACTGCATTCAACATCATTTTTAGAAATACTTCTCTGTCTTCAGCAAGTTTTTTTTTCCCCCACATTTCGTTAAGTATGGCCTGTATTTATGGGCAGTGTTAGTATTCTGTTGTATGAAGTTTGGGTGGAGGGGAATAAAAAGAGACAGAAAAGTCTGGTAAAATTATAGGCTTCCTTTATATAGAATTTTACATGAACTAGTGCACCAATCTGCATATTTAATGTTGTCCCACTTGCGCGATGGTCGTCCTAGCTGCCTGGTGACTTCATCAGCTCTCCTCTACCTGACAGCATCCTTTACATTCTTTTTTCAAGGACCTGTCCAGAGGTCAGTTTTTTCCTAAGAAGACTTTCTCTATCCCCCATTCTCCCATCTCAGCCAGTAAGAAATCACCACTCTGTGTCAGGTCGGTGACCCTATCTGTTCGGCCTCAACCGGCCTTACCGTCTAGCCAGTCGGCAAGCCTGACCTTTGCACAGGACTCTCTGGTCCTCGTGTGATGGAAAAAATCTCATATCTGGAAGCCCTCCCCATTCTAATGTGTGTTCAAATGATGACATAATACTGCATTTTGACACCACGGAGCACTTTCTCCCTTCAGAGAGTCCAGCTGACAAGCCCCTAGCTCTCACTCTACTCTTGCTAGAGTGCCCCCCGCCTGACCTGGCCCCCGAGGCCTCTGCGTGCTCTGAGATAAGCAGAACAAATACAGTAGCAGGCCAGCCCCAACGTCACTGCCCTCCAGTGCTCCCAGGCCTGAGGACTCATTTTAAGCCCACCTGGGGCTTTTGCCAGTACTTTATCTGTGTCACCCATATCTCCTCAAAGTATGAGCAAACAAAACCACAGTGCTTTATCAGGGCTTGTAATTCCTTACATCTCTCTTATCACCTGAGATTACCCAATCCTACCAGAGCTTCAGGGATCTGTGTGCAGGATAACAGGACCTTCTGGTAGCAAGTGGTCTTATCACCCTTACAGCCCTTGAAGAGCTGGAGGAGGCTTTCCTTTCCACCCTGGTATTTTTCCTGATACACTTTCAACTTTTCTAAAGGTCTGTCCTTATAACATGGGTTACTTGTTTTTAGGAGACTTCTTGCCTCGAATTTGGATGGCATTTGTGTCTGAAGCAAATAAATAAAAATATCTGTGATTGAGGAAGTGTTCCCTATGGTTCAGACTCTAACGTGGTCCCGTTGTGTCTTCACCATTGCCATGGTCAGAAAGACACCAGTGCCATTTTATAAAGGAGGAAACTGAAGCTCGGGTCAGGGAAATGATTCCTCCGAAGTCACAAAGGTTTTAAGTATTGGGGCATGAATTTGAAGCCAGGAATACTATGGACTCTAAAATTTAATGTACCCACTGTGCCAGTGTGTTGAATTCTGGAACCTGGCTGCCCAACTTTGAATCTTGACTTCACTACTTAATTAGCTGTGTGACTTTAGGCAAGTTCCCTAACTTCTCCATGCCTCAGTTCCTCGTCTGTAAAACAAGATTAATAATAGTATCTATTTCATGGAGTTGAGAAAAGAAAATGTTTATGTGTGTATGATGTATGTGTATTTGAATCAATTTTTATTCTCTAGTAATGGCTATTAATAATTTTATTTCCATTATAACTGCTGCCTCTATGAAACTAGGCAAAGGAAAATTAAAGCAATTATCCAGGTGATTAAAAAATTAAACATATGGAAGAAAGAAGAAAGATCTAAGACAAGAGAACAGTGTTTGCTTGTGTGCTTGTCTTGTTCTTTCTTTTGTTCTTCTTTTCCTGGAAGTATATCTATTTCCCTTTTTGCTGTGATAATTGACATCTGTCCTTCTTTTGACTCTCCACCCTAGAAAGCTCTTTTCATTGAAAACATGTGAAAACACACAGAAATGTAATTATTTAGTTGTTCATGGACCTTTCTCCTTTGTATCTCCCTCACGTGCACATATATAGAAACACATAAAAGCATACACGTACACACACACTTACCTTCTGTTGGCATGTGAGTACAGGCTATTCCACTCCTATGAGTGTGTGTGTGTGTGTGTGTAATGGGAATCAATGCCTCACTTGTTATCACAGGTGCGGTAGCTTGCCTTTCATGAGGTTAAATATTTGTCTCACTCACACACTCCTACACTCTCAGGGCTGGGAGGGATCATAAAAATCACCTAGTCCAGCCACTCCTCTGATGTTTGAATTGCTTCTTACAACGTCCTGGCTAGGTGGCCCAGTGGCCTGTATTAAAATACCCCGAATGACAAGAAGTTCACTGGCTCCTGCAATAACCAGTACTATTTTTCCATCTTGTTGGAATCCATAGTCAAAGCTAATGCCAGCTCTTCCAGGCTAATAGGGAGCATCCATTTGAATTAAGCTTTAAAGCCATTTTTGGTAGGAAGAGCTATTTTCAACATGTCTGACAACACTGTCTCTACAAGAAGAATTTACAAATTATAAGAATATGCTCCAACAGGAAAAATAGGCAAGGAGTACACATTATTAATTTACAAAGGAAGAAATACCAATAGCTATTAAAGCAACAATACAAATTCTCTGTTAGCTTTCAGATTGGTAAAGCTAAAATTAACTCTGAGGATACTCAGGATTGAGGAAGGTGTAAATAGGGGAAAGGGCAGTCTCCATCACAGCTGGTGAAGTGTGAACTCATAAAAATAACTTTTGTAGAAGTCAATTTAGCAATATGATCAACATTAGAAATGTGCACAGCGACCCAGAAATCCCGCTTGTGGGATTTTATCTAGATTTTTCTTTGGCAGATAATCAAAGAAGCACACAAATACATATGTGGACGCATGTGTATATGTACGTATTCATGCACACATGTGTGTACCCATAACTGCATTGCTATTATACCAAAACATCGGTAGTGATTTCAGTGGTGTACTGCAGAGTTATTTAAGAGGATTAAATGGTGCACCTGGGTGGCTCAGTCGTTTAGTGTCTGATTTCGGCTCAAGTCGTGATCTCACGGCTCATGAGTTTGAGCCCCACATCAGGCTCTGTGCTGACAGCTCAGAGCCTGGAGCCTGCTTTAGATTGTGTGTCTCCCTCTCTCTCTCCCCCTCTCCTGCTCACACTCTGTCTCTTTCTCCTTCAAAAATAAACATTAAAAACATAATCATAAAATAAAAGGATTATATATATGTATATAGATGTATACTATATATAACGTGTGTGTGTATGTGTGTGTATATGTGTGTATATATATATTATATATTGGATGTAATATATAATATATATAGGGAAATACATTTCAATAGAGATGTGTGTGTATATATATATATTATATATATATATATATATTATGTATACATAGGGAAATACATTTCAATAGAGAACTATATCTAAGACATATTTTTGAGTGAAATGCCATGATACAAAACAGCATGAATAGCATAGTCTCATTTCCATAAAATTTATATATCTTAGTCTCTAAATTCCACTATGAAAGAAGCAATCATTTATGTGTATATGTGTGCATACATACATATATCTGTATATATATATCAGAACTCTTGACATATAATTCACATATCATAAAAGTAATCATTTTAAAGTGTCCAATTCAATGGTTTCCAGTATATTCACAGAATTATGGAACCATCAACACTATCTAATCTTAGAACCCTTTCTAAATGACTCCAAAAGAAACCCTGTGCCCATTAACAGTTACTCCCCATTTCCTCACATCCTCAGTTTCAGTCTCTACCTCCTCTCTGTATGGATTTGCCTTTTCTGGACATTCCTTAAATGGAATCATACAACACAACTACCTTCTTTCATTTACCATGTTTTCAGATTTCCTGTATGTTGTAGCATGGATCAATACTTAATTTCTTTTTATGGCCAAATAATGTTCCATTATATGGCTATACCACATTTTTTTTAATCCATTTATCACGTGGACATTCATCAGGTTGTTTCCATTTTTGGCCCATAATGAATAATGCTGCTATGAAAATTTGTGTACGGGTTTTTGTGTAGACATATCTTTCAATTCTCTTGGATATATATATATAATATATATATTTTATATATATATATATTGGATATATATATAAATAATATATATATATGGGTGTAATTCTTGGGTCAAATGGTAACTCTATGTATAAGATTTTGAGGAGCTTCCAAACTGTTTTCCAAAGTGACTGCACCATTTTACATTACCAACCAACAATGAATGAGAGCTCTCATCTCTCCACATCCTCTATACTTGTTATTGTGTGTATTTATTTATTTTTATTTATTTTTTTGTGGTTTTTTTAAAATTTATTTATTTTATTTTATTTTTAATTTACATCCAAATTAGTTAGCATATATTGAAACAATGATTTCAAGAGTAGATTCCTTAATTCCCCTTACCCATTTAGCCCATCCTCCCTCCCACAAGCCCTCCAGCAACCCTCAGTTTGTTCTCCATATTTATGAGTCTCTTCTGTTTTGTCCCCCTCCCTGTTTTTATATCATTTTGTTTCCCTTCCCTTATGTTCATCTGTTTTGTCTCTTAAAGTCCTCATATGAGTGAAGTCATATGATTTTTGTCTTTCTCTGACTAATTTCATTTAGCATAATACCCTCCAGATCCATCCACATAGTTGCAAATGGCAAGATTTCATTCTTTTTGATTGCCGAGTAATACTCCATTGTATATATATACCACATTTTCTTTATTTATTCGTCCATCGATGGACATTTGGGCTCTTTGCATACTTTGGCTATTGTTGATAGTGCTGCTAAAACATTGGGGTGCATGTGTCCCTTCAAAACAGCACACCTGTATCCCATGGATAAATGCCTAGTAGTGCAATTGCTGGGTCGTAGGGTAGTTCTATTTTTAGTTTTTTGAGGAACCTCCATACTGTTTTCCAGAGTGGCTGCACCAGCTTACATTGCCACCAACAATGCAAAAGAGATCCTCTTTCTCCGCATCCTCACCAACATCTGTTGTTGCTTGAGTTGTTAATGTTAGCCGTTCTGACAGGTGTAAGGTGGTATCTCATTGTGGTTTTGATTTGTATTTCCCTGATGATGAGTGATGTGGAGCATTTTTTCATGTGTCAGTTGGCCATCTTGATGTCTTCCTTGGAGAAGTGTCTATTCATGTCTTTCACCCATTTCTTCACTGGATTGTTTTTGGGGTGTTGAGTTTGATAAGTTCTTTATAGATTTTGGATACTAACCCTTTATCTGATATGTCATTTGCAAATATCTTCTCCCATTCTGTCGGGTGACTTTTAGTTTTGCTGATTGTTTCCTTTGCTGTGCAGAAACTTTTTATTTTGATGAGGTCCTATTGTGTGTATTTTTGATTACAGCCACCTAGCGGGTGTGAAGTGGTTATACATAAATATTTTTTAATCAACACAAATCCAAGTCCAAGCCTTTGTCCCTCTGCTTTGGGATGAAATTCAAACTTTACAATTCTTGAGGCCATAATTTGTGGAAAGAATAAAAAGAATGGAAAGGTGGAAGGAATCATATAGTTTGGTTTAAGGTAGAGATGACCAGGAGAGAACACTAAAATATTAGAGTGAACTAGACAGGAAAGGTCTCTTCTTTCATTCTAGACCAAAATGCCTGAAATCAGTTTGCTTGATGATCAAATTGCTGAACTTAGATGTTTGCCCAAAATATTTCTTTTAACTGTTATAGCAATTCATATAAAATGAGATGGTTTTAACAGATGTTAAAGATTCTGTAAAGTTTTAGTTGATTGGTTTTCATACCGTCTTCAGAGTACTATTTTAAGGCATATTCTACATGTAGATGCTAATGTTACAGGGTGATTTAATTTATGAAATATTTAATATTCAGAATTCATTATGAGAAGCCAAATTTCTGTATTTCAAATATATATTCAAGCAGTTTGTATTGATTCTGTTCAGGTCTTTTAAAACTAATATTCTACTTTGTCAACATTTCGTATTTTTTTTAGGTTTCTTTTGCCAATTTTTTAAAAGTATGCTCCATTGCCTTTTTAGTTTAATATTATTATTATTTACTTTTACCCATTCTTTAGCATTTTTTGGCTTTTAAATCAATTCCTTTTTTAATCCCTTTAAAATAATTTCACAGTTATAGATAATGTATATCAAAATTTGAAGCATTAATCATATGAATCATTTTAGTAATCCTCTCAAGGTGGCTTCAATTCCTTTGAACAGATTTATCCTTTCAAGTCATATTTTCTTTACAAGCTCTTAGTCAGTATATTCCAACTGCTCTTTATTAGAAACCAAATTTTTGCCTTTCATAAAATACAAGAATTATATAATATTTGTTGCAAATCAGAGGATTTGGTGGGATTTTTTGTTTGGAGTTTTATATTTAATTTGGTGTATTTTGGATTGAGTTGAGGCTCAGTGCAGTCATTTTGCCAAGTGGTTTTGCAGTAATTTGTCAGACCACCTTAGCTTAATGTCCATTTCATGTGGGATTCAAATTTCAGACACTGGCCATTTCTCAAATGCTTGAAACTGATGGAAAATGTTCATTTCATTAAGCAGATTTATGTAACTGTTAAGTATAAAAATGTGCAAAAGGTAACAATTTAACTCCTGGATATCCCGGATAGTTAAAAGTTAATGATTAGGTGTCCATCATATGAACTTTCCCCAAATCTATTTTTCAGTAAACATTTTTGGAGAAAATTACAACTCCATGTACCAGACTGTGCCACTGTTTAAATTAGATTTGTCTAAATATACTTACTTGAGCATGGCCTGTCAGTGCCACCACAATCTGAATAAGCAGCATGTTATTCTTAGATAGTGTTCTCTGTGGAAATAAGTTTCAGTTAGTGACTGACCCAGGACAACGTAGTTAAATCAATGAAAAAGAAAATCAAAATAAATTCTTTTCATTTCAAATACAAGGATTTCTTTTAGAGTTGGCTCCCAGTGTATGACTTCCCTATGATAGAATTTATATTTGATATTAAATTGGAAGATTCTAAAGTGAGGCTCTGTATGAGTAGGTGTTCACCATACAGCTATGTGATGGGCATATGAGCCACTTTGGGAACTACAGCAGGCTCCCTCCCCAAAGCCGGTATGAAGCAAGCACAGTGATTGCTGACTGAAGGTGATAAACATGGCAATGGCATTATGGGCTCTGATTCTAGGAAACGTTCCTAGGGGCAGATAAGCCTTCCACATTCTGATGTAAGGAAGAAGGGATGAATCCATTTGCCCCAGAGACCTTTATATGGGCTGAGTTTTGCCCCCACCCACCACCAAGTTCATACATTGAAGTCCTGATTCCTAATGGTACTCCAGAACGTGACTGTATTTGGACATTGATCTTTAAAGAGTAATTAACTTAAAATGACATCATTAAGGGGTGCCTGGGTGGCTCAGTTGGTTAAGTGTCCAACTTCAGCTGAGGTTATGATCTCACGGTTCGTGGGTTCGAGCCCCATGTCAGGCTCTGTGCTGACAGCTCAGAGCCTGGAGCCTGCTTCGGACTCTGTGACTTCCTCTCTCTCTGCCCCTCCCCTGCTCACGCTCTGCTGTCTCTGTCTTTCAAAAATGAATAAATGTTAAAAAAAATTTTTTTTAAATAAAATAAAATGAGATCATTAAGATGGTCCCTAATCCAATACAACTGGTGTCCTAATGAGAAGAGGAGTTTAGGCACGTACAGAGAGAAGACCATGTGAAGACACAGGGAGAAGACGGCCAACTACAAGCCAAGGAGAGAAACCTCAGAAGAAATGAGCCCTACTGATAACCTTGATCTGAGACGAGTAGCCTCAGAATTGTGAGAAAATACATTTCTGTTGTATAAACCATCCAGTCTCTGGTACTTTGTTATGGTGGCCCTAGCAAACTATCACAACTTTAATCTCAGACTCTCAGCTCTGTGACGTATAGTATGGAGTGGATTTTAATCAGTAATTATAAGCAGATATTCTTTCATTTTAAGACACAAAGCAGTGGTGTTGGGTCTTTTCTGGGCCAGTGGTTGTTAACGGGACAGATTTGGTGGAAGCTATTTCCTGTGGCTCTGTGAAGCATTCAAAGACAAACACTGCTGTTTCTCTCATGCAGGGTAGTGGGGTGTAGGCAGCGGTTCCAAGCGTGGCCTCCAGAGTTTAAAAGCACATACCTCATAAGGTGGTCATGAAGATTAACGTCATTAATATGTGTTAAGCAGTGCCTGGCACGCAATGAATGCAGTCTAAGTGGTCGCGGTTGTTTTTATTATTGTGGAGTCAAAGTAATTAGAAATAAAAGGGACCTCCTAAATTATCATTATTTCTTTTCCTCCTAAATTATTATTTTCATGAGTAGTAATAAAAAACTAGATAAGCAGCAGTGAGTAATAGGGTAAGTTCTAGTGGGAATGCAACAGCCTTGGTGTGGTGGGTAGGCCATCACCATTTGCTGCAACCTCTCCTCCTAATTTAGCACCTCTGCCTTTGGTATCTATTCTCTCCATTTCTTTTAATCTTTTACTAACTTTGCCTTTTGTTTTTACATATGTCTTTTTGGCCCTTTTGATGCACTGTTTTCTTTCTTTTGAATCTTGAACGGTCTATATTTTTCAGTCCTCACGTCTAGCACCAGAATCTGACTTGGGGCCTGCAGAATGCCCAGTTGTTTCTAGAATCTTCTCTATCTGGAGCCTATTTGAACAAAGTAAATCCTCTGCAACTTTCTAAATTAAAGAGAGATGACACTAATGTAAAAAAATTACAGTGCCTCACAGGTTACCTCAAGACTGAGAATATGATACATTTACAATTTTGAGTTTCAGATTGATGGTGTCTACATCCGAGGGTGGCTGATGTCCTGCTTTTGCTCATGGCAACTCCTGGACTTGATCTTTGATATCCAGGTATTTTCTGGCTTATTCAGGAGGGTTTAGAGATGGTAGGGTAGCTATCAGTCATTCTATACGTGAATTCAATTTAAATTCACTTATGAAACAAAACAAGAAAAAAAATCACAACAACAATTCATAGAACTATTCTTTGAAGAGTGTATGGAGCAGGACTCAGAGGTAGAAAAGTTGAGAGTTTCAGATTGAGGCACTTTTCTTTAACATGTCCCAGGAAGTGGCAATGAATGGAGACCTCCAGTGAGCTTGCCTTGTGACGAGTTTAGGAAGTCAACAAACCTCACACCATCCCCCTCCTCCCCAATCACTCAGCCTGAGTGAGACTGCTATGGCTAGAATACTGCAGTCCCACCGACATCTCGTGGACTTCTAGCAGCAGGGCCCAATCCTTACCAGCAGCCAGTAAGGTTTGAAGTACATGGCATTTTGCTACAGCATCACGACTTTGCATCTTGTCTATGTCGATATTGTTCTTTGGAATTGTGCAGTGTGCAGCCTACACAACCATACACCGTAGCCCCCTTCCAATTCTGACTCCTATGCCTTAGCCCCTGTCTGAACATCTTCCACTGAGTACCTTGGCCCTCGGCTTGATTCTTGCTGACCTAGACTGTCTCTTAGGGGACTTTTCATGGACTCTTAACCCCCTGCTCAGCTCCCCAACCCTGTCTCTTTCCATTAGTACTTACTGTCCTTTCGATGTTGGCCTTGTAAAAGATTACACTAACCTGAAAAATCAGTTTATGAAAAGTTGAGAATTGCTGCTGCTGACATTGTATATATAGTATGGAGCCTGGATCCTAACAAGATTTCAGTAGGACTTGTTAATATTGCTCTTATTAATGTTATACTGTGTGTTGCTTTAGCCATGCTATTTGTCTTTTAACAGTTGTCTTTAGAGTAAACTATTGACTGAAGAAATGAATCTCTAACAGTAGAATTCCCAGCACTGAAGAAGTTAATTTTGCAAGAAACCTTTATATAAGGATGATATGAAAGACCTAAAAACAAACAAACAAACAAACAAACAAACAAACAAACACACACACACAACCTAAAGAGATCACCCCTATTTGGTCTGCTACAGTATCAGAAATTGTGTTATAGGCAGGTGGTTCCTTTAATAAGTGGGAACAGGGGCGCCTGGGTGGCGCAGTCGGTTAAGCGTCCGACTTCAGCCGGGTCACGATCTCGCGGTCCGTGAGTTCGAGCCCCGCGTCAGGCTCTGGGCTGATGGCTCGGAGCCTGGAGCCTGTTTCCGATTCTGTGTCTCCCTCTCTCTCTGCCCCTCCCCCGTTCATGCTCTGTCTCTGTCTGTCCCAAAAATAAATAAACGTTGAAAAAAAAAATTAAAAAAAAAAAATAAGTGGGAACATTATGTAGTATGGTAGTTCTTAAACGTGAACTGAGCATCAGTTGAGTCCTGGACTGCATCCCTAAAGTTTCTGAGACATGAGGTCTGGGATGGAAGATGGAAATTTGCATTTCCAACAGTTACCCAGCTGATACTGATGCTCGTGGCCTGCGACCACTTTGAGGACCACTCCTGTAGAGGCAAGAATAGTGGGTCAGCCAGAAGAGATACAAGTTCTAGTTCATCTGGATCTCCCAACATGTGAGATACTAAACAAGTTTCTTAAATGTCCTGACCCCTGTCTTCTGTGTAAACAGGGGGGTGGCCTGGATAGTCTCCAGGTGTCCCTCCAGCTCAAATTCCTTCCAGTTCACATTCTGAGCTGATCATACCACATGGTCCAGGATGTGCTGGGGACCAGCCATGGCCCCACTTCAGGCAGCTTCCCCTCTTTAGGACAAACTGTGTCGTGCCTTTCATCCCCATACCTAATTCATTCCACAACTGGAAACATCTGTCTCCCACTCGTCTTTATCCATTTTGCTCATCTCGCCACCTCCCAGCCCTCTGAGAACCATCAGTTTGTTCTTTGCATTTATGAGTCTGTTTCTGCTTGTTGTTTGTTCTGTTTTTTAGATTCCACATGTAAGTGAAATTATATGGTATTCATCTTTCTCTGTCTGACTTACTTCACTTACATAATACCCTCTAGGTTGATCCATGTTTTAGAAAATGGCAAGATTTCATTCTTTTTTATGGCTGAGTAATATTCCGTTGACTATACATACTGCATCTTCTTGATCCATCGATCTATCAATGGACACTTAAGTTGGATAGGTCCTTTTTTTTTGACATTGAATGATATGTCCTTCGATGGATATACCATTGTCTGGATATTCCACAGCTTTCTTATCCATCTTAGCTGCTTCCAATTTTGGCAATTACGAACACAGCTGCCATAAACATCAGTGTGCAGATTTGTGTATGGACACATGGTTTCAACTCCTTTGGGTACTAAAGAGTGTGATTGCTGGATTGTCCGGTAAGTCTATGTAGCTTTGTGAGAAGCTGCCTGACTCCCCAGTTGGGTGTACCATTTTGCATTCGCTCCAGCAATGAATGAGACTTCCTGTCAGTCCACATTTTGCCAGCATTTGCTGTTGTTAGTGTTCTCTCTTTTGGCTATTCTAGCACGTGTATAGTGGCCTCGCATCGTTGTACTTAACTTGTTCTTAGGTTCAATAATTGCTTCCTCTCTTCAAAGCTATTCTTCTCTTCTAGTCAATAATTAATAATTCATTAATGAAAATAAGCATTAAACTCACTACTCTAGTAGTTCCTGAAATGTGGCTCTTATCTTCTCCCCTTCTTTTTTTTTTTTTTTTTTGGAAAGACAGGACAATATTTCCTTATATTCTGGTATCTTTCCTCCTCCCCATTATTTTTCAAAGACTTTTAACCTTGTTTTTGAGACCACATTTGCAAGTACTCGGGCATCCAGGGATAGAATTTATTTGGGCCTGGAGATTTGAACACATCAACATGGTTAGTTGCAATCATCGCTCCAAGCTGTGTTCCCCTTCTCTCTTAGTGATATTTATTCTGTCTTTTTAAGGTTAATGATCCTGATCCTATAGTAGGCACATAAGTAAAGCAGGAGTTAAGCAGGGTTGCTTTTATTTTCCTCTTTTACCCAGAAATAATACTAACCTATCAGCAACCATACGGCAGGGGAATGAACAATCAGGATGGAGGCCTATTTAGGTGCTTGCTGGCTGGACGTCAGGTTACTTTTACTCCAAAGGAGACCTCAGGGTCCTCGGCTCATTCTTGTTCACCTAACTATGAACATAAGCCATTAGAGTGTTGCTGTGTAATTAGTTCCGTAATACCGATAAGAACCTGTTTGGGCTCTGGATTATCTTTTTCTGTGTTTGTTTTTGATTATACAACCAAACTGTTAACTCTTTGAAAACACAGACTCTTTCCTGTACCACTTTGCGTCATCCTAGCTCATAGCAACCTGTTTGTTACTGATATGGAGAAGCCAGCAATATTTTGATTATTCTTTAAAGAAAAATCTAAGAATTAAAAAAAAAATTGCCACTGGAGCTTTTTTGCCTAATTATCCATGTATATAGAAGCATGTTTTTAACTATTACCATTGCCCTCCGCAATTTCCCCCATACATACAAACTCCTCCAAACATCTTGCAATTTCTACTTGGTCAAAATATATTTAAGAGTTTAAGCAAGGGGTGCCTGGGTGGCTCAGTGGGTTAAGCGTTTGACTTCAGCTCAGGTCACGATCTCACAGTTCCTGGGTTTGAGCACCGTGTCAGGCTCTGTGCTGACAGCTCAGAGCCTGGAGCCTGCTTCGGATTCTGTGTCTCCCTGTCTCTCCCTGTCCCTCCCCTGCTCACGCTCTGTTTCTCTCTCTCAAAAACAAATAAACGTTAAAAAGTGTTTTTTTAAGAAAGAGTTTAAGCAAAAGCCCAGCATCATATCTCTATTATTTCTATGGAAACTTGAACAGGGGAAAGTCTGCAGTTGAAGGTCTCAATTAATCTCTGTTGGACACTTAATTCTTAGGGAGGTTTTACTAAATACATCAGGTGCAATTATAAAACCGGAGCTCAAAGAAAGATAGGGAGAGGATCAGAGAATCAAAGTGGAAAGAAAAAAAAAAAAAAAAGAAGCAACCTCCAAATGACTCAGCCCCGTGTGTCATCACATTTGTCTTGCAGAAATGAACGGTTTAATGGGTCCTGTATCTCAGGTCAGCAGGCTCGGCCAGCCGATGGGGCTCTGGCTATTCTCGGGTGGGCTGGCAAGCGAGACACCTGCTAGTTTAAGTTCCAAAGGTCTCCTGAGTCATATTACAAATACATTCCTGGGGAATTTCATTGAGGTGCTTTTAAAGCAGTTTATGTGCACTGCACTGCAGTAATGGGTAAACTGGTTATTTTGACACATTGCAAAAGAATGTTTTTGAAAAGAGGAACACTCCTAGTGAAAACAGACACATGATTGAGGGATATTTCATTGTAGCTGAACTCAGTGTTGATGTAGGTGTTTAAACAGCCAGTTCCCAGCTCGCTATTTAAATATCTATATACCGAATTAGTTGTTCACCAGGGGGAGATGTTGGAGAGACGCAAAAATGATACAATTAAGTTACAAATATAGGAGATACAGTCCAAAATATCCCTACTGTCCTCTTTTTCTTCTTTAACGAGTGTCATTATATTTTGATGTGTTTAATAATACAGCAGAGGTTAAATGAAACATGAAAAAGGGATGTACATTAAAATTGAGATAACTCTTCCTTCAGTGAAGTGGAACCCAGCAGATGTAGCAGCACACTGTAATTGCTGCCTGTTTCCTGTCAGTCTGATTAAGTTGCATTGTCCCGGCTCCAAGTGTAAGAATCAGTGGCTTCCCATAGGGCACAGCATGGGATGACGGGCTGAGGCAGTGGCATAACTACGTGCGCCTCCTGCTTCTCCTGGTAATAGTGTAGACATACAATATACATTGATGACATATAAAATCAATAGGCTGTGGAGTGTATTAAGAGCACGCTGTAATCCATTTTCTCAAAGTTACATCCCAGGAAAGCCAAATAAACAATAACACCCTGAAATCTGAGGCCTGGTCGACCAACCTGTTAGCTCCAGAGCCAATGACTGGAAGGCTCATTTTTTAAGAAACACATATAAGTTTAGCTGCCATCTCAGTTTGACAAAATCCGAGATCTGTCTAGCGCTTTTAATTCTAACCCCCATCCCGACTGTGTATTTGTGGTTTCCGAACCATCCAGTCAATTGAAAAAATATTTATTGGGCACAAAAGGAGGTCCAGCATTGTGCTAGGATTTGTAGGGAAGAGATCCCAGAAAGGTTCTGATCCACTTGTGGAGACAACCCCAACATAATATGGAACAATTAGAGAACTATTAAAAGATACACTGTGTGAGCGAAGGGGCAGGTTGGCATGCCCTGGAGTAGTGGGAAAGGCCTCGTGGGAGGGTGGAGCTTGAAATGGGCCTTGGAGGGCACAAAGGGTTTAGGTAAGGGGAGGGGAAGAGGGAAGGCATTACCACACTGTGAAATCCTGATGACCAAAGCTGTGCTGGTCCAAATGAGCTTGGAAGACCTGGAAGGGCTCTGCATAACTGGAATGGATGGTATAGGAAGCAAGTTCAATAGGGGTTTATTGTATGAGTATCCCAATAAAGCGCCACCCAGGAGTGATCTTTCACCCTCTATAGAAATAAATATATCATGACAGCTATCAATAGAAGCTATTGGCTTACTTTAGTTCCGATGCAACTGATTTCGTTTCACTGAGAAAGTCTCTGATGTGCATTTTCGTATCTAATTTAACAAAATGCATGGCCGCAATAGAAATGGTTGAAAAATGAGAGGAAAGCCATCATTTCACTTGGATATTTGGTCCCTGTGAAGTGATTTGAGCAAGATGTGTCGATCTCATGTAAATATAGCCGATGCTGACATATGATAAGTGAATCAAAATACACTGTATTATGTTGCATGTCAACAATTTGGACTTCTCACCTAAAAGGGGGTATAAGGATGTTCAGTTCTGGAATCTGCCCTCCATGTGCTTACTTCCTGAGATCTGGGAGAGCAGATGAGAATTATATATGATTATATATAAATAATGCATAATAACATAAATAATAAATATATACAAATAATAATACTACGTAGACAGAGCTAAGAGGATGGTGTCTAAGGAAATTCAGAGGTGGGAGGGGTGACTAACAACTTCCAGCAATCAGTGCATGTTATTTCTTGTATGCAGGTTTGACTCTAGTTTGACTTCAAGTTCTTGTCCTTAGGCAGTACATTTCACTTGGGGTCCTGGCAAGTAAGTTCCTGGCTGTCAACAGAGCTTTGACTTAATAACTTGCAATCTAATGAGAAAATTTCAGACCTTGCAAAGAGGAAAAAAAAAAAAAAAAAAGATCAGCCAGTCAATTGATTATTAATAGTGTGTAAGGGCTTGAAATAACTGTGGAATAATCATGGTCCTTCATATGTCCAGTAAAGGACTATATCCTTTGAGCTGTGTAGACACAAATTGACTGAAATGAGATTGAATTAACTGGATTCATTTGTATAGCAGCTCAGACAGAAAGAAGCCAAGCTGTTTTAGATACTCTTCATGACTCTAACCTGTTTCCCTAGCTCATCCTCCTTGAGCATGACTGGAGAAATTCCAGGGACCCTTCAGTAATTTCACACTTCATACTCTCAGGAGAGTTTATACCAGCAATACTATTGGCTTCTCTGTGGAAGCTGCTTTTTCCTTTTCTCTGGTTCCGGGGGATTGCCCTGTGGTTCTCTGTGATCAACATCCTGCCCAGGAATGGACAGATCTGATGGTCATGACCAGGTGACATGGGTCAGCATCTCTTGCAAGGTTTTTTGTTTTGGTTTTTTAAGTATCTATTTATTTATTTTTGACAGAGAGTTAGAGCAGGAGAGGGGCAGAGAGAGAGGGAGAGAGAATCCCAAGCAGTCTCTGCACTATGAGCATGGAGCCCAATATGGGGCTCAAACTCACAGACTATGAGATAATGACCTGAGATGAATTGGACAGTTAACCGACTGAGGCACCCTGACACCCCTCTTGCTGCAAGGTGTTAACCCCTGGGATGTTTTCTGCTCCTTCCTATGTCGGTCTCAGTGTTCATTGAGGACGAACAGTTAATCTCTTCTCATCTACAAAGCCGATTTACATTTTTGGTTGCCATATGTATTTCTAACCAGTCTGACATAAATTTCTGGTGGGAATGGTATCAAAGGATAATACCATCAACTATTTTTGAAATAGCTCTTTCCCTCAGGCAACAGCCATTAGTTGTTGGACCAAGCTGGTATGACTCTATCCTTTCTTTTATAGCATACACTTTTTTCAGTGATATCTTGGTCCTTCTTAAAAATAGACGCATGACAGAACCATATACTCTACTGTCCTACACAAATCACATATAGTGTCTTTCACATAATGCTTTCTCCTTAAATCGAGTGAGGATCACATTTATTAGGAGATTCTTCCTGTTTGGAAAGCAAATTGCTTGCTGGAGAGGAAAATACAAAAGCACAATACAGGACAATGATGCCTCATGCATATATAGTCCTGAGGTAACCTCAGTGTAAGGTTTCTCAATGTCGGCAGTGTTGACATTTTGGGCCAGACAGTTCTTTGCTGTGGGCACCTGTCATCTGTATTATAGGGCAGTTAGCAGCATCCTTGACTTTTACCCACTATAGGTAAGTAACACCTCTCCTACTATGACAACCAAAAATATTTCTAAACATTGCCAAATGTCTCCAGGGTGAGGAGTGGGGGGGACACAAAATTGCCTAGCTGAGAATCCCTGCTTTAGAAAAGTTACTAAAATATATATTTTTAAAAACGTAGAACTATTCTACAACAATCATGTTCCCAAATTGAGCCAACATCACTGGCCTGGAACTAGAACTAAAACTAAGAATTTTGGAAAGGTCATCCAATCACTATAAATCTTTTCAGGTTTTCTACAAATTGAAGGAACTTCACATAAAATCTCCATATCAGCTGGTAATCTTTGTGAAATGCCAAAGAATGTGGAAAGAGAAGTTTGTGAGCTATGGAATGGTAGGATTGATAAACATTCCCAGCAAAGTTACACAGCATATCATTAAACAGGCGGTTTAATTTAGAAAAGAAACTGTAATTGTAGGCACTATGATGGGTTTATGAGAACTAAGCAAACAACCTAATTTCTTTTTCTTTATCTTTTGGATACAGTGCGAGTTTGGGTAGTGCTCAAACACCAACTAGAGATACACAGCAATACAATTCTGATGCTGACCACCTGGGGTGAGCATCCGTTTTGGTAAATTAAGGGCTGGGTCTTCCATAGGATTGCCCTCACTTCAGATGCAAGGGGAGTCTTCTGGACACGCCCACTTCTGGCAAACTGGCTTCTTCTAGTCCAGGAGGTTTCCATGACCAACCCTGCCTCCCCCACCCCCAGGTTTGATAATTCACCAGAACTCCTCATAGAACTCCAGAAAGTGCTACCCTTACAATTATAGTTTGATTATAAAGAATGTGCATAAGACAAGTTCTTGGAAAGAGCACAGAACTTCCAGGCCCTCTTCCTTTGGTGTCAGGACCATCACTCTCCCAAAACATTAGTGTGTTTACCAGCCAGGAAGCTCCACTGAGCTCTGGTTTTTATTGGGGTTCAGGCACGATTAAATTGTTGGCCATATGATTGAATTCAATCTCCAGTACCCCTCCCTACCCTGAAGGTTGAGGAGGCTGAAAGTCTTAACTCTTAATCTTGTGCTTAGTCTTTCTGGTGACCAGCTCTTTTCCTGAAGCTATCTGGGAGTCTACTAAGTCACTTCATTAGCATAACAAAGACACTCCTTTCACTCAGAAAATTCCAAAGGCTTTGAAGCTTCCTGCCAGGAACCTGGGACAAAGACCAGATGAATTCTTTATTATACCCCAGGTAGATAGGGGGAATTGAACAAATCCAAGTTATCTTTACTTTAGCAAGACAGTTGATAGAGTGTCTTCCCATCTTAGGGGAGAATATGTAGAAATATTAGCTAGTTAATAGTATGGTCAGTGGAATTCATAGTTAGTTAAATAATTATATCCAAAGGGTATTATATAATAGATTAACCTGGAAGAATAAAAATTAAATTGGACCAAAGAAGGCATGCCTATCAAATTTCCAGATGACATACAACTATGAGGGGGACCTAATGTTTTAGAAAAAACAAATAAATATTCAAAAGGACTTCACTCATAAAAGCAATACAAACACATACATCTCTGTAGTCACCAAGGACTCAGGTTCCTTCCATCTTTCCTCTCCATCATCTTTGCTTTCCATTCTCAAGGTTACTTTATGGTTCAAGATGATTGCTGGGGCTTCAACCATGACATTCATATTCCAGGCAAGAGGAGAAAAGGGGAAAATGAGTACATCTCCCAGATGCCTTAGTTTCTTTTAAAAAACCTTCCCAGAAGTTCCCACCAACTTTTACTTCCAACTCACGAGCTTGTGGTTAGTAACTTAGCTGCAAGAGAAGCTGGGAAACATACTTTTTTTTTTTTTTAAAGCTGAGCATAAGGCTGTCCTACCTCTAAAACTAGCCAATCAACTAACCAGCCAACCAACCAACCAAACCAATAAATAATAAACTTCAACATCCTAAAAGCCTGAAATAGGACAGTAGCTAACAAAGTGAAACTAACAAGATGAATGAATTATCTTGACTTTATGTTCAAATTAGTTAAAAATGATATCAAATACCACTTCTAAGTATAGGTGAAAAAGTTTGCTAAATAAAATATTACCAAATGTAATCCAGCAATGTAGTAAAGCAATATAATACTTGTCAGAGTAGGGATTATTTCAAAATGCAAAAATGGTTTAATATCTAAATCCACTTTGTCACTCCTTTGCTCAAAATTCAGGTGTCTAGGCTCCTCTTTTGATTCAGGCAATTTTTTTTTCCCCTTCGGAATTAAAAGCAATGCTACAATGAGTATACAGGCAGTACTGTGACACTATTTTTTTTTTTTTACATCATTTAGGACAATTCATAGTTAAAATTCTTGAAAATGGAATTGGTAGGTCAGAGTGCAGGTGCATTTTACATTTTGTTAAATTGACGATCTGCCCTTCAAGAAGACAGCATTGATTCACAGTTGAAGGCGTTGTATAGGAGTACCTGTTTTTTCATAACTTTGCCTTGGTTATTATCATATTAAGAAAAAAAAAGTTTGGGGTGCCTGGGTAGCTCAGTTGGTTAAGTGTTCGACTTCAGCTCAGGTCATGATCTCACGGTTTGTGAGTTCGAGCCCCTCAACAGACTCTGTGTTGACAGCTCAGAGCCTGGAGCTTCAGATTCTGTATCTTCTTCTCTCTTCCCCTCCCCTACTCATGCTCTGTCTTTCTGTGTCTCTCAAATGTAAATAAACATTTAAAAAGACTAAAAAACAAAAACAAAAAAAACAAAAAAAAAGTTTGATAATGAAAAAATAGAAAAAAAGTTGAGCTTTATTTTAGTTTTCATTAATATTGCTTTATAAGAAAAATTATCATATTACAAATGCCTATTGCTTATTTTCTTCCCTCTTCCATATAGCTAATTTTCCTGTCTTTTTTCATCTTTCTCCTGTTGATGTGGAGAAATACTTTCTACGTTAAAGATACTTTTCTCAGTTTGTTATTTACCTTTTAACATTTAACATTAGTGTTAAATGAAGAGCAATTAGTAAACTTGATAAATGAAGAGTTAGACCATATTTCCAAACTGGAAGCATCAGTTCTGTATATTCACATATTCATATATAGATTTATACCACTCCTAAACAAAAGTTCAATAAGATATTTTTGGAACATTACAAAATGAGTTGAAATTGAACCTGAAAGAAGTAACTAACCAAGAAGAATTGGAAAAGGGAATACGATGAAGGGAAGTTGACTCATAAGTGTTGAAATATATTATAAAGGTGGAATAAATAAAATAGCAAAACAAACTGTGCACAAACAGGCAAAAATGGGCAAAATTAAAAGCCCAGAAATTAACTCTGGTAGTTAGTAATTAATAAAAACCAACAACTTCGAACCAGTGAGGAAAATGCACATCACTTAAAAAAGAGAGAGAAACAAAGAGGGGGGACTGGAAAATTACAATCCAGTTATTTTGTTAAACATGTAGTTAGATCCTCACACCATACTCATGGCTAGCTTAGAGAGTTAAATGTAAAATGCAAAACAGCAACAAACTAGGAAAGAATTGTAAATGAGTGTATATTTTGTTTTGTATAAGATACAGCTTTTTTTAGGGGCGCCTGGGTGGCTCAGTCAGTTTTAGCAGTTGAGTCGTGATCTCACCATTGTGGGACTGACCCCTGCGTTGGCCTCCACATTGAGCATGGAACCTGCTTAGGATTCTCTCTCTCCCTCTCCCTCTGCCCCTGTCCCCCTGCTCTCTCACTCTCTTTCAAAATAAATAAATAAATAAACAATTTCTAAAAAAAGATACAGTCTTTATAAACAGAACAGTTTTAAACAGTAAAGAAAAAAAATCACAGAAGAAAATTTTCATATGGTGCATTATGTAAAAAGCAAAACTTCCCAACCTCAAAACACCATAAACACAAATACAGGCAGATTACAAGCTATGAAAAATACTCTTAATACATAAAGAATAATAATAAATAGATGCCTAACCAATAGGAAAATGGACAGAAATGTGGCGAAGCAATATAGGAAACAGAAAGTTCAGTGACCAATAAAGATGAAAATGTTGTCCTTGCTACTAATCAAAAGAATTCAAATTCACACAATAGAGAGATACTATTTTTTACCTAATTTTGCAAATATTTCAAAAATGATAATGGCATTGCTGGCAAGGGTGAGGTGCGCCTCTAGTCAGAATGTACATTGTTTCCGGCTTCTGGAGGGCAATATAGTAATCTATACATCAAAAGTTATACATACAGTTCCCTTTCTACCTCGTAATTCTATGGTTAGCAAATCATTTCAAAGAAATGATCAAATATATATTCAGGATACATATATACATATCGCTATATGAATTGCTTGCTATAGTATTATTATTATTTTTAATATTTATTCATTTTTGAGAGACAGAGACAGAGCATGGGTGGGGGAAGGGGCAGAGAGCAAGGGAGACACAGAATAAGAAGCAGGTTCCAGGCTCTGAGCTGTCAGCGCAGAGATCATGATCTGAGCTGAAGTTAGAGGCTTAACCAACTGAGCCACCCAGGTGCCCCCTAGAGTATTATTTTAAAAATTTGTAATGAGGTATTTAAAAGTTACGAAAAACATGAAGAGTAAAGCAGTGAACGCCCATGTGCCCAGCATCTGTTCTTTATATGTTGATAAAGAAACAAATCATTATCAATAGAGTTGAAACCCTTTGTGCCTCTCTTTCCCAATGTTTTCACCCACTTCCCCTCCAGGAGTGAATGTGGTATTTAAAATTACAATGGGCACTATTTAATTACAAACTTCCCATATGTCCAAGTTTGAGGGAATTGATGAAATAAATCATGATACCTTAAAGTGGTGAAATATTATTTATTAAAATAAGGGACTAAGATCTATTTTTATTATTACACATATATACAGATACGTTATTGGACATTTAGGAAAACAGTGTCAAAATGAAACAAAATTATAAAATCACCCACAATTCCACCAAATGGATATAACCATTATAACTTTTGATGTAGTGTCTGTTGGTCATTTCATCTTATTGTTTTAAGGTTTATTTATTTATTTATTTTGAGAGAGAGCGAGCATCCATGAGCTGGGGAGGGGCAGAGAAAGAGGGACAGAATCCCAAGCAGGCTCTGCGCTGCCATTGAGGCCCAATGCATGGGCTCACTCTCGTGAACCCCAAGACCATGACCTGAGTGGAAATCAGGAGTTGGTCTCTTAACTGACTGAGTCACCCAGGTGCCTCAGTTATTTACACTTTTAATAGTTACTATTTAGAAATGAAATCAAACTCTACACATAGTCTTAAAATACACTTTTCCTCTTAGCGATCCTCAATAGAACCATTTCACTTTACAAAATATTCTCTTAGAATTTAACAGCTGTGTGGTATTTCACTGCATGACTGAGTGTTTACTCCAGTTTCTGATATTTTTGTATTATTTCAATTTTTCCTTGGTATAAATGAAACTGTGGTAAAGTTCTTTGTGCCTGAATCTTCGCTATATGACAAGAGTTACTTATTCGGTAAATTCCTACAAGTGAAATTTTTTGGTTTAAAATTTTAAACAAAAGCTATCATTCTTTAGAAGAACATTTGTGACGTGATATATTGCAAAGTAAAAAAGTAGTCTACAAAAATAATATATACAGTATGAATTTTCAAATGTTAAAAGATGTATGCAAATAAAAAGCTGGAAGGAAATACAGTATATCAAAATGTTAACAAGGTATCTCTGGGCAGGTGGATAATGAGTTATTTTTATTTGCTTCTTTATACTTTTCTGTTCTTCATTTTATCCACAGTAAGCATATATTGCGTTTTAGATCAGAAACAAAATAATAGTTTTTCAAATAATTGAATAAATATTGAAAAAATTAACAATTATCAAAAAAAAAGAAAAGAAAAGAAAAGAAAAAGCAAAATTGCCTAAGTACAAGGTTTGGTCAGGTTTCACAGCTGTCCTTGTGAGAAAGATCTGGAGGTTATAGTGAACCACAAGCTCAAAGTCAACAAGATATTAAAGCTGTTTAAGAATAAAATGCATATTACATTGTCTAGAACAGAGCGAAATAATAGTCCTTGCACAGTCTAAGTCTGTGGGACTGCAAACACCACACTGTATTCGATAGAGATGATATGATGTGTTCAGATAAGTGGCAGTGGGTTGTTAAGACGGGTCGGAAGCTGATACAAATTACTGGGCCCAGTCATCCAGAAAGGCACCAGGGGCTGATTATATTGTATATCATCACAAATCCACTGTTGCTGGGGATGCCTGAAAAACGATTTCTTTTTCATTAGGGTTCTAACCCCTCTCTTGGCATCCTTCTCTTTTGAGAACGGAAGAAACTAGAAGTCTGAACCATGGTGTTGAAGGAGGCATGGTAAACTCAAGTTGAATCAAAGCCAGCGTTCAACTCTAAAGGGATACTGTCTGGGGAATGGGGCACTCAGACTTTGAAGCTGATGATTATTAGAAAGAGGCAAGTTACTGCCCTGAGATTGTAGTTTTGGAACAGGCATTGGCAGAACGCTCCCTCCCCGTCAAGAGTGGGTTAAGTTTTCTGGGGATGGCAGGGTCCAATCCCATAGCTATGCTGTGGAACACAGCAAAGGCTTACCCCCCACAAAAATGCCCTTACTCAGGACCCAAACTAGTGTCACTGTCACAAGTAGGACAGCAGGAAATGTAAAATGTCCGTATTTTTCTACTAAACGAAATTTTTATCTTCAATTACCATCCTGTCTAGTGGCAGAACACTTAACCAGGTTCACCTTTGTTTAGTAAATTCCTGATCACTTCAGCATTTTTACTCACTTTGGGTCTATTCACAGACACTTTCAGACTCTGTTTTTCTCATATGCCCTGGGGTGAGGACCTACCTGGTTCTGTCCAGTCCTTCTCTCTGGGATAAGAGTTTTTTCCTGGTAGCAGCCTTATGGTTGGGAATCACTTGCCAGGTTTGGGAGTCCTAACTGACCCCTGAATTCCTCACCCCTTATTCTGCCTCGTCATAGATTTGCTCTGCTCTGTCTGCCCATCCGGAATCAGACCCTGGGGCGAATCCCCCAGGAAGCACCTTGTCCCAGATCCCAGATCCCAGCTGGATCCTGATTCCCTCACCTCCCCATCTACTCTTCCTGGGCTCTAGTAAATTCACAATTCTTCATTTTTAGCAACAATTATTCTATTGCTGTTTTATCCTTATACAAGAACACTACTGGCACTCTATATTTTACTGGGTAAAACCACACATTCTCATTTCCTTCCTTGATTTCAGAAATTTTAGTAACATAATTGCACAGAGTTTGATAGAAATAAGATTTCATCATCAATCTCTCTTGAAGTGATTTAAATTATTTTAAAGCAAAAGGAAAGGTAGTATGTAAAATTAGGACATCTTTCTGGTATGTTTATCATGCAAAAGAAAATCCAGAGATAAACGCAAAATGAAGCCATCTCAAAAATGGCAAATATGGAACACTTTAAGGAGCAAACCATGGGAACAGATGGGCAAGCCAAAAACTTACCAAGTTTGTCAACTTCTAAAGTAAGCTAACTGAATTATTGGTCGATATGATTTGTGTCATATTGGGAGAGAGTGAACTGACCAAGAGCATATCTCAAAGAACAGTGACAGTTATATTAATGGAGAGAGAAAGATCTGGTATTAAAAAAATAGGAAATTGATACTACTACTTATTCAGTAGCATTTGTTGACTATATTGGAGAGGCATACACACACACATGAGAGAGAGAGAAGGGGGGGGGGGAAGGGAGAGATCCTAACATACTGCCTGTCAATAGTAGAGGCTTAACTAATATTTGCTGAATGAACACAGTGGGGTTAGTTGAAAGTCCAATCGTTCCAAATGGGATTCATTGAAAAGCCCCCCTCTTAAACAGGTTAAGTTCAATTAAACAGGTATTTCTTGGAAAGGAACCTCTTTTTGTGTGTGTTGGAACTTTTTAGGTCATATTTGCAAGGTTGGTCGTCCGCAGAGATATAGTCACTGGCCGAAACTGATACTTATGATGATTGGCGTCTGTTCAGGTTGATTGATGCCTGTGTAGCACTGGTAATTTGCTATAGTATTGTGACTAGCATCTCTGCATCTGTATCAACCAAAAGAGATCTCTGATGTAGATGCACAGTGAACAAATGGGGAAGGGATGGATGTGGCATTGATGGTATTGGAAAAACTGCCTAGCTATTTTGGGGGAAAACGGATCCTCACTTTACAACATGGTAAATTATAGATACGATAAAAACTTAGATGTAAAAAGAAATTCATTATAAAAATGCAAGTAGAAAAATAGGTGAAGATCTGATGTTCTGTAGACCAACAGAAAGCAAAGAAAACAACGATCAAGATGTGTTTGTTACATTGATCTAAGTAAAAATTTTACATTTTGTATATCAAAAGTCATGAACAAAATGAAAAGGCGAAGAATAAGATGGGAAAAAGATCTTTGCCACTATCACCAAAAAAGGACTGATGTAATGGGTTTATATAAATAGATTAAAAAAGCATTAAACCTTGGGGCTCCTGGATGGCTCAGTTGGTTAAGTGTCTGACTCTTGATTTCGGCTTAGGTCATGATCTCAAGGTTGTGAGTTTGAGCCCCATGTCCACCTCCATGCTAAGCATGGATCCTTGCTTGGGATTCTCTCTCTCCCTCTTTCTCTCTCTGCCTCTCCCCCTGCTTGTGCTCTCTTTCTCTCAAAATAAATAAATAAACATTTTTAAAAAACCGCATTAAGCCTTCCATAAGAAAATAGGCAAAGGACATTAATAGGTAATTCACAAAAGAGGAAATGGCTAGTGAACATCCGAAAAAAGTTGCTCAATGACAGTAGTCTCAGGTAAACACAAATAAAACACCAAAACCTTTTTAACCCATTGAATTAGAAAATTTTTTGGCAATGATATTAGTCATCACTGGGGACAATAGGATGACTGGGGACAAGAGGAGAGAGAGAGAACATTCTTTATAGATCACCAGGAGGATTGAACATTGCTGCAACTCCTCCTAAAACTCCATTTGACCATATATTTCAAGAACCTTAAAAAAGATTTATATATATGGATCTAGTAGTTCTAATTATAGAAGTCTATCCTACAAAAGAATCTTAAACTCAAAGATTTATGCACATAGATTATCATTTTACATAATTTACAGTAGCGAAACCGGAATCCACAAACATTCCACGAGGCAGAATTATGTTATATTGGTATGATGTAAAATTAGGCAGTCATTAAAAATGAAGCAACAAGTAATTTTTAGTGACATGGGAGAGAATAAGTATAAAAAAGCAGAACACAAAATTTTACACACAGTAGTTTCCAACTGAGGTTAAAAAAGAACGAAAAGGTAAAAAGACCGGAAAAAAATCACCAAAATATTAACAATGGTTAACTCTTGGTGGCAATAAAGGTGTTCTTGTTTTCTTCCTTATAATTTATTCTCATTTTATACTCATGCTAAGTTGTTTACAATGAGATGTTTTACCTTCATCATCAGAAAAAAAAAATCATTATTTTAGAGGAAAATCTCTAAAATTAACCTTAGCTTTTCCCTGACAAACGACACCCAAGGAAAAAATTTTGATGACATTTTGCTTTGCAATTCTTTTTATTTATTTATTTATTCATTTATTATTTATTTATTTATTTATTTAAACGCTTATTTATTTTTGAGAGAGAGAGAGAGAGAGAGAGAGGGAGCACCCTAGTGGGGGAGGGGCAGAGAGAGAGAGAATGGGGGACAGAGGATCTGAAGCAGACTCTGTGCTGACAGCAAAGAGCCCGATGTGGGGCTCGAACTCACGATCCATGAGATCATGACGTGAGCCAAAGTCAGACGCTGAACCCACTGAACCACCCAGGTGCCCCGCAATTCTTTTTAAAGCGGGATTTCACAGTTATATTCAAACACAAGCCCCAAGGTAATAACTTTTTTTTTTTTTTGGCAGAGGAGAAGTAAATAATAAGCAGGCAAAAATTATGTATATTTAGTTTTGTGGGTTTTTTTAAACAGTGGTTAAAATGTCTCTATTAAACAACATTGAAGAACAAACATTCCCTTAGCTCAAGGTTTAAGTAAGAAACACAAACACTTTTGTCTCATGTCACCTTGATTAGCTCTTTCAAAAATTACACAGGGGCATTATGGTTCAGACTTCATTTCTCGCAGTTTCTGCAAGTATTGTTGTTTGAGCTCAAGATCAGGATGATTTATGATGTGGAGAGAAGTTTCTCCATGCTTTTCAGAATCATTCTCCTCCACCTTGTCAGACCTTCATGGCTTGCTTTCATAGCTGTCTGTCCTCTCCCGGAGCCACTGTACTTTTCTCACAGTAGTGAGAAGCCCTGTCTTTCCCCCAGAGCCAGCCCCAGGCAAAATTGTTGAAGAGCTGAAGTTAGTGGCACTTCCTTTCTCCAGCCCCACGTCTGGTGTATTCCCACCCTCTCAAAATCTGCTCTCACATGCTTTAATCACACTAAGCGACACTAACACTTTTGAGTATCTACTATATACCAGGCATTCTGTTCGGGGCTTTCACCCACACCATTTTATTTTATCCTCACAATAACCTTGCAAAGGTTTATCTGCCTCATGTTACAGATGAGGGTGCTGAAGCCCAGAAAGGTTAAGAAAGTTGGCTGTTGTCACCCAGCTAGCCATAGCTGGCCCAGTTCAAATTCACAGTCAGAGCTGTCTGGTTCTGAAGCTGTGCTTATTCTCAGTGGGTGGGGCTGATACTTTGGCTAGTCAGGACCCTTTCCATGCCTTTTAAATTCAAATCGTACTGATACTTTGTTTCCCAACTGAAATTCAACTTATGTTTAAATTTGAAAGAGTCTAAAGCTTTTTAGTTTTCTCCTGAAATTATATAAATTTCCTGAGGAATAAGGACATGTACCTAATTATATCCAGAAGGTCTATCAGTTGAAAAGAACATTCCTAAATGAATATGGGCACCATTCAGTTTTCTCAAATTGTCATACCTTTCCTGATAGATAACAAGAAAATTCACAGGCGTGTCTTTCTGTGAGCCTAACATCATTTCTCCATTAATCTAAAGATCCTCCCAGAAGGTAATTAATTTCCCAGCTTCTCCCTATAACTAATCAAGATTTTGAAACACTAATTTTCAAGGAATTCTTCTTTACCCTCTTAATCAATTCTATTCTGCTCCTAAGTAGCTATATGTCCTCAGGCAATTTACTTGGGGCCTCTGAGCTACAGGTTTCTCATCTGTAAAAGGTGGACTGGATCAAAAATCAGACCCTTCTCCCAAGGTTGTGGGGAGAATTAAATGAGATAATAATGCAAGTAATGATTTTGGTACATGTGGGGCTCAGGAAGGTGTACCCTTATTCCACTCTTCCCTCTCTTTTGCATATTGGTATTTTCTCTATTTAAAGGTCACTGTGTCTTCCTAATGGTTTTCTTGACCTTTTTCTCCAGGACACTAAATAATTCCTATTTAATTCTTTTCTGGGAGACCTTGTTTCTCAATGGTGTACTGATCACAATAAAGAGAGTAACAAATCTCTTTTCTATCTCCCTTTCCATTTGCCCCTCCTCCAAATCTTTCCCACAAACTGCAACAACAAACCCAGAGAAACAGAGAAATAAGCCCCTCAAAGTTATCAATTACACCATCTTCCTACAAGTGGTGAAGAAAGGATATGTGTCAAGAGGGTAGTTTAAAAGTAAGAAAAAAACCCCACAAAAACACCAAAACAGCCTTTTCCTAACCAGCTTTCTGTTCACCATCCATCAGCAGTGCCACTGGAACCCCCACTTTGCACACTGGCAAGGTGCTGTGGGGCCGATGAACCACCTGGCTGCGGCTTGTGGGAAAACCTGGCCCATACCTAACAACTTGGATCACAGAAATGTTTGTGGTGAATATGATACAATGAGCTGAGGGCACGGAATATTTCCCACCCAGTAATATTTAATGGAAATGTTTTTGCTTGCTCGATTGCAAGGAATTCTTGGTGGTTAAGACCAAAGAATTAGGGAGCTAAAATCCGGCAGCTGTAGGAGTGCCGAAGAACCCACTTCACCACTTAGAGCTTAAGGAATAGGAATTCTGTGTTTGTAAAACTTAGCCACACTCTCCTGTTAGTACATCTACTGATTTAGAAAGTGCCAGGGGGCCTGGAAATGTGATGTTTCTGATGGATCTCTCCCTCCCTCTCTCTCTCTCTCTCTTTCAAATTTGCTCAGGGCTCCAGACAGTTGGTGCTTAAGTGTCTACAATTTAAAGTTTTACATCACTTCCTCGGGCTGTCGTATGTCTACCTATCCCGTCCAGGACATTTCCCTAAATAATCTCTGAGTGGAGAACGACGACTCTCTCCTAGGGGATCTATCCGAGGAGGAACGTGCGCAGGGTGGTTCAAATTCCCATAGCTCAGATTTCGTCCCCGCAGGTCCGATGGTGAGGTTCTGCGGGGCCAGTGATATGCACAGCTGTCCCTAGAAAAGGCATGGGGCACAGGTGCTCGGCCCCACGCCACCGAAGTCGCAGGGAAACTGCTGCACTGACGTGTGAGTGCCATGCATTTTAACCTCGGATGTGCGAACCCCGTGGGCAAAAAAGTCTGAACCACGCAAAGGGCGACTGTCACGATGAGCCCCCCCCGCCCCCCCTCCGTCCCATGGCCCTTCTGCGGCGGGCCCTCCATTCACACCAACGAGGTGGCTTGAATTTGCTCCAGGCTCCGGAAGCCGCCGCGTGCTCCAGTCTTACTAACATCCCTGCGCCGTCTGCACGCGCTCGGCGGCGGCCGCGCGGTCTGAGTCGGTTCCCGGCGGTCGGCCGCCAGCGCAGCCCGGGCTTGGCAGTTGGGGCGCCCCCTCCCCCCGCCCCGCGCCCCGCGCCCCGTGCCCTCCTCGAGCGCCGCTGCCTCGGTCGCCGGCCGAGCGCCACGCGATCTGGCCGCCGCTGGGGCTCAGCGCGCGCTCCTGGCGGTCGCTGCGCGGCTCGGAGCGCCCTCCGGCCCCGCCTCGCGTCCGCGGGAACCCGGCGCCCGGGCAGCCCCGCCCGGATCCGGCCGCAGGGCGCCGTCGCCGCCGGCCTCGCCACGCGGGGCCTCCGCCCGGGCGCCGGGCAGCAGCTGCCTCGCCCGGCCTTGTCGCGGATCGCGCTGCGGCGCGACACCGGGGACCCAAAAGGCGCCGTCTCCTCGCGGGCCCCGCGGCTCCCGTGCGGTCCAGCCGCCTCCCACCTAGGAGAAATCCACATCCGATGGGGGTGTTTTATCAATCCCAGCGTTTTCCCAGGTGTTGTTTTGTTTTTTTTTTTTTTTTAACCTCAATTGTTAATTATACTCCATTCCCTTATGACTCGTCTCTTTCCTCTTTAGGGTTGCAGGTGGTTCAAACTTTTGGCTTCTGGTATTATTAAACAACGTTATTCACTTTTTAAAGGAGGGCTAGGTGGGGGTGGGGAACGGGATGCCGAGTGGGGTTTTAATTTATAGACAAAAATCGTTTCACTGCGTGGCCCAGGCTCTTAATTTCCCCCCTCTGAACCTCAGCTACTTCATCTGCAAAATAAAATGTTGAACAGTTATATCTCACCTGCCTTAGAGTGTAGGTCAGATGACCTCAGGAAGTATCTTCCAGGGCTAGAGTTTGTATGATTTTGTGAGGTGTAGATTTGAAATTTAAGACGAAACATTTCACACTTCACCATTTCTTTGAAGCAGTGAGTGGAGAGCATTTATCTGTGAACCAAGAGTCAGAAGCAGGAGGTTTTTTTCTCTGTCTCCCACCAGTTGGGGCAGGCTTGGGGTCTCCACACTCTGAATGTCAGTGTCACAAACACATAACGAGGAAGTCAGATATGTGGATTATCAGGTCCTTTAGAATTCTTTGTGCCATTGATTGTCTCCACTAATATTGATAACACAAAGTGAATTATAGAGTTTGAGTTTTTCCTTTTTGCCTCATGGTTTCCATCCTGGAGAGAAAAACAAAAGCAAAAACACAACTAGTTCTCTTCTTTAAAATACAAAAAAAAAAAAAAAAAAAAAAAATCAATCCCATTGATCAACGTGGAATACCAAAGACCCAAATCCCTTCCATTACCCTCCACTGTGATTAAAATTGAAGTGTTCTGAAAAATGCCATTTCAAATTGAAAGGAAGCAGAATCTCTTTCTCGTTTCTGTGCCTGTCTCTCTGTCTCTCTCTCTCTCTTTTTTTTTTTTTTTAAAGGAGGCACAGGGGCGTCTTAGGGACATGTCTTTTATGTCTTTTTCATGCAAGCATTTTAAGAGGCCACAAATTAAAGGTAGCTGAGTTGGCTGAATGCTGGCTTTAGGCGTGCCCAATATGAGCAGTGTAGTGCAGTCTTTGAAAATAATCCATAGTATTTTTGCAGAAGGAGTTACTTGTGTTTGCATTAGTGAATCATTTTCATATATGTTGTTGTTTTGACCCATCCTTTCCCTGGGATGCAAGAGCCAACCTTCAGTGAAAGGGGGAGAGGAAGAAGGAAGATGTGTGAGCTCCCCCTGGTGCTCTCCTGCATTCAGACTGACTGAAAGGAATTGCGAGGAAACATGTCTACGCAAGCATAAGGAAAAACAAGTTATCTGGATTATTTCCTTCTGAAAGGCCCATTTCTATGCTGACGGGGAGAATGCTTCAGAGCAAGGACTCCCAGCTTTGGGCTTGGGTTCTGTATGTCACCTTGTCAGTGTAGACCTAGCTTTATTAGCTAATGTCATTTCTGTCAAGAGTTGGAGGAGGAATCCTTGCCTTGTCAGAGAACATGTTTACAAAGCGAAATTTGAAGTGGGGATTTGGCAGCTGCCCTGTGGATGGGATTACTCTTGGAATCAAATTGGATTACTTTTTGTCCAGAATTGTTCTCTTTGTTAGTTTACAGTTATTCATTTGACTGAATAATTTTCACACACTTCTCTGTGTGTATGTAGACATTACAGAGGTGTCATGGGGCTTTCGTATGAGCCAAGTCAACCAGTGGAGCCTTTAAATCTGGACCATATCTTCTAGCCCAATAATAGCCTATGTTCTTAATGGCCTCTTTAACACGCAGGGTCAGAGATTTCTGTGGTCATCTGTAAAGACTGTGGGGGAAATTCCATGCAGTTACTGGATAAATTTGTTACAGTGGACTTCAACAATTTATTAACCTGTGTTCAGTGAGTCCTGCCCTTGGTCCACACTGTAGGAAGTATAAAAGATGTATGAAACATAATCCCTGCTGAGACCTGGTCAAATCAGCCAGGGGCCAACCTTCAGTGTTCATTAACATAGACGGGTCAATATTATCATGATTCTTTCACCTCATAAGTAAATGCAGAGTTTTTATTTCACCTTGTTTCATATGTGGGATTTGGGTTCAGTGGGGAATCTCTTGGAAATCCAAAATTGGATAGGATGATCCCAGCTCTTCTGATGGTTCCTGATGTACTCCTTCACCCTGAACTTGATCACAAGACAGTGAAGCCCATTCAGAAAACCGCAGCAAGTTTTAATTAATGTAGCTCATAATCTCAGGTTCATTCTGCTCTCCAGTTTTTATTTCTCACAACACATCATGCTAGTTCTCCCTTTACCTCTTTGCTAATGTCATTCTGCTCCCTTTGACACAGCCATCCAGCATCTACAATTCTTTCTGTCTAGGGTGAGCCTTGCCTCTTTCCTGACAATTCTCACCTTTTCAAATTGCTCCCTTTTCCAACCTTTTTAGACTTTTTGTTCACACCCCAAAATGCACTCCTCTTGCAGAGAGCCCCACACTCTGAGTTATAAAACCCATGTCTATGTGTTACCTTTCGTTCTGAATTTGAAGGTCTATAGAGAAAAGGTAATGTGTTTCGTTTCTTCTGTATCTTTACATTACCAAAGTGTGCTGAGATTTTTAAATCATTCTCTGTTAAGTGAGTAAATTGAAATAATAATCCTGAGGGATTTTTTTAATCTCAAAAAAATTTTAAGTCCCATGTCTCTTGAAGGAACAATTGTCAAATTAAGGAGCCGTTTCCAGGATTTTAATTTATGTGTCAGTTGTGCTTTGCCTCCACCCCAAAAGGATTTAAGATGGGCTTAAAATATTATAAAAAGTAGACAAGATTATTAATTTTGTTCCTGCAAGCTCTAAAATCATATAGTTTTAGATACCAATTCAAACAATGGAGAGGTTGTTTTTTTGTTGTTGTTGTTGTTAAAGATCACAGGCATGCTTTATAATATCTCTCATTATCAGGTTAAGGAAAAAAATCACAGATAAAAATTTCAGAAATATTTTTGCGTCTTCTTTGCATATCACACACACACATACATACACACTCACACTAGAACTGTACTGGCAGTGAACATGGGTTGTTTAAAGTATAGCTATTCAACTGTCATATAAAGTGAAATCTATATTTTCTCTCCTTATATGACTATATATTTAACATCTCTATGCATATGTGTGTGCATACATATGTATATGTTATATACACACACTCCACATTATTATTTCAAAGGGGATTTTGCTCCTTCTGGCTACCAGCAATAACTAGTCAATATTTACACTCTTGAATATCGATGATATCGTGCATACACAGGAAAGCTGTGGAAAACATCTCCATTTTCAAACAGAGTTTTAATTATTTGTAAAGACTTCAATTGTTCACTATCTAATGTCATGGATTGGTCCTCACAGTATGAAGTGCAACTGTCCAGAACCCCCACAGTATTATAAATAGGCTTCTAAAGCCTGCTTGATTGATGTTTGGCATAAAACGCTATTCCTCTGAGCACATATATTCCTTCTGTTCACCATTTTCATAGAAAAATACCAGGGCTGATTTTTTATTCAAATCTCCAATTTATGCAGGGTTTAAACTACTAAATACTTAAAGCCTTTTTCAGATCTTTTTTTTTTTTTTTCCTTTTCTGTTAGATAGGTAACTAAATCTTTTGCTTCAACACAAATAAGAATTGGAGATTTAGCAGATTCCTGTGGGGGAGAGAAAGAGTTTATTAATTATACTGAGAATCAAATAATATGCTTCTTTGACACTAATGTTCCATCTTTCTCCACCCCAAGTATCCTATGGGACAACTTTAAAGCCTTTATCAGGGTCTAGATTACTGCATTTATGGTTCCTTAGAAGAAGGAATTTAATGAATGGCATTCTGAGTTGAAGGGAGAATTTGAGATGTTTTAAGATTTAAGCTGTAATACTGAAGCGATTTTTTTTCAAAGTATGTCCCAGGGATTGTAATATAAAACATCAAAAAAATAAGCACAATAATGTACATTTTCATGAGTTTTAATAAATTGTTAATACTGATGAAATGTAAATTTTTCCTTCATGGACCCTTATCTGCATTTGACAGAGTCCTACAGAAACTTTAAGTACCCATTTAAAGCAATTTACAAGATATTGTAGAGATTCCCAGCAATAAAGAATGATTAGTGATCTTCTTAAAAATTTTTATATTGACAATATTAAACCAAGTGCCTTATCCGGCTTGAACTGGTTCTGGCTAGTGTTTGTATTGGTGCTTTTATCAAGAGTGCACATTTACTTTATAGACTATATATTAGAAGAAAATTCTACTTGAATTCCATTCTGGAACTACCCTTACTTGATGGATAACAGAGTAGTTAATATTTACTGGGTATTTACTACACATCGGACCCTGTGCTAGGCACATTCCATGTGTTACTGCACTGGGTTTTTACAGTTACTCTAATGGAGGAACATACCTAGCTAACCACTCTTTCAAGGATGAGAAATTTGAAGCAGAGAGAGTGAGGGTGATTTACCCACTATATTAGCCAGTTTAGCCTGCTGGAACAACATACCCTAGACTGGGTAGATTATAAACAACATATATTTTATTTCTCTCAGTTTCTGGAGGTTGGAACTCGAGGATCAAGATGGAGTGGGCAAGGGAAAGAACTTGGCTGTTTTTATAAGGCACTGATCCCACTCATGAAGACCCCACCCTCATGACTTAATCACCTTCCAAAGGCCCCACCTCCTAATACCATCATAATGGGGTTCAATTTCAACATATGAATTTTGAGGGGACATAAGAATTCAGACTGTAGCACCTGCTTAGTAAAAACGGTGAATGTGAAGACTGGAATATAGCAGTCCAGATCCACTGTCAACTATCTGTAAAGGGCCAGATGGGAAATATTTTAGGTTTCGCAGGCCATGCAATCTCTGTCACAACTGCTCAATTCTGCTTTGTTAGTGTGAGAGCCATTATAGATAATATGTAAATGAACTGTGTGGCTGTGTTCCAATAAAGCTTTATTTAACAAAAAACAGGTGATGGGTTGGATTTGCTTTGTGGGCTATAATTTGCTGACCCCTGCACTATCCTATTTGGCCTGCTTCTTCAGTGCAAAGAAAATCCACTAAATGCACATGATTTTGGAACAGGCAGGTCTCCATGCCAGGTCAATCTTATGAGTAGGCAAAAAGCTATGTGAACTGAGGAGCTCAGAAACTACCTCACACCTGGGCACTTGATGTAAACATCATCATTGGAGACTTTGGAAAGCTCTACTTAGAATATACTGTACTTATAGGGGTGGGCTCTTGAATTAACTCGCGAGTCCCCATCATTATTGCCTTGTGAATTACAATTACCATAGTGACGTTGACGTCCATGCCTGCCTAGATTTCTGGTGTCCCGAAGGCCACTTAACCTGACCTAAATTTTCCAGGGATTGTTGGAGCCCCAGGTTTCTCTTACTGCAGGCTCTGCTTTGTGTCATTGGATTTTTAATCTGTTCCACTGGGTCTGTGTGGCTGGACTGGCGACTCATTGGTTTTGTAATGTACTTAGGCCTGAAGATGTGTCTAACACTTCTAAGTCTTTAAATCAAATAGCCCAAGAACTAGTTCCCACTCATCTATTGGCCAAGTTCTCTGCTGCCAGCTATCTCTCTAGAATTCTATTTTTACCCGTTCCTAGACTCTCTATTACTACAGTTCATCCATGATAACGTGTTAGAAAGTACTCTCTCCCCCTGCCAATGCCAGATCCATTGTCCTCCCCATCAGATGCTGTATTCTGTGGGACCAATTGAAATTCTTAGTTAACTGAAACTTATCAGTGGCTGCCTGCCTACCCCAGTGGACAGATGAAGGTCTGGTTTTGGATCCCCTCAGTTTGCTCTAATGGCAAGTTATCAGCTCATGCTTGTCCATGGGGCAGGGAGAGCAAGACTGGGCAAGGCACGGAAAACAAACTCCCCTAGTCTACGACTTTGCCTAAAGTAAAATGTTACTTTTCTTTCATTCTCGAAAGCTAAGTATTATGATTATAGAGTGTATTTATTATAAGAAAATTGCACAAGGATTTGACCTTCTCTTTTTCCGAAATAGCAAGATAAAGAGAACACAATCTTGGCCTGATTGGTAAAATTACAGATGCAACTGAGTGAAAGAGAAACCAAAATTATGGTTGATATTTGAGAAGAACCAAGATTAAACTTCAAATATCATATGGTTAACAATGTTCTTTCTTCCTAACTCAAACATATTTTATAAAACTCAATTTTTATCCTAAATCTCTGTGATGATTTTTATATTAAAGAACTGAGTGGAATTTTTAACCAGGAGGAAAATTCTCTGGTGTTGGATTTAATCCTTGAAATCAATCAACAAGTCTTTTAAGGTTCTTTAAATCATCACGACATGAAAGGGCTCTTGGGGTTCAAAGCCAAAGAAGTAATCCCTTGTCTTGTGTGTGACTGAAAAGAATGATTGTAAGTAGTGATCCCTGCTCTTATGTAGATTATAGTGTCATTGCAGAGATAAAATTAAGGCATAAGACAATTAGAACAACCAAACAGGATAGCACTCAGTCTATGAGTTCAGAGTAGGAAAGGACGATGGATCAATGGAGTCAGTGCTTTGTAGAGAAGGTTGAGTTTGAGGTAGTTGATATCTGAGAACTACTTATCATTTTATACAAGAGAGCAACTTGAGTGTGGGTTCTTTGAGGTCAGAGGTGTCTTAATCTCTTCAGTAGCTCAAATACAGGGTACACATCATGCACGGTAGATGCCTAAGAAAAATTTATTTAGTACAAAAATGGAATTTCAGTGATATGGCTTATTTATTGGAGAGATTGGAATCAGGAAAAAGAGATGGTGATCTATTTGATGAGCTGCAGTATGCTTGATTGCTTTTGCCTGCCAAGGCCTATAATAGCTACCAGTATTGGGTCACCTCTCAAGACATATTCACTAGATGCAACAAATTGGTCTTGGACATCGATCAGCAAGTTTTTCAAGTGTTTTTGATATTCCAAATAATATAAACTTCAAATTTAATGCAGAGAACTAGATCCCTTTCTTGAATGAAACCATGGGATAATTGTGACTGATTGTATTTTCATGGGAAGTAGCATGGTAGGAAATCTCATGGGCACAGGAGTCTGATCGCAGTAAATAACTTGCCCACACAAGTTCTTTGTGTGTTATTTGCTGGGGAACCTTTGCTAATGTCATATTCCTGTGCCTCAGTTCTGTGACTTGAAAAATACAGATAATGATGTCTATCCAGTTGGATGTTGGTGAGGATAAGCATGTATAAAACGCAGACTCTGGTGCAGGATAAACCATTCACAGAGAGGCTTTTTTCACTTTCCTTTCTCTGCCGAAAGAATTGAATGAGAGCCTGGGCTTGGGTGAAGCCAGGGCATCCTGAAGGTCCTGGGCTACAAGACTGGGGTGGCACTGGGTGATGAGCACCAGCCCCATGGATGCCATCAGTGTGCAGGTTGGGATGTTAGTCCTGAACATGAAGCAATTCTGCTGGTGAGTGCAGATAGAAAAGCTCTGAGAACCAAGTTAGCCTTGGGAAAATCCATTGCTATGAACCAAGAGGCAAAAGGAAAAAAGGCAATGGTTAAAAAAAAAAAAAAACATACACACACACACACACACACGCAATGAAAGGCAAACAAGCAAAAGAGACAATATTGTTGGTGAATAAGAACACTATGTAAGTGCTTTAGATTTTTGCAGAGTTATCTCATTGTATGTACATGGTGGGTTAACTAGTAAAAATGAGTCCTAATGAAAGCTTAAAGTGAGCCAGCTGTGTTCAGCTAAAAAGGAGTGCTTTTTCTTCTTCATGTGAGCAAGAGGAGTGGGCCTGTTTAATTAAGAAGAAGAATGTTGGTAAAAACTGGGGCATGATTTTATTTCTGCTGTGGTGGAAACAAGTTTTCCAAACAATTGAAGGCTGTTGCTGCCATACTGTTAGTGGAAGTTTCTAGAGCCTGGATATTTTCCATAGGAGCTTCCATTCAGTGTCTAGCAGGCTGTTCTCATAGGCGACAGTGGATGGAACAATGGACCGGAGTCTGGGTAGAGGCTGATGCCCACAGAGCCCAACTTTTCACTCTGACTTCTCCCTTTGTTCTCTTTCCCAGTCCTTGCCCTGGGTGCATAGATGTGCTGAGTGAAGTGTTGTTGCAGCAGCTCCCAAGACCCTTGGGTGTATGTTGATTCACCTTGGCTAGCGTGCGCCTATCCTGAAAATCGCTGTGTAGGCCTCTCCTAACCCAGGTACCCCTGTGCAGTGCATTGGGGCATCAGCTCAGCTGCCTGCTGCCCACATGGGATCTGTTCATCACTATGGTCACCTCTGAAGCCACTGAGTGATTTGCCAAGCTTCGTGGGGGAGAGATAAATCAGCTGGGATTAGAATACAGGTCTTCATGTTGTTGAGGTTTCTTTCTGTGGACCAGTGACAGGGGAGGCAACTTCTCTATCCCTTTTGCCCACGCCAGGATGGCATATCATAACTAGGACAAGAGAGTGTCACTTGGAAACACATACTCAAATCGTTCTAAGTGCCAGATTGCTGTTCAGAATCTTCTTGGTTAGTGAATAAGCAAACGTTGTAGGTGGTGCTAGTGACCATATGACATAGTGACCTGAGAAGCAGCGACATGAAGGAAAGTGAGAAATGAGAAATGTCTCCTGGATTTGCCAGCTGCAAAGGAATGGTGACCTTTTAAAAGCCTAGTTTCGGTTCTGCAGTGAACATAGGGTTGCAGGGACCGAGAAAAGAATGGATGAGGACAAAGTGTTGGTTAGGCACGAAACAGAAAAGAAAAAGTTTGGAAGGAGACTGAGTCAGAACCTGTGGCCAGAACACAGCTCTGTCTCCTGGCAGACTGGATCAGGGGCCAGGTCGCTGTGACCCCCAGGCTCAATGGCTCAATGGCTGCGTCCCTCTCTTTCAATGCAATGTGTTACTCAGCAGTTTATATTAGCCAGGTGAAGGAATTGTATTCTAATATATTAATACATTTAATACATTAGTGGGTGTTTGTCTATCCGCGAGGTAAAGGCAGTTCTTTACTCGTTTTCTAAGGAAGTCCCCCATCCCACTGTTCTCTGAAACCCTTCCGCCTCCCCACCCCCACCCTGCTGCAGGACTAGACAGCTAGACAGTGAATCATCCAAAACAAAGGCTGAACACATATGAAAATCTTCTGGCCTTAGTTGTAAATGAGAAAGATTTGGATGCATACTTGTTGAGCAAGTTTTTCTTGCTTTCAGAGACTAATCTAGTTCAAAGATTAGATTATAGATCCCCAAGGGCAGGGAAGGAGAGGTGAAGGTATCAGACAAATGGAGAGCAGGCCCACAGGTCTCTACCAGGAAAGGCTCTCTTTGTCCCCCACTCCATTGAGGTACACGGGAGTCTACTTAATACCCTTTATCATTGCCAACTGGTGAGAACCAGCCCCAGCAGCACTCAGCATGTCACTGCAGAGCCACATTCGTGCATTCCCTAAGATCCTGCCCACGCCTCGTCTGATTTATTCCAACCCGGGTGGTGGAGTCCAAGGTGGTGATAACAAGGAAAGGAACCCCCTCCTCTTGCCAAAGGGTCATTAGATGCAACTGGATCGAAATCTTCCACGGGACAAGGAAGGTCCTATTATGTAGGTGCTTATGAGTTTGTCTTCCCCATTTTACTGGAATATTCTTGAAGGCAAGGACCATCTCTTTTCTTACCTTTGCATACTCCAAACTTGAGATAGTACTTGGCACAGAGCTGAATTGATGTTTGTTGAACGAATAAATGAGTGAATGGCTGATTGACGAATGAATAAAGGGAACATGTTTAGAAGTAGAAGTCAGAAGAAGCCAAACAGAAAGAAACAGAGGAGGGACTAGAGATGTTTGAGGAGGACGACTATTTGAACTGCACCAGGAAGCGACTGGGGAACGAGAGCTTGAAGCGTAAATCCACGTTTTTTCACAGCTTGAGAAAAGGGAGGACATGATAGATGGTAAGTTCCTAGCATGTTGGGATGAAAAAAAAAAAGATTTTTTTAATAGCCATAGTTAACACTAAATTTATTTTCTTCATTGTTGCATTTCTGATCATAATATGTGTCCAGTAGAGTTAACAGGTAATAAATGATCAAGAGGCTCTGGGAGTCTATAAAAGAGAAAGTCATGGGGTATTATTTTAAGTCTTTCAGTTTTCATATTTAGAAAAGCATGTCACGATCGTCATCAGATAATTCTCTTTATGATCTGAAAACAGAATTCTGCTGTACAAGTGTGTTCAAAGTGCCAGATAGAATTGTGTGTTCTTAGAGCTTCAAGCGGTTATGGATTTATTCATTCACTAATTTTTCACTCTGGTTCCTTTATGCACTCCTTTAGAGGCATGAACGAAGCTCCCGTTAATGTGGAGATGCTACGAGGTGCCAAAGATCCAAAGAGGAACACGACGTGGCCCCTTTCCAGGGAGTTCACAGTCTAGCAGGGGAGACAGACACCTCAATGTGTACTTATGAGTCAGTGTGCTATGCCAGCACTGAAGCCTGAGTGCACGAATCCCGAGTCTGACCCCTGTCTACCCTGTCCCGACATCTCTCAACCCAAACTGTTGGGTCAACTGCTTGCTTCGTCCCCCAGGCTGGTCTCTAGGTCTTCTATCTAGAACTCCAGACTCCAGCCAGGACGGGAGCTCTGCTTGGTTCTTCCCAGTCTGTCTCCTAGGAACGAGATCTTGCCTCCTTCCCCAGCAAACGTACCTAGACCTTGTGTTCTCCGTTGGCCTTGACCCCACTACCACTTTGTTCCAAATGTTGCTGAACTCACATCTGACTGGATGTGGTCTTTACGCGCTAGCTCTGGACTCCCTGACCACCCCCTTTTAGGACTGTTCTTGGCATTTAGGTCGGTCTTCCCTCTCCTCATTGCAGGTCTTTCCTCCTCTATGCAGTGCCTCGTTTTAAGGTTTGCCAGCCCGTCTCAGGTGAAGGTAGACTCAAGACAGCCCCTCCCACTAGCTCTGCCAGAGTCCTGAACTAGGATGATCCTTGTGAATGTCTCTTGTCATAGAAACTTCCTTTGGATACCCTTTAGAAGGAGAGAATGAACTCTTGCTCCTGTCAGGGCTGGTCCGGACCTACAAAGGGGGTCATGTCACCGGGCAGCCGAGGAAGACTGGTGAGGTAAGAAGTGACATGTCACCCTATCCTTAACTCCATCACTCAGAAGCCAAACTCTGTACCCATTCCGGTGAAGTGTAAAACTGTGGATTAAATAAGCTGATAGAATATATGTAATGTTAGCAGAAAAGATATAAAAGGAAGGAAATATTTTTCAATCTCTAGTTTTAATCTCTAGATCATGTTAATACATTTTGGCATGTACTTCTTGGTCTGAGAGGGTATTTCATTGGAATATAACGAGGTTTAAGAAAAACTTTCTTTACATAATATCACTCCTTAATTTAACTAACCTTTAGAATTACTTTTGTTGCTGAACCGATTTGTCAATTTGCCTCACAATGTTGTATTTCTCTGTGCAAGAATAACTGTTTAAAATATATAAAGACACCACAAAAAAGGGAAAAAAAAACCCAGCCCTCAAACTGTTATATTTTGGAGGCAAGAGAGCTATTTCAAAATCAGAGCACTGCAGTCTTAATTTCCAGCTTTCAAGTCTGTTAAAAAATAAGTATTTATGTACTTTAAAGCAGGCAGAAATAACTTCTTTATTGTAAACAGGATATCAGTGAAAATTGAAATTTTTGAGCTGATGGAGAAAAGAATCGTGAATCATCAGTTTGTCAAATGTCAACATCGGCTCAAGCAAATTTGGGTTGACTTTTCAATAGGTTTCTGATAGCTGGGGTAGTGGAACTCACTAGGTCCGGGGGAGCAGACACGGATATATTCCCTGTTTGGGGTAAAATGGCATCTTGCTGCTAAAATGAGCTTCACACGTTAGCCGGAAATCATTAGCTTGGTGACTTTCCCGATACCCAGAGATGCTTGCACGGGGAATAAATTTCTATGTCGAAGCATTTGACAAGCCTTAGTTCCTGATGTCTCACACCCAAGCCTTACTTTATAGTCACATCTGTTAGTTTAAAGCATTTTTAGTTTATTGAAGAAGGCTTCACAAAGAAAAAACAGATGATGAAAATCTCATCTGTCAAAACTGTTATTAAAACCAGTAACAGTGTGAAATTTTGTTTAAATTGAAAGCATCATTTATTTTTATCAAACATTTTATAAACAATCACATTTGAGAAAGATTTGGGGGACCTGGAGAGCCCTCAACAAAATGCAACTCATTATGTCGCTTTGTTGTTGAACGTGTGGCTCAGAGATAGGCTGGGGCTACTTTCCTCTCTCCCTGGGCCAGACCAGAGAGGTGGAGAGATTACCAGGAGCAGAGGTGCCAGCTTTGAGGAGGAAAAATGAGCAGGACAGAGGAGGAGGCCTGAAATGGAGGCTGGAGACCCATGTGGTGGTGGCAGAGAGTGGGGGGCACCTCACCTGCCCTCTTCTGATGGACTAAGGTGGGGAGACACAGCGTGTACCCTGAAGTCCCTTAGAAGGTTTGGGGAAAAGAAAGGAAAAGAGAAAGGATATTCTTGGAAAGAATGAGCAAGGCTTCCTTTCTTTTCTTGTGTGCAGACAGTTGATTTCATGCTCTGATCTGCGACTGATATCAAAGGGTGTTTCACAGCCAGAAGGAGTAGAAGCCAGCCTTAAAAGGGGAAACAAGATGAACATCAAATCCATTTCGTTGAATCCTCATTCAATCCAGATGTTTGGCAATGTGGAGACAAAACATCCGACACTTCGCTATTGTGTAGACTCAACCTTAGAATATACAAAAGATCCAGTTTCAAGATCTCAACCGTGTCTCATACTTCTTTGGCTGTTTGGTATTAGCGGCTTTGGAAAAGAAAACGTGTCTAAGCAAAGTAGACCCATGTAAATCTGAATGATTTGTCCAAGCAGTGACCTTTCTTTTCTTTTCTCTGGGCGAGACTGTGCTTGATTTTGTCACACTTTGAGATCAACCCCTGGGGGACAGTAAAGGTTTCTCACAGGGCACAGGCTCTGGAATGGGGGGCACAGGTTCTGGAAGGGGGGCAAGGCTCTGGAATGGGGGGCACTGGCTCTGGAATGGGGGCGCACAGAGTGTTCAGGAGCTTTCCAGAGCCTCAGCTTTCCATTCACACTTTCCTAAAGCTCATTGTTCTAAGGACTTGTCTATTCTCCTTTCTTATCTCCCCCTTGGCAATCCTTCCTGCTTCTATTTGTAGAAGAAAACCTTATCTCTTACTCATCCTGGATCTCACTGGAGAATGCTGTCCCTGGAGAGTAAAGAACTTTCTGTTAGAGAAGAGTTTTTTTCATGTATTTTGAAAGCATGTGATGGTGGATGTGAAATTAGGTCGTGTATGATTGAGGGGCCTGGTGGGGGGTAGAATGGCACACTTCACCCAAGGAATTGAACTGGGTTTACTAAAAACACAGTTTACAGGGGCACCTGGGTGGCTCAGTTGGTTGGGCCTCCGACTCTGGATTTTGGCTCAGGTCATGATTTCACAGTTTGGTGAGTTTGAGCCCCGCGTTGGGCTCTGCACTCACAGCATAGAGCCTGCTTTGGGTTCTTCTCTCTCTCTGCCCCTCCCTTGCTTGCACTCAAAAGTAAATAATATAAACAAACAAACAAACAAACAAACAAAAAACAGTTTACAAAGGTGTGGCCGGGGTTATGTGAAACCTAATTTAGGGTAGGGGAGGAGCGGCAAAATCCTGAAGGTGTAAATGGAGGAGCAGTTACCTGTTCCTGAAGAAAGTGAATTTTATCTCAGGAGAGAGCTGGTTAGCTGTGCCCTTTGGTGGAAGATGGAGCCGACCTGTGTTCTAGAAGGAAGGAAACCAGGATACATGTCTTGACCACACTGTCTCCTGGCTGTCCAGTCTCCAATCCCAATTTGTTAGAAGTGGTGATGGCCCTTGATCTTTCACCATTAATGTGAACAGATGTAGGTTTTACATTTTTTGTAGATGTCCTTTCTAGCACAAGGAAATTATTTTCTATGTATAATTTTGGAGAGCTTTTATCATGAATTTCTGCTGAATTTTGTTGAATAATTTACTGATAATCATGTTTTCACTTACATCCTATTAATAAGGTGCAGTATATCAATTGATTTTAAATGTTAAAGTAAACTTCCATTCTTGAAATAAACTACACTTGGTCATGAAGTACTATCTTTTTTATGTCATGCAAATTCTATTTGCTAGTATTTTAAGAATGCCTGTGGCTGTGTTCATGAGGGATTTTTTTTCCTTGTCTTTCTTGTAATGTGTATGTCTTGTTTTTGTTGTTGTTGTTGTTGTTGTTTAATCAGGGCAATGCTGGAATCATAAAATGAGTTGGAAAGTATTTCCTCCTCCTCTGTTTCTTGAAAGAGTTTATGTGGGATTGGTAGTGGGATTTCTTCATTAAATGCTTTAAGGAATTATGAATTCAATTTCTTAATTGATACAGAAATTTGCAGGTATCTCCTTTTTTCTTGAGGGAGTTTAATAGTGGCTTTCAAGAATTTGTCTTTTTCATTTAAATTGTCAAATTTGTTGCATACAGTTGACATATTTATTATCCTTCTATTGTTTATAATATCTGTAGTAATGCTCCCTTTTTCATTCCTGATATTGATAATTTGTGACTTCTCTATTTTTTTGTCCTGATAAATCTAGTTAGTAGCTTACCATTTTACTAATCTTTTCATTAGTACACTTAATTAGGACGCTTAACCGACCAAGCCACCCAGGTGCCCTGAGACTTTTATTTTAATAGAAGCATTTAAATCTGTAAATTTCCCCCCAATACTGCTTTAGCCACCTCCCATAAATTTGGACATGTATTTTCATTTTCCTTCAGTTAAAAATAATTTTAATGTTCTCTATGAAATTTTCTTTGAGCTGAGGGTTGATTAGAATAAGTATGTTGTTTGTCAAATTTTCAAAGATATGTTCAGGTATTTTTCTGTTACTGGCTTCTAATTTAACCACATTATGTTGGAGAACATAATCTATATGACTTCAATCCTTTTATTCTATTGAGACTTCTTTGTGGCCTAGAGAATGATCCATCTTTGTGAACACTCCATGTATACTTGAAAAGAATGTGTATTGGGGCGCCTGGGTGGCGCAGTCGGTTAAGCGTCCGACTTCAGCCAGGTCACGATCTCGTGGTCTGTGAGTTCGAGCCCCGCGTCGGGCTCTGGGCTGATGGCTCAGAGCCTGGAGCCTGTTTCCGATTCTGTGTCTCCCTCTCTCTCTGCCCCTCCCCCGTTCATGCTCTGTCTCTCTCTGTCCCAAAAATAAATAAACGTTGAAAAAAAAAAAATTAAGAAAAGAATGTGTATTCTGTTGCTATTGGATGAGTGTTTTACAAATGTCTGTGAAATCCAGTTGGATGATGGTCTTGCTCAATCTCCTTATTTCTTCATTGACTTCCTGTTGTGTCATACTGTCAATGGCAGAGAGAGATGTGTTGAGGCCTCAACTATAATTGTACATTTGTTTGTTTCTCATTTCAGTTCTTTCAGTTTTTGCTTCACGTATTTTCAAATTTTGTAATTAAGAGTGGTATGAGGGTTCTTCAGAGGAATAGAATCAATAGGATATGTATGTATATATAAATAGATAATAAATTTAATATTATGTCATATTATATAAATTTATATATAATCATAAAATTAATATAACATTAAATAAATATGATAAATAGATTAAAATTTTTAAAAAGTTTATTTATTTTGAGAGAGAGAGTGAGCACGAGTGGGGACGGACAGAGACAGAGAGAGAATCTCAAGCAGGCTTCAAGCTGTTAGTGCAGAGTCCAATGAGGGTCTCGAACTCACGAACTGTGGGATCGTGATGTGAGCCGAAATCAAGAGTTGGACCTTTAACAGACTGAGCCACCCAGGTGCCTCAAATAGATAGGTTTATTACTAGGAATTGACTAAAGCAGTTATGGAGGTTAAGTCCCATTCTGTTGTTTGCAAACTGGAGGACCAGGAAAGTCAATGATGTAAGTTGGTCCAAGTCCAAAGGCTTGAGAACCAGGGGAGTTTATGGTATAAATCTCAGTCTTAGGACAGAAGAAGATGAGCTGAGATGTCCCAGCTCAAGCAGTGAAAAGGAATGTATTCCTCCTTCCTCTGCCTTTTGTTCTATTTGTGTCCTCAACAGATTGGATGATGCCCACTCACATTGGGAAGGGCAATCTGCTTTACTGAAATCACTAATTCAAATGATAATCTCATACAAAGAACACCCTTACAGACACACCCAGAAATAGTTTGATCTGGTCATCCTCAGGCCAGTCAGGTTGACATGCAAAATTAACCATCACAGGGGCATACATATGGATTCTGTCATTTTGATTAATTATCCTCTTTATCGTTATTTAATATCCCTTTTATACATGGCATTGTTACTGTTCTGAAGTCTAATTTGTCTGATATTAATATAGCCATTCCAGTTTTCTTAAGATTAGTATTTGCATGGTATATCTTTCCATCTTGTTACTTTTAGTTAGCTTTATACTTAAAGTGAGTTTCTTGTAGACAATATAGAGTTAAATCTTGATTTTTCATTCATTTCAGCAACCTGTGCCTTTTAATTGGAGAATTTAGAGCATATTTGTTAATTCCATTACCTCTGTCATTTCTGGGTATATTTCTATTGACTAGATTTTCTTCTGGTATGTACCATATCACATTTTCCTGTTTTTTCACATATCATAATATTTTATTTGATGAGGGACATTGTGAATTTATACTTCTGGGTACTGGATTTTGTTGTATTCCTTTAAAGAATGTTAGAATTTGTTCTGGCAGATAGCTAAGCTTCTTGTAGCTTAGTTGGATCATGTTGAGGCTTCAGGTTTTTTTTAGAGCTGGTCTAGATTAGTCTATACTCTAGGACAAATTTAGGCTCATTTTTAAGGTATGTTCCTTTTTGAGTCTCTACTGAAGTATATATTCCCTGATGTGTCTCAACTCTAACCAATGGGAAATAAAATTATTCCTGTCCCTACTTTTTTTTAGTCTTTTTTAAAAAAATGTTTATTTATATTTAAGAGAGAGAGAGTGTGAATGGGCAAGGGACAGAGAGAGAGGGAGACACAGAATCCAAAGCAGGCTCCAGGCTCTGAGCTGTCAGCACAGAGCCCGACAGAGAGCTCAAACCCACGAACTGTGAAATCGTGACCTGAGCCGAAGTCAGACGCTTAACTGACAGCCACCCAGGCACCCTGAATTTTTCTTTCTTTTTTTTTTTTTTTTTTTTATCTTACGGCTCCTTGGTAATTGTATTTTCCCCCAGACATTTTCTTGTTCAAATTTGTGGAATTTTACCCTGTATGTACATATACTGGTATTCAGCCAAAGACTTAAAAAGACTCCTATTCAAATTTCTGGAGCCTTTTCTCTGTGTAGATTTCTTTCCTCTGATAGCCTATCTTGCATATTTTAGCTACATCTGCCACTCTGAACTGTAATCTCTATCTCTTCTACTCAACAATGCTTGAGTTTCCCCTCCCTGGGCTTGAGGTTTGCAAATTACTTCAAGGCAGAATGCCAATGCAAGTGAAAGACTCACCTAATTTTTTTTTCTCTCTCTCTCTTTCAGAGATTACAGTCATGTGCTGCCAATTGATACCTGAAGACAGTTGTTTCATATGTTTTGTCCAGCTTTCTATTTGTTTACAGCAGCAGAAAGATAAATCTGGATCCCGTTACTCCCTTACAGCTGGAAATCAAAGTCCTTGTGTCAACTTTGATCTCTCTCTCTCTCTCTCTCTCTCTCTCTCTCTCTCTCTTTGTTTCTGCATCCAAGTTGTTTCTGTTCCCTCCCAAGTCCTGTCACTGTGATATCTGTCACAAGTCACCTCATTCCCATTGCCGTGGCTTTCCTTCAGTCCACAGTTACCTATCTCCTGAATAATCACAAAAATCTTTTACCTGGTCTTCCTACTTCTAGACTCCACCCCCCAATCTAGCTGGTTCACTCTATTTGCCAGAATGATCTGCCTAAAATTCTTCCAAATGTGACTTAAAAATCTCTTCACAATCTTCAGTGGCTCTATCTTGGTAGCAGAGTAATTAAACACTTTTTAATATTGGTGATAAAACAACTTTATGCTCTTCTCTTTTACTTCCCTCTGTCATTTTATCTGCCATTGCTTCCTTTCCCTCTCCTTGTCTAATCTTTTCTATTACATTTTTCTCTTCCTTACGTATTAAAATTCTTCCTATGTTCATGACCAAAATTCATGTCTTTTGCAATGCTCTCCTTAATCTCATTTCTTAAAGTATCTCTTCCTTCTCTGAATTCTGAGCATAAATTGTTCATACTTCTCATGGCACTAATTTTTTTTTTATTATTGAGGTATGATTAGATACAATGTTATATTAGTTTCAGGTGTACAACATATTTGATAATTCTATACATTACTCAATGTTCATGATAAGTATAGTCACCATCTGTCACCATACATTATTACACTATTATTGACTATAATCCCTATGCTGTACTTTTTATCTCTGTGACTTATTTATTTTATAACTGGAAGTTTGTACTTTTTAATACCTTCTATGTATTTCACCCCTCTGGCAACCACCAGTTCATTCTCATATTTAAGAGGCTGGTTTTTTTTTGTTGTTTTTTTGTTTGTTCATTTGTTTTGTTTTTCACTTACATAAGTGAAATCATATGGTATTTGTCTTTCTCTGTCTGACTTATTTCACTTAGCATAATACCCTCTAAATCTATCCACACTGTCCGAAATTGCAAGATCTCATTCCTTTTTATGGATGAGTAACATTACGTTATATACATAATAACAACAAAAAAAAAGATATACCACATCTTTTTTATTCATCTATTGATGGACACTTGGGTTGCTTCCATATGGATCTTGGCTATTGTGAATAATGCTGCAATAAACATAGAAGTATACATATCCTTTCTTTCTTTTTAATTTTTTTCAATACTTATTTGAGAGAGAGTGAGAGAAACAGAGTATGAGCAGGGGAGGGGCAGAAAGACACACACACACACACACACACAGAATGCAAAGCAGGCTCCATGCTCCGAGCTGTCAGCAGAGAGCCCAACGTGGGGCTCAAACCCACAAACTGCGAGATCATGACCTGAGCCGAAGTTGGAAGCTCAACCGACTGAGCCACCCAGGTGCCCCTACATATCCTTTCAAATTAGTGTTTTTATTTTCTTTGGGTAAATACTGAGTAGTGGAATTACTGTATCATATGTTTATTTCTATTTTTAATTGTTTGAGGACACTCCGTACTGTTTTCCACAGCAGTTACACCAATTTGCATTCCCACCAACAGGGCACAAGAGTTCCTTTTCTCCACATCCTTGCCAGCACTTACTTCTTGTCTTTTTTGATAGTGGTCATTCTGACTGACGTGAAGTGATATCTTACAGTGGTTTTGATTTACATTTCCCTGATGTTTAGTGATGCTGAGCATTATTTCATGTGTCTGTTGTCCATCTGTATGTCTTCTTTGGAAAATATCTGTTCAGGTCCTCTGCCCATTTTGAATCAGATTGTTTGGGGTTTTTGGCGTTGAGTTGTATAAGTTCTTTATATATTTGGATACTAAACCTTTATCAGATATATCATTTGCAAATATCTTCTCCTATTTCCTAGGTTTCCTTTTTTCTTTGTTAATGGTTTCTTTTGCTGTGCAAAAGCTTTTTATATTGGTATAGTCCCAATAGTTTATTTTTGCTTTTATTTCCCTTCCCTGAGGAGATGTATCCATAAATATGTTGCTAAGGCTGATGTCCAAGAGATTATTACTGCCTATGTTTCTTTTAGGAGTTTTATGGTTTCAGGTCTCAAACTTAGGTCTTAATCCAGTTAAGTTTATTTTTGTGTATGGTGTAAGAAAGTGGTCCAGTTTTATTCTTTTGCATGTAACTGTCCTGTTTTCCTGGCACCATTTATCGAAAAGATTGTCATTTCCCCATTGTATATTCTTGTCTCTTTCATCATACATTAATTGACCATATAGGCATATGTTCATTTCTGGGCTCTCTACCCTGTTCTGTTGATCTGTGTGTGTATTTTTGTGCCAGAACAATACTGCTTTTATGACTATAGCTTTGTAGTGTATCTCGAAATCTGGGATTGTGATACATCCATCTTTGTTCTTTCTCAAAATTGCTTTGGCCGTTCGATATCTTTTGTGGTTCCGTACAAATTTTAGATTCATTTGTTCTAGTTCTGTGAAAAATGCTACTGTGTTTTGATAGAGATTGAATTTATAGATTACCTTGGGTAGTATGGACATTTTAACGACATGAGTTCTTCCAATCCATGAGCATGGTATATTTTTCCATTTGTTTATGTTCTCTTCAATTTCTTTCATCAATATCTTATAGTTTTCAGAGTATAGATCTTTCACTTCTTGATTAAATATATTCCTAGATATTTTATTCCTTTTGGTGAAATTGTAAATTATTAATTTCTCTTTCTGCTACCTAGTTGTTAGTGTATAGAAACACAACAGATTTCTGTTTTGCTTTGTTTTTGTTGTTTTTGTTTTTGCACGCTGCAACTTTGCTGAATTCACTTATTAGTTCTAACAGTTTTTTGGTGGGGTCTTTAGGGTTTTCTCTTCTCATGGTGCCTTTTACTTTGTGTGGCTTTGTCAAAATTCTTTATGAACCAGTATTATAGACAGTAAGTATTGATGATATAGACTGTAATTTTTTTCTACATTTAATAATAAATAATGGCAGTGGATTTCATTGAGTTGGTGCCTATTAAAGTGTTTCTGAAGAAAGTATTGCCTATACGAACATCTCAACATTTAAAAGTTATTTTTCTTTCAGGTTTGCTGCCTTGATTCCAGAACAGTAGTCTAACATTGACCACTCACCTGGGATAAGATTTAAAAGCAACTCTTCTGTATCATAGTCCACATCATATCATTATTACAGATTGATATCACATGTAGTATCATTAATTTGACATAGTAAAGACAAATACTATTGTCTATTGATATTTAGTGTCTCTCTTTTTCCTGTTTTTATATATTTTCAGATGTATATGTTTCTTTTTTACTAGATTATGAGCTCTATACAAATAAGGCCTTTATCAGCTCTTTACTACAGTCCTTTGTATACACAATTAGAGGTAATACAGCATAACTAAAAGTTATTTTCTGAGACACATACACACACACATTTTGGTTTACTGAGCATGGGCCATCACGTGTTAATGACATAAATAGATAAATTAATTAATTAAATGTGTGTCTTTACATAGTGCTCAATATGTATGTGCTACATACAAAAATTGAATGTGAAAATACTGATATTTTATTGACTATTGCTTGCTTAATGTTAGAAAATAATATTAGGATATTAGCTCTAATATGTATAGTCCATATCTGATAGTCAGAGATACTTTAGTTTAAGTGTCTCAAATTGTGAGGATTCAATTATTTTCTTTAGAAAATGCTTGTTTCTCTCAACCTCATTATCAAAACACTTTCTGCACACTTTGCGTAAAATTACCTTTTCTTCATTGTAATTACACAACTCCAAATCACTTTTCCTCATTGGTATTTGATAATTATAAGCAAAGGAGCAAATAGAAGAACAAGAAATACGTGAGCAATGCAGTCATGCGTTTCCTCTTCTTTCTGTTGATAGCACTGACTTCATTGAGATGAAGTGTATTTAATTTCAATTCACTGAATGACCACATTCATAATTTGAGTTCATTCCCATTTCAAGCTGATTTCTTTTAAATTCGATTCAATATACATAATTTTTCTTTAAGCATACATGTCTACATTCCTTTGAACTTGTTTTTATCTAGGGAAGGGGAGGAAGGAAATTAACATTCATTTTGTATCTCCTTTTGACACAGCCTGTTTTTGGCACTTGACACATATTATCTCATTCAATTCTCTCCACAATCCTGAGAAGCCAGAATTATTATTCTCATTTTAAAGATGAAAAACTGATGGCTAGAAACCAACATGCCCAAGATTGTTTAATTAGGAAATGACAGAACCAGAATTAAAACAAAAGCATCCTCCTCTTTTTTTTTTTTTTTTTTTTTTTTTTTACTGCTATTACATTGTTTATTTTCAGGCAAAGATTTTGCAAAAAAAACCCTCATCGGTGACTAGAAAGTTAATAATTTTTTTGAAATCATATCGGTTATCTGTGGTGCGTGTGTGAAATCCAGTGTTAAAAATGTTTATTAGAACATGACACTTGAACATGCTGCACATTAGAATTTTTTGATGTCTCCCTATTTGCTCAAGGATGAGAGGAGGCTTCAAAGAGAAACATTCCAAAACCACATTGTGAAATGGTTTCTTTTTGTGTGGGTTCTTTAAAAAAATTGTTTTTAAAGACAGTGGTAAATTGATCTTAAAAGCCTATCGAGATTAAACTAGGTGGAAACCATCTGTGTTTTTATCATCACCCATGGGTGTGTTAGATTCTGGGTGACAATAATGGAGAATGTGACCACACTCATTTCCAGTCCTAACAATTTGGTTCCATCCAACATGCCACAGGTTTCCCCAGGAGTCTTGCTTAATTGAGTTGTAACTTACCCCTTTTGGAATTATTAAAACTCTAAGCATCCCAATGAGAGACTGTAAATTGTGTATTATGCTGATACTTATGCTTGTTGTTATCTTAGTGACAACACTGTTACAAGTGTGAGGCAGTTTATAAGAAGCATTGGAGTCTGCTCTGGGAAATGTAAATTATAATCTCAAACGATCTATATGAGCTAGGTCAGATCACTTAACCAGCCCCTAGTCTTGGCTTTCTCCTCCATAAAATAAAGGTGTTAAACAACAAAATCACCGGTGAAATTTCCTTTTCTAAACTATTTTCCCCACAAGGGAAAAAGTAATAATTGAATGAATATTAGATGCAACTGTTATGAACAGATTTTGTGCATATTGAAATACATTTTCTATGCCTATACAACCATGTGTGTAGGTATATGTGGGTGATGTGCAACTTTTCTTTTTAGCCCAAATGGGAATATACTATATTCACTGTTCAGTTGAATTTTATAAAATGGTATATATCTTGGAGTTATTTTTTATATTACTATATTTAGATCTACCACATTATTTTTTTTCAAGATTTTTTTTAAATGTTTATTTATTTTTGAGAGAGAGAGAGAGAGAGAGAGAGAGAGAGAGAGAATCTGAAGCAGGCTCCACACTGTCAGCACAGAGCCCGATATGGGGCTTAAACCCACAAATCGGGAGATCATGACCTGAGCCAAAATCAAGAGTCAGTCATTGAACTGACTGAGCCACCCAGGTGCCCCAGATCTACCAAATTATTTTTAATCACTGCATAATATATCTTTGTATGGATATGCCATGGTTTATTCAATCAGTTTTCTGATGATGGACATTTCAGTTTGTCACAATGACAACAGTTCATATATAGGGTATTGTAAATATATATAAGCCAAAAAATGCATAGAATGGATTCCTAGAAATGAAATTATTGGACCAAATTCATTTAAAACATAATTTTAAGATAATGCACGACTGATTTTTTTTTTTTACCATGTAATAACCTCTTTGGGGAAAAATTATATAAACTTATAAAAATTCAAATAATAAACAACAGTGGAAAGAAGGAAGCAAAAATCATTCTAATTCACAGTCATCTAGAAATCACCATTTGTTACATTAGGTAAATACCATAACAGATATCTATTAATGATTATGTGGAAAGAAAGCTAGATAGGTAAAATTTAGTTAAAAAGGACCATGATATATATGCTAATTTAAAAAGTATATTACATTCAACTTCTATTTGGATCTCTCAGAATAAAAAAAAATGAGATAAAGCTGAAGTAATCTCTAAATTTTAGATAAATGTTTTATCACTACAAGAGATAATAGTTTCTAAAAGCTGTTTCTAAAATTAAAAAAGAAGATTCCACAAATACTGAGAATGGAACCCACTCTTACATGATATTCCAGTTTCCTTCCCCAGAGATGCCCACCTCCAAAATTTAACTTAATTTTTTGTTGTCGTTGTTAAGGTCTAGAAACTTTACAGTTTAGTCTGTAATCATCATTACATCAGTTTTTTTGTCATATATTTATATTTAATGGATCCATGACCCATTATATTTTTAAGATCTATGGCTTTTTTGTTTTTGAGTTTTTGATTTTGATTTTTGATTACCTGTATTTAACTGACATTATTATTTTTTCAAGAAGGTGTCAAATTACTTTTTCTAGGTATTTGAGAACATGATTCAGCTGTTTTTATAGAAAAGGGACAAATTGGCCAAATATAATATGACTGGGTCCCATTTTCCTTCAGAATTTTCTAGACTCTGCTATCTTTCATTTTTTAAATTTATATGTATGTATGTATTTATTTATTTCCTTTTATAGTTTATTTACTTTGAGAGAGAGAGAGAGAGCTGGGGAGGGGCAGAGAGAGGGAGAGAAAGAGAATCCCAAGCAGGCTGCACTCTGCCAGCCCCTAGGGGGGCTCAAACCCTCAAACGGTGAGATCATGACTGAGCAGAAATCTAGAGTCGGACACACTTAACCAATAAACCACCCAAACACCCCTCTACTGTCTTTTAAAATAGAGAGTTGCCGTGGAAATTGTCTGGTCCCCTCTTTACTTCCCACTTTGAACATGACTTGCTTTTGCTGTACAGATGTCTGGAGACGTATTTTTTCACATTAAAACAAAAATTTAATGTAAATATGTCTTGATTTTTCTTCTGTCAGAATTTCTTGGAATATGGTGTACATTTCTGATCTGCACATTTTCTTCTTCCTTAATTCCACGGACGTTTTAAAGTGTTGTGTTCTCTAATACTTTTCTCTTTCATTTGTAAACATTTTCTAATTCGACATTAATCATTTTATGTTGAATCATTTTTCTTGGTTCTTCATATCTATTTTCTTCTCTCTGATCTCCATTTCTTCTGCAATTTTTTCCTACCAGCAATTTGATTTCCAGACATGTGGATTTTTCTCTTGCTGTTTCTAACATTTCTGTTAAATCCGTAATGCTATTTTTTGGTTCTCTATTTTCTCGACTCTGTAAGCTCCCTTTACTTTTTATTTTGTATGTTTCGTGATCCACACCACCCCCCCCAGCTCTTACTGAAATTAATTCATGTCATTATTAGGTTCTCTTCTTCCTTTCATTGTGTTTTATTCCACATGGAGTTTTAAATGTCTTTTATTAAATTTAAATGACCCATTCACTCTACTTACTAGAAATGGTGCCTGTCTTTTTCCATTACTGCAATTCTGCAGGGCCTGGGAGGAGCCTCCACTATCATTAGGTTTTGTTCCTGCCATTTCCCCAGGCTGTTTATTCACCCACTCAGTATGCTTCTCTCTAAATTGGGGAATATTCGTGAGAGTAAAACAAAATTTTTCTCTTTTTACATTTTTCTCCAGTTCTATTTCTGGGCAGTAAAAGTACGGTGGCGAGTAATGAAGAATAGTATCAACATCTTTTATTTATTTCATTGGCTACAGCATTTTCAAGATTACAGTATGAAGTTGTTACTCCTTTCTTTGGTTATTCGCTGCTGATATAGTTTTTTTTTTTTTTTTTTAAACCTTGCTTTGAGAGTTTGTATCGCTCATTATGTTAGATCTTTGTGAGGGATATTTTAATTGCCTTTCACATAGAAATATTCTCCATTATAAATACGCTCCAAAATGGTGGTACCAATGCACACTCTTGCCAAAAAAGACCGTGGAAACCCAAACTACTAAACTTGTTAGTCTTTGCTAATTAGATATGCAATAATGTTATTTTATTGTTTTGAGGTACAGCTCTTAGGAACATGTTTAGGTGGAAACATTTTCTTATTGATTTTTAAGAGTTCTTTATTTGCTATGTGAAATGGCTTTTTGCAAGCATTGTCTTCAGTTGATCGCGTTTTCTTTTGGCTTTGATTATGATGTTTTTGTTTATTAGTTTCTAATTTTCATGGAGCCAAATGATATATATTTTTCTTATATTTCTGACTTTTTTGACTTGCTCAGAGAAGCCTTCTAGATTAAAAAAATATATTTCCTGGAGCTGAAAAAATAGAGTCTTGGTCCCCCCAACCCCAGTACATATACACACACACAGAAGCCTGAGTCCATGAGCAAGGGGCTAGCATGTATGTTTTAAAAGCTTTCCCTGGCTGGGACTCATTGGACCTTGATAGTCTCTACCGAGCCTTCCAAATATGACATACTATGACTGTAAGTGATATTTCACAAAAAGGAAAGTAGCAAATGTTTTGTGAGGGGGAAAAGGCACTAGAGGCATTCATTTTTTTAAAAAGGTATGTTTCTGCATCAGGACTTCATAACATACAGAGATTTATAAAGTACGATTTATTCTCACTATTTAGAGAAAAATGGCAAATATAGCGCCATCCCTTCTTGGAGACCTTTGTTGAGATCAGAAAAGGGAGGGGCCAGTCTTTTAACCAAAAAACTAAATATACCTTCATGATATTAAAAAATCACTTGGTGAAGGGCATGAAACACGAATGGGTTATTGCTAGGTTGGAAGCCAAGCATATCAAAGGGACAAGAAAGGGAAGAAGTGGGGGGCGGGAGGCGGGGAATGAATATTTAGTAGAGCCTTATTGTCACTGTTATCTCAGAAACACATTTTATCAAAGAAAAAAAAAGCCGGTTAAATTATTACAGACATGTGCCATCCCATCTTCTGAAGTGGTTCTATTAGAATATCCTATTGTTATCGAGGATGTTTCGTAGACAGGATATCTTTTCTGTTCAACATGATAAGGTAGAGAACATGTAGCCAAGTGAAATTATCCAAGTGGCAGAACATTCGCGTATAAAATAATTTATGGTTCACCATAAATGTTGTGAAATCTGGGACTTGTACAATGCTGAGTTATGAATTCAGCCCTTGTTAATGTTTCCTTTGCAATACGTGGTGGGAAACAGCTATTAAAAATACTAGCGTCACTATTTATTCAGATTCCACATCACCAGAATAAATTGCCTGAGAGGAAACATCTTGTTCGTAATGATTTGGAATACAGAGCTTAAAGTTTCATGCGCTGAATGTCTCGCTTTATAATAAGGAAGCATTCATAATGTATGTGTGATATTTGTTAGTGCTTAAGATATAGCTAAATGTTTCATGAAAGAGCTATTGTGCACCTGATTTTACAATAAACAGTTAAAACTCCTGGAGTAGATTTGATGCAAGTGGAATGTTTGCTTAGATTTAGCAAAGAGAAATACTGTGAATAATTCACAGGGTGTAATTTGATTCAATACTTTCCCTGGCCTATGAGGTATATGGACCTACTATTTTTCCACGTATTTTTGTTCTTTTCTTCAGGTAGCAGTTCCTTTTGGCTTGTTGGCAATTCAGCTCTGGGGTCCATTGGAAAATAAATTTGGAAGATACACTGATGGATCAGAGAGAATCTTGTGGCTTCTCTACATAATCTCAGAGGCCTTCAGGTAGACCACCTGCCATCTCTTTTGAGAAAGACAGTGAAAAAGAAGGAAGGTAGGAGGGCTGAACTCCAATGGCACCCGTTCATTCCTATTCTTCTGTGGCAAAGGTCTCTGCCTCTAACTTCTCCCTCCAGGTAACCAAATGTAATTAGGTGAGAGGTTTAAAGTGAGACCAAAATAAGATGCAAAAATCTGGGGACTTAGGGCATTATTCCACAGTGTCTGAGTAGTTGTGCATTCCTAACTTGAACTGTGATGCTCAGGGCCTTCCCTAGGTGTTGTGTAGGGCTCTGTGTCTCTTTTCCCGGCAATTATGTTCAGGCAACATCAAGTTCCAAAGAATATCAGGGGCAGCTTGAAAGGTAAGTGGAGAAAAATGGATAATGGAGAAAATCCAACTATCTTTCTTAGTGATATTGAGGGCTTCCTTTGAAAACAATTCTTGGCTAATTTCCTTGCCCATTTTTACTTAAGTTATAGGGTCCTAAATGTGTATTTCCATTTTTAGGAATTATCAAACTATAATGAAGTCCTTGGTTATTTCCTTTCTTTGATTTGCTATTGATATTTCTTTAGAATGCAGCAAAGCAAATATTATTTTAAAAGTGGCTAGAGATAACTGATTCACTAAGTACAATTTGAGTCTGCAGATGTTTTTTCTTTCAAGTAGGAGTTGTGCTGAAGTAGGCTTCTGAGAGGTGATTACCAGGCCTATACTTCTTTGCTTCACCCCATTCCCCCCACCACAAACCACTCAGAAGGAAAAACAGCCCCCAAGGCTTCAAGAAAGAAAGAGCCTCAACTGAATGATAAATCTCCTTAAATCAGAGAAGGGGAAACAACTCTATAGAAAGACATCTATATCAAGAATAGTAAAGCTTTAAAATAATGAGGGAGTGGTGCATAAATCCTTTTTTTATCTGCCTTCATGTGTCTGAGGTGGAGAAAAGAGTACTGAAAACATGTTTCCTCAATGAACACCCTATAGATAGGATGCATTTATCAAAAGCTCTGGGAGCCAGGAGATGTGAATTCTGGTCTTGGCTCCAACACCAATTAGCTAGTGAAATTGGCCCCTTTCCCCTTCGATTTCCTTATGCATAAGCTGATGGAGCTGGTGAGAAGTGATTCTAAAATCCTTTCCAGCTTTAATCTCTGCTTGTTCAAGCCAAGTGTTTCCTGAGTTGTGACCTGAGACCTATCAGAAATGGGCTAGAGTTGAACTACCAGGTTCCAGTGGAAGAACATTTGCTCCTTGTAATGTGATACCAGGTTCAGATATGAACCTGTTGAGAAGGAAGGATTCTGTGGATGGAAGTCTGGTGGGGGTGGGGAGGACTTTATCTAAAAACAGAGCCTGGAAAAGGAATAGTTATTAACTATGGATCCTCCATGGTCAACTAATATGCCATCTTTAATGCCTGTACCACTCTCTGGTAAGCTGAGGACTTCAGGAAGTACAGAGACCTTCAGGGTGCTTTGATGCACCCTAGAGGACCTGTGCTACCAAAGACTGTCAAAAAGTCAAGGTATGCATCATGATACTATCATGTGATAATATATCATGTATGTCACATCAAATTAGATCATACCAGAAGAGTCTCCTAGATTGCAGAGTAGTCCCCTTGGTGTTTTTACCCTATGAGCTCCATGGCCCCGGGGAAGTGGCCTTCAAACTTGTTAATCTACAGGTTACTTTAACTTGGTCAAGACACCCTTATAACCCCGGACTGCTTTTCCAAACTATAAGTGACAAATCCATTTAACTCCCTCTCCCAGTCTTGGCTCCCATCTACCAGAGCAAAATCAGCTAAACCAACCAATCAGACCAAGACCAAATTCATTTAAGTGGGAAAAAAGGGATATTTTAAATGAGAGAACAAAGAAAAAATGCAACAGATAAATCATTTTATGCCAGAGCCAAAATATAGGCAAAGGCATATTACAGACACTAAGATTGAAATCTCCACATATTATCTTGAGGACCTGTGGGAATACACTTTGGGAACTCTTTCCTTAAAGCAAGTTATGTATCCATATATGATCATCTGCAGCTCTGTTTTTCTTTTTTCTTTTTTTTTCTGTGTTTTGGTTTATTGTTGTTGTTGTTGTTGCTGCTGCTGTTGTTTTTTCTTTCTCCCCAGTAGCCAGGAACTTGGGTTCTGAACCAGTTCAGAGGCTCACACACCTCCTTCTGAGTCACTACTTTCTAAGACAACACTTGAATTTTCCTTGGAGAATGTCCATTCAGGCACTGACCAGGATGGAACCTATTTAGCTTATAAGATCTGACAGTTTCATGGCCAAAGGTGGGTTAAGAGGCAGTTCATCAAAGTTCAAATCATGATAAGGAATCTGGCCTAAAATGGGAGATTGGACTTGCCATAAAGGGAGGTATTATTTTGAGAAAGGTTGGCATGTTTATGATTCTTGAGGCTATGTGAGCTCAGTTTTTCCCCTTAAACATCTGCCACAGGTGCTAGGGAAACACTGCTTGTATTTTTGTATGAACATGGTGTAAATAATGTCCACTTTCAATAAACCTTTAAAACCAAAACAGCTGCCATTTGGGGCTTAAAAACAACTTGTGACTTCCCGTAAGTCTGAGTGACCTTATCACTATTCTCCATTTAAACATGTTTCCCCTCCCCCACTCTCACCTTTGGTCTATAGTCTTGTAAAGTTCATAGCCCTTGACTCTGTTTTTCATAAATACATGGCAGTGGCTTTAAGAAATAAATAAACACTTGTCCCAGATTCTTGGAGGAGGTGCTGAAGTTGAAACATATACCACTACCCTGGAAAAAACACCCTCCACTTTGTGATTTTTAAAAAATCTTTTTAAAACTCTGGTACTCCCAGGGCCTTTTCCAAATGTGTGTGACTGTCTCTCTTATCTGTGTTGTTTGTTATATATTGCAAGCCACAACAGCTAGCACTTTATCTTCTACATTCTTCTGTGATTCCTGAAGATTTGACCCAGGGCAAGGAAGTGATCTATAAAGCCTATGCATGTTTTCGGGCATCATATGTTTTCTTTCTTAGCCACACAGGATTTTCTTCTTTCAAGTCCAGTAGATTCAAAGTCTGAGGAAGGTTTTCTTTCATGTAGCAGCAGGCTTTTCTCACGTCCTGGGAGTAGATTGGTAGCATCCGAGAGACAGTGGAGTTCTACTCTCACTTTCAATACAAAGAATGTGGTTTATCTCTTTAAAGATTTTATTTCTAAAGATAAGATGTGAAATGATGGAGCAAACATAAGCCAGAATACTTTTGCATGTTGTGCGATTTTTTTCCTGTATAGGAACACTTAATAGCTGCTAGATTAAGGAGGTGTGTGAAAGCTTGCATACTTGGATCATTAGTTTACCCGGTCAGGATCTCTGGGCCAGGCGATTGGGCCCAGTCGTTCTCAACTGGGGCAGTTTTACCTCCCAAGGGACACTTGGCAATGTGGTTTGATTATTATAACTTAGGGAGAGGGCGTTATGGCTTCTAGTGGGTGGAGGCAAGGGTTGCTGCTAAATACCCTGTAATGCACAGGACAGCCCTTCGCAACAAAGAATTATCTTGCTAAACTGTCAGTAGTGACGAGGCTGAGAAATTTTTGGGGGGGGGACATATAACAGTGGAGTGAACACAGGATTGAGCGCCAAGAATTAAAGAAGGCCTAAGAGATTAATTTGAAGCTTGCGATCTTCTAATGCTGGTTTCTGGCCCGCCATGATGCAAAAAAGGGAATCCTTCTTCGAGGTGTCAGAATGGAGTTTGGGGCAGTGGGTGACTTGGCACCCAACCCCAGAAAGCAGCACAGACCTCCCACCCTGTCATCGATCTCTGAGAGGCAGAACCTAACATCTGTGAGAGATATTTCTGTAATTCGCTGGGCATTCCCAGTACCCACCCACCTTGTTCTTTTTTCTGTTTCTTTCCTCCTCCTTCTCCTCCTCCTCCTCGTCTTTCTCCACCTCCCCCTCCTCCTCCTTCTCCTTCTGTTCCCCTTCCCCCTCCACTGCCTCCTCCTCCTTCTCCTCTTCCTCCTCCTCCTTCTTCTGTTACTTGTAAGAACATTTGTTTATAGAGCGAGAAGATACAAGCTAATGGCAGCTATTTATATAATATGGAAGTGTCTAAAGTCTCCTTTTCAATCATGCCCCCATTTTGCTGATGTAACATTGCATCAGCTATATAGTCTGTAGAAGCTGAAGATTTACAAGTGGACCCCACTCTTTCCCAAAATAATGCATAACCCTGGAAACTTTTTTCCATTTAACAAATATGTGGCGGATACTTTTCAAGCTTAACTCATAAAGATTGACTTTGTAATTTTAAATCTTTTAATTTTTTTAATTAAGTTTTTAAATTTTAATTCCAGGATAGTAAACATGTAGTGTTTTAGTAGTTTCAAGTGTACAATATATTGATTCAACAATTCTATACATTACTCAATGCTAATCATGATAAGGGCACACTTTCATAACCAGACTGGGTAATTGTTATTTTTATTTTTATTTTATTTTTTTAAATTTACAGCCAAGTTAGTCAACATATAGTGCAACAGTGATTTCAGGAGTGGATTCCTTAGTGCCCCTTACCCACTTAGCCAATCCCCCCTCCCACAACCCCTCCAGTAACCCTCAGTTTGTTCTCCATATTTATGAGTCTCTTCTGTTTGGTCCTCTTCCCTGTTTTTATATTATTTTTGCTTCCCTTCCCTTGTGATCATCTGTTCTGTGTCTTAAAGTCCTCGTATGAGTGAGGTCATGTATTTGTCTTTCTCTGACTGACTAATTTCGCTTAGCATAGTACCCTCTAGTTCCATCCACGTAGTTGCAAATGGCAAGATTTCATTCTTTTTGATTGCCGAGTAATACTCCATTGTGTGTGTGTGTGTGTGTGTGTGTGTATACCACATCTTCTTTATCCATACATCCATCGATGGACATTTGGGCTCTTTCCATACTTTGGCTATTGTTGATAGTGCTGCTATAAACATGGGGTGCTTCTATTTTTAGTTTTTTGAGGAACCTCCATACTGTTTTCCAGAGTGGCTGCACCAGTTTGCATTCCCACTAGCCAGACTTGGTAATTTTTTAAATTAGCTGCATAATATTCTGTAGAGCGAATGTACCATTATTTATTCAACCATTCCCCTCCTCTATTTATCAACATTCCTGTTGTGTCTAGAGTTTTGCTATTACAAACAGTGCAGCAAAAAACACCTGTGTACATATTGTTTCAAATATTAGTACTCTTCTGTGTTTAGTAATACTCTTATTTCTGTTGGATTCCATATAGGATGGCTAGGACAAAGAAAAAATTATTGTTGTATTTCTTTATAAGTTGTAACAATATTTGGGCACCTGGGTGGCTCAGGCGGTTAAGTGTCTGACTTCCACTCAGGTCAGGATCTCGTGGTTTATGGGTTCCAGCCCTGTGTCAGGCTCTGTGCTGACAGCTCAGAGCCTGGAGCCTGCTTTGGATTCTGTGTCTCCCTCTCTCTCTGCCCCTTTCCCGCTTGTGCTCTCTCTCTCTCTGTCTCTGTCTCTCTCTCTCTCAAAAATAAACATTAAAATAAAAAAAAAAGTTTTAGGGGCACCTGGGTGGCTCAGTCAGTTAGGCATCCGACTTCAGCTCAGGTCATGATCTCACGGTCCATGAGTTCGAGCCCCGTGTCGGGCTCTGTGCTGAGGCTCAGAGCCTGTGCTCAGAGCCTGGAGCCTGCTTTGGATTCTGTGTCTCCCTCTCTCTGACCCTTCCCCGTTCGTGCTCTGTCTCTCTCTGTCTCAAAAATAAATAAACATTAAAAAAATAATAATAATAAAATTAAAAAAAAGTCTTAACAATATAGCATCAATCAGATATGAGTGCCCATCTCTCCACAATTTTGCCAGTAAAAGTTGTTAGTAATCATCAGGTAATACCATCTAATATGCTAACATCATATATATTGCTAATATATCCTAATATCAAAAAATAGCTCACTATAGTTTCTTGTATTATATATGCATATATGTGTGTATATGTATATATATATGTACATGTATGTATATTACAACATTTGTCCCTTTAATCTGGACCTTATTTTTATGTATGATGTGAAATAAACACCTAACTACATTTTCTTCAAATGGAAAACCAAGTACCACAAACTGTTTATGGTATAGCCTATCAGGTTTCCATAAACTTGAGATATGATCTTTTTCACATACATTTCCATAGTACCAGTGTTTATTTCTGAACATTTAAAAAAAATGTTTATTTTTGAGAGAAAGAGAGTGCGAGGGGAACAGAGAGAGAGGGAGACACAGAATTGGAAGCAGGCTCCAGGTTCTGAGAGGTCAGCACAGAGCCCAACGTGGGGCTGGACCTCATGAGCCAGGAGATCATGACCTGAGCCAAAGTCAGACACTCAACTGACTGAGCCACCCAGGTGTCTCTTATTTCTGAACATTTGATTCTGTTTTGAGTCAACTGTTTTGACTCTTACGGTTGTATAATAAATTTTGATATCTAGTAAGACAAGTTGCTCTGTTTTTATTTTGTACAATACACATAATACAAAACTGACCAATTTAGCCATTTTTCATTATACAGTTCAGTAGAGTAAGTATATTCACATTATTGTGCAGCCATCATCACTGTCTCCAGAACTTTTCATCTCCCCCAGCTGAAATTCTGCACCCATTAAATACTAATTCCCCATCCCTTCTTCCCCATGGCCCTTGATAACCATTCTACTTTCTGTCTCTATGAATTTGATTACCTTAGGTACCTCATTTAAGTGGAAACACACAACACTTGTCCTTTCGTGACTGGCTTATTTCACTTAGCGTAATGTCCTCAAGGTTTGCACTGTCTTAGAAAATGATCCATTTCATATACATGTTCTAGTATATTTGCATAAACCTTAAATAGCATTCTCTTAAGGTTTTAACATTCATTATACCTATAGCTGAGCCCCTCCTCTCATTTATAGTTATTTGTGTTTTTATTTTTTCCTGATCATATTTGCCATATTTATTCTTTAATTAACAATCCTTTGCATTTATTGAACAACTAAACTATTTTCTATTTTCTATCTTTGTCTTTATATACATATATATCTGGCTTTTAATCCTTCCTCTGTCCCTAGCTTCCTCCCTTTCCCCACCCCTGCCCTGGCTCTTTCTTTTTATCTTTGAGTGGGAGGCTCATTTGTTCTTTCACATTTAAAATGTGTGCTTAGTTCACTTATTTTCAATCCTTTTTTGCTTTCTATGAAATTCCAAGTGTCCCTAAATTTTGATGTGTAGTGTTCTGAGTATTGTTATTTTGGAAATAATCTACAGTATATATAATGAAATTCTTTGTAATTCAAAACTAATTAGAAAATGCTTTTAAATTTCCAGTGGCTACATTTTAATTTGACCATTTTTGATTGTTAATGTTTTAGTTTTATTGCATTATAGCTGTAGAGGTTTACATGCCTTCTACTATTAAAAAAATCTTTCGAGAATTCTTTTTGTGGTCTAATATATCATCAGTGTTATAAGTGTTCCATGGGTATTTGAAAACGATGTTTATTTTGCTTCTTTTTGCTTGCAAAGCTTTCCATGTATTTATTAAATCAAGCATGTTAATTGTGCTATTCAAATCTTCTTCTTGTGTTTTTTTTTCTTTTACCAATTTCTGAGAGACAAGTATGGAAATTTCCCATTATGATATTAAATTTGTCAATTGCTTTCTAGATTTTGAACATTTTTAAAAAACGTGGTTTGATTATTGAATGTTAGATACACTAGTTTATATCTTCTTTATGTATTATACTGCCTTTGTCTTATTTAATGCTTTTTGCCTTGACTAACTACAATGTTACCACTCCTATTTCATATTATTAACATTTGCCTACTATATCTTTGTCCATCCCTTTGTATTTGATCTTTCTGGAATATTTTGTTCTAGGCGTATCTCTTGGAAACAGATATACCTGGATTTTGCTTAAAGAAAAACCTAATTTGAAATTCTGTCTTTGAATTGGGAAATTTATCTGTTGCCGTTTCCTAGGCAAATGGAAACATTTGGTCTAACTCTGACAACCCTGTTTGGTTTTCTATTTTTATGTAAATTAGTTTTTTACCCTTTCCTGGAGTGATTGAGTTTTCTTTACTGTCATTTTTTTGTTTACCCGTTAGAAAGATATACATACTACAACTATTTATCTAGGGCTTAAGCTTATTTTTTAATAACACATTTGAATATGTACCCTTTTATCAATCGCTAACATTAGTGTCTCTCACCTCTTCCTTAAGCAAGACAAGACTGAACTTAGCCTCTCTTGTCTTTTCTCCTCTACTTCCTCCTCTGATAGAAATTTCATTTCAACCTTGTGTTCAAGTTTTTTTTTTTTTTATTATCTTGCCTGTCTTTTAGAAGGAAATATTTGTTAGTAATTGAATTAAGCTTAAAAGTGCCATTATGAACCATTATTTTGAGCTAATGTTAGTGATGTGCTCTCCTTAACTTATCATTGTTTCTTTGATCTCCTGTCTTTCTCTTCTTTGCATCTGCTTTTAATTTTTTCTGGCACAAACTCCTGAATAAGTTTTTTTAAAGGGTGGTGCATTTTCTGAGTCCCTGAATATCTGTAATTGGCTTTACAGAGTTACTGGGCTTAGGATTGACACCCCAAATCTTTTACCTTCCAAATTTTGAAGATATTTTCCCATGATATTTTAGGATTCCCATTTTGATTACTTTTTTGAGTGCCATCACTTGTTCAGTTATCTGGCTACTCTATTTTAGGCATAATATTAGGCTACAGGAATTCACAGAAGGTAACACTGATCTATAAATAAACGTCTGTGGGAGGAAGAGGAATGAGTAACTGAGTGTGCTGGGGTGGGGAGGAGGGGCGGGTCTCCTTTGCAGAGGAAATATTGAAACTAGACAGTGAAATTTACTACATAAATTTACTACAGAATCCACAATCTCACCTACTCCACTTTCTGGTTCTTATATTGCAATGTCAGATAGACTTAAATTAGATACATCTAGACCAAATGAGAATTGCATAGATTTAGAAATAAACATATCTTCCTCCCACCCCCCCCCCAAACCAATTAATCTTGTTCTAGCATCTAGCATGTATAACACCCCTCCCCTTTTCAGATTTCCTAGGCCAGCAGTTGGTGAACTAAGGTGTGCCACCTACTTTTGTAAATAAAGTTTTATTGGAACAGCTATGCTCATTTGTGTCTGTGCTGTTGGTGGGTTCTTTCATGTTAGGACAGCAGACTTGAGTGGCTGCAACACAGACTGCCTGGCTCGCAAAGTCTCAAGTATCTACTCTCTGGCTCTTTACAGAAAATGTTGCTGACTGCTGCTCTAGGACATTCATCAACACAGATGACCAGGGCTCACACCAGTGTTCCTGAAAGCCAGTGAAGGTAGGTTACACCAGCAAATCTTGACTTCCTCAAGGTGGCTGATGACTATATTTATAGATACAAATCCGGCAACTCAGTCGGCCTGTATTTTAGGTGGAATGATGCTGAAGCTTATCTCTCAACATGCACCGTTGTTAATAATAACTTTCCCTTTAAATGATTTCCTTTCTTCATTGTTGTTTTTTTCTCATGTTCTAGGAGTTGTGCAATTCAGCATTGCGATTTTCATTTCTTTGCGTGATGTGAGGGAAGCTGGCATATTTGCTAATGTGCTGTTGTGTGGGCTCGGGCTGTTGATTGCTTTTGGCCTAGGTGCTGTGCCGAGCTCCAAGGTTTGGCTTTGTGAACGCTGCCTGGCAAAACGGAAACATTTTGTGAAATTTCACAAATGTCACATGCACCCGCACACACACACATTTTAAATTGCAAAATTCTCCCCCTTGGCGCACAATTTTACCCAGGTTTTTGTGGCTCATAATAAATCTTTAACTATCTTCAGTCCTACAGGAGCACTTTCGTGGGTTGACTTGCTTTTGCTTTGATAAAACTTGCACTTAAAAGTCCTCGGTTTCCGGGGTGTTTGTATTGTTTCGCCTTTCTCAAAAATGTAGTGTGATCTTTTATTCCAAAAGTAAAGCAGCTTTATTTCAAGCCCAACTGTTGTCTCAGGCAAAGATTCCTGATTTAATTCCCAGTGAATATCATTTTCAAGAGGGGTACCCGTAGAAACTGACCTCACAGCATCACCTTCCTAAACTGAGAATGAGACACAGGCAGTTGAATTCAGAGAAAAACTGGGCAAATTACATTCTTTTTGTGCGTAAATTAAAGCATCTAAAAAACTGTAACAAGAGTGCTTGATCCCAGTGAAAACTCTTCTTGCTATATTGCGGTCCTTTTCCTTTCTGGGTAGCTAAGAGCGCTTCAACAACAAGTCTGTCACACAGAGGAGGGTATATGTACTATTGCCACTGGGTCACAGATGACGTTACGTTATGGTGAGGTAAGCTTTTACTTAAGGGTATTCAAGATGTCAGTGGGGACCAGGCAGTCTTTAATTTTGTGGTTGGTGTACCTGTTTTAAGGATTTGGTCAATTTTACGATATCCCCTTTGGTTCAAGAAAATTCTTCCCATTTGACTCCCCGGATTTGCATCTCTCTCTGGGCTTCACACTCTGTAGTTTTCTGGTGCTCAACTTACTGAGACATTACTTCTGACAAGCCCCTATCTTCCTTCCTTCAGCTTGACCCCAGGGTCCTCGTGCCTGTGAACTTCCATACCGGTGGCTTTGATGAGATGGCTTGGCTGCCCCATGCGCTAGCTGTGTCCTTCTTGCTTTAGACATACAGGGTAACAATAGTCAGGCAGCCCTCTGGATCCAAAGCGCACAAGTGCAACCAGGCCAAATGGGACAGGCTCAGCCACACCATTTGAAACATCATATTTACTGGAGAGCAGACAGTGCCCTTGAGACACTTTGAGGAGAAAATTAGTGTTTCTATTTTGTCAGTTACAGATCTGGTCCCAACTGTTTGGTGAAGAAAGGATCGAAACATTCCATTCAATCATTGGAACAGTACCTTTAGGTAATGCTCAGTGTTCTGGGATAATTGCTCAGGGCCTCTCAGGAAATGTTAGAGTTAAAAGTGTGTGCTCAGGAGTCAGAATGTCTGTGATTTTGCCACTGAGTAGCTTTATGACTCTGGACACATTACATAAGTACTCTGTGCCCTGGTTTCTCATGAGTAAACTAGAAAAAGAAGTATACCTCTGTGCGGTTTGATTGGATAGTCACTAGCCACTTATGCTCATTTAAATGTAAATTTAAAGTAATTAAAATGAAATGAGAGTAACAATTCATTTTTTCAGTTATACTAGCCGCAGTCCAAGGATTCACTAGTCACATGTGGCTAGTGGCTACTGTATTGGCGAGCACAGAATAGAACATTTCTATCGTAAAGTCTATTGGACAGCACTGGTCTACATCACAGGGTTATAATGAGCAGTAAATGAGTTTGTACATCTCAAGTGCTTAGAACAATGCCTGGCATGTAGAAGAGGTCCAATATATTTATCATTATCATCATCTTCGCCATCACCATCATTGTTTCCATACGTCTTTTCCTTCTTAGATCCTCTTAAAAATGTTGGCTGGGTCTGCTGGGAAAGGGTATAGTTACTGTACTTCTGGTTACTAGTTTTTGTACAAATGTTTTATTTCCTGTGAAGTCTGGTACATTTCCATATGACAGGATTCTTATTTTTAAAGAGAGACACCATCGTATTATGACTATGAGTACGGGCTGTAGAGTCCACAGGCCTGTTTTGAGTCCCAGTTCTGCCACTTAGTAGCTGTGCCACCTTAAGTAAATTATTCATTCTTTCTGTGTCTCAGTTTCTACATAAGTAAAATGAAGATAAAATGTAATAGAACCCCTCAAAGTTCTGGGAGAATTAAATGAGGTAACCTGGACCTGGCATTGCAAGGTCTCAAAAAAAAATGACCTCTCACCGATATTATTATTTCTGCCCTGTTCTCATCTCCTCTTCAGGGGAAGTGTTTGGCTCACTCAGCCTCCTGGGGAGGAAAGGTGTCAGAGTCCTCTAGTTCTTCTGGTCTTTGAGGTGATGTCCCTTTGCCCCTTTGACCCTTTGCTGGCATTTGGGAGTGAGATTTGTGGTTGATTTGATCTGTAGTTCAGTGGGTCTATAGCCCTTCCTAGCTGACATGACCATTCCTTGGCTCTCACTGGTGCTATAGACCCATTGCATCTCTGCCATACCTTCCTTTTGGTTTCTGGTTGGGTGGTCACATCTTCCATTGCAAGGTCTCACTCCATCTTATCATGGCTGGTTCCTGGACATCCCTAAGCTTTTCAACCCCATTTGGGAGAGCTTCAAGAGTTTCTGGGCTCCATCCCTGCTGGACCCACAGGTTGATTTCAAGCTCTGAAACAGATCTACCCTCCATACCTCCTTCAATTTACCTAGCATACCATTCCCTTCCTCCAGTGATTTGAGATGGAGATTACCCCCATCCCACCTGGCAATCCATTTTAGCCCATGTGTTTACTCTTAGAGGATGAGGTCATCTAAGGCAGGTCTCAGAAGAAATGAGATTTCTCATCACACATTCTTTAAGACTAACAGCTATTCCAAAGTACCTTGAGGAGCCTTTGGATCATCATCTCCTCCCTGGGCCTGGAGATTCCTTAATAATGTTTCCACTACCCATCATTTAGTCATGACTTGAGGTTGGAACCTGGCTTTGGGCATGTGTATCCAGACACAGTAAATGACCTCATGCCTATGGATCCCAACCTTAACTGGTAACTGGAATTCTGAATAAGTGTGGTAGAAATTAGCATGTCAACAAAAGAGGGCAAGAGATAAATGCATCAAACACCGTGGAAGTAGAGTTAGTAGGTCTGGCCACTGGCTAGATGTGGGAGGCAAGGTAGAGACGATTCAAATCTGACTTCTAGGTGTTGCACTTGGTGATTGAGAAAACCAGAAAGAGTTTTTATGCTGCCCTCCCAGTTGGATCTGCCCCTAAAGCATGGGACCCAAATATTAGCTATGTAATATACCCTTGCTGATGACGTAACTGTGATGGATTTGTTTTCATAGGTTCTGAGAAGACAGGTCCAAGGGCAATTGTACTCTAAAAGTGAGGTAGACATTTATGAGACTGTGTATGATATGTAAATATAACTGGGTTGAAAATGTAATATTGGACATCTTAACTCTAATATCAGGAGTTGAGGTTTTCAAATAAAGCCACAAGTAATCTAAATAAAAAAAAAAAGATTCTCTCCAGGGTGGCTTGATGATGTGGGTAAGGTACAGCATCATCAGTTTAGAGTCCAGTGACTATCACAGAAAGGGGAGGTTGCTTTTCTCTTTCTTAAGAGAGAATTTGCATGGTATTTATGATTTGGGGCACTGCCATGAAAGAGTAATGTGTCCCCAGGTGCACATGAATATTATTTGATGATGATGAACACTTGATGAATAACTTTCAGAGTGTTGTTTATAATTACTCTGGTAATAGTAATTATAGATCCAAAAGCAAAAAATCCTGACTATTAGATTTAAGAATAAAAGGTTAAACCTCATATAAAAGTGATCATTTTTAGTGGTTGTGGAGAAAATGTTGAAATGACTACAGGAACATATGGGGAACTACCAGCAGACCAATTCATGTGTTGCAGCTATTTAACTGAATTACAAATGCAAAATGCATTCTTTTCCCAGTTTCATTCCATTTAAACCCAAATGGCTATGTGAAATGGTGTCATACACCTGGTGAAAAGCTTTGCTTTTTAAAAATCTTATCGCTTCACCAAAGCGCCTGGTGTTGAACCAACAACAACATTCTTTCTGTATTTTTAAAACAAGTTTAACCATTTTCCAGAATATCCACTTCTCTTTGTATGAAAAAACGAAGCGTCACAAGAAATTCAATTCAACCCCCTTTTCTCCCTAATGGTTTTATTGGCATCAATGATGATGCGAGTCACTGTTAGGAAAGCAAATGAGGGGGGATTTTTTTCCACCTTAAATCTAGGAAAGAATATTTTGTTGTGGTTATAAGTGGAAGACTGTGTTATAAAACAGTAAGAAGTGCTCGTCCAAACTGCTAAGAGAACGTGACGAACAACAGAGGGATAAAACCCACAAAGTAAAAACTTTGAATTGTACTTAAGAGCACAACCAAAGAGAAACAGAAATAACAGTTAGTTGAGGCAGAAAAAAAAATTGAACTCTCTTTTAAAAACACATTAAAATAATATTTGATCTATTTGGGAACACAGGCTATATTTAGTTAGGATGAATTGTATATATTGGACATTGCAAACTGTTGGCCCCTGGGCCACATCTTGTACCCAGTTTGTTTTATTTGGTCTGTCCGCTATTCAGAAAAAATTCTTACTGACTAAAAACATTTAAAAATTGGGAGAATCCACATAAAAATCTAGATTTTTAGTTCTTTCGGAAAAAAGAACCTGGCAGCCTCAGGCTTGTGTTTCTGCAAGTTAAGTTGTCAGCTGGAGGGAATGGAGAACAACCATCTCCTTTAGGCGGGGTGTGTTTTCTCCAGTTGATCCGGCCACCACCACTTCCTAGTGCCTCCCTGTTGCCTGGTCTGTTTCTCTAATTTGTGTTACCTGGCCAGTCCTGCTGGTCTTCTGAGCTTGCAGCGCTGCTAGGTGTATATCAATTCTCCCAACATAATGTGATCACACATTCCTTTAAAATGTTGGGCCTTGGCTGTGAGGTTAATACAAGTCCTGCATTGCAGCCCACTGCGTTGAGTTTTGTGTGGTTTGAGGGTGTGATCCTTCCTGTCCTGCTGTGCATTGGTGCACTTGGTGGCTGTTGTCTGCTCTGACTTAACCATCAGTGGGATGGACTTTGGTTTTCTGTGACTGGCCAGTACTTTCAGGACACAGGCAATAAAAAATCTAGAAATATTTTTGTCACTTGGTGCCGGTTAGTTGGCCTGATCTGGAAGATTAGGTCTGAAAAATACTAGTCCACCTTCCACTTCCCTTTTAGAAGGTAAGGACTTAAGCTTGTTCCTTATTGAACATCAGGACTCAGTGGAGGATAGAGCCAGTCACCATTGGTTCTATTCCAAATCATCATAGCTTTGGTTCTAAATTCTTGTGATTATAGGCTGCAGTGTTGCAAGGTTGTAAATACAGGAAGTCATAGTGTGTATAAACTATGATAGAATGGATAAGTAAACTGCCATACATGTTTAAGCATCGATGAAGACATTTTAAGATATAGAAAAGTTAATTTTCCCATATGACTATTTTATTTTATTTTATTTTATTTTATTTTATTTTAGAAAGAGAGATACAAGTGGGGGAGAGGAGGGAGAGAGGGAGAATCTCAAGCAGGCTCCATACTCAGCGTGGAGCCCAACATGGGGTTTGATCCCATGACCCCGGGATCACTATCTGAGCCAAAATCAAGAGTTGGATGCTCAACTGACTGAACCACCCAGGTACTCCACCCATATGACTTTTAAAGTGTCTTCCAAACAAGAATCTACCTAATAATGATTCTGGCCTTTAGGGTAATTACGGTTTAGTTGAGGTGCTGGGACATATGTATTAATGAGCAGTGATAATATAAGGCAGCATGTATGTGCCAAATCAATATTACAGACAGTAAACGGTGTAGGAATTCAGGGGAAAGGGTTAGTGTGTGGGCTACATAACCTGGGGAGAACTTATTAAAGAACTAGGTTGACCTTGAGGTTTATTAAACAGCAATTCTAATGACAGCTTTTGGTCACAATAATCATTTAGAATAATGATTCGAGGGATTGGTTCTGGAGCAAAAGATTCCTCTAAAAGTGAGGAAACACTTAAGCTTTTCCAGTGAAGTTCAAAACTATTTAAACTTACTGGCTTTCTAATCAAATGAAATTTATGTTAAAAAAAAGAGAGTGAGAGAGAAGAATAAGAAGGAAAGAGAAGAAAAGAAGAACCAAACCAATCAATCACCCCGCCAGCATTTAATCCATTCAATCCAATTCTCCGCTGGGAGAATCAGAGGTTTTCAGCTAGGGACGGCTGGGACCTCCATCACCTTTCAGCAGCTTCCTTTTACAGATGAGGAGACTGCAGTCTTCTGAAGGTGTGTTGCCTGAGGTCACAGAGCTTAGGTTGGGGAGGCCTGGAAGAAGATGCTCAGCAGGGAGAGAATTTACCTCCCTGATGGAGATTCTGCTGCCTTCACAGCCTCTGAGCTGCATTTATGCAACTTTGGAGCTAGGAGTGAGCAGTCCTGATTCTGAGGCTTTCACCAGGGCTACGTCTCCTCTCCGGTATCTGAGATAGCTCGTAAAGCCAAACTCGAGTGACTAAAACATCAAAATTCATACAAATACAAAGCTATGCAAACCTATTCTTGATATGCTGTAAGTAGGTTTTTCTTATGATGAGTTATCTTCAGCGATTCCTATTTTAAGTTCTTTTTGATAGGATTAAACAATCCAATAATATCATTTGATGGCTCTATTCACAGTTTACTTCTGGACCCCATGCAGCCCCCAGGTGGCCTTTTAAGCAAAAGCACTTAATTACTTCCTACAACCTAAGGGAATGTGAAATTACAAATACTGCTAGATTACTAAAGCACATGTTTGGCTCATAATTTGTTCTTCTGCTCATTTCCATCATGTGATGGAATAATTTAGAGTAGGGAAACAGAGAGCAAGGGGACATTTTAACCACATCACTTGCATGAACTTTCAAATAAGATTTATTAATTTATCCTTAACATAGAAAATTTGGAAAAAGATGAAATGCATCGTAGAGTTCAGTTTATTAACATGACTCTATTATTTATTTAAAGAATCATAAATTTCCAGATGTAAGACACTCCAATAGTAGATAAACATTATTGTAGAATTGCTCACAATTTATATTATCTGTATCCCTAGCCAATAATATGCATAGCTAGGAGAGATGGCCAATTAGTATTATGAATTAACTGGTACACAATCAGAGAGTTTATTCTTGTACTTTAAAATTTTAAGTGTAACTCTTTCAAGTACAGCTTATGACTAGTTTGTTATGGGAATATGAGGGCATAAGAAGTTCAGGTTTATTTTTTTTAAAAAGTGATTTTTGAATGGAGGGAATTCCAAAAGCTGAGAGGAAAAAAAAAAAAAAAAGCCAAAGTCAGAAATATTGCATCTTCATGACCTTTTCTTTTATGAGTAACTCAGAAAATTTGAATCAAACTTTCCAAAATAAATTTTTCTTTGGCTTGAGACTAAGGCATAATAATTTTCGGTTCAAAAGGAGCTGTTGGTGGACATTATTTTGACAACATGAGAAAGGAAAGAAATTACAGCCCCAAATAGAGTAGTAGCTGTTGGCTTAATTAGGGAGCAGGGACTGTGGTGCCATAATTACTGGAAATGATGCATCCGCATCATCCATGTTTTTAGCTGGGAAATTTACCTTCCTTTCTGAGAAAAACAGAGATGTGTCATCTGAACTGAAAAATTCCTACTGATGTCAGTCAGCATGCCGTACATCTATGATTTGTCTGTGTGAGGAAAGTAACATGGGTGAGGAAAATAGAATATATGTGAGAATCCCAACAGAAAAACTGGAGAGGAGTAGAGAGCCTGAGGAAGGTGGGGAAAAGCTAGCTGAAGAAGGATGAGAACTTGTGAGATCCATGGCGACTTTGTTGACACTTCCCTACACGATTCCAAAAGCAAGGCAGAACTCCTGAGATTTCATAGGTGGCTGAGAATATAGGAGGAAGATATACAAAGAGAGAGTTTTCTGGAAGCTCTACAAAGACAGGGGGGAAAAGATTAGAACATGTTATAAGCATTCTGTTCATGTGTGTTGGTTGGTGTGGTCTTGTCTCCCCGGCCCGCTGGTCGGGAACAAAAGTCAGTCTCAAACATAACAGCAGACACCGGGGAGCCCTCCAACAAAAGACCACCTCCCAAAGAACAGAAGGTGTGATGATGGAATGCCAGCCCGAGGAAGCAGAAATATCGGAGAGCAGCACTGGGGCCCACCGAGGCTCCTCGCTGCCTCTGAATGAACTGCTCAAAGACCAGGAAGTGTGCTGGGAAATGACAAGACCCGGGATCTGCCTTGCAGAGAAGCACCAGACACCTCTCTGGCCACCAGGCGCTGGCCACGGGTGACGGGAACACCATTCTTGGTACGGTATGGGGGAGAGCAGGGTTATGACTCACATCTCCAAGCAGATGTTGTGTCTCTGCTTTTCTCCCGGGGTGGAACAAACACAGAAGGCCCACTTGGGGGAAAGCTGAAGCAGTTCGTTATCTCTTCGATTTGACACCATTTCCTCAAAACCGCCCCCTGACAATGGGCAACTCAGAAGGTGGCTTGGTTTCTACTGACCACGTGGTATGAGTTGCATCAAGTTTGTCACCGTCCTATTGCATGGCTCCCTTAACAGCACTTCCCTTCCACCAATTTCCGTTGACATATACTACTGAGCACCTGTCAATGCTGGGTGCTCTGCCAGACATGGATAGTAGACAAATAACACTTAGTCCTTGACCTGGAGAAAGTCACTGCCTAGGGTGGGCAACAAATAATTTTGTTAACTAGAAGGATAGAGGCCTTCCTGAGGAGCAGAGGAGAGGGTCTGAGCTCAGCCAGGCCGGTAGGGAGGCGGTGAGGCAGTGACTCATGACACTGGCAAGTGGTGAGAAGAGGGAGGTAGGTCCAGCTGTTGCTAAAACAAAATCACTTGGTAACTCTTCATTTCACCAAGGCCAGCGTTTTATTTAGCCTCTTTCTTCCCATGCCCCTGGTTTGACTCAGTCTTGGAGTTGGCACCAACGATGTGATTAATGCCTGTCCTAAATTCATTGGACATGATCCACTCTCATCAGACTTCTTGTTATCACCTAAGCCAGAAACCGCAGAGACATCCTACCCTCTCCTTCTCCTGCAAACTTCTTTGGAATTGAGCCCTCACTCTGCCCAATCTTTGTTATCTTCACTCTTCCCCAGGTTCTCTCTTCCCTCACTTGCATTAGTGCTCCAGCCTCCTAACTGACTGCTGGCCCGTTCTCAGTCCTGTTAACCATTGCCATGAAGCTCTTTCTAGATCAGAGATCTTGGGTCATTCTACTGCTCAAAATCTATCAATGGTTTCCTCTTGCAAACAGAATAAAATCCTAACTCTTTGGCATGATTAAAAAAAATCCTTTACAAAATGCTTATACAGATACCATCAAAGAAGATGTATAGATACCAAATAAGCACATAAAAAAATCCTCAACATTTTTTAGTCATTGCGAAATGCAAATTAAAACCACATGTATACCACTATATAGCTATCAGAATGGCAAAAATTAAAAAGAATCACTGTACCGTACCTTGGCAAGGATGTGGAGGAAATGGAGCTCTCATACATTGCTGATGGGAATGTAAAATGGTACAACCACTTTAGAAAAAGGTTGGGTAGTTTCTTATAAAGTTGGATGTGCATTTACTATATGATGCATCCTTTCCATTCCTCGGTATCGCCTAAAAGAAATGAAAAGAGAAAGATATACACAAATGTGCATAGCAACTTTATTCATAATGATCAGAAACTGGAAACAGTCCAAATGTTTATCAGTAGTGGATTGGTAAATAAATTGTGTATTCATATGGTGGAATACAGCCATAAAAAAAATAAGCTATGGATACATACCACAACATAGTCATACTGAGTGTAAGAAACCATCAAAAAAGAGTATACAGTGGACTTTTGAACAACATGAATTTGAACTGCATGGGTCCACTTATACACAGATTCTTTTCGATAAATACAGTACAGTACTGTAAATATATTTTCTCTTCCTTGTGATTTTCTTAAGAACATTTTTTCTCTAGCCTATTTGATTATAGTATTTGATACATAATACATGTAAAATGCAAAATATGTGTTAATTAACTGTTTATGTTATCAGTTAGACCTCTGATCAACTGCAGGCTATTAGTAGTTCAGTTTTTGGAGAGTTAAAAGTTATACACGGATTTCCAATCATGAGGGGTTTCAGTGATCCTGGTTCAAAGGTCCACTCTAGATGGATTAGTTTGCTGGGGCTGTGATATCAAAGGGCCACAAGCTGGGTGGCTTAAACCACAGAAACTTATTTTCTCACAATTCTGGAGGCTAGAAGTCTGCAAGGGTTGGTTTCTGGTGACCTCTCTCTTCTTGCCTTGCAGATAACTGTCTCCTCCCTATGTCTTCCCATAGTCTTCTATGTACATATATGTCTCTGTCCAAATTTCCTCTTTTTATAAGGACGCCAGTCATATTGGATTAGGACCTACTGCAAAGACCTCATTTTAGTGTAATTATTTCTTTGAAGGCACAATCTTTGAATGTAGTCACATTCTGAGATACTGGGGGGCAGGGGCGGTTAGGACTTTTAACATATGCATTTTGGGGAAATGCAATCCATCCAACAAAACTGTGATTTCATTTACATAAAATTCTAGAAAATTCAAACCAATCTATGGCAACTAGATAGCAGGAGGAAGATAGGGGGAGGCAGAAGGGGCAGACTATGAGGAGGCAGAAGGAAACTTTTGGGGGGTTATCGGTACATTCATTATCCTGCTTGGTGAATGTTCCATGGGTGTAGACACATGTCAAAACTTCTTGCATTGCACACCTTAAATATGCATAGTCTGCAATAAGTCAGTGACACCTCAGTAAAGCTGTTCTTTAAAAAATGATATTTTACGATCTTACATTTGTATTCTTCACCAGTTCTAGGTCCAGCCACTTCTTTTTAGCCACCATGCAGCCTAGTTACACCAAGTTCTTATGGCTGTTTGAATATTGCAAACTCTCTTATATGACCAAGACTTTGCAAGGGCTGTCTGAATGCCCTTCTTCCTTCTCTACTTGGTGATCACAACTCAGATATCACTTTGCAATAGCAACTATCTCCAGGCTGAGTTAATTGTCCACCCTTCTTGCTCCCATAGTTTTCTTATAGTACATTTAATATTGGCTTTTGGCTATTTATTTTCTTAGTTGTCTCCTATTAGGTTATTTTTTTTTGAGGGCTAAAGATTTTTGTCTTGATATCTTTTCTTAAAAATAAACTTTTATTTTGGAATAACTTTAGATTTATCGAAAAATTGCAGACATTGTACAGAGTCCCCATGTCCCCTTCACTCAGTCTTACTTATTAAGGTTACTGTTTCCCATTACTTTTTCAAAACTAAGTTACCAACACTGGTACCTTACTATTAACCAAATGCCAGACTTTGTTCGATTCCACTCATCTCTCCATTCAGCCCCTGCGTTCCAGGGTCGAATGCAACATACCACATAACGTTTTGTCATCGTGTGTCCTTCATCTCCCCAGATCTGTGACACTTTCTCAGTTTGTCCTTATTTTGTGATATCGTTTCAACCCCAGAGTCTAGCCCCTAAAAATAAAAACAGAAAACAATAGCAAACATTTATGATACCTATATATGTCAGCCATTGTTCATGTCTCTTTGCGCATCATCTTATTTAACCCTCATAATAATAATCCAGCAGTAATTGCTATTCTTATCACTGGTTTAGCAGATGAAGACATTGATGCTCAAAAAGCATAAAACATTAGTTAGCTTAGCTCTTAACACTATTGTGTAGGTAACTAATAAATGTTTGTTAGGTAAATGGATTAATTTATAACTGCCTTTCTCTATGGGTTGAATTGTTAGGAGGAATGAAAATGCAGAATTGGCACAATATCAGATCTTAAGTAAATAAGATACACTGAATTATGGGAGGACATTGTGGGAAAGGATGAGGCACGGTCCTGCTTTGGCAGGAAGTGAAATCTCTCTGCCTGACTCGCTCACCAAGCAAGCTACAAGCCAGAGTTAGGCCAGGGTGGCCTTTGTCCTGCCCACCAAGGACAAAGGCCTGTTAGAAAAGACAATAGGTTTACCACACCACGAACGTGAAATCCAAGACAGATATTTATGATAAGGAAATGATCTACAATGCTGAACTATTTTACAGGGATTGTGGAAAACACCCAAATCTATAAAGATTGGCCATTCAGCTGACATACCACTGGAAGACTGAAAGCAAACTCATCATGTGCCCAGCATACTTTACACAATAAAATAGGCAAGGAAGAATCAATAATTTTTCTCTGGACACCCTTGTGGATTCCTTAAAACAGAATGCACTGCTATCCCTCCCTCCGTGGCACTTCAGTGTGTCTTCAGTGCAAGGAAATCTTTGTGAAAAGTCTCTTCAAACTGGATGGATGGTGAATCACGTCAGTTCACTGCCCACCACCCAGCGCATGCTAGGGCATCGTTTACCTTTGTCTGGGTCCTTCTCATCCTGGGGACCGGAGGTGAGGTATGCTGGGAAGCTGAGTCTAGATCACCATCTTTGTTTACTAAATAAAGGGGCTTGGGATTTGAAAAAAGACCCAATAGTTCACAAAAAGTCCTTTTCACTAAGTTTCCCCTGGGAGGTTCTCAATAATGAGTTCTCATTGTAACAACAGTCAAAACCTGTAGAACATTTGCAAAACCCGGAACATTATGTAACCTGGGAACTCGAAGTGTTGTGCTACTGCTTGGCTTTCGGGGCTAAAGCCATGTGGGGCTAAAGTGGAAGTGATCATTTAGCACCTCTCGAGAGGAAGAGAGAGAGAGAGAGTGAGAGGGAGAGTGAGCGAGATTCTTGCTGAGAGCCCTCTTGTATCCTTCTTTGATGAGGGTGCATCCCATTGTGACAACTCAGGATCTTGCAGGACACTTGCAGTCATATAAAGCGGGGAAATTACCTCTATCCTTTCCTCATTGTCAAGTTTCTGTCTCTGGAGGATGTGGAGTTATTACAGCCGCTTCCTGACTACTCAGTAGAAGATTGGTTGCCGGAGGCAGTAAGACAAGGAAGTGGCATATAAATATCTCTTTTTCCTGTATTTAGAAAGCCACATAGTAATCTGCCACATATAAACTAGGGCTAATCCAATTTTCAGTTTTCCCCACTTTGATCTCTTTGCTTAAAGAGTCCGTTTCATCTCTTGGACTCTGTACCTTAGATCAGGGATTGGCCAACATTTTCTGCAAAGGATCAGAGACTAAATATTTTAGGCTTTGCAGGCCACACAGTCTCTGTCACAACTACTCATTTTTGCTGTTGGGTTTTCCATGTAATAACAGTAAAAACATGAAAACAGCCATAGACAATACATAAATGAATGAGCATGTTGTTTCCTAATAAAACTTTATTTGCAGAAACAGGTGGTGGGCTGGATTCTATCCAGGGGTCATAGTTTGCCACTGCCTGCCTTAGATAATAGACTGTAAGAGCAAATAGGAATCGTTAAGTTTTTCTTCGTAGCATATTCCTTTTCTTTGCTATTGGCATTTTTATAGTTGGTATGTTCTGGATGATGTTTATTGAAGGTACACATTATATTACTATAAATATTAAACTTAGAAAGGATAGAATTTGGATAGAATTTTTTTTACAAAATAAAACTCAATCCTGTCAGAGCTTAACCTTACACATCAAAGCTGATACTTATTTGAAAAAGCCTGGTGAAATTTAATGCAGAATTTCCTCCTTGGGTAATTTTAAATATAATTATTTAGGATCTTTTACATGTATTATGTTTTACCTTGTCAATTTTTCCAGTGCTCAGCTAGCTAATGATAATATCCTAATAATAATAGGTTATTATTAGAGTTATCCCTTTGATCCTTCCATCCCATTCTCTCTGGCATAATCGTTAAAGCCACATTCTTCCAGATCATTGGGTGTGGCCCAAACCTTTCCTGAAATTTCGAACAAAGGTTTATGAAAGTCCAAATACCATAGTCTATCGGATAACCTAGATTAATAGTAACAAGAAAGAGAAATCTTTTGTAAAACACCTTTAAGATAGTCTCCATTTGGTGAGCTCTAACAGTGAGTTAGCCTCTTGTATCTCCAGTGCAGTGTAGTCCCCTGAGCTCATGTACCCATCTGACAGTGGGTGTCTCCATCTGGGTGTCTAATAGATACCTCCCCGATAGTAGTATTAATCCTACCACTCAGCAAATCCGTCTTTCACTCCACATTTATTTGAATAACTAGCACCACCGTATATTCGGATGTTCAAGCTCCAACTGTAGGAATTACCCTTGGTTACTCTCTTCTCCTCAGCCCCCACATCAAAACCGTTACTAGGTCCTGCAGTCTGTATGGTCAGAACATACTCCAAAGCTGCCTCTTCTCCCCATCTCTGTTGCCACTCTACCTATCCCAGCCCTATAACCTCTAGCCTGGATTACTTTACTACTTTCAAATCATAGAGTAAAAGCCATCTACCTGTGTCCCTCTAGTAGTGATACATATAGACCGCTATTCATTTTGGCTCAAGCCAAAGGAAGGAGGGTGTGACATCTGATCACTTGATCCAGATTTGAATTTCAGACAGTCTGACCCCCGATCTGTACCAAGGCCTTTGCACTTGCCGATCTTTACCCCAGATATTTGGGTGTCTGCCTCTTTCTCAACATTCAGGTCTCTGGACAAATGTTTCCCCTTCCAAGAGGTCTTCCCCTGCCATCCTAGCCAAAGCTGTGTGCCTAACCCCTGTCTTTATCTCATCACCCTATTTATCTTCCTTATAAAAACCTGTCAGTTACTGTACTTATTCACTTATTTGCTTGTGTGTTTATCATCTGTCTTATCCTGATACACAGAAATGCTCCCAGGGCAGAGACCTTGTCTATGTTTTTTGCTTGCCATATCCCCAGCAATTGTAAGTGTCTGGCACATAGAGGGTGCTCAAAAAAGATTTTTTGCCTAACACTGGACTTGCTCCTCTACATACGTGATCTCCTTCAGTCCTCAGAACAATCTTACAAGGCAGCTACTTTTATTAACATCTTTTAAGTGGGCAAACTGAAGCTTAGGGAAATAATTGACTCAAGGGGACAAGGCTCTTAAGTGAAAAAAGGAGGACCTGCACACCTCGTGTACCGCAGTGTTTATGCCTTTGCGTGTGGTGTTCCATTGCCTAGAACGTTGTTCCTAGCCCCTCCCACCATCTCTGCAAGTTCACTTGTACCTGTTCCCCAGAGAGTAGGTCAGTTGCTTCCTTTTCCTGGAGTGTTTCCTGATGCCTGCCAGTTATAAGTGTGTTCTCCCTCTTTTATGTGAACTTCTTATACCAGCCAGGTCAGACCTTGTGTGATAGTTATCTGGTGCCCAACTTGCCTCCTCTTCTAGATTGAACAGCTCTCAGCTACAGAGACCATCTCTGCTCATACTGCTCAGTAAATATAGACTGACGTTCATTAATACAACAAGTACTTATTGACAACCTACTATATCCCCACTTATGTAAGCACAGGGGATAGGGCATCCAACAAAAGAGAATGACATCACTGACTTCCCGGACCTTAGGGTCTTATGGGGAAGACAGACAATGAGAAAGATAAATAATACACACTGCATGCAGTGTAGATAGTGAGACGTGCCAAGGGGGACAAAATCCAACAAGGAAAGAGGACAGGGAGTGTTGGAGAGGAGGGTGGAATTCAAGGCTCCAGGAGAGGATGGCCAGGGCACGCCTTGCAGAGCAGGTGACTGGAGCCCAGGCCTGAAGAAAATTAGATTTCTGGGAGATATCTGAGGGTAGAGGATACAGGCAAGAAGAACAGGCCAGAGGATACAGGCAAGAAGAACAGGCCATCCAGTTGACTGGAATAGGGAAAATGTGCAACACAGTCATAGGAAGTGAGGTCAGGGATGTGTCAGGAGCCATGTAGGGAGGACAAGTAAAGTTTTCAACTTTTATCCCAGTGAGACGGGAGGCAATTGAGAGGCAGGAAGCTATTGAGAAGAATGACTGCTTTGAGCCCACCAGTTAAATGCCACTTCTACTGAATCTAAAATAGTCTACACTCAGCTCTAATGCTAATCGTATGCTCTTTAAAGAAAATCTAGGGACGCTTGGGTAGCTCAACTGGTTAAGCATCTGACACGAGATTTCGACTCAGGTCATGATCTCATGGTTAGTGAGTTTGAACCCCACATCAGGCTCTGAGCTGACAGTGCAGAGTCTGATCGGGATTCTCAGTCTCTCCTCTCTGCTCCTCCCCCCACCCCCCAATAAAATAAACTTAAAAAAAATCTCTGTGTACAACTGTACACAATCTGATATTTTTCTTGTTCATTTGTTTGACTGTTTTCAGCCCCCTCATAAGCAAGTATGCTCTAGGAAGGCAGATATCGTATCTGTTTACTGTTATGTCCTCAGTGCCTTGTAATGGCCTTTGGCACATAGCGGGTCCCTGTGGCTATTTGGTGAATGAATGAAGTAAGTACGAATGGGTTGTAGCAGAGGTTGCTAGCAAACAGTGGGATGTGACAGAACTTGGAAGGGCTTGGGAGCAAAGACAAGTTTAATATACTTCCGGGTTAGCTCTTGTTGCATTCAGCCTCCGTGCTCTGGAATCATCCTTCTAAAATAAATCTCAAATGCAGGCCTCTCGTACTTACACTAAGTTACCGACCATTAACTGAAATCACTCTAGATTCTTTGGAGCTGAAACGTTTCTAAAAGTTGATGAGTTTAAGCACGTCCATGGATCTACGGAAGAAACGGTTAAAGTCTTGTAACTTCTGATTTCAGTTCTCCCTTCATTTCTTTGCCACTAGAAGCAATTGCAATTCTGTCTTCTTGGCATCGTACATGGAAATACAGTCTTTGTGACAGCAGAGTCACAGGCTGGATACTACCCTCATGACCTTGCCATTCTCACAAGGCAAAAATGGAAGAGTACAGAACAGTAGATGAGCACTCTGAACATGTTTCTTCCGACCTGAGATGCAGTGGGAATTCAGGAGGAGAGAGGTCAAATATTGGAGAAGGAAATCCACAGAGAGTGAAGGGAGGAGATGGGGAATATCATGTGGATTGAATCCTTGGGAAACCTTGGGTTGTATCATGTACGTGGATGGTGGCTGAACCTTCCATGGTTTTCTGAATAGCTTGCCATCATGCCAGTGAAAGGTCATGAGACTTTGGTTATGCAGATGTGTTAGCTTTTTGACCACTTACATCCACTATTAAAATTCCTCTCTCACATTGAGGGGATTTCATAGTAACTTCCCAACTTTTGCTCTTTTTCACAAACAACATTTATTGATGACCCTTTATTTATGTCTTTATTTTTGTCACTTTTCAGCCCATGTAGTGCCAGTCTTGATGGGTCAGATGAGGGACTATGCTGACATGGGGAGGCCATTGTCAACAGAAATGAGCTTCTGGGTCTTCAGGTGTCAGATCTCCCAGTGAGTGAGCGTAGCAGTCAACTGTGTGACAGAGCTGACCCGAAAGGAGCAGCGGGGCCAGCAGACATCTGACGCTCTGTTTATATAACAATCAAGAGGATGATGTTTTGCTAGCTGGATAGGGCAGGGACACTATCGAGCCAGCAAAGAACCAAAAAATTAAAGGGTGTAGATCTCCTCTCCATGAAGAGAAACAGAAATGGCTCATCAGTTCAAACATTTCTTTAGAAGACAGCTATTTGGGTCGCATCTCTACCCAAAAGTAGCTCTCCTTGACCGCTGGAGCAATTACCACATGACGTGAGGAAGTGAAGGCACGTTAGAACAGGATTCCCAGCCAGCCTTTGCCCCCAACCCTATTCTTACTTCTCTTCATGTATTTTTTTTTAAGAAGCCAGGACACCCAGGAGAAACTTAATTTACTAGTGTTGATGGAAATTAGGAATTTTGACAAATTAGACCGTGGTATTGAAAGTTGTAATGTAAAGAGGATCATTTAGTACAGATGTCAGGGGGCACTGGGAAGGTGCTAGTGCCCAGGTCCTTGGAATCATGGAGCTCATGTGGCACACTGTGCCACCTCCCCACCTTATTTTGCTGTTAATCATTTTCTGGCCTTCTTCCACTAATGACTTTCTTTAGAAAATGGGAAATGAATTGGACTCAGAAGCATAAATGACAGCCCAGATTTTCATTGCTTTTCACAGCCCACATAACATTCTATGATTCTATATATTTTGAGTGCAGAGAATTATCATCATGATTGAGCCCAGCACCCAGTTTAGGCATTCAGTGCGTTTACCTTTTTTTCCAAAGCCCTGAGCTCCTATGGGTTCATTATTAAAATGTTCATTACGTCTAATTATGCCCTCATATTCTTCTAAATGCTTCAGTTATAATGATAAAATGAAATAATAGACATGGAAACAAATTCATGCCATCCCTCTTTTATGATACCTTCACTTTCTACCTCAGCAAATATTCATTGTAGGACATTTGGAAATACCAAACATCATAAAGAAGAAAAATATTAGCCATTGTCCCCTTATCTAATGAAAAGCACTGGTGACATTTTGATGGGTATATAATATAGTTTTATATCCTTTGGATAGTTTGTAGTTCAGCTAGATAATAAATTGTTTTCTATTCTAGTTTATCTTAAGTTGTACATATATATTATTTCCCTGTTAGAATCAAGCTCTTTGAAAAAAGATCAGTTTCCTACAACAACTCACATTGTACTTAAGTTAATTTATAAAGTGGTTGAGTTTGCTAATTACTACTGAATATCCATTGACCCCTTGCTCCACAATAAAGAACTCTGTTGGATAGCAAAGGAGCCCAGTTAAAAAAGAAAAGAGAAGGAAAGGAAAGGAATGGGAAGGAAAGGAAAGGAAAGGAAAGGAAAGGAAAGGAAAGGAAAGGAAAGGAAAGGAAAGGAAAGGAAAGGAAAGGAAAGGAAAGGAAAGGAAAGGAAAGAAAAGGAAAGAAAAGAAAAGAAAAGAAAAGAAAGGAAAAGAAAAGACCATGTTTTCCAGTCTTCCTTGTAGATGGGGAGACCATTAAAAAGTAAGTAGAAGTCATTGAGGACCTTCTGGGAAAATTCTTTAAAAAGAGATAACTTAGGTGGCAGACATCTATTTTTTATTTCGTCTTTTGTCTCATCATGCCTGAGATTCGAATGTATTGGCTGGAGCTCCAGCAGCTGTTTTAGAGAAGAAGGCTAAGAAAATTAGAAGGTCTTTGGCCCTGACATTCTGAACCGTTTGCTGAACCAACAACAAAGTTGTTGACCCAGACTTTTAGTTACATGACAAAAATATGCCCTTGTGTGTTTAATCCACTATATTGTAACCTGTGGCCAGCAACTGAACTCAATTCCAAACTCATGTCATCATACCACTTTATTTCAAAAAAGGATTTGAGGGGCTCCTGGGTGGCTCAGTCGGTTAGGCATCCGTCTTAGGCTCAAGTCATAAACTCGCTGTTCCTGGGTTTGATCCCCTTGTTGGGCTCTGTGCTGACAGTTCAGAGCCTGGAGCCTGCTTCTGATTCTGTCTCCCTCTCTCTCTCTGTCCCTACCCCCCTCAAAAATAAATAAAGACTAAAAAAAAGAAAGGATTTGAGGAGACCATCAACTCCTCTTTATAGATCATTGTATTTTCAGAAGCAGCAAGCCCTGTGTATCTTCTCAGTGGTAGGTATTCTGTAAATGTGTACTGAATGAACTCTAAAGAGGTTAAATTCAGCATCATCAGTAATATCATCTTCCTCCAGTGCCTTACCCATATCGCTTTCTTGAACTCAACGGATTGCATAAAGAACTAAGCTCTTGATTTCGGGAGAGCCTTCCTTTTGTAGCTTTTGCTATTTTATTTCATGCTTATTTCATTAAGTGCCTACACCATAAACATAATGCTTTACAATTGTTCTGCATGTTTAACTTATCAGGGGCTCATTGACTCATTTGTTTTCATTTTACCCACACCCTGGCAAGGGATAAAAATAGTGTAAATGACTTAGATTCTAAAAATAAGATTGAGAGGAGAATAAAATCTCTTGCCTTACATTGCTAACTAGTCTCTTTTCTTAAGAGATATCAAAGGTTTCACCTCATGTGCCAGCTCTGTTTGGTTGGTATAACACAGTTTGGCTTTCTGGAACACTGTGTTAAGTAGGATTCTGAAGCCATATTAGGACTCAGCAGGCAAAAGAGCAATAATTGGTTTAGCAATGCCAGTCATAGACATTGGGAGTGAACAGGGAGTTGTCTGTGGCAACCCATGTACCTTTTATTTGCCATCCTACATCTATGACAAGATAGATTTACCGATATCCACCCCCCCCACACACAAAAACAGCCAAAAGGCATTCCATTCTTTAGTAGGGTTTGCTCAATCCCAGTCTTTCTCTGCCAACCTTTTCCTGCTCATTTAGATTTATTCAGTATAATTTATGTATTCATGTAATGTATATACATATACATATATATACACACACACACATACATTACTGTCTATTTTTCTGTGTCCCAATTTAGATGAGGTTCCTTAGTGTAAATCATGCATTTATTCTCAGTCTGTTTTTAATGGAACTACTACAATTGCAACATGGTCACACTGTATGCCAAGGTAAAGTTTTTGATGACAGTAAGCTTCTGAAATTGTTGGAAAATGATCAGTGTGGTATGGTTTATATTTTATCCTGCCCAGGAGGGAGGAGATGCTAGCTACATGGCATCTTAAGTCCCTTTTCAAGTACTTAAATGTACAAACGCATAGGCCAGGGGTTGATGTCTTTTCTTACAAAGAGCCAGATAGTAAATATCTTAGGCTTTGTGAGTCTATATGATCTACAGCCCAACTACTCAGCTCTACCGTTGTAGCTCAATAGTAACTGTAGCAGCAGTAGACGACGTGTTGATAAGTGAGTATCCCTGTGTTGGATAACAAAAGGTGGAGGAGAACAGATTTGACCCTTAAGTCTAGTTCACTGATCCCTGGCATGGGAAACAGATCACTGCAGAGGAAACTAGTAACCTGGGACAGATTTCTGCAGAGGGCTGCGTGAACTTCAGTTTATCTCTGCATATACGTACTTATCTGGGACATGGCGATGATGACAAGCGCAATGATGACAAGGACGATGATGATGGCTATCTTACAGGGTTGTTGTGAGGGTCAGAAGAACGGATTATGGGTGTATCTAACCAGTACCGTATCTGGCTAGGAAGTGGTCACCTCAGTTGATTATCTGGATGTTTCATGGGCAACAGGGTTCTCACCCCCGTCTCCCTTCAGGGGCAGGTGGGTGGAGCATGTAAGGCAGCAGACCTGGTGAGAGGAGAGCAAACATCCTGTTTGAGAAGTAGGCTGCTTTGACAAATTTGACAAATTTGACAGTTTGACAAATTTCATATTAAAAAAAATGAAAATAAATAAAAATAAAATAAATAAAATTGTCCAATTTTTAAGCTTTTGCAGACTATTTCAGATGTAAACAAATTGTAGGAGCTGACAACAATCCAAGTATTGAGAACTGAATCAAGAGGCGCCATGTGTGGCCTTTGGCACACTAATCCCAGGGCTCAGATGTTAAGGTGAACCATGTTAAGTTCAAGAACATGGAAATGGGCTAGTATCAATATCCAACCAGGAATTCCTTACTCCCTCCTAAAATATTAAGCACTTTACTCAATTAATCATCATAACCACTCTATTCGTTTACTCAGTATGTACTAATGACTCTGTGCTCTGCCCCAGGCACTGTTCCATAAAAAGGCATCTAGTAGTAAACAGGACAGAAAAAAAATTCCTGCCCTCATGGCGCTTTTTATTCAATGAGATCAGTAGTTCCATACTAATATATGTGGAGGAAATAGAACCAAAGAATGACACTCAGAAAAAATGATTCTAGGGGCAGAATCATTTATTCCAAAGTTGAACAGGATGACAATTATCAACAAGTATGAAAGATTATAACAGAAGGACTACCTATTAACTACATACAAAGGACCCTCGCTGAGTATACTTTGGTTCACTGAGAATAAATAGGAGAATCCTGGTACATTTTTAGGACAGGGTTTTAAGCAAGGTACCAGGAAGGACTTCCCAACAGCATGGTTATTAAACAGAAAACAGGTGGCTGAAGTTGATTGAGAACCCTCTTCCCTGGAGAACTTTGGGAATGGGGTAGTCAACATTCATCCAAACATACAGTGTCTCTTGGGGACAGGGAGTTGGATTGGAGTCAGGGGCCTGAATACCGTAGTGGAAAGAATTTTCATTTCTAAATTTTTTACTTTGGCCCAGGAGTCGTCATGTTTAAAATGTTTTTTTTAACATTTTGTGTTTAGAAAGGTCTCTTCTTCCATAGTTCAAGCTACATAGATGAGCTCATGTAAGGAATGCATTTTTTAATTTTAGCACTTTCTATAAATGGGTTTTCTAAACCCTAAGCTGAAGTTGTTACCACGACGGGGAACATGGAGATAATTTTTCATTCTTTCATGCTATGCTGAATGTCAGCAGTAGAAGCTCCTAAAAATAATCATACCTTGTATTTATATAGCACCTTTCCCGAAGGTTCTCAAACTGCTTTGTAAGACATCATGTAATTAATCCCTATAAAGCATTCAGAAGACAGTTGTATAATATTAAGCTAATATTTGTCTTGCATATAAAGGTTATGCATTTTGTACTTACATATTATATTTATACAGGGTGCGGTAAACTCTATCGTGCATAGTGTTTGCTGCCCCAAACCACCTTCCGGTTACTGTAGTGCATGGACTGACAAGCAGGAGAGATGAGGAATGTAAGGGGTAGTTTGCAGGGAGGTAAGTGCGAGTGAGTAAAAGGGAATTCACACTAGGGCTGCTGGGTGTTTGTGAAAGTTTAATTGATTTCTAGGGTTCATGGGAAGCCATTAGAGGAGTATGAGAAGGGGACATAGAAAGAGGATTCTAACACCCTTGAAAAACAGCTTACTTGGCTTATTTGGATGAGTGGAGGTAAATGAGGGAAAGAAGGTCTGGAATGAGTGAAGTAGGCAATACTGTTGATTTATTACTGTTTCTGAGTCAAGTCTCCCCTTACTCAGCTTTCTCCCCAGTGTGCACACAACTTCTCCTTCAGGGTCTTCTATCTCCATCGTTCTCAACTCATCTCTTCTGCATGTTTCGAAAAGATTATCATGGGAACCGATTGCAGCTAGTCGTAAACACCTTAATATGAAATAAACTGGGATAATCTCAGCCAAACATATCGACACTTAAAATCTCATCTCTACTTTTGCAATGAAAAGATTCAATAGGTTGATATGTGTATGAGCTCTTAGAATAGCACCAGGCACATAGTAAATGTTTATGTAAGTCATTACTATTATTATTTTTGTTATTTGTAAAAATATCAGGCATGATTGCGTAGGAATGATGGTATACTGGGTTCTTGCAAACATTTGGGCATCCCTACAATCAGGCCTCATGGGTAGCCTTCAACTCTATCTATGCATAAAGCTGGTCCTGGTAATGAATACAGCAAAGAAATGGTCACCTCAGCCCCTGCAGGTGGCTGGAGAATTGACAGGAAAGAGGGAGGAGGGTCAAATCTGAGAAGCGTTGCCTGGGAGTAGGGGCAGGAGGTGGGCTTGTGTGTGATGATAAATTGGACAGAGAAAGAAAAGGGGAGGAAAACTCTGGAGAAGACCCCCGGGGTCCCAGCTTGGAAGGGTGGGCATTCAACTACTGAGAAGCACAATTTGCAGGTTTGGAAAGGGAAAATGTTTACGTAGGCTCCAGCTTGTGCCCAGCCCAGCAGGCTGCCTGCAGGTTTACAGCTGAACATTACCATCATGGCACTCTCTTCTCTGAAGTGGCCAAGAGGAAGGAATGGCCAGGGACATTTCCGCCAGCCCAGAGGTTCTGGTGCCGCCCTTGAGTGTTTTCAAATTGGCAAGACTGGTCTGGTGATTTTTCACTGGCCAAGTCAATCTTCCATGCTGATGGACCTAGAATTTAGCATTTGTATTGGTTCCAAAACTCCTTTCATTGGCTCTGATAAGCCTTCTCAAACATGCTGAAAACTTAGCATCAAATCTACTTTCAAGTATGAACTAGGCCTTGAGTAGTAGTTCTAGACTGTAAGCCATAAGTATATTGTCTGTTTTTAGTTGATTCTTCTTCAGACACCTAACCTAGTCTTGGCTTACCCTGAAAAGAAGACATTCTTGAGCAAAGGCCCAAGGCTATGGAATTCTGCCCCTGGCACTAAAACAGAAGCTTTACATGAGGTACTCAGAACAACCTTAGATGCACTAATTCTGCCTTGCGGTAGCCGCCTATGATTCAAGGCCATCCAAGAATAAAATAGACAAGATTGTTTCATGAATATTAGCTGCAAGAAAAATACTTCTTTTCAAAGTTTAATCAATTTTTTTAAACAAAAAGAAAGCCACTTTGAACATTTCATTAAAAAAATGGATATTTCAAAGATGTTTAAAAATATTAAGATTAGCCTATGAAGTGATGGATACCAATATTAATGTCTATTATAGCAACATTAGTGTCTGTCCAAAATGGGAGAAGGGAAGCTGAATGTTTGATTACCCTAAAACCATAGAAATTCTGTCATTTTTTCCCCTGGAAATGTGTATTTTCTAGCTCAGTAATGGAAAAGAGAGGCCTTGCCCTATGTAGAATTGTTTGAAGTTTAATGATGTGGATATCTTCTTCCTCCATTAGAATGATAATTGTTTCAAGGTTATATTAGTGAGGTGTGCTCTGGGGGCAAGTGACAGAAACCCAGTTGTAACTACCTTGAGCTAAAAAGGGATGGGAATTTATTGGTTCAGCTGAGAAGTCTAAGGAATGGGCATCCCTGAGCTGGTCTGGGTCATGAGTATAAACGTGTTTTCAAGGCTCAGGCTCTCTCTTACTTCCTCTCTGAAATCTTTTTTCTTCTGTGTTGGATTTTTTTAGGTGCTTTCTCTCTTTGACAAGAATAGCTTCCAGCCTGCAGACGTCCATCACACTTACTGCTTAGTTATTAGGCTCAGGCTAGTTTAGTGGCTGGGAAATAGGGTGGAATGCTCAGGCTGGGATGCAGTTTGGATGTCCAGGGGCAAAGGCAGAGGATGGGAGAAGGAGATACGAATCAAGAAGTCCTGATCTGAGGCCTTTCCAGGGGTCAAAACCCCTGGAAAGCTTAGATTCCATGATCCATCATTAAAACCATTTCTTTGTCAATACTCTTAACACTCTTGTCCCCCTCTTCCTCTTATCCCCATACCTAGGGTCACTGTCCATGCCTTTGTGGTGAGAGGCAAAGATTTGTGCCTAAAATACAGGAAACCACATAGAACAAGAAAGTGGTATACCCCAGGAGGAAACAAAGGTTCTGTTTCCACAATGAGGGGGTGGGCTGCTGGGCATTCTGGAACAAAAGATGTCTACCCAGCGAAGGTAGAAGCTGACCGATTTTAGCATACTGAATATGAGTCCTGGATAGTCCTATCTTCATCAAATGCTTTGGTGCTCCAGCAAGCTTAGGTTCAGCTCATGTAAAGTGGGGAAATCAAGTGGCTTCTTCTAGAGAGTCACCATCCCAATGCCTTATCCCATTCCTATATACATTTTTTTTTTAAGAGAGAGAATGCATACAAGTGGGGGATGGGGGAAATGGGAAGAAAGAGAGAGAGAAAGGGAATCTTAAGCAGGCTCCATGTGGGGCTCGATCCCAACGACCCTGGGATCATGACCTGAACCAAAATCAAGAGTCAGATGCTCAACCGACTGAGCCACCCAGGCACCCCTTATTCCTATATAAATTTTGACATGAACCAGGAGTATGATAATAGGTGGGTATCCTAGAACTTGATCTCAATATTTAAAAAAAAATTTTTTTTAATGTTTATTTATTTTTGAGACAGAGGGAGACAGAGCATGAACAGGGGAGGGTCAGAGAAAGGGAGACACAGAATCTGAAACAGGCTCCAGGCTCTGAGCTGTCAGCACAGAACCCGATGCGGGGCTCGAACTCACAGACCGTGAGATCATGACCTGAGCTGAAGTCGGCCGCTTAACCGACTGAGCCACCCAGGTGCCCCCTGATCTCAATATTTTGACGAATGTTTTAACTTTGGAGACTGTGGCAAAAACTCCGTACTTTCCCTTTTACCTAGTAAGAGCTTTTATTTTTATTTGTTTGTTTGTTTTGTTGGGTGCATGGCCATCCAAAATAAAGATTATATTTTCAAGTCTTCTTGACAGCTGTGGCCATGTAAGTTCTAATCTCTGGGATATGAGTGGAACTTGGGTGGGCACCTCGGGTCACACCCAGAGGGAGGATGCATGCTCTCCCTTGTCCCTTTCCCTGTCCCACAGGCTGGAATGTAGACACAGCAATGCCCCATCTTGAGGGATACAGATGAGGGCAAAGCCTTAAGGATGGCAAAACAACAAAAAAGAAGCCCATGTAGCCCTGTAGCAGCTGCTGATTCTGACAGCCTCCCCAAGTAGATCCACCTCTTTGCAGGGATAGAGAGAGAAATAAATGTGAAAGAAAAATAATCTTTTATCTTGCTCATGCCACTGTTATTTCGGGTTTCTATCACATGCGCTAAGCCTCTATCCTAACTAAAACAGTGAACAAAAAGCTTTTATAGGAACATTTGGATCAAGCAATCCAGAAGGTGCAACAGTGAAAAATGGGCGAAAGTCTAAGAGAACTTAGATTATCTTAAATAATTACTGTCTTGACATTCAGGGGGGGAAAACACATAGCTCAAAAAAAAAAAATAGAAAGTGATAAAAATAATTAATTGAACATCCTGAGAGCATGGCATTTACAATGCATTATGGAAATTAGGGACTTCAGGAGTTTTTGAGTTGGAAGAATGGAAAAGTTCACCTGGTCCCATCACCTGTCCCAGTCACCTCATTTTTTGAGCTGATTTTATCAGTCTTGGCACTGTCGATCTTTTGGGCAGATAATTCTTTGTTGTGGGGGCTGCCCTGTGAATTGTAAAATGATTAACAGCAACCTTGGCCTCTATACACTGGATGCCGGTGGTAACACCTTCCCACCCCCCACCAATCATGATGATCAAAAATGGCTCGAGACATTGCCAAATGTCCCTGGTGGGGTGGGAGTTGGGTGGGGGTGGGGAGGGGGAGGAGTCAAATTTGCTCCCAGTTGGTAGCACTGCTTCAGAGATCAAGAAACTGAAATTCAGCCAGCCAGTCAGTGTCTAGATGCTGCTCTATTAGCAAGTTTGAAAGTTGCAAGTCATTTATAATGGTGATGTTGAACTTGGGAAAATGTTGAAAGGATAATACTTTAAAACAAATGAAAATGAGGGTGCCTGGGTGGCTCAGTTGGTTGAGCATCTGAATCTTGATTTTGGCTGAAGTCACGATCTCATCGTTTGTGGGATTGAACTCTGTGTCAGGCTCTGCACTGACGCTCAGGATTCTCTCTCTCCCTCTCTCTCTCTGCCCCTCCCCAACCCCATATGCACGCTTACTCTCTATCTCTCTCAAAATAAATAAATACTTAAAAATAAATAAATAAATAAAAATGAGATGACAGTAATGGCTGATATTTAGGAAAGTCTTAGGCATTATCTTCCTTAATCTTTACATAACTCTAAGATTCCTCCATTTAAAATTAGGGAAACTAAGCGTGATGGGGGCAAGTAAACTTAGACAAGGTCACACGTCTAAGAAGCAACAGAATTAGCATTTGGACCTGGTCTCAAACCCATAGGCTTCCTCACCACTTTAATATATAAGGTAAACAACAAGTTGAATCAAATTGTCAAGGCAATAAACATAAACAGAATATACATGTTTGGATAAATTCTCATTTTCTTTAATCAACTTGTGTTATTTCCTCCATTCAATAAGAAGTTACAGAATGCCGATTATTTGCATAGCATTGAAGGATAAAAAGATGTAAAGGTTGAAAAAGGTTCATTGCCAAACCCTGGTGTAAATTTTACACATATTAATTCTTTGACTCATCACAATAACACTAAGATGTTGGTTATGTTATTATGATCATATTATAGATGAGGAAATGGAGGCATCAGTTGTTTTAAGTAAATTGCTGAAGGTCACACAAACCAGCAAGCAGAAGGACAAGATTTCAAATCCAGGCCGTTTGACTCTTCTATTAATTTTCAAGGGCATAACAAAGGACCACAAATGGGGTGGCTTAAGAAATTTACTGTCTCACAGTTCTGGAGGCCAGAAGCCGGAAATCAAGGTATCCTCAAGAGACCTGCTCCCTCTGAAACCCATAGGAGAATCCTTTCTTGCCTCTTTCCAGTTCCTGGTAGCTTCTGGCAATCCTCGGCATTCCTTGTCTTGCAGCTACTTAACTCTAGTCTCTGCTTTCATCGTCCTGTGGCATTCTCCCTGTGTGTCTCTGTCTTTACAAATCTGTCTGATTATAAGAACACTAGTTGTATTGGATTAGCAGACTACCCTACTACAGCACAGCCTCATCTTAACTAATTAAATCTGCGATAATGCAATTCCAAATCAGGTCATATTCCAAGGTACTGGAGGTTAGGGCTTCAAACATACCTTTTTTGAGAGAGAGAATTTTTTTTTAATATTTATTGACTTTTTGAGAGACAGAGACAGAGTGTGAGCAGAGCAGGGGCAGAGAGAGAGAGAGAGAGAGAGAGAGACATAGAATCTGAAACAGGCTCCAGGCTCTGAGCTGTCAGCACAGAACCATGGGGCTTGAACCCATGAACCGTGAGATCATGACCTGAGCTGAAGTCGGACGCTTAACCGACTGAGCCACCCAGGCACCCGAGAGAGAGAATTTAACCTTTATACCCAATAGCAACTCTTAAACAGCATATCATAGTGCCTCCCTGTAAGTAAGATGTAATCCTTGTTACTGGGAGCTCATAGGAGAGCAGGACAGAAGGTGTGTGCACAAATAATAGCAACCACACAGATGCTAGAGTCGCTTGATCAGTGTCACAAAAGAGGTAAAAGCAATGAGCCACGGAGGTTCAGAGAGGTGCAGAGATTTAACTGAGGCTGTGGAAGAGGGAAGCAGTAGGTAGGCCTTTACTGGGGAGTCACGAGACAGGTGAGGAAAGGTCTGAGGACAGGCAGAACTGTATACCAAAAATTCATGGGGTTGGGAAAACCTAGAGATGGTTCCCTAGAATGGGGCACTTCCCAATAGGACATAAAGTCTACAAGCAATAATAGAGGGGGTCATAGAATCAAAGTTTTTCAAGAGCAGAACTTCACGATATCAACTAGACTAGTTCTCTTCTTTTTTTTTTTTAATTTTTTAATGTTTCTTTATTTTTGAGAGAGACAGAGAATGCGAGTGGGTGAGGGGCAGAGACAGAAGGAGACACAGAATCCAAAGCAGGCTCCAGGCTCCTAGCTGTCAGCACAGAGCCCGACACGGGGCTCAAACTCATGGACCACGAGATAGTGACCTGAGCTGAAGTCGGACACTCAACTGACTGAGCCATCCAGGTGCCCCTAGACTTGTTCTCTTCTTTAAGAAGGGTGACAATATTGCACAACTAGGATTACTGAAGCCAAGAGAGGTTAAGTGGCTTGCCCTTGCTTATGTAACTGGTTAGTGATGGAGGATGGTGAATTGGCACATACCTTTTCTGTCTTCTATTGCAGCTATTTTTTCTATATCATAAAGCTAGAGAAATATATTGGGGAGGTATCACAAAGTGTTGAATTTCAGGCTGAGTCTTTAAGCTGAGTATAGAGTAACAAGGTTTCAATGTCGTGAAGTCATCTTTGGAGGTTTGTAGGTAGGCCAGATGCTGCATGAGAAATGGAGCCAGCAAGAAGAGGAAGGGGCTCATAGCAATTCAGGGTAGAGATCAAGGGGGCTTGGGCAGTGGGAATGAAGTGAGAAGTAGAAAAAAGAGAATCTTCAGAAATAAAACAGAAATTCTTGAATGTTTGGATGTGGGGGACCAGAAGCCAAGATGACTTTGAGGTTTAGGGCTCCAGAGATAATGTGCCATTAATAGAAATGGGAAATTCAGAGGGCAATATAGGGTGATCAACCATGATGTTTGCCTGGGATGCATGGTAGGATTTTCATTGCTGAAACCAAGAATGTCCCAGTCAAAATCTTGGGATTAATTGGTGACTCTAAAGGAGAAACAGGTTTTAGTTTTATTTTTATAGAAAATAACTTATATTTTATTTAAATATACTACTAAATTTATTACTAAATTTAAATTACTACTGAATTTAGTATTAAGGCTAATTAATGCTAAATTTAAACATGAAACCTAAAAGTAGGGCAATTATTCAAAGATGTCTTTTAGCTCTGAAATTCTATAAATCTACAAATACAGCCAAGATGACTGTAACTAGTCATATTTACAGTGTCGGAGAATAGTGAAATCAACAAGGAGAGAATTCATTTCAGAGATCAGCGAATTGGAAGGCCCCTGCCTTGTGTATTTCACAATTAGAAGTTTCTCTGTAAAATCAGTGTTCCCTTTGCTTGGGCGTAAAAAGAATCGCAAGGTTTGACAACACTTTTCTCCTTTTGTTGGGAGCAGTCCTTGATCTCTGGGTTGTTCACATCAATTCTGCCCTGAGGGTATCCACTAATAATGCCCTCAGTATTTGTCTGCTAAATGACATGAGTCACCGGCTCCTTGTTCACAAGGGGACCGCAAAGGTATGTTGGAAGAGGTCCTGATTTCCCAGGCTCTTCCTGAATCTTATTTTAGATAGTAAGAAGTAATTTTTCAGTGCAGTGCACATGAAATTAAGCATGCAACTGCTATTATTAATGGGATTTGTGCATCTCATTTCCCCCCCCCTACACAGTAACATAGACACACGTGGGAGGCTGAAGCTCAGCTACAGTTGTTCTATCAGAATTATAAAATCTGTAATCTGTCCCTGGAGATAAATGCGCAATTCATTTTCTCATGGAAGGAAAACTGAGCTTCGGTCTCTGACATCTCAGAGGGCCTACTCAGAAAAATCCCTGACTGGTTTTAAGTATTTGAGTTTTAAGTTTAATTTTTAAAAATATCCATTTCACTAGAACGTGCCGAAAAAATACACACAGCGCTTTCTTTTGTCATGTTGTGAATTCACCGTTGACCAGATTCTGCACATCACCCCAGCACATGAAGAATGAATGCCCTCTGTTTATTTCATGACAAGGAAAGCTCTCTTCCATTTGCTTTAGTCATGTGGGCCTGGGGCTGGGGGAGATACCTGTTCTCAGGGTGTAACGGTTTTGGTCTTTGATGCCTGAATTTTGACTAGAAAATTTTTTTGACTTTTTTTTTTTTTAATCTTAAACCATGACTGGGAACCATTAGTGCCCAGTAAATATTTCAGGTGACCTCATCTGTTCTCACCCTTTATCTTGGTTGGTCCAGTTTTGGGCAGTTTACAATTTTAGTAGGCAATCTGGATCGGTTATGGTGGACAAATGTCATGGAATAAAGAAGAGTCGGGAGATGGCAGCTCCCAAGAGCAAGAAGCCAGTGAGATTATCTGGCATAAAAGAACGTCAATGACCAGGCATGATGCTACCACCTGTGATTTGGAAAGGGGACTTACTTACATCCCATTGAGCACTTTGCGGGTTTCTCTTGGCAACATTATTGATCGTGGCTGGAAGCCTCCAGGTGAAAGCCATTACTTAAACTACGAACTTCGGTAACTCTTCCAGTTCTGGTAGCAGGCTCAGCTACCAGATCTTTTTGCTGGGAGCAGATCCACCATCCAGAGGGCCCGTGCTGTTATTAACGTTGCTCACAGCAAAGTTCTTTTGTTTTGTTTTCTGTGAGCTCCAAATGGACAGTAAGTATAACTGACATCAGCTTAGCAAATAGAAAAAAGATGTAGAACCGAAATACATGTATATATGTGTGTGTGTGTGTGTATATATATATATATATACACACACACACACACATATATATATATTTTTACCCCTAGTCCAAACAGGCTATAAAACCTCATAAGGTGTTTAGCTGTCACCATTTGTCCTCACGAGAAGAATTTTTTCTACTTAGTTTCCCTTCGTTAAGAACTTAAACTTTGAAATATGCTCGGCCACGGAGCAAAAACCACTGAACAAGTCTCTCCAGCTGCTGTGGATGATTTTGCAGCCGTTCAATTAAGTCTCTTCCAGCCTTGAAAAGCTGCCTAATTTGGGGTTGGGTTTTATGTGCCACCCCATTTTGTATTTTCAATGTCACTTTTCACAGGCATGAAGATCATGACAGAGGACTGCAAACTGGGTGCTCTACATAATGCCAGTATTCCATATGCATAGCACCCTTATCTTCTGTGGCATAAACTCCAGCTGCACCTCTGCCAGAGATGAGCACACAAGAGCCAAAGCGAAGAGGCAGCTAATCCACCTGTCACAAGGCTCCTGTAACACTCTTCCAGCATGTTTACAACGCCACGGTCATTTTGAAGCCCTTAATACAGAGAGCCGTTTGTTTCTTATAAATGCATATCTAGATGTAGGAGAAAGTAACATCTATTTTTAAAAATTACCGAGCAGAATATCCTATGTAGTCCTACCATGCAGGCAGCAGCTGTGGGGAAAGGGAATATTTAAAATAAGTTAGCAAAACAGCAGTCCCCTGGGGACTTTCACTCCGTCTTAAGATGATAAAACAAAGCACCTTAAAAGGCTTGGTTTTATATACATGTAAGTTATTTAATTCCCAAGGACAGTGTTCTCCACATCAAGAATACGTGACGTGTGTCTTTTTTTTTCTTTGAGAACTTTATTGAAGATTTGTGCAACCGTTCAGCGGAAATTATGCGGCATCTTTCCTCAAAGAGAGCTGCATTAATGTGCCAATGCCCTTTATTTAATGCACTTTAAAATTCTGACGCGCCTTTTAAAAAGTAGGAGTTGTGTTGGGAAAGTCTAATCACCGTTCTGCATGAACGGAAATGTGCTATTTTTGTAAGGGTGGTGCTGGAGTCGGGTTTTAGCAGAAGGGTGTCTCTATGGTACAGATGTCCGAAGACTTTGGTTCGTTCTGATGCCCAAATCAACCAGCTAGAAATGTTACTTCTGCCAAAATTAGTCAAAGGAACTTCAACTAATCATCATTTAAGCAATTTGGGGCTGAAAACTCTGAAGACTGTAGGGAATATTTAGAAGTAATTCCACAGAAACTCAGCTTTGAGGGCAAACTTTCTTTGCAGTCTAGAGCATGCATTCACCCCACAAGATTATGCTGTGTGCCTGTAATGACTTCATACAGAGTTTTTAGACGTCTCTTGGGATACTATCGTTTTGGTTTGCTGATCTAATCCATTTCCCTTTCCTCTCGATCATGCACTCACCCCTCTCTCTCTGGATGCCTCTCTTTGGATCTCTTCCCATTTCAATCAGTGTGTCCTTTTAAAAGTGTTTCATTAAGGTTGAAGTTCCAAGGACATCACTTTTTCTGCTTTGAATAAAATGTGCCTTCTCTTTTGAATGCAGACTGCCTGTACCCTGACTGTACAATCAAAACAATGGGAAATACACCCAGTGCACTCAGGCAAAATTGGTGTGTGAGTCTCTTGGAAATATCTAGTAACAGGTGCAGTTAGATAGGCTGGCAAGGCATTCTGGTTTCATAACAATTACTAATAAGAAAGTAAACGTTAGGTATGCATTATTAAAATATTTTCAGGATTTTTTTTTCTACTAACCTCCCCCCGCCCCCACAACATACACGCAAAAACAAATCCAAACCTAGCCAGTAACCAATTCTATAGATCGAAACCCTTAATACAAATGTTTGACTCCCTCTCTGTTTTCAGTACTCTTCTATATTTAAAGTTACATAAAGATGTTTCTTTTTGTAGGGGAATATATATATATACACATATATATACACATATATGTATATATATATACACATATAACACAGATTTTGAAAGAATTGGGCTAAAATATATATATACACACACACACACACACACACATATATCTATACATATATATATATACACACACATATATATATATGTGTGTGTATACTTATATTTTTTAGCCCTATATATATGTGTATATATATATATTTAGCCCACATACGTGTGTGTGTGTGTGTGTGTATTTAACCCAATTCTTTGAAAATCTGTGTTATCCATCAAGTCATTAGGAGATTCTGTGGCTTTTGACGATTGAACAGTCATATGTGTTACGTGCACTCGATGTTAATTCATACGCAAACCAGTAGGTATGCGTATGGTGTCCCCTTGTTAGTAAATGGAAATGTTTGCCAGGGATCTGGAGGAGTTTTGGTTTCTGTGAATAAGGGTTCTAGACAGTCTTAGAACTGGCTCAAATGCACTTTGGTAAGGAAAGTTGCTTTGCAATTCTTGGAGACTTCAAATGCATCTAGTAGAAAATTATTATCCTACTAGTTTTAATTTGCCTTCGTTCAGTCAGAAACATATATCCATACGTGGAAATTTGCTGACTTAATGGTATTTGTGATCATTGCCCTATTTTGTATAGAACCTGAAAAGAAAAGGAGTCCCCTTTTGTAATTGAGAGAGGAGCATACTATATGTCAGAATCTAATACTTTTTTCTTAGACTTTGGATTTCTACATATGAATTTGGTGTGCAAGTGTTACTGCATTCAAAGCCAAAATGTCAGTTTTGTGAAAAAAAAGGGGGGTGGCTCTATTATAGAGATGTTTATAAATAGAAATGAATAGAATTTTTTTTTGGCAGATGGTGAGTATAAGTACTTGAAATATATAGCAGGAGAGTGGGGTAGGAAGGAAGAAACAGGGAAAAGAATGAAAGTGGGCGGGGGGGGCAAGGAGAAAATCTATATACTTCAGCAAAAAAAATGTTTAGGAGCCTTAAATTCTAATGAGTGTATTGAATTAACAGCACAGATATATTTGCTGGAATGGAGTTCTAATCTGACACAGTCTACAGGATTTCTAGAGATTAAGGTTGAGAGAACTTGAGACCGACATGGGTCCGGAGATCATTAATGCACTAAAACAGGAAATGCCCACAGGTGAGAGGAAACAATCAATTCCGGTCCTACGGGGGGGGGGGGGGGGGGGGGGGGGGGGGGGGGAGAGAGAGGACAAAAAGACCAAACAATTGCTTCAATTCTTTCTGTTCACAAAAGCTCTCACTCCCTACTTTACTCCTAAATGTTCGTATTCAATTTAAATTCTGAGAAGCTAGGGCTGTGGTGAGTCACTCACATCAAGCAGGGAAGGGGAACAAACTCCCTTTAGGCCAGTCACCTCGTTGGTTTGGGATAAAACTGAAGTTGAAAAAGGACTTGCCTCTCAAACAGTCTTAGTAGCTCCAAAGTATCGAGGACTAAAACAGTTGCAGAGTCTGTGTGTGCGTGTGTGTGTGTGTGCGTGTGTGTGTGTGTGTGTGCACGCACACGCCCTTTTGTACGAAAGAGGGATAGAGAGAGAGAGAGAAAGAGAGAAGAGAGAGACACCAATGAAACAGAGATCTGGGAGAGAGAAGAGAAAGAAGAAAGTTATCAACATAAATGAAATTGAGGAAAGATTTCCCTAAGGAGTGTATATATATATATATATATATATATATATATATATATATTCACATATTAAAAGATGTATGTGAAACTATATAAATGGAATATAAGTATTTCCAGCCACAGAATTAAAAACACAACACATACTGTGTATGCATGTATATGTGCATGTATTTTTGTAGTTGTTAGTAGTTTTTTGGAAAGAAAAAGGGAACGAGTGCTATTTTACCAGTTTTATCATCGTATTCACAGTACTCACAACCACCAGCCCCGAGTCTCCTGATTAAACCAATTAGCCTTGTTTAGCTGTTCATTACCCACATTGCTCGACCTGATGCTATGCATAATAGGGTTAATCATAATGAAATGAAATCTTTTGATTTTATTAATTTCTTACATAGTATGTCTTCCAGAATTCTTACCAATGCTTGGACATCAGGGAATCTTGCTCGTGTGCTAAATTTTGCTCCCTCTGCTGGCTGTCTCTGAGGGAATGCGAAAACTACTGGCTCAAACATAGACAAGGACTATTATTTGGGAAAACACACAGACACGTGCGTGCACACACACACACTTATCTTTAGGGCAACAGTACCATTGCATTGAGAATTAGCCCTGTCCTCTGGCATTGACAAGGAAAAGCACCACCAGGACACATTCTACCCAGAATGCCATGGTGGCGGTGGGAGGGGCTGTTGGAGATGGGAGTTGAGGTGTATCTAAGGCTTAGATAAGCATGAGCTCCCACCTTGTGACCTTATTTCATCTTCTTTGCTTGCTGATATCTGTTAGTTCCTAAAGGGGAGTGGGAGAGCTCTATCCTGCAGGATACAAATTAAATATGTTACTTTGGTTCCACAGGAGTGATGGGGCTTGAGACAGGGTCCTGGAATTAGTGAAAAAGCATGTCCCCTTATTAGAATCCCTCGATTTGCACAGATGTAAGTTTATTTATATGAAATACGTAAAGTTAAAAAGATTAAGTTAATTTTTCAAAATGAATTAGAAAATTTGAAAGAAAAAAGAAACATATAATATATAAATTTTCCTTTAAAAAGGCATTCTGTTTAGTTATAAAACTAGTTCAGTAGATACTTAAGGTTCTAAGCATATTTTATCTGCCAATCTAGATGTTAGGGGGAAAAAAATCGAGCAACTGTGGAGATATTTTGATAAATAGATAGATTAGGTTAACCAAACATGAAGTGTGTTTTTGTCTTGAAGTTAGGAAAAACTGCCTTTCTCTCTGAGGTACACAAAATGATTTCTTGCCCTTTGTGAGAAGATTAAGGGAGCTAAATTTTAGCTTTAGATTTGCAACCATTAAGGAGATTTAAAAAAAAAAAGGAAGGTAGGAAGGAAGAAGAAAGGAAGGAAGGCAGGCAGCCAAGCCAGCTGGACAGCATGGACAAGAAGCATATTATCTATCTAATGTATAAGATAAGCATGAAATTAATGTATAAATAAATTTAAAATTTTTAATAAAGTTTCTTAATATAACAGAAGATTTCACTTTCCCCTTCCCTCTTACTCAATGGCTTTCTTAGGGAAAAAAAAGCCACAACCAAAAAAGATAAAGAGAATAAAAGAAATGAGTCTATAAAAATCTGAATAAATGGGAATTTATACGTTATTTAATGCCAATCTGCTCCAATTTTTATGTTTGTTATGTGTATCCACATACATGCCTGGAACTGGCATTTAATGAATTGTTTTGGTATCGAAATATACTCTCTTGCCTTTCAAATTCATGCAGACCTTACTTGTCCTTCAAAAAGAAAACATCCTGTTTTGGTTAATGGGCTTAAAAAAAAAAAAACAAAAGTAAATTGTGATAGCAATTAGGTTTCTCAGTGAGCATGCTCAGTGGGTCTCTCCTGGTTGCTAGGCAACCAGCTGAAGGTGTGTGGCAAAAGAGGGCCCCAAATGTAAAAACATGAGCACCTTTGGCATAGGTTTCACCTAGTCTAGAAGCCCATGTTCATTTATTTATTTAATTGTGGGATGTCCTTGGATGACTTTCATGGGCTCCCTTTCCACATTTTTGGGGGAAATGGTTGGGAGTCAGGAGTGGGGGGATCGGGCAGGATGGGTTCAAGCACCACCGTGAATACTGCAGGAAAAGCACTGTGTTTGAACTGGGTCTCAGTTTTACAGCGTGTGCATGTGACGGTTTATTTTTCATCGCGGGAGTCGCAGTTGGCTCTTAACCCCCCGCCCTCGGGCTCCTCTGGTTGTCGCTGGCACAATTCGAATCCCGCCCCGCATCAGAGTAACGCATACAGCGGACATTGAAACCTTTCCGCTAAATCCCTGTTCACGTACTCGAGTCCGATCGCAGAACATTTCCAGGGCAGCCGCGTTGTTAAATTAAAGGTTGCAACCCGTATTCAAAAGCCCATTCACACACTCCGGGGTTCTGCTGAAGAAGCACTTGACAGTAGTTCAGAGAACGGTGCCGGGGAGTAAATAGGAACCAACTTTTAGAAACCGCACAAAACGCTTCGTCTTTGGTGAGCACTGTGGCATCTCCATCAGCACCTCTAAGTTAGCAACCCGACGAAACACCTGGTTCGGTCCGCAGTGACAGCTCACTGTCTCTCCAGTGGTAACAATTTAGAGGCACGATGCTAAACAAGATATATACATGATGTCAAATATTGGCTGCACACATCTAAGCCAATCACTTCTAAATAAATTAACCATGGCACAGCCTAATACGATCCACCTGCTTTCTTCCTTGCGTTGTTCCAGACCCTACCTGAACCCCCCTTTGATTAAATGTCAAAAGCTTGCCTTGTGCCTACAGATTTCACTGAAGGCGGATAACAGAAAGGTTCCTCCTGTGACTCCATAAAACTGAAATAAATTCCACTGGCATCTTGTAAATTTTTATTTTCTACAATGACTGCAGGCCCCATCTGCGGCCCAGCTGTTATTAGAACGGAAAGCGTTGGCCCTTCTGCATTACAAAACAGCATAGAACAGTAATTGCCAGTGGAAGAGATTAAGTGTAGACACTAAAAATGTTTACTCGCAATGAATATGCATAACGATGGGTAGGAAACAGCACTGGAAGATTAAAAAGAGAGAAGGGTTTGTTTACAAGGCTGGGGAAAAAAAAAAGAGTGGAATGTCAGTTGGCCCCGAGCCTGAAATAGGAACGAAAAACCTTTGGGCAAGGCATTAGGGAGAAAAACAGATGGTTTGTGAACCTTTTATTAGATAGAAAAATCATTAATCAAGCCCAGGCTGGAAATGGCAGGGTTTTTGGTAGTTCATATTTTAGTTTATTTTTTCTTAAAGTGACAGTATACTTTTTTTTTTTTGGTCTTTTTGGGGACAGTCATCTATGGATCTTATGTCAATAGGCACTGGTTTTGTACAACATTTCACATTAAAGCCAGCTTCGCTTTAGGTTAGTGTTTTCACTGATTTGTTATACGGAGAAAATTCCTCCAAAGGGTTTCACATTTCAGCACCTGTTTTGCCTGTATAGCAATTAAAAAAAATTGCAGCATGGAATATTTTTTTTTGTTCATTCATATCCCATTCCTTTGCCTTTGAAACTTGGGAAGAAAATGGAGAAGAGGAAACTTTTGTATGTAAGGCCTCGCTGACTGGGTTGATTCATAGCAATTTAAGCAAAATATGTAGTAACAATAATCACAAATTGATTTATCTCCTGACAGGGAAATTCATTGGAAAAAGCTATCAAGAGCGGGGAAGGGTCCCATTTGAAAGTGTACCTCCCATGAAACTAATCTGTGCCCTTTGGGCTTGAAAATCTTTTGTTTTACATTTTTTAAAAATAATAGTAGTGAAAAATCTCAGGGAAGGGCATGTCCTAGAGATTAGCAAAATCCTGGAATTAATGGTGCAAAGCTCATCATCTGCTACTAGCCAGTCATCAAACCCTAGGAAATGTCCTATGCCAGGGGCATTATTGTTTAAATGAAATGCATATAACATTAAAACACCCTCATGTGTTTTAAACATGCAGTGTGTGTGCGTTCCTAAACATATACACATCCGTGCACATACACCTACACACACACACACACACACACACGCACGCACCCACACACATTGTGTCAACTTCAGGATTAGGATGGCAGGGTGGGAAAATACTAGAATAAAACTGCCTACAGCCAGACCCGGAATTAATCTTCATGCCATGGTCCTGGCGTTTTGCTGTGGTCTGCCATGTACTTAGAGCTGATGGCTCATTTTTACTTTGGGAAGCTACTCTTAAACTTAACTGTAAATGTTCCTGTTCCTGGTCTGTGTATTTACCACTGGATGGGGATTGACTTTATCTGGGTTGTCACTCCTAGAGCTAAGCATTGTTGATTCAGGGCTTCCACGAATATGTTGTGGGGCCATTTCTTTTTAAGGAATTAGAAGGTACTTAGCATCTCATTCATGTTTTCACTCTTTCAGTGGAAAATGTTTTTTTCTTAAATAATTTGATTCACTAGTAAATATCAGCACTTCATAGGCAAGTTGTTTTTCGGCAGAAAGTGCTCATAGATAGTCCACTGTTTTCCTGTCGTTATTTCCCATGAGAGGAATTGTGGAAGAGACAAGGTTAGAAAACACCCGCCACATCATCTGATGTGTCCTCTGATCCCTGCACCTATCTTCCATGCTAGGGAAATGAGACCCACAGAAATGGTCGCATTAAAATAAGAAGAATGAGGAGAAGGGTTTCTGACTCCAGGTCTCTGTCCTGATGTCATTACCACCTCCCTCTGATGATCACTCCCCTGCGTGCCTTCCCTTTCCTTTTCCCTTAGTTTCCTTCAAGGACTTAGTTATCTTTTTTGTTAGGAGCTAATGTCATTGTCAATAAAGAATGCCAAAGAGGAGCGAGGTCAGCAGCGGCCTTCTGCACAGATCCCAAAACCTTGCCAACATACCTACGTGTCCTGGACTGACTCATTACAGAAACAGAAGTTCAAAGACATGGCTGCCACACTTCTTTAAAACACTTTCACAGCACAGTTAACGTTTTCTGTTTTCTGACATTCTTTTTCTAGAGAGATGCTTAAAGCAAAAAAGGTTTCCTGCCACGAAAATGACATTAATATTTCGTAAATCAAGAACTAAGATAATGTTTTGGCTGCTGCAGAGACGTTTACCTTATGTCGTTTATCTAAATGCTTTTCGATTAAAACATGACACAATTTTTGGACCATCTTTAACCGGAAAAAACAATTCCAAGAACTTTCTTATTTCAGAGCCTGGGATTCTTTAGTATGTTTCTCACCAGAATTCACTGTGGAGTATACAGCCTTTCAGCTCATTGACAGAGGCTTCCCAAACAATAAATCCTTTCCAGTGACTCTTCATGAGCACTAACTAAATCAAATAATTTGCTAAAAGTCAAGAAGAAACCTTCAAATGAAAACCATAGAAATATGTTTGTAAACTTTTGAGTTAACTGTAATGTCAACAGTTCTGTTTCCCCAAATTAAATACTTTTCCATATTGACCTATTAAGGAATTGATCTGTTTAAAGAACAGATTTTTTTTTTAATCAAAAAGAGCGAAAAAACCCACACCCACTTTATAGGTAATAAAACTCTCTCAAATGAACATCTGCTGGAGGAAGTATTAAAATCACAAAAGTGATTATGAATTTTGAAGCTTTTTACCTATTTAAAAACTATGGGGAGGAATGAGGTGTTAGAGTCCGTGCTATAGGGGAAAAATATGATTTTCTGGTATTACACTGTGTACTTTTTTCTTGCAATGTTGTTTATAACAAGCATTTTATCTCTGCCCCTTTATTATCTTATCTATAGCTAATGCATTTCCTTTTCCTTTAAAACCTGAAGGGTTTTACCAGTTAATTTTGACACATTTAGACTTTGGGAAGAAAAACACACTCATGGAGTAGCTATTTCAAAACACTGCGGAGCATAACAGTTAAAAAAAAAAAACCCAAAAAACCCAAAAAGCATTAAGATGTTGCCATAAACCATTCAACGGCAAACGGAAGACTACAGTTAAGGCCAACCTGCTTCTCTGGGGAATGTTGAAGAACAATTTCTTTTCCGACTGTGCACACCATAGAAAACTGCCCACATAGTTCCTGAGTTGTGAACTAATAACTCTGAAATGAACTTCCTGTGGGAGATGAGCCCCCTTAAGTTTGCAAGGGACTGAAGCTGGTGGTGGCTGAGTGAATGAGGGAGAAGAGCAGGTTCTGGAAAGAGAAAGCACAAGGACTGTATAAGGAAGGGTACCTAGGATTGCTAGCCTTGTGTATGTCATGGCACACCATTAATAACAATGATCAAAGGAAAGAGGATGTCTTAACGGCTGCATTAAATTACTATGGAAATTGGCATTTTGAAATGAATTCAGGGTGAGACAGTAACAAAGAGCATCTACGAGTATAATATGGGTCACATTGTAAGGCCAGTGAATAATTCTCGAAGGGAGAGTAGTCGTGATCAAGCTGAGATTCTTCTATCTTTCATTTTTCCTTGCATTTATGTCACGTATAGAAAGATGGGCTTCACTGAAACACCCGAGTGAAGTAAGACGCTTTAATAAGATTGTGTTCTTTGGAAGATACGGGAAATATTCAATACCATAAAAAAAAATAGGTAAATATCCTTATAAGAAGAGCTGGGTGAAAGACTGCATCACTCTATAGTTCCAGCTTTAACAATAACTAAATATTATTAAACCAATTTTAAAATGAATTTTTTTTGCATGGAAGCAAAAAATTTTGAGACAATCTGACTTTGATGTAAACATTTTGTATTAATAAAAAAAATAAAGCACAAATGAGAGCTAGTCTATCCTTGAATGGAAAAATGGAAAAGAAAACAATAATTTGAGTTGCTTAGCATTAGGATCTGATTTTCAAGATGTTTTCTATGTATTTTTTCTATCAATATTTGTTAATCTAATAATCCTTTTTATGTGGGTTTTAAAAATCATGATTAAGTGATTTTACTGAAGTTATAAAACTAATGTTTTTATAAACTGTCAGAGTATCTGATGAAAAGTGAGGATAAAAAAACAAGTCAGATAATGATATGGATATTTGTCTCCCTAAACCAGATATCCAAAGGCTGGCTGAATGTTTTCCTTGTTGCATGAAAGTTTTGGTCCCTGCTGTAGAGCTAACCCGGATTTCTCCAGTTACCACTATGAAGCCATGAAAGGTTTCTTTCTCAGAACTTTTTAGAAGGAGGAATGAGTGCTTCATAATTGGTTACTAGCACAAAGTACTCGCAAGAAGAACAAAATCCTCCATGAAACACTTAAAACTTAGACCTTAGGCAAGGGGAGCATTATAAGGATAAGTTAAAGTTTACTTTTGAATTCGGTGGGGGTACGTTGGGGTTTCTTTTTAATCCTTGATACATACTTGAAATGGACATCTGTTGACAGAAAGTAAGATGTTTTAATTTGGATGACCTTGATTTGGTGAGTATTCTAGAGGAAGCCTTTTGGTGGCAGTTATATCCATTTTGGGTGTACCCGTGTTTTATAACTTTGTTGAGTACTATCTCCAAGTCATTGCCAGAGGTTTAGAAATATACTTTCTGGACTATTAAAAGGAAAACCTTCCCAGGAACATCCTGAGGACCAGTTGCCATCAGAGTCTATGTGACTGCTGGTTATCACTATGTTATCTATGGGATAGGAATAGGGACAGCAGCACAACAAACCTTAGAAGTCATCCCTACATGGCTAACTGTATTCTTTGCTCATGATTGTCCCCCAATTCCTGCACGGTTTTTAATGCACAAGCCAGTAAGGACCTCTGTAGCTATAGTGAGCTTGATAATTCTACATTGCCATGGGTCAGTAAATTTAACTTTGCAAGTGTGTATGAGCAAAGTTCTGATAAACACTTAATCTTCATCAGTGTTTCTTAGTCCTGGTTACATATTGAAAATTATTTGTTGTTTACATTTTAGAAAATATTCAGATGTAGGAGCATCAGACCAACTGAATGAAAATATGGTGGTCACACCCATTCTCCTGCATTTTAATAAGGCTCTACTGGTCATTCCAATGCACAGTTAAGTTTGAAAAGTAGTACCCTATAAGGTCTCATGAGCCAGAATATATAAACAACATTAAAATAATGAAGGGCTATTTTTCTGGTGCTCTCACTCATCAATCAACTGTGGAACACTCATTCAGTAGATGGTATAACATTAGTCTGAAAGAATTAATACACTTCTAGGAGTGCTCCATTTATACCATAACTTGAAGACCCAATAATTTCAAGCTGCTGGAACAAGAGCATAGTTGTCAGAGTATAGATGGATATTTCACAGATATAGTGGGAATATCCAGAATGGCTTTGCAATATGTCCAAACGGCTTTGCCCTGTTGACTCCATTTGCTGGTTTTGACCTAGTCTGAAGACTTAGCAGGTGCTTTCTACACCTCACCTTCCTCATCATCAATGGCTCGTCAGTCTCTGAGGAATCATTTGACTCCAGAGAACTGCTGGGCCGTGGAATGAACAGCCATGCAGCCCTTTAAAAATACTGTATGCACCTCCAGGTCAAAATGTCTTTCATTCATGTACTGCAAGAGGCTACATTTTCATTCCAAGAACGACTTTTGATTTTTTTAAACTATGTTTTCAGAATGGAAAAAATGTGGAAAGATACGGTCTTCTGGGGGAGTAGATCATCCCTGGGAATGACTTGGAATGAGTTTTCCTGATGAGTTATGAGAGCATGAAGACATATCCTGTTTTCCTTCTCCATTCTGAGAGATTTCACATAGATGCCTATTTGCTCCAACTCATTCATTCTGTTTGCACTCCTTTTTCTAAGACATCTGAAAGGAAACATTGGCTCAGAGGTTCCATCCCAGGTGTGATGAGGATTTTTGGAAGGATAGTTCTTGTAGAATGTGATTATTGCCTGCATTTCATTTTTCCTTTCTAAGGAATTCCAGAATGAGTGATCCACTCTCCACATCCCAGATGTTGTTGTAAACCAGAATTTTGGAACATTTGAACTAAAATGCAATCCCCTAAAGTTCAACTGAGTCCCAGCTCTCAAACCAAATGCTGACAAAAATGTATTTGTGCAACGGTTCACATGACTTCCTCAGTGCACTGCGTTCCGGGCTGTGTGACTCAGTCCCAAATGAACTGACACACCGTACTGTAAATTTTATAACAACCAAACACCAGGATGCTAGAAACGAGGCCCTGGTTCATGTGTTTTGAAAGAAGGAAGTTCTGGAAACATCCTTTAATGTTGATTTTTATAAGACCTTTAAGCAATGTTGTTTAAAAAAACACCTAGAAAAAAACCTAAAAAGTTCAAGTCTGTTAAAAAAAGTTTCCTACATAGCATTGGCGATCATTTCAGTAAGACTAGTATTTTGAAGAACACATCTTAGGGGATGGATATTAGTCATTATTATCTCGTCCAAATTTAAGCAGATCATTTTGGGAAATGTAAATATCCATGATTTAAAAGCATTCAAGAGACAGGCCAATTCATAATTAATAAAAAATGCTTTTGAAGGTTTACATGCAATCTTCAATGTCAGAATTTAACGCGTGCAGATCTCAGTTTTCCATTCCTCATTTTGCCCCCCATTCACCTGTGTTTGTCTAATGGAAACCAGTTACTACAGCTCTGGTTACACATCTGTTTCATGCATGTGCGATTACAAGCCGTTTTAGCAACTAGTAAAACTACAGGTGTCTGGGTTTTAATGTAACCATTTTAAAAGAGCAGTTCGTGGGCCTCTGATTATTATTTTTTATAGCTGGCAGTGTTCCTACCATCGCCTGCCAGCTCAGGAGTTAAACGTAACTCTGTTGTTCTCTCATCTGGTAGAATCTCTGAAACCATTTGTAAATTGATTTTTTAAACTCTGAATCCATACTTCTGAGTACAGCTATCATTGTATTCTGCACGACAACCTCTACTGCTGTTTCCACATGTGTCTCCAGCAACAAAAAACGAACTGGCTTTTGAGTGCTGGGTGTTAGAGTACTAAGTGTGTGTATCTATTCGGCTTGCTTACTCCTATAACATAATAAAGACTGCAATTACCATCACATCACTTTGATAAGTAATGTTGACACATGGTTTCATAACAGCTGTAGACTGTCCATCGGTGCCCTTACAATCAGAGGTTCAGTTCTGTATGAACGAAAAATTTGATTTGGAGATTTCTTCATTTTACCTCTCATCATCTAAGTGCAGCTGGGAGATATAAAAGTTCCAAGAACTATTGTAACAACTACTGAAATCCATTATTTACAAATCAAATACTCAAAGAACCCATTCATCTGCTCTTAGAAGAGAAAGGTGTGTACAAATTACAAGGGGAGAAGACTGACTTGCAGATTAGTCTAATTAAATGACATTGGGGTTTAAAATTTGTAAGAATCCTGGACAGTGCCACCAGACTCAGCACACATTATAGGAGGTACAAGTCAAAATCAATTACGAATTTGACTTTGCTGCATGGTAATAGAGACACGTCGCACTGCTATATTTAAAGCTCTGGTGACATTTCTATTACAAATATAGGCATCATTTTCCAGGGATTTATTGCTAAGCCATAACAATTTTTAGACAGGATCATTTATGAAATTCTAGGACTTGGGTCCCAAACAAGATATTTTTATTTACTTCTTTTAAATTAATAAATAGAGATTAAATGTTCCGGATGAATGAAAACAAATTAATAGTGGTAATTGTGAAAGTTTCCTTTATTAAATAAAGTTTAGCTGTTTCACAGAAGCATTGGAGACTGTAGTTAATTTCCTGGTAATATATTTTCATTTGCCCTTTATCCATAACAGCATGATGATGTTTCTATGGCAGAGATGGAACCTAGGATTGATGACACCCCAAACATTTTAATCCTCCATATGCTAATTAGTTACTCCAAATTTGAGAAAAATTTCCTTCTATCTTACGATAACTTTAAAACACAAAATAAATGAAGACACACTTTCTAGGATACATGGGAATTTGACTTTGGCATTATTTTGAATGCTGTTTTAAATCCCTGATTAAAATCCTCAGTAGTCATAATTTTTAAGGTGCTCCAAACTCTGTTTCCAGCTTCCCTTTCCTCCTCAGTTTCCACTGCTTCTCTTTATGAGTCCTACATACAGCTAAGCTAACTCCCAGCAGCTTCTCAGACACACTCCCAGCCCCGGTTGAACCACCACTGCCTCCAAAAATGTTTCCTGATCTTCCTCACATAAGTAACTTCTTACCCATGAACATCAAATATACTTGTTTTTTATACAGTAGCTACTTATGTATGTATTATCTGTGTCCTGTATACCAAAGAGGCACTCAATCATAGTGTGTTGGTCACATAAATAAATGAATTAATAAATATCTCCCATTGGAGACATCTCTTTTTGGACTTGTGCTTTCTTTTAGGGTCAGGCAATAGATAACAGAGTATGACACAGAAGTATGTTATGTAGCTAGGTAACATGTATGTTAACACTGTATCCCAAATCCTAACCCCTCTCAAAGTTAATAACATTTTGAAAAAAGTATAATGGAAGCAAATTTGATTCTCTTTCATAGGTCAGACTCTTCTTATTCTTCAAGCCTAGAAATACTACCTTGCATTATAATGTGTCTGAAATGGCATCCTTACCTGGCCCCTGCCCTTCCTGCATTATCTCTTGACAGCAAATATTTTCCTAACAGTCTCTTTGATTCCAACCTGATCCATCCTTCCTGGGCTGTCAGAATGAACTTCCTACTATTCAGATGAGAGGATGTCAGTCCCCTGCTTAGACATCTTTGATGACTCAAAGTAAACTTCTGATGGTCTACACATACACTTCAGATCCCTTTCTCTGTCATTCAGTGCTTTCCATCCTCTGCTCTCAGGGTGCCTTCCCCTGCTCCACTCCCTCACTTCCCACCATGACAAACTTCGCCCTCCTGGAAAATTCCATTCTATGTCCCTTCTATAGACAGCAGCACCTTTCCTGCCTTTTCCTCCTCTGATCCTTTCAGTCAGAACATATTGCATTTCAGTTATATCTGTTTTATACACCTATCACTGTGCCAAGCGCTGTGGTGAGTACTTGCATTTTCATCTCTACCAGATTACATGTATACTCCTTGAAAATAGGAACCGTATCGCCACCACGTTTGTATCTGTTTGCATCAATAATGTTTTTTCATGTGGCTTTTTACACAGTAGTTCATCGCCTTGTGATGAATTCACTCACACCTTTTAGGTGTATAATGTACTTTAATGAGAATTGTATTCCTAGGATAAATAAATAGCTTCAGAAAATTCTGATCAACAATCATAAGTTAATAATATCTTTAATTGATGAAGATTGAATGGTTGGCAGATTTGAGTGAATTACCTCTGTGTCAGTTCTTTCTTGCATAAAATCTATTGATTAATTAGGAAAAAAGGAAGCTTGATATTTAATTTTTTTAACATTTATGTTTATTTTTGAGACAGAGAGAGACAGAGCATGAGCAGGGGAGGGGCAGAGAGAGAGACACAGACAGACAGAGAGACACAGAATCCGAAGCAGGCTCCAGGCTCTGAGCTGTCAGCACAGAGCCTGATGCAAGGAAGTTTGATATTTAGCATCTAAATTCTTTTCTGGAATCTAGGGAAATTTGGAATCGAGTGGTCTCTGTATGGGTAAGTATAATAGTACCTTTAGTGCTGGTACTTTTATTTGGGTTTGGAAACTCAGGTGGAGTATAATACCTATGGAGTAAGTGATGATCTCATTCTCTATGGCAATAATCTACCTTTCAGAAAAGGTCAAACAAGCTCCTTTATTTTTTTTTATTAACCTTTTTATTTTGAAACAAGCTCCTTTTGTAGAGAACAAAAGTAGGCTTGAATTTAACTTTGCTGGTTGTCTGGACTGTAAAAATGAAAGTATAAGCCAAGCCATCAAATGAAAAGAAACAGGGGGTCTCTTTCATTTGGAAGAGAAATTGTAAAACACTGTTCACACCAGGCATTTATTCATTTTTATATTTAATACATTTTAAGAGTTGCTATTGCAACTATAATATTTTAAATAATTGTGTGTGTGCGTGTGTCTGTATGTGTGTGTGTGTGAGAGAGAGAAAGAGACTAAGGCTAAGATTCTGAACATAGGATGGATAGCTAATTCTCAAGATGCAAAAACCCAAGCACTTTTACATATAAAGTCTTGTATCGGTAAAGTTTTATACCTGCCTAAGGAGATATTCTAGCACATGCCTAATGTTAGATTTCTACAGAGGGAAAGTGAACATTCCTGTAGGTGGGACAGAACTCGTCAATGACATTGGAGGTGAGGATAGGGGCATTATTTTAGCCTGATAATCCTGGAAATTCTGCATTATGGCATTTGGCAGTATGAAACTGTGCTCCATTTATCTTACAGATAGGAATACAATATCCAGAGAACGAAAATAACTTCTCTAGACAGGGGCCAATTTGGACCAAGAGTTGTAATTTTCTCAATGCCCAATTTTTATCATAGCTCATTCTTCTCGCCATTATAAATCTGGGGGTTTTCCTCCTTGGTAAACACTGTGATCTATCCCTTTAATTGATTTTATTCCCTTCTGAGCTTGGCAGCAAGTTGGAGGTAAGCACAGCTGCCTGACTGCTGAGCATGCTTCCAGATGCTTTCAGATTGAGACAGAAGCTCTTTTATCCTGTAAACTCCAGCTGAATCAGGAGGCCAGAGGTCAGGACTACCTGTACACATTTTCTTTAACATCTCCAGCCAGCTTTGCTGACAGAATTGTATGGTTCCACATGTCCTAATTCAAGAGAGATTTATTTATCCAGGGATTCTTGGTGAACTACAGCATGTTGGAAGTATCACGAAGCTCTATAAGTGAGTCAACTAGACCTAATTTCAAAGAAGGTATTACTTTGCATATTCTTTATAACAGTGCTATCCAACAGAACTTTCTGTGATTATGGAGACATCCCGTATTGGTGCTATTCAATATGGTAGCCATTAGCAACATGTGACTACTGAGCACTTGAAATGTGGCTAGGGAGAATGAGGAACTGAATTGTAAATTTTATTTAAATAGGCACATGTGATTAGTGGCTACCACACTGGACACAGCAGCTGTATAATAAATGTGTGGTTGAAATATTACAGGGACAAAAGTTTTATAAATGGTTGATAGTTATTAGAAATAACTAGTATTTCTTATATTTAATAACTGACATATATATTCCTTGATAAATCAATGTAATGGGATGAGTAATAATGATCCATGTGATATATGGCTGAATTATTCATTGAAACTATAGTGTTGCAGTCAAATAATGAACCTGTTTCCAACATTTCTGTTATTTTAGAGCGTCGGATCATGTTTTAGAGAACAAAAGGATCTGGAAGCAGAGGATTTAGATATGAGTTTGGCTCTAACCTTGGGCAATTAAGGATATTTATTTGAATTTATGTTCTTTTCTTTTTAATATTGCCAGCCTCCTTTTCATTTTCTCTTCCTTTCTGTATCGGTTAGCTATTACCTCATTAATGCTGCATAAAATCCACTCCAAAATGCAGTGGCTAAATAGAACAGTCATTTCTTCTAGTTCGTGCACCTGTGTTTGGCCAAACTGCAGATATTTAGTAGATCTAGGCAAGGCTCAACTGGTGTTGGCACAAGCTGCAAGTGAGTCCGGATCTGCTCCATGTGTCTAGCATAATCCTGGTCCCTGGGGGCTGGCCTGAGCATGTTATTTTCATGATGATGGTAGAAATGCAGAAGACAAGTCCAATTGCTCAATCTCTGATAATTTCAGTTCTGCTAACATCTCATGACCTCATAAGATGATCTCATAATCAAGTCACACGATCAAACCCAGCATCCATGGAAGAGAATATAAAATTACTCCCATAGGGGTACAAGGAGAGAGTGAATATTTTCCAGTCATCTAATTGCTTGGCCACACTCTCTAAAACCCCACCTTCCCAAATGAATTGGTATCTACCACTCGATAAGCTCAGTGTTCATTTGTAAAAGAAGAATAATAGTAATAATGCCACTTCATGGCATTATTTTAGAATTGCTTAAAATCTTAGACAAAGAGCTGTTTAAAAACTAAACTATAGCAAGTGAAAAAATAGCCATAATTATTTTAAGGACTATTATTCCCCCATCATAGTTGCCACTTTATAAACAGAACAAACTTTAAAAAATACATTTCCTTATCCTACTCTGGATGATGAAATTTAACTTAAACCTATAATTTTCTATACCCAATCAAAGAACTCATCCATTGACATTAAAGGAAACAAGTCAGTTACCTGCTAGAATGGATATTGTTACTGAGTCTCCAGTATTCATTCTATAGCTTAAAAGTAAGAGGCAGCAGTGTGGTTATAAAAACTGACCCCTGCTTAAAGAACCGACCAGGTTGGTCTAAGGATAGTCCCATTCTTTTTGTTAGTGCTTTGTTTGGAAATAAATGTGTAATGTGGTTTTATCTAGTGAGATCCAGCTAGAGGCTATTGGAGGCTTCTCCTTAGAAGAAGGAGTTTTTCTTAGAAGAGAAGTTTTCCTCTCTTGAAAGAGTTGTGGGAAACCATTCTTTCTCCCGCTAAATGTGAGTGAAGAAGCAATTTGTTGTTGTTGCCGTTAGTAGGTATCCTGCAATTCTGGGTCAGAGAAAGGCTGAGTTAAGAGAATCACAGAGAAATAAAACTGCAGCCCTGATAGGACTTTGCCCATAGGGTATTCTACCTGTGAACTTTGAATTATGTGATTTATTAATTGTGCTAATCATTTAAACCTCCTTGAGTCAGCATTATGTGTCTTCATCCTCTTTTAATTATACATGCTACTTCATTACTTCCTTCCCCATTCATTCATTCATTCATTTGTTCATCTAATATGATCACATGAAGGTCAGTAGAGCACATAGGCCATTCTGAGTATTAGGAAAGATGCAAAATAAATTTAAGAAATGAATTTTTAGCAATTTTGCATAAAATTGTGAAGTGAATTTATGCTTTAACAAAATCCTCTATTTCAAATACTTGGCAGCTAAAGATGGAATTTAAAAAAAAAGAAAACCAAAATGATATAGCTAGGTACAAAAATGAGTAAACATATCTGTAGATCACAAATAAAACAGGAATATAAAGAGTGATCAGGAATAGAAATGCAGACCTGCCAGACTCTGTCTCTGGAAGCAGACAGAGGCAGCTTGGAGCCTACTGCATCAAGACAGAGGGCAGATCTAGCCAAGCCTACAGCTTGAAGCCAGGAACTGAGGTAGGCCCACCACCTTCTGAAATGAGATAGAAAAAAAGTTATTGCTGACTCACTGCCTGAAGTCATAGCTTTATGGGACTCTATGGGCCCAGACAGACAAGCAAAAACACTGCCTCAATGCGAGGAACTGAGCCAACCCATCTTATGATTAGATTTGAGGTATCTGAAATCACGATAGAGCATGAGAAAGGATAACACTCATATCACCTGGAAGTTGACTATGTGGCAGTCTCAACAATTGATTGGAAAGGGAGAACCCAGGAAGATAGACAAAAAGAGAAAAGGAGATAGAACACAGGGAGAATAGAAAAAAATTCTGCATTAAAAAATATCCAAAACAAGAAAATAAATCTAACGCTAAACAAAAGAATGAAATCGCCAAGCAGAACAGGAATTAATTTAATGGTATAGTCAGTAAAAGACTAAAATGAGAATATTTAGAATGTTTAAGGAGATAAATGAAAGACTATATTCATTAAGAAGAAAAGATTATGAAACAAAGGCAGACAGAATTGAAACAGGGATAGGAAGTTATAAGAAAATAGGGATCTTACAGATAAAATTATAGGTACTTAAATAAAAGTAAAGCTCAGTAAAGGTAGTAACATCTGTAAGTGGACAATTGGTGTTTTAGATGATGATACTGAGTAATAGCCCACATCTCATTACCAGAGCTTTAAGAAATAGATGTACCATGGCTTTCTTTCTCTATTTCAGAGAATAGAGAAGGAAGAAAAACTGCAACTTTGATAGAAATATTAAAAGGAGAGTAAAGGAAGAAATATAAATTAATCATACTCATTAACATAGTTGCATGCATCCTAAATAAAATATCAAATTATATCTACTAGTGTATTTTTAAAAAACATGAACAAGTAGAGATTACTTTAGGAATAGAAGACTTATTTAACATCAGAAAATATAGTAATGTAATTTGCATGAGCTGATGAAGAGATAAAAAGAATGTGATTATCTTAATAGATGCAGACACAAGTTATAAAACTCTACATTTAAAAAACAAGAACAAAATACGGAACTCAGAGCAAGTTAGAAACAAAAGGATACTTTCCAAACTGGAAAAGTGAACTATGAAAAACTGAGCAAACATCATATATCTGTGAACCGTTAATTAGAAGTCTTTCACTATGGTTTGGAAAAAGGCAACAGTGGATGCCCACTATAAATACTCTTCAGTACTCTTTACTGGCAGTCCTAGGCAGTGCAATAAGACAAGAAAAAGAAATATGAGTAAATATAAATATACACATTGGAAGGGAAGAGACACCTGTTCTTATTTTAGGTAATATAATTGTTCTGTATAGAAAAATCAAGAAACTTTATAGACAGATCATTAGAACTAACTAGAGCTAGGAGATTTTAGAAAGGTTGTTGGATAAAACATCAATATACAAAGATTGAGCAATGTTTCTCTCCACATGAAATAACCAATTAAAATATAATTAAACATGAGACATTCTAACTAGTAAAAAATACTATAAAGTAACTAAAAATCTATTTAACTAAAAATGAGCAAGATCTTTATGGAGAATCTTACAAACATTATTGAAAGACACAAAAGAATGCCAGAATAAAAAGATAAACCAAGATCCTGGATAAGAAAAATTAAGATTGTAAAGACATGAATCCCTACCTCCACAATTGATCTATGAGTTAAGTACTATTTCAATAAAAAAATCTCAACACATGATTCTGAAACTACTAAGACACATACACAAAACACAAGAAAAATTAGTGTAATTCCAAAGAGTAATAAAATAGCAGAACTAGCTAGACTAGTTCAATAAATACGGCTATACTCATTGGATTTCCATGAAATGAGATGCTTAAAGATACCAGTGCTTAAAAATAAATTCCAGGGGGGATTAAATATCCAAATGTTAAGGAAATCTAATACCTTCAGGAAAAAAAAGAAATCTATCTTTGTGAGGGCAGATATCTTCCTTAAACAAATTGCAGAAAACATAAATCATAAAGGAAAAGATTTATGACAATACTAAAGTGTCAAGTTATCATGAATAAAAGAAACCCAAAAGAAAAAACAACAACAACAAAAAATAAATAACCAGACACTGGGGGAAGATATTTGCAACTCAATAACTAACAGTTACTATCCATGGTACATAATGAGGTCCTACAAATCATTGAGAAGAAATAACCTAGTATAAAAATAGGCAAAGGATATGAACAATCAATTCACAGAATAAGTAACCCAAAAAGTCAATATATACATGAAAACATGCTAATGTCACCAGGAACTATTAGTATACCAATTAAAAACCAATCAGATAAGTAAGAAACAATTTGACAAGGAAATGAGGTAACAGGAATTTTCAGGATTTGTTAAAACCACTTTTGAGAGAAATTTGTCAGTCCCTAGTCAAGTTGAAGAGAATACCATCTCTGATTTATTTTTGCATATGTGTATCACGGAAACTCTCATACTTTTGTACAAGGAAACCTATATAAGAATGTTAATACGCTATTATATATCACTGTGGTTTGCCACAGGGAGGATGGGTTTTAAAAGTCGATGTTTTTATACAAAAGCAGTCCTTGTAGCTCTTAAAATTAATGTATTTGAGTACCATGCAATTAATAATTAAATTTTAAGAACATTCTAAATAACAAAAGAAACAAGTGTAGAATAACGTATACACTATGGTACCATTTATATATAAAGTTTGACATCATGAAAAGAAATGCTATACATTGGCATTGAACATTTTTGCATGGGAATAATTAACACTAGATGGGGGGTATTCAGGTTATTCGGATTCTAATTAATGGCCACCTCTGGGGAAGGAAATAGGAAAGTGGGATAGAGAAACAATAATTAGGCAGGCTTTGATATTTTAAAGATTATTTACATTATTTATTGAAAAGATCAGAAACAAGTGTAAAGGTATTAAGATTTGACACAGCTGGTGGAGAAAAGGGAGTTCCATATTCTCTGTTATTTGCTATGTCTGATCTATTTCATGGAGAATATGAAGGAGAGGGGGTAAGATTTTCAGGATGGAGTGATGAATATGGATTTGTGAATGAAGAAAACATTGGAGTTCAAACAACATTACAAATAATGAGATTTCTGACAAAATTGTTGCCTGACTTCATGAGGTGTGTTTTTCCATGTCTTCCTCCTGTCCATCACCTTCACCCACGTCCAGCTGAATATACACTTCTGGATTCGGACAAGTGGGGAAGGAGAAAATCGGTATTTCCAGGCACACTCTCTTTAGTGTGTGTGACTGGAATTCATTTGTCAAGACTATAGAAACAAAAGGTATTTTCAGGTAGTAATTTGTCTTACTGTTAAGGGGCTTTCATGGGCACTGACAACGTTATAGGAATGTTTGAGCATCTTAGGGAAAAATAATAGAAGAGTCCACAAGCTTCGTGGGAAAGATTGGGAAATAGAGGTTTGTATCAATGTCTCTGAAAAAAAGAGATGCAGAGAGAATTCATGATCTCCACACGCCTGCTCAGTCAGATATGGCAGGGCCAGGGGATAAGCCTGGTTCTCCTCATGGGTCAGTTCAAGTGTTCTTCCCACGGGTGACAATCCTCTATGCAGTACTGCCCCGTGTTAGGTCAGGCTCTAATCCAAATACTTGGAGGAGGCAAGCTGAGCCAACTCTGGATGCCCAGGCAGTGTATTTTGGTAGCAAGAACACGGGACTTAAAGTCATCTATCTGTTTTGAGTCCTGGAGAGACTACTTACTGGCTTATATAGCGTTGTCTTCTTCTTCCATAGAATGGAGTTGCATGAAAAACATCTATCCAGGCAGAGATTACTTCTTGACCTCATACTTTCAGGTCCAGGTATAGTTCATGTCGCTTGTTCTAGCCATAGAACAAGAGCAGAAGTTATATATATCATTTCCAAGCCAAGGAGCTTAAATGCATAAATGCTTATTCCACTCCCTCTTTCCCCATCTGCTAACTGGATGCAGAAGATTTGAAGACTACAGAAAGGTTGAAGTGACAGGCAAAAAAGCCTGGATCACTGAATCACTTCACGGATGACTCTCCACCAGTCAGGAACGCCTGTATGAGGCTGTAAGATAACAAATAAATAAGATCCATTGTATTAAGTTGCAAAAATTTTGGTATTTGTTGTGGCTGCTGGCATTACCCTAACTAGTGCAAGTTCAATGACTTGTAATGTGTCCTTCACTTTTCTGTGCATCAGTTTCCTGCAAAGAGAATAATAGTCCCTAGCTTTATACAGGATTATTGTAGGTTTCCAATGTGATGTAAAAAGGTGCTTTATAAACTATAAGATGGCATTATTACTATCTCTGAAGCAAATTGAGGGCAGCCACTTAGAGCTCCACAATTTAAATATCCCCCTAGTGATTATAGGGAGCAGAATAGGAATCATTCTGCAGCTGCCAACAAAATGGAATCAACTTTAGCATTTAATCACATCGCTCTCTGTAATTCCTTAAGCTTCATGCTTGCTTCGCGTTAGTGACACCTTTTCAATCAGTCAATCAATCAATCAATCAATCAATCAAATAATCTATAGTTATTCGGTACCTGCAGTGCTCAGAGTATGCAGTTAAGCTGTTCCTGATTTATATACATTTAGTTCCAATGACTAATATTGGCCTTGATGTCTGTTTCCCCATTTATGGAGAAAAGGATGAAGGGCATACAAAATAAAATAAAATTAGCCATAATCCCACTTCAGTGATAATCACACATGGAGGTGAATATTTTTTGCCTTTTGTTTTCTATACATATGTAAAATTTTAATGCAATAATGGGGACCGTAGTCCACATACAGCCTTGCAAATACGCCTTTTCATTCAAAATATCATGGACTTTTTTTGCAAGTCAATAAATACAGAACTACATAATCATTTTTAGTCGTTATAAGGATTTTACTATTTGGATATTTGACTATTCAACCAACTATTGATAAACATCTAGGTCACTTAATGATTTTCAATCTTACAAATGACACTGCAACATTATTTTTTTTGTGCAGGTACAGATCCTTGGCATATCTGTTTGACTAATCCCTCAGGGAAAAAATCCTAACATTTGCATTTCTGCATTAAAATACGCGCACGTTTTTAAGTTTTTTTTTAATTTTTTTTATTCAAGTGCCCAATTACTCCAGAAACAGTTTTGCCTTTCTATTTTCCAATAAGGCTAAGTATTTACCTTTCTATTTAAAATTCCCTGTATATGAGAAGGTGAAAAGGCAATTAGCACCCTGTGCAGTGTTATTTATTTATTTTGGCCTTTACACCTTAGAACATATCCCAAGATGTCCTCACTTCCCTCTCCATGCTCCCCCTCCAGGAACTGAGCCCTTGTGCAGTTCCTTTGCTGCTGATAGGTATCCACGAAACCTGTGTACCCAGATTCTACTCCATACAAAGTTATTCTTTGCCTCTTAATCCCATCTTTTTTCTCCAGCAAAGCTGTATTGCTCATGGTGAAGGTTTAGCTCATCTAATATTTAGGAGTGCCTTCTTTTAACTTAGGTAATTCACACTACGTGAATGTCATTCAACTGGCTTCATGGGTTAGCTCTCCCAACAGGCTTTTCCTAAAGGATCATTTTGGTGAAAGACTTCCTTCAGTTCCAAATACAAAGTTGTAGCTATACAACAAGGCCTTACTTATAAGTATTTTGGAATTTATATTCATGCCATTGAGTGTCTTCCAAGCTACCAATAAAAAAATATCTAACAGCTCCTTTCTGAGTGGTTAATCGTTGTGTTTTATAGGCCAGAACAGGCCTAATCAATAAATAATGCATTAATCAGTTGCAACATTTTTCATGATGTGGAGGTTATAATCAAGATGATCATTGTTAAGTGATACTGATCTCCCATTGCACATGCGATAGTTATTTCTTCTCTGACAAAACAAAGAAAATGCAATCTAGCACTCACAAATTTTATAATTCAAATGAAACAACACAGATAGTAAATGCAGAAAATGGTATAGGAAAAAGTATATTCAAAATTAATATACATAAAACATCTCAACTGTCATATTTCACTGACTGAACTGTATATTGACCCTCTCTTGGTGTGAAAATGCACTCTAGTGCAATTTACTGGTTATATCATACTACTTGGAAAGTAAAAATGAATTAAAGATTTCTTTACATTTATTTTCATCAGTCTCTAGGTAAGTACAATTAAACAAGAATATAGAGGTAATTGTAGAATTCCCTACAATGTAAAATACATTCTGAACATAAATATGGCCCTTAATAGAATGTGGGCGTTTGTTAGACAAACTGGCATCATTTGTCAGAAACATTTAAACAGCTCTGTTCTCCCCCCAACCCAGCTTTATTGAGATATAGTTGACATATAACATTATTTAAGTTTAAGATGTACAGTGTTATTTGATATACGTGTATATTGTGAAACAATTACTGCAGTAAGATTAGCCAACACCTCTGTTACCTTACATAATTACTTTGAGTGTGTATGTGTGAGAACATTTAACGTCTACTCTCTTAGCAATTTTCAGTATATAATATGGTATTGTTAACTATAGTAACCATACGATACATTAGATCTTCAGAACTTATTCATCTTATAACTGGAGTTTTATACCCTTTGATCACCATCTCCTACTTCCCTTACCCTACATTCCTGGGCAACCACCCATCTACTTTTGTTTCTATGAGTTCAGCTTTTTAAGAGTCCACGTGGAAGTGAGATGATGCAATGGGTGTCTTTCTCTGTCTGACTTATTAGCAAAATGCCCTCAAGCTTCATTCACGTTGTTCCAAATGGCAGGATTTACTTTTTTATGGCTAAATAATGCTCCACTTTATATTCATGTATACACAACACACACGTGAACACACACACACACACACACACACACACACACATGCACACACATATTGCATTTTCTTTATCCATTCATCCATTGAAGGATACTTAGGTTGTTTCTTTGGTTCTGTGTTTTTGTTCTTGTGAATGATGCTGCAGTGAACATCAAGGTCCAGATATCTCTTTGAAATAGTGATTTCATGACCTGAAGTGGGATTGCTAGACCATAAAACAGTTCTATGTTTTATTTTTTGAGGAACCTCCATACTATTTTCCATAGTTCTTATACCGGTTTATATTCTCACCAACATGCACAGTAGATATCTCTTCTCTACAGCTCCACCAGCATTATTATCTCTTGTCTTTCTGGTAATAGCCATTCTAACAGGTGTGAAGTGGTATCTCACTGGTTTTCATTTGCATTTCCCTGATGATTGATTAATGATGTCAAGCACCTTTTCGTGTATCTGTTGACCACTTGTATGTTTTTGGAAAAATGTCTATTCAGGTCCTTTGCCCCATTTTCTTAACTGATTATGTGTCTTTTGCATTTTCTTTGCTGTTTTTTGTTTTTGTTATTGGGTTGTGTATGTTACTTATGTTTTTGGGATATTGAAACCCTTTATCAGATTGTGGTTTGCAAATATTTTCTCCCTCTTCATAGGTCGTCTTTTATTTTGTTGATTGTTTCTGTTGCTATATAGAAGCTTTTTAGTTTAATTTACTCCTACTTGTTGATTTTTGCTTTTGTTGCTTGTGCTTTTGGTGTCATATCCAATAATCATTGCCAAGACCCATGTCAAGAAGCTTTTTCTCTATGTTTTCTTCTAAGAGTTTTACGGTTTCATGTCTTACATATATGTCTTTAGTCCATTTTAATTTTTGTGAGTAATAAAAGTTAGGGATCTAATTTCATTCTTTTGTATATGAATATCGTTTCCCTACCACATTTATTAAAGAGACTGTCCTTTTCTCATTGAATGTTCTTGACTTCCTTATCAAATATTAGTTGACTGTATATGCATGCATTTATTTCTTTTTTTTAAACTTTAGGTTATTTTTTTCTCTCTTTTCTTTTCTTTCTTTCTTTCTTTCTTTCTTTCTTTCTTTCTTTCTTTTTTTAATTTTTTTTTTCATTTATATCCAAGTTAGTTAGCATATAGTGCAACAATGATTTCAGAAGTAGATTCCTTAGTGCCCCTCACCCATTTAGCCCATCCCCCCTCCCACAACCCCTCCAGCAACCCTCAGTTTGTTCTCCATATTTAAGAGTCTCTTATGTTTTTGTCCCCCTCCCTGTTTTTTATTATTTTTGCTTCCCTTCCCTTATGTTCATCTGTTTTGTGTCTTAAAGTCCTCATATGAATTAAATAATATGATATTTGTCTTTCTCTGACTGACTAATTTTGCTTAGCATAATACCCTCTAGTTCCATCCATGTAGTTGTGAATGGCAAGTTTTCATTCTTTTTGGTTACCGAGTAATACTCCATTGTATATATATACCACATCTTCTTTATCCATTCATCCATTGATGGACATCTGGGCTCTTTCCATACTTTGGCTGTTGTTGTGATAGTGCTGCTATAAACATTGGGGAGCATGCATTTATTTCTGGGCTCTTGATTCTGTTCCATTGGTCTATGTGTCTGTTTTTATGCCAGTAGCATACCATTTTGATTACCATTGCTTTGTAATATAGTTGAAATCAGGAAGTGTGATTATCTCTAGTTCTGTTCTTCTTTCTCAAGATTGCTTTGGCTATTTGGGGTCTTTTGCGCTTTTATATGATTAGCATTATTTTTTCTATTTCTGTGAGAAATGCCACTGGAATTTTGACAGGGATTGAGTTGATTCTCTAGATGACTTTGAGTAGTGTGGACATTTTAGCAATATTAATTCTATCCATGTCTAATAAGATATCTAATATCTTCTATCCATAAACAGGATATCTTTCCACCTATTTGTGTCTTTCTTCAATTTATTTTATCAATGTCTTTAAACAGTTATGTTCTTAATTATAAAACATCTTTTAGCGGACTTAACTTGTTTACAATATTTGTAGACCTTTTACAGGAAACCTATTACTAAAAATTATTACTATTTCATAATTTTTAGTTATGTGAGTTCTGCTATGTCTAGCTGGGTGAGAGGTGGTTAGAGTTTGGGATATTAAAATGTAATTCTTTGACTCATTATGGTAATGCAAGTAATCAGAGGAGTATTCATGGTTTTTGTATATGTGATAACAGATTTTATATCATGTAGGATATCAGTATCATCAATACTGTATTTTATTGAGAAAGGCAGTTAGAGATTGTGGTAGCAACCATAGAAACTAATACAGATTTTGGTAACTACCTGGAAGCAGGGTGCTGACATATTAAATACCTAAAAATGTGGGAGTGACTTTGAATTGGTAATGGGCAGAGGCTGGATGAATTTTGAGAAGGATCATAGAAAAAGCCTGAATTGCTTTGAACAGACTGTTAATAGAAATATGGATGTTACTCTCTCCACTACTGAGGACTCAGAAGAAAGGGAGAAGTCTGGTAGAGAAAACATATATCACCTTAGAGAATACCTGAATGTCATGAACAGACTGCTGGTAGAATTATGGTCATTACAGGCATTGCTGGTGAAGGCTCAGAAGGAAATCAGGAACATGCTGTTAGAAACTGGAGGACAGGAAATTTTTGTTCTACAGTGGTGGAAAGCTTAAGAAAATGTGTCCTGCAGTTATGTGGAAAGCAGAGCTTGTAAATGATTAACTTAGATATTTAGCTGAAAAGATTTCCAAGCAAAGTGTTGAAGGTGCGGTCTGGTTTCTCTTGTTACTGAGAATAAAATGTAGGAGGAAATAGATAAACAGAGGGAAGACTGACAAACAAAAAGGAATCGTGGCTTGACCTGGGAAATGTTCAACCTATCGAGATTGCAAAAGATGCTAGCATTCATCCATTTGAGGCCAGGAAACCCGGGAGTGAAGAAACTGAGGTGTGACTGGAAAACCTTTTGTTAGGATCTCAAAAAGATTAAGAGGCCAGAGTATTCATTCACACAAAAGGCTCTTTGAGAAGATTAAGTATGTGACTCCTAGATCCCCTCAGCCAGCCCAACAGAAGCCAAAATAGAAATGGGATGATCCAGGACAGACTTGTAGGAAAGCTGTGTACAGAGTGACAAACATGGGAGACCACAAAGTTCTTAATAAATTTACACCACCAGAAACACTGTCAGTTTGTACTGAAGGGGACAGAGAGAATACAAAGTGAAAAAAGGCTGTTGAATCCCTAACACTTTATAGGCAGGAAATGGGTTGATAAAACCCTTCAGTTACAAATACGTGTTACCTCTCCTGAAGACTCAGGGCTTCCTTCCATGTGGTCTCTGTACCTCAGCCAGATTACTGTTGATCACTTGGGACATGGCATGTCTCAGCTTAGAATTGAAAATGGATATCCTCAACCTAAAGAATAATGCCTCAGCCTGGCACCCAGGGTTCTTTACGATCTAGCCCCAACTTACATAAGCAGCTTCTGGTTCAGAAAACAGTTTTTGAAATGCTTCCATGAATATTGCTTATCACAACTTCCAGACCTGTTCCCGTGCCATTTACCACACTGGGAATATATGTCCCAATCCTCTCTCTCTCCTAAGTCCACACCCAACAAGTCCTTTCTTGAGATAGTAATAGCTTCTTTTTTTGAAGTTTTAACGGCTCTTGTCACTCTAAGGAGATTAACTCCCCGAAGCTGACTATATCTTACCTATTTTTTTAATCGTGCGTGATTGAGGTATAATTTACATGCAGTAAAATGTTAAATGCATTTCAATAATCTTCCACTTATAACTATCTCCCAGATCAAGATAAAGAAGATTCCACTCAGCCCCAAAGTTTCCTTTGTGCCCTCACTGGCAACCATTATTTTAATTTCTATCCTATATAGTTGGTCTGTTCTGAAATTTCATGGGAATAAAATCATACAATATGTATTCTTTTGTGTCTGCCTTCTTCTGCTTAATATCATATTTTTTAGATTCATCTTTGTTGATGAGTCTCAGTAGCCCTTTTATTAACTTTATTAGTAATTTACTGTTCAGTAACAAAGGAGAAAGAACTGTTGATACATCCAATAACATGGAACGAGCCACAGATACAATCAATAACATAGATATCCACGGATATCTACTCTCCTATTGAGGGACATCTGTGATGTTTCTAGTTTGGGGCTATTATGAATCAAGGCCATCCTTTTTCAAGCTTTTTCTGGATATAGGCATTTATCCATTTTGAGTATTTTCCTAAAATGGAATGTATGTATATGTTTAACTTTAGAAACTGCCAAGCAGTTTTCCAAAGTGGTTGTACCATTTTACAGTCTCACTGAGGATATATGAGCATTCCCTTTGATCTACATGCATACCCGCACTTGGTCTGTCTTTACAGATTAGCACTTGAGTGGGTGTGTAGTAATATCCCTTTGTGGCTTTACTTTGCAGTTCCTTGATTACTAGTGATTTGGTCTGTCTTTTTCTGTTTTTTATTCATGGGCCATCCAAATGTCTTCTTTGGTGAAGTGACTATTCAAGTATTTTTTTCATTTAAAAAAATTGGTCATTTATATTTTTAGTATTAAGTTTCTTTTTGCTAATAATTTATGGGAGTTCTTTATATATTATATTCTGGATATGAGTTCTTTGTGAAATGTACCTATATATTTTTTTTTTTTTCTTCTAGTCTGTGGCTTGCCTTTACTAGTGTTTTCCATTTTTTTTAAAACAGTTTACAACTAAAAAGGACTGTCATAGTATCTAACCTACTAAAGAACATAAATATGCATTTTTTTTATTACCTAATAAGATACTTAAGAAGATCAACAGGGGTGCCTGGGTGGCTCAGTTGGTTAAGCTTCCGACTTCTGGCCTAGGTCATGGTCTCGTGATTCGTGAGTTCGAGCCCTGTGTCGGACTCTATGATGACAGCTCAGAGCCTGGAGCCTGCTTCGGATTCTGTGTCTCCGTCTCTTTCAGCCCCTCCCCCACTTGTGCTTGCTCACTCTATCTCTCTCTATCAAAAATAAATAAAATGTAAAAAAAAAAAAAATTAAAAAAAAAAGAAGTAAGATCAACAGAGATTCTTCTGGTAGAGGTTGCTCCTGTAGGTTTTAGTCTCCCTAAAGGCTGATTATAAAACTGTATTCTACATTTTACATCAGCCATTTATTTTCTAGATTATCTTAATTCTAGCAAATGATCACCATGAAAGTCTTTTGCTTTTGTTTTTGGTTGGTTGTTTGAGTCATTCATACCTTCACTCAGGCCCAATGAAGATGAGGTTATCTCAGCTGGCTCTAGGGCATGTCAAAAATCATGTTTTCAGATTTTTTTCTCTTTCTTTTAAAAAAAATTCTTAAAAGTGGATGCTCTTAAATTGAGCAACTTTCTCTTATAACAGCTGAGAGTTTGAGAGACACAGTCTGTTAAGGGTGGCAGCTGCCATAGTAACAATAACATTGGGTCCATTGGGAAGCCCCTTAATTCCATGAATATCAAGTGGTTAAATGATACACTAGTAGGGGCGCCTGGGTGGCTCAGTGGGTTAAGCGGCCGACTTCGGCTCAGGTCACGATCTCATGGTCCGTGAATTCGAGCCCCGCGTCGGGCTCTGCACTGACCGCTCAGAGCCTGGAGCCTGTTTCAGATTCTGTGTCTCCCTCTCTCTGACCCTCCCCTGTTCATGCTCTCTCTCTCTCTTTCTCTCTGTCTCAAAAATAAATAAACGTTAAAAAAAAAAATTAAAAAAAAAAAAAGAATCCAGAGGTTGATTTGGAAAAAAAAAAAAAAATGATACACTAGTGACTTCTGAAACCTAGTGATGATTTGCCTGGATGCTTGTTTTATAGTGAACAGAAATAACATGATCTCATTTCACATAAATAACCCTGGGGATGTCCGTACCTGTGACTGAATGGAGAGCAGTTAGAGCTGGGAATGTGACCCCATCAGGAAGAAATGCATTTTGTTTCAAACTGTTGATGCTGTTAGTGTAAACATCCAGTTTTTCCTCTCTGGTTATATTGCTTTGGAGTCAGAGGACAATGACTGCTACAGAAATTAGAGTCCCAAAAGGAGAAAGAGGAAGAGGAGGAGACTGTGGGAGATAAAGCAAATGATGAATGATAATGATAGCAAACACAAGGATGTCAAAGGAATTAAGACTTCGAAACCATTAAAGTTATTTGCTTGACTTTTTTGGTAATTTAGAAATCCATTCTCCATCATACTTTCAATCACCAAATGATGGGACATGAGTTGGGCCTAAGTTAAGTGGCTTGATAAATTTTACTTTAACTTAACAAATATGTGAGTGCCAGGTGAATATTACTGAGTGTCATGGAGATGGTGTGGTTCATGAGACAGACATGTTTCTTGCCCTTGGAACTTGGTCTCTTGGGGAAGACAAGTAATGTGAACCAGAATAAGTGTGAGAGCATTCAAAAGCACCGAGGGAGCTTGGGTACTTGGGTACCAATCTTAGAATGGGGGTACAGGGAATACCTACCTAAGGTAGAGTCACTAAATGGAACATGATTATTAATAGCACGTAGCCTGGTGGAGGTGGGATGGAGGTGTGGAGGATAAGAGAACGGGGTGGAGAATTAGTAAAGAGTGAAAGGGCGACATTGAAAGAGAGTCTCATTTGTTCAACTTTTAGTGTATTCTTATTAAAATTTGATTCGATGGTGCATTTTAACTTTCATGAAAAACTGTTACATAAACATGCTACATGACAAAGAACTTTCACTCAAAGATCACAGTCCCTTAATATATACTATTCAATTGGTGCCTTCTCACAGAAACTTCCTCTCGGGTGTCTGTGTCCACCGCACATGGGCCTCCCTCAGCACACCTCTCTCACCTGATCTCCCATGCAGGTACTGTTGTTTTCTTATTACTCTCGTGTGTCTGTGTCTCTGTGTTTCTAATTGTGAGGATTCCATTAGACTTTCCAGGATAAAGAAACCTGAAGACAAATCCCTTAAATTACCTTGGAAGTTTGTAAAAAAGAAAAATTGAAGGGATACCTGGGTGGCTCAGTAGGTTAAGCGTCCGACTTTGGCTCGGGTCACGATCCTGTGGTTGGTGGGTCTGAGCCCTGAGTCAGGCTCTGTGCTGACAGCTCAGAGCCTGGAGCCTGCTTCAGATTCTGTGTCTCCCTCTATCTCTGCCCCTCCCCCTCTCATGCTCTGTCTCTCTCAAAAATAAACATTAAAAAAATTTATAAAAAGAAAAATTGAAGAAGATGTCTGAATTAATTCTAATTTTTTCCTGATGTTCCTAAAGCTTCTTCCTCACTTCATAGTTAGAAGAGACATATAATGTCACAGAAATTATATAAAGTGATGATTGCTATAGATGGCTTACTGTATTTTCCCCCCTTTAACGCACACTGTATTTTACCTTAACTGGCATTATCATAATTAATTTCTTTATATTTTTTGAGCCCATAAAACCAACTTTGTCTTAAACCTATCTATATTATTTGTTCCTGAGATATATCTCCATGTCTCTCCCTGCATTTATAGCAAATCCATGCAATAGTCAACAACTGGTCCCTCCTAGAATGCCCTAGGTTCACCTTCATTTCTCTGCAGTGACAAATGACTTTCTTCCTCCAAAGCACCTTATACTTTTTTTCAAACAGCAGACTTGAAACCAGAAAACTTATAAGGCTAAGCAGAATGAGAAGACTCTGTGAAGGAGGAAGGAATCAAAGGGGCAATGTTCAAGTGGTGATTTCTTTTTTGAAAGAATATTTCACAGATTCTTTAGATGCTCAAAAAGTTTGTAAGTCTTTCCTTCATACACTTACCAAAAACATAGCAGATGCGTTAAAAAAGAGGTTGGATATAAGAAGCCAGGAATGTATAACTGTGCATGGACAGAGAAAATGTAGAATAATTTTAAAAAACTTAATCTATTTTAGTTTTCTCCTGCAATCTCTCTGTTATTATGGATGTGTTTAATTTTTGATCATTTATTAGACATTGCTTTGCTATAACTTGAAGAAAAAATAATGTGCTGATATTTAGGTCCATTAAAAAATCTATTTGCAAGAGGGGAACAAAGGTATTAGATAGGCCCCCAAGTAATAGAAGGTACATTACTTTATGAATTACCACATCTAATAAAAACTGACTTCTTGGTTATTCTTGGCCTGGGACTAGCCTTCTCCATTCCAGCTGCTGTGTGATGCGGGCAGGTGAAGGGAACGTATTTTCATGGCACTTTAGGACTTATGATAACTACAATTCCTTGAGGTTCCTGTAATTAAAAAGCATGTAAGAGTGAGGAAAGAAAGAGAAAAGACTTCTCTGGAGAAGAGACAGGGATTGTATGGAAGACTGTGGAGGAGGTCAGGGAAGGTTCTGTGGGCCTGGAGGGAGGCATCTTGGTCCAGGAAACAGGAAGAGAGACGTGCAGGCATGATAGGAATCTTTGAAAAAGAGGAAGGAATCTTCTCTGTGGCGCAGAGAAGTGCAGGAGTACAGAAGAGGGGACTTTGGTCAGACATTGCTGCTGTTGTCCTGAAAGCAGTTTTTATCCTAGCTCTCAAGGTAACACTGTCATAGAAACACAGGGAGATGAATTTGCTACGAGTAGATCTCAAGCGTTCTCACCACACACATACGTACACTAACTGGATATGTGAATCATCTTGTGCTATTTATTTCACAATGTGTACATATAGCAATCATCATATTTTAAATCTTAAATATATATAATTTTGTCAGTCATTCCTCAATAAAGCTGCAAGAAAAAAGAAAACAGAGAGGTACAGACTAATATAAAAATATTCTTAGGAATATTCAAGTATGTTTAGGAGAAGGAACACTTTGTTCCAAAGAAACCAGTTACATAATTAATAGCACAGTATATACCCACTGTTGATGTTTGCTCGACCCTTTGAATGGGAATCCAATGGCTTTGTGTCATGGTAATATCTTTTACTCAGACTCTGCTAGTCTAGATCCTATGGAAGAAAATGAGGCATCCTTCTACATTACAAATGGCCATTCGAGGTAAGAGAAGCTTCAGGATCTCTTATTTGGGGGCCTTTCCTTCTTCATTCATTTGCCTCATTGTATCCTTTGGCACTGACCAGAGTTTAAAACAAAACACAACAAACATAGCTATTGTCTTCCAAATGAAATCTTCCCACCGATTCTGAGTATGTTCTTTTTCCATCCCCAAGCAAACCAAGGGGGTATTAAGTATCCTATAAGGTCTTGTAAGAAACTAGTTTTCCCTTTTGAAATATATTACGTCTTTCTTTGATAGAACAAATGGTGCTGCATTAGGGTTTGGTTTTGAATAGCCAGGTTGGAAAATATGAATCCATTTCACCAACATATCTTTAATATCCTGAAGTTTTGACTTTTGAGGGGGACATGAAAAAATAATATCCCATTAAAGAATCTTTTATTACCAGAGCATTATTATGTAAATAATCAGTAATATATAAATACTACCAATTATACATGTATATATGATTATATATGTACATGTGTATATATTACTGATTGTATATGTATATATCCAGTGATATATATATATATATATGTATATATATAAATAATTGGTTGAATATATATTAACAATTAAAGATATTATTTTATCTGAAAATGAACTTACTTTTGTCTCTTATTTAAAAAAAAGTTTTTAGAAGTTTATTTATTTTGAGAGACAGAGCAGAGGCGGGACAGAGAGAGAGAGAATCCCAGGCGGGCTCCGTGCTGTCAGCATGGAGCCTGATGTGGATCTTGAACTCACAAACTGTGAGATCATGACCTGAGCTGAAACCAAGAGTCAGACACTTAACTGACTGACTCACCCAGGCACCCAGCCACCCAGCATTTTTTTTTTTCAAACTCTATCTTAACTCAAATCTAAATCTCTAAGTGGGTTACATTCGGGCTTCTACTGATAGACCTCATTTCATTGGGACTTCTCAGTAAATACTCATTCTTTGTTTCTTGAGAACTTTTATAACTTGGTTTTCCTGTAATTCCTATAAAACCAGAAATAAAGCTCTGAAAGTTAGAGAATAAATTGAATCAATAGCCTAAGTCTCTGGTGATGTACTCCAAGGAATACTTTTTTTTTTTTTATTGGAAGGCATGAGTTTTCTAAAAACAGTTTCTGTGTCTGCATATGTATCTATGCATGTGACATATGGCACTTGTGAATATATAGGGTTACCTTATTACCGTGGGTTACCAGTGGCAACATGTGCAGTGAGCTAAATCCTTCTTGGATTTTAATATTCTGTCTGTAAGTCATATGCTGGAAGATCAGAAGATAATGAAAATGGATTAGTCTGGCACAGATAATAGGATTATTTTAATGGTCATTTTATATGTATATGTAATGCAACCAGTGGAAAATATAGCTAAAGGTCAATAAAGTATCATATATATATATGGCAATTGAAAAGGGAAAAATAGATGAGTGGGCTTAGCTTCTCCCTGTGACCTACTTTCCATTGGGCATGACTTTGGGTTCTCACTCTGTGACAATCAACTGAACAAAGTGTTTTCAGGTTTCTGCAGATAGAAACATAGCAGATGGTAAAGAATAATGGCTGTGAGTGGACAAGAATGGGTCAATTCTCTGTAGTGAAACTTTTAATTTAGGGAAAGTACCCAGCTAGGTTGAGTGTTCCACTTGTTAAGCCATTTTGCATTCTCAAAAGTATTTGCGTGGAATATACACATTGTATACCCTGTTTGGGTGGGGAATAGAATCCTTCTGAATGAAGTACAGGACTAAGGATAATATCCTGGAAAAACAGAAATTATTTCTCCTGGCAATTTGTATGCACATAGCTATCCATTATTCATGAGCTGCCTCTTTAGTTTTGAATGATCAGTGTCTTTGCTGTTCTTTATTCTGCCTTCTGTTTCCACCATGTTGGCATTTCACTGCTCATTAATAATTATGGGAAGTAAGGAGGGAATACATTAATTGATGATTGCATCAATCAATACATGACTTTCTACTGGTATAGAAGTCCTGGTGACATTTTTTAAAAAGGTAGATACTGGGGCACCTGGGTGGCTCAGTCAGTTAAGTGTCCAACTTTGGCTCAGGTCATGATCTCGTGGTCCATGAGTTGGAGCCCCACATTGGGTTCTGTGCTGACAGCTCAGAGGCTGGAGCCTGCTTTGGATTCTGTCTGTCTGTCTGTCTGTCTGTCTGTCTCTCTCTCTGTCCCTCCCCTGCTCTCTCTCTCTCTCTCTCACTCTCTCAAAAACAAATAAATATTTTTTTAAAAAATGTAAAAGGTAGATACTGATGGCTAAACTATCAGTGTGAGCTGGGAAGTGAGTTTGTGATTATTTTTTCCCATCAGCAGAGAATATGATGGTCATCTGACTTTCATGAGGCATCATAAATACCCCCAAATGAACACTGACAGGAAGTAGAAATCACACATCTTTGAAATTTTTTTTTGAAGAGACATAAGAAATAATTTCAGGAGAGGAAAGATAGAATTGAGAGTTTTCAAAGACATGTTTTCTGTCTAGCTCCAGTATCAGGTAAGAGAGGTGGGTAACTGCAGTGTAGTGGCAGGACACATTTAGATGAGACGTCACCTCACCACAATATTTGTCATGAACTGTTCTACATGATCCGAGAAGCTTTCGCAGACAAACACAGAGGCCGATGTGGACCAATAGAACTGTCAGCAGGCTCAGACTCCCTGCCTCACCTTGTCCAATTAATTAGATGTTTTGGGATAAACTGGCTAACCTGGTTTAAGAACGTTTGCACATATTCTTTGAGTGCTGTGTGCTTTTGCCCTTGCGAAAGAGCAAAAATCTGTACAAAGCCTACTATGTGTCACTTCACGTGCTAGAAACATAATGATGTAGAAAATACCTGGAGGAGAACAAAGGTAAATAACAAGCAAGCCACAGGCCGAGGAAAAGGCCCAGACGTTACATGTGAGTGGAATTCAAAAAGAAGGGAGAAGTCACTGAGACCTGGAGCATTCAGACCCTGAAGGGCTTTAGAGGAAGAGAGAGAATTTGAGTTGGGTCTGAAAGGAATGGGAAAAGGAGGGAGCATTCCAGACAAGGAGACCAACAGTCCCAGTGGTGGGAAGGGATGTGGCATTTTGAGGAAAAAGGGATCCCCCTAGTCTGAGTAGAGAGCTAACAGAAGTGATAGGTAAGAGGGCAGAAGGTCTCGAACACCAGGCTAAGGTGTTGGGCTTTGCCCAAGAGACAGTAGCCTTAAAAACAATTCTGATTTTGGAGTCTTTTTTTCTTCTTTTCTTCAAAATCAGCAAAAGATATCCTTTAGGTCAAAGGATGTGGTAGTGGTTCTTTAGAAATGAGTCAATTGACTGGTTGTGACTGTTCCCTGTGCTAGAACTTAAATCAGATCTGCAGAACATCATCTCTGGGTCTGTCAGGCCCAAGGACATAGAGCCAGGAGTCACGCCCTGGTCTGTTACCTCCAGAGCTCAAGCCTAACCACTGCGTTGTACCAAAGTTTGAGTGGAAGGCACTATCCAGGAAGGATTGCATTATAGGACAGATGACATTTCATCTTCTTCATTATTATTAATAACCATAGTGATTGTCTTGTTACCTTCCTTGTGGGCTTTATAGTCTTCAACACGTTTTCAAGTGCATTCTATCTCTTGATGCTCACAACAGCTCTGGTAAGTAGGCAAGAATTTTAAATTATAAAGTTATTTCTGGGCTCCCAATTATCTGTGCAATTAATCCTGGTTACATATGCAGTACTCTCATTTGTATTGTCGTAAAAATTATAATGAACAGTTTGCCCTTCTTTTTTTTTCCAAAATAGTTTAAAATTCAGGACAGGTTGTTGAAATTCTCTCCAAAAGAGTGGGCTTATTTTAGCATTGCATTTTTTCTCAGATTAAGAACCTCCGTTCCGCATCAAAATAAAAGCTTGGATGCCACGAAGAATCATTTAGAACAAGGCACTACATCTTTAACACTCCTTAATTACAACTGGATAAGGTGACTCACTTGGAAATCCTTGGAGAGTCGGCAGGTGATCTGCTACATGTGTTTATTTATCTAAAACAATTTAGCAATTTTACAACCGAATCAACTCTGGTTTGCCTGTCATGGGGCATTTTCCAGGACTCTTTGATTTGGTCTGCATCAGATTTTCTTTTCCCATCAACTTATCCTCCAAGCGATATACTTTTGTTGTTGTTCTTGAGCCAAAAGTTGCCCATACCCCTTGAGTAAATTAGTGATAATGCTGTAAAATACACACTTAAAATTCCAGTCTGCTACAGACTAGCTTCATTGGTATGAAACTCAGACCCTCTCTTATTAAACACTGTTAAATATTCTCTTCATTTTCAAGACAAATATGAACAGAAACACAACCAAACATGTACTGTATTAAAATCATTGATTCACAATATTTAAATTTTCAGCTAGCCTCCAATTAGCAGGCTTTCCAATATTTGAACAGAAGACCATTTTAATGTAATTACAAACACATTTTAGGCATCTAAATTTTTTGCATAATTAGTTCCCTATTAAACTATTTATGTAGCCCTTTTTCCATCAGAAACAGAGAAAGCAGAACAATTTTATTCCTTACTGTTACAATAATTAACTATGCAAGTAGAACAGCATATTAATAGAGTATAATTTGTTTACATTTAAAAGAAAATTGTGTTAGATTAGCATAGCAAAAGACTATTTCCATATCCAGGCAGTAATATGCAGGCCTAATAGCAATTTACAGTGTAGTTAAAGAATATTATTAATAAAGTAATACAGTGTAATTCTGTTTGCCCCACCATATTTCACAATGTCCTTAATTACAGCTAATTCCATCGAGACTAATTTGGGTGTTATTAAGCAGTAGACATAGGAATCTTAAATGCAACCTTCGCTAATAATGAATTTAGAAGTTACCGTAGAACTTGTTCTTGTAAAACATAGGTACAAGATGAGTATTTGTATTTTCTCCCTGGGGTGAAACCTGTAAACATACACATATGTAATTGATACCTAAAAACAAACGTTTCTGGATCCAGTCTTTTATTAACCACTCCATGAGAAGTTTATTATATTTAAATACAGTTAAGGTGACATGGGATGGTGCGTGACAATGAGGTAACGACTTCGATGGTGATTCTTTTAGGTGAACGTTTTTACTTATTAATGGCTTGATTTTTTTCATCTGAAGCAATGATTGGTTAATCGGGAGGTTAGTGTTTTTCCTGTAAGGGAAATTAATACTTCCTATTAATACTTCCTATTTCTTAAATACCTGTATTTCACCAGACACTGGGTCCGAGGCTATATGTAAATTATCATCAGTCCTCAAATTAACCCAGTAAGGTAGGTGACGTTTTATCCATTTCCCAGATGAGGAAACAGAGTCTCAGAGAGTTTAAGGGTTTCACTAGATGCCCCACGATTAGGAAAGACTTAATGAAGATTCTGAGCAAGCCATGGTGCAGCTTCAAAGCTCAGACTTTACAGATGTCACGCTGTTTCCTTTTTAGAATATACACCTTTGATCTATTCAAAAGTGAGTCGGGGGAAAAATTTGCTAGGCTTTGTTGCCCTTTTTGTAAGCTTCAGTTTATTTTCCTAGTTATGAATTAAGTATAGGTGTGGAGGCAAATAATAACAAGTCTTTCTGTGACAACTGTGCAGAAATCAATACGGGCAAAAGTATGTGCAGATTGTTCCTTTATTAAATTTATTTATCAATACATTTTTTTCTTTTTTAAAGAAAACATGGGATGATGAACATGGGTAAAATTGCTCTGGCTAGAATTCCAGGTGATATACATTCTGGTCCTGCTTTTTTGCCTCTTTTTGGCTGACTCAAGATTCAGAATTGGTCTTTGAAAAGTAGAGCCCTGCCACTAAGGAGATTTGAAAATTCTTTGGTGTTTGAAAGGCACAGAACAAGGAGCACCTGGGTGGCTCAGTTGAGCATTTAACTTTGGCTCAGGTCATGATCTCATGGTCCACGGGTTCGAGCCCCACATCACACTCTGTGCTGACAGCTGGAGCCTGGAGCCTGCTTCAGATTCTGTGTCTCCCTCTCTCTCTCTGCCCCTCCCCTGCTCAGGCTTCATGTCTCCCTCACTCTCTCTCTCAAAAATAAATAAACATTAAAAAAAATTTTTTTAATAAATAAAAGTCACAGAACAATAAAGACTTATTTTTAAGGTTACTAACAGACATACTTGTGATTCAGCTCTTTGCTCAGACTTTGCTCGACTGTTCTATGACCTGATAGCCTAGTACATTCTGTAAACTAGAATGATGCTACCTCATCATGCATCCTTTAAGGTAATATTAAAATTGGCTTGAGTTTCTTTAGTCTACACAGCTAATAGGCTAGATGGTGAGAAGAAGCTACCCTGTGATGAGGCCACTGGGAGCTTGGGTGAGAAGACCAAGGCCCTGGCTCTGCCACTTACTAGCTCTGTGGAATTGGGCAAGTCACAGTCTTCTAGGGCTGCACTAGAACATTCTGCAGTGGTGGAAATCTCCATACCTGTACTATCCAATATGGTACCCATTACCCACACGTGGCTACTGAGCAGTTGATATGTGGCTAGTGAGACCAAGAAACATAATTTTAAATTTTATTTGATTTTAATGCATTTCAATTTAAATAGCCAAATGTAGCTAATACCTAACTTATGAGAGAGTGCATTCTTAAAGCATCAATCACCATACTCATAAAATGATGGTAAAAACAAATATTTCTAATATTTCAGAGTATGGCTGTGGACTTAAATAAGATGACATATATGTAATGTGATTCATAAACTCTTAAGACATCCCTCAAATATGTCGTTAATAATAACCATGACAATAACATCAACAACAACAATTATAATACCAGTAATGGTTACTGTTGGATATAACTCACCCAGTAGATCATCTGAAGTTACTGAGCTTGGACTTTATCACTGCCCTCTACTTTTCTCTTTTCCATGGTTGTGTTGATCTGTGATTCCACACTTCCTAGGGGCAGATGGTAATCATTGCAAGCTTAATTATATATACTATGGGGGACCAAAGTAGATAAAAAGCAGGGAGTCCAGAGAATTAGATTCTAATTGTAATTCTGCCATTGACTGACTGTATAATCATGGCTTCCGCTAAAACTCCAGGAGCCAATTTTCTATAAGCTTTGACCAAGGAAGTTCTCTTAATGGTTTATAGGCTCATAAAATGTTAGTGAGTAAAAGGATGTAAGAGATTGTTTTGACCAGTTCCTTTCTTTTTCTAGATGAAGACACTGAGCTGGTAAATGACTTGCCCAAGATGGCTTGACTGGTTGCTGGTAGAACCAAACTTAGGTTACAGGTCTTTGTAACTCCATGCTGCCACTGTATGGTAACTCAGGGTGGGGGAGGGGGGAGTCACCGTTTAAGGCCGTTGAAGATAGATAGCAAATTGGTGATCATGTATCCCCACAGGACTTAATCACAATTCTATAAAAGCTATATAAACTCTACTGTAATTAGCTTAGCACCATGAGGTAGATTTGTTCATGGAGCACACATTCCATTAACTAGCTGTGCAACTCAGCTTCCACATTTGTAAAAAAAAAAGGGGGGGGGGTTGGATGAGTCAGTCTCCAAGGTCCCATCCTGCTCTGAAAGTCTGTAATTCTAAGACTCATGCACTGAATTTTTTAAAATTGTAAATGAGTTCCTATTTTACTTACAATGGTGGTTCCTACAAATGTTTCAAGTGCAATAATGTATGCATTTGTGAATCCTGTTATTCTGTCTATAGATAAGATTGGGTATACATAGCGATCTGCAGGATCCTTGTGGTTACTCCATAGTTTCTGGAAGGGCCTGGAAATCCCCAGGTTAGTATTGCTGGTGTAGGGAGGCCTTTTCATTGGGGACTAAGATGGAGTCAATCAATGTTTTATGTTTTTTATTATCTGACACATTTTTGTCTTTTTAATCAAGTGGGTTGTTAGGGCTGTCACCATTTTACATTTTTTATTAAAAATTTTTGAATAAGTACTATATCTTCAATACAATATTTAGAGTTACAATAGGGTTTGCAATGGAAGGATCCTGTCCCCAGGCCCTGCTGTTAGCAATAAGATCACCAGTCATGGCATTTGTCCAGGACTGAGGGGTTTTCTGGGATATGGGACTTTCAGTGTCAGAGCTGGAAAGGCCCTGAGAAACCAAAACAAGTTCATCACCCTAGTTGGTTTCTTGATACACCCAATTACTGATGCCCTGGCACCAACCTTCACAGTTGCCATTGATACGGAATTGCAGTAGGCATAAAGCAATGTGTTTTTAGCATTTTTCTCTAGATGACATCTTGAAATAAATAAAACTCAGCATTCAAAAGACAAACATCTGAAGGTCTTAGAATATTTCTTACCATCTAAGTTTTAGAGAAAAAAAGAGTGGGGGTAAAAACCAGAACAACTTATTCAAGGAAAACAGATTTAAAGTGTAAACCTCCATTGTGCAACTAGTGACCTCTAAAACACTGGGAAGATTTTATTCGCAAGCAGAATAAATTATTCCTTGTTGATGAAACCAGCCTCCTAAAAAAATAAGTCATTGGAGTCATTTAATATTCATTTGTGTAAAGACTTGAAAATAGACTGAAACTGACTTCTGCTTCCAGTCGTGGTAAGGGATGGAATGAAGTCAAGATCTGGAGTTGACAGAGCGAAAACCAAGATGATCTAATAGTTCCTTTACACTTTTAATTTTTACGGATTTATGTTTGGGAGTAATGGTAATGCTTTCCATTTCTGAAGGGTGAGCTGTTCATTCCAGGATGTGAATTATGTACATTCATTAAGATTTTCCCCTAAAATGAGTTTTTCCATCTACTTTTTTTTTGAATGCATATTTTATGAATGTATAAGCTGTTGTGGAACATGATGCCTTTCAAACTCTACCTCTTTTTTTTTTATTGAAACTACATAAAATTTTGTTTTTCCTTCTTGTTGAATTTTATATTTCCATCTTATTCAAATCACTGTATATTTATGGAGTAGCTATAATGTCTAAGGCACTATTCAGAGTCCTGGAGGGAATGCCAAAAACAAGTGGGAGACGCTCTGCCCTCAAGGAACTTAAACTTGGTGCAGTGGGATAACAACCCAAATAGCTGGAGGAGTAGCCCACATGGCGCACCTGGGTGGCTCAGTCGTTTGAGCGTGTAACTCTTGATTTCGGCTCAGGTCATGATCTCACGGTTCATTAGATCGAGCCCCATGTCGGGCTCTGCACTGACAGTACAGACCCTGCTTAGGGATCTGTCTCTCCCCTGCCCACCCCACCCCTTCACCACTTGCACGCATGAGCACACTCTCTCTTTCTCTCAAAAATAGATAAACATTAAAAAAAAAAAGAGCAGGCAACATAAAATAGTTGCCATAAAGAATGCTCAGTGAAGAAGAGATATTACATCTAACTGATGAATAGGAACCTTTCTATAAGATGGAAATAGTATTTGGAATGAGTCTTAATAAATAGTCATGAATTTATGTGCAATGGTAAAGTAGTAAACTTTAGGTTTAGAGAATGGTGATAACTATTGTCAGGCTGGAATGTCTAGGGAGGCTCCAAGATAAATTTGAGCTGTAGTGTACAGATCCATGAAAACAATAATGGAGAGCTAGCAATCTAATTCCTTAGGTAATGGGGAATAAGTGCAGATTTCAGAGCAGGGGCATGAGACACTCAGATGTGCCTTTTAACAGGTCACTCTGCCACCAGTTTATAGCATGAATTGAAATGAAAATAAAAAAGAGGAGACAAGGAGACAAGATGAGAAGAGACAAGAGCTTCAAAAAAGGTAGTAAGAACAAGAAAGGAACATACTTAAGAGGAATATGGTTACAGGGAACCAGGGTGGCTTAGTTGGTTGAGTGATCTTGATTTTGGCTCAGGTCATGATCCCAGGGTCATCAGACTGAACCCCAAGTCAGGCTCTGAACTGAACTTGGAGCCTACTCAAGATTCTCTCTCTCCCTCTCCCTCTGCCCCTCCCCTGATGACACTCTCTCCCTCTCCCTCTTCTTTTCTTTCTCTCAAATTAAAAAAAAAAAAAAATAGAGGAACATGGTTAAAAATCTTCATAATTTGAAAGTTATGATTTACAAGAAGTCAAAGTGACTGTAAGTTTGAACCTTGATAAGGCGGAGTCAGTTGGTGCCAAAAAGCAGATGTAGTTGGGGGAGAAGGACAAAGAGTTGAATTCAAACCCTTGAAAATGATTTCCTTTTGTATTGCTTAATTTTGATACTTTTCTTTACATTTTTTTCTACCTAATGTTATTTCATTTTTAATTTTTAAAAGTTTTTTTTTTTAAATTCCTAATAGCCTATTGAAGGTAGGATTTTATTGCAACTCCTCCTTCTCTTTGTACTTTGCGGTTCAGACATCTAGCAGTAGAAAAAGCTAAGCGGGGAGTCAACATCTGCATTGTACTCGATTGTACTAATTCGTGGGCTTGTGCTCACTCAATCTTTCTTTTGCTCCATGCAGAATATCAAATTGCTTCTCAGAATGTCAATGGAGTTGTCAGGGGAGAGATAGCAATCAGACGTTTTAATATTATAAAATCATCATTATACTCCGTACTTTGTTCAACAGCAAGGCCAGTTATCCAGTGGTGCTTTGGATTGGGTCAGTATAAGCTTTATTGATACTGGGTTTATCTATTGAGCTATTTGGTGCTGTGAACCCTGGCAAACTAAGCCCAATAGTTCAAATCAAAATGTGGAGATTTCCCAAGACTCTTGGAGCACAAATAATTTTATTTCCCTCATCTTTTAGACTGATAAAATATTCTATCAGTTTGATAGCAAAAGTGTTGTCCCATTTAAAGGCAGGGGCTGTTCCCTGACTGCAGCTATTAGGCTGAAATCTTATCGGTCACAAGAGTCACAAGAGACCCACCAGTTCTCATCCTGAGTTAATCAAATTAGGTGTTTATCATTCCTTCCCTCCCTAGCAGGAAATTAAGTTTCACTGAAGCATTTGGGTCACACCTTTAGTATCTAAGAATGATCTCCCTGTAAGATAAGTTTACAGTATTCAGTTGCTTTGGGGCATTGCCTTTTGATTACTTTTTTTTTTTTTTTTTTTGAGAATGAACATGTTTAAGACAGCTTTAATATTTTACACAGCTGTTCCATTTTTAGGATCAGGCTCAGTGTGGTCACGTGGTAACCCCGGCAAAGTCTCCCCTAATGTCAGAGGAGAATCTGGAAAAAATTGTATGAATGTTTCCTAAAAGACAATCAGTTGTGTTTTTTCAAGTGGGTATTGTTTTAACTGTAAAATAGTATCCAGCTCTGACAGGAGTTAAGTAGTAATGGCAGCCTATTCTCAAATGAAAACAACAAGATTCATTTGCCTCCAAAACGATTGCTTTCTACAAACGTGTTTTTCTCATTCACTTTTTCTTTCCTTTTCACCAATTACTTTCCAGCTGTTGCTCCCATCTAGCTTAGTTCTCGCCTGTCTTTTCTTTCCTGCTGTTGAATATCTGGGGCTCACATCTTCCAGTAGCATATTCCTAAAACAAGTTAGACACTCTTGGTATGTCCTTGGACACTCAACACATGGAGAAGAGCATTCTACAGTTTCCATGTGACACACACTTGGAATGTTTCAGTCTAAAATTCTGCTATCTCTACTTAGGTAAATACTTTTAGAAGAAATCACAGATTGATTGACGAACTACCACATCACTTGCTCAGCTTTTTTCCAGGTTTATAGTCTTCATCTCACACCTGAACTCCACATGGTTTTCATGGTCATTTGATAAAATTTTGAAAATTGCTCTCCCCTGGCCCCCTCCCCAAAAAAAACCTACCAGGAGAGAATATCAATAGCCTGTTCTATCCTTTGTCCATGTATTTCCTCTTTTGTTGATCCTATAAGAAGGAAGCTCTGTGAGTGTGTACTCTCCATTTTGGAATTAAAACTGAAAACATGATGAAATCATTTCTGTGTTGTGTTAATGCACGTGCACCTGAGGCTTTTCAGGTTATGAGTCCCCCCGATTTGACAATTGTGATCAATTCTAACACCATCCATGTAGAACATTTCTCTGTTTATTTCTTATATTCCTGACTTCCTGGCAGTCGTTATAGTGGAGGACCCATAGAAACAGGAGAAATTCCTAAGGGTATGGAAACCTACTACCCTGAGGATTGCTGGGAGGTCCGTACTTCCATTTTTATTTATTTATTTTTTACATTTTGTACTTTTCAGTTCAGTCCAAAGTTGCCTAGTCAAATGTAATCTTTGTGCTTTCAAATAAATTCAAACAGCTTGCTACTGTTTGTCACAATTTTCATTTGGGCCCTTAGAATCTTGCTTTCTTTTTGTAAAAGCCACATTTTACATTCATAAACCATTGCATGTTGCTCATTTAACCCTGTTCCCACGCTCCACTCCAAATGCATTACAGAGTGACCCCGCATGTCAGCACTATAGCATTGTACAGTAAATAGAGTGTTTTGCTTCATAAATCAAGCATAGAACTTATAGCCAACTTCAGCATAAAAAAAGTCACTGAAATAATATAGCCCAGCTGCAGGAGATAGACATTGTATTCATAAAGCTAGCCTTAAATTACTGACATTTAAATCCAGATTTGACAAAGCTAAGACTATTTTGGAGGGTTCTGAGTAATCCTCATGAAATTCCAAATTTCCCTTTTGTTGTTTTGAAGGCGATTCATTTTAAAAAGGAAACGGGGTTAGATTTTGTCCCCTCCATCGTATCTTTGATGGTATCAGAAAGGCACACTTGGGTGGCCAGTTCACCTAATTATGCAAGTCACTTTGCAAATCATCTATTTTCGCTTTGGGAAACTGTTTTCTGGGCACAGCTCTCTTATTTTATAGCATCAATAAGCAGTAAAATGCAAAGGTGACTTGGAAAATTCAGGTTTGGATTTCTCCTCCATATAAAATAAACACGAACATCTCATTGAGGGTGTACAAAGATAAAAACTAATTTTATTTCACACAGCAATTTGTATGTATCTGTTGGGGGGGAAAAAAAGAAAAGTTTAAAAGCTCTACAATTGGCCAGACTTCCAGCTTTTACTGTTCTCTGTTCATCTCTCTTAATAGGTAGCAAGTTTAGCATTCAAAATTTAAAAATATGCCAGAAGAATGTATATTTACCATACTGTCTCCAAAAGCATGCTTTGAAAATCACCTATACTGGGAACACCTTGTCAATGGAGCATTGTCAACATACTGGATAGTTTAGCCCACAACCTCTCTAGCCAACACAATGTGCTGAAATAAATTAAAATTATTTTCCCATTAAAATTTAGTCTCCCCACCTCAAAAAAATCTGTTTTTTTTTTTAACGCACAACACTAAATGCTTATAATAAATGTAATGATAATAGTGTAAGAATTAGAGATGGGAAAAGGTAATGTCTGGATTTTATCTTTCATGCAAGTAGATTAAGAGCCATTACCACTCTGTGAAAAGCATTTATCTGGTAACTGTAAAATGAGTTAGACTAGATTTCCAAAAGTTTTAATGTCCTTACTGCAGGTAGTGTCTTTGTTCACCTAAGTAGAAGAGTCTAACTGAATTATGTTCTGGCATAAATTGCCTTCTGGAATTCAACTAGTTCTTTTGGGAAGTAGCAGTATCTTCAAATTAACCTCAGTTAACACGAATGGACTAAAAAAATTGTTCAAAAATTTATGTAGTTCAAAAATTGTCAGATTTGTTGAAATGAATAATGTGTTTGGATTTTTGGAAGACCTTTACAAATTTTGAACCTCCTGCAGTTCCATTTGGTGTAAAGAATTATACTATAAACAAGGGGCTCCATCTGTACTTTTGAAATAACTATTCAGTTTTCCATTTCAGTGCTCAGACAAATTGACACGACAAACTGAAAAGCAGAAGTTAGTGTTCAAAGAAGTTCAAGAGTAAACATTTAGTCAATTCGTCTGTCGGATTGAGAGAGATTCAATGTGCAGGAGTCCAGGATTCTGAACGTAGCTTCTAGACTGATGGTGAAAACTCTGCACTTCTTCCCCAATGCCTCAGGTCATGTGCAGGATCTGAGTCTACTCATAGTGTCCTCACTGTTTCTGCGTATTTTCTACACGTTTTGCTACATTTGTGAATAAGGAAGAGATTTACATTAAAATTTCATTTCACTCACCAACTTTAGTATTTTTCTGGTCCCTTTCACTGATGACTTAGGCCATCTTTCTCTTTTCCTTTGGCCAAGGTGGTAAGAAATCACGTGTCTAGGAAGAGGAGTAAAGTGATAATGTCTGCTGGAAACTTGATAGGGCTCAGCAAGACAAGTTATAGAATTACTTCTAGTCAAATTAGTCAAATTACTTTTCAGTTGAGCTCAGCGGGAAATTACGGATCACCAATACACAAGTTTTTGTGATAGGTGCTCTGTGATCTGCTGTTGGCAGGAGCTGTCATATTTAAACTAAAATTGAAGGTAAATGTAATTGGGGGAGGCGTGGCAATAAATCCATACCCTCCGAGAACATTTGGTTTATGTCATTCTCCGGATCTCAAGTTATTTCCACCCCCCTCCCCCAATACTTTCTATCCGGGCTCTTTGTTCAAGGGTCAAAGGATTCATGGCCTGGACCAAGTCACTGTTATTATGCCCGAGGATAACGCATGCTCCAGTCGGATGTGCCTTCTTCGTGTGTTTGCGTGAAACTTTACACGTCCCCACACAAGCCCTCTCTCATATCACTTGTCTTTTCTTCTCCTTTGCCATTCTTTACATGTGATTTCTCATTTTTGGCCTAACGTAAAGTTCCCAATGTTGGTGCAACCTGGGCCCACTGTGCTACGCGGTGAGGCTGTGCTCTCCTTGACCTCCTATGGCACACCAGTTCTATATCATTCATTTGGAACACATTATGCAAAGCCCAGCATTGTGGGCTATCTTGTAATCTGTATATTTTTCTCCGCAATGAGATTATGCCTTCTCTGAGAAATTATGATGCCTCTTTGTATTTTCTGACCTTGGTACCTAAGTAGACTTTCAATGGCAAATGGCTGATTTGGAGTGATGGGGCATTGTATGGAAGTCTGCAAAATTAGGATAGTTGATACGGTGTATTCCCATGGCAGTTAATCTGTGCGGACTTGTGTTGGATCAAAATCATCAGGCTTAGGTAAAATAAGACCCCTTTATTTATTTATTTTTATTTTTTTTAACGTTTATTTATTTTTGAGAGAAAGAGACAGAGTGTGAGGGAGAGACGGACACAGAGAGAGGGAGACACAGTATCGGAAGCAGGCTCCAGGCTCTGAGCTGTCAGCACAGAGCCCGACGCGGGGCTTGAACTCATGAACTGTGAGATCATGACCTGAGCAAAATCGGACGCTCAGCCGACTGAGCCACCCAGGTGCCCCAGAATAAGACCCCTGTAGCTACTGAAGAATGCAGCGTTAATTTTTCAGATGAAAAGACAACTAAATTTAAACCTCTCTGAAGTATAGAATGCAATGGAAGGCAACTCAAATTCTGATAAAGTTTATTTAATACAGAAATACCATTACATTTCTCAAGTTCTCCCTTTCATGGAGAACATTAGAGTGTGACTACATCATATGCTTTCCAGGCCATTTAGAAAGTCATCACTTTAATAATCCATTTAACAGTTGGATTTTCTTCACCTGATGTCCTAAAACAGGCAAGAAGGAAACTCAGGCTGAAGCTAAGGAAAAGAAATTAGTGATCATTGAATCCTACCTTTTTGGCATTTAATTCTCTGTGACAGCCTTACAAGGTGAATAGAATTATGTTCATTGTTTGCATGAGAGACCAGAAATTCAGAGATGTTAAATAAATTGTCCAAGATCACATAAACAACTTAAGTCTCTCTGTTTTAGATGTCTCTTGCCCTATTTTACCACTGTCTCAATAAGAAAGGATCAGCTCTTGGGGCTCCTGGGTGGCTCAGTTGGTTAAGTGCCTGACTTTGGTTCAGGTCATGATCTCATGGTTCATGAGTTCGAGCCCCACATCAGGCTCTGGGCTGACAGTTCGGAGCCTGGAGCCTGCTTTCGATTCTGTGTCTCCCTCTGTCTCTGCCCCTCCCAAGCTTGTGCTCTGTCTCTCTAGCTCTCAAAAATAAAATAAACGTAAAAAATTAAAAAAAAAAGAAAAGGGAGAATCAGCTCTTATGATACCGGTCAATATCGTAATAAAAATCCTCCTTTAATTTTGGTCAGAACATTGCCAGCACTTTTTTCAGGTGGTGATGTGCCATTTCTACAGATTTGGGAGGTTGGGGTAATTCTGCTTCAAGCAAATCTGGTTTGATTCATCTAGTAGGAGAAACTCCTAAGGCAAGAGGCCTTATTGTCTTCTCCAGTTATGTTTTACTTCTTCTTTTTTTTAGTGTTTGTTTATTTTTGAGAGACAGACCAAACATGAGTGGGGGAGGGGTAGAGAGAGAGAGACACACACAGAATCCAAAGCAGGCTCCATGTTCTGAACTGTCAGCACAGAGCCCGACATGGGGCTGAACTCACCAGCCGTGAGGATCATGACTTGAGCCAAAGTTGGATGTGTAACTGACTGAGCCACTCAGGTGCCCCTATTTTGCTTCTTGATAAGAGTTTGCCTCGGGGCGCCTGGGTGGCGCAGTCGGTTAAGCGTCCGACTTCAGCCAGGTCACGATCTCGCGGTCCGTGAGTTCGAGCCCAGCGTCAGGCTCTGGGCAGGTGGCTCGGAGCCTGGAGCCTGTTTCCGATTCTGTGTCTCCCTCTCTCTCTGCCCCTCCCCCGTTCATGCTCTGTCTCTCTCTGTCCCAAAAATAAATAAAAACGTTGAAAAAAAAAGTTAAAAAAAAAAAAGTGTTTGCCTCTTCTCTGTTCTGAGGAAGCTGAGAGGTTTCTTGGTTCTGTTTGAGGGACCCTAAAGGCGTGTAGCCTCAAGACAAGCATCCTAGAGAGGGTCAGAGTGATCACTAATGAAGAGTTTGCAGGTAGAACTTCAGTGGACAAAACTGGGTCAAAGATACGATTCTGTGGATATTTTATGTTAGACCTACCAGTGGTTATCCCTCAGACCACTTATGGATAGCTGTGTTCCTTTGAATTGGCTGGTGGTCACCCTCATGGTTTCTGGTTGTTTTGATGTTTTGCTTTCATAGGTCTCCAGACAGTTGACTCTTTTCTCCACTTCCCTCTCTTTTCTCCTTTCTACGATTGTTACAAAGCAGCTCTAGGTTGCTTTTCATTTTTCATTTGTCAGCTCTGTTGAGGGCCAGTCAACTCTACTAGACTTGCTGTGGTTAGTCTCTAAAGATGGCTGCCACAACTCCTCCTCTCCCTCTGTGCACATGCCATTCTTCTCATCTAAAGGAAAAACCAAGTTCCCTTCCTCTTAAATCTGGGATGGCCTTGTGACTTGCTTTGGCCAACAGAATGTGGAAGAAGTGATATTGTGCTAGTTTTAAGTCCAGCCTTTAAAGGTCTGGAAGCTCCCACTTTCTCTCTAGGAAGCCAGTCCCAGGTAAAAAGAGACTACCATGTTGAAAGAAAGCCAAGGCTAGCCACGGGAAGATACTTTGTGGGAAGAGAGAAAGACACTCAGCCAGTCCCCAGTTGTTTCAGCAATCATAGCTAAGGCACAAGATGAGTGAGTGAAGGAGCCATCTTGGATCCCACTGTCCCAGCAAATACCATTTAGAGCAGAACAATCACACAGCTTAGCCTAGTCAAGATTACAAAATTGTGAGAAAGAATTTGTAAGTGCTGTTTTAATCCACTAAGTTTGGGGTGTTACGCAGCAATAAATAATTAAAACACTTGCTAGTTTCACTAGTCACGTCTGAGATTCTCATAGCCACCGTTTTAGACAGCACATATAGGGTATTTCCAACATCACAGTTCTGTTGCATCTTAGTTACCTTCACGTTTTTTGGAGCCTTATGTTACCTATTTGTCAAAAGATGTCAGTCCCAGAAAATTGCCTCAGTGGAGCATAGGGTTTTTGTAAAGCAGTATTAATACAGTAGAGAGCTGCCCTGGCACAGGTGCACGTAATTGGGCAATGTGAGGCCATGTCTCATGTCAGGTCAAGATGGTCTACCCTGATTCTCTAGACAATGGGGAGCCATTGGAAGTTTTGAGCAAAGAAATGACCAAAAGCTCATTTGGAAAGATGAATCTCATGCTAGGTTTTACACAGAAAGAGCCTCGGTCATCTGTCAGTCTTATTAGCTATTTGTTTCTCCAGAAATCACTTAGTTTCATCCATTTTCTAGTTCTTCATTTAGAATTTTAACCTACCTTCCTGGGGTTAGGGCAGTAGAATCAAACCCATTTTCTACCAATGGAATACTTTGGCCTTGACGATGATAATTCATTGTACCTTGATCTAAAAGAATTGGCATAAAACACAACAAAAATTGTAATGTAGTTGAAAACATTATAGACTTCTAAAATATTATGGATAATGATACATTATTTACATTCCTCCTATGTCCCCCCCCCCCCAAATACCCATCTTCTAAAAACCTCTTTGCTCTGTACTTCAGTCATTGTTTTTAACATGAGGCAAAATATTCCCTATCTGGCTTGAAATTAACTCACAAATAATATGTTACAGTATACACCAAAGTGCATCGTAAAATAATTATATTGAATATTTATAGTTATAACTACAGAAAATTAAATTTGATTAATTCTCCTTTTGTAAAATGATGACATAAATATGGATAGCAAAAAAAATCAGGTTATCTTAATTAAAACTCAATAGAATTCTAGTAGTTTAAAAAGTAGAGTGATTTCAATGTATCTCTTTACTATTTAAAAATAATAGAAGGGATGCCTGGGTGGCTCAGTTGGTTAAGCATCCGACTTTTGGTTTCCACTCAGGTCACGATCTCATAGGTTCGTGGGTTTGAGCCTCACATCAGGTTCTGCGATGCCAGTACAGAGCCTGCTTGGGATTCTCTCTCTCTCTCTCTCTCTCTCTTTCTCTCTCTCTTTCCCTCCCTCCCTCTCTCTCTGCCACTCCCCTGCTCATGCTCTCTCTCTCTCTCTCAAAATAAATACATAAACTTCCAAAGTAAAATAAAAATAATAGTATAATAAGGGATCCGGAAAGCTTTAAGAATCTTCACTTGGGAGTTTGCAGATCCAGATCCTGGATTTTGCTTGTCTGAGTTTTGTAGCTTTGGACAGGTTGATCACCTATTGGATGCATCTACAGAAGGGGCCTTGATTCTACCCATCTTTGTAAGCTTTTCCAACTTGGGCCACTGAACAAAAGGTTCTTTTGACTCCAGATATTTCTAAAGTACAAAAATACTCCACAACTCTATTCTTCTTGTTAGGTACTGATTTCTTTCTTCTCAAATGGGACCAAAAAATGGGAACTTAATGTGAAGATCAATTAAATATGCTAAGCCATATTTAGCCAATATGCTAAAATCCGCCTCACTGTGGTTAGTTTTGGGTGGTTAAAAGGAAAGAAAAATAGGAAATATCTGCCTTGAAAGAAGTTTTCCTGTCTTTGGCCCCTTGCCCTGCTTTTAAAGTGCTGGAGGCTAGGTAGTTTTGTTTTATTTTGCAAATCGTGATGAGTACCCACGATTGCAGGTATTATATTTATGCAGAGGATCTGCAGAGAATTCTTTCCCACAGAGCTAAGTTTTTGTTCTCTGAAACCTTTGTAGAAGGTTCTCCCTTCTACCATTCTGGCCTTGGGGCTTTTCTTTACATGAACTTATTTTTGCTCTCTTCTTTCCTTCCTCCACACTCAGTTCTTAAAACACAGAGGGATTAAATATCTGTTCTGTTCATGGTACTGCTCTAGGGCTATGAGAAATTAAAAGGTGACCCAGAAGTATCTCTCTCAAAGGGTCTTGGCTGAAGAGTGGAGATTATCTTGTCCTAAAAAGAGAGGACTCCGAGAATAGCCCTTTAGAGACTGTCCCTCAGCTCAATAGACATCCAGCTCAGCTGGATGAACAGGACAGTGGCAAGAGACAGATTAGTTCTCTGCTTGACCATTCTGAACTCTTTATACTTTGTCCTTATTTGCATAGGCATTAGCATTCCTTTTGATTTTGCCACTTTCCCCATTATCCTGTTTCCTCTATGGCTATTAGAAAAACAGTCATCCTTCATTGTTCCTTGATGAAGGTGTATGTTCAACTATGTGTGCAGTGCATAATGTAAGAAATGTCTTTGCTGGAAGTAGTATGCACATAGATTTAAAAACATGAGATTTACAAACAAATAAAACCCAACAAAACCCAAAAAACAAAATAACTTCTCTGTTATCACCTGTTCTCCACCCATAAGGAGCAATGTTAAGACTCTGGTTTGTCACTGAATAAACCCAATGACCATGTCTGTGACCAAAAGGATGGTTATGCTTGGCAGCATAGGATGTTTTAATTCTGCCTAAACACTGATAGCATAAGTCTTCTGTGGGTGATATGAGGCCTTCCTTCTGATGGAGGCTCAACCACCTACAACCTCTGTGACCAGCTCTGAGCTGGTGGACTGGATGATTGCTTTTGTTTCTCTCGTCATCAGTCCCTGTGGCTCTTTGTTCTTCATATTTTTCTGCTCAGTCTTTGAAAAAGTCGTGGCTTTAAGTATACAGGTACTTCATTCTCGTAGATTTTTCCTTGTCTAGTAGGACACTAACAGTCTCTTATGAGGTCTGCAACAGCACGCATGGTTGGATAGTTGGATTGAGCTAAATTATCTCAAGATGGCTATTTTATTTTATCCTTCAGTACCTCTTAGAAGCCTATCTCCTTTTCAAATAAAGGAAGAATTTTGGTGCTAAACAATCATAATTACTAGATCTCCACCAAGCATTAGAGAGAAAATCCAAAAGGTAGATAAAAAAGTGCCAGGAAGGGGGACAAAGGCCAAATGACCAGATCGCCCTGAGGCTGGGTGGATGCTGGGATGCAGGATGTGGGTGGGGCACAGCAAGTGTTACCCTAGAAATTTACACAGAGGGGTGGGTGTTCATGCTTTCATTTAGAAACATTTATTTACCACACCTTACATGTCAAGAACTGAGCTACAAGGATGACTAAGACACAACCCTGTTTTCTGCAGACTTCTATCTGATAGGGGAGAGAGATATCCAAATAAGCAGGATCAATGATGTCGAGAGTATACAGATTACTGTGAGGACACAAAAGGAGTCATCAATCTCAGTGAGTAGGTCAGCAAAGCCCTCGGTGAGGAGGGGTTTGAGGTATTGCCTGGATGTGGGCTGAGAGGACATTCCTGGGAAAGCATGGCAGTGGGAAGCAGACACGTATGGCACAGATACTAGGCAGCCCGGTGTCTGTTTCAGCTGGAGTACGAGGTCGCTTTGGAGTGTGGAGTCACAGAGATTGGGTTGGGGGTATTGATGGGCAGATGTATTTGTGAAGGACCTTGTTTGGTTGTAGCCAGAGCCGAGGTGAAGCCTCGGAGCCAAGCATCAATCCAGAGGGCAAGAAGGATGGAAAGAAATGGAGGCTCCACCAGAAATGGCCCAGATACTCCTTAGTCATGTCAAACCTTGTGGCTTTTTTTCAATAACTTCAGTTTTAAATTTCAACAGCAACAAACATTCACAGAGCATTTGCTGGATGTCTGCCGGACTCTGTTCATAGCTCTTCACAACCAGTAAGGGTTGTGTTTAAACCAACCGTATAGTTAGAAGCTGGAAAGGATTTGAAGGAGACATCATTTTCTAAACTCAAGGACATAGATCTGTAAAGGAAGGCAAGAAAACATAAGAAATAACTAGGTAATGATATAAGAACATATAGGTTCATTGCTGGAGCATCCAGAAAGTAGCAAGGTGGGTGTGGGGTACTTTTCCTCTCCAAGAAGTCTTTGCAACTTAACCTAGCGTTACCCGTTAAAACACTGGGCTGTTCTCTGGGGCTTGAAGCAAGGTAGAGATTTGCTTAATGAACACATGCGGTCACTAGAGCTAAATACTATTGATTTCATCTCTCCTCTGTAAGCCAGGGAGTTCAAAGATGGATGAAGTCTAGAAACTGATAGAAAATAAATAGTTAACAGTCAAACCCTGGGCCTGCTCTGAACCTTCCGAGGCAGCCAGTAAATTGAACGCAGCAGCGAGAAAACAGAGCCACTTCCGCTCACCCATGGAAACAGTCAAGCTGCCACAATTTGCTCAAGGTGCAAGTAACAGATCAGCCTTTCGGAGGACCCCGTACACGTTGCACATTGCAGTAGTCTCACCTCGGTCGCAGAGCCTCTGCCTCACAGCTGGCTGAAGGAATGAGCTTGCACACCAGAATATTAATGTCAGCATCTTTTATCACATGAGCTGAGGATTTGCAACCATTTGAAAACACCCCCCAACTCTGCTTGTGATTATCTGTAATTTAGAGAAAGGAGCAGAGTTATCATTAAAAAAAAATCTGTCTATCATCAAACACATTGATGACAGTGCCTTGTAAAATACACACACACACACACACACACACACACACACACACACACGTGTGTGTGTATTTTTTTTAATGTTTTATTTATAAGCAATCATGACAACGTAAAAGCAAACCAAAACCCCCAAAAACCTCCTGAAGGTTTTTTAGAAAAAGAATGAAAGAATGCTTCCTCACTTCTACCCATCCCCCAAACCCACCTTGCTGTTAATTGAATCATCTAGACAGAGAAATACCATAACATGCCTTTGGATTGTGTGCTATTTTGTATATCACCTAATACCACCATTTATTCCTATCCCCTGGTTCTCCACCTTTCCCTGAGTCTTCCTGCTGGAACTGTTATCCAGTCCTCACAAGTTGGGCAAGATACACCAAATCCCAATGTCAAAGAAATTTCTCTTCATGACTGTCAGATCCTGTCAGGGGCTGCCTCAAAATCAATAGGATTGCTTTATCAATCAATCAATCCCTCTGTCAAAAACCAATGAAATGTTCTCTCTGTCCTCAAGCAGTGACCATTCTGAGCAGTGGGATGTTCACAGCAGACACTCAGTGAAAACAAAATTCCATTCTGTTGAAACTCCTTGCAACATAACTTTTAATACATTTTTTTAAAAAGACCTCAAAATGAAATTCCTATATGACTAGTCTCATGTGAGTAATTTTTTTGAATCAAGATCTTAATCTAGATAAATCATTTCCTTAAATGTTTCAAAAATACAATATTTGGTGCCTATCATGACATGTGTGTTGATTGCATCTGGCCCTAACACCTGCTAAACCTGCTGTTTGTCTTTTTAGGAATCTTGACTTGCTCTTTCCTTTCACTAATGTTATTCTTGATCTCTTAAAAACTCCCAGTGTTGTGCTCGTAGATGCATATTTTCTTTATAAGATGAGTCAGTGAATTCTATAAGCCGCCTGCAGTTGCACAATGATTATCTAGCAGTGATGTAGTAAATAGCATACAATCTGAGGTTTCATACTGGATTGGCCACTTAGTAGCTGAATCACCTTAGGACATTTACTTACATTTTTTCTGCTTCAGTCTCCTCATCTATAAAGTGGAAATAATGACAATTATCTCAAAGTGGGTCGTGAGAATCAACTGAAATAATAGGTATAAATTACTCTATAGTCTCTGTCACAAAGTGAGTTCCCAGTAAATGCCAGTCCCTGCCACGTGGATTTCAGGCAATAGTGGTTGATGTGGATTAAAATCAGGGCCTAACCTGGCCAGAGTTTCGTATTTGCTGATGACATTTTCTGGATTAAGGTAAGAATGTGGAAAGAAAAGAGACCAGTTCACATATAGATATATTATTCTGGTATATATTGAATCAGTTAATATATTTGATAGTAAAGTGTTTGTTTGTTTTGTCTGAGGAGGATTCTTTTGTTAGAAGAAGACAGAGTGGTGGATTGAAGCAGGCACATTATTGTTTGGTTGAAAGTATTACTTTCACCTTCACTCAAAACTTCAGGCGTGGGGGGCGGCACATTAAATCGGCGGCTTCAAACCCTGTAAATTCCAGACAGGTAGAGTCATTTGGGGACAATAGATACTTGGAAAGTCTAAATGAAGAGGAGACATCTACTGCTCTTTCCAGGGACAATCACAATATTTCTAAAAGCCTGCCATAAACTCTCATTTACAAAGTCTCGTCAATTTGGGGCTTTTTCCTTGGTGTGAAAGTAAACTCTTGTCCTTTCCGCTAAAATACTAAGCAAATCAACAGCAGGCCCACATGGAAAGGTGACATATTTACCATCTTAACAAAACATGTGAGTTTGAAGCAAGGGGAGTTGTATATATTTTCATAAGACAACATACTTGCCATGCTAGCACAGGCAGGGCATTCTTCAGACTGAGTCGCAATTTCCTTTCATTATTGCCGTAATCCCTTCTGGGCAGCACATGGTTAAGCACATCCCAGTTCCTGCAGGATTTTAAAATTTCACAGCAAGAAAGAAAACAAGTAGCCACACATATAAAGAAATAGTCTGTAAGTCAGCCTTTCTTCTTCTCCATATAGCATGCTGCTCATCCAATCATCGAAATTATTTGGGATTCACTCGAGGATGGACAACAAAGTTTAATGAGTCCTCCTGTGAATTTGAGAAGGGCATATAGCACTTTGCTGTATTGAATCTCGGGGCTTCTATTATCCCCTGATTTGGACCATAATCAGCCAAAGAGAAATTATTAACACTAGCACTGTAGTCTCTGTAAAATGCAGCTTCTCAAAAAACATTGAATCTTAACAATGTAATTGACAAACATCACTAGAGACGTCAAACTAATGAGCCACGGTGTTTCTAAGAATATACTTCAAAAAATAAAGAGTACCTTATCATTTGGTATGAACATGAACAAATGCCTATAACCAGAGGCAAATGACCTCTCTACTCTCAAGTCTTGCTGTTCTTAGTAAAGTTTCTGTAATTCTTCCCTTTACAAAGATCTTAGACTGTAGGCTTCAGGGACAAATTGTACACCAACCAAGGGATTTGTTATGTTTCTTGCCTCCTCATTCGCTCCATTTAATTTTTTATAGAAATTAACCTTCTCTTCTTTCTTCCGTGTATACTTGTCTTCCCATTAGAGTATTAACTCTTCAGAAGACAACAGGCACTTTCTAAACTCTTTTTGACCTTCATCTAGGGCAGTGACATACTGTGCAAAAAGCAAGCACTCCACAAAATTGATTCTGTTTCCTGTCTTCTCCACCTACATTGGAAATACCTTTGTGTTCACTCCTCATTTCTGGAGCCAAACGGAATGTCGTCCTGATGTGGGTCTCAAGTGTAGGAGGAAGGTATTTCTGAGAGCGGTGGAGGGTGCTGCTCCCTCCTGTCCCCACCTGGCCTCCAGTGTCCCCAGTAGGACACCTGTGACATCCCAGGATCTTTGAGGGAAAGTCAAAAAGTATAAAGACCAGATATGCGATAGAACACAAAACGTGGTGATGTACAAAATGAGCTACACAAACTGAGAAATTTAAATCGCAGTCTGTTGTTCCATGAAAGTGCAAGAATTGCAAATTTTTCTTCAATATGGGAACTACAAATAGAGAAAAACCCTTTGGACCATCTTGTGGTGAGTCCACCACTACTGCATTAGGCCATGTTTCCTTGCTCATTCCCAGACATTTTAACCATGCTCTGTCTCTGTTTGGGTAGATATTATCATAGTCAATTACAAGAATTTTTAAAAAAATTTACTGGTAAAAAGAGTGTCTCCTTTCTGTTTCCTGATTGAGCAGGCAGTGAACAACTTGTGGAAAGATTATTTCAATGAGAGGTGACCACACTTGTAGCAAGAATTGAAAAAAAAACAAGAACAGGTTTTTTCATTTAATGATTGGATCTCACTGAATTCACCAACTGGAATCAAATATCAGGGAAGTTTTCTTGCTTAGTTTCTTGTTTAATTATTAAATACATTTCACAGAATTGTCGAGCTGGAAGAGAACTCAAGAAGTCTAATAGAGCCCATTGGCCTCAGGGAAAACACTCTGAAACACTGTCCAACAGGACTGTGGATAGACTCCATGGGGACTAAAATGGCAAGAACACAATATTCTTAGTCCAGGCCGTCTCATAGATATCTGTTATTTTCTCCCTTATCTGTGTACATTCCAACCTATTTTAGAGGGAAATCCAATTCATTTGACATGAATTCCTCTTTACAAAGCTTTGGATGTTTCAATACATTTTTGTCTTCCAGATAAAAGAGATCCATCATTTTATAAATCATAGGACCTATTTAGATGTCTTCCTACTAGCTTTCTCTTAAATATGGATACTATCTGTATCTGTACTTGTCTAGCTCATAGTTTTTTGCTGTTTTTTTTGGTTATGTTTTTTTTTGTTTTGTTTGTTTTGTTTTTTGTATTGTTCCTTCAATGAGGTTTTAAAAAATATACTGATTTTTAAAATACCACATTTATTCCTGGGGTGCCTGGGTGGCTCAGTTAAGCATCTGAGTCTTGATTTTGGCTCAGGTCATTATCTCACAGTTTGTGGGATCAAGCCCACATTGGGCTCCACGCTGACAGTGTGGAGCCTGCGTGGGATTCTCTCTCCCTCTCTTTGCCCCTTCCCCTTCTTGCATACTCTCTCTCTCTCTCTCTCTCTCTCTCTCTCTCTCTTTCTCATGCCACACATTGAAGAAGGTATGGCAAATGGAGAAGAAATATATCATCAGCAAGAATGCCACCATGTCGGTACAATCTCTGCTATTGCTTCAGTATATTTCTTTCCAGTCTTTTCACTGATACGAAATTTTGATTGTCCACAGTTATTACCATAGAAGTTTTTTACTTGCTCTTTTTCAGTCAATATTATGGGAAGATCATTTCCTAGGTTTTGTATAGTCTTTATAATTATCATTTTTGCAATCATATTTCATTAAATGGATCTGTCATTCTTATATTTCAAGACATTTTGGGGGTTGTTCCATATTTTGACTATGGGTCAAAATGACCTATAATGCAATGAATATTTTTGTTTGTATACTTGAGATTATTTTCTTAGAATCAATTTTCTGAAGAGGCTAAAGTATAGAAACACGAGAATTTTGATACACATTGCCAAATTTCTTTGCAAAAGAGTAGTGCTAATTCAGAGTACCATCAGAAATGTTTAAAAGTGTCCATTTCTTCTGATCCTCACCATCAATGGGAATTACACACTTCTAAAAATGTGAATTTAACAGACCAAAACAATGCATCATTAAAAAATAGGTTTATTTCTAGTGGAAAGGGATATTTTTCTTTACATTTCTTCTCCTTTGTAAATTAGCTCTTCCCGTTATTTGCCCATTTATCTGTTGACTACTCATACCGGACTTTTAGAAATATTTGCTTCCAGTTTTTTCAAACCACCAAAAAGGCATGTACTCATTTTCTTTTTTTTTTTTTTTTTATAACTTGAAGGTATCTGTTTTCTCCATCTTCTCTTCTGCCATTTCCCCAAGTTTTAGTTCAACTTAATTGAAAATACTCTGAATGTCAAGAAGCACATTTTTCTTGTCTTTTTTTGGTGGTGGGGGGGAGCTGTCCCTCTTTCAGATTTCACTTTGTTGATTTGTTCTCATGTAGCGACTTTGGTTTTTGTCATTCTTCTTCACAATCTTGGCCTGCTGTAGACTATCTGCAGTTCTCATTCACAGGACAGCACCTGCTCAAGTATAGGATCACCTCCTAATTATTTTACCGTGTGCTGCCAATCTAACGTGACCCATCGGGCCAGTTACTGACCCCCAGCATTAGTGGGAAGGCCTATAATGCTGTGATGTATAAAAAATCTTGTCATTTAGCATGTTTTCTCTTCATTCCATGACACATCACCCTGACCAGGGAGACAAGAATCTAATAGGAAGAGCACAGTGATGGTGGATGTGATTTTGTTATTTTGGCCACAGACTTTTCATTCCCAAGGTATAACACTCATGTCTGTTAGCTAAGCTCAGGAAAGAAATAATGAGAAACAGGTGACGGCCTTGAAAGCATCATAGAATCAGTTCCCTGAGCAATTGACTGCTCTCCAGAATGATGCCCTGAGCATGTGCAAGGGAAATTTAAAAGACTATAAATGCAGCAAACCGATCCAAGTCATGTCCAGAGTGAAAGATGCATCACGTTGGGACATAGAATAGCCATTAGGGTGGGCAACAGAACAGGATCTGTGATTTCAAGAACTACAAACCATATCGATGTGAGAGCCTGACAACCTCTTAAGACAGGATTATATTACTCTTCTCTCTCCTGTGGTCCCTCTCTTCAGTCTCCTAAGAAGCAGTCACTGTTTTCTTTTATTTGCCTTAAATGTATAAGAGACAACAGGGTTGAGGAAAGGGTGTGGGTTTTGTGTCCAAACAGGTCTGTCTGCGTATTCATGGGCAAATTATTTAATCTCTTCAATACTCAAAGTTCTCAATGGTAAAATGGAAACAATAGAAATCTACCTGTCCAAGTTGTTGTGTGTTTTACAAGGAATGTCTTAAAATATCACATTCAGATCTTAGCAAATGGTGGGCTCCAATAAATGGTATTCTGGTTGCTATTGCTGTTTTTATTAATGTACAGGGTTAGCTCTTGAGATGTGACCTTGTTATGCATCGTAAATTACCATGTGGAGAACAGAGCCTGGATTCAAGTGTGTAAAAACTGTTAATTCATATTGCAGCGTTTGATTTGAGACAGAGTGGAAAAATATATACATCGTTCCCATATCAGTGCTTTCATTAGGGAAAAATACTTTCTTTTTTATATATTTTCATTGCATTGTATTTTTGCAGGATATTCTACGTTGTCTGTGTTAGAAAGGAGAAAGAGGAATTTGCAATATTTCTGATTGTTGAGTCCAAATAGCTGACTAGCTATTTGGGGGGGTCAAGAAGGCAGAGTAGGATGTGTTCATTAACTTTTGAACCTCCTTGAAAATCATGACAGTGCTATCAATAATTATTTTTTCACTCACAAAGTGATATATACAGTACTGCTTAGCAGGAAACATCTGCTTACTTAGATATCTACAAACTAGATCTTCCCCAAAGATCAAAATCTTATTAAATTAGAAGGTAGATGTGGAGAAGTACTTATGTATGACCAAATTGCCCCTCTTACTAGTTGGGCTAATTTTTTAGATAAATAGAGGGAACCAGGAATATGTCAAGAAAGGAAAGCCATGGATTAATTTATTCGGCCTGGTAACATAGGCCCCCATAAAAAGGGAATCTTCAGGAGTCCCTTGCCATCACCTCTAACGATGTAAAGCACTGACAAGAAATTCTAGTCAACAGTGACTGAAAATGGGTTGGCAATCATAAATTAAAATTAAGGAGTTTAAATATCATATAAAATCATTTAATCTTAATGATTTATGCTGGTTCTCAGAGGCAATTATTTACTAACGCTTATGTTTATTGCTCTTTTGACTTTTTTAATTACGGCAAACCCAAAATTCAATTATACACTCTAGTATATATTTCAAGCAATAGTATTGTAAATAAAAGGAGAACCAATTAATAATGTGCTTAGTCTAGCAAACCTAAATCAAGGATAATACAAAACATAGGGCAACTTGATCCAGGTTTGGAAGCTGTGGAAAATATCCCATCTGGTTAAATTGGAAAACCTGAAGGTTGGAAATGATGATTCCTTTTTTTCTTTGTTTTTTTAAAAAATAGAAGTGCTCTTTTAGAAGATAAGTTACTTTTAAGTGACTTTTAGAAGGTAATATAAATTGTAATTTTCTAAGTTTAGAGGCAATTAAAAAATATATATCTGGAAGCTTCTTATCAATAATCAGGGATGTGATTTTTAGGCCAAAAGTGTAGTTGTGTGGGTTTATCTCTGTATTGTCTCCACTGGCATTTGCTTTTGGAATGATATAGGCTGATCCAGCTGTGTTTTGGGTTCCTTAAACATCTCACACTATTCCTCAAATGTTTGGGGTTTGACAAAACCCCAAATGCATTTGGCCAAGCACGTTTTTCCTTGATTTTTAAACACATGTGGGTTTTATGGGAAATTTAATCCATGTGTTTTTGATTCCTTTACACTTAACTCATCAAAATGTTGTTGTGTAAGGTCTCTTTGATGTCCAAGAAGCTTTTGGAGGTTTGTTTTTTTTTTTTTTTTTTAAGTGGGACACTTTAATCCTTTTTTCTTAGAAACAGGAAGTTACATGATGCCAAAAAAAAAAAAAAACAAAGAAAAAAAACCTTTGACACTAGGATGGTGATATTTGATTGAACATTTTAGAACCTTCAGAATTTGACTGAAATAATTCTCCTGGTCATTAATTTCCCATTAAATGTGTTGCTTCTTGGTGGTTTTTGAATGAGTAACATGTTATATTTTTCTTCAGAAGAAAATACAAAAGTGGTAAAAAATCACAAAAGGTTTTTAAATTAATGGTGACATCTTATAAATAAGGTTGGCATTTTATTATATATATATATATATATATATATATATATATATATATATATATAGACTAAATAAGCTCTGCAAATGGGGGATAAATTATGCCCTTCCCCCCATGCCACAAAGCAGCCTGGAAAAAAGGTGTCTGAAAGGGAAAACCCACTCAAGGCCCATTGGGAAACACGTGCCTGGGTTTTACTAGCATTTTGTTCAAATGTGTCCCAAAGAAATCAGGAAACTTTCATACAACCACATATAAAGGAGGGGGTTGCAGATGAGAAGTGTGTTGACAGAAGAAGGCAGAAGAGTGAATTTTATAATCTGTGAACTGAGGATAATGGTAGTACTTACCTCCTAGAAGAACTGCAAAGTTTAAATTAGTTAATACATACAAGGTACTGCACTGGCTCATTGCAGGAGTTCAGCAGGTGTAGCTCATTTTATTGTTTCCATCTGGGTTTGAATTCCAGCTCCAGAGATTACTGCAACCTTGAGCAAGTCCCTCCCCTACTCCACCTCAGTGTTCTTATCTCTCAGAGATACTGTAAACACCATGTCATGTAAACATAGCACCCATCTTCTACACTTTAATATGTGAAATATCATCTGTTTTACAGACGAACAAGCAACTTGCCCAAAGTCACAGAGCTGTGAGTAATAGAGCAAGAATTTGCACTCAGTGCCTCTGACTAAACAGTTTGTGTTCTTTCTACTGCTTTTTTTAAGAAGACAGTGAATATAAAAATAGAAACAAAGAACAGGAAAGAAACATGGATGGTTTTGTCAAAATTGTCAGGAGCCAATACCTTCATCAAAGAACCAGTATTTCTACTTTCTTTGAGAATCTTCCATCTATAACATAGAAATCTTTCCAGAATCAGGAAATTAAAGCATGTTAAAGCAAAGCAAAGGGTTATATTAATAAAAGACAGTGTTCTGATGACATGATTTCTACTTTCCCAGTTCTGAGCCCAGGCAAACCAGTATGCAAAGCCCATGAAACTTTTCTCTCTGTCCTCTCCTAGGCTATGAAAGCCTACACTTCAGGTTAGATGGCAGATGGTAACGCTGGAGGCAGGACGGACAGGTAGACCTTACTATTGGAAAGATCTTGTTCTCTCTCTAGAGTACTATCCTACTGAGGGATTCTGTCTCCTATGATGTCATTAGCTTTACTCCATTCCATCAACATCAGCAGAATTAACCTACCAGTCGAAATGGCAAAAAGTATCTTACAAAACCTGGAGATGATCACATATCATCAGTGCCTCCCTTACATCGGTCCAAAAGACTGGAATGGTAGTGGCGGATGGACAAATACCTTACAGTGTTGTATATATCATTAGGTAAACTTTGTATATATCAAAGGTAAACTAAACAGAGCAGGAAATACCAACATTTTATATCTCAAGAATAATGGCTAGTTTGAGATCACTCAGATAATTAGTAATGTCAGTTAAGAGAAAATTTTTGCAAACTACAAGATTTTTATTTTGTACTCCACTTTGAGAAACATCTTTTGGGCAAAGCGAGGGGCCTGTATTGTATGTGTGGGAAGGAAGGAATGTATGTATATGTTACTTTTTTGCTTATACTTGTACAAATCAGCAGATAAAATGACATTTAAATTGTAGGTTCCATGACCTATAATGTTGAAGAATAACATAATAAATGAATGATTAGCAGTAAATAGATATTAGCTTTTCAACTTAATTCTTACTGTTAACATTATTTGCTGTTTACATACTTATTTAAATAACAATTATGATAACATTTATTGAGTCCTTACCATGTACCAGACAATTTACTTAAAATATGTTATCTGAAAGGGTCACTCATTCTCTGATTTCTGTGTCATAAACATAGTTTTTCTCTTTCACAAAAGCTGGCCTTCTGAAGACATATTCTGTTCTCCAGATGGTTCTCTGAAATATCTGCGTCTGATTCATCTTTGTGTCCCCAAAGGGCTAAGGAAGTTCCTTACTTGTAGTTGTTACTTGCTGTAACCAAATCTTACTTTCTTTGATATCACATGAAAACTTCTCTACATTCAAAAAATCTAGCCATAGAGTGTTTTGTAACTCACCATTAGGAGTGTGATGTCCACAGTTTTTAATAAGTCTCTGAGTGGATCAAAACTCCTGGCCACTGTAGGTCGTCTGTGGCATTTGTGGGAGGGAACAAGGAAGTCTTCTGATGTCTGTACCCAGGGAAGCCCAAAGCACATCCAGAATGAACACAATGCCCTGAATGATTTGACACTAGACCTTCTCATCATGCTCTCCTTTATACCTCTACAAACAAACCAAGGATACAAGCCCTCTCCTGAAAGTCTTACAGTGATAAACTAAGCCTCAGACAGGGTAAAAGCAAGAATGAGAAGGAAAACTAAGACAACAGGGGTATTAGTTAACTGTCATGCTTCATGACACAAAAAGTTATTATAACCTAGAGAAGTTATATAGAAGTTATTTTCTTGAATATATTTTGGAATAATTTTAGATAATTTAGATTTTAGATTTTAATCTGCTTTTAATTTTAGAATAATGTTAGGAAAATTGCCAAGATGATATAGAGAGTTCCCAGATACTTTCCACCAGGTTTCTCCAAAGCTAAAATATTAACCATGGTACATTTGTCACAACTAAGATATGAACATTAGTACAATACTCTGAACTAAACTAAAGACTTTATTTGGATTATACCAGGTTTTCCACTAAAATCCTTTTATTTTCCAGGATCTAATGTTGGAGACCACACGGCATGTAGTCATTTTGTCTTCTAGACTTCTCTAATCTGTGCTAGTTTCTCCATCTTTCCTCATTTTTCATTACAGTCAACTTTTAAAAGGAGAGAAAGTTCTCTCTCTCTATGGAACCATTGTGTGTGTGTGTGTGTGTGTGTGTGTATGTGTGCGCGCGTGCACGCGCGTGTATGTGTACATGTATGCAGAATGGTCAGAGAATGTTCTCTGAAGGTGACAGTTGACCAAAGACCTAAATTTAAAAGATGAGAAGAGTCAAAGAATGAAAAAGTCTTAGGGAAGAGAATTCTAGGTTGAGGGAGTAGCATGGGAAAATGCCCTGGGGCAGGAAGGCAGGAAGAAGTTTGATGTATTCAAGGGGCCATGGAAAGCTAGAATGGTTGGAGTAGAGATCCAGATCCTGCATGGCTTGGAGGCCTTGGTTGTTAAATGCATTATCTTTCCTGGAAGATTTCCTTGGTGTCTTTTGCAACATAAAACATAACTTTCCAAAAACCAGCTCTGGGTGGAATTAAGTTGTGACTGGACATCATTTCTCTGACCATCAAAACCAATCCATGCGGTTCTTGAGAGAGCAGGCAGATACCTGACTATCCTCTGAGATAGCCCGACAATATCTACTCTTTCTGCTTTTCCATGTGAGGTCCTGGCAGAACAAACTAAAGCGTGTTGCCAGTATTTCTGAGTATCTAGGTGCTTGCTGTTGGATACTTGCTTCCCCCTGGAAACTGTCACCCTCGCTTAATCTACCCCCACCCCCACTGCTTTGTCAATTAAAGATATGCAAGATGCCAAATGTGACAACATTAAAATGATGGAGATAATTATTTTGATGGTCTGAAGGAAAGATTGTATCTCTTGTAAGAGGAGAGCAAGAAAAGTATATGTCCTCAGACTGTTTATTTTCTCTCCAAATTCCCTTCCTTGAAGTGGTTTGTGCGATCTCTTGATTTTCTGCTGTTGAGCTGTAGAGTTCATGATCCGAACACCTCTCCAGTCGCTAGACCCTGGCCTTATATGTGATATCCAAGAAAAAAGCGTGGTTTGTGAGCAATGCATGTTGCTTCTTCTGCAAAAAGCTGTCATATCTATGAAATTGAAGAGTTTCAAAAGCAATAAGTAAAACTTCAACCACTTCTCTCAATAGAGCTCTTCAAATCTCTGTCATCCACAAAAATAAAGCATATAAATTGAAATTGATTTTTATAAAACCTTCATAAAAATAAATCTAAACATTTGGAAACATCTGCTGGATGGCTCAGGAATTTTATTTTTATCATTTTTGAATGAGTCCAGCTTTGAAGAGCTGCAACCAATTAAATCTGGCACTATACAAAATCAATCAGATGTATAGATATACACAATAGGAAGAGACCATCGTAACCTTGGTTCTCCTGTTGGTCATATTCGATATCAGCCTTCAACTGTGTAGCATAATAGTTTCGACCAGGGGCTTTGGAGATATGTAGTTGTGGTTTTAAGTTCTGGATCTGCCACCTGTTAGCCCTGCGACCTTGGACAATTTACTGAAACATTTCTAATCTTCAGTTTATAAATCTTCAAAATGGAGATCACAATATTTCTGCTATCGAAGGACTGCGAAGCCTACACGAGGTAATTTGCATTAAGGGTTGAACAACACTTTGCCCATTTTTAATGATCAATACAAGTTAAGTATTAACATAATTGTTATTGCTAATAAGATCAAGTATTTATTACCCTTATTATGTGTGATGCAGTATTCTGAGCACTGTAGGGACTCAAGAAAGAATTGAATATGATTTCTTTCTGGAGAACCGGGACCTATTCACATGGAAGGTTAACTATCAGCAGAAGCTCCAAGAACAAAAATAAGTGGAATTTGGAAATAAGGTAAATGATTAATCGTCAAAGAAGCACACAGGCAAAAGGAAACCTCTGAAAGTGAAGACGTGCTGTATCCAAAAAGGCCAGGAAGAAAGAAGAAGTGTTTCATTATTATGTTTAGAGATTATGCAGTAGCAATTTATATATTAAAGATTACATCAAGAGAAAATTTAGATATTATTAAATGGATAGTTATAGTTAATCAAAGTAAGATATGGATGTGAAAATAATACGGAGATGGTTAACAATAGTTAACTAGATTAATTAATGTCAATTAAGCATCCTGAATTCATTAAAGCCCTTACATAAATCAGAACTTTCCTTTTCATGAGAAATTCTTGTAATGGGTTGGGATGATCTTGTTGGACTTTGATTTCAGCTTTCACTCAGCGACTCTGATCTCGTTGAGCAGTTGTGATAAGGCTAGCTGCATCCAAAATGAGCATGTATCAGTATTGTAACACCTTTAGGTCTATCACCCCTACAAAACCCTTGTCACTTTAGTTTAATTGCAAATTCCCTGGAGAGCCTCCTCTAATGACCCATTTACATTAAAGCTTTTAAATTAGATTTCAATCTTAATTTCACTTGAAATGTTACCCTGGAGTAATCATTCCATTATAAATCATTTTATTTGATTTTATGGAATTGCTCAATTACAAGAGAAGTATTGAAATAAAGTGCAGCTATATTGAGAAAAGCAGAGAGACAAAAGCAGAGTCTGTTTGACTTTGGGAAAATGTTATCAGTCAGGGCAAAACTTAGTCATTTATAAGCCACACAATGTCTTACAGTACTGAACTGTGGTGTATTTTGTACCAGAGATAATTGGAGTACTGTGGCAATTTGAATGGATATCAAGGCTTTAAACTGGGGGAGGAAGCACAGGAGAATGCCAAGACCATTCCAGATCAAGGTAGGCTGCTTCTTTCCCTTCTGGAAAAATTGCTGACCCCCAGAGGCCATCTTTAATGACTGAGTGGCATTTCAGAAATTACCTTCTTTCAGTATGTGTTCCATTTACACAATGTATGTGTTATTGAGTCTGTTTGGGTTGACAGCTCCTCACCCTTGGTATATTTTATTTAAGCTTCACTCTATACTTGGCAACATTCCTGTGTGCTCAATGTGAAAACTTTTTGACAATGTCTTTTCAACCTAGTTTGGGGTGGGTCAGGATGCTTTTTATTATTAAAAATAAGCCACATTTACATTCTTTGATTAGCAAATTTAGGGACATAAGGAAGGAAAGATAGGTAGGGCTTTTATATCGATAAGCAGTACATAAGTCTTAGAATTGGAAGGGACCCTAGATACAAATGACTCAACCTCCAGATTCTACAAAAGGGGCACTGAAGCTCTGAATTTAGTGACTTGCTTCAGTTGGGCCCAGTGGGAATTCTAGTTATGGAGAGAGCAGGAGGTAGCAACTGAGAACTTCAGCATATTTCCTCTCCATAATTCACGCTCTAGAAATACGGATTTCTTTAAAAAAAAATCCAAAGGGGTTGATTTACATTCTCTGTAAAGAAATGAGATGGTGCTTATAAACACCAACTACAAACAACAACAAAACAAAAACCACCAACTACTTGTCAGTCATTGACATAGGACACAGATTCCATCACTGGCAATTTTTTCTAGAAATTTCTTTATGGCTTAGTACCTGGTCAATTTTATAAATGTGTTACACATACTTTTAAAAATGTTGATTTTCTATTTGTTGACTGCAGATTTCCACATATACATCAATTTCATTCATTCATTCATTCATTCATTCATTCTGAAAGTATTTAGTATCTATTACATATCAAGAAATCTTCTAGGCAACAGGGATGCAAAAGTGAGTGAGAAAAAAAATTCCATGACTGCTATTAGCTTGTTAATCATTATTGAAACTTTCTACAGTGTTAATAATTTTTGGTCTGTTTGAGAACTCAGTTTCTGAAGGATAGGTGTTGAAATATCCTATTATGATTGTAGAGATACTCTCTTTGGAATTCTATCAGAATTTTTGCATTAATTTTTTAGGCTTAGGTTTTAAGTGAAGACAAACATGATTGTTGTAGCTAATCAGCAAAATGTACCTTTTATTTTTAGGAGTGCCTCAGTGTTGGTGCTTTTTGTGCCATAATTACACCTTGTCTGATATCAATATTTTTAGAGCAGTTGTCTTTTGAGTTGTGTGAAATATCTCTTAATCATATTTTATATTTAAATTTTGTGTTGTTTTATTTGTAAAAGTATTTCTTTTAAACAACACACAGCTATTTTTGTTTGTTTTATATTTTATTTCAAACTCATAAACACAGCAATTCATCAGTCTCATTTTTTTCCTGGTAACCCCCATATTTTACATACCTATTTTCCTTCTCTAATCTGTGTTTAGTTCTCTTTAGACAGATATTGTCTAGAGAGTTCTCTTTTTTTTGCTATTTATTGTTGTATGCCATATTTACTTCTAAATTTATTCCCTTGTTTTGTGGACCTGTCTCTTCTAGTAGCTTCTTACAACAGTCACGTAAGGGGTAAACTATTTGATACTTTATAGATTTGGAAATACCTTTATTTTGACTTCATGTTGGATTGATTGGTTGGGTATAGAAATCATTTTCCCTTGGAAGTTTGAATTGTTCCACTATCTCTAGCTTCCAGTATTATTCCTGAAAATCAGATGCCATCTGACTCCTAATTCTTTGTATTCAACATCTTTTTAGAAGATATTAGTATTGTGAAGTATCTTGGCACATGTCATTGCCTTTTTATTCTATCCTTGGACTTTATCCATTTTATTGATAGTTTATGTCTTCACTATCCCCTTTAAATTTTCAAAGCTTTTCCATGTTTTCTCTTCCTTTTTGAAATATATCCTATTATTGTTTCATGTCTACATGGTCTTCTTTTTATCAAATATGTGAGCAATAGCTTGTTGGTGTTTTCTTCTGCTTCCTCTACTGTTTTCCTCCAAGTTCCTCTTTCCTCTTTGTTTTGGGTCCTTTCATGTTGCCAGCCATCTTCACAGTTCCAGTGGTGTTTGGCTAGCATTTTGTGTAAGTGATAGATTTCATGGTAGTGTGATTTGAGGGTAGACTAGCTTTTTTGTTGGAGGATAACCAATAGAGGTATTTTTCCCCTCTGAGGCTTTTCAGCTTCTCAGAAGAATCTTCCAGTCTCCTACCTGGTAGCTAAGGTTCAGGAGAAAGGGGGGGTGGGCAGGCAGGAGGAGCGAGGGGTGGGCACCTTGCCTTTCAGTTCACTCAATGATTCACTGCCCTCTACTGAGCCTTGGGTCTCTAAGCCTAAAGTCTTCCAACTTAGTTTCCCCATCCCCCCAAATGAATAAATCCATAATGTGGCAATGGAGTCATTGTCTGGCTTGGGGAAGGGAGTGTTGGATATACAAATTTTTATCCAATCCACCTATTTTTAGGCCTTTCCACATTCCTTTTCTACCACATTCCACCAAATCAGGTATTTATGTTTCTTGACACCTTCTAGGTTTCTATCCAACAAATGCACTCATTTTGTGTATTATCACACACTTTTGCATTTATATTGTCATTTTCTCCTCTGTGCTGTCCATTATCACCATATTAGCTGCTTTTTGTCTTCTAACATTTGGTAACACATCTTATTCTCTTTTGAATCTTCTCCTGTTCAACTTGCCTTTAAGGGTTTATATACTTTATTTTGAAGAAATTTGGGAACGACTGACACTAAATGCCCATGTTCATTAATCACTTGCCTATGTTTTAAAATTTACTTTTTAAAAAAAGTTTATTTAATTATTTTGAGAGAGAGAAAGCCCCAAGCAGACTCTGTGCTGTCAGCATGGAACCTGACCCAGGGCTTGATCCCACAAATCATGAGATCATGACCTAAGAAATCAAGAGTCAGACTCTTAACCAACTGAGCCACCCAGGCACCCCAACAGTTTACTTTTATTGTTGCTAAAGACTTAGTCATAATTTCTATGAGTTGGGGAGGATGGTGTTTGTGTGAGTATGTATGTGCGCTGGGAGGAGGTTAGGGTGTATCAATCCAGTTTGGCATACTTATTCTTTATATTTATTTCTTATTAAAACCTTCACAGTAGATATTATATCTCTGTTTCACCGATAGGGACACTGAAACTCAGAGTTAATATGTCACTAATTCAAGACCGCAAAATCATTGTCAAGTGGCAAGGTCAATATCTGACTCCAAAGCAAATGCATAATATAAACTGTATTTATGGTTAACGATTAACGATTTAAGAAGACAACAAGTGTGTCTATTAATAATAAATTAGTTGTATCTAATTTGTGAAGTATCACTGATTTGTGAAGTGTCATTGTCACTGTTTATAGTTAGACTCCCCTTTCTACCATCTATTAGATTCCCACCACGGGTACTAAGATTTTTATAGCAATAAATTTTGCCTTCTTGAATACCAAAACAACCATACATTATAGAAAGTAGGGACACTTAAATATGATCTAATTACTGTGGCAGGGCTCCATAATCAATCTACATAATTAATAATTAGATATATCTGATGGAGTCATGTGGCAGTTTGATAGAGAAGTATGGTTCAAACTAGTTCAGGGAACCACTTCCAGCCCATACTTCTTCATGAAGATAACCAGTAATCTTTGGATACTCACATTTTTCATATGGTCTTTATACTCACCCCTTTCCTCTTATCCCCTGTTCTCTCTCCTGCCTTTTCCATACACCCCACACCCCCTCTTTTTATTTGATAATTCCTCAAGAACTGTGGTCAGTAGAGACAAGTAGGAGCAAATAATTCAGAAACATTTGGGTCATTGTAAGAACTTAACCATAAATTCTGTGCCTAGATTGCAAATACACATTTTCTGAGTGAATGAGTAAGTGACTGGGTAATTTTATATTCATTGGCACACTTCATGATGCACACAACATGACCTATAGCTTCTGTGGAATGTGAATAATCTACATGGTGGTTTATTTTATTACATCCCTATCTTTTCTCAAATATCTTCACTTCTTAAAGATTACTTATTGATCCCAGTGATAAACGTATATATTAATTAAAAACAAGTGAATAAAAATACTATATTTTGAGTTAGTCAAGCCATCAGCTGCTATAAATACATCAGCTTAGAAGATATTATGAAAATAGAGAATGGTGGGGCCTGTGGGAAACTATCACAGGATCAAACATTGAAATACTTACCAAGTGTAAATATGTATAAAGTACATGACATGTGCCTGTAAGGAAGACTTCAGCAAACCAATTTCAATGTATGTGACTATGTGTGTGTGGTGAGGGTGATTTCCTCACACCACCAAGCAATTTTTCCAATCCCAGCTGGGTGTATTACAATTCAACTCAGTCTGACCCTATCTACTCAGCGTCAGATTCCACAGGTTAAGGCTCAGTCCCACAAGACTGTCCTCTTCTTCAGATGCAGATCTCAAGTCCAGGTTGTTACCTGTGCTTCTGATTCAATGGTTATAAATTAGAGGTTCCCGTAACCCCCTCCTTGTGTTTGATTAATTTGCCAGAGGGAGGATTGCAGAAATTAGGAAACTGATTTACTCACTAGATGATTAGTTTATTACAAAGGATACTAAAGTACAAATCAATAGCCAGATGAAGAGATACATAGGTCCTGAGCAAAGGAGCTGTTATTCCATGGAGTTTGGGGCCTGGCATGGTGGTATATGGAAGTATTCTGCTTCTCCAACCAGGAAGCTCTCTCAACCCCCTCTTTTTTTTTTATGGAAGCTTCATTTCACAGGCATGATTAATTGACTTTGGTCATTGGTGATTGAACCAGCCTTTGGCCCTCTCCCCTACCAGGAAATCAGAGGGTGGGATGGAAAGTTTCAACCATCTATTCATGTGATGTTTCTGTGGCAACCAGTCTCTATTCTTAGGTGTTTCCAAAGAGTCACCTCATTAACCTAACCCTAGTTGCGATGGAAGGAGGCTTGTTATGAATAGCAAGACACCCATTTTACCATTATAGCTTTGAAGAGATTTAAGGAACTCAGCACCAGAGGCCAAATTACAGCAAAAGACACTCCCATTGCTCTTATCACTCAGAAAATGTCATGAGCTGTAGGAACTCTATGCCAAAAATGGGGATGAAGACCAAGTATATATATTATTTCTTATAATAAATAAAAATATCACAGCCTAGTATGAGTAGTGCTGCTGAATGTTGACCTATAGGAATGTAAGCTCAAGGTTGCCAAATATGCTCTCCTGAAATAAACCAGAAATTTGGGCATTTTGGTCAATTGTGTCAATTTTTTAAGGCTGAAAAATTTATGACTTAGATAGGCTCCAGAAGACCAGAGAATCAGTGCTATGATCTGAATGCTTGTGCCCTGCCACCCTCAATTCATACACCGAAATCCTAACCCCTAAGGTGATGTTATTAGGAGGTGGGGCCTTTGGGTAGGTCTTCGGGACAGAGACCTCATTATGGGATAACTGCCTTCATAAAAGGGGCCAGGGACAGGCTCACTTGCTCCTTCCACTATTGAGCAGACACAGCAATAAGTCAGTGGTCTCAAGCCAGAAAAGGGTTTTCACCAGATCCTGGCCATGTGGGCCCCCTGATCTTGAACTTCCTGTTTTCAGAACTGTGAGAAATAAATTTCTGTTGTTTATAAGCTGCCTAATCTATGATGTTTTGTTACAGCAGCCTGAACAGATTAAAACAGTCAGTCTTAGAGATTATGCAGTTAACAACAATACCCAAAATATACTGCAGAGCTAGCCTAGTAAAGAGCCTACAGTAGCCACAATTGGGCACAGACACTCAAACTCACACCACCCATGCTAACTACTAGACAGAAACTTCTGCCACTGCTGTTGTCACCCCAGTCAGACAGGATTCCTTTTAGTGCCTACTGCAGAAGTGAAGTTACACTTTAGTGTGGCTGACTGGGAGAACCCATACGGTTGCTTTAAGGAAGCCTGGGGAAAAGAGTATCAGTTTTTTCCCTTACAGAGAAAAGGACTTACAAGGCAGGAATAAAGAAAGAAGGAAAGGAAGAAAATGAAGGAAAGGAAGGAAGGAAGGAAGGAAGGAAGGAAGGAAGGCAGGCTAGTGGTGGGGGGGAGGATGGAAGGAAGGAAGGGAGGGAAAGAAAGGGAAGAGAAGGGAAGGAAAGGAGAAAGAGAAGGAAGGAAGGAAAGGAAGAAAAGGAAAGAAAGGAAAGGAAGGAAGGGAGGGAGGGAGGGGGGCTAGTGGGGGGGGGAAGGATGGAAGGAAGGGAAAGAAAGGAAAGGAAAGGGAAGGGATTGAAAGGAAAGGAAAGGAGAAAGAGAAAGAAGGAAGGAAAGGAAGAAAAGGAAGGAAAGGAAAGGAAGGAGGGGGGTAGGGAGGGGAGGAAGGATAAAAGGAAGGGAAAGAAAGGGAAGGAAAGGAAAGGAAAGGAAAGGAAAGGAAAGGAAAGGAAAGGAAAGGAAAGGAAAGAAAAGAAAAGAAAAAGAGAAAGAGGGAAAGAGAGAAAGAAAGAGAAGGAGAAAGAAGGAAGGAGTGAACAATAGGAGTATTCAAAAGAAATAGGTGACCAAAAAGCATGATGAATTTCCACTAAAACAATCAATTAAAATTTTAAAAGATAAACACTATGCTGGCCATCAAAACATGACTTAGTGTGAATTTGCTTGTCAGTCACTAGTTTTTGGCCTCTGGTCTAGTAGGATATTTCACTACATATATAAAAGTAGAGTGATACTATTAAAACAAGGAAAAATGATTGAGACAGCCAGTCTTCCCTTCAGAACAGAAAGGCAGAAAATAGACTTCCACAGCTCAATGCTCACTCTGTGCTCATTCTATGACCCACCAGTGGCTAAAGTCATTTTTAATCTACTCAGATCTTCCAGCAGCATCATATACAACATCATAACTTGTCATATACGTGTTATGTAGTCGTATAACAAAACTGTACTTGAAGATGAATGGAATAATAACTAAAGTTTCTAAAAGATGTTGGTTATATCTTAGAAAAGTTTTGCTTGGGCAGAAAGCAAAGGTGGAATTAATAAACTCTTAGACTCAAAACATCCCTCTCATATTCAATGCCATATCCTTTCTTCCATCTCTCCTTGACTTTCACCAGTTGAGTTTTGAGCCCCACCCTTGCTCCATAGGAATCCTGAATACCCTTCTAGAAACCAAGTCCTTTTTAAGAGATCCTCTTTTAAAGGTATTGCCCAGTAAATGTAAGTTGTCTCCATATTTATAATTTCTACACTATAAAATTACTGCCAGGAAATAAGTGTGTTGCCATCTTGTACTTGTTTACATTTTTGAGACTATAATTTAATTATTCTGGTATGATAAGTTGAGCTTCCCATCTTGTGGTTGAATTAGTCGTATGTTTACCCAGGAGGAAATTGAGAGTTGTCTGTCTTTCAGAATTGAAGGCTTCCTCTGTGTTTCAGACATTACTCTCATGTTTAGGAAGTCAATGGATTTTGAAAGGAGAGCCTGATGTCATCATTAAGAAGTTCCTTGGCCTTAAGACAAAATACATATTAGAACCACTGAATAACTCTAATGCTGAATTGCTTTTGAAGGTAGTTCTGGATACATTTTGACTTTTCTCTGGCCCATGGTATTTTATTCTATTCAAAATTCAAAATTCAAATGGGGAGAAAGGATGATCTATAAATTATTGTGAATTATTGTGGCAATGGCAATTGGGATTAGCTTAGAGTGCGACATTTCTTCAGCTTTCAATGCATACCGCCCCTTCGTCTGATTTTTTTTCACCCATTAATAAATTATTAGTTAAAAGTTTTGGAGTCTGTCCCTTAATCTTGGTGTCTTCCTCTTGATAAGAGGCCAAGAACATCCTGTTATACTCACTCCCTTCCCCAATAGAATTGCTGGCTATGTACAACATAGGAAATATACAAATAATTATAGCTATTACTATAGCCATATGTATATTATATATAGCTATATGTGGCTAATAATACCTATTACTCAAGTTACTACTTTAGGTTTCCAAGCTCAAAAAGTTACCATTTTTCTGCTTATGGGCTAGAAGGGAAGCAGAGCACAAGAAATAAGAGTATATGAAGTACGGAGCAACCACTTAGTTTAGCCAATGATTTTGCAAGGTTGGAGAGCTGATAGCTACAAGTCTCCCAATGTCACCCCATAGTAGAAGTCAGATCTGTTGTGTCAAGAACACATGACTAGAGAAAGAACAGCAAGCTGATAATTTCGCCTCAATTGCCACCTTTACTTCTTTTTAGAAGTTGAGTTCTTTGGGAGCCTAGCTGGAGAAAACCTATCTCAGCATCTTTGTAGCTATGTGTGTTCATGAGACTAAAATCATTGGGTATGAGTGCAAGACAGTTGTCCAGCTTCTGGGTTGAATTGATAAAAGGAATCAGCTTGCTCTCTCTTTCCTCATGCCATGAGAAAGAAAGGGTACTAATGAGCTGGCTTGACTCATACACATGTAGACAATCAGTCTAGACAGTAAAGCAACTAGATAGAAGTGGTCTAGGTGCCTGATGACTTCATGGAGCAGAGCTGCCATAGCAGTCTTAGGCCACCTTTTTCTTTACTACTCAGAGAGAGAGAGAAATGAATGTCCATCTTACTTATATTTTTAAAGTTTTCTGTCATATTTGAATTAGTTATAGGAGCTTAGTGTATAGCCTAATTAATATGGCATGGAATTTGAAAAACATTCTTTGCTTACATTCCACTACTTCTACAATTACTGAAAGACTGGATACGACAGTGGAAAGATCATGACATATTAGTTAGACATGTATGGATTTGAATCCAAGTCCTACAACTTTTTGAGCTGAATGATCTTGAACATGTTATTTGGTGTTCTTAAGCCTTAATTCTTTATTTTTGAAGAGGGAATTTTAGTATCTATCTTATAGGGCTCCTATATGAGACATTCAATAATATCTTTAAACTTTGTGCCATATAGTTGGTATGTAATATGTTACAACTGTTATGCTTGAATTATTGATTGAAATTGCTCCTTAACATGATAATGGTATAATGGTTACATTTTATTAAGAGTCCTTATTATTTAATGACATATACTAGAATGCTTATAGACAAAATTAAAATATAAAAATAAAAAAACAACTAAGGATTTGTCATAATTGATTGCATAGCTTCCATTGTCTGTCTCAGCCAGGCTTACCTTTTGCTAGCTTTTAGATTTAGCTTCCTAAAAACCTCCTTTTTAATTTTGTAAAATTGTTTTATTATTATGGAGTTCTGAGACTTCTTCATAGATTCTAGATAAATGTCTACTATCAGATATGAGATTTGCAAATATTTTCCCCAGTATGTGGCTCATCTTTTCATTCTATTAACAGTATCATTCAAAGAACAGGTGTTCTTAGTTTTGATAAAGTCCAATTTATCATTTTTTGCTTTTATGTATTGAAATTTTGGTGTGTGTATATAAAAATTGAAGTATCTTTGCACCTTTGCCAAAAATTAATTGCCAGCAAATATGTGGGTCTATTTCTGGACTCTCTATTCTGTTTCACCGATCAACTTATGTATAATTATGCCAATTCTACCCTGTCTTGAAAACAGTAGGTTTATAAATATGTCTTGAGATGAGATAGTGTAAGGCCTCCAAATTTGTTCTCCTTTTTAAAAGTCATTTTGCCTATTTTAGGCCTTTTACATTTCCATATAGATTATAGAATCAGCTTTTTCAATTCCTACAAAAAAAAGTCTGGATTTGAATTTTTTTTGGATTGTATTGAATCTGTATATTGACTTGGGGAGAATTGAAGTCAACACAATATTAAGTCTTTAGATCCATGGCAATAGTATCTGTCTCCATTTATTTAGATTTTCTTTTATTTCTCTCAAATTGTTTGGTAGTTTTAGTGTACAAATCTTACACATCACTTGTCAGATTTACCCCTAAGTATGTCAGGTTTTTTTATTCCATTGTAAATTTTTGAAATTTCAATTTCTGATTTTTCATTGCTGGTATACAGAGATGCAGTTAATTTTGTATATGTGTCTTGTTGTCTGCAACCTTGCTAGACTCATGTATTAAATCTAGTAGTTTTCTTTTTCTTTTTTTTAATTAAAAATTTTTTTTTACATTTATTTATTTTTGATAGAGACAGAGCACAAGTGGGGGAGGAGCAGAGAGAGAAGGAGACACAGAATCTGAAGCAGGCTCCAGGCTTCGAGCTGTCAGCACAGAGCCCGACATGGGGCTCGAACTCACAAATTGTGAGATCATGACCTGAGCTGAAGTCGAACGCTTAACCAACTGAGCCACCCAAGTGCCCTTTTTTTTTCTTTTTTTAACATTTACTTATTTTTGAGAGACAGAGAGAGACAGAGCATGAGTGGGGGAAGGGCAGAGAGCGAGGTAGACACAGAATGTGAAGCAGGCTCCAGGCTCTGAGTTGTCAGCACAGAGCCCAACGCGGGGCTCGAGCCCATGAACTGTGAGATCATGACCTGAGATGAGGTTGGACACTCAACCGACTGAGCCACCCTGGAGCCCCTCTTTTTTTTTTTTTAATGTTTATTCATTTTTGAGAGAGAGAGAGAGAGAGAGAAAGCGTGAGCGGGTGAGGAGCAGAGAGGGAGGGAGACACAGAATCTGAAGCAGGCTCCAGGCTCTGAGCTGTCAGCACAGGGCCTGATGCAGGGCTCGAACTCACAAACTGCGAGATCATAACCTGAGCAGAAGTCGGAAACCTAACTGCCTGAGCTACCCAGGTGCCCCAAATCTAGTAGTTTTCTTATAGATTCTATAGGAGTTTCTGCACAGTGGTCACATCATCTGTGAATAAAGGTAGTTTTATTTCTCTCTTTGCAAACAATTTCTCATTTCTTTTCCTTACCTCATTGTGCTGAGTAGGCCTCAACACAGTATAATGTTGACTAGAAGTGGTAAGAGATCTTTGATATATTCCTGATCTTTGCGGAAAGCATTCAACCATTCAACATTAACCATATTTTTAGCCATAGTTTTTTTGTAGATACCCTATATTAGGTTGACAAAATTCACTACTACTGCTAATTTGCTGAGAGGTTTAATGAGGAATGGATACTGGATTTTGTTGAACACTATCAAGAAACATTAAAAGAAGAGTTTTTTTTTGAAACAAAACATTTTTTTTCTTATAGAAAAACTTAATGTCAAAAATACACTAATTCTCATAGGTTATTCTGTATATTTACCTCAATCTCAATAAATATATAAGTAGGATTTATTTTAGAACTATAGGTAGCAAACTCAAGTTTATATGAAACAATGAATTGTCGAGAATAGCCAGGAAAATTTTGGGGGGAAAAAAGAGTAATTAAGGAAAACTAGGTACAATGTACAATAATGAATTACAATTAAACCGGTGTGATACTGGCACATGAATAACAGTGAAGCTCTCTTGTGGGAAAAGAAACATCTTAAACTGCTAGTGGGAGTATAAATGCCTGCAGCTTTCATGGATGGCAATATAGCAAAATCAGTCAACATTTTAAAAGCATGTACCCAGTGATCAAGCAACTCTACTTCTAGAGGTTTATTTTATAGGTTCACTTCCACAGCTATGAAATAATTTATAATCAAGAATATTCACTATAGTATTTTTTATAGGGATTAGTTAGAAGCAGTGTGAATTACAATGATGGGGAACAGGTGTTAAAAGATAAACTAAGACATATTTAAAAATTGAGGAGTGTATCTGAACAAAACTCAATTTGAATAGGGCAATGCCAAACCAAAAGTGGTTATAAGCCCTCTAACAACAGGAGCTGGGGAAGATTTTATAAAGAAAAGGCAGAAGCAAAGTAAGAAAAAATTTTTTAAGTTTATTTATTTATTTTGAGAAGGGTGGGGAGGGGCAGAGAATGAGGGAGAATCTCAAATAGGCTCAGGCTGTCCACGCAGAGCCCATATGGGGTTCATACTCATGAAACTATGAGATCATCATGTGATCCTGAGCCGAAATCCAAGAGTCAGATACTTAACCAACTGAGCCAACTAGGCACTCCAGAGTAAGGAAATTCTTGATTGGCCATAGCTAAAAGCCTAGTTGGCTGTTTGTGATCAGTTGTACTTAGTTTCAATTTTGTAATCTTGAGGCATCTACAGGCTTAGATTTTGGTTTGCTTAGGTAAACCACCATGGCATTAGAGCAACTTCAGTGTAAGGGTCTCTTTGTTTAATTAATTTAATTGATTAAATAAATTATGGTAATTCCATGCAATGGAACTCTATCTAAACAGCTACTAAAAATGAGTTTAGGGGCGCCTCAGTCGGTGGGGTGTCCTACTTTGGCTGAAGTTATGATCTTACATTGTGAGTTTGAGCCACGCGTTGGGTTCTGTGCTGACAGCTCAGAGCCTGGAGCCTGCTTCGGATTCTGTGTCTCCCTCTCTCTCTGCCCCTCCCCCGCTCACACTCTGTCTCTCTCCATCTCTCAAAAATGAATAAACGTTAAAAATTTTTTTTAAATGGGCTTATCCCATGTGTATGCTATAGTTAAGAAACATTGTCAAATGAAAATAAAATAAGGCACAGGCAGCATGTATGGTATGCTGTCATTTGTGAAACACAAAAGAATATGTATGCTTACATACTTATATGTGTGCAGATTATCCCCGGAAGAGTATAGAAGAAAAGAGAGAATAGTTGTTACAATGGCTGATGGACTTCAGCCAGATATTAACTTATCACCGAACACTTGTGTGCTTCTCAACGTCGTGTCCATATGTATGCATTTTCTAGGTAAATGAAAGAAAATCATTGTTTCAATTCATAGGCTAAAGAGTAATGTTTACATTAGGCTAAATTATATTGCTCCTTGTTTATTGTGTGCCCCAGAATATCAGAAAACTATGTGTTGCTGTTGTATTGATTGGTTTTCAGTATAAATTATTATCTCATGCTCTATCTGGGATGCATATATTGACCTTCGCTTCTCCAAAGGGCATCTGAACTCCTGCCCTCTCCCATGACTTCAACCTTACTGAAGCTGCTTATAGTGGGATATGGAAACCAGCACTTTGGCTAATAGACCTTAGGATAGACCTTGACAACCCGAACCCTTAAATGTAAGTCAACCATCATTCAGCTACAAATTTGTAATATTAAACGTGTACTCTGCAATGTAAGGCAAATTAAAATCACAAAGTATTTCCATGCTCTTTCCATCCTCATCCAGTCTGTCCCTGTGAGACACTGTACTGTCCCCATTGGCAGTTGTGATGAGTGTGGCTCTCAGAGGAAGGCCTGTTGGAGGTGAATGTCATGGAGCAGGCTCCCTCAGAATTAGAGAGAGATTGATTTCCACGGTGGCAAAGTGTAAACAAAATTCTTTGCTCCCCTGGGAGAAGCCCCCAAAAGGAAGTAATTCATGGAAGAAGTAATTACCAATTAAATAGTAAACGTGCTACTTGGCCTGTAAGAAGAATTAAAACATATTTACACTTCAAAAAGAAGCAATTAGTGATAGTTGATTCACTAAGGAAAGTGCCAGACCAGGACAGAGGAAAGTGTGTAAATAGATAAAGACAGAGAGATTTATTATTAAATTAAAGTCCCTTAATTACTGCAAATGTTAAATATGCAGTTTTCTGACATTTAAATGATGCTTTTCACCAAAATGAAAATGAACTGTCCACCTTGGATTCTTACTTCTCAGGCAGGATGTAAATGTCAGTCCTAAATTAAAGCTAACTAGTTTCTGCTATACATTAAAAATTTTTTTAATTAGAATCAATAAATCATTAAAAAAAATTGAAGTCAAAGTCATCTGGTCCAAACGTTTAGCCTTCTCCCTAAAAGGAGGCATATGCCAGAAGAGTCTCTGAGGTTTGGGTTTAAGGTGAGACCTCTGCCATCAAGGCATGATGGGCCAAGATCAGACTGGACAAGTGCAGATTCCCAGTAAAAGCCTGTGTCCTGATCACCTGCCCCCTCTTCCTTGGACCTTCAATGTTTCCAAGTGATAAAAGGATTATTCCCTGAATTAGAAACACATTTCTCTTTAAAATATAACATAGCTACCCTTTATGAATCATCTACTGTGTTACCAAAAGCTTAACATGTGTTTTCTTATTTCAGCCTCCTAAGAGCCCTCCAAAGTATGTTCTATGATCATTATTCTGCACAACTCAGATTGAATGGCTGACTTTTCTAGGTCGAGGCTCAGAAAGAGCTGGGATGCAAACCCATGTCTCTTTGCCACAATACCATACTTCCACTGTTAAAAACAATGAAAAGAGAACAATAATAAACTTAAAAATGTTTTTAATTAGGAGCGCCTGGGTAGTTCAGTCAGTTGAGCATCTGAATCTTGATTTTGGCTTGGGTCATGGTCTCAGAGTTGGGGGATCAAGCCCCACATCAGGCTCTGCACTGAGTGTGGAGCCTGCTTGAGATTCTCCCTTCTTCTTCTACTACTACTACCTCCTCCTCCTCCTCCTCTTCTTCTTCTTCTTCTTCTTCTTCTTCTTCTTCTTCTTCTTCTTCTTCTTCTTCTCTCTTCTTCTTCTTCTTCTTCTTCTTCTTCTTCTTCTTCTTCTTTCTCTCTCTCTCTCTCTCTCTCTCTCTCTCTCTCTCTCTCTCTCTCCCTCTCTCTCCCTCTCTCTCTCCCTCTGGCCCTCATCCTCATGCTCTCTTTCTCTAAAAATAAATGTTTCTAATCACAGCTTTAGAGAACATTATTGTCATTCTAGATGTCCCTGTCTGAGTAGTCTCTAAACTTTTGACCCAGAGATACTGGAAGCTACTTATTATCCTTAAAAAATTTATTTTCCTCTTAAATTTAACAAGGCTGGTTTCTATTGTTTGCCACTCAGCATCCTGAAAGCATAGTTCAGGTTCTCTAATTCCCGCTTTAATTGTTCTGTGTGTTCACTGAACTCCAGAAGGACTTATAAAAACTCTTCATGTGTTTATCAAGTGCTGGGCACTGTGCTGTACACAGGAGATAATAAACTTCTTAACATGAGCCTTTCCAATCATTCTATTTCTAAACTGGATATTAATTAAGAAATAGTGTACAGTGATCAATACTTTGGACACACTGGACAAAACTTTGTTCACCAGGTTTCTTTTTCTGCAGGACTTCTCAGAGCCTTTTTGTACTAATGTGCCCTGTGAATCTTAAAAAAGAAAGAGATAATATATAGGAATTTCATATGAAATGTATATGATGTGGAACTTTTTTTGAGGATTCTTTTGTATGAATAATATCTAAATAAACATATAAGAGAATGCAGGGATAATAATAGGAGCTATGAATGAAAGAAAAGGAAGGAAGTTTGATAAAGGCAGTAGGGTTTTAAAAGGCATGGGGAAAGAACAGAAGGGAGAAGGCCATGGCAATGAGCTGAACTCTGAGAAGGCAGATTAGTAAGGTCAAATTTTTTTTAAATGTTGGCTTCAAATTACCATCACATGCAACATGTAGTGAAAACTCCTCAAAAAGAAATTTTATACAGTATTCTTAAATCATAGCATATTGAGATCTTAATATATCTCATTTTTTATTAAAATTTTTTTAATGTTTATCTACTTTTGAGAGAGAGAGAGAGAGATAGACAGAGAGAGTGAGCAGGGGAGGGGCCAAGAGGGATACAGAATCCGAAGCAGGCTCCAGGCTCTGAGCTGTCACCACAGAGCCTGACATGGAGCTCGAACCCACAAACCATGAGATGATGACCTGAGCTGAATTTGGATGCTCAACCAACTAAGACACCCTGGTACCCAATATACCTCATTTTTAATACAAGATTTCAATAGAACAAAAGTGACATGCAGACTATATGTTACAGACTAGAGTCCAAGGTGGAAATCTACTTCCCTCCTGAGTTTACACCAGGAAGGTCTACAAGGTGCTGGGCATCATCAGAAACAAAACAGCAAATCTTGTCTTACATGCAGGGTGTCCACAGTTGAAACACTTCAAGGCTGTTCTGATCTGTCTACTTCAAGAGAGAAATAAAAAGCTGGAGAAGACTGAGAATAAGGTAATTAAAATTGTCAAGAGTATAGAGCAACTTTACATGAGGCATGAATAAAGAAACTATTTAGAGTGGAAAAAAGTTAAAAGGCCAAAGTTTATATGTCAGTATTTATAAAGTACTTGTTACATGCAGGCCTTGTGCTAAAATAAAATCTTTAAGATATGGATAATGGAAGATCAGTTTTCATGTTATATCCTGGAATAGGAAACTAACTTTCTCCTCTTGTTTCTAGAAGCTTGAAGAAATTTTTTGAGGGTGTAGGGAAAATTAAAGGAAATCCTTATTTACACAAGCCAATCTATACAGAAAAAAACTCATTTTCTTAAAGGATTTGTAAAAGTGTGTTCCGTGATATTAACAAGGCTAAAAAAAGAGGGGAGGGGTTACCTGATTCACTCATGTCTTTTTTTCAATGATTTTAATATGCTACAGATCATCTTGACTCCCTATTAGAATATGCGGTGGTTCACAAACTTCTCTGATCATTCAATGTTATTTTGAAACCATATCATGTTGCATAAATGTTGATTCAAGGAATAGATTTTGGCAAATATTCTTACAGGTGATAAATACTTAACAGCTTAAAGGGGAATTTCTGAGATCTTAATAGATCATTAACCTGTGAGTCTGATAACCTAAAGGAAAACTACCTTACATTAGCTTCTTAATGTTCCCAATGGCTTAGAAAGTAGGTATATATTTATATTTCCTGTATCGCTGAAACCTAAGGGAAAGAGTACCTTTATAAAATGTTAACAACTCACCTAGTGTCTGTACGTACACTCTATCATTAGGATCCTCACAGCAGTCTTTTTAAGCAGATGTTATTAAAGTATGATTGAGAGATGGCCACTTATTTTCCCAAGATTACACAGCTTGTAAGTGGAGAGGCCCAAACCTAATTTGGATTCCACACTTTGTTTTCTTTTCATTACAATCACTCTTTATAAGATTAGAGAATATATGGCTTTATCTAGTTCAGAACCTGTCCTACAATTTTATATATTGTAATTTCTTGACATACGTAAGAGAAACCCAAATCTTCCTGTGGTCGGTTTAGATATTCCTTAAGTCTTGCCTTATACAGAATACAGAATTTCATTCTCAGCCTTACCCCAAGGAATCTTGTAGAATTTGAACAATAAGTGATTATTACTGGAACATTTAATACACTGATACATTCATGGGAGGAAACACAGACCTGCCTCCTTTTATTGGGTTTAACAAAACCCAAAATGACTTTCATAAAGCAAATTTTTCCCTTTTAACTTTTAAACCCATGTGTACTTTAAAGGAAATTTAATCCACATGTTTCTAAATCATTTGCACTTAATTCATCAGATGTTTGGTAAGAGCTATTTGATTTCCTAGAAGCCTTTGTTTATAGGATTTTAAAGCCCTTCTTTCCTTGAACTAAGGAGTCTCATCTCATAAGGTTCTCCACTGAATTAAGCCACAAATGACTCAAATGCAGGATCCCTAATCTTGAATTTCCCAGGGAACGTCTCCCAGATGGTCCTGTAAAGGCCAATTTTTCCTTGGCTTCCCTTCTATTACACTAGAATATCTAGTAGAACATCACAAAAGTGGAACTCAATCTACCTTTAGACTATTGTCATTTTTGCTGTGGATGCAGACAGTTTCTGTGAAATCTAGGCTTCCTTGCCTTTGTAGACTTAACCACAAGACATCTTGTCCTGGAAATCAAATTTTTATTTATTTCCCATTCTTTCTAATTTTATTTCAAAAGTTTCCTGAAAAAAAGCTACCCATGTCCATAGTCAACATGATTGCCCATTGATACATTAGTTTCTTCTAAAACTTCCATGCTTGCTTTTGTGTCTACAAGAAAATACCCTAAGAGGAGGAAGGACATAGAAAACCATGTGATTTTGCTACTTAATAGAAAAATGACAGCTGACTTTCTTGTTAGAGCATTTGGAGCCGGCGTCCTCGTAATCAAGTACGTTCGGAAGGTCTAGGCAAAATGCCTCAGGTTGTAGCAGTAGTAATTAATAATTGTACTAAAAATGGCTATTAGTTTAAGTTCAGTTGCAAGTACAGTATGCTAATAATTAGTAAGGATCCTTTGTATACTATCTTTTTAAGGCCCTTTGCCCAAATTCTTGAGGCAATTCCTCAAGATTATAATAGTCGTTAATCAATATTGGCATTAATTAATATTATCATCAATAAAAACTAAGATTTATTCACAACGTTCTAGAAACTGTAGTACCTCTCTTTGTATTCCTAGTGGCCCTATGAGGTAGATGGTGTTATTATGCCTCTGTGTTATTGTGGCCAGGAATTCCACTTGAATACCTAGTGTTAGTTGCAGAAATATCTTATCATCTTCATTAAGGAACAAAAAGCTTTTGGTAAGAGACTGGTGCCAAGTTTAGAAGTTATTCCTCAAAGGCAACGACTCTCAGTAATTTTAAAGAAGTAGTACCTTCTTTAAAAGACTCGGGGCACCTCAGTGGCTCAGTCCGTTAAGCATCTGACTTCAACTTCAGCTCAGGTCATGCTCTCGCAGTTCCTGGGTTTGAGCCCTGCGTCGGGCTCTGTGCTGACAGCTCAGAGCCTGGAGCCTACTTTGGATTCTGTGTCTCTCTCTCTCAAAAATAAATAAACATTAAAAAAAATTTAAAATTGTTAGAGGACTCAACTAGAGAAATTGTTGACAGATTTCTCAAAATATTTGCTGAGCTTCAGAAAAATGTGCAATAGGAAGGCAGAGAACAGGCAAGAAATTGAAAAGAAAAGATGAAGTAGTTAGAATAGATAATGTGTTCTCTAATTAGCTTTTAGCCTGCTATTGGTCATTAATTAATCCATTATCTGTGGTTAACTCAGACCCCTCCCCATTCCTTCTCCTTTAGCCTATAACATTCTAGTGTACTGAGGAAAATGAGATCATCCTTGTTTAGCTAATTTGCCAACTTGTTTTCAATGGGGTTTGCAAGGAGAGGGGAGGACATGAATTGCAGAGACAACAGAGGGGGACCTTTTAGAGGAACATGGTGTAAGCGCGGTGGTAAGAGATGAGAAACTGACTGAGAAAACTAATTTTGATGGGAAGACCAGAGATTGTTTAATGAGGAATAAGAATTTTGTGTTCTGGATAGGGTTTGATGTGAATTATCTTCCCATCTCTGCATGAGACGTTAAAAACCATTTTGTCCAATGCCCTATGGAACTGGAGCTCTAAAATGCACTCATGAGCTGAATTCTGCTTCAAACCAAGTACAGGATAAGAACAGAAGTTGCTCGGACTTGGCCATACACACAGAAATTACAGATTCACTCAACATATTAATAAAGCGCTTACTCTGTACCATAATCTGTGCTAGATACTGGGGATACTGTATGAATAAGATATTGTCTCTGTCCCCAAGAATTTTACAGTCATATGAGCAACATGGGCATATGAATAGACAACTTTAATACAGCATGGGAAGAGTTAAAAGGTAGGTAAATATGGGGTACTTGAAAACATCTATGGAGGGTGCCACTCTCCTAGTAACAGATAAATTCAGGAAATGTGACTGACAGCGAGAAGGTAGGAGATGCTCTATATGGCTACATGGGAAGATTCCGAAGGCTAAGAAGTTGATGGCAGCTATGGGGACTGAGGCTGGAAACATTTCATCTTGGAGAACAGCTAGGGATAGATATGAGAATTGCCACCAGCCCCCAAACAAGGCCTACCTAATATGTGGCACAAATCTGCAGTCTTTTGTGACATTTTTAGCAGCCTTTAGCAACCACTGAGTAGATTTTCAAAATGATGTCCCTCTCCTTGTTAGTTAAAAATGCTTTTAATGGAGAAGCATTTTCCATGTACCAAGAAAAAGTGTATGTGGATGGATTTGGCCGTGAGTTAGGGATGGGAAAGTCTGGTTTGTTTTCCCGTGTTTTCTTGTGGTGGTGACTACAGGGATTTTGGGCTAAGGTTTGCCCTGTTAAAGTAGAGTCGTGAAAGTTCACTCATCTCCCCGGTCTACAATCCGACATGATAAAATCACATGATTCAACACTGACCTGTAACAAAAATACCTACTCTTGAGGTTCACAAGGATTTCTATCACTTCCCATCTTAATCAGTTTGAGCTGCTATAACAAATTTCCATGGACCGGGTGGCTGAAACAACAGACATTTGTTTCTCACAGTTCTGGGGTCTGGGCAGTACAGATCAGATATCCATAGAGGGCCCACTTCCTAGCTTGTAGAAGTCTGTCTTCTCATTGCATCCTTCCATGGGGAGGAGAGAAAGAAGCAAGCTCCTGTGGGACCCTTACAAGGTCACTAATCCCATTCACAATGGCTCCACCCTCAAGACCACATCCAATTTTAATTACCTTCCAAGATCTCCATCTCCTAATATCACTACATGGAGTCAGGGGGAGAAATAGGGCTTTGACATATGAATCTGGGGGAGACACAAACATTCAGTCTATAACACTTTATTTGACTCTGTGTGTTGCTAATGAATGAGGCCACCATGAAGCCTGATGTGAAGGGCTTGGCAGATTCATATGTTTGAACTGGAAGCATAATTGTGTCATCATTTTCTCTTAGTTAAAAAAAAATTAAGTCTTTTTTTTTTTGTTAGATACAATTGCGTAAGGCCACTACGCAGCACAATACCATGAAAATGAGCCTTCAAAACCGTTTACTCCTGTGTGGCACGTGGCTCAGCCTGTCATCAACACAACATTGCCCCTGACTCCCCAAGCCTGAAAGGAGAGACAAAACATTCTGTAATTGGAGATTGCTTTGAATTAGTTTTAATTTGATTAGTAATATCCCACAAGGCTACCCTAGTATATAGAGATTATGGACAATTAAAGCTGTGATCAATTAGATCTAAATTGTTAGTCCATTAAGAGGCACTAACAAGAACTCTGATTTTCAAAGTCTTTTTCCCTAATCCTCCTGCCCTAACACTCCTCATGATGACAGACAAACGCATTTCTATTACTCCCGTATTATTCCACACATTTAGTCAAATCCACTCATTTTCAGCACTTAGGGGCATGCAACCAGATATCCTAAGTATAAATAATGTTTTAAAAATCTTTGCAAATGCAACACACTTCCTTTTTATCACCATCATAAAACCAATAAAAAGGATCATCAGAATGGCTGTAGCAATCGAGAATATGCAGACCATGTGTGCGGTACAAGGGCCTATCATCTCTGGATAAATTAGGTACAAATGTCCTCAGATTAGTTTGTAAAAGCTTTAGAGAGATGTCTTCAAAGGGCACTTGAACTCTAAAGATATGAAGTGAGAAAAAGCAATGAAGAAAAATCCCGACTTCAAAACTACACTTTATCCTTTTTCTTTTTCTATTTTTAGTAATAAACCCAGAAAAAAAAATCTGCTAGAGGAATTTTCAGGGACACATTTCAGTTGGCCTCTGTTCAGGCCATATGTCTTCATCCAGGTCAAAAATATCTCTTTTATATTTTCCAGTGAAATCCTCCCAAGCTTTCAAGGAACAGGTCACAAGCTACATTCTCCAAGAAACTATCCATGTTCAACCCGGAACATGGACCTGTAAACTTCCATAGGCATTTATTTGTGGGCCCCCTTACAGTCATGTTGTGATACTCTTCTGTGTCTTAGTTGTCTTGCCCTTCCTAGTTGTACTATTGTCTACACTCTATAATATTTGGCAGAGGATCCTGAACCCAGAAGGCAAAAGTAAATATTTGCTGAATTTATCAATGACTTACTAAATTCAAATTACTGAACAAGTTTACTCTTAGGGCCTTTAAAAGATTACATATATTCTTCTTTTTTTTCATTACTAAAAAAATACCCAAATTTGAGTTTCACTGAGATTTGTTATTATACTTGTCACCCTGGTACATCTGCAAAAATATCTGATTGTCCACTTAAAGAGGTTAGTAGAGGAGAGGATCCATGCCCTAGAATGACAAAGGTGCTCTCTAAAGCTGTGATCAGGAGTAGATGTTTTACACAGTCTTGGTCGGAGTTGACATTTAGAGAAATTTACCTATAACCTCTTGATATTTTATGAAATCTTATGTTCAGGGGATAAAGCCTATGTGAGAATGTTATACATATTCTGTGTGTAATAAAAAAGAGAAGATTTCAGGCAACAGTTTTTATTTGATTATACAGTTTACAAGAGAGCACCTATTCTTTTCAAGGCAACTGTACCCAGACAATGCAAACAGCAAAGGGATTGAAGGTGATGGAAGAGAGGAAGGATGTCTGACTGTGGCTCTGAGGACATACAAAATGACTGCTTCCCAAGTTCAAGACTCTATCTACACTTAATCACGAATGCTCAATAAATGTTAACAATAAATCATTTGAATTTCTGGAAGGAACCACTGACAAAGGACACAAGAGTAATAGCTCCAGATGGGGAATCATAAGATTAGGGTTTTAATTCTACCTCCATTCCATTGGAATTTTTGCTTATTATTTTGTAAAATAAAGTCATACCCCCTTCTTTAGTTTGGCATGTTTATAGAAATCTAAGGGCCTATTATTATTACGATACAGTAGGACAGGGGTGGTGTGTACAAGAAGTGACCTTAGTGAGTCCAAGCAAGAAAGGTCAAAGGGGAGGTGCAGAGGTTCACAGGAAAAGATGACCCCATAGAGATAAGAAAGGCAGACAACTGTGGAGGACACGAAAGTAAGGCCTGCATTCCATCCCCAGCTTTGCCATGTCACTTTGTTGATATTGCTTCACTTATTTTAGATTCTGTTTCCATAATTCTTACAAGCCTAAAGATCAGGGAAAGAAAGGCAGTTAAAATTAAGTTAGTGGGAAGAAATTACGAATGATTTAAGTTGGCAAGGACCTTAGTAATTGTATAGGGGTCAGCAAAGTTTTTCTTCAAAGAGCCAGATGGTAAATATTTCTGGCTTTTCAGGCCCTATGATCTCAGTCATAATTGCTCAGCTCTGCCATGTTAGCACAACAGCAGCCATAGAGAATACATAAATGAATGGGTGTGGCTGTATTCCAATGAAACTTTATTTATGGCACTGAAATTTGAATTTCTTATAATTTCCACATGTCACAACATATTCTTCTTCTTTTGATCTTTTATCAATGACTTAGAAATGTAAAAGCTATTTTCAAATCATACAGAAGCAAGCAGCAGGCCAGAGTTGCCCATAGACAGGGGTTTGCCAACTCCTAGTTTCCTCCCACCTGCTTATATACAAATACAGAACAGAGACCAAGAGGGGAAATGATTTGCCTGAAGTCACACAGCAAGTGTCACAGCCATTTTTGTCCTCCCGACCAGACTTGCTGTTTTCATTTAATTTTGAGGAAAAAGAAAGGAAGGAGGAAGGAAGGAAGGAAGGAAGGAAGGGGAGGGAAGGAGAAAAATTTCATCAGTAGAGGATAGTGCTAGATGTTGGATTGTTGAAAACATAAATTGTTGGATTGGAGAACATAATGGTACATCATAGCATATCTTTGTGATTGTAGACATTCCAGAGACCAGTTGGGCATTGACCTGATGGGGTAAATATTCATGCTTGTAAAAATACTGCTATCTGCTACTCACTAGAAACCTCACCAACATAGTAGCTTGGAGACCATGTGAACCTTTTAGCAGAAAGAAAGATATATATATATATTTTAAAACAGTGCCAAGAACATACAAAATGTGATTCTGCCCCTAAGAAAACTCCCACATTTGCCCCCCTGAAAATAAGATTTCATAAATTATCCAGTGTTTTTCTGTAATAATTGCTTTAATCTCATATAAAGCCCTCTAAATACTAACTCCTAAGCATGTTGTTAACTGTCTACTCTTGGTTACAACTTTAGGTAACATTATTGTCATTCACTGCTTTAGATGGGATGGTTCTCTAATTACTAATCTTGCTAGAGAAACTAGAAGGAAAAGGTTATATTAAAAGTACTTTGATAGCTGCGGTGCTGCCTGGCATTGGATTAAAGATTCCTTTAAAGATTCCTTCTGTCTTCAAATATTCCTGATGTGGCCACCCCAGGCAGAACAGAGGCTGCTCCTTCAAGGCACCCTGAAGCTGCATGTTTTACATGTGGCCGTATATTTGGACGCAGTTCTCACGGTCAAGGATATATAGTGCTGTTACCGCCATTCTATAGATGAGGAAATTGAAGTTCAAGTAGCTGAGGCAAAACTCATAGCTAGTTAGTGCTACACTTGGGAAGGAACTCTATAAAAAGGACTTTAATTCCCTCACAGAGCACAAGAAGTTAATGTTGTAGCTCCCTGATGGCACTGAACTTCATTAATTTGGTGTTAATATTTCCAGTGTGAAGCATTCTAATGAAGTGTTTATTCAGTGAGAGGAGGAGTAGAGTTGATCCTCGGTGTTGTAAGATTCAGAATTTCTTCTATTTCGTGACTTGTGGGCTATCCTGCGCTGTTGGGATATACAGATGTCTCTGTAAGAAATACCAATTCAAGGGGGGAAGTTTCATTTTGGAAGGAATTATTTGCACTGCAAAAGGATTCTTAACAAAAGATTTGTATTCTGTTTCCTCTAAATAGTGAGTTAGTTGAGTGCATTTATAACATGATTTTATCTATGAAAATATTTGATTGACAAAATTAACAAATGGGTCCATTTGTTGGTTGTTATGAGATAAATGTTAGACAGACAAATAGATGAAGACTGACTGGAATCAAATGCAGAGACCAAAGCATGATAGGAAATTAGATGAACAGAGTTTTTTGAAGGCAGTACCCCCTTCCTCCCAGAGCATGGAAACCCTTATTGAGGTTAAAGCACACCAATCAGTAAAGACTGGAACAAGTCATAATGGGGAAGCCAAATCTCTGATCTTTGGAAACATTCATATCTTGGTAAAACTTGCTTTTCTAATATCTCAACCCCATCTTCATTCTACTCTGGGAAACAACAAAGAATAGATTGCTTCTATTCCTCAGATTATCCTGGTAATTACGTGAAGACAACTTACACTTTTAAAAACTCATATCCACTTCCTTTGCTTCTTATAACACATGATTCCCGAGCTCCCCTGTCCCTTACATTTGTCCTCTTCTGAACAATTCTATCCTCATATGTCACTGTCCCTCTTACCTTTAGGGAACCAGAACTGAAAACAAATTTAATAAATGTGTCCCGAAGAGCACTGTGCAGGATATGGAGACTCTACTTGCATTAATGCAGCCTAAGGAAAAAGTTCTTTGAGTCTTAAGCCTCTGCTCGTGCAAAAAAGGTCACTGATTTACTTTTGACAGTTTTGAGCCAACATTATAATGCTCGGTCCACATCTGCTAGCACTGTTTTCCATGAGTGACTGTTATGAAACATTTAATTTTAAAGCATTTTCTTTTCCATTTGGTATTAATTCAAAAGAAAATGGGGGTCACAATAAATCAACTCCGTGAATGTTTACATGTACATTACAGTGGAGCTGTACATGTTTCCCGTACATGGACCCTTATTTCATTGAGGGGAACTAGCTTGGGGGCACTTGCCCATGGAAAGACCTTGGACTCAAGCAGATACCAGTGGATTGTTTCAATGTTGTTAACTGAAGTGGAAATTCTGGTGACGAGAGACTTCTGTTCACGTGAACTTGGTCTGTGCAAAATGTGATTTCAAGATGGTTTTTGGTGGAAACCTGCTGTTTCCATGCCACTGGCTTATTACTCACATTTTAAAATGTACTCCACGCTAGGCAAGACCTACGTGTGTTGAATCACTTAAAGATTATTATGGCTGTCTTTTCATTAAAATGTTTCAATAACCCATGTGAAACTCATGAAATTAAAAACATGAAAAATACCTGAGTGATAAACATGTACACAGATTTTTGATTAAGGTGACCTTGGCTTCCATGACAAAAAAACTTAAAAAAATTTCATGTCAAATGATGTTTAGTTCAATTCAATAAAAGGAGAAGGTGTGTGTATACAGGGGGTGAGTGTGGTAGTGGTAGGAAATAGTAGACAATCCACAGTTGTTTAAACAGTCCTGGTTTTGTTGTTCGACTGTGTCTGTGGCAGAGAAGAGACATGATACTCATCGATGCCCATAGATCAGTCACCTACTGGCATGATCTCTCTGTGGAAAATAGGATTCTATGGCCCCAGTTTCCTTATTTCCTTTATTACCACTGCCCTGTACGCTGGATTCCTTTATAATCCAATGTGAGCCCCTACCTTCTGGACCAAGGATGACATAAACATGTGGCTCTTATACTGGGCCCATGCAGAGCTCGGTAATCATTCTTGACTGGTACTTATTCCCATTTATCCTGGATACAAGATCATACTCACTCTTAACATGGGATTTGCGGCAGCCAAGAGACACAATTGGTCTAAGAATTTGCCATTCTCTTTCAATCTCATTCAAGGAGTCCATTCCTTTCTAGTGGTCTCCTTCCTCCACCTTCATGTTCTTCAAGTAAAGATGTCTCAGGAATGTTTATTCATCCTGAACTACTGCATTCCTGTTGACTCCAATTGAAGGGCTGGAAGACTTGAAATATCAAGAAACAATGAACAGCCAGGGAATGAGGCAACTTGAGGGAGTCTTAAATAATCCCCCAATATTCTCCATTATGTCATTTTATTTATAGTAGCTGGGTCATTTGTTAGTTAGTGAGTGAGCTAAAGAAAGGAAATAGTTGGAACAGTAGACCTACTATCATTCAGGAAAGGTCTTTTCTGTGTTTTAGTGGAGTAAAAACAACTAAAGTACGGCTCATCCTTGAAGAAATGTAGCCTAACAAATGCCAACATAATGGTATCAATACACCTTAATTAGCGGGAGATGATGTCAATTAGTGTTTCTTTTTTGTTCTTTTTATTTTTTTCAAACAATTTTATCTTTAAAATCAGTTATCTTTTGCAGTTCTTGCTGGCTTGCAATCCTTTCCTCCCTCCCCCCTCCCTTCCTTCCTTCTTTCTTCCTTTCTTTTCCTATTTACTTGAGAATTTTCTCCCACTCATGAACATTTGGGAGAAGTTAAGCCAATTCAGGGGTGACATTTCATGAAAATTACACCTAGTAAGCAAAACATATTTTGTCCCTTTTTTGGATGCTTGAATTAGAACTCAGCAAATAAACACAGGTGGGAGGTGTCACTCATGCAACAGAAATTACTGTACACTTACCTCTACTTCAAGGTACCATAGCTATTCTCTATGTTGAAAAAGGCCTGGACACTCACCATTGTTGTGGGTGGCGTTATCATTATAACAATAGCTAACATGTATTAAATGCTTACATTTTACCAGGCATGTTACATGTATTACCTCACTTAATCCCTAACAAACGTATAAAGTAGAAACCTTTCAAATGACTATTTTAGTTAAGGGGACATTGAAGCTTATAATGGTTAAAAGTCTTGTCCCAATGTCACTGTTACCAAGTGGTGGAGCAGGATTTTAAACCAGTCTGCTTTCCACAGATTCAGAGCTCTTAATCGATGTGCTTTATGCCTCCGCGGATGTAGTAGGAGGAAGGATATATCTTCTACCTCTCTCATAAATAAGCCTTTGTCTGGTAAGTTTGTCATTGCTACCTGTAAGAAATGAGAGACATGATGATATGAATAAATTAACTCAAGTGCATTTGACTCCAAATTAGAAGGTGCAAAGCATTGTTGATAAACTACTAGCTAACCACCCTAATTCCACATTTCCTGAGTAGTAAGAAGGAAGTTACAACCTCTCTTAAATCTCTAGACATGCAGGATGATAATTTCCCAATAAACTAAATCCTGTTACTATCGGAAGATTTGAAATTTTCTAACGATTATTACCGATGCCTCTAAACAACATGGGTTGGAGACAGCCAATCAAAAGCCTTGGCTGGGTTATGCTTCAGTTTTATTTCCAAAAGGTAACTTAGCAGAAATGGAGTAACTGTTTATTATTTTCTGTCATTTTTATATCATTTTTTTGCCATGCATATTGTGCAGTAATTGCAGGAAATTAAATTTGAATCTTGTGACACAAGCATGTTGTGAATATCATAAAAAACACATATGTTCATAAATGGTAAAAAAAAAAAGGAAAGGAAAGGAAAGAAAGGTGATAAAAATTACATTTAGAAACTTTTACAATCTTTCAGAATGATGGAAAAGAGAATGTTGTAAGGTTCTTTGTTCAGGCCGAATTCTAGGCTGAAGAGTTTTCAGGAGGCTTGGTGGGCATATCTGTATTTTTGCTGTTTTCTCCAGGGCCTTTTAAATGGTATTGTTTGAGTAAGAGGACATTTGAAATCCCACATAGAGGACTGGCTTGAGAAGTCCCAGCCATGTCCAGTAGATACAGAGCCTATGGATGAAGCCATTTTTCATTTGCCACATAGAAGTGAGAAGAGACAGAAAATCATCATAACTCTTTAGGCTTCTGGTTTTGTTATGTCCTTTCTCTCTTGTGGAACCTGCTGTTACTTTCGTGGCTACCTCTTCTCTTCTATCTGATCCCTTTACTGATATTGTGGAAACATTCATGAAGCTGAATGCTCACATCCTGCTGTCTGGTTTGATCTAGAGTCAACCTCATCACTAGACATGATGGAAAAGCAAGGGACCAACCCTTGAATGCTGATAACAGTAGCATCTCACATCAAGCTGTCATTGTCTGATTTCTCTGGGTCCATGGGAGGGTCTCTGGGGTTTGGAACAATCTCTCTCTACGTTTTCCTATGGTAATGCCAGAAAATGAACTCATCCTAACACATTTGCAAAATTATAAACCACTGGCTTTTACCAAATTTATGCAATTCAGAGTTGGCGAGTTATGTAAGCACCCAGCTCTGTTCTGGCCCAAATCCTCTGTCAGCCATCTAGACAGTATTTACAGTGCAGATCAATTCTAAGCTTTTGGTGAAGAGTTCTCTGATGACTTTAGTCCACAATAGTTCTTCTCTTTGAAGTACTTATTGATTGAGTTATTCATTTAACTTTAACTGTTAGGAATTAATGACTAGGATTTTTTGGTAAAAAATTCAAATCTTTGTGAGTAGAAATTAGGTATTAACTATCCTTTAGATCCTGCAGAATGTTTAAACAATATCTTCAGCTTCATCAAAAACCAAACCTAGTATATTTGTCTTTCCACACCAGCCCTGCTGCTTTCCTTATTTATTTATTTATTTATTTATTTATTTATTTATTTAATGAAATTTATTGTCAAATTGGTTTCCATTCAACATCCAGTGCTCATCCCAACAGGTGCCCTCCTCAATGCCCATCACCCACTTTCCCCTCCCCCCCAGCCCCATCAACCCTCAGTTCTCAGTATTTAAGAGTCTCTTATGGTTTGCCTCCTTCCCTCTGTAACTTTTTCTCCCCTTTCCTCTCCCCACTGGTCTTCGGTTGAGTTTCTCAGAATCCACATATGAATGAAATCATATGGTATCTGTCTTTCTCTGTATGACTTATTTCACTTAGCATAACACTCTCCAGTTCCATCCACGTTACTACAAATGGCCAGATTTCATTCCTTCTCATTGCCAAGTAGTATTACATTGTATATATAAGCCACATCTTCTTTATCCATTCATCAGTTGATGGACATTTAGGCTCTTTCCATAATTTGGCTATTGTTGAAAGTGCTGCTATAAACATTGGGGTACAAGTGCCCCTATGCATCAGCACTCCTGTATCCCTTGGGTAAATTCCTAGCAGTGCTATTGCTGGGTCATAGGGTAGATCTATTTTTAATGTTTTGAGGAACCTCCACACTGTTTTCCAGAGTGGTTGCACAAGTTTGCATTCCCACCAACAGTGCAAGAGGGTTCCCGTTTCTCCACATCCTCTCCAGCATCTATAGTCTCCTGATTTGTTCATTTTGGCCACTCTGACTGGTGTGAGGTGATATCTGAGTGTGGTTTTGATTTGTATTTCCCTGATGAGGAGTGAAGCTGAGCATCTTTTCATGTGCATGTTGGCCATCTGGATGTCTTCTTTAAAAAAGTGTCTATTCATGTCTTCTGCCCATTTCTTCACTGGATTATTTGTTTTTTTGGGTGTGGAGTTTGGTGAGGTCTTTATAGATTTTGGATACTAGCCCTTTATCCAATATGTCATTTGCAAATATCTTTTCCCATTCCATTGGTTGCCTTTTAGTTTTGTTGATTGTTTCCTTTGTAGTGCAGAAGGTTTTATCTTGATGAGGTCCCAATAGTTCATTTTTTGCTTTTAATTCCCTTGCCTCTGGAGATGTGTCAAGTAAGAAATTGCTGCGGCAGAGGTCAGAGAGGTTTCTTTCCTGCTTTCTCCTCTAGGGTTTTGATGGCTTCCTGTCTCACATTTAGGTCCTTCATCCATTTTGAGTTTATTTTTGTGAATGGTGTAAGAAAGTGGTCTATTTTCTTTCTTCTGCATGTTGCTGTCCAGTTCTCCAGCACCATTTGTTAAAGACTGTCTTTTTTCCATTGGATATTCTTTCCTGCTTTGTCAAAGATTAGTTGGCCATACCTTTGTGGGTTCAATTCTGGAGTCTCTCTTCTATTCTATTGGTCTATGTGTCTGTTTTTGTGCTCATACCATGCTGTCTTGATGATGATAGTTTTGTAGTAGAGGCTAAAGTCTGGGATTGTGATGCCTCCCGCTTTGGTCTTCTTCAATATTACTTGGCTATTCATGGTCTTTTGTGGTTCCATAAAAATTTTAAGATTGCTTATTCTAGCTTCGAGAAGAATGGTGGTGCAATTTTGATTGGGATTGCTTTGAATGTGTAGATTGCTTTGGGAAGTATTGACATTTTAACAATATTTATTCTCCCAATCCATGAGCATGGGATGTTTTTCCATTTCTTTGTATCTTCTTCAATTTCTTTCATAAGCTTTCTATAGTTTTCAGCATACAGATCTTTTACATCTTTGGTTAGGTTTATTCCTAGGTATTTCATGATTCTTGGTGCAATTGTGACTGCTTTCCTTGTTACTATTGCTGTTGCTATGATTGTTCCAAGTACCCAGGCCCTAATCTTATGAAAGAAGTCTTGATTTCCCTATCTCCCTCATACCCCATAGCTAATGAGTCACAAAGTTCTGTAGATTGGCAATTTTTAATTTTTTAATTAGATTTATTTGTTTGCCTCCACAACATCTTTGTCAACGGAAGTTGTATAAGAAATTCCAATATGTAAGAAAGGCAGTGATGGTAAGAAGAGGCTGGACTGACAGCCTTGAGCCTACATTTGCAGCCCTTGAAGGATCTCCCAGAACCTCTGAGGCTGAGCACTATTTGAAGTCTCACAGTTGTAGAGTTGATCTCCAAGTTGTAGAGTTGATCTCTAGTTGTAAACTTGATTTCCAAGTTGAAGAGTTGATCTCCAAGTTTTAGAGTTGATCTCTAGTTGTAGAGTTGATTTCCAAGTTGCCAAAATGCAGGATGGTATGGTGAAGAGAACCTTGGCATGAATCAAAGGATCTGAACTGAACCTTGATTTTCTTGTATTTCTACTTACATTACCTGATTATTAGAAGGATAAGATCCTGTTTGTGAAAGAACATTTAATCTGACAAAGGCCATGTTGATTTAGGGAACCATTACTTCTCTCCTGATCCCTAAGGTCACATGCTCCTCATGCTGTCCACCATCTAGTCTAACCACTGTTTCCATGTTCATCCTCCTTAAGCACATCTATTTTTATATCCTTTACTCAGAAATATCTAACAACCACCGGTGGCTAACTAAAGAACAAGGATCCTAGCTTAGGTTTTAAACCCCTTCACGACAAAGCTAACCTCTCTTTCCAGTATTAGCTGCCACCATCCTTCCACACAAACCTGCTGCTTTAACAAAATCACTCAACCACTCCTTTCTGAAGGCGTGACATCTTTGCCATCTCTCAACTTGTGCCCTGTCTTCTTTGGAACTACACCTGAAATGCTATCCATGGTTTAAGTCCTGTCTTCAGTACTTCATACCCAGTGAAGCCCTTCCTGACCCCAGCCCCTGCTCTTCTTTCTTCTAGACTCCTAACAAAAGATAGGATAAGTCCTCATGTATCCCTGAAAGGCAGAAAAATGTAGGACTTCTCTGTCACAGTGTAGAGGTAATAAGAGTTTATGACATTTTCTCATCAGAGCTTAATAAATTAAAGCAAATATATGTTTGTGAAAGCCATCTCTCTTTTTTAAGATAGGTAAGACTTTATTGGGCAGTAATTTTACTCAGTTTATAGTCTTCTCATTCTTTCTGCTGAAAGACTGAAATGCAAGTCAGACGATACTGTTTTGGCAAATGAGCCCTGCCGCTTTGGGCTCAGTGAAGATCTTCTTTTCTGAAAACTTATATTTCCCAAATGAAAGTGTACTGGTGTCTGCACACAAAAAGGCTTAATTTTTTTAAATGCTGCACACTTATCAATATATAACTTAGACTTAAGGAAGAAAAAAGCAGGATGAATTGGAGAATATATTTAACAGAGAAAATTGTCACTTCAAGGTATGAAAGAGAACAGGGCCATCTGCCACAGATAGCAGTTCTTATCTGTGTTTGATGCGGTAACTAAAAGAATTTGTGAAAAACTAGTGATGAGACAGAATAACTCAAATAGGTTTTAAAAAATCTCATTCATTTAACTATTTCATAGAGATCTTAAGTAACTTATTTAAATAAATAGACAGTGCTTTGTTTTTAAATGGTCCAAACTTTTGTACATAATTATCTGCTTATGTTAAAAGAAGCACCTGGGTGGTTCAGCTCAGGTCATGATCTCACAGTCCATGGGTTTGAGCCCCACACCTGGGCTCTGTGCTAGCGGCTCAGAGCCTGGAGCCTACTTCAGATTCTGTGTTTTCCTGTTTCTCTGCCCCTTCCCACTCACACACAAACTCTCTCTCTCTCTCTCTCAAAAACGAATAAGCATTAAAAAATTTTAAAGAAGTTTTCTTTTAAATATGTTAAATCTTTTCTTTTTACTATCCTTTACACTGTATAGTTTTTTGTTTTGTTTTGTTTTGCCTTTTTTTAATGAAGACAGAATCAACTGAGTAATAATAGTCTATTATCATTTGTGTGATTTCTTTTATCAAGTAGAAGGTTGTTCTACTCCAGGACACCTAGAAATGTGACTTTATATGGAAACTCCCCTGAAACTTTATATTTCCCTCTGTCAGTTAGACATAGAAAATGCTTATATTTTTACAGCACTGCCATTCACTTGGGTAACCTTGGAGACCCAATGATGAATTGGAATGTCCAAGCCATTATTTTGGAGATGTGCTAAGGACCAGAACTCTCTGTTATCACACAGGAAATCAGTTATAAGTGCTGCCAGGGAAAGAAGCAAATTTTAAAATAATAACAACACTGCTGCTTCTGGCCAAGGTGAAATAACACAGATCAGATTTACCTTCCTGCCTGAAACAATAAAACAAGAACAACAACAACAACAACAACAAACAATAACAAACCAAAACCAAAATATGTGACACAGTGGATTTCAAGACAGTGGCCAACAAGCTATTAAATAAAATTTTTAAAACAAATTAAGTAAGCCAGCTATACAATTGTCCCAAGATTACCACTCTGAGAGAATTTCTAGGTTGCAGTACAAGGAGGAGAACCCAGATGGAAGCTAGTTGAATCCCTGAATTAAGGCAGAAGTGAGAAAGATCAAGAGGGCTGGATTATACAGAGCAGAGTATGGGACAGTTGAGAGCTGCACAGAGAAGAAACTAGATTATATAGGGCAGAATATGGGTGAAGAAAGAGTTGCACAGGGAAGGACTGTGGACATTTACAGAGGGCTTCCCCAAATATTTAGCTTAGTGCTGATCAGATCATGTATGTGATGAAATTATTCCAGGCCAGGAAAAGGATCACTTCAAATGATTAGGGATACCAGTGCTTTACATTCACACAGAATTGAAAGTACCACCTGTTTCCATTAGCAAGATTGGAGAATCCCATGATTCACAGGGTATTGGGAAGAATATACAGGAGGATCTTGCCTCAATAGTGGAGAATAATTAACCCTCCCATAAGCACTGCTATAATTTTGTCTAATAAATCTTAAAAGTAAGACTGGAAAGGATGAAATTGTTTACAAGTAACTCCTGTTGCAGAACAAAAATGAAGAATATTTATAGGAATACAAAATATTCAGTACCCAAAAATGTAAAATTAATCTGTTATCCAATTAAAAATTACTGGGCATGACAAAAGGAAGGAAAACATATCCACTAATGAGGAAAAATCAATTAGTTGAAAAAGGACCAAAACTGACCTAAACAAAAGAATTAGCTGGCAAGGACAGTGAAATAGTTATTATAACTGTATTCCATGAGTTTACTAAGTTAAGTAGAAAAAAAATAAACTAGTGACGTGGATTCAGACATACACACTACAATGTGTGAGTTAAAAAATATGCTAGATTAGACATTGCAGGAAAAAAAAGATTAGTGAACTTGGAGACATAATGATAAAGACTATTTAAGTGAAACACAGAGAAAGAATTTTTTTTTAATTTTTTAAATGTTCATTTATTTTTGAGGGAGAGAGAGAGAGAGAGACAGACAGAGCACAAGCTGGGGAGGGGCAGAGAGAGAGGGAGACACAGAATCTGAAGCAGGCTCCAGGCTCCAAGCTGTCAGCACAGAACCTGATGTGGGCCTCGAACCCATGAATTGCAAGATCATGACCTGAGCTGAAGTTGGATGCTTAACCAACTGAGCCAACCAGGCGCCCCAGAAAGGAGAATTTTTAAAAATGAAGAGAGCATCAGTGAACTGTGGAACAATTTTAAGTGGTCTAATATAGGTTTAAATGGAGTTCCCAAAAGTTGGGAGGGATATTTGAAGACATAATGATGGGTATTTTTCCAAATTTGATGAAAACTATAAAGATCTAAGAGCCTCAATGAATCTTATTGAGATAAGCATAAAAAATACAGAGAAAACCACACCAAAGCACCTCATAATAAGATTGCTCAAAAACAGTGATAATGAGAAAATCTTCAATATAGCCAGAGGGGGAGAAAAACATGTTACATGCTGAGGAACAAAGATAAGAATGACAGTACATTTCTCATCTAAAACAGTGTAAGCGAAAAGATCATGAAGCATAATTTTAAAGTACTGGAAGAAAAAAATGGTCAACCTAAATTTTTATACCCAGTAAAAATGTCTTTCAAGAATCAAAGGCAAACTAAACACATTTTCAAAATATAAAAGGTAAAATAATTTATCACCATCAGACTTGCACTAAAAGAAATGTTAGATGAAAAATGATACCAGATGGAAATACAAATTTAAACAAAGGAATGAAGAGAAGAAGACTGGAAATGGTATCTACAATGGTAAATATATAAATGTGTTAATTAATATTTGAATTACATTAAAATGTTAACTAACTGTTTAAAGAAAAGAAATACTTACAGCGTGGGTGTTATATCTAAAAGTAAAATGTTTGAGGTCAGTGGCACAAAGTTTGACAGAGGAAAAAAGGTAAGATACCACTGCAAAGCTATAGTATTATACGTGGGTAGTATACTATCCTTTGAATACACAAAATAGCATAACATTACTTAATAAGTTAAAAATGTGTACTATAGGGCCATCTGGGTGGCTCAGTTGGTTAAGAGTCCGACTTCAGTTCAGGTCATGATCTCGTGGTCCATGAGTTCAAGCCCCACATTGGACTCTACTGACAGCTCAGAGCCTGGAGCCTGTGTCTCCCTCTCTCTCTGCCCCTCCCCATTCATGCTTTGTCTCTCAAAAATAAATAAATGTTAAAAAAAATTTTCAAATGTGTACTATAACTGTAAAACAATCACTAAAATAGCAAAACAATGAATTTTACCTAATAAGTCAGCAAAGGATATAACAATGAAATTATTAAAAATATTGTTAATCCATAGGAAGTAAAATAAAAAAAAAGAGGAAGAGAAAGGGAACAAAGACCAGTAGGATAAACTGAAATCAAATGACAAGTTGATAGATTTAAACCTAACCAGGTAAATACTCATATTAAATTTAAATGGTCTAAATGCCTCAGTTAAAACACAGATGTTGTATAATTAGATTAGAAAATCATGACGCAATTTTATAAGTGCCTATAAAGACAGCACTTTATTTTGTTTATTGATTACTTGATTGATATTTATTTAAAAAATTTTTTGAGTATCATTGACACACAATGTTGCACTAGTTTCAGATGTACAAAATAGTAACTCAACAAGTCTATAGGTTATGCTGTGCTCATCACAAGTATAGCTACCAGCTGTCACCATACAATGCTATTATATCGGCTATATTTCCTATGTTGTGCCCGTTGTTCCTGTGACTCATTCATTCCATGACTGGAAGCCTGTATCTCCCACTCCTTTTTACCTTTTGCTCATCCCCTTACCCCCTTTCCCTCTGGCAGCCATTAGTTCAGTCTCTGTATTTATAGGTCTGATTCTGCTTTTTGTTTATTCTTTTTTTTTGATTCCACATATGAGTGAAATCATATGGTATTTGTCTTTCTCAATATGACTTATTTCACTTAGGATAATACCCTCTGGGTCCATCTGCATTACTCAAATGGCAAGATCTCATCCTTTTTTATGGTACATTGTGTTCTATTTTACATATATATACATATATGTATATAATATTTCTTATCCATACAGCTATAGATAGACACTTAGGTTGCTTCCATATCTTGGTTATTGTAAATAATTCTGCAGTAAACACAGGGTGCATATATCTTTTCGAATTAGTGTTTTTGTTTTCTTTGGGTAAATACCCAGTAGTGGAGTTATTGAATCATATGTATTTCTATTTTAATTTTTGAGGAACCTCCATACTGTTTTCCTAGTGGTTGTACCAATTTACATTCCCACTAACAGTGTATGTCAGTTCCTTTTTTTAGCACATCCTTGCCAACACTTCCTATTTCTTGCCTTTTTTATTTTAGTCATTTTGAAATGTGTAAGATGGTATCTTATTGTGGTTTATATTTGCATTTCCCTGATTATTAGTGATGTTGAGCATCTTTTCATGTGTCTGTTGGTTATCTGTAAGTCTTCCTGGGGGAAATGTCTATTCAAGTCATCTGACCATTTAATCCAATTAAAAATTGGATTATTTGGGGGGTTTTTTGGTGTTGAGTTGTAGAAGTTCTTTATTTATTTGGATATTAACCACAAATCAGATATATCATTTGCAAATATCTTCTCCCATTTAGTACATTACCTTTTTGTTTTGTTGATAGTTTCCTTTGCTGTGCATAAGCTTTTTATTTTGATGTAGTCTCGATAATTTATTTTTGCTTTCGTTTCCCTTGCCTCAGGAGACATATCTAAAAAAGGGTTGTTACAGCCAGTTTTAAAGAGATTACTGCCTGTATTCTGTTCTAGGATTTTTACATTTTCAAGTCTCATATTTAGGTCTTTAGTCCATTCTGTGTATTTTTGTGTATGGGGTAAGAAAGTGGTCCAGTTTCATTCTTTAAATATAGCTGTCTGGTTTTCCCAGCACCATTTATTAAAGAGATGGTCTTTTCCCCATTGTATATTGTGGCCCCCTTCATCATAGATTAATTGACCATATAAGTGTGGGTTTCTTTGTGGTCTCTCTGTTCTGTTCTATTCATCTCTATGCCCATTTTCATACCAGTACCACACAGTAAACTGTTTTGATTATTACAGTTTTGTAGTATATTTTGAAATCTGGAATTGCAATTCTTGTGTTCTTCTTTCTCAGATTGATTCAGCTATTTGAGGTCTTTTGTGGTTCCATACACATTTTAGTATTATTTTCTCTTTTTCTTTAAAAAAATGCTATTGGTATTTTGATAGGGATTGCATTGAAGATGGCACCTTAAGTGTGAAATCACAACTAAGATAATAGTAAAAGGATAGAGAATGATATACCCCTCTATGATTTATCAAAAAAGTCTGGAATTTACTTATCAAAAGACAAAGCAGATTTCAAAACAAGGAATAAATATGGCTGATTCATTGTAATAAAAGAGCCAATTCTTCAAGAAGGCATAGCACTCTTTATATTATGTGACAGAGTCATCTCTGTTAATCTGAGATCTCTTGTTTCCTGGTATTGTATCTAAGTTGTCAGCACTTATAGAGTACCAGTAAGTACTGTTACTGGGTTTAGGGCTGCTAACCTCCCATATTATCTATCCATCTAGGAACCTATACCTTATATGATGCCTGGTGCTCTTCCCATGCAGGTTGCTTTTGAGGGGAGGATCCCACTTTCTTATTTTCCTTAACAAAGGATTTCTTGGCACCACTTCTGTGCCATTCTTAGGGGCACAGGAATTACAGCACTCTGAAGCAAGAAGTTGGACAAAAATGGGTTTGTCTATGACCCTGTGCCCTGTTGATTTAAACCCACCATGTAATCATTTCCTCCTATGACTTGGTGCCTGTCATGGAAGCAGAGAGAAAGTCCCCCAGCTCCCAGAAATCATACATGTCTCCAAGGTTCTTCATGGGAAGCCACCCAAACAGTGCTCACCCATAATTATCATACTCTTCTCTTTATCTTCTAGAAGTCCTTTCTTACCTGGGGATTTTTTTTTTCTTTTGAGAGGGTGAGAGAGACAAGGAAATTTGTGCATGCATGCATGCATGTGTGTGTGTGTGTGTGTGTGCGTGCACACGTGTGTACTGTGCATGTGTTGAGACATAGTATATTTGTTCTCAAATGTTTTTTCTGTGCCTCACTGTTTCCCACTGCTCTCAAACATGAAGGCAGAATGTACATCCTTTTTTCTTTGCCTTCTCATGTATCTCATTCTACCTCAAGATAATGAGAACAAAATGGCCTGGTTTTTTTAGTAGAGATCAGATGCTAAAAAATAAAGTGTAAAAGGTCATGAGAAAAATGACAAAATAATGTAAAATATATGACTCAATTGGATAGATCTTCCCTATTTCCTTAACTGATGGCCATCACAAAATTAACTTTTTATCAGTGTGGTTTCACTATAGATATATTTTAAAAACCATTATAGGCATATAACTTGAGACCAAGAACATGATTTTATGGGACCTATATGGCATCAAAAGTTCCTCTAATCATCAGTATTGGCACAGGGATGCTGACTTGGAAACCACCTAGTGGTCTTGCTGAAAGCAATTAGCTGCCCCTCTTTCTACCATAACATTCTGAAAAATACTTTAACACAAGATCTTCAAAAGTTGGCAGACTACTGTAAGCCAAGTTATTCCAAAATAAGTATAAATGTATTTTAAAAGCTTTCAAATGCCTTTTTGCATTATTTTTTTAAGTGTGTAAATTAACTCCACATAAAATAAGAGATGGAAATATACCTAAAGGGTTAAATCACAGCACCTAAAGGGTTAAATCACCAAGTGAATGGTGTAGACCATGTTTCTCAAGCAGATGTCCAAGAAACCTTGAGCATCCACAATTTCTTTGAGAAACTTAGAATTTAATTTAGTAATTACAGTACTTGAATTTACTTCTGTGTCTGCAAATGCATTTCTTCCAGGTGAGGGTCAATTGATGGCACAGCTCACTGCATAAGTACACATTTCGTAGAAGTCCATATAGAGAAAACTAATGGCAGAATTGAGTCATGAAATGTATCATATCATCATGAAGACTCTAAAAGACTTTGAACCATAGCATGATTTCATCTTCATTGAGCCGTAAGCACATAAGGAGGATTTTTTTTTCCATTTGTGACTTCGGTAATCATTGGATTAGACACCCGTTTAATGCAGATTTCCACAACACCATCATCTTAACCTTTTTTCCAAGTGAACAAGTCAGCTTTATAGACAGATCAAGTGACATTCCATTAAAATTGATGTTTGAAGATTATTCATCATCAGAGTTTTGGTTAAGTATGAGGCTTGATTATCCTCAATTATCAAATTAAGTCTTGATGTTAATGATGCCAGTTTAGTTGTACGGAGTTAAGTGGGCATTCTCTGCATTGATATTACTAAAGTTAGAACACAAAAAGCAGGTTTAAGTTAAAACTAAGACTAATTTTTCCCCACGATAAACTCAAAATCAGAGGTCTAGTTCAGCAAAACAACATAATCCATCACATTGAATTCATATTGTCAAATTGTATCTTATTGGCTATGTAGTTTCAGTGATACAATTTCCTTCATACTAAAAACACAAGTATAAATATGTTACTGCACCTGAAGGGCTTGGTACAGTCCCTGGCATATGAAAAGCATTCAGTAAAGGTTAGCTATTATTATTTTGTGGACATTTATTTTAGTACATATTTATGGAAAATTATTAGTACATTGCATTTAGAATAGCACTGAGGTTCCCAATTTTTTTCTTTAAAAGGTCTCTAAACATTACTCAAGTGTAAGGAACATTAAGATAGAAAGTAACTGCCAGGAGTTCATTAGTGATCGGGGGGACTTCCTGGAAGATATCAGAAAAGCTGCCTTGTTATTATGACAAAAACTTAAAATTGAGGCATAGAAAAATGAAGTGACTTATTCAAACCTATTCATCAGGGCAGTAGAAGAGCCACTTATATTTTTAGTTCCCGGTCTTTGGTGGGACTAAGAGTCTTTTCTTTCTCTCTTGTCACTGAAGCCCAAGAATCTTTGTACTTATTATTCTTTTGTCTTTACATAGTTTTTTGGAAGTAAATAACAGTTGATTATATTTGGCAAACAGTACTTTTTACTGTATTTTTATATAATAACTTTTTTTCACTTTGCTTTGGAAATTGACAATTATGGTGACATTGAATGAAGGTTAGAGGTGACATTAATTATCGGGGTAACCTAGATATTTACATGAATGCCAGTTTTGATGAAGCATCAAACTCTTATTTGACATACACATTATCTCAATTGTGAACACGAAAACCACGTTGCTGTGGAAATGCTGACAGAATAGCTCTCAATCTGCTCGCCAAACACACACACACACACACACACACACACACACACACACACACACAAAACCAGCATTATTTTAAACTACGAAGTATACCACACCTATTTAAAAACTACATAAACACCACATTTTAAAGGAAATCTATGTATGTACTTGAGAAATTACACATAAAATATAAGTTGTGGGGTACAATCATAGTGGTTGGAGGTCTCCATTTAAAAACCATAACATAGCAAAGACTGGCTACAAAAACTGAAAAGATCTGCCTCTCAACAACAAAGAAGTAAGGTGAAATGAAAGAGGCACAAAAGTAGTGATTGCTGAATCTTCCCTTTCTGAGCTATTTAGCAAGATATCAGAGAGGGCGTTCCATGTGCAAGATGCATTAATTAGGAATGGAACCCTTAAAAGATATAGATAGATATATATACGTGTGTGTTTACATGTATGTGTGTATATGTACATATACATGTGTATATAGAGATAACGTGCACGCACATATATGCATATATGTGCATATGTATCTATAAAGGTATGTACATATATCTATGTGTATGTATATGGCAAATCTGGTCCTCCCTTAGGAGCTAAAAATCTACATACAAAAATGAAATTGATACATGAAGCAAAAATAAACAATTAAAAATGAGGTATTACTGCAAACTGTTCCTAAGCCCTCCAGCCTTCTGGGTCACAATCTTTACAGTTTTCATCTTCTGTGTACTTACTCATTATCTTGTCTGCTTGTTTTATGTTACTGGGAAAGTTACATACTAAAATTTTCCACTGTATTTATGGATTAGTTTATTTCTATTTTAAGATTCATTCCAATTTCAGGGATGTGAAAAAATATGTGACTTAGAATCAATGAAATATGGTGTAATATCACACATCTGGACATATGAGTAGTGTGTACATTGTTAAGCCCAATAGAATAATAAAAGAATTTGTATACATTCTGGGCAATGGCTAGAATGGAAAAATGCTGGAATGTCTAGGGTTGGATTGGGTTTTTTTGGCGGTTGGAAGGATAGAAAAGAACCTCAAGTTTACTTTATTCCTTGAGCCAAGAGCAAATTCTAACCAGCATATTCACTGCTTCCTCAACTGGAGGTCTCACCCTCTGCTCCTTTTCTAGGGGATGGAACTCTCAACCTGTTGGTTCCATGGGCATAGGTGTAGGTGGCCCTATCAGTTACCTTAGAAACACATACAGAATTGTGTGTTCATATAAATATGGGCATTTATCTGGAGAGAAGTCCCACCCTCTCACTAGATTATTAGAACTCTGTCTTCCAAAAGTAAGGACCATTGCTCTGGAACCAATGAAACTTCAGACAGCATACACTCTGATCCAGATAAAAGAGGATAAGGACGTGCACAAAAAGGCACAAAAGCCCAAGGCCCATTCCCTCTTCCCTGAAATGCCCCTCGTTCCCCCAAAAGCCAGTCCAACTCTTCTAGATGTCTTTAGACATTGTCTGCAAAGCAGGAGTGAAAAGAAGAAAGAACATCAACAGCCCCATTCTGTCCTACACTGAGGCATTAACTTCCTACCATTAAAAAAACAACTTATGAGTATTATACCTTTAGATTTCTGCTGTAACTTTGGCTCTTTACCAAATCCATCTCCCCTCTATGCCCCTGGTTCTTTCCTGAGGACAAAGTGAGTGACATAGTAAATAGGGCCATCACTCAAAAAAGAAGCTGTCCTGCTTCTCAGGGGCCCCTGACTGAGCATGGACTCCATGCACTGTGATGTATGCATTCCACACACCAGCTGTTCTGCAGCTTATAGCCCATATAGGAGTCCTGTGATTCAAGAGTGTTTTTTGATCCTGGATACATTTCTGCTATGGCAACAGTCCTAAAGACATGGCTTAAGGCTTATCCTGGGCTGTGACCTCATACTTTTTTCCACATTTTATTTATAAACATTTCAGGATGACAGTTGACAACAAGGTCGTGCACAGGAGGGAGACCGTTGTGCAGAAAGACTCAGAAACAGGAAAGACTAATTAAAGTTCAGTGGTCTTTCCCAGGTGCATATCTTCTGGACCTCAGGCATAAAAAGCTGGATTAGTTGACTCCTTTCCCCAAAGAAATCAAGGAAAACAAATGTGCCAAAGATATCACAAGGCTTAGTAGAAGTCAGAAAAGAAAAAGCCTTTTCTCTGATAGGGTCATGCAGAAATCAAATTTTAAAAATCACCAATGTAAGGATATTTTTTTAACCCAACAAATGTGGAAATATCAGATAGCTTTTTCGATGTAGGTGAGGGGAAGTCTGAGGTGCGATTTCAGGTCATGGTTCTTAGATTTTAAAAACAGCCTCAAAGAAGAGGTAGTCTTTTTTTTTTTTTTTAAAGTTTCGTGTTATTAGTCAGTGAGGATGTGATGTATGGAGCTACAGCAATCATAATGTGATGATGAAGAAAACTAGTTGACACAAAGATGGCAGAGCAGAAAGACAGAAAGAAACTCAGTCTATTTGAACCACTGACTAAACCAGCACTAACTTCTCTGTCTTGTCATATGAAATTACACGGTTTGTTTGTTGTTGGTTGGTCGGTTGGTTGGTTTTTGTTAAAGTCAATTCAGTTAGACTTTTTACTAAGAGGGACTAAAAACTTCCAAAAGGATTCAGTCATACTGTGCAATTAATGTCCAAAGGGTTGTACCCATTCTTCTACCATCAGTGTGTTGATTGATCAGTTTCACTGCAACCTCAGTTGAAGTTGTGAACAACCTCAGCAGTATCCGTGGGTGTGTGTACACATATATTGATGGGGTATATGTGTTTGAGTTTTGCTAAATTAAGTTGGCTAAATTTAAAATATTACCCCTTTATTATTTTTTACTGATCCTAAAGTAAATCGGGCTGAAAAATACGACTTCAATTTCAAACGTATTCTCTCCCTGCTGCTACCCTAGATCCTTATTCCACCTTTGTGAATATGCCCCACCCATTTAGGTGCCCACACCTGAAACTTGGTATCCCCTTTATGTCTCTATATCTCCAATTTAATCAGATTCCATTTCTTTCTTTCTTTTTTTCTTTCTCCCTTCCTTCCTTCCTTCCTTCCTTTCTTTTTCTTTCTTTCTTTCCTTCCTTCCTTCCTTCCTTCCTTCCTTCCTTCCTTCCTTCCTTCCTTCCTTTTTCTTTCTTTCTCTTTCTTTCTTTCTTTCTTTCTTTCTTTCTTTCTCTTCCTTCCTTCCTTCCTTCCTTCCTTTTTCTTTCTCTTTCTTCCTTCCTTCCTTCCTTCCTTCCTTCCTTCCTTCCTTCCTTTCTTTTTCTTTCTTTCTTCCTTCCTTCCTTCCTAGTTCCTTTTTCTTTCTTTCTCTTTCTTTCTTTCTTTCTTTCTCTTTCTTTCTCCCTTCCTTTCTTTCTTTCTTTCTTTCTTTCTTTCTTTCTTTCTTTCTTTCTCTTTCTTTCTCCCTTCCTTCCTTCCTTTCTTTTTCTTTCTTTCTTTCTTTCTTTCTTTCTTTCTTTCTTTCTTTCTCTTTCTTTCTCCCTTCCTTCCTTTCTTTTTCTTTCTTTCTCTTTCTTTCTTTCTTTCTTTCTTTCTTTCTTTCTTTCTTTCTTTCTCCCTTCCTTTCTTTCTCTTTCTTTCTTTCTTTCTTTCTTTCTCTTTCTTTCTTTCTTTCTTTCTTTCTTTCTTTCTTTCTTTCTCCCTTCCTTTCTTTCTCTTTCTTTCTTTCTTTCTTTCTTTCTTCCTTCCTTCCTTCCTTCCTTCCTTCCTTCCTTCCTTCCTTTTTCTTTCTTTTTCTTTCTTCCTTCCTTCCTTCCTTCCTTCCTTCCTTCCTTCCTTTTTCTTTCTTTCTTTCTTCCTTCCTTCCTTCCTTCCTTCCTTCCTTCCTTCCTTTCTTTTTCTTCCTTCCTTCCTTCCTTCCTTCCTTCCTTCCTTCCTTCCTTTTTCTTTCTGTTTCTTTCTTTCTTTCTTTCTTTCTTTCTTCCTTCCTTCCTTCCTTCCTTCCTTCCTTTTTCTTTCTTTCTTCCTTCCTTCCTTCCTTCCTTCCTTCCTTTTTCTTTCTTTCTCTTTCTTTTCTTTCTTTCTTTCTTTCTTCCTTCCTTCCTTCCTTCCTTCCTTCCTTCCTTCCTTCCTTCCTTCCTTCCTTTTTCTTTCTTTTTCTTTCTTCCTTCCTTCCTTCCTTCCTTCCTTCCTTCCTTCCTTCCTTTCTTTTTCTTTCTTCCTTCCTTCCTTCCTTCCTTCCTTCCTTCCTTCCTTCCTTCCTTTTTCTTTCTTTCTCTTTCTTTCTTTCTTTCTTTCCTTCCTTCTTTCCTTCCTTCCTTCTTTCTTTCCTACATGCACAATACCTCATCTCATTCACTCATTTTTTTTCTTCTGAAGTCCTAGAACAGTGTCCTAACTGTTGGACACTAACTGTTGAAAGAAAGAAAGTTGGATGGCTTCTCTGGTGGTTGATAAATGTCCGGTTTGTGAAAGTTAAGATGAAGGTAGGGAGTTTGGGTTAGATGCTTCTGACCCTCCAGCCCATTTGTAGCTCTTGAAGGAGGCAAACCGGTTAGACTGGTGTCGGGTCGCTTTCCCAATTATAGCTTCCTTCTTCTCATGAGTTCTTTGATTCCACAGTGTGGCATGTGTCTTCCCCCCATCTCTGATCTTCTGAATGCCCAGTGTCTCGTTTCTCAGGAAGTAATCTGATATCTGCACAATCGTCATCGTAATAATGCTGCTGATGATGAAAGCTAACAGTTATTGAATGTTTACTACATCCTCTTTAAATGTTTGCCATGGGTAGTAGAATAAAGACCATGTCCTCTTGTGAAGCAATCTTAAGGGAGAGTGGTGCATGCCTTCCTGCCATATAGGTGACTCCCCCCACTGCTTGCATGCGGGCTGCCCAGTTTAAGATTTTTAAGCTGTCTCCTGCGGTGATCAGGACAGAAAGGCTGGTTTGTTCCTTCTCTGACTAGCCCCAGCCCACTGCCCTGAGAACCCCCATTTAACTCTTCCTCCCACCGCCACCCAATCCCCCACCCTGTGCAACTCTGATGCAATGAAAGGGGAACCAGGCTAGGAGTTAGAAGACCTTGGTCTTTCTTTAATAGCTGGGTTACCTTAGGAAATCATTTTATCTTGCTGAGCCACGGTTTCCGCATTTTTATTTAAGTTTATTTATTTTGAGACAGAGAGAGAGAGAGGGAACATGGGCAGGGGAGAGGCAGAGAGAGAGAGAATCCCAAGCAGGCTCTGCACTGTCATCACCGACCCTGACTTGGAGCCTGAACTCATGAACTGCAAGATTATGACCTGAGCCAAAACCAAGAATCAGACACTTAACCAACTGAGCCACCTAGGCACCCCCATTTCCACATCTTTAACTGAGAGTGACAATTATTTCTGCCTCACAAGTCGTCTCCTCCAGGGTGTCTTCCCTAACCCTATCACCTAAGGAGAGAATTATCCTCTCCGTCATTTTAGTACCTATCTACCTGGTTTAGACCCCTGTGTGTCACACTTTATTGTAATTGTCTGTTAAACTGTCTGCACCATCTATGACATTGTTCAAGCCTCAAGATCAAGGACTGTGTCATAGTTGTCTTTGGGTTTCCTATCCCTAGAACATCGGTTGACCTGAATTTCCACAAATGTTCCCTGCCTTTCCCTTGAATTTCCCATTTGTGGAGATTCCTTTTGTCTTCAGATCCACCCATGATATCTGTTTGGATCTACAACCACCTGAGGAAAACTGATGGAGTGACACACTAGGGATCCCAGCTATCCTAAACCAGGAGACCAACAAATTGTCTCTGGTCATGGTATTCAACCTGGGTCCCATCAAAAATACTAAACAGGCCATGCTGTGTCTAATGCTAATGAAGAAACAAGGACTTCTGCTGACGGTCTGGCCAAAACACGTATGATGTAATTCAAGATGTTTTGATTTCTAAAGCAGAACTTGGACAGGGGAGTGGACTGTGGGTTGTTTTCCAGTGGAGTGACTTTAAGTGGTGGAGTCAATGGAGACACACTATTGAGGGATGTCCAAGCCTGTAGGATTTGTGGTGATGGCTGATTCTTTGGATATTATTCCTTCCCATCTTCTTCCCAATCCCATGCTCTATTATAGGTCAGGGTGTCCAGAGACTTGTTTGAGCTGAATACTGTTTGGAATTTCAGAACAACCATGCACTTCTTTAATGATTAAGTTTATCCCCTTCTATAAGGATACTACTCATTGGGATAATTTCACCTCAGAGTGTGAGAAAATGGAGCCCTCAGTGTGTGTACTTCCTACCATCAAAGAGAAGAGGCAAGGGAGAAGACAGTCTAAGTGTGAGCAAGAGGAATTACTCCCACAGATGTGCCCTTTGACTCCCATTTCCTGCTCCTGGCCAACCCTTTGGAGATTATTTTCAGGGAGATCTCCCTCTTCCTGTGAGGCCAGAGACTTTTCTAGTTATAAGGCTGCTGTGTGTGACATGTCTGGGCAGGCATGCAGCAAAACCACAGAGAAACAAGGGATTAAAGAAATAAAGCTGAGCAAACTCAAAAACGTCGTCTGCAGAACTTCTCTCGAGCTTGAGGTAAACATCTCCACCCACCCTCCTCCTTCTGCAATTTCACAGTTTATTTTTCACTGCATTCAACTTGCGGCTACAGAGAAAGGGAAGCAAATTGTCCTGTAGGAGTGGTTTTCCCAAGGAGCACAGCTCTCTAAGTTCAGGAATGACAGACAGAAAATGCCCCCTCCAGAGTGAGAAGATGCCCGAAGGCAAGCAAGAGATGGCCTCAGTCACTGGAGGGTGAGCTCACTTCCCCCCTTCTCCCAGTGAGCACGGCCTGCCTTCAAACCTGGGCCCTGTGTTCTTTTCCTCTGGACACTGGCCCATCCGAAGTCACAGAGTGGACAGCGCTGCCCCCTTTTCCGGACACATCAGGCTCACAAGCAGATTTCCTCCAAAGATTACCATCCTCTTGCCCTTACTGACAATGAGCAGTATCTGAACGATGCTTCTATCGGCCAAGATCCGAGGGCCATCTTTACGAGGCAAAGGCCCATAAGTCCTCACAGACGATCCCCAGCCTTGGCAAATGCAGCAGCCTCATCCAGATTCCAGCAAAGAGGAGTTGGCAGGGCATGAAGAAGGGCAGAAGGTAATTGAGGAGCTGGGGCTAGTTTTAAGGCAGGACAGAGCCCCGCTCCACGAGCCGAGCCGGAAGGAATTCGCTGTGTGCGCCAGATGTCATAAAGAGCTGCTGAGCTCGCTGAGCTTTCCAGTGCTCGGGAGCAAATCAATCAGATGAAGTGTGGCTGCCGCTCGGCTGCAGACCGTGAGCTAATGCGGGCCCTGCCCCGGCGAGCCAGCGCCACGGGCACTGGAGCCCGCAGTGGGGGACGGTGAGGCCGGCCCAGCGAGTGCCCGCTGCCTGATGCCAGGAGGGAGAGACAAAAGGGGCTCTTCTTTAACTCTGCAAATAGCCCCTGAGTGAATAGGGCCTTCAACAGCTGTGGTTTCACTCTCCTCACCGCTGGGCGAGCTGGGGGTGCTAATTGTGGAGCTGGAGAGCTGTTAAAATCAGACCAGGCCTGTTAAAGGAGACGAGTGACAACACTTAGACCCGCACGTGTGGTTGGGCTGCACGAAAACTTTATGTCAGAAGAAGTGGAAAGAAAGCAAAGAAGCCATGAGAGAAGGAAGGTAGTTGGTTGGCTGTTCCCCCATCTGTGTGACCTCAGCAACGTGTCCATGTTGTTGTGGTTGTTGTTTTTTCATGTCGATTTATTTTTGAGAGAGACAGAGACAGAGACAGAGACAGAGTGTGAGCGGGGGAGGGGTAGAGAGAGAGGGAGACACAGAATCCGAAGCAGGCTCCAGGTCTGAGCTGTCAGCACAGAGCCCGACGCGGGGCTCGAACTCACGAACGGCGGGATCATGCCCTGAGCCGAAAGCAGGAGTCAGATGCTTAACCGACTGAGCTGAGTGGCCCTCCGTATTGTTCTAGCCCCTACCACACAATGATAAGGTCATAAAAAGAATCTCATTTATTGAGATTTTACCATGTGCAGGCACTAATATGGGGGTTTAACATACATCATTTCATTCAATCCAGACTCAGAGAGGTTATGTGACTTTCCCAAAGATAAAAAGAAGTGCGTGCATGTGCTTGCGTGATTGTGCCACACGCGCATACACATTACTACTGAATGGCAATCAGGCTTCAAATCCAGTTCTCCCTGACTTCAGAGCCAAAACCTTACCCATTATGCCACACAGTCTCTCAGTTTCAAAGCAGGTCTTTGTAAGAATTTGTGAATTAATAAACTATGGCACTGATGGTCAAGAAATAAAATTTACCAAAGTCACCCAGTTTGGAAATTAAACAGAGAATATTCCCTGGGAGCCAAAGAGAGGGACATACATTGGACATATGGTCACAGATTGAAGTTTTCCGTTTTCTCTCCCTATAATAGCCCTGGCAGACAGCTAATAAGGGAAACATATTGCAGGAGGAATCTTCTCCTCTCTCAAATCACGTGGTACAGATTTCTGGTAGCAGCAGAAGAGTTTGCTGAAAACAAATAATAATCTGACAATAGGTAAATTCTGCCCCTCTCATCCCAGTGAGATAAATATACCAAAAGGTTTAGGAGTTTATCCTTTTGAGAACTGAGCCTGTTTAAGGAAAAATTGCAGAGGGGGGCATGAAGACAATGAACTATCTTCTTCTGAAACATGTGAGTTCATCAGATGCCACAATTCTCCCTCCATGCTCAGATTGTTCACTTGATGGGATCATTTGAGATTGTTTTGGAAAGATAGATGATCATTCCTACCATCTGTATGAGGGTAGACAGGCCACTATTACATCTTCATAAAACTTCCAACAAGAAAATATCCGAGCTAGCCTAAGCAAAGGAAATTACCTTTGAATGTAAACAATGGGAAAACCATTCGTGACAATAGAAAAACTCCAGGCCCCTGCAATCCGTTTGCCCCTCCATTTTCTTTAATTTACATCAGGGTAAAAAGGTAAAAAGATGGAAAGCACAACTCCTTTGAGTAGTATCGAATCTGCAATACCTCTTTACAAGCTGTCTAACCAGTGGTGAGTTCAGACATTTCAGCCTCTTTGGTATTCCTCGCCGAGGAAAGACCAGAACAGGCCGCTGTTCTTGCTTGATTCCGTTGAATCTACATGCTAACTCTGCTGCTGAGAAATTAGCAGGCATCATATGAACACCTCTCCCTGACTATTCTGTTCTTCTGTAGGCAGTTTCTTCTTTGAACCAGCGCCCTGTGAGTGCTTCTGTAGTGTTTAGCAAGGCATCTAAAACATCATTCGGAAGCATCAAAGGGTGTGTATAATTTTACTTGCAAAAAGTGAATTTGAACATATTCTAAGTTAAGTTTTAAAATATCACTCTCTCTGTCTCTCAAAAAGTTAAGCTAAGTTACCATATAACCTAGCATTTCCACTCAAAGGTACGTGCCCAAGAGAAGTGACAACAGATGTTCGCACAAAAACTCGTACACAAATAGTTATGGCAGCATTATTTACAATAGCCCCGGAGTGGAAGCAACCCAAATGTCCATAACAGATGAATGGATAAACAAAGTGTGATATGTCCATACAACAGACTACTATTCAGTAATAAAAAAGAATAAAGTACTGATAAATGCTCAGCGTGAATGAACCTTGAAAACATTATGCCAAGTCCAACAAGCTGGACACAAAAGGCCATATACTGTATCATTTCATTTATATGACATATCCAGAATTGGCAAAACTATAGAGATAGACAGTCGATTAGTGGTTGCCTGGGGCTGGAGGGGTTGGGGAGTGACTACCAGTGGGTCCTGGATTTCTTTTAACGGGTGATGTATATGTCAGTGGTGTGGTGACAGTTGCACAATTTGTGAATATATTAAAAATTACTGAGCTGTGCACGTCAAAAGGGTAAATTTGGTGGTAGGTGAATAATATCTCAATTTTTAAATAGTTGGTGGAAAAAAAGATAAAAATATCACCCACATCATAGAGATTTACATGGAACATACACGCCTGTGAGCCACAACGAAGCACAGCCCTTGACCATGGGACTTATATCCTCCACTCACATCCCTCAATGCGACGGTGTTAAGAACCTTAACTGAGGTTAAGAACGTAATCTCTGAAGCCAGATTGCATGGGTTCAAACCCTGGAGCTGGTACCTGCCAGCTGTGTGAGCAAAATCTTAACTTCCTTGTAGTTTGGCTTCCTTGACTGCAAAATGGAGACTCTAATCATAGCAGACTGGCGGAGTTAATTAAGTTAGCTAATACACGAATAGTGCGGTTTTATCTATCTCCGTCATCTCCAATGTCACCAGGGAAACTATGTGGTGACCTATTTTCTAGAGTGCTTGCAACCTTGATTACACAGTCAGCATTTGCTTCTTGATCACACATTATTGATGGTACGTAGTTAATTTTATTTAGGAACCATGTAACAAATGCATTGAATAGTGCAAAATATTGGAATAGTGCAAATGCATTGAATAGTGCAAAAAAAAATATTTTATTTTATTTATGTACCATATAACCTAGTTACGAAGTATTTGAAAGTAAGAACCTACATCCATCCTTCATCCTTTCCACTTGTTTTTTCATTCCCCAGCATCCAGCCCAGCACCAGCTCGTGGTCAGCCCTTCGTAGGTACTGGCTTACTGTTTCCCCAGGGCCTGGGTCACTGGCTGCTTTCTCGTAGGACTGGTATTATGGTATGAGGTGTAGTCCCACCACAGACCACTAAAAGATCGCTAATCTGACTATAGAATGAATTACAGGAATTTATATTACCCTGGTAGCCACATCTTGGGAGTACACCTTAACTTCTGCCCCCAAGGTGCTATAGCTGAAGTTTCTACACTGTTCTGGGTCTAAAGAGCTGCTTAATGGTGCCTAGAGACTGTGGATCATGGAGCTGGCTACATTAGTTATTATTTGGGAGCTGAAGTTTCTTCAGTGTCACCAAGGCCCGCAGCTGGGAACAACAATGTAAACTGGAGAATAACAAACCCAGCGTTGGGCAAAAGCTCGCAGGAGAAACGTCCAAGCAAGACCAAGAAACGCGCATGCATGTGTGCACAGAGCGGTCCCTAACGCGATCCTGGAGACTCAACTGTTCAACAGCTGTCCTTCTTTCAGTCTCTTGGCCAAGATGGGCTTTAAACATCAACACAGCCTTTAAAGGATTGGTGAATACTTTCTAAAAGACAAAACTTTTTGGTTTTAACTGCATTCCAAGAGACTCCGATGGTTTCCGCAACTCTGTTTTCTTCGTTAGGGTATCGTGCTTGTTAGTCTTTCTCTCCTTGCTCATTTTATTTTTTTAATATTTAAAAATGTTTTTATCTATTTTTGAGAGAGAGAGAGAGATTGTGTGTGAGCAAGGTAGGGGCGGAGAGCGGGGGGACAGAAGATGCGAAGCAGGCTCTGTGCCGACAGTGCTGAGCCCAACGTGGGGCTCGAACTCACCAACTGTGAGATCATGACCTGAGCTGAAGTTGGTTGCTCAACCGACTGAGCCACCCAGGTGCCTCTTCTTGCTCATTTTATTATCAAATTCAATTCAGATGTCATTTCCTGTTTATTGTAGAACATAAAGGGATGCTTGGGAAATACCATGATCAGGTATTTTGTGATAGTTCTTCAATGTCTTGGTGAGTCCTTAAGACTGACTGCTGGTGGGGTCTTCCCCAGCCCATTTACACTCCAAAAATGTCCTGAAATGTCCCTGCTCCCAAGAGCAGACAGCTTATGAGAAAGTTTTCTGAAGGGCAAAACCCAAGACCATAAGATGTACACATTTAGAATTCCTCTCTTTAAATTGTGTTTGGAATGCTTTGGAGATACTCTTGCTTACCTTTTTGTCCTAGACTCTGAATTCTCTATGGGTGAAAACTGCCACAGTACATGGAGGATGACTGGGTTGTGGGAGGTGCTGACTTGAAGAAAACTGGGCCAATGAGGAGATGGTCCCCGGATGTGTTCTGTGATCTTCATGGAAAAGTCTGTAAGGGATCATGAAGGGATTTCTCTCTCCACTACTATAAGACAGTGGTGCTTCTTCAGTTTTCTGGCCCTAATTAGCAATAACTAATTAGTGCTCAACCACCTTGGTGGGTATTGGGAGAGAAGAAACTGAACTAGACAATGAAATGGTTGTCAACCGCCCCCTCCCCATGCCTTGGGCCCTGGAAGAGTAGGAATGGGATTATGTCCAAAGTTTTCCCTGGCTTCCTGCTGCTCCCTGTGAACCACTGTTCCTACTTCCTGTATGGCAGCTTTGGTACAAGTCCTACTATCTCATTCAAGTCTATAATCAAGTTCTGGAGGGGAAAAACATGGCTTTAATATTTCTCTCTATTTGCTCTCATGTCAAGCCAGGAGCACTGAAGCACCAGCACTCCTCAGGAAAACATCCTTTTGCCTCATAACCGAGAGCACATTTGGTATGCTAGCCTTCTCCTCCTTGTTTGTTTTCAGGGTAGTGATAAAAGGATGGAAAAAGCATCAGGGAAAATCAGTAAATTTCGGTAATATTTCAATACATCTGCAAAGGGCAAACAGTTTAGAGTTTCTCCTGCCCTGTCTGAAGTTGGAAACTCTCACCACAGTGGGAAGCACAGCTATTTTGACTTGGCAAAGCAAACCAAACAGCACGCACCTGCAACTGTACGTCTCTGACGTGAATAGCTGTGGCCAGAGGGTCAGTCTGTTCTCAGTTTTTCATCCAGAAACCACATTCTGCAAATGGAGAGAAAACCACTGTTGGATTAAAGGAAATCCTTGCCATGGAGACTAAGCATACAACTTTAATTAACTCATCATTTTCTAATTAGCATCCCCCGAGCCCTGTGCATGGGCAGCTTATGTTGCAGAATGTGCCATCAAATTTTTCCAAACAGTTCCATAAAATAAAGTTTTGCTTTTGTAAACATTTATTTCAGAAAGTTTGGAAAACACAGAAAAAATTTTTAAAGAGCTGAAAACCCCAAAACTCATCATTCATATCAAGTCATCTAATCTTTGGTGTATTTTTTTTCAGTCTTTATATATGTTTTACATTTTGTATTTTATACGTGGTGGAGACTGTATCATCTATAGAAGTTCTGGCCTTTTATTTAATATTTTATATTAAGCATTTTATTCTTTAGTACAAATGTCATAAACATCACTGTTAATATCTGCATAGTATGCTGAATACAGGTGTTATAATTTATTATTCCATTATTGTTGAATGATTCCATATTTTCCAAAATTATCTCAAAATTTTGCTATCATAAAAATGCTGCCGGGGCGCCTGGGTGGCTCAGTCAGTTGAGTGTCCGACTTCAGCTCAGGTCATGATCTCATAGTCCATGGGTTCGAGCCCCGCATTGGGCTCTGTGCTGACAGCTCAGAGCCTGGAGTCTGCTTCAGATTCTGTGTCTCCCTCTCTCTCTGCCCCTCCCCTGATCATGCTCTGTCTCTCTGTCTCAAAAATAAATAAAAACATTAAAAAATTTTTTTAAATGCTGCCATGAATTCATTGTGTATACAGCTTTGATATCTGTATTAAGAATTATTTTCTTAAGAAGGATTCTCAGAAGGAAATTCTAATGTGGGAACTCATATATTAGCTTCTGATGCAAAATACAAAATTGATTTCTAAAATTTGCACTCTGCTATCTAGAATGAAATAGTGCTTTAATTAATAAATAACCCCTTGACTCTTACCTAACTGGGCAGAGGGAGAGAGAGAGAGAGAGAAAATCTCAAGCAGGCTCTATGCTCAGCCCAGAGCCAGATGCAGAGCTCAATGCCATGACCCTGGAATCATGACCTGAGGTGAAATCAAGAGTAGGACATTCAACCAACGGAGCCACACGGATGTTCCTATAAATGATCTCTTTTAGTTCTTTGCCTATTTTTATTTTAGGATCTGTTTTCTTATCAGTTTATATGAGCTCTTTTTATTTACATAAAATATCAACCTCTCGCTCGGCATGTTTGCTGGAAATAATATTTCTACTTTATTGCTTTTCTGTCCATTTTAGTTATGTTTTGAGATGCAGAAATATAATATTTTAGTAGTCATATTATTGATCTTTTCCTTGGTGATTTTTTTTCTACTGATCAAATACTTAGAAATTTCTCACTCAGAAATTTTATAAGTATTCATCTCTATTTTCTTTTAGATTTTCTATGTTTTGAAAATTTTCATCTCCTTAATCTATCTGAAATTTATTTAAAAAAATTTTTTTTAACATTTATTTATTTTTGAGACAGAGAGAGACAGAGCATGAACGGGGGAGGGGCAGAGAGAGAGGGAGACACAGAATCAGAAGCAGGCTCCAGGCTCTGAGCCATCAGCCCAGAGCCTGACGCGGGGCTCGAACTCACGGACCGCAAGATTGTGACCTGAGCCAAAGTCAGACACTTAACCGACTGAGCCACCCAGGCGCCCCTATCTGAAATTTATTTTAATGGATAGTGGACAATATAAATAAACTAGATCTCACATTACCTGTCCTGAAAATATCTAACCAAATTCCACATTACTTATCAAGTTAATACATCTCTTTTTCTCTGGATGTACCATTATCCTTATGAAACTAGTGCTCTATCAAGGTTTTTTTTTTTTTTTTTTTTACCCAGTTTCTATTTTGTTTTGTTAGTGTGCTTATAATTTTTTTTAAATGCTATGTTTTATAGTTACATAATTTTGTAATATACTTCAGACTCTGGTGGGGGTAAGTTCTTACATTTGTCAAAAATTTCTCAACTGGCACCTGGGTGGCTCATCCAGTTAAACGTCTAACTTGATTTTGGCTCAGATCATGATCTCGTGTGTCATGGGATCAAGTTCCACATCAGGCTCCGTGCTATGCATGGAGCCTGCTTGAGATTCTCTCTCTCCTCTCTCTGCTCCTCCCCGTGCGCTCTCTCTCTCAAAATAAATAAACAAACATTAAAAAATGTTCTTAACTGTTATACCTGTTTATATTCCAGGTAAACTTTGGAATTAGCCTGTTCCCAAAATTCCTGATTTTAATCATTGTTTTAATTATTTTTTAATTATGACTGTATTCAACTGAAGAGTTTCATGTGGACTAATTTCCTCATCAAAAAACACGGTGGCTCACAGCGCATATTCCTTTTTTCAGAAACATTATCACCTTGGATTACTTATTGTTTTTAAATGCATAGGTGGTTGACTATTCTCATTTTTTTAAATGCAATGAAATGGGAAAACTTCATGCCAGTCCCTTCCTCTCTGGAAGGTTATTTGGGTCAGTTTAAAAATTTTACTATAATAAAAAACCGTGATGCCAAAATAAATCTGTGATGATATCTTTGCACTTATTTGCAAGTATTTCTCTGGGATAACCTCCTAGAGTGTTGGTGAAATGGAATTCATAATTTTAATTTTGATAGTTTCTGCCAAATTGTCCTTGAATAAGACTATGCCAACTTATGCTCCTATTAACAGTGAATAAGAAATTCTGTTTTCTCACACTGGATGTTACGGAAATTTAAAATATTTGCCAGTCTGGTGAAAAATACAATCTCAGTGTTGTTTTAATTCATATTTCCCTAATTACTAGGGAAGTGGAACATATTTTCTGATGTATGTGACCATTTGCACTTCTTTTTTTTTTGAATTGCCTCTTCAACTTCATTTTTAATTTTAAGTTGTGCTTATTTTATTTATCTCTTTATATATTGCATATATTAAGCCTTCATCTGTTACATATTTTGCAGATATTTTCTCTTAATCTCTTCCTTGTCTTTTAATATTGTTTTACCATCTTTCTCAGTAGAGGAGTTATTCATTTTCATATGGTGAAATCTGTCATAATTTTAATTTTTGTTTTCTGATTTTCCTCCAGGTTTTCCTTTTTTTTGTTTTTTTAAGTTTATTTATTTATTTTGAGAGAGAGAGAGAGAGCACAAGTAAGGGAGGGGCAGAAAGAAAGGGAGAGAGAGAATCCCAAGCAGGCTCCATGCTGTAAGCATGGAGCCCAACTTGGGGGTCAAATCCATGAACTGTGAGATCATGACCTGAGCCAAAATCAAGAGTCAGAGGCTTAACCGACTGAGCTACCCAGGTGCCCCCCCCAGTTCTCTATTTCATAATTTTATAGGTTAAAAATGTTTTAACATTTAATCTATGTATAACCCAACTTTTATTTTATGTATTTATTTATTTTTTAATTTTTTTTAACATTTATTCATTTTTGAGAGTGAGAGAGACAGAGCATGAGCAGGGGGAGGGGCAGAGAGAGAGGGAGACACAGAATCCAAAGCAGGCTCCAGGCTCTGAGCTGTCAGCACAGGGCCCGACGTGGGGCTTGAACTCATGGACTGTGAGATCATGACCTGAGCTGAAGTCGGCTGCTTAACCGACTGGGCCACCCAGGCGCCTCAAACATAGCTTTTATATGTGGTGTGAGGAAGAAGTCTAGGTTTATTTATTCTTTCTGAGTATCCATTTGTCTCAGTTCCAGTAAGTGAGTAGTGTGTCCCCCTTAGGAAGTGTCTCCATTACCACGTGCTAAAAATCATGCATGCGCGTGTATGTATAACACATACATATTCTTAGACTTTATTTTCTCCAAGATCTTTTTGTCTATTCTTGTATTAATGTGACATAGTGTTAATTATCAAGTTAATCATTAAAATAGTTACTTATAATAATCAAAATGATTATAATAGAAATAAGTATAATTTAAAACTGTAAGGTAATATTAATTACTGTATATAATATTTTGATAACTTATGAGAAATGCCTCTTTTAACTGTTAGTTTTTGAAAATTTCACACCCAATCTTGTACTTTCTCTCCCAAATTAGATTGTAGGACTCCTTTACAACTAGTTTTTGGGGCGATTTTGATTGGGGTTATTTTGGACTTTCATGTTAATGTGAGGAAAATTGATCTCTTTATAATACTGTGTCTTCCAGTCAAGACACATAGGATGACTGTTCCTTCACTCTGGCCATTTTCATGTTCCTGCAATAAGGGTTTATACTTCTCTTTATATAGCTCTGCGTACTTCTTATTAGATTTATTTCTAGGTATTTTAAAGTTCTGTTGTGATAACACATTATATCTCATTTTTCCATTGCATATAAAAATTGTTTACTGCATATGTAGAGATGCTTACATATGGACCTTTCATTACATTTAGGGAGAAACTTCAAATAGTTTTACAGTTAATTCTAAACTTTTGATAGACATTTGAAGACAATGACAATTGTTGGTTTTTATAGTTTTCCTTCTGGGATGTCCAGGTATGCAGCAGCACTTTTTTTTTAATGTATCTTATTAGTTTTTCGTCTATTTCCTTGGGCAAGCCAGGGTTCTTTGGTGTCCACATTCTGTTATTTTAAGTAGAAACTCATTCACAGGCTCAAAGGGAAGGCTGGAGATGAAGTCAGGACTAGGCTGAGGTAAGTGAAGCAGCTTCCTTAGATGCCAAATTTAAGGTGATGCTAAAAATTTCAGTAATCAAGTAATCAAGATAAATAATATTTTCATGCAATTAAAAAGAATTTAAATCCATGATGAACAAAATACAAAACATTTAAATAAAGATAGCCTTAGTATGTAGAGGCAGGCTCTGGAAAAGCCAGGAACCAGGCAAACATAGAGACCGCAGTAGCAGTTTCCAATGAGAGCCTTACATTGACTGCCAATGGAATGAGTAAACTTGGAGAGAGACTGACATCCTTGACCAAAGGGAGGGTAGTGAACTTCCACTGTCTGTCAGAGATTCCACATAATGGGGGAAAGGTGATTCTCCAAAAGGAAACAAGGGTAGTGTTGCCAAAACAACAGTTGTCTACCATATTACAGCCCCAGAGTGCACTGTTCTTACATTGACCTTATCTTCAGCTAAAACCTCAGACATTCACATGTTAGGGCCACACCTCCCATGAGGTCATGTCCCAATGTGCCAGTCCTCCTTTACTTCCTGCTATCCTGTCTACTCAAAGCTGCAATCCTCATATGGATATAGCATAAAAGATAGTATTGGAGAAATTTTGGTGGCTTCAAAAAACACTGTCCGTTGGCAAGGGAATGGCAACCTGGGTTCTGCTTTGAACAAACCCTGTGGGTCTGTACTTGGGAAAGGACCTTATAGAAAGACCATAATCTCTTCCTTCCTGAATGGGTTGTTCTGCATCGGGAGAAAAAGTATGTTTTGACCATTCATTGTTTTTATTTAATTTAAATAAATTTAAATTTAATTTAATTTAATTAATTTAAATAAATTTTAATTTAAATAAATTACATTTACTATAATTATCGATAAGTTAGGTTCTACACCTACCATCTTTCTATTTGTTTTCTATGTATTTTACATCTTTTCTGCTCAGCCATTCCTGTATTACTGCCTTCCTTTGGTTAAATGGATATTCTCAATAAGTTAATTACCTTATTGTTTCTTTTGCTATATATTTTTTCTTATTTTCTTAGTGGTTGTCGCAGAGATTACAATTCGCATTTTAATATAGGTTGGATTAATACTTTTTTCCCATAGTATGTAAAATTTTGTTCAGGACTCCACTGTGATTCCCTTTAAGGGTCCCTTGTTTCTGATGAATTGCTTTTCTCATGTTTCTTCCAAGACATTTTCTTTTTCTTTTAACAGTTTGTGAGTTGTCCAGGTGTGACTCTTCGGATTTATCTTACTTTACATTCGTTGTGCTTCTCAAATGTGAAGATTAATGTGTTTCCTCCAGCCAGGAATCTGGGACTATTATTTCCTCAAGTATTATTTTTGTCTCCTGTTTTTTTTTTTTTTCTTGTCCTTCTAAGACTACCTCAATGTGTACATTGTTATGCTGGATGATGGCCTGCTGGTCTCTGAGAGTCTGGTTATTGTTCTTCATTCTTTCTTCTTTCTGTTCCTTGGACTGAAGAATCTCCATTGTCTTATCTTCAGGTTTGCTGACTGTTGTCCTCTGCCAGCTCTGTTCTGCAATTGAGCCCCCTCAGTGAAGTTTTTATTTCAGTTATTATGCTTTTTTACTCTATGATTTCCTTCGGTTCTCTTTGTATAGTTTCTCATTGTTCATAATCTCCACATGGTGAGACATCATTCTCATACTACTTCTCTTTAGACATGATTTACTTTAGTTCTTTGAAAATATTTATAATATCTGATTTAAACTCTTGTCTAATAAGTTCCTCAGGCAACTTACCCACAAGCTTCTATTGACTGAATGTTTTTCTGTGTAAGGGCCATACTTTCTTATTTTTGTGTGTGCCTTGTGGGGTTGTTGTTGTCGTTGTTGCAAAATGGACACTTTAATTAATTTAAAGTGGGTATTCTTAAAATCTCCCCCCATCTCTATCTCTCCCTGACCCCCACTGAGGTGTGATGTTGTTGCAACTGCTCTTTGTTGTTTAGTAAATTCCCTGGGCTCATTCTGTAAAGTGTGTATTCTTTTTTTATGTCGGGCCACTGAATTCTCTGCTTGGTTAGCTTAGTGGTCAGCTAATGATTAGACAGAATTATTTTAAGGTTTATGTATTTATTTTGAGAGACAGAGAGAGAGTGAGAACCAGTGGGGGAGGGGCCGAGCAAGGGGGGTGGGGCAAAGGATCCAAAGCATGCTCTGTGCTGACTGCAGAGGGCCCTACATGGTGCTCGAACTCACAAACTGTGAGATCATTACCTGAGCCCAAGCCAGACGCTGAACCAACTGAGCCACCCAGGCACCCCTAGGCAGAAATTTTTTTAAGTGTCTTCAACCAAGAATTCTCCCAGCCTTTGCCAGTGGATTCTCTGTGTGTTGGGGCACACCTTTGGTGTTCTGGCAGTTCACAACTCTGCCTTAGCCTTCACTTCCTGCTTGTTCAGAGCCTTACGGTTAACCCAACATGAGAGATTAGAGTCATCTCAAGTCTTCCTTGGGCATTCACAGAGCCCTGCACCTGTGTGGGCCTTTCTAGATTCTCAGGGATATATTGGAACTTTTCAAGGTTCTGTAAGAACATCTTATTCCCCATATTTTCCTTTCACATTTTTTTGGTCAGCCTCTTATTTTCCCCAGCTGTTATGCTGCCTCAGGCAGCTGCTTGTTTTTGACAAATACCCTGGGGATAGTATTGTTCTCACTAAGGGAGATCAGAATTAGGTCAAATGAAGACAAGCCTTCAGAACAGGGTTTTTCTAGGGAGCTGCCAGACAGGCCAAGTAGTGACAAATATGGGAATGAGCTTTTTGGGAAGCTCCAAACCTGTTCTGCCCACCTTCAGTGACTGCTCGGCTGCTGGCCGTGACAGCTATCCCAGTTGGTCATTCTCAAATCTACCTTGGATCCGAGTTGAAGGAGATGAGACTAGGGCAAGTTAAAATATCACAAAATGCAGTCTGTGCTAAGTAGACTCACAATCCTGTGAATAATTTTCCTTGTATGGCAAAAGGGATTTGCAGACATGATTAAGATTATGGACCTTGAGATGAGGAAATTATCCTGGGTTATCTAGTTGGGCCCAATGTAATTACATGAGTTGTTAAAAGCAGAGTTTTTCCTACCTGTCATCAGAGGGAGAGATAGCTGTGAAAGAATGGTCAGAAAGATGCAGTGTGGCTGGTTTTGAAGATCGAATGGGGGCTATGAGCCAAGGAATGTGGGCTGGAAAAAGCAAAGAAATGGATACTCCTTTAGAGCCTCCAGAAAGGAATGTCGCCCCATTGACACCTTGATTTTAGCCCATTGAAACCTGTGTTAGACTTCTATCTACAAAAGTGTAAAATAAGAAATTTTTGCTGTTTTAAGCCTCTAAATTTATGGTAATTTGTTACATTGGCACAGAAAAACTAATACACTGTTATTACTGAGATTCAGCCATTAAAAAAAAAATTAACACTCCTCATGTTGTAAGCATTTGGTTAATATCCAGGTTTCTGTAAAAGTTGATTTTGACTGGTTTTTCCAGTGTTTTCCTTGCCTTTATAAAGAAGTGGAGTTTTAGACATCTTTACTCTGCCATTCTGGAAGAGTTTCCCCCCACTTCCTTTTGGCATCTGGTATTGCAAATGAAAATCAGTTTTGTTTTTTTTTTTGTACTGTGGATATCTGTTTTTTTTTCTCTTTTGGGAAGCTTTTTAGACTTTCTCTTGACTGTTCTGAGTTCACTACATTGTGACTAGGTTTGGAAGTTTTGTTTGCTTTTAATTCATTCTGCTAAACATTTGGTAAAATTTTCAATCTAAGAACTCATATCTTTCTTATGTTCTGGGAAGTTATCTATTTTTATTTGCTTAATAATGTTCCTTTTCATTCTGGCTATTCTCTCTCTCTGGATTTCCTACTAGATAAATGTTAAACTTCTATATATGTAGAAGATATATTATGCATGTCTCTCAATTATTCTTTCTGTCCTTTATTTTTTTCCCTCTTGTACTATGTTTAGTGAAATCTTCATTTCAATTTTCTAACTCTCCACTTCTTCAGCAGTATAACTTGTTCTGTTTTGTCTATGAATTGAATTTAAATGTCAACAATCAAGTTTTTAATCCCCATGATACCTAGGTGATTCATTCTTATAGATGCAATACTTTTTTTGTCTTTCTGAAGATAATACATGTAAAAGTCTGGCACTGATTGTCTTATTAATTTCGTATCCTCCTTGTAAGTTCTTCTATGCGTTGTGTTTAGTGCATCTTTCTTTGTGTTATCTTTCTCAAATGTTCGCTGAGTCTTAGTTGTGTGTTCATCTGCAATTGGATTTCCTAAAGACTGCTCTTTTAATGCAGCCTATATGGCAATGGGCTAGGACTCTTTTTACTGCTGCTTGTTTAAAGTGACATCAGAATAGTCAGGAAGCCAGAGTTAAGGGAGGATGGATGCAGCAGGTCTTCCTGGGTTTTGCCAGTCACATGGGGCTCTGCCCTCATTTTCTAACACATGCTGCCACACTCACTGATCTTTCCCCAAGGCAGATTTCCCTTTTACTGCTATGTACAAATGGTGCTAAGGGGTAAGAAGGTGGAAGACAGTTGTACTTCACTCATGCTTCCTGATACAGTATTATCTGGTACATAATGGTTTATAACTCAATATAAATTATAATTGCTACCAGTATAAAGCTACCCTGTTATTCCTATTTAGTGACTATTCTACTTCATCAAATACTGACATTTCTCCCTGACTTCCTTTTTCTTAGCCTTTGCTTGGAATATCTCAACCTTCCTTTAATTTTCAAAGTTTCCAAGGTGCTTTCCTTTGCATGTGTCTTTGATGGAGAGAAGATCATAGGATTTTTAAATATTACAATATGAATATTATGTCTTTAATAAGGAAATCAAACCATTTTCAAATGTTGACTTCATTTGCATGTTTGCCCCAGAATATCTGTGTCTTTGGGGGGAGGGGTATTCAACAAATATATGGTAAGTGGACGAACAGTTTTTGTGATAGTGATATTCAGGTTTCACTACTTTCTCTCTTTCAATATAAACATTTTAAACTTTGCTCATATCTTCTGTAGACATTTTTTTATAATTTTACTGGTAGTTAATTGTAGTTTTGTAAAAAATTCTATTTATGTGTTTATTTGCAAGCTGTATTAGGCATTTGTTTATGCTATAATCACAATTCTGAACTATTTGAATGATTTTAAACTCCATAGCAGACTATGAAGAATAACTAGCAATCTGCATATGAAAGTTACAGAGTAAACAAAAGAATCTGCTGGATATAGCACCAAAAAGCCAGGACCCGACATCCTTAAGGGCCTTGTGTTTTAACAATAGACCCAAAGTTTATAAAACTAACTCATACATAAAGAATAATCCATATCGTATGTTAACGATCAAGGAATTACACATACTTCACAGAAAGATCACTTCCAAAATAAATTAAATTTCAAAGAAATCTTTGAGAAATTCACTATGCAAGATTCAATGAGCTAAGGCATTTATTATGTAGAAATGCCTCTAATGTCCTAATTAACCTGTATAAGCTACCTGTTTAGGTATTTTTATTAGTTCCATGTATACAGAATCTTATTTTAAACTGACTTGGTTTTGGATCTGTTATTTATCTTTAAACTCCATCATTGGCATGTGAAAAAATGGAGGATGTTAATACCTAATAGGGCACTAATATGGATTATGTTGAAAATTGAATGAAATAATCCATGTAAAGGCATTTGGCACAAAGCCTAGCATCCATTTTCCCCATCACTTACTAGGTATGTGACCTTTGGAAAGTTCCTTAACCTCTCAATGCCTAGATTTATCATCCCTAATATGGGGATTTTAATAGTTTTTACCACACAGATTTAACATAAAGAGCTTAGAGCAGAGCCTGGTACATCTTAAGTTCTCAGTCACTGTAAGCTATTATTAGTATTTGAACACAGTAAGAACTACAACATACATGCTCTGGCAGCAACTATGAGAGAAAAAATTTTTTGTTTTTGTTTTTGTTTTTGTTTTTGTTTTTCACACGGATCAAGGAAGCAATAGCTGTGAAAGGTATAGAAGGCCAGGGTCCAAGCCCAGGCCCACTGCTTGGCTATGGGAATTTAGCTATTCTCAGTATCTCTTTTTGTGTCACAGGGCAAAAATACCTAATATACATTTGATAGGAGAATTATAAGAGTTGTCATGTATAACAGTGTTCTATAATGTAATATCAAAACTGTATCATAATGTCAGTTACTATCAATAATTATAGTATGAATACTATTTAGTGGGGGCTATTTTTTTTTATCTTATTGGCACCTCCTATTCTATTAACTTACCTAGCCCCATCAACATTTAGAAAAGGATTATATATCCTTGCCAATATAACCTCTTTCTTCCTTACTTCCCCATTCCTTGGATGTATGTGTCATTAGTAAATCTGGGTACAATTACCATAAGGAGTAGAAATGAGACAATTTTTTTGTGAATTATAAACAAATTTCTAACTCTCCATTTTGGCAGAACAACTCTGGCCCAGCCACTATAGCTGTCAGGGTGATTTATGATGTTCCTCACCAAGCTGACAGCCAGTGGAGGAGAAACTCCATGCAAGAAAAATTCCTTATATTTATTCTACCTAGTTTAATACCTGATGAACCATGTTATAAGACCAATTCTTAAAATAGCTTGAGGAGAGCATCTCTGCATTTCCTAGCACATACAATACATCATAGAAATTCTCACAGAGGATGTAAGGTAGATGGTAGTCTTGCTGTGAACTTGACTGGTTTACAAAACGGACGTTGATGAGAGGCTCAGCAATAAAAACAGCAGGCTTTAAATTCTAACTGGTACACTTCTACTTGGTCTCAATCATTTCATCTTAACAATAAGCCTTCATCATAGGCAATACTGTTATCATGTAAATATAATAGTAAATAAGAAGGGAGGACCAATCCATGGGCGACAAAGCATGATTACCTCCAAAGCCTCTTAATTTGGAGAGGTGACAGAGTCCATTCTAAGTAGGGTCATCTCTGCTTCATGTCTTTCCTTAAACCTTTTCTGAACACTGCAGGACACCGTAATCTTCTACTTCACCTGCAATTCATAGAGCACCCATTATATTGACTGCTTTGTAGTGCTTTCTAAGGACATGTGATTTGTGTACCCTTTCTTCTCAACTGTGTAGTGTCGTCAACCTCCCCCATTTCCATTGGCCTCTTCCTCCTAGCGTATAAACTTGAAATTCACTCCATATAACAAACCAAACAAACAAAATCTTTCCCTTACCTTTTTAGCTCCTTATCTGGTTTAGTGTCCTATGTTCTAAAAGAGTAGGTGACACTTACTGGTATTACTTGTCACTCTAGTCTCTTGGCTTTGGGGGCACTACTCTCTCTTGCCTCTATTCAGTGCTCTTTCCTGCTTCTGTTGAAACTCTCTGACTGTATCTATTCAACCTCCTTCACTGGCTCCTCTCTCCCTGTCTTCTCCTTACACATTGATATTCCCCAGTGCTTGTCTATTTGTAACAGTCCCCGGGATTCTTCAATTACTCCAATACCTTAAATATGCCAACACATCTCAAATGCGTATTTCTAGTGAGATACCTTTCTTAAGTCTAGAATCATGTTTCTGACTGCTTATCATATACTTCAAATGTATCAACAACAGAACTTATTTTCTCCCCAAAACATTTTCCTTTATTCACCCTCTTCATTAGGAAAACTGTGGGAATTATACTTGTTTCCTCCCTCTCCTTTACTTCTATGGCCTTGTTGATCCTACTTCTAAATATCTCTTGCACATATCCAATTATTGAAATATCCAATTATTTCCTTTTCCCATGACCTCATTATTGTTCTTACCACCTTTCCCCTGATATCCAGAACCCTCTTCATTACATCTCTTATCATCGTTTTCACTCACCTCTCTTGTTATCCTCACTCACACCACATGTCATCTGGGTTGACTTTAAAAACAAAATGAGGGGCGCCTGGGTGGCGCAGTCGGTTAAGCGTCTGACTTCAGCCAGGTCACGATCTCGCGGTTCGGGAGTTCGAGCCCCGCGTCAGGCTCTGGGCTGATGGCTCAGAGCCTGGAGCCTGTTTCCGATTCTGTGTCTCCTTCTCTCTCTGCCCCTCCCCCGTTCATGCTCTGTCTCTCTCTGTCCCAAAAATAAATAAACGTTGAAAAAAAAATTAAAAAGAAAATAAAAACAAAGTGATGCTAAATGAAAGGGAAAATCCCTCATCATGTCATTCCCCGCTCAAAAGTCCTGGAATAGTATTCCATTGATTTCAAAGCAAAGTTTCAATTCTTTGGGCAAAGTCAAGGCACTTTTCAATCTGACTCTCATTTGCCTTCCCCATTGTAATCTTCATTATTTCCCCTGGGCCACCTTTGGCTTCTATTCGTGCCCTTTCTTGCCTACTGCTTTTTGCACGTGTACATGCAGTTTCCTGTAGTTCGTAGAGTGTCCTCCTGTCATTGTTCAGCCTGGCAATCTCCAGATTCTCCTTCAACACTGCATCAGAGCACTATCTTCTGGGGAAACAGCCCTAACCTCCAGTAGTGTAAGACACTGTGTCCTCCGAACCACTTAAACATATCTTTATTAGAGCCCTTATGACAATGTACCATGTCTGTCTTCCTTGCTAACCTCTCATCCTCCTGAGCTAGAATTGTCTCTTCCACCTTTACATCCCCACTGCTTAGCACAGATTCTGGCACACAGAAGAAACTTGATAAATGGTTGTGGAATAAACAAAAGACCAAATAAATGAAGCCCCTTCCTTTATGAAAGCCTGGTGCATGAAGGAATCATTCTGTTTCTTGGTATCTATAAAGCACACGATACTAATGAGTAGAACTGGCTGTTTGGTTCATGTTATTATAATCCCTTTGACACTTCTAGAGAACGCTTGCTCCAGGGCAAGTAGGAGGGTTCAGTATTTTTAGCTTCTAATGACCTCAGATCTGTTCCGTATGCTTCCCGTTCCAATCATGTGTACGTGTTAGCCATGGAGAGTGGCCACATATGCACACTTTCAAGGAATTACCTCAAGGAAACATTTGAGCTGTAATCATCAGTAGGAAGTGGGAGCATTTAACATGTTGCTTCTGGGAAAAATGTAGGCTTCCTCATTATTGGGCACTTCTCTTTGAGCAATGTTTCCTAATGCTTCCCATTTCCGCAGTTGAGCCTTAGAAAACATGGTTGGTTCTTTTGGGGCTATAGATCATCATTAGGTCATCATGAGATCAAACAACAGGTTATTAAGCAGAAAGGCAGGTGCATTGTGTTAATAACCCAACCAATTTTACTATCCATCTGCATTCCTGACTCGTACAGATGACCTAAGAGTGCCCATGGCTTTCTTTACACTCACATACCTACTTTGGTGAGTGAAAAGTCACCCACTAATTTCATATTCTAGAGACTTATTCAAAGAATGATGTCTTCACGGATAATGAAGGACTTGATTTATTCCATTACCTATTACTGGCTAATGTTTGCAAAGAAGTTTGGATAAAATTGGTCATTTCATCTAGTTATACAATGTCCTATGGTTTTACATGAGGTAGTCTTGTTTTTGGAAATATGTATTATGTTACCTGAATAAAAAGGCCACATATCCAGATACATCTGTGTACTCCACATGGCTAGTATAGAGCAGCTTCTTGATACAATATATATAAAATGACAGAATATTAGAATGATAGGATTGGATGAAATTTCATTTTCTTTATGAAAACTTATGAAAGTTTAACATCAATATTTTGTGAAATGTCTAAATTGGTGTCTAAAATAAAAATGGCCATTTTCTTCAAAGGCTGATTATAATTACAAAAGTTTTTCCTAAAACTATTTAAGTATTGCTCTGATTTAATGTATGTCTCACTTTTTAATTCAGCGGTTGCATGTATAATTCTCTGCATGGTAAAATGATGTAACGAGAACTAAAGCTGAGAGGGGGGTAAATTATATCCAGTACAGTCTAATTGTAGTTGATCTTTATCTGATTTGGCTTCTCTGGGGGCTACTTGGAAATCGCAGTACCAGAGGCATTCACTAGTGTCCTACAGATGTTAAGAATAGAGGCTTTCTGTAGACTTTCAAATAAAGATGATGTCTCTACAGGGCAATGACAACCAATTAGAAGATGAACATTTGGTCCATGAGTTGATGATTTTAATGCCATGCATCATGCTTGACTGATTAAACACCTTCCCTCTGCCCTGCATTAACCAATTTATTGTCCTATGAGGCAATGTTGTAAAAAGCTGCTATCTGCGTAAAACTGTGGACCCACCACCCTCAATGATGTATGATACAGAAAGAACTGTTTATTTCAAGAGGGTCTTTAAAAACACAGCTTTTCTGAAATGTAACTCACATGCCATAAAATTTACCCTTTTAAAGTCTGTCATTCACTGGTTTTTAGTATCTTTAATAAGTTGTGCACCTATCATCACTGTCTAATTTCCAAATGTGTTCAGCACCCCGTGCCCCTTTAGCAGTCTCTCCCCCAAATCCTTTCTCACCAGTTCCTGGAAACCATTAATGTTCTTTCTGTTTCTATGGATTCATCTAGTCTGAATATTCCAAATACGTGAAATCAAATCATTCAGTATGTGACAGCTTCCTTCACTTAGCATGATGCATTCAGGGTCCATCCACCTTGTAGCAGGTATCAGTTTTTCCTTCCTTTTTATTGTTAAGTAATATTACATTGTAGAGATGTATAGCATTTTGTTTATCCACTCACAATTGATGAACATTTGGGTTGTTTCCAATTTTCGCTATTATGAACAATGTTACTGTGAGTATTCATGTACAGGTTTTTGTGTGGACATATGTTTTCAGTTCTCTTGGGTTTATACTTAGGAGTGGAATTGCTGGGGCATGTGGTAATTCTATGTTTAACATTTTAAGAAACTGCCAGGTTATTTTCCAAAGTGGCTGCTCCATTTTTCATTCCCACCAGCACTGTATAAGGGTACCAATTTCTTTAAAAAAATTTCTTTTTATGTTTATTTATTTTTGAGAGAGACAGAGACAGAATGCGAGTGGGTTGGGGCAGAGAGAGAGGGAGGCACAGGATCTGAAGCAGGCTCCAGGCTCCGAGCTGTCAGCACAGAGCCTGACACGGGGCTCGAACTCACAAGCTGTGAGGTCATGACCTGAGCGAAGTCGGATGCTCAACGGACTGAGCCACCCAGGCACCCCGGGTACCAATTTCTCTACATGCTCACCAACACTAATCATCTGTCTTTCTGATGGCAGAAATTCTAGTAGGGTTGAAGTGGTATCTCATTGTGGTTTTGAAATGCATTTTCTTAATCAGGTGACTAATGATGTGGAGCATCTTTTTGTATGCTTATTAGCCATTTGTGTATCTCCTCTGGAGAAATATCAATCTAAACCCTGGGCTTATTTTTTAAAATCAGGTTTTCTTTTTACCATTGAGTGTTTATATATTCTGGGCCCAGGTCCCTTAGAAGTCACATGATTTGCAAATATTTCCCCTTATTCTGTGTGTTATCTCTTCACTTCCTTGACTCGTGTCTTTTGAAGCAAAAAAAAAAAAAATTGCAGTTTTGACAAAGTTCAATTTATCTATTTTTCTTTCTTGTTGTTTATGCTTTGGCTGTCTTACCCAAGAAACCATTACTTGCTCCAAGGTCAGAAAGGATTCCTTCTATATTCTTTTCTGAGGGTTTTATAGTCTTCACTCTTTAGGTAAAAGATTCATTTTAAAATTTATTTTTGCATATAGTGTGAGGAAGGTCGAGAGGACCTTGTTAAGCACTCTCTTCTGTTGTATATCAGTTTAAAACATGAACAAAGAAATCTGTCAGCTTCCTGGAAGCCCACATCATGAAAGCAACTTCTGTTGCAAACCTGACTTTATTGATTATTTATTGAGTAGAATTCTGTCCATGATGATGTAGGGCTAAAATTGTGCTAAAGGAACCATATAGAAATTTTGGCAGGACTGTGAACCAATTTTAAGAACTTTTATAAAATTTCAAATGTGATTTTAAATTCTCAAAGCTGGACTGAGAACTTGAAGAAATTACCCTGGATGTTTTTCCAAACATTTTTAACTTGGTTCAAACCAGTCATTTAATCTTGATTGTATTTTCTGAAGATTTATTCCATACGGGTTTGATTAATTTACACAGAATTCTTCAAAACTCTGTCTAAACCACACTGTTGCTATCAAAGAAACTCAATGAAAAACCCTCTGAAAAACACAGCAAAATCATATTAGCAACACCAGGTTCTAAGTTGAAATCCTTTCACTTCTGTGTAAGAACCATTAGCTTTGAATGTATCTGGATACAGAAACCTATTTTCCCATTTTAAGGAGAAAATCCTTTTTCTGAGACTCTTGAAGGTACGTTTGTTACAACATATTTGGGCTTAGGACTAACACCTTTGGTTTCCAAGTTGAAGCTTTTCTTTTGCACTTACCACTAACAACATATAAGTTGAAAAGAATCTCAAATCTAGCTGTCCTGGGGTACTTGAGGTACTGCAAAGGAGAAACCAGTGAGAACAAGAGCATTGGAATCGTCACACATCACACGACTGCTTGCCGCCATTGTTCTTTCATTAAAGGAGCATAATTAATTGAAATGATATTTGTATATTACATACCCGGTACATCATAGGTTTCCCAAAAATGTTGATTCCTCTTTTCTTTAAACACCTTTAAGGTACGGAAAGAATGAATATTTTGAAATGGTTTTCACTTGGAAAATCAGGTGTGGGGAAGAAAACCTATGAATAAAGGAGAATTTGCAAATGCTCTTTGGCTGTGCACATTACCTAATAGTTATGTAAAGAGTGAACATCCTCTCAGCATTAATAAGCAAACGAACCAATAAGAACACAGGTAAGGGCTTTTTTCCTAACCAGAATAGAGGGCTAGGGTGTAGAGGGCAAGAGATTAGACGATTTGTATTCCAGGCAATATTATTGTCACCACCAATTCTAATGAGCATTTCCTAATTTATGTCTTTAATGTATTTATTATGAATATATTACATAAGTGGTAGCCTGCCTCAGGACTGGAAATTCAGGAGACTTGGTTTTCAGACTCAGCCTTTTCACTAATTATTTGGTCAATTAGTTATTATCTTATTATTTTTAAAATGTTTGGGAGAGTGGAGACTTACTAATAAGATATAGTTCCGTGTTGTAAATCATGCCATGTCTTCTGTCTTAATATCTATGGGGACATTGAAAATTGGCCCAACAATGACTTATGGGACAATTATGCAAAAAAAGCATCTTATTTTCACTATAAAAATAGTTTACTTCAAAACACATAGGCTGCTGCTCGCAATTGTTGCTCTAGGTAGCAAGGCAAAGCAATTTGGCCGCAAACAGATGACAAGACTTATGACCAATATTTTCTGAGTTGATAAATGGAAGCAAAGAACAAATTAGGGTGGGATTTAAGTGAGTTAAGAAATGTTTTCTAATTCTTAAATTGATTTATTTGAAAAATAAAAAGGGACTCAAACCTTTGCATCTCAATTTTAATCTGAGAGATTTCTTTTTTCAATTATGCGTTTATTATTTTTTTTTGTTTGATGTTTTTATTTAAATTCTGGTTAGTTAGCATATAGTGTAATAATGGTTTCAGGAGTAGAATTTAGTGATTAATCACTCATATATAACACCGAGTTCTCATCCCTACAAGTGCCCTCCTTAATCCCCATCACCCATTTAGCCCAACCTCCACCCACCACCCCTCCAGCAACCCTCAGTTTATTCTCTATAGTTAATAGTCTCTTATGGTTTGCCTCCCTCTCTCTTTTTATTTTCTTCTTTCCCCTATGTTCATCTGTTTTGTTTCTTAAGTTCCACATTCGAATGAAATTATATAGTATTTGTCTTTCTCTGACTTGTTTCAGTTAGCATAGTACACTCTAGCTCCATCCACATCATTGCAAATGGCAATTCTTTTTGATGCCTGAGTAATATTCCACTGTACGTATGTATGTATGTATGTATGTGTGTGTGTGTGTGTGTGTGTACACATATATATATGTATATATCACTGATAATGCTGCTATAAACATTGGGGTGCCTGTGCCCCTTCAAGTTAGTATTTTTGTATCCTTTGGGTAAATGCCTAGTAGTGCAATTGTGGGTCATAGGGTAGTTCTATTTTTAACTTTTGAGTGGCTGCACCAACCAGTTTGCATTCTCACCAACAGTGTAAGAGGGCTCTCCTTTCTCTGTATCCTTACCAACATCTGTTGATTCCTGTGTTAATTTTAGCCATTCTGACAGATGTGAGGTGGTATCTCATTGTAGTTCTGATTTGTATTTCCCTGATGATGTGTTTAAAAGGCAGTCATTAACTACTCACTGTGTGAGGAGCACAAAGGAAAGAGAAGATACAATCTTTAATGTGAAGAGACACAATTTTTTTGAACCCAAAATATACAGGAATAGTTTAAACACGAGTTTCCAAAAAAAACTACTGATCAATACATTTCCTAACATGAAATTGTGAGAAAAGTAACTGATTCTGAATATTACCTACCTGCCGCAGATGTCTCTTGAGGTCATACTTCCTTTAACGCCCCTGATCAATTAGTCTGAACTTCCGACACACCTGTCTGAAGGGTGTCTAGGATCACTGATCCATGTGTTTCTAAGGATCTTCAGGAAATTCTTTTGGTGTTCTGGTTTTTACTATTTTGGTTTTTTAAATTAATTTATTTACTAACTAATTAATTCATTTTGGCCTGGTGCATTTTCCTTTAACACAACCCATTGGAATGCAACAATATATAAAATCAATATATAGCCCAAGATCTAGGCTATTCAGGATTCCAAAACACTGCACAAGGACTTCAGAACAGTGACAGTTGGGTCCAGGCATCCTGGCATAGACAGTGCCTCCACCATAACACGAAATGGTGAAGGTCTGCTCTCACTTCCAACCTGCAGCCTTTCATTATCTCCTGAAAACTCAATGTTTGGAAAAGAGTAAATACAAGTCTCCCAAGAATAAAAGCTAATTTTTAGAAAAGAAACTTTTCACAAAGGATTATGAATTATTGAGATGTAGTTCTGGCTGCAAAACAAACAAAAACTATCTTTGACTAAGATCATTCAGAATGACACTGTTTAACCCATAGCAGTCACCTCCTCCCACCCAAGGAGCCAAATTTCAGAGCTATAGAAGAAGAATAAAACCTTTCAAGTTTATGTCTGCCTTTCTGGAGTCTGGAAAGGATCACTTGATGACTTCCATTGCTTTGGATCCTTATTAGCCAGGGAAAATGAACTTAGAGGAAATAGATTGCAGAAGAAGTATGATATGCAAGAAACTGTCCCTGAAACGTTCTCATTAAGCTTCCTTGCCTCACTACACCAGTCCATCATCGTCATAATCATCAACATCATGATCATGATCACTTTTATCATTATCATGTTCAGTAGCAGCAGCAGGAGCTCTCAATGACCGTTTATGGGCTGCCCGATGTGTGCTGGACCCTGCAAAAGGTGAGAGAGGCAGTGGACAATCAAGTGCTTGCAAATGGCCAGCAAAGAGAATGTTTCCATCTCTTTATATTTGTCTTTGATGGCTAAGAATTAGGCACACTGTTGCCTGTGCCATTGGAGAAGCAACCACATGATCTACCTTACCGTGCCCCTTAGCTACTGCAGGTCATATAGTCTCAGAGCTAGAAAACACCTTAGAAATGACTGGATCTGCTTTACAAAGGCCCAGAGAAAGTTTGACTTGCCTGAAGTTAGAAAACTTAGTCATGAGAGAGCAGGGACTGGACCCTGGATCTCCTGAGTTCAATTTCAACAGACTTCTCAGTATACCAGCCTGTTTCTCTTGTTGGATAATATTCCAGAGTACCAAGAAGCATCTTAGAATATACCTGATGCTAAAATAATATTAGTTCTGGTAGAAGTAGTAAATAGAAAATATTCCTGAAATGTTTGTAGTTGATCTAATTCTCTGGGATTCCTATTTGCTTTCATGATTTACACTTTGGACTCTCAAATTTTATTATCAAATTATTATATATTTAACTATTAAGTGGCATCTAGTCTCATGATTGAATACAGTAATGATGTTAGGTACTGAAAAGGTAGCATGATCCTTCCAGTAACTTCATGGTAGAGCCCCTATGAATGCAAAGTCTTCAAATATAATTCATAATATAATATGGTAGTATGTGCACCTCCTTCATGATTTTCTTCTCATCACAGAACATTAAGTTTGAACACTTTTTTGCAGACACTTCCAATTTGGTATGGGTTTACAGGAACAAACAGACTAGTTCTAAATCTGTTTAGAACAAACATACCAATTCTAAATCTTTATAAGCACACATGACTTGTAATTCAATAGGAAAGCATATCTAGGTTTTGGAGTCCAAGAACGTGAGCTCATTTCCAAATTATTCAACTCTCTTAACTATAGTATCCCAAACACTAAATGGTGATGGTGATACCTTTCTTTTAGATTATATCTGGATTGAGTACATGTAAAGTGCCTGAGACGTATAGGTTCTCATTAGATGGTAGCACTTCTGATAGATTATTTCACTTAATCCCTCCAGATCCACTGCAAGGAAACTCAGAGTGAGAATTTGGGTCATTTGCTTAGCACCTCCCACAGGACCAGGTCATAAAAGAGCTAGGACTGATCTGAGTTTGCCCTCTCAAATCTCAGGTAAATGTACTGCTTTTGAAACACCATAATTGGCTAGAAGGATGGGGGTAGGAAGAGGAGGTAGTGAAAGTCTATATACCTTCAACTTTGCAAATATTCAATACCATTTTTCTCCCATTCCTTTGTAATTCCAAGATAGAGTACTTTGGAAGTTTTTGGGTTCATCCAATGTGTGTCAGCTTTTCTAAATGATTCCATATTTCTGAGAAGGCTGTAAGTAACTCATTCCAAGCTCAAACTACACACTCTGAAATCAGTACTGAGAAGAACTTAGTTGGTTATTGGGATACAAACTAACATCCTTCTAACATCCCATATCTTCTACCTTGCTGCCTGCTGTCTGGCTGTCAGAATGTTCTCCTTTTGCGCGGCATCCTAGAGCTGACAAGTTGGCAAGATAATCAATAGAAGGGACAGCAGATGATTATCAGGGGCACAGAAGGCAAAGGTTATCACTATGTGTTTTAACTTCCATTTAAATTTCATGGACCTATAAAAAAGATGGCAAGTATGAAAAAATTTTCCAGAAAATACAGAACTAATTAATCTATTAGCATATTCTATGCTAGTACATTTGAACAAGGCACCTACTCTCTTTTAGAAAAACTATGTATCCAATTCTAGCAAGCTGTATTCCTCCTTACAATGTGAAAAAAAATTTTTTCTACTATGCTGAAAATTAAATTGACCATGTGCACAAAAAAAGACAATAAAGGCCTATGGCACTAAAAACTCATTAAGATTATTTTTTCAGTAGCAGTGCACAAAATATTATAAAATAATATTAAATCCAAATATTCTTAAATAATCAAAAACTAAATGAGATGGAATAGACCCTTTCAGTACCAGAGTTATTTTTCTTACAGAAATCCTCTGTTAAAGTTATATCCATAACCAGATTTGCTGGCATAAATTGATCTAGGATATAGAGGATAATCTGTAGAACATTCGGTCATAAGGAATATAAAGTTATGTTAGCTTTCACAAAAGATTTATGACATTCAGCATATTGTCTTAAACAGTTAAATATCACTAGCTAGTCTTTACAAATTTTTTTTCTTTGGTGTCTCTAACTCAAGTGGTAAAAGCAGCCGCAGGTATTTGGCTAGTTAAAATGCTTAGCTTGGTGAATGATTTGGGAGTGGTAATATGATTAGAAGCCAGCATTTTTTTTCCTATTAACATTCAAAGTTTATCATTAAGGTCATCGATCTGATTTATTAAATTCCTTGATGGTAAACCCACGGCAAATCTACCTGACATACAGTATTGGCCTTATTCTTAGGGAGTCGATTTTTGCTACTTATGAAATGATTTTTAAGTTAAGATGTCCTTCTTGCTAAAATAGAAGTACCCCTCAGCCCTGTGAGTTTAAAAATTTAGGAGTTTCTAGCTAACATAGTTTGATGAGTTTGATTTGGAGAGATGTAAGAGGTCTAAGTGTGGAATGCAGAGAAGAAAGTTCTCTTTGGAGAATAAAGTGGATATCTGTTGTTCTGCCCATCCAGGATCCACCATTTACCTCTTGGTCATAGGCCCCAAGCCTCCCTTTTGGAGATTTCCCCTCTTCCATTGCCTCTAGTCTTAATGAAAGTAGCCAGTAGGATGTCTCACCCTTCTTAGGCCAAGGCTGGGTATAAGACATTAGTCAGGATATTAGGCTGTCTTTAGAATTCAAATATTGAGAGAATGACAATGATGGTGATGATGATGATAAATGGAATGGATTCATCCCAGTGCTGGCATGCTGAAAAGACCTGAGTTCCTGCCACTTAGGTTCCTAGTGCTACTCATATCTTTCCAAGGCTTATTTTCTCTATGTACTTTTTAGTTTCAGTTGCTACCCTAAACGTAGTTGTTGGAAGGGTATCCCATTCTTCCCAGGATATGATACGCTTACAATAAGGTTTTTCATTGAAGGTAGTCACAGGTTTTTTTCTACTGCTAAAGAAGAGTAACAGGACATGCCACCCCAAAATTTGCTGCTTTGGTATATTGGTTATTTTGAGCTGTAGGCACTTGAAATAAAAGCCAGTATATGCAGTGACAGGCTTTCTCTGAACTCCCCTTATCTTCTTAAAGACAGATCCTCCAAAATGAACTCATTTGTCACAATCCCTTCCCTGGGAATTTCACCAACCAGGGAAGACTGACTCATTGCAGGATAGGAGACTAGGAGTGGACACCACACCCAGCCATACTTTGTCACAGACTGTCATACCTCCTATCTATTCTTCTAAGGGCCCATCTATCTTCCCTAAAAATCATTTACTGTCCAAGAGGCCTACATCTCCCCTCTTCTTTCCTTATTAAGATGATGTTTAAGCCTGAAATCTATGCCACCTTGAGAGTTTCTAATTTTTCCCTGGTATCTCCTATGAGGTATACATGTTAATAAATCTTTTCTCTTGCTACTCTGTCTTTTGTTATAGGGGTCTAAGCTAAGAACTCAGCAGAGTAGAGGGAAAATTATGCTTCCTCTCCTACACTAGCAATAAGGAATCCCACCCAGCACAGATATTCTTAAGGAGATGTACAAAGTGAGGGTCATTGGGAGCCTTGGAATAAGCTCTACCCAGAAAGGAGAATGGGGCACACAATGAGGAGTGTAACAACAGACAAATACAACCTTTAGCCTTGCGTAGACTAGTCAACTTTTAATAAATGTAAAGTGGCACCGGAAACTTAGACTTCTGCTTTTCACGGAGTTCAGTGCCCTCTATAAATTTACCTTTTCATTGGAAAAGTATAAGACCATTTGCAAAGTCTACTGGGGAAAATATACACTTTCTAAGAGTCCTTGAAAGCCCCAGATAAAATGAGGTTTAGCCTTCACTCAGAATCTTCCCAACTATGGAAGTCTAGTGGCAGGAAGACAAGAGGAGAAAAGACTTAATTCTTCCCAGTTTCCCGGGTCCTCCCAATGTCATTGGACTTGTATCTTTGCTGCCCTGTGGTCAGGAGAATGATCCTGTTAAAACCTTGTGACAGTTTGGATCCTGGACTTCTGATTTCACATGCCAGTAAAGTTTTAAGAAAACAGACTAACTTGGGGTTGCTACTTTTTTGTTTTACCAAATAAGGATATTAAAATAGGAAAAAATGACCAAATATTATTACCACTGATACTTAGAAGAAAGGTAAAATTAAAGACCAAAGAACAGTGCATAAATTTACACACACGTGAAAGCCTTTAGGTGAGTTTTAGGAAAAACCTAATTTACATTGTCATGATTTTCCTCAGTTTGCTATGTGAAAAACAGGCCCTGGTCCACAAAATGGCAAATAGTTACAGGCCTCTGAGGAGCACCCAGAGGCAGAGGTTAGACACCCTGTAGAGAGTTATACACACACAGATCTGGGGTTCTGCTTTTCAGGCTCACCTTTCTGGAGACCGACCACAGATATACTCATTGGTACAAGGGCTGAGCACAACTTTGTTCATGTAAACATGTAAGCACACTGAGCTGATTAGGACCTTGACACGTTTTCTGTTAACAGGAACTTTTATACCCAAGGGCAAAACCAAGAGCACCTTACAATGCTCTGGGTCCCAGCTGGAAAGCCCGTGGGTACCTATCTCAGGGTTCCCTTCCTTTCCCAGCCTCCTTCCCAGACTCTGATCTCATTTCTTTTTTATGCCAGGTGTTGACCCCTTGGATCTATCCCCAGAGACCATGGTCCTACCTACCCCTTATAGACTTCTAGTCAAGTCTGTCCCATCCTTGACTTCAATCTAAGTTTCAGGAATCAAGTACACTATCCCCAGGTCTGCATTTTTCCAGGAGGAATTTGATACAACTAATTTGATCCCTGTAGGGAATGGCAGATTTTAAGCTCAATATGACCATGGTATTACCATGCGCTACCGTGTACTAATGTATGGTAGTGTAGAACAGCAAACCTTGAAATACCCGCAGATAGTCTCTGAATTCTTTTCATAAGAGGGTCAGAAGGGAGAGAGACTGCTAGGCAATATGAGGTCAGATAGGTAACAGAGAAGGACACACCAGCAGCTTTGCATACAAGGGTAATGGCAGACACATGCTGGTTGTAGACTGCTGTAGGTCAACCCAAGGAATCGTGCCCAAGTAGAAAAGGGTTAATGGTAACAGAAGTGTGTGTGTGTGTGTGTGTGTGTGTGTGTGTGTGTGTGTATGCTGAAAACCAAACCTCTTGTTATCATTTGTTCAGGTTCATGGGTTGCCAATATTAAATGTTAATGTTAAAGTAATTAGAATTAAATAGTCCATATTATCTTAAACATGTGCTATGATCTATATCAGCCATCTTAAAGTAAATTATTCTGCAGTAATAAATTATCCCCAAATCTTTGTGACTGACAACAGCAGCAGTTTTCTGCCCATGTTACAGGTTGGCTGTGGCCCTAATCCACCTGCCCTCACTCTAGCACTTAGACTCACGGAGCAGCCCCAATCTGGGATATTACTGGCTTCAGGGCAGAGACAACATGGCAGAATCATATGAGCACTCTTAAAGCTTTTGCTGAGAACTGACATGGGACACTTTCACTCACATTTCATTGGCCAAGTCACATGGCCAAACAATGTCAATGGAGTAGGGAAGTAGAATCCTCCCAAAGGAAGGGTCAGTGAATGTTTTAAATAATAATACAATATGCCCCGTGAGTTCTCTATTTTATCTTTCTCATTCAATAGCTCCTGAGAAGTCTTTAAAAATCCTGTTTGTCTGGAATTAAAAATAGCACAATATATAGACCAGAGTCTTCAGAATTCCTTAAGATTTCAAGTCTTTCACAATTAAAATGCCAGTTCTTCAGTGCTCCTGTGTTCTGCAGGGGAGCCTGCTTACAAAATGGCAGACACACTCACATGTCTGTCAGTGTTTAGAATGGATAATGCAAGCACAGCATTTCACAACAACCCTGGTGGCTGAGTTGCAAAATTATTTATGGCTTTACCATTTATGACATGCTGCTCAGTTTCCCATGAGTTGCTAGGAAAGATTCCTGATAGCTACTATGAGCCATTGAAACCTATGAGACTTCATTTATTATGGCATAATATACACATTACCTCACTTGTATTAGACCATATGGAGAGCTCTCTGTTGAATTTGGCATAGTTACTGGGGTGAAACGGGAATGGATTCTGTTCCTTGTCCTCCTCAATTATGCTGTGTGTTGGATCAGGCAGCCAACTTCAACAGATCATCTGGGCATAGCAATCAGTCCTCAGGACAACATCACTGCCATCACCTATGCCAACAAAGAATAATAAATGTGATATCTAAGAGCGTCTGCATGGCAGGGAACAGCAAAATCTCAAGAGTAGATCAACAGGACTCCCTGCTGACACTAAGCTCCTCTTTGGAAGTTGAGGGAGAAGCGAGGCACCCATTTGTCACTCATTGTGGGGTGGCATTTGGAAGGAGAAGCAAGAAGCTCAAGAGAACCTAAAAAGCACAGCCAGTTCTAAGTCCAAATGAGCAACTAGCAACAACTCCTTAAATGGAAAGAGGTGCACCTTCGGGGGGAAAGCCACAGTCTGTGATCTGCCATGCCAATTTGCCTCTTGCCTAAGAAGGGGAAGAAATGAACATTTGGATTCTGTGCACACTGAGAGAGAGAATGTTAATCCCCATACTGTAGATACAAAGGGGTCGTGGCCAATATACGGGTATTTCTGTGTACCTTTTGTAATTCTGGGGCTGGTTTATATGATACAAGGTAGAGACTTAGTGTGTTCTCTTGAATACATGACTGGAAATTTCATAGTGGGAGGCATTTCCAACTTGGAACTTGTTAAACTCTCAGGCATTTTTGTAATTGTTACGATGAATTCACCTCAAATAGAACCACCGCATTAGAACTGGTGTGAAAACTCACATGATAGCCTATGAAAGTAATCCTAATAGTTTTCTCCTTTTATAATGACAATTTTAAGAATTGTTCTACAATTTCCCTGTTTACATTACCAGTCCATCTGTCTATGATGTTTGTGAATCTGTCTCTGTTTCTCTTTCCCTCTTTGTCTCACACACACACACACACACACACACACACACACACACACACTCCACTCGGTGACCTAAATATCAAAGTAAAACTCAGCAAAGAGTAAGAAGAGTAAGCAGCACATACTCTAAGAGACCTGCTGTATAAGCTCAATCCATCCTCGTATTTCTTTTTTTACTTGCCTCTCCTATGTTTCTCATCTTTATCAAAATGGAACATTAATAATTGAAGAGTTCCCATGGCAAGATATTATCACTGATAATGAGCTGTGGGTAAAACAGACCCCTCTCTTCCAAAGGACAAGCTCTAACTTTGCTTATGGTTGACTATTTGAAATAAAATCAAAAGATTGGTGCCCACCCCCCTCCCCCTGAAAAAAAAGTCTAATTAGTGTTCGTCTATTGGAGAGGAAGCTGAGCATGCCGCCCCACCACTGCCAAATGAAATTAAGGCCCAATTATTGATAAATGAAGAGTGGTTTGTGCTGGAGCCTGGCCTGGAGTCGCGGAAATACATCTGTCATTTGGCCTGTACAGGAGTCATTCATGTGTGACATAGCATCCTGTGCATTTATCATGCATCTGTAGATTTTTGTTTTAATTCAGTTAGCTATCTAACTAGATTCGGTGCTGGATGCCTCGAATGGAGTCAGGATTTGGACTGACAGATGCAATTCTAGTCTGAAATGGTGTGTGACAGGACTAGCTATCCTGCATATTAATTATTATTGAAACCATTATAGGCAGTGCTTCTCCACTAATGGCCGATTCCGTTATCTGTTCCATGGCTTCTATGGTGAACAATTGCCCAGTTGCTCCAGGGCAGGTAGGAGACACACTGGATCAATGGACCATTGTTGTTAAGTGCACTTACTATTACCATGAAAATTACAATGCAAGTGCTTGAAAGGCAAGAATGAAAATGCCCCTGTCTTACCATTATGCAAATTACACATTCTATAAATGAGATAAGTGGGGGGAGAAACACTTTTCATAAATCTTAACTAGGTAAAAGAGTTTATTAAGTCCATTGTCAAAAACGAATTGAAAACAAACATTTGTTAAGTTGATAAAAAAAAAAAATGTCTGCAGGGCTATTCCCAACCTAGCTTTGCACACAAAGCTTAGTTTGGTAGCATGCTAAGGTTTAATTTAAAGTTCCTGTCGTTTTATCACTCCGTTGTATAAAATATTGAAAATAACTGTCACCTTCAAAAAGAAGACACTAATGCAATTTTTGTCCCAAGTTCTGAGAAAATATTGTGTTAGGAGGACTTTAATAAGACCAACTCCAAGGGCAACCATTTTGCCTCTATGGTCTTTCTTCATTATTTACGTGTTTTACTTGTATCCTGGTCACATGCCCACCCTCCTTCCCTTCTGATTTCAATCATCTAATGACCTTTCATAAGCCCTGCAAAAAACATTCTAGACACAGAGGACTGATCGAAGTAAATGTTGCTGAAATGTACAGTGTTTCTTGCCATTTGCTTATCAACCTCATGTGATATGAACTGTGTGATTATAAACTGTGTGAGTTCTGTCACAGGCACAGCTCGAATTACACATTTCTGATTCGTAAGGAATTTGTAAAGTTGCTGAGGACTGTAATAAAGCAAAAGACAAAATGGTAATACAATGAAATGTAATATTTTCTGTTAAATAGAAAATTAATGAGAGAGGTAAAGTAATAATGATGAATTTGCATCTTTTCAAAGATTCCTATTTGTTAAAGGACATTTCATATTGGTATTTCAGGTCCAAAGAAGCTTGTGCTTTCCTAAACAATTAAAAATTTGCATCTTAGAATAAATGCTTTTTCATCTCCTGATGTTTGAAAATGAGGTGCTAAAAAAGAACTGGGCTTCAATTTAAAAGTTCAATAGCTTGATTATGATATTGGATTGCAAGATTTTCGTTGTTCAAGATCATTTTGAATAAAAGAGCAAGTTAGAAAGCAAAGATATATCTCAGCATAAATAGATCTTAAAATATGAATAGTCATAATATTCAGGAAATATAAGTAAATTTTGACTTTACAGTTTAGAAGCTATTATCATTTTTTGTGTGATTAGCTACTCCAATTTACAATGTTTGCCTCACTGCTTTATTTCTTTCAATAGGATTTTTTTATAAGACTCCAAAAACTTAATTATGGCTTATGCAAATATCATTTGAGGGGAAAGAGGGTAATATTAAATCTTTGAAAGCATTATTAGGTTAAATACTAGGAAAGTCATTGTAGGTATTAAATGGCTGTCAGAGAAAAAATGGAACTGAGGTGGGAAGGCCCCTTGGAGAAGTTTCTTACACTTCTCTTAAAGCCATCTACGTGGATCAGTTTTTCCCAACGCTTTAAAGAGGTGAATATTTCTCTAGAAAGCTAGAGAAAAAAAAAGGTTTTGCTTCTGTATTATGTATAGATTGGAAGCCAAACTAAGCCCATGTGATGCTGGAACAGCTAAAAATGAATACATAAAACATGCAGCTACTTTTTTCTGGGCGTGATGCAAAACTTCTTATTTCTTCGCTAAATCATTGAAATTTTGTCTATATTGATTGGAATCTCCAATAGTGGGTTAACTGTCTAGAAAAATACACAGGTGAATGAGAATGCCAATCATGTTTACCTAAGCTGGCAAAATTAACATGTTTCACCTAAGAAAACATGGAGTGTCAGCCACATATCAACCACATATTTTTATTTTTATTTTTAAAGTTTATTTATTTATTTTGAGAGAGAGAGAGGGCATGTGCATACAAGCTGGAGAGGGGCAGAGAGAGAGGGAGGGAGAAATCCCAAGCAGGCTCCCCTCTGTCTGTGAAAGCCTGACACAGGGCTCGATCTCACAAATCGTAAGATAATGACCTGAGTCGAAATTAAGAGTCGGACACTTAACCAACTGAGCCCATCAACCGCATATTTTTAAAGTCCCCATAGCCTACTGAGCATAGAGCTTAAGGAGTAAAGAACGCTTAGTATCATGAAATTATCAAAGGATAAAAGGAAAAATAATGGCTGAGAAGTGTAAGAGTGAAATGACAGAAAAAGAGGACAGTGGTCGCTAAGGGAGCTGGCACACAAGAGGGCAGATTGAATCACATGGTTGCATGTCATGGCTTCCCCAGCTCTGGGACTTTGGACCACTGTTCCTCTCTGAGCACTCACTAGGCTGCTGCTGAAAGAGACAAAAGAAAGTGTCAGGGAGGCCCTCTTAGGTTATATCTGCGGGGGGGGGGGGGGGGGGGGCTGGAAATAAAACTAACAGAAACAGGTTAGTAGGAGAAAAGGCACCAAATTTTTATTAATATTTGTATGCACAGAGGGTGCCTGGGTGTCTCCGTCGGTTATGCCTCTGACTCTTGGTTTCAGCTCAGGTCATGATCTCATAGTTCATGAGTTTGTGCCCTGCATTGGGCTCTGCGCCAACAAGACTGAGCCTGCTCGCGGTTGCCTCTCTCTCTGCCCCTCCCTAACGCTCTCTCCCTCAAAATAAATAAATAAACTAAAAAAAAAAAGCCAAATAATTTTTTAAAATGTATATGCATGGGAGTTCACTATGAAGAAGCGAAACCGTGCATAGTAATTAGACTCAGGGGCTTATGTACCCTCCTTTGAAAGGCTTGGGGGTTTAGGTTCGAGGGACAAGCAACTATGGGGAAAGGACTAGGAAAAGATCTAGAGGAGTTAACGGAGAGTAAGGGCTATAGTTTAGTGAAGTCTGTTTCCGCAAACTCATCTTGGTGTTGGCGCCCCATTGGCAGTGATGAGTCTCTCTTCTCTCTTTGGTGCTTGGGGTATGGGGCGTCGTCCTCAAAGGGAAATGCGCACCCTACTTGTACACAGGTAAGGGGAAGGCAGAGAATTGTTCTGCAATTGCCTTCAGCTCAAAATGATCTTTATGCCGAAGTGGCATAATTTGGGGTGGCATATTCTGATCTCCTTCAAAGGATAATATTGTGTTTCCAAAAATAATGGATAGATACCTTCATTAAATAGGCTGGCTTTTATTCTAAGATTTCCTTTCCTCATTTTCAGCTTTTAAAATAACCTTTCTTTCATGAAAAGATGTTTGTAACCAGTGGCATTTTTCCCCTCTCTTGCCTTTACTTGGCAAATTAAAACCTTCATGACTCAGTGTCATTCTGTCAAATTTTTCTTCTTTATTTTTTCCTTCAGCAGCCCACGGTTTCTCAAACACTTGGAAACACTGTCTCTAGAGGAAATATTAACAATGGCCACCCTTTATTGAGCCCCTGCTATGCCTCAAACAGTATTCAGGGAGATGCACATATCTTCTAACACTATCGCTAGTCCTAAGAGGTAGACAGGATTGTTCTTGAATAAACAAGGAAAGCCAGGCTGATGAGTGAAGCTGCTTGCCCAGTGTGGCACGACTATTGGGTGACCTTCTCTCTATCATTTAAACAGGACACTCTTTAAAGTCCGGTTATACCAGGGCATCAAGTATAAATGGGGTCTTTCCGGGACAACCTAGTGCACAGGGTCACCCCGCAGAACTTCTTCATAGGCCAGGATTTAAATCAACTTGTATCTAAAGCCCACGCGTGTTCTCGTCGCCGTATGAAGGTGCCTCTGAAAGTTTTACAAAAATCAACATATCGATTTTGGAGGAATTGAGTTCACCAAGCTGTATGACAGGAGGGTACACAAAACGATAATTCATTCAGCCTTCTATTTAGGATTATTTGTATCTTAGGACATCTGCCTCCAGTGGTGATTTTACAAGTGGTTTGAGAATCCGAGGAGACTCTGTGTAGACTGGACATGGCCTGTGCAGAACCACGCTAGTGCCGGCTCTCCAGAGAGGAATACATTTTCCCCGCATAGATGTGAAATTACTCTAGCAGTGTGTGGACTCTGACCTCGGCTAATGTCCTTCAGCGGGACAAAGGTATGGATAGATCCCCGGGTTGTCGTTTACCGCAGCCCAGCAAGGCACCCCCCCCCCCTTGCTGACTCACCCCCCCCCACCAGGCCAGAGGTGGTTCTGGGGCTGGTTGAACCTAACCCTATGGGAAGGAGATGGGCGTTTGCCAGTTATTTGCCTGGAAAGGAGAGCCCGACCATATACAGTAGTCGAAGCTGTATGCTCAACTTTCCCTCCGTTATCTGAGAAATTGCAGGCGAGAGCCGTGTGTCTGGGACAGATCAGGATGATGCGGGACCGGAGTCCAGCTCCACTAGGTCAGAACAACGCAGCCTCACTCTCTGTGGCCCCCGCCGGTGTCCTGAAAGAGTGCGCTTAAACTTGGAGGTCGGCTCCCGGCTCTCCCACCTGCACTGTGACCTGTACCTTTTTAATATTTTAGAGAAAAGATCTCCCCTTTCTCTCTAAAAAAGCGAGAAAGTGCTTTCTGTTTGTGAAAGAATATGTAAAACAGCACCAGGTGAAGAACGACTTTTTCACCCAGTCTAGAAACCGTCACAAAGAGACAAATTTTGCTGCTTTTGCTTCGTGTGTGAATTTTTTTTTCCACACAGCGCTATTCATTGCGTGAGACAATGGGGCCAGTGTTGGCCAGCAAAGAATAGTGCTATTCATGCACCCCGTACCCTGCACAGTGCCTACACTTGTTAGTCTTGGCTGCCCTGCGCTGCTGGCTGCTGGCAAGAAAATCGGGTCTATGTTGTTGGACGGAGCAGGGCAGATCAGAGAATGAACGCTGGCAGCCAGATTCCCAGATAACCTCGGCTCCTCTAGAAAACTCTTGTTGACATAAGCCTGTGCTTTCAGGGGTGTCTGGAATTCTAAGAACTTGGGCCAGGTGTGCGGGCAGGTGCTGGTGCTTCCGTTCTAGCCTCCCCACCCCCCTGCTGCGATTAAACGCAGCCACAGTAGAGATTAAATGCCTGGTCTAGGGATGAGACAATGAGGTTTCAATTCTGGCTCCGGAGCTGCCTGACGGTAGGAACTTGGACGAGTCTCTTAACTTCTCTGAATTTCCATCCCTTCATCTGCAGCAAGGGGTATCTATGCCACCTACTTCATGAGGTGCTATGAAATTCAAGGACTTAGTATTGTATTATGAGTAGCAGGGGAAAAAAGGTAGCTCTTATTGCCATTAGCAAACGGCTGATGTCGTGATTTTTGTCATTAATGAAAGACTGGTTTAGGCAATCTCTGGGCACAGAGTTAACGGCCGTGAAATCATGGGTAACGTCGCTGGAGTGATGGGTGGATGGGGAGGGGAGAGAGAAGACAATGGCGGGACACTGTTCATAGTACCAGAGTGGGAGCATGTTTTGCACAGGGAGGAAAATGCCCTCTGACAGAGGCCGCTCCATTTCTCTCAAGGACAGAAGAGAAGGCTGATTTGCTTTCATATGGTGTCATCCCCGAAGGGTGGCTCCGTTAATGTATGCCGGAGATGGTCTTGCCGTTCTCTGCTTTATCTCTTCAACTTCGAGTGAGTGCAGCACAAAACCTGGACCCTCTCCTTAACGTTCTTTTTCTTAAGGGAGATGAAAACTTATAGCTCTTGTTTGACATCTGTCGGGGAGCAAACCGCTAAATGTAGGCAACCTTGTGGAAAACTTCGAGACTGGTAGATTCTGAGATCGCCAAGGGCAAGAAGTCTGCTTCTCCTTTCCTAGAATTACCCCTGTGCAGAGCCCAGAGGACTGCCAGAACTGAAACGTGTCATCAAGATTAGTGTAGCAAAGCAGGTAAAGTCTGAGATGGATGGAGGGCTGGAAAGAGACGGTCTTTCAGGTTCATTCCAACCCAAGATGTTGTGTTTTTTGAAGTTTTCCTCTCAATAAACATTCTTTAACTATGTTGTGTCTCCTGTGAAGCTGCCACCATGAAAGCTGTACATATTTGGCACCAATTTGCTTGGCACGGCTTATATACCCGTACACTTGTTATGGCATCGGCACCTTAGATTCTGTTAATGTACTATACGAAGCATAAAGAATACTAATCACAAGGGCAATTTTCTATGTTGTGTATATTACAGAGTAAAGATAATGTATTCTTGGTGCTTTTAGACATCTTAACCAGTAGTCCTATGAACAGCAGATTTCACTTGGTGTAATCACATAATTAGAAGACATCATTGCGGTTCATAAATGGAATTAATTAAAATTTTAATTAGATTTTCAAAAGATAATTTAATAAAAGTAGGATTGATTAGAAAATCATCAATGAATTTACAGATTCATTTAAGACATTTATCTCTGTCACTTCTAGATTTCATTGAAATCTGTTAAAAGTTATAGTAGGTGTGTCCGGAGTAACATTTAAATAGTCACCGTATTGTTTCAAGAGGCAAATAGTTTCTAAGATGTGTCTTGTTATCTTTCATTGAATAGTGACCTTTACTAGTCAGCTCCATTGAACATAATCCTGAAACAAATTCACAAAAAGACGTGAACCATCCATGTTCGTTCTGAAGCCAAATTGTTGTTTATTTGGCTAATTACATTTTTTTGAAAACATAAGTAAGGATTCCAGAAGAGTATATGACTGGGGCAATTTTACTGATGGCCTAATTGAGTGGCAGTCGTGCCATTGACATGGAACAATCACAAATTCTGTGAGAAGATGGACAATAGATCTAAAATTTGTAAAAACATTAAAGCACTGGCTCCAGCACTGGCCAGAAAGCAGGAGATGTAATATACATCCTAGATCTGCTGCTTTTAAAGTATGGTTAGTAGTATTTATATTAGATATGCTTTAACTACAATAGCAAAACGGGCACAGTTTTTCATTGTGTTTTGATGGTTTTTATCTATCAATGAAAATGATGTCAAAGAGGGCCTGAAAGTTATGCATTCATGTGTTCATTCAATCAACAGAAAGCTAGTCTCTCTATTAAAGAGTTGGCTACAGAGTCATAAAATAGAGTGATATAGTCAGCAAACCTACCCACTCTACCCTCAAAGTAAATCCAGAATCCTTTCACTTCTCACCACCTCTGATGTGGCTGTTCTACTGAAACCACCATCCTTTTTCTACTTAAACAATTGCATTAGCTTCCTGATTAGCCTCCCTGTTTCCACCTGTTACAACAAAGCCATCGGCTGTAGTCTTCGGAAACATAAGCAAGATCATTCAGAACCTTCCAGTGGCATCAAACCTCACTCATAATAATGTCCCAAGTCTTTCCAGTGACCTGAAACTCTATGCTGTCCTGCTGGCTTCTTCTCTGACCCCATCACCCAGTCTCCCCTGTCAGCCACTTCTCTCCAAACACAAAGCATGCATCGCTGAAGGTACCTCCATGGCTTGTTCCCTCTTCTCCCTCAGCTCTCTGGCAGGGTCAGCAGCCCACTCTGTCTCCTTCAGATGCTCATCCTTGTATCCTTTACCATCTCCTCACCAGGCTATATTTTTTCTGCCTTGCCTCTATCATCACTTGTATGTATCATTCACACTGGATATTTCTTCATTTTCTGTCTCTGCCTGTCCCTGGAAAGGCAAATCCTGAGAAATAATTCCAGTAAAGCATGGTGGGTGGTTATGATAGGACAAGTAGAGAGCAGGGGAAATAGCAAGAAGAACTTAGTGATTTTCTTAAGGGAGGGCTATTAGTTGAAGCTTGAAGGATAAATAGAAGAAGCCAGGCAAAGAGTCCAAGGAAGGGGGAGTAATGTCTTTATTCTATTTATTTAGTTAGCTAATTTATTTCTAGCCATGTCTTCTTGTCCTTGTCGTTTTAATTCTTGGGGATGTGACATCAGCTTCTGGCAATAATTTAGATTAGATAATCTGAAGAAGTTCTTGTCCAATATTTAGTTTCACCTTCTTTTTATATCCTACCAAGTTACTCAGAAAGATAGACAAAATATTTATAAACATGTTTCTAAAACACAGCTGAGTCCTTAAAGAAGTCAGGAGAGTGATAGAATTCTCAGTCCAAAAAAGAGGTACTAAAGAAGTGAGCTTGTGCCGTTGTCCTGGGGTGGGGGAACCTGCCGGTGAGTGGCCCACCCATGATTATGGAACCTGGAGGAGATGATCCACGATGAATGGGAGCTAGCAGACACATAAACCAAAGGGTTAAACCCAAAGAACTTCAAGTAATAGATTATTAGAGGGAGACTCTAAAATAACATGCTAAAAATAATTAAGGAAAGAAATGAACATGTCAGAAAAACAAAACAGCATGAGTAAGGAATGGCAAGCTTTGAAAAAAATTAACTTGAATTTCTAAAGTTGAAACATGTAAACACTGAAGTGAAAACCACACCAGGTAGTTTAACCAAGACATTGCTAAAATATAGCACAGAAAGATGGAGACAAAGAAAATGTTTAAAGGAAATTTACAAAGAAAATGTTTAAAGGAGGTTTAGACACACTGAGGAGACAGTCTTCTAATCAGAGTGCCAGAAGGAGAGAATCAAAATGGCCAGAGGAAGCAGGTGAAGCGATAAGGCCCAGAATCTTCCAGATTTGATAGAAGGTTTGAAACCTCGGGGTCAGGGGGCCCAGTGGAATTAGACAAATACATGGACACATCTTATAGAAATGCAGAAGACTAACAAAAAGTCTTAAGGGTGATATAACTATGTGGGTTTATATAAAAAACGATACTTGTGTAAAAAAACAACAACAATAATCATGAATAATTTCATAGGAGAGAAAAATAAGGTGAAACTAACTATTGGAAAAATTAGCACGTAAGGTGGGATGGGGTGAACAGAGGTCCACACTTTGGTAAGGCTGTAGCCATATCAGAGCAGAATAGAAGGATCAGTTAACTTTAGACTCTATTAGGTCAGGACCCATGTTAAAAATTTAAGAATAATAAGTAAAATAATAGAAAGAGAATATATATCTTCCAAACCAGTAGAGGGAAATGTGAGAGTAAGGGAAACTGAGTCACCCCCCCCAAAAAAAAGAAAAAAAAAAGAATCTTGGACCAAACATGGTAAGAAAGCAAAACTAAGATGGAAAAAGTGGAAATACCTGTGCAATTATAATAAATCCAAATTGACTAAAATGACACCAGCAGTGGTAGCAAAAATATATCTCATCTGTAAAATTAGGATGCCAGCGAGATTCAACAGTCATCTAATGTATACATTAGAAGGTCCCTGGGCGCCTGGGTGGCTCAGTGGGTTGAGCGTCCGACTTTGGCTCAGATCATGATCTCGCGGTCTATGGGTTCAAACCCCACGTTGGGCTCCATGCAGACAGCTCAGAGCCTGGAGCCTGCTTCGGATTCTGTGTCTCTCTCTCTCTCTTCCCCTCCCCCGCTCATGCTCTGTCTCTCTCTCTCTCTGTCTCTGTCAAAAATAAAAATAAAAATAACATTAAAAAAATTAGAAGGTCCCTGCCAGCTGTAACATCTGTGATTATATATAATAGATGTACCGATGTAGATATTATAGAAATATAATAGACACATAGATATAGATGTTTCCATAGTTACAGAGACACAATAGATACATAGATATAGATATTTATATATTTTACATATGTTTATTTCTATCTACCTATCTATTCATCTATTTATATATTTCACTTCAGCAAGCACTGGGTTCCATCATTTCCCAGTGTGGGAAATAAATGTGGCCTAAGGGTATGGGTCTACAGAAAGGCGAATCAACCCAGTGGTGATGTGGTCCAGCAAAGGAGAGGGTGCTCAGTGAAAAATCCAGGGCACGAGGCAATGACCAGCAGCACAGCATATTAGGGCTGCAACTGTCAAGAACATAGGGAGATGACTCAAAATCAAAGCAATAAAATAAACAAACAAATAGAGAAATAAGTGAATAAGTGCCTATAGAAGAGGCAGGAGTTTCAACTTCAGAAGAGCCTTGGGTAAGAAAAAGCATAAACGGTGCCCTATATCTCTCCAATCTGGAGATGTTTTGGAAATACTTTGAAATCTGTTCCCCCAGGTTTGTTTTTCTTCTCCATCACACCTCACAAGGAACACAGAGAGTGATGTCCTGTCACTTTGATGCGTCTCTCTACTCAAATGGCAGAAACCAACCAGGTGAGTTGTCATAACTTTAGATGAGGCTAGGATAAAAATACACCTTGGAGAGCTTGCTTTCTGATGACAGACTGAGAGTAGCTCTTTTTGATTTGAGTGATTTGGAGCTTAAATTCAGTGCCAACCCACATGAGTGTCTCAGGACGCAGGGTTAGGAAAGAGATTATACCAGGAGTATAAGGTCTTTTATCTGTCTTCCCTTAGAATTGTCTTTGATTGATGGATGGGTGACTCTGTCCAGCATCCCAATTTAAAATTGTAAGTGAAAACAAACGGTTGATCTTTTAAATTCAGTGTTCACTTCTGGATTTACCTTTAAAAGCAGTTCAACCACGGCAGGGTTAAGCATCCTAATTAATTACACCGTCTGAGACTGCAGCTATTCTGTGCATCCAATTTAATCATTTTGTTCCATGAAAAGCAAAAACCCCTTCCCTGTGGTTTCAAAACAACAACTATAAAATCCCTAATCCTAAATCCCAAATCTTGGTCTTCAACTGGAGTAATTTGTATCAACCAGTTCGTAGGGTGGATCTCCCAAGTTGCACAAAGAGGGATTCCAACCAGCAATGGAGACATGCATTGAGACAACCAGCCAGAAATGTGAAGACACCCCCCATCATGGCTGCAAAGGGGGTCATACTGAAGTGAGCACCCACTGTGCTGAGGATGCTTGTGACTATTAGCCAAGTGGAGAGGATGGCTTTTCTTCACCTTTTGTGGTGTCTATTGGTAGTAATGACCTTGAGCTCATCACAGTTCTTGGCTGTTCATGGCTGGCATTTGTTGTGTTCTGCTCCGGTGATACCCTTGCCTGGTTTTGTAAATGTTTTGAAAATTCTTCCCTGGATCACAGGGTATCAATGCAATACAATTGTTTGCTAGTTTTTAATTTTTAACAAGGCAGCTATTTCAGCTTTATTTATAGCCTTGTCTCACTCTAAGACCAAAGAGTGAGTCTATGGGATTGATTCTAAAGTAGACATGAGTGACTTAAAGTCATTTCTTTCTGCAGTTATGAAACCTTTTAATTTTTAGTGGAGTCTAACGTATTGTTCTGATCTCATTCTTACCTCGGAATAAATGATTTCCCTGGAGACCTTCAGTCTCCAATGACAGTAATCTTGCTCAACATTTCACCATATATGTACAATCACATCTGAATCCCAGCTTAGATTCAAGTGAAGACTTCAAAGCACTAATAAAAATATTCACAAGTGCCTACTCTATGCTGGACACTTGACATTTCATGTAATCCTCACACAACCACGTTTTTAGGAGAAATCACAGAATGCTCAGATTCAAAATCAGATTCAAGGACCCAGAAGTCCAAGCACTGTCTTTACACTTTGTAGACAGTCTCTTCTTCCTGGAGGAGGCTCTCGAAGGATTAGGAAGCAGAGAGATATTAAGACCATATCTTGCATGCTTCCTGAAATATCTTTGTGTCTTGGAGCAGTAGGTTGAACACTGACACTTCTGGTCATGGAACTCTTCCAGAAGCTTGGGAGCTTTTGGATTCTTGGGGTTATTGGACACTGAGAGGGGACAGGATGGGTTCAGGGTTGAAACACTAGGGCTAACTGCTTTGGGCTTGCTTCAGGAGGTAAAACTTCATGGAGGAAAGTTGAATCCAAACCACCCAACGCTCATTTTTTTTTGTATTTGTTTTCATTTTGTCCATCTTTAATCTATTTTTACATAGCTCTCAGAGTTACTCTTTTTAAAAACAAAGCTAATTGTGTAATTTTCCTGCTTAAAATTTTTAAATAACTTCTTATTGGACTAATATAAAATAAACCATATTAACATGAATAGTTCAGTGGCATCCAGTACATTCACAATGCTGTACAACCATCACCTCCTTCCAGTTCCGAAGCTCTTTCATTTCCTAAAAGGAAACCCCATATGCAATGAACAGTCACTCTACTCAGCCCCTGGCAACCACTAATCTGTGCTCTGTCTCCACAGATTTACCTACTCTAGATATTTCATATAAATGGAAGCACATACTATGTAACCTTTTGTATCTGGCTTCTTTCACTTAACAATGTTTGCAAGGTTTGTCCACATCATAGCATGTATCAGCACTTCATTCCTTGCTATGGCTGAATAACATCCTGTGGTGTGGATATCAAAATCACATATGGATTTTGTTTAGCCCTTTATCCCTTGATGGACAATTAGCTTGCTTCCACCTTTTGGCTATTATGTACCTTCTGTCTTTATCCATTCTACTCTTTCCCATTCTAACTGGGAGCTACCTCAGTGAGCAAAATTCTGGAGGGGTCTGGGAGGTGATGAATGCTATCTCTGAACAGACCTCAAGTTCTTTCTGAAACTCGAGAGCTTAGCAAGGTTTCCAGGGTGATTACCTTTCTGTAAAAGCCAAACGAAAGACTGGGGGGTTCAGGAATAACTTCAGTGTGTGCTTGGTTCTTGTCTGTTTCTATGCTACTGACACTGGTTCTTATCCATTCCTATGCTACTGCACAAGAGTCCTAGGAGGTGACGTGGATGTTACCATTCATTTCATAGAATTTTCCTCTGGGGAGTGAGGCTAAGTGTGCGGATGGTCAGTTAAACCTGGCTTGAGGGGCCATGTTGCACTGTCGTATATATAAATGTTTTATTCTGGAAAATTACAAACATGCATAAAAATAGAAAGGCTACTTTAATGTATTTCTACATCCCCGTCACCTAGCTTCAACAATTAATGTCAGTGGCTCTCATTTGATTTATTTATTCCCCTACCATCACTTTTTTAAAAATTGCTTATTGGTTTCTTAGTTGCTCCTTTTTATCTATTTGTTGCTGAGGTATTTTACAGCTAATTCTAGACATAATATCGTTTCTCTTGGACACATTTCAGTAGGCATATCTAACGTTTCTTTTTTTAACATAACTACAGTATTACCAACCCAATAATTCCTCAATATCATCATTTTGTGCTCAGTTTTTCCTACTTGTCTCAAATATGCCTCTTCTATACTTGTTTTATTCAATTCAGAATCCAAACAAATTTCTGTGAATTTCTCATATGGTTAATACGTTCTTTTATCTCTTTCAATGAGTAGTTATTTCCCTTCTTTGGTGCGTTCATTATAGAAATTGAGAATTGGGTGCTTTGTCTTGAAGAACTGTTGAATTTGGCCGGGTATGTCTTCCTGGTGTCCTTTAATGTGTTTCTCCATCTCCCACAAGTAGCTGGAGGTAGAGGTTTGGTTACATTGAGTCGATTTGCATACATATCTGCATATTGAATAATGTACCCTATTTTCCTTAATATTAAAACTGATCAATAGTTCCATGTTGTACTAGGCTGAAAAATTGTCTCCTAAGAGATATCTATCTCTTAATCCCTGGAACCTATGAATGTTATCTTAGGTGGCACAAAAGAAGAGAGGGGTTCTTTGCAGCTATGACTCCATTAAGGTTCTTGACATAGGCATATTATCCTGGATTATCTACTTGGGATCCAAATACAATCAATGTGTTTTTGTTAGAGGGAAAAAGAGGTTAGAGTTCACACACACACAACCACACGCGCACACACACAGAGGAGGAGGAAGCCATGTAACCAAAGAGGCAGAGATTAAAGTGACACAGCCACAAAAAAGAAGAAGAAGAGGCAAGGAACAAGTTCTCCCCTAGAGCCTCCAGAGAGAGCATAGCACTGCCAACACCTTAATTTCCACTCCATGAAGGTGATATTGGGCTTTTGGCCTCCAGAACAGTGTTGTTTTAAACCACCAAGTTTGTGGTCATTTATTACAGCAGCCCTACAAAACTAATACTAATAAATGTGATCTGCCTGATCCATTTGTTCTAAAGTTCCCCCTCAGTTTTTCCAATAATAAATTTTAGCTGCCACCAATTATGTTGCTTAGATCCATTGTTTCATTAAGGAGTGCAAAATAGCAATTTTATAATTCTGTCATTTTCTTCTCCATTTTGTACGCATGATTCTTTAATATAAAGAAGAACTGTCTTCCTCGTCAAGTATTTGATTCGCCTGAGTTCTAGTCCAAGTAAGGAAAAATAGGGGAGAACACTATGAACTGAGGTTTTCATACATTTGGTAAGTTTCAATTCATTGCACTCATTATTATTTATGATCCTCAAACCGTCCCATCTTTAAGTCATGGGAACCCTTTCAAGCTTTATGAAAAGCCAAAATAAAGTAACCCTAGCAAACAAGTAAAGAGGGGGTACCCCAATTGGAAGAGTAACAACTAACAATACAACACTGACCTCCATCCTGGTCTCCTTTGTGTGGGTCACACACACACACACACACACGCACACACACACACACACTCAAAAAATTATTTTCAGAACATTGGCAAAAATGAAGAACTGTGAAGACACTTAATAAATCTGACATCTCCATCTCTTAATATAGCAGCACTTAACCCTTGCTTCCCTGTAGGACCACCTGGGGGAACTTCTGAAAAATACTCCTGCTTGGTCTCTAACCCCAGAGGTGCTGATTCCTTCTCCTGGGGAAGGAAGGGTATTTATGTTCTTTAAAATCTCCCCAAGTGACACTAATGTATAACCAGGACTGAGAACCGCTGTCTAATGTATCTATCATACTTCTGAGATGGGTTTTTTAAAAAAAAATAAGCCCTCATTTTCTGCTTTCTGCAGCTAAGAATCTCTAATGTTGGGCACGCAGGTTGAAAGGCTGCTTATCATCAATGTGTTTTCATGCCTTCCGATCCAAGAAGATCCTGTCATTAATGACACCAGAACTGAATTTAAAAGGCAAAAATTACCATCCTACCCTAATGCTAATGCCTCTGTTTGATATTTTAAGTCCATATTCCACCTTTCTTTCTTGGCTTCACCTTCCTTCTCCAGACTTACCACCTTATGACATTTTCTACAGGGAACCCTCCTCCTTCAGTAGGTCATATGTGGGGGCTGTGTCCTGTTCACCTCTGTAGTCTTCCTTTTCCATCAGGAGCAGAGATTGAAACATAATTGACATTTAGTAAAGTTTTGATTGGTGCCAGAAAATTACCACGATAATTTTGTTTTCTCTTTTGCATCCCCTCTCCCTGCAATCCTATGGGATTCTATTGGATAAATGAAGAATTCTTGAAATCTCCGTGCTCCTTGTCTATATACGATACAGATAATTGTTCATTTTGTTTCAATTTATGCAGTAAGGCACTCTGGGTAAAAGATTACAAATTCTACAAAGATACATGAAATTTAACATGCATCTCAATTTTTTAAAAGTTTCAAAGGTAAACAGGTGTTTGAAAACATACTGTCATGAAGCACCAACCTGGCAGAAAACCTGTAGCATTTATAATGAGAACACAATCCGATTGAATTTGTAATTAGCACTTTTGAAATATGCTCATTATTATTGTTATTATTAGCCACGAAGCTATGCAGCTCTGGCTCACACCCATTGGAATTTTAGGGTGTGAATCTAGCCAAAAGCAGTCAGTATAGAACCCAATAAAAGAAATATGTTGCAGTTTTTATAGAAGTAATTTTAAGTTAAATATCCAAGCAGGACCATCAATTAGGTAGAAATTATTTACTGTTCTGGATCAAAGAAAATGTTCACCTTTGAAGATGCAGATCTTTATGAATAATATCCTAATGGTTTGAGGAAAATGAATACATTCATGAATGGGATGCATTTGGGAAGTAATCATGAAAAAAAGGAATAATCATGGTTGAAGAGACGTATCCCAATGGAGCAGAGAGAATTTCAGAATTTAGGAATCTGTCTTCAATGAGCTTCCAGAGAAAGATACATATCCAAATACTATTCAGGTATTAAAAGAGTTGTGACCAGCTTATTCCTGATGGCTCTCATAGGAAAAGTGGCTGGACACCCAACAAGCTTGCAGTTTACTTCATTAACAGTTATTGATTAACCACAATGTACTGCATTTGATGCTATTAGAGAAATAATAATGATCTATTAAATGGGATACATTTGAATGGAAGGGACCTTGGGGACAATCATCAATGAGTCAAAGCAGTGATCAGGAGCTCAATACAATGGCTACGGGAGATGCCAAGGAAAGTAATCGGGTAAGGGCCAGGTTAGTCAGAAAGGGAAGATTTCTGAAGAATATTCATTTTGATTCAGATTCTAAATGACACTTTGGCCTGATTGGTGGGAAAGTTAGGAGATGCCTTTCCAATAAGGTGACTGATTTGGGTTTGTTGTCATTTCAGCCTTGTGGAGAGATAGCCAACATACTGATTTGATTAGAACAGAAGAACTTACCTGATGCTCAGTAAATATTTGAGAATCAATGACTTTTACCTTCCTGTTTTCCCAGGAGAATATACAGGCAACCCATTAAGGGGATATGACTCAACACTTTACAATGATTTAATTCAATTATAGACAAGGTACGCCCATTTGGTTCAGTCCTTCATGAACTTTATGTCAATCCAACTCTGTTCATGTGTATTATCTGTTTGACTATGACTTTGTATGATTGCTGGTTTGGGCAGCATGTACAGAACACATATTAAATTTACCTGGATGATAATAATTGTAGGTATTGAGACCACAATGTAATTTTCAAAGAAAACAAAATAAACATATACGGAGGCCACCTTGCCTCTCAGGTTATCTCTTACTTCAGTCTTGGGGTGGGCTCTTGGCTGCAATATTTCTGCAGAGTGATCCTGTCCCTCACCCCAACCCACAATATTGCTCCTTTTTTTTTCTCAGTAAGCAGTTATATAATGCCTTCTATTTGCCAAGAACATTCCTAGAAAAAACATGGAAGTCTCAAGGACCTGTTTGAAGAGGCGAGTCAATGGAGCAAAGAGATAGCTACAAAACAGTGTGACGATTTCAGCAAATGACTTGCAAGAACAGACCACTCCCCAGAGATTCTGATTTTATGGGTCTGATGTGGGATAGGAAACTAATATTTAAGCCCCACTCCAGGTAATCCTAATGTGTAGGCAGGAGAATCACTGTGGTTCTCAAGTTGTGGTCTTTGGACCAGCAGCATCAGTATCTCTTAGTGTCTTGTTAGAAATGCAAATTTTCAGACCCTGCCCCAGACGGAATGAATAAGAACCTCTGGCAGAGGGGGTGAGAGGCAATGATACGTTTTAAGAAGTCTTGCAGGTGATTACCATACATACCCCAGTTTGAGAACTACTGAGCTAGAGGAATACAGATTGACTCTGTGTCAAGATTTTGGGGAACTCTTCTGGCACCTCTCTCACCCCTTTTCCTCTAGTGAACCCCTGTCATGTTCTTTACTACTCCAATAGTCTCTTCTGAGTATACTCTATTAACCAATTTCTTGTTTTTCTTTCTTTCTTTCTTTCTTTTTTTCATACCTTATATGTTTAGGGCTCTGAGGATGACAGCTTAATTCAACCTCAATTCAACAACTGCCCGTGTGTGAACCCAACCTTGTCATAGACAACATATGGGATTTTTAAAAAGTTTATGGCATTATTCTTGAAAGAGTCATGAGTCAGAAACCACAGCATTACCACAGACAATATGCTGCTTGCATAGGCACTGCATGCTTCAGGAGGTCAAGGGAATATTGGGAATTATATGGGGAACATGGAAGGAACAATCCTAGAAAGCTTCATGGACCAAGGCAGACTTGAGCTGAAGTTTGATACAAGAGTAGAATTTGGATCAGAGGGAGGGCAGAGGGAATGTTCAGAGCAAAGAAGCTCTTTGCAAAGACATTAGTACCAGCAAAGACATTAGCCTGACCAAATGCAGAGCTGAGAGGCACATCAACTTTCCCTCCCTACTGAGCACTCTGATATATCTGGTCTCTCAACTGACACCACAAAATACAAGTCAAAAAGGCAAATTTTAATTTTCTTTAATGGAAATCTGAGTTCAGGCAAATTGGCTTTCAATGGTTAGCTGAGCTAGCTACTTTACCTTGTAAGAGCCACAATAGGAGAGGCTGGGAATCAAGCTGAGTTGGCTTAAAACCACATACTAGATGTGAGGCTTCACCTCTCTGAGCTTTAGTTTCCTCTTCTAGACAGTAGGGACAGTGAATTTTCCCTAGGACCTTTCCAACTTTGAAATAAGTTCACAAGTGTTAGATGGCAAGCACCATGGTAAGATAGCTCCTGGTAGATCCCTGGGCGTTATGGTCCCTCTTGGCCTTCTTTGACCGAATGAGGATCATTATTAGCTCAAATGATTGGCTCAGGAGGGCTACACCGGTGGTTAAGAGTGAAAGCTGTGAATTCAGAGGACTGGGCTGGATCCGAGCCTACCACCAAAACATTGTGTAACCTTGGCCACAGAATGGAGCCTCTGGAAATATCAATATCAATATAGCCTCTTCCTATAATCTGGAATAATGATATTCCATACCTCATGGGATGATTGTGAAAGTTCAATGAGATAATGCTGGTAAAATGGCCAGCATAGTGGCCAGTACACAAGGAGGTTAGCAACTGTGAAGGAGGAAAGTGCTGTCTGTTCATGGGAGAGGGTGCCGGTGGAGACAGATGATCTTCAGAGCACTTTCCTGCCCCTCTAGGAAGGAAAGACGCATATTGGGGGGCAGGTCACCTTCTTCCCCTCTGCTTTCTTAACCCCTTTCGAGGCACCTCACCCTCGGACCTCCCACTCATCACTCTGCAGTCTTTTTTTCAGACCAGCAGTCAATGATTGAATGAAGTGTAGCTATGCTGCTCAGGGTCCACAATGGCTGACCCGGGAATATCTTTTTCAGTAAAATTAATACTTGCAGAGGGTCCAGGCCTGCCTGCAAGCCACTACTTAAATTTTCTTTCTAATACCCAGGTATGTGAAAAATGGTCAGGTGTCAAAAGACAAATGTTCTCATCCCCAGTGTGCTCACTCTGTCCACTCATACCCAAACCTCTCCCACAATTCCAATCCTCATTTCCACTACAGCCACATGGAAAAATCCCATCCAGGGGTAACATTTTATAGCTGATTTACAAATCCCTTAAAAGTGCCAAATTTAGCTCTGACATTCTTCCTTATGTACCGTAAAAATAAATGCATTGAGAAGCCTTTGGGGTCCTTGCTCTGCTGAAGCACTTCCTTTTTATATTTTTTGCTTCTCATTTTACCTCTTATTACTTCACATGAAGCTGCAGCTCTTGGGAGGACCGCACACCCACCGTAAACCCCTATTATTGATCATGTACTTACATGGTTGGCAGCGTTTTATGTAAGAGGAATAAATGATATAGTTGTTTCTATCCATTAAACTATACTGTTATCAAGGGATTGAAAAACTGCCCTGAACATGGCAATTATTTTGGAGGTTCATGTTTAAATATAATTGCCTAGTAATCTTTTATTTACTATGTGGTGGCAAAGTATAGCTGGCTTCGTGTTTGCACCTTGTAAAATGTAAGGATGGTTAGCATATTCAATTCTCTGTCGTCTCTCTGCTCTCCCCAGCCTTTCCCGTTTTCCCTGATGCTCCACCCCCAGGCATTTTGATATGTGGCTTCTAGAGACTTCCCAAGTGCTGTAATTTTTTTCGTATCAACTCATCCTTGGAGATCAGTAACTTCCTACTTAGTATGATGTGGGGCTTCCCAGGCTCTGGCCATGTGGGAAGGAGAGCTGGGGTCTCTGAGGCACAAAAGACTTTGCATGATTAGTAGAGCCTTGAGAGTCGGGGAGACGTGCCTTGTGAGCGAACGCCCCAGCCTAGAGGAAGCTTAATTATAGTCAAGGGAGACTATTCCTTCCTCAGCAGCAGCTGCCGCTGCCCACGTGCACACACACACACATGTGCACACACGTGCACACACGTAAGCACACGCACGCCCTCACTCATCATCCGGACATGGATTCTTTTTGGAAGCTCATCTGCTCTTCTTCCTCCCCTGACAGGACCCCAATGATGGTGACCATGAGCTCTAGCCTTTCCATCTTCAGCTCCCCAAATAAGCCTATTCTGACTTCGCTTTAGCTTTTTAAGCCATTGGTAGAAAAAGCCTTGAAACTTTTAAAGACCAAATATAACAACATGATCCGAATAAAATAACTGAGAGGTTGCTAAATACGAGGCCAGGAGCAGTTTCCTCTTTTTATTGAAGTATAATAGGGGCTGAGATTTTTAAATGTTTTTCTGTTTCTCTTTGAAGGTGCCAGGAATTTGCACGTGAGGCTTTAAATGTGCTTCTGTTACTGACTTGCAGGAGGAGACTTCTGAGCTGTTCGTGTTAGTTCTGATGGTTGCACTATAAAAGCCAAATGCTTGATTCTTTCTTTCTAGAGGACTTGACTTTGCCAATCTGTGGAGGAGGAAAGAAAGGGGATATTATCTTATTCTGTCCCTGTAAAACAGGTGTACAAGAGGAACTCAGGATTTAGTGTGGTTGTAGGAGAAAGGACGTTTGGACCTCACTGCATTTTAGAGCCTCCTAGAGGTGCCATCCTGTGTCTCCTTTTCCTCATCTGAGGTTCAAGGTCTTCTGTCCAGCCACCTTTCCAGCCCTTGGGAGGCCGTTTCCTTCTGCTCATCCACACGGTCACTATCCAAGTCCCCATTCTCCTTTATGCTGCTTTTCTTCAAGTTGTTAGAAAGCAGCTTTGGAGTTTCTGGCTTACATGACAAGGAGAGGGTCAAGGATTGGCACGTGGTCCCGGGAATCGGTTGCTTGTGTTCAAAACCTGGTTTTCCTCTTTACAGAATGCTTTGCTGTAGACGCTGATCATCCCTGCATTCGTTTCCCATCTGAAAATTGAGGATACAGAGAGGAACTACCTTTGAGGGCTATTGCATGAATTAGTTGAAATACCGTGTGTGAACGACTCCGGACAGCACTCTTTCTTAATGTTTCCTGAAATCTTTTTTTAGACTAACTTTCACTTTCCATGTCTGGATGTGTCTTGTCTCCACTTAGCCATCCATTTTTATCTTGGTCACTGCTTCTGTTCACAAGCTTTGACTTCACTACACCAAAACAGTCTATGGATTGATTGAATCATAATAATGACAAGCGTAAAAGCAGTGGAACCTTCCTCCTGGAATTAGGGATAGTCGGTCAAGCCAAGTGGTTACTTGCTTGAATCATTTCACATTATCAATGATCTCCGATGAAAGCCAGCTGGTTTTCAGAGTTGCTTTTCCTAGCCCCTCTCTTTATTTTCCCTCCTTTATCCAACCTCACCCCACAAGGAGTTTCCTCCTATAGTGTTCAATTACAGTAGAGCAGACCCCAAAACACATGCCTTCTCCTGGTCTGCCTTTTGGCTTTCAGGGAGTCTGTGAACACTTTCTAGGATAATTCACCTGCCCCGGCAGGGATCCCCAAGGGACCAAGAAGAAAGGGTCCCAGGAGAGGAGAGATGGCTGGAAATTCTACCTCAAGATCATTCCCAAGGCCTCTGTTTCCTCCTCCTGCTCCCCCTCCCCCTCCTCCACCCCTCTCCCTCCCCCCACCCCCTCCACCTCCCAGTTGTCACTGCTATCCTATTTCTAATGCAGACCAGGAGACTGCTGAGGCCCCCGTGGGCAAGACACTGCAGTTAAAATCTTTAAACCTTCAAAACTAATGTCATTATCCTTAATTTTTCAATTCTGTTGGGGGGGGGGTGCAGGGAGCTGTTTTCTGATGAGAAGGAGGAGTAAGAGAGAGGGTAGCTGTGGGGATATCGGGGTGTGGGGATAATTCCATTGTTGCCCCAGAGGATTGCGCATTAGGACTGGTAAATTCTCAAATCGGACACTGCATTAGGACATAGATCAGCTGTTATTTTTCCAGTCTCGGGAGAAACCTTGAGGAATCTCATTCCTCCAACTGTATGGAATTATCTGCCAATGTTGTCCTTTCCACTCAAAGTACTCTGATTGAAGCATTGGGCAGGGGCTTCAGGAACAACAAAAATCTCTTTAAAGCTATTGTTTCTTTGAATGTTTGGTGTACCTTTTGGTTCGGCAACAAAATAACTTAATAAATGAAGGGTGAGTAGCATTGTTACTATAGCAATCCCCATAGTAACATCAAAATGCCACGCACATTCGTTCTGGAAACACTCGGGAAGCCTCCGCCCAGCCCTCCCCATGTTCCAGGTTCAGCATCCCAGATTTCAGCTCTGACGGCTAGAGATTTTAGGATATTAAATTAAATCCATTTTATTTCCATGCCGAAGAGTTATTAGACTCATGAAATACCAAGAAATCTTATCCACTTATGTCCTTTGCAGAAAAGTCAGAAGTGAATTTTCTATGAGCTTGACAGTAGGTACAGACTGCTTGCGCTTGAGCTTCCTGTTGTAGGTCTGCCCTTAAAATGACAACAACAATAATCCCAGTCAAGGCATGAAGTGTTCTTTGTTGATTTCAATCGTCTTACATAACTTACATGGGGGCAGGACCAGGGGATGAAACGTCTTCGGAATGCAGCGTTGTGGGAGCACACATGTTTTTAATCTCCTATTTTCCAGAAGATAGCCAGAAGGAATCCCCAAGAGGTCACTTGGAGAAGCCTTTTGCCACCTGGTAGGGTTATAAATTGATTCTCTGATTAACATTGCTGTTATTAGGTTGAATGAATGAGAGACTATAGAAAAATTAAATGGGAGGCAAAAACTGATTTTGAACATCATGTTGTATCTTTATATAATAGGTAGTCATGCATATACATGTAAATATGTATGTCACTGTGTGTGCATATTTAGCATAAATTTATAAACCAGCTGCAGAATATCAAATAGTGGATCTGTGTATCCTGTTCCATAGCTCATTGTACCTCGAATATGAATACTGACACCCTAAAGGCAGAAATGACAATTGGAAAGCAGTTGTGTTAAATTCAGAGCCAGTGGGGCTATAAAGTCATGCAGCCTAGAGAACTGGGGTCAGTTTACTTCACAAGCAGAAAGCATCAGTAGATAAAGAGGAAGAAGTGGAAGAATAAAGACCAGGCCATAAGCAGGCAATTCATAAAAAGAGAAACAAGATTATTAATAAACATATAAAAAATGTCCAGTCTCACGACTAAGCAAAAAGTACAAATAAGAGCAAGCATACTGGGATGTGGAGGGGGGCTTCTACTTTTGCTCTGGAGTCAGCAGCAGGCCCCCGGCCAAAAACAACAGGTGCTAAGCACGGGACGCGCACAAGAGCAGCCAGCCCCCAACCCCACACCACCATTATATAAGCAGAGGGCAGCAAGGGGGCAGGAGGGAACAGGAATCAAAGTTGGGCTGTATTACTTGTCGGAGGTTACTTTCTCTCTCCCAGGAATGAGGGAGGGGGTTTGCCTTCTCTCCCCCAGTTCTACTCAACCTAAATAGCGGAGGAACTTCACAGAGAATCATCCATTGAGGATGAAGGTGCTCACAGAGAGGCAGACTGCTATTCCCATCTCTGCCTAGAACTCTTCTTCAGGAGTAGAGAGGCTTTCTAATCTGCTCCTGTGCCTATCTAATCTGGGACGAGAACTGTAAGGCAGTCACGAGTTAAGATGACAGAGGGGAAGCTGGCACTTAAACCAACTGTACCCCAAGGATGCAAAATTTCTTGTGCATCAAAAGGACACCAGAGACCATAGCTAGCTAGCACTGAGACACCCAACAACTCTGCTCAATGGTAGAGGCCATTCTGGTGTTAGGAACTGAGAGGAGACAGAAAGAGAGAGTCGGATCTCTCATGGCAGAGAATGTGCAGAGGGGATCCTAAAAAGACTTCCAGGGAGTCCAAAACACCAAAGACTTTACATTTACCCCTTGCAAGAACCATCACCTGGATAGCTACCACACAGAGATATCAATAGCTAGTTAGTCTAAGTCAGAAAAGTAGTCATACCCCGAAGAATGAATATTGTCATTGTGTCCCTACCGGTAAGAAGATAATGAAATTGTTTCATAGATGTACCGACAGTTAATTGAGATTGCTCAACCAGCCAGTCACATAAGGATGTGATTTTTTTTGCTTATTGAGTTGCCATAACTCTTAACTGACTTAGGTTGCTGAGAGCGCTGTGAAAGAACGAAGATAAACTTGCTGGTGTGAGTGTACTTTAGCTTGTCATTTTGAATCAATTGTGTCATTTTGTCAGTTACATATTTTGGAAGCACTTGGGTGGTTCAGTCGGTTAAGTGTCTGACTCTTGATTTTGGCTCAGGTCATGATCTCACGATTTGTGAGCTCGAGCCCCACGTTGGGCTCTGTGCTGACAGCAAAAGCCTGCTTGGGATTCTCTCTTTCCTCTCTCTGCCCCTCCCCTTGCTTGCACGCTTGCTCTCTTTCTCTCAAAATACATAAATAACTTTTAAAAATATGTATTTAAAAAGCCTTAAAAACTGGCATCCCGTTTGACATAATAGTTTCACTGCTAGGAATTTACACTAAAGATATAATTGGAAAGGTGCACAAATATATACTAACAAAAATGTTCATTGTCATGTTATGTACAAAATAAAAGGGAGAAAATCTGAATTTCACGTTGAAAATAGCTAACTTAATTATGGCAGATGCATAGGATAAAATATATGCTGCCATTAAAATTATGCCCTACAGACCATTTAATGATATTGCACAATGCTGAAAATATAATGTTTAGGAAAAAAGACAAGCAGGATCACATCTGCCATTGCATAAGATATAGAAAGGGAGAGCAAGAATATCTCTAAGAGCAGGAGACATGAGTATGTAACTGGAAAATTCAAAGGCTCAACGGGCAAAGCACCACAAGCAATAAGATAATTTAGTAAAGTAGCAGATAGGAAAAGAAATCAACATAAACAGACTTCCTCTCTACAAACTAAAAGTAATTAGAAGAGATATGGCAGTTTTGTTTGAGATAGCAATAATGATGACAAACTTAGGCATGAAAAAGACACGAAAATTACACAAGAGCTGTACAAAGAAAACTAAAATCGCTCCTAAAGGATGCAGAAGGAGCCTTGAAGAAATGGAAAGACATGTCAGTTTCTTGGATAGCCAGGAGCTAGTTCTCCCTTGGTCAACTTATAAGTTTAATATTGTCCAAGAAATACCACTTGGACGAAAAAAATAAGCTAGAGTAGTCAGAAAGTCCTTGCAAAAGTGGAGCAGAGAGAAGGGGGGCTGGCTCTACCAGATATTAAAACATAATATAAAGCCTCTATAATTAATGAATAATGGTATAGGCGCATGGATAGATGGATTGATGAATAGGAAATCCAGAAATAGACCTAATTGCATATGGAAATTTAATACACAATAAAGATGGCATTTCAAATTGGTGGCAAGAGATGGACTTTTAAATAAGTGGTGTTGGGATAAGTGGATAGCCATATGGAAAAAGATAAAATTGGATCCATTTCTCACATTGTACACCAGGATAAATTCCAAAAGGCTCAGAGATCTAAATGTGAAATGAATGAGACTATACATATTTGAAGAGAAGATGGGTATTTTCCTCCAATAACTGGGATGAAGAAAACCATCTCAACTATTTAACAAAGTCCAGAAGCATTAAGGAAAAATAGAGTCAAATTTGATAGCATTAAAAAAAAAAACTTTCACAAGGAAAAAACTGCTATAAGCAATGTAAAAATAATGAAAAATGGGGAAAATTTGCAACTTTTATCACAAAAGGTTAACAGGTTAAATATATAAAGAGCTTCTTAAAATAGAGAAGAACAAGACTATAACTTGGTAGATAAATGGACTAGGGAAATGAACAGACTGTTCCCTAAAAAAAGAAAGGCAAATGGCTCTTAACCATATGAAAATATGTGCAGCCTTGCTCCTAATAAGAGAAATGCAAATTATAATACCCTGAGATACCGCTTCTCACATATCAGATTGGCAAAAATCCAAAAGTTGCAGAAACTCTTCCAGAAGTGGTCAGGACGAGGGCCACTGGGAGTGGAGGCCCAGGACGTGGAGCTAGGTGGGCAGTCGGTGACCTTCTGCAGAGCAACAAGGTTTCTGCTTGTTGTGCTGGTTTTCTCTGGGGCTGAAATCACTGGCTGTCCAGGGAACACGGTGGAGACAGGAAAACTGGGCTGGGAAATGAAAGAACCCAAGTATAGGAAACAGAACATAGATACAGGATGCCCTATATCCAGAATCGAAAGCACTGGCTGCATCCCAGCCTATTAAAGTGTTAAACGGACCTAATTCACGAAGTATTTTTAGAGCACCTCCTCTATGCCAAGCACTGTTCTAGGTTCTGGGGATTCAGCAATGGGCAACACAACTCTAAGTCCTCCTCCTTCTGGTGCCTACTTTCTAGACTTCTTTATCATGTTCTAGTTATTTTGCACCCAGGCCTTGGAAATATCCTAGAACTCAGCCCCAATCTCCCATAAGATTTACCTGAGGATGACAATCACTTCTCTGACAGCATAATTTCATAACTGTGACAAAATACTGAATTCAAGTTAAAATGCTCCAGGACTTAAAGATAGCCCAATAGCAAATAGTGGACTTTGGTTTTGTGTTTTTTTTTTTTTTTTGGCTCATCCCTTGTAAGTCAATTATCACTAACCATTTGCTGCATTCATTTTGTAAACTTGTCAGTTTTCATTTATACAGGTGCAAAACCCAACATTCTCCTAGGCATAGGGTTGTGTGCATTTTTGTTTGTTTGCTTGTTTGTTGTTTAACATTGCCTACATTTGGAAAGGGTCAAGCTGATTATTTTACAATCTGTTTACATGAACTCCCATACTGGGGTGCAGCATGCCAAGTCTCATCTAAGTTCAGATGCTCGCAAAACCTCCTGGAAAATTAGAGTGGTGTTTATAACAGGAAACAGTGACCCCAAATACACAGGAGCCACACAATAAATGTCCTCAGAGATGTCTTCCAGGTCCTTATTAGGGACCTTTTTATAAATGAGATTGCCTGATAACTGTCTTTTTTACCTCCAGAAATAACCCCCTCTGGATGAGGCCCAAGACACTTCCTGAGTGAGAAATCTGTAGTGAATTCTGCTCTGTAGCACATGGTGTGGTTGTAGTATATGAGGATCTGGTAGAAATTTCAGACCTTGTTGACTATTTCTATTTTGATGCCTAGTACAGTGCTTTGCACATGACAAGTTGAGTCAAAGAATAGGTAAATACAGTCAATTCTCATTGTTCTTGGTAGTAATGTTCTACAAAGTCACTGTGAACACTGAATGAGTGAATCCTGAACCATTGCTCCTAGAGGAAACACAGGATTAGGTTCCTGTGAGTCCCTGGTCACAATGTTTTAGTCAGCAGATCAAACCATAACCTCGATTTTGTGTATTTCTGTTTAAAGACACCTTATGTAATATATGTTGTTGATTTGTTCTATTGAACTCATGGACCATAGCACTATAACTGGTACCTGAATAAAATTTATTTAGCACATTCCCTTTCTCCATAGGGCACATTGAAGCCTTCTTGAGCTTAGGAACACTATGCAGCACCTCAGCACTATGCTTAGGGTCATTTTAAGCAGCAAAATCACCCAGAAAAGCACAAGACTGTGAGTCATTGGATAGGGAGTTCTTCAAAGCACCTTCCCATTGTAAATATCCATGATGTGTTCCAGAAAAGTGACACATCCGTACTATTTTTGAAAATCACTTCAGAAAATGGGGAATTGGATGTTCAGATGGATAATGAATAATTTCATAAGTGCTCTTTCCCAATGAGTATCTTCTGTGAGCTTAAGTTTCATGATATATCCTGTTCTTTCAATATTGGAATCATCACAAACTGTTAAAATGATAGGCAAGTCGAAGAATGTTTCTGAATCTGAGGGGAAATCCACTAATAACAGCTACTCTGTTTATTAAATCACCCATAGGGCCTATTTTATGTTTTTGAATATGTGGCTTAAAACTATGAGCCTCAGCATCTTCACCTGAGAGAGGGGATTGATAATATCTGCTTTACAGAGTAGTTGTGATGATAATTCAGATACGACACCCAAAATTGCATGATGAACTATAAAGTGGCATTAAATATGAAGAATTACTATATTATTCCCTCTACTTTCAGCCTTATCCCAATTCAAGTCACTGACCAAGGCCCATATGAAGTCCAGCCATCTCCTTGAAGCTTTCCATAACCGCTCCAGCCAATGGCTCTCTTTCTACTTTGCACTGTAGCCACATGTGTTACATCCTACCCACGCTACTATTCAAATACTTCGTTTTTATTTCTTTAATGTGTTTTGTGTGTACACTAATTCTTAAAATTAAACTCTGGAAGAGAGAAACTCTGTCTCCTGTAGTGTAGTGCTCCACACATGGTAGGTTGTTGGTGCTTACTGAATGGGTAACTGGTTGGATGGATAGATGGGTGGATATGTCATCACAGTTCTGTTCAGCTAGATAAACATGACATCTAGGAGGAGCCTAGATGTCATTAGCTTGATAGCTTCCTTTCCTTTTCTATTCAGGTGAAATGGCTTCAGCCCCCATCCTATATCCAGCAAGAGGTCCTCCACACTCCCTGACCCCTCTGAAGATTTCCAAGGGTGGCTTATGTTCTCCCGGGTCAGTCTCTGTGCAACCTGCCTCCACATTAGCTCTGTCAGCACCAATGGCCAACATCTTCTTTCTTCAGTGCTTTGACCCAGGCTGAATATTGCCCTGCTTCTGCCATTCTCTCCCAACACCCTAACACATTTCTACACAGATCTCTATGAAGATAGATCTTTACTGAAGCTTTCAAAATGAGAAAAGGTGGTTTCACCACAGCACAGAATGGGGAATGATTGGTAATTGATTATTAATCACCATTATTCTTGAAAGCCCTTTGGCTATCCTTTCTGCCTTGATTTTCACATTGGTTGTCTTTTCTTCTCAGGCTTTTTCTCCAGCCTCTTGCCAAGTTGCTCAGCCCTTTCTAACCAAAAATTATGCCTCCGTGACCAATCCCCAAATTCCAGGTAATTTTTTAGGGTAGTGCCATGTAGCTGTCTTTTGTTTTCATCTTATAAGACAGGAGTGGCATCATTTATACAAAAAAGTGTTCATCAAGATATTCCCCCCCCCAAAAAAAAATGCTATCTCCTGTGAGATTAATGATTCCACTTCTCTGCCAGGCAAAAATAATGGAAAGCCAGTGTTCTGTTTTAAACAGTAAATATTTCCTGAATTTCTCAGTTTAAAAGTTATTTCACTTGAGCTTTCCAGCATGGTGTTAGATAATCTCGTTCTCTCAGGAGCCTTCTCTCTGGTAATCAAACACCCCAAGGACCACTATTCCATCCATCTCCAGAAGCCATCACAGAAAATTAACTTCTCATCTCAGAATGCTGTGTTCCATTGGACATTAATGATGACGTGAGGTTTGGTCTGTCTTGAATATATTCAGTAAGTTATTAATGAATACCAGACACAGGAGTGCAGATTTTTTTTCCACATCATAAAACTTGATTATAAGAAAAGCTTATCTTATCATCAGCTACTCTCCAACTGGTTAAAAAAATATATATATTTGGTTTTAGGGCTTCAGGACAAGAAGCTAAACCGTGTATATGGTGGGCCTACCAAATTTTCAATGTTAAACGACCCATTTCCCTCCATTTTCTGCTTTCTTCAGGTCCCAGCTTTGCTTTTCAAAATAAATTTTGTCTTATAACTAATCCTACAATAGTCTTCCCTAAAATCCAATATCCTATCTGCCTGATTCTATTATGACCATTCTACAGCAGCTTATATGACACCATCCACACGTGATATTTTGGTTCCACGCACTATATAACTTTTCTTGGCAGAAGACATGTATAAACAAACATAATAAACAACAAAGTGTGTGTATTATAAATTCATCTTGGTGCCTAGCATAGTGTTAAGCACCATGGAAGCTACTAAAAAATAACTGTTTAACATGTAAGCAACGTCTAGAATTGCTGACATTTTTACAATTTGAGAGTAAAATATAGAAACTGAACAAAGGATGAAATTTAGTCCTCCCTGCTATGCCAAGCAGAGAATTTTATTAACCTGGTCCTTAGTCAATGAATATTGGGTACCATCAGTATCCAGTTGTCTGTTAGGACCTGTGGCAGATATATATCCAAGATGAGGTATGGTGTTGCTCTCATGAAGGTTAAGATTGCTATTTTTCTTTTGCTTCATTGGAAAGGCATCCAATTTTTCATACATTCATAAGCTATGAGCCATGAAACACCAATACATTTGAACTCAGGTAACATTATGGTAAACAAAAGGAAAAACAGAAATAGTGTCCATTAAAACATCTAGCAATTACTAATTCTTTCAAGGCTAAAAACAGTTGTCTCCACAAAGTCACTTGAGCCTAGTCTAATGGTTAGACAAAAACATTTTACAACGCAGACGTTTTTGGTAGACAATTGACTATGTCTAAAAAAAAAAAATCTGTATTTTTAAAACAAAGACAGTAGAGTGTTGAACTTTCTGTTGAGGTCAGCTCTCCAGTAGCATATGTGATGATTTCATTACTGTCTTGCCTCCACTTCTTTTAAGAAATGGTAATGAAAAGTGTTTGGTTTCTTTTCTTAAATTTTCAACACCTCTGTTAGAGACAAAAATACAGTTTTCCCTTACAAGTGATTATTTTAAAATGTAAAAGTCAAGCAAACCATTAGCATCCTACCAGATTGTCAGTCCTAATGGTCATGAAAATTGGAAGCAGGATGGTGACCCCAGCACATGCTGTCTTTTTGGAAACATTTGCAAGGGTGGCCTGGAACCTGTGAGGTTAGAGATAATTTAAGAAGTAATCTTATATGGCAAGAAAGCAAACTTGGAATCTTCCTGGAAAAATAAGCAAAATCAAAGGCCATTCCTATAAAATTTCCAAAGCCCTTCACTGGAGTATTGTAATCATTAAAAAAAAAAAAAATCCCTGATTAGAAGGGTAATATGAAACATCGAATCTCATCCAACTTTTTGACAATTAATCACAGTTATGTCAAGTTATTACTGGGGCTATAAGCTTTAATTGTGTGATTAATCCTTTGCTGTATGAAACATTGGCAGATACTCTATGTATTTCATATATAATGAAGCAAACCATCATACCAGCCTGTGTAAGACTCTTCTCCCATTGCTTTCCCATCAGCTAAGAATTAGATGGCACCGGCCTTCCCAAGGCTTTCGGGACACTGGCAGAACCAAGTTTTTTTTCTATGCAGTCTATGCAGCTCTTTCCTCCCAGTCTTATCATCCAGTAAACAGCTCAGCCACACATAGATATTAGCCAGTCAGGGATATTCCCCCCCTACTAAGGAGGGAACAAGTAACAAGTCTTTTATTTGCTAACTTCTCCCCTCATTTGGTTTATTTTGAATACTTTATTAAAAATAAAATATATTATTACCTTTCCATTTATCTTTCATACCCAGGTTTGTCTGAAAGATTGCTCTAGTTCTGGATACTATGGGAGCGTTGCTTTGCTGGGGCTTTTCTGGTATCTTAACTCAATGGCTTTTAATAGGGATGTGTGTTCCAGTGCAGGCTTTCCAAATGCTATTTCCTCCTGGTGTGCATGGAGAAACAATGCTCACAAGTTTGCATCTTTTAAGTTACTGAAAGGTGATCATATGGCATATGGCTGTTAAGTTTAACTAAATTTGGGGGGAGGCAGATAGAGTGGAGTAGAGGCCTGGCCATGAATGGTCAGGAAGCTGGGGCAGTGCCACCTGAAGGGGCCAGGAGGCTGCGGGCCGGATGTGCACAGATCCCTGGGAGAGAAAAAAAAGAAGAAGAAGAAGAAGAAGCCAGAGCAGCTTAAATGGTCAAAGAATCAAATGTAAAGTGAGCTGCAAGGGTCAGATCTGGATTGAGGCCCAAATTCTGAGTCTCCGCATCCGTCCGGGGATAAACTTGGCTCCTAATCAGGGCTGACAATTAGGCCGTACAGTTAATATTTTTACAGCTGTTTTATTAATAACACATACAGTGCATCCAGCCAGGATTTGTTGGAGACACCTCAGGAAAACGAATGATGTAAATAACAGATGGATGTAGAATATTCCTACAAACAGGCATAAAGATATTCCCTTCTTGTTTAAAAAGAATTTAAATAGACAGATTGTAGATAAACAGGCAGACAGAAAGGGGGAGAGAGAGAGGATTTATGATATCGGAGGTAGCGGCTGCATGCATTCACATGGTGGAGAACATGGACATAAACACACACGCTCTGTATATGGCAGGAGAGACTCAAAGCCTTGGCTTCCAGAAAAAATAAACTCTGTGGTGCAAGGGACTCAGCACTGCAGCATGGGGACCGTTTGAAGCAGGTGTACTGATGTGGTTCATCTAATACCTCCTCCGATACATGTCCCAGGTTCAGAGATGACTCACGTGGCCTGCCCAGCCTTGACCCATAGGGTGGCCTGGGGGCATCCTTTCCTCTTTCTACATGTGTCAATCTCCTTTCCGAAGACCCAGGTCGCTGTTTTCAGTTTTGCATCAGAACTGGGAGCAGTGATATTTCAATCTGAAAAGAGAGATAAAAAATTCAGGATCTTCATGTCTTTTGTTTTCACTCCTACTATTTTTTTTTTTTGTACTGCTTTTTCATGTGCCTGCTGCACTGTGCTCCTACCATACTTTGCAACCAGATGGCTCAGGAACGAAGAACAAAGGCCACTAAAAAGTGGGCGGGGAGAAAAGGAGAAAGAAGCAGAGAACTGGAAGTCAAGGCGAAATCAGAGATCGGAGCAAAGCTCATAGGATTTAATCCCCGGTACCTTTGGGTTGAATTGTGTAAGGAACCCAGATACTCTTCTCAGTGATCTTCTCGGTGTGCGTTGTGTGTGTGTGTGTTGTGGTGTGTGTGTGTGTCTGTGTCACACACGTACATCTCCCCGGTTATTTATTCCACTGACAGGGATCAAAGCCAGAATTCTATTTTCTTTGGTTCATCTCCACGTTTCCCGACACATGTCAGAACCGGTGAGAGGTGCCTTTACCCAGAGGGAGAATTGTTGAGCGCAGATGTGGGCACGGAGGGTGGGTCCCCTCACCTTGGAAGAGTAGTGGGGAGTTAGGAGGGCCCAGGAGTTGCCAGAGTTGCCTTTCACAGCTGGGTGACCTTGGGTAAGTCACCTTCCTTCTCTCACTCTTGGTTTCTTCCTCAGAAGACGTACTTCAAAGGGATGTTGGGAATGTCAAGCGGGCTGACATGTAAAATGCCTTGTAACTAGGAAAGCACTGCATGAAAGCACTAAACCTAAGACTGCCCCTCCAGAGTGTGCCTTATACGATCAAGCTCACTCTTGATCTCCAGCTGAACTGTTTGTCTACTATTGGCATTTTGTGATTATAGGATGACCTAATTGTGACTTATCAATTACTTTGCATGTGAGCCATAGAAAGGTTTCATTTTTTTTAAAAGTGTATTTCCTTTGAGAGAGAGAAATAGAGAGCAAGCAGGGGAGGGGCAGAGAGGGAGACAGAGAATCCCGAGCAGGCTCTGCACTGTCAATGCAGAGCCCGATGCAGGGCTCAAACTCACAAACCGTGAGATCACGACTGGGGCCAAAATCAAGAACCAGATGCTTAACCACCTGAGGCGCCCCAAAAGGTTTCATTTTTAATCAGGAATGTTGGTAGCTATAATGCCTGAAAGCAAAAGGAATGACTATCTAATGGTGAAATTTCATACACATTGATCGAACTCAGTCACATTAGAAGGGAAACATCTGTTACTCTAATCAGGGCTACCCACAGAGGCTTATTCAGAATCCTTGTAAAGCCAGGCCAGCATCCGTTTGTTTGTGGAAGTATTGAGTAGGAGAGGAGGAAGACCTCATGTGGGGTATGTAAGTGCTTATACTAAAGCCTTTCTTGTGCCTTTACACCCTCCAGCTGGGCTGAAGTTTTCTTCTCACTGCAGTGTGCATAGTTACACTCCTCTTCCCAGCCTCAGATAGGAGGGGGACTCTTGTGAGATTGACAAGGCTTGATATTTTCACGTGAAACCACGTCCACATCTTTTGCCTTCTCTCATGTCATGGGGACTCAGGGAGGCAAGGAGGGGAATTCAGTTAAAGTGACTAACTTCTTGTCTTCCCAGGCCAACCAGGCTTTGGAAGTAGGTAGTGTATGTTCCCCGGCCGAGAGGAAGGGGGCGTCATCCTTCACATGGGGATCTAGGCAAAAGGCCTGCACAGCCCTCTGCCATGGGCTGATTGCTAATTGATGTGCTCAGAATCTCACGTGTTTGGCAGCAACTCATAAGAAAAATTAAGAAGGACTTGAGAGCCGGCCTGCAAGTTTCAAGTCTTGGCTTTCTTGCCAACTGTATGTTCTGAACCTCTCTAAGATTGCTTAATTTCCTCAGTCCTTGTAAAACAGCATCGAGATTATCTAACACATAGGGTTGTTGAGAGTGTTCAGTGAGATGATGCATGGAAAGCAATTAACACGGTGCCTGGAAACCTAGTAAGTGCTAAAAGTTGCTACATTTAGTATTATCATTATGGGCTTAGTGAGCGTGTTCCTTCCATCTCCTAGAATCACAGGATATTAGAGCTGGACAGAAGTGTAGGAGTGGTTTTCAAGCCATTTGACCAAAATCTCTAGTAAGAAAGGCATCCTATTGTATAACCTTGTGCAAAAACAAAACCAAACAAAAACAAAAGCTGTAAGTATTACTTGCCAGTAAAATGGAAGTATTTGCACATTTTTCAAAAGTTGTTAAGAACCACCGCTTGTGTGTGATAGCTTCTGAGGTTTGCCTCTTTGTACTGTTTCATTTCTTTAATTTGGTGAGCATCTTGTAGAGGAGCAAAATGATTTCCATACAGATACTATTAAAACAGAAATTTCCTGAAATAAGATGTGTTTACTCTCTGTGACACACTCTGATATTTTCTCCTTGGTATGATTCTGTTTTGTTTTCCTTTTAAGTGCTGGTTGTGACCCAGTAAATCATTTTCAAAACCGAATGGGTCACCGCTCATTGCTTGAGAACACTGATGTAGACAAAGCATTTCCTTTTACAGGTAAAGAGGCAAGACTTAACGTGGCTTGTCCAATGTCCTTCATGTGCCAAGGGCAGAACTGAGCCCTGAACCCAGGTATCGGGGCTCCCGAAATCCCAAGATACTGATAGTCACTGACAGGTGTTAGGCTGCAGGGCTTTGCCTTTGTTGTTTTTATGTCCTAAATAGCTAGAGCAAGGGTTCTCCATGATTCCTTGCTACTCAGAGCAGCCAAACAGACGTGTGCAGGTCATTCTGAACATGCTTGAGAATTTCCCGAATCTTAAGAAAGATCTGTTTTCTGCACTGCATTGGCAACACAGTTGGAAAGTTACTTGAGTGTTTTTCAAAAATTGTTTATAGATCTGAAAACTGTTTGGGGTTTGTGATTGCTTCTGTTGTTTGCCTCTTTGTATCATCTCATTTTTCAAAATTTAATAAACACTTTGCAGAGGACCAAAATAATTGGTCACACATTTGTGGGTTCCCAGATTTGTTTTACATGTGTATGCAATACAGCGTAACTCAAAACATGTTCAAGCCCAGTGCGTCAAATCATCTCCGATGCTGTGGTCAAGACCAAAGCAGAACTCAAGTGAGCACCCATAGCCTCAGACCACATCACTCACGGGGCCTCTGACCACAGTGCTTGGGGGGCCAGATTCTGGCCCCAGTGACGCATATGGTGCCATCACAGCCCACGGCCAAAGCTGCTGTAATAGGCTCCCACAGAGGTCTGAAGACTCAGTCTGGGGTCTGCTAGGTTGGAGTCTTTGCCCAGTTTGTGCCACCAAAGGAAGCAGCAGCCACTGTAGGAAGCCACAGGTGACAATGGTGCATCTGCCAAGCTCCTGTCACCTGGCCCACAAAGGGCTACCAAGCAGAGTTTTTCAGGGGCCCACCTGTAAAGCAGGTAAAGATTGTATCATCTCTTTTCCTTCTTTATCTGGCACTTTTCAGGACCTCTTTTCTCCTTCCTATGATACATACAAGCCCACTATTCATCGAAAGGGTGCTGAATCCTCAGTGGATTTTCTTTTTGTCCCAAATCCTATGCCGGTCTTTATAGAGATCATTGATCTCTTTTTACCTTGGATCATTCAGCCCTTGGGTTGTCTAGAATATTGAAATTCACGAGACAATCCCAAGACAATGGTTCACTTCCATCCCACCCCACTTTATCACAGTAAAGTTTTTACCTAATAAAGCTGGTTAACTTGAAGGTATTGTCTCTGCTTTAACTGTCCTATGAAGAAGAAACAGGTTGAGAAGGCTTTGTGCAAATACCAACAGACCTTTAAACTCTGACAGTTTGGTTCTTGCAGAAATAAAGAAAAATAAACAGCCAGACTATAGAATCAGTCACAGCCCATCTGGGATGTTCAAGCCCCACATTTGGATGCCTCTGAAATCTAAAACAATCACATATTTGTTCATGAACTCGATCATTCAGCGGCACGCTTATCGGTTGGATTTCATTTAACAATGAAGTCTAGGTCTTTGCTGTACTTCACACTAGGCTAAGATCCAGGTTCATACTGATGAAGTGGATGGGTATATGGTATTTGCAGTTCACATGGGGATATCTACGCGTCTTCGCCACAGAGTGATGAAATGCTAGGCCCGTGGCTCGCAGTGCTTATTACTTGTTGATAGGAGCTATAGCCGCTGATGTTGTCTTCCTCTCATATTGTCATGGAGGGTTTTGTACCAGTAGCTGTAAGCCCAATGTGGCTCTTCCCATACAGCTCCAAAAACAGTTTTAAAATGAAGAAAGCAGTAATTCAGTTATGAATACAGTACCTAGAATGTTCCATTGTAGCCATGGTTAGGCCTTCAAACTTTTAGTCTTTTTTTAGGCATTCCGACTTTTAGTCACTTAAATATAACCAAACTGGTTTGAAGAGTTATTTGCCCCAGATTGCTCCTTGGTTGATTATCTTCATTCATAGGTATAGTTACTTAAATGCAAACACCGTGTGAATGCTCTGGCCGACACATGCCCCTTATATAATACTGTAATAATATAATACTGTAAACTCCTTCCTGCTTCGTCTCTCACTGTGCAGTGATTAAGTTATAGTCTCTCACTCTAAGCCTAGCCTTCTGTAATCTGTTCTATGAAACTGAGACTGACACTGTGCAAAATACATTTTCCCTTTGTTTCCAACAGGAGGCAGAAGTGGAAGGAAGCCAGGAGTAGAGGAGAAGGGCCATCGTCCTTCTTATTGTCTGCTGTGCCAACAGCATTGTCTCAGCAATGGCTCCTGACTGCAGCCCCTTTCAGCGTGCTCAGAACCAGCTACACCATGCCCCCAAGGAACTGCAGCATGTAGACAGTTTTCCTACCTGAAGATCTGTGTCCTGTCTCCATGTAGCCCCTCCTCTGAACTGCCAAGTCTCTGGCAGGGTTGTGGTTTTGCACTTGAATCCTCTAAATTCCCTTATTAAATTTCCCAGCTGAAATACCGGACGTGGTTTCTGTTTTCCCTGTGGACCGTGAATGGGCAGTGCTTAGCCCTGGAGTCCCAGAAAGGAGGCCCTCCAGGATGGGGTTATGGGATTAGTTTGATTCTGTCCCTGGGCTTGGGCACCTGCTAATGGAAATGAAATGTTAGTATTTCATGGCATAATGGCAATTCAATTTATTAGGGCTAATTGTGATCAAGTTCCTATCAAGTCAGTGTCTTAGGAGATGAAATACCTGCTGACCTTGGCCTTCATGGTAGCAGAGTGATAGTGCTGACGACAGTTCCAAGAACACTGAGGTAAGAAGGCTGCTTTCGATGCATTGGGAGGTTTATAGGAGGAGAATGGTGAGTTCAGTGCTTTAAACTCTCAGCTTGAATTACAGTCAGAAAACTCGAGAACTTTTTCTATGGTGGCCTCAAAGATTGCCTCCTTATGATCACAGAGCTGAACTCATTGAAAATCAGACTCAGAACTTAGATGTGTTGACTGCAAAATTGCATACACTCGCCAAACCAATTATGTGAAAGGCAGGGCATTGACTGGGGAGAAGTGGGACCCTGACACATGGGATGGGGCATCTGGGTCAATGGAGTCAAAGTTGAGAATCGTGAATTTGAACCCTTTGAACTGCTTGAATCCACTACTTGCCAGTAGAAGCAGCCCATCCTCCTGGGTTTGGGAAGACCAGCTTCCCTTTGCTTAAAGACCCTGCAATAACCTTGCTGGGGTGGCTGCCTTGCGAGAGAATGTCTATGGTCTTCAACACTTACCCCAACTACCATTCACTGGTATAACTAGGATCTATACCTATAACTAGGATCGTATCTCAGCAAGTTCCAGGGGGAGATAGCTTATACTTAAAACAAAAAAGTGAGATTTTTATCCCTTTATAATGACAGAAATTTAGCATATGTATGAGAATGACTTCTAAGAATGTTAGAACAAAGGGGACGAATATAACAATGGATTGAACTGACTTTATTGAGGTGAATGCACTTCACAGAGACCGTAGGTTTCCAGAATTGCCCACTTTCCTCTTCTTGCCCACCTTCAAATCTCTCCAGCTACCACCTCCATCTGGTCTTGTTCCTCAACTCACCAAAGATGATTAACCTTTCTCTTGCTCTGCCTCCTCCATTTTGCCATCCCCCCATCCATTTCTCTTTCTCTTCCCCTCCTCCCTTTCCCTCTTCCTCTTTCCTCAAGAGAGAAGAATTGCAAGAAAAGTGCTAGTATTGGACCTGTATCAAAGGAAAGGAGATTCACAAATTTTGAAGGGAAATTAGACAAAAATAAGAGTTCATGTCATTCAGTTCTAAGTATACTCGTGTTCCCTAAACTCCCCTTTTAGATTTTCCACTACAATTTTCATTCACTTTCTTATTTTCATCTAGTTGGGTTGGGATCTTAGGTATAAGGTCTTTCACAACTAGGGCCACTGAGACCTTGAAATCTTTAATCATCTTCCTCAGACATTTCTGTTGTCCTCTGTGGTATATTTCTTCTACTACTTATCCTTACAAATTATAATATTTTATTTCCACTGGGGGGTTGATATTTATTTATATATGTGTTTGCTTTTCTTTAATGACCTGGAACAGATTCACAGTTTTATAGCAATATTTTAAGGGGGAAATGCATTCAAAGTGGCAAATAACCAACTTCAAAGAGAATTCGAATTAGAACCCATTTTTAAGTTGAGTGTTGCTTGCATAATCCTTCAAGTAATGATTGAGGAAGGAAGCCAGTAATGAAACTAAATGATTAAGATCACAAATTCTGAGCCCAGGCTGCCTGGGTTCCAATTCCAGCCCTGCCATTTCCTAGCTATGGGACTTTGAGCTAAATATAAAAAATCTCTCTGAGCTTAGGTTTCTTCGTTTGTAAAATAATACCTATCACATGGTGGTGTTGTAGGAATGAAATGAGCTAGTATGTGTAAAGGGTAGAACAATGTTTGGCACTTAGTGAGCTGTTTATGTGTAAGTTTTATTATTAACACCCTTCTGAAGACCTTATTTTTCCTGATTTTATAGGTCGGAAACTAAAACTTAGAGATATCCACTAACATGCTCCAGCAGCATGCCTGATAAATGAAAGAGCTTAGATTTGAAACCACATCCATTAGATTCTAAAGTCCATGTCCTGTCTGTTGTGCCATATGCCTTCCCTTTTAATAATCAAACATATAGTAATAGATGTACCACATCATAGTACCCACAGATTAAATAACTTCCAATGTATAAGAGTTTCGTTTATGTAAGAGGCTTTCTTTCTTTCTTTTTTGTCATTTGGAAGGCATTTTTCAATGGCTAATATTATAAATGGGGTTAAACAGTGTGGGGGGAAATTATGGTGTTACTGACTATATGGAAGAGAATGAAAAGGAGGTGGACAAAGTTACCCTTTATTCTAATGGCCCTCAAAAATGGGCCACAAATCTTCCTGAAGGAATCATGTGATTTTTGACTTCTAGACTCAGAAACACCCTCTTATTTGATGCTCTAGTCTCCATCATTCATCTTATGTTTGGGGAAAAAGAGGAAAACACCCCATCATTCCTCCCAATTTATAACTTATTATACAAAAAGGAACCTTTTAAATGTTATGAATTTTTAATTTTTTTTTCATTTAGTTGGTTCTCTTGCTGAGAAAAGAGACTGCCAAAGAACTGTGCCTAGTATGAGCAATAAACACCAACAGTATCTGCTGCATTAATAATTTAAACGTAAATAGTCAGACAAAATGATCTGGCAGGTCCCACAGGTGAATCACGCAGAATTTTAAAGATGCTGCTATGCTTAAACCACATAGCCTTTCAATAAAAATTTTGCCCCAAATGTGGTCAGAGATGTGTTAGAGAGGCCACTAATTTAGCGTCCATTCTGCTACCACACTCGTCTTACTGTTTTCACCAAGATACACCTCTACCCAAGACCTCCATAAGTTTTGTATTATCCGTGGGGTCAAGTTCAAGGTCTTTTGTAAAGTAGCTACATTTCATCTACCCCGAGCCGATACTCAGCATGGACTTCTGATTGACTGGGCATCCATTCGGACTGATCAGTCTCTGTATCTTATGTTTTTATTAATTATTTTAATTACCATTGTGTTGGTTTTCTATTGCTGCATTAAAAAGTTGTCATAAGCTTAGTGGCTTGAAACAACACTAACTTATTCTCTTCCAGTTCTATGAGTTAGAAACCCAACACGTCTCCCTGGGCTAAAATCAAGGTTTTGGCAGAGCTACACTACCTTTTAGAGAACTTCAAACTTCTCTTCTGCTTCCCTCTTTCACTTATAAAGTACCTTTGTGAAAAACAGGTCTACTCATATAACCCAGGATAATCCCCCTATTTTAAGGTTAGCTGGCTAGCAAACTTAATTCCATCTACAACCTTAATTCCCTTTTGTCATATATCCTAACATATTCACAGATTCTAGAGATTGGGGCATGAACATCACTGGGGGCCATTATTCTGCCTACCATACCCATTAATGCAATTATCCCTGTATACTATCAACTGCTCTTTGCTGAAATCAAGTTGAGCTCCTCATTGACTCTCGAAGTCAATGTCTTTTCCCATCTCTGTGCCTTCCCCTGTTTGCTTCTTCATTCCAGCTTAGCCGTGTCCTTTCCTCTCAAAGCCTGCCCATCCTGAGGCACCTGGGTGGCTCAGTCGGTTAAGAGTCCAGCTGTTGATTTTGGCTCAGGTCATGATCTCATGGTTCATGAGATCGAGCCCCATGTCAGGCTCTGTGCTGACAGTGTAGATCTTGCTTGGGATTTTTCTCTCTCCCTGTGTTTCTGCTTCTCCCCTGCTCATGCTGTCTCTCTCTGTCTCAAAATAAATAAATATTTATTTAAAAAACCCTGCCCATCCTTCCAAATCCAGCTTAAGTTTTGCCTCCCACATAAGCTTTTCCCATTTCAGAGCGTTCATCTTATTTTTGTTTTAGCCCTCCTTTTGTGATTTTCCATTAGAATTATATTATGTTGATCCATATAAAATTGCCAATACTTTGTACTCACAAAAAAATTGCATATGATTTAACCCAATACTCACTATTTACCATTTAGTTGTTCCTAAATTATTTTATTTGTATTTGTTTTCTCTTCTCATTTTGATTGTAATCTCTTTGAAACTAAAACTATGTCTCATAGCTCCTTGGAATCATTCCCTTCCAACTCATGCTTGCTCAAAAGATAGTTCATTCAGTGTTGATGTAGCTGGGCAATGTTGTATCTGTTATCGTTATTTCATTGAAATCAACAAAATTAAAATCTTGCCAATTTAAAGGGAAAAATTAATTTATTAGAAGGATAGTGAATTTAAAACTCACACAACTGAAAAAGAATGGCAATCGTCAGAGAGTAGAGGGCTAAATTAACTCTAGAAATGCATATAGTATTGGCTATGAATGAATCAGTACCAAGAGGTTTGGTCCTGTTACAGAGTCCTGAAAATCCTGAAAGAGGGATTATCCTGATTTAGGCCCTTCCCTACTTTGTGCATGGGGAATGGAGCTAACAAGGACATTTTGGTTGGCAGTCCACTAGGACCACATAAAATGTAGGAAGAACAGTTTTTAGACAGGGTTCTCATACCAAAGACAGGATGTAGAGGTCACTGGCTAGGCAAAGTGACCAATGCACATGAATAACATCTAAACAGAAACTTCTGTGTTATTTGGCTTGTCAATACAAGGCAAGTAGGGATAATAAGAAAGAGTATGAAACAAAACAAGGGTAAGGATGACTTTTAATGAGCTATAGTCTACATTAAAATCTTCACCTCTGTTCTCCAACTAGGAATTTAGCAACACCAACAGCTAATATTTATTGAGCATATAATATAAGCCAGTCACTGTGCTAAAATGATACCTGCATTTTTTCATTGAATCCTTATGATAACCCCCTAAGTTGAGAACTATTATTGTCCCCATTTGATGATGAAGGACAAGGAGCAGAGAAGTTATGCAAGCTATGCACACCTTGTACCCACTAACTATAAAGGAGAAAATGCAATGAGGTGAGGCAGAAGAGGTGCAAAAATAGAGGTACACCTATATCATTTGGACTTTGGTAACATTTGAGAAGATCAGGTTAAGGAAAGACAGCTTTAAGTTGGGATTCATTCAGCTAGGAACGGTGTCTCCTGTACTGGAAGCCAGTAAGAAGTAGAGGGAAGAATAACTCTTTTCTAATGGGGTAGATAGGCACTTGGACAAACTATTCCAGTGCAATGTGAAAAGCTGTACACTAGAATTTTCTAGAATGTGCAGAATGAGTGAACTCAGAGGGTCCCCATGACCCAAAGGATGAGAGGAAAGGGGACATTGAGGGAGTTTCTCTAAAGGGATGTAGGTCTTGAAGAATACCTAGGAAACAGTCATAGTCAGGAAGGCAGTTCTGAGGATATGTATATAGATGAGTGGGAATTCAGTATATTTAGGGAACTGCAAGTAGTGAGGTATGATTGAGGCGTATCAGTCATGATGGGAATTTGGGGATGAGAAGTCCAAGAGATGAGACGGAAGATATAGATCAGAGCCATTTTTAAAGGGTTTGAAGGCTGTACTAAGGCATCTGCTTCTTTAACTGTAAACAATGGAGAGTCTCTGGATATTTTTAAAGTCTGTACATCACTCACAAGATCAGATTTGCTTGGGTGGACAGTGTGAAGGTAGGCCTGGAGTTAAGGATGACTCTTTGTTTTCTGAGTTAGGTAGTTGGGCAAATGAGGTACCATTTAACTGAGGAATGGATTCCAGGAGGAGAGCAGATTTGAGAGGAAAGAAAATGACTCTGATCTCCTTATGTCAATGTCCAACAAATGCTTGAAAAGGTAGGGCAGAGCCCAGGAAGTATCAACACGTAGGGAACAAGAATTTGAAATAATGGAGAAGGTTAGGGATGGAATAGTGGATGAGCTCATCCAAGGAGAACATGTAAAATGAGAAGAAAGGTAAGAACAGAATGCTGGAGCCACTAACATTTAAGCGTTGGGGGAGGAAGACAACCCAGGCAGGGAGGCTCAGGAGAAGTTAAAGGAGTAAGAGAAATAGAAAAGAAAAAGTGAAATAAATAAAGATAAGAGGATGTGTCAGAAATACCAAGTTGCTGTGTGTCCTTCAACTAAGAAGAGAATTCAATCTTTTCCATGGGATTTGGCTACTAGGAGGTTAAGGTGGTCTCACTGGCTAAAGTCTGTTTGCATGGTAGTCAAAGTCAGGAAGTTGAATGTACAGGGCAATTGAAGAACGGGGGACACGAAGAGCATTGCACTGAGAATGAAGGACAGAGATGGAAGATGGTGGATTGATGGTAAGGAATAGTGTTTTCAGTGTGTGAGAAGCAAAGAAATATGTGGAGAAGAGGGGTTGGAATGAGGATGAATTGGATGAAGAGGGGGAGTGGGTGAATAGCAGGAAGGGACAGATTAGGGCCTATGTGGAACTTTGGTCTAGAAGAGATGCTGCAGATTTTTCCCCTCACACAGAGACACCCTATTTAGCTTACCCACAGTTCTTTCCCCCTCTCTTTTCTTTACCTTCTCTGGCCTTTCAAAATTTAGTCCTAATGCAGGAATCATGACTAAGGTCATGTATGCAAAGTGCCTAGCACTGTGCTGGTTACAGACAGAGGCTCCAATAATAGTCTATCTCTCTTTCCTTTGCTTTCTCTTTAGGCTGGACCACTCTCCCTTTTCATTTTCCCTTTGCCTATAAAGGACATGAAATACTTCAAAACTGAAATTACCAAAACTGACACATCAAGCGGCTGTGGCATGTTGATTGTAAGAAAGTCTGTGAGACACAGTTGGCTACAGCTCCTAAGACCCATCTATGGACAATGGGCTTCCTGCTGAAACATCCTCACCGTGGGCTTCACAGAGTCAGCCTGTGCAGATATTCTCCTTCTTTCTTCCACAAAGAAGAAAGTGAACAAAGTGTGCCTAGGTCCTAACGCTCTATCCATAAAGGGCTCATGTGAGTAGAAGGTCAGCCTCTGAGGAAATGGATAAGGAACGTAATTCTGATGGTCTGTTCCATTTGCCTTGCCCCGACCCAAGTGATGACCACGGTGACAGCGTACAGGAAGCTAAGAAGAAACCAAAATAACAGAAACATGTGGAGCAATGGCCAGCCACCAAACTGGGATTTCCCTGGTCCAGTGAGATGTTCTGTGAAATCTTCCTTGAACCAATAAATTTAGGAAACACTATGTGCAATACTTACAATGCATATTAACAGTAAAGAAATTAATTTTTTTGAAAAAACAAGTACTTTAACACTTATTCGATCGTGGCTTCCATTTTTAGAGCCGCATCCAGTAGAACAGATATAGAACAAGATTTGACCATGGTAATGGTAAACATTCAAAAAAATTTTTCAAATTGATTTCCCATCCTAGCTCAAAGACAAGCTATCACAAGTGATCCAAAATCAAGAAAATGTGTAAATGGGCTTCTATGGATTTGAATGAATAAAAGTCCTATAGCATTGAAGAAAGATACATTTTAAGCCTATTTTTAGAAGATGGTCTTCCTTGGGTATTCCATTTGATGTGGAATCCAATATTCAAAAATTGCCATCTTTTTCTGTTGTACTTTATCCTAAATATATTCCATAGTATGTTTTCATAATTAATATGCAAATAGATGTATAGTTTATAATTAATTTCAACCGGGCACAGTGAAAAACTTGAAAACCTCAGCATGAAGGCATCTTTTTTGGTAGAAGTTCAATGAAATCCCCAAATGTCTTTGTTTTTGCAATCCATAATTTGCAGATTATTAATACAATAAATCCTTGTTGTCTGTGAGAGTTGGCATCATACCCACAAACTCCTGTGCAGAAAGCCCACAAAGTAAAAATCCAAATGGAAAGAAAAAAACCATGTGGTTTCTGTGTACGCTCATTACCTGCTTCTGAAACCATAATATCTCGGCCTTTTATAGATCTTATAACAAGCTCTGCAGGAAGCAGCTGCAGTCATTAGCCATAGGACAGACTAAACACACAATCTGCATGGAAGGAAGCCTGGATCAGCTTGGTCTTTTGGACCCCCAATCTTAGGCACTGGACAGAGCACCATCAATGGCATATTTTGTGTGTGTGTGCTTAAAAGACAAAAACAAAACAAACCAGAAAGTAGCATATTATATAAGTTGAAAGACGTTGACAAATCAAAGATTCCAAATCCTCTCTCTGCCTTTTCTGGTGTGAGGTTTGGATTGGGTAAGGGGTTGCCCAAGATCAAGTGTCTAGGAAGATTGAAAACCAGTTCTGGCTTCTGTGTCTATGTTCTTTCCATCCCCATCCAGTGGCTTGTTCAGGGACTCTGGAAGAGGAACAGCAGCAGGATTTGGTGTACTTTGTGCCACTGAACTTCTTCAAATCTAGCCACTGAACTGCAATCATAGTGACTGCCAATTCAGAGTCCCTCTCATCACACCGTTCTAAGAAAAAAAAAAAAACACTAAAATGGGGACACTTATTCCCAAATCCCAAATTCAAATTCCATCCAGGAGCGTCTTCATATGGAAATCACCCAACTCGTCACAAATTCAGCCAGACTAGTTGGGGTTAAAGCACTGACGAGACCAAACACTTTGTGACAGAAGTCATAGCTGCTCCAGGAGTTAGGGTTCACCTTTCTGAGAGCTCTTCGGTGCCAACGCAGAACCAATATCCCAGCGTCGCTGGAGGGAATGATGGCGCCCTGCATTTCAGAGAAGATTTAAAACCAAGATCCTAACTGCTCATCATCATTAAAAATCTCCAGGCAGTTTTCATAAGAGCAAGGGGGTGGTTGCCTGAGGTTTTGGCTGACAGTCAACCCAACTAATTACATTCTGTCTACTGTGTCCTCCTGCAGTTTCAATTGGATGTGTTATATTTTTTTAACTTCCTGTCCTAATCTGAATGTAGGGTTGCTATGTGTTCTTAAGCAGATGCTACTGTTCTTCCTGGTAAGAGAGGCTTTTCAGACTTGGTTTTTTCTTACAAAAGTTTTTGAGACTTTAAATTTAAAAATATATATATTCTAGGGGCGCCTGGGTGGCTCAGTCGGTGAAGCGTCTGACTTCGTCTCAGGTCATGATCTCGCAGTCCGTGAGTTCAAGCCCCGCGTCGGGCTCTGTGCTGACAGCTTGGAGCCTGGAGCCTGTTTCAGATTCTGTGTCTCCCTCTGTCTCTGACCCTACCCTGTTCATGCTCTGTCTCTCTCTGTCTCAAAAAAATAAATAAACGTCAAAAATATATATATTTATTCTAAATGATCCTAAGATCTTCGTATCAAATAATTTCCAATGCAATGTTTGCAGATAATGAGTTATTTATATTGTTATTTTCTCCAACCATGCACTGACGTGAGCGTTCATTCTTAACCCCAAGGAAGTAATGTCCTACTTCTGGCCAGCATCACAGAAATACCCTTACCTTTCCCTGTCTCCTTGCCTTCGTGATGACAGTTTCTCCTGTTGCTCTTCCTACTGGTGAATTTCATAGTCAATTCCCACATTTTCTGGCACAGCTGCAAGGAGAAAACCTTAAGTTAGTTTCATCTATTTGTCTATCTGCCTGTCTACCTATGTATTTTGTTATAAGTCAAATTGTTAAAATCTTACCTTCTCTGGTAGAGTTCCTCTGTGAACTCCATGAAATATATCCATGAATGCAATGAGTCCTTTGGTGGGAGCTCAGAAACAGGAAACGTGACTTTCATCCCTCCTTTGTCATGCACCTGGCTTCTGGCTCTGTGGCCTTGAACAAATGCTGTCATCTCTGTGAGGCACACACTCTCTAGCACTGATGAGTGAAGAGGTGCCAATGGGGGATTCTCCAAGGATGCTTAACCTTTAACTTTATATACCTTCTTTGATGTTTAGAGATTAAGAAAATACAAGCTTGCATATAAAACATGTTTTAAAATGTTAATGCTGGATGTCAACTAGACTTGTTGGGGTGGTCATTTCAATATCAAATATAAATATAAATATCAAATATATATAATATCAAATCATTATGTGGTATACCTGAAAAAAAGTTTTTATGATAGATTTTCTGTTTTGATAAAGAAATTACCAAAGCTTCTCGGATATTTCAGTTAATCTGATTAAAAATTCTGGCTACCATTTTGAAACACTTTCTGTATACCAGGTACAGATCAAGGCCCTTTATTTGTATTAATTAATTTGCTCCTCTACTTCGAGATAAAGAAACAGATGTACGAAAGGGTAATTTGCCCAGACTAGTCAGGATTCGCAACCAGAAAGTTCAATTCAGATCCACACTCTTCCCCACACTGCACCACTGCCTTCCTTCGAGGCGGGCATTTTATACATTTCAGTTCCCCCCCTCCCCCAAACACTCATGAATTTCCACAGGAATGAAATATGTGTTGTCTTTCCTCCTTCACCCTCAAATAAAGATTTAAAAGAGAGAAAAATAAGATTATCTTCTGGGAGTTAAACTATAAATATACACATGAAGAATCAAAGCAAAGATATCCAAAGTCATTTAAAAAATAGAAGACATCTTAATTCGCGTTCTTCAGCTCTGTGTGGACTTGGTTTTTAAAATCATTTCCTTACTTCTCGGCATAGCCTTGCTCAAGACATAGGTCTCCCTTGCCCATGTCATCTCTATTTCCTGCAGGGATGCCAGCAGAAAATAAACTACCTAAAGAATAATTTATCTTTATTAAAAAATGAGTCAGTCAGAAGCCATTTGGTTGGCCATGGAAGCATTGAGTGTGTCCTTGAGTCCCATATCACCAGTGCCTGCTGGAGCTCAAGCCAGAAGGAAGGATCCTTTGGGGAAAACTTGACTTGATTGCTATGGTGGCATGTGTGTTCCTGTGAGAGAATGGATGTCTCAGGTAACTCGGCTTGAGCACTTTGTCTTTAGACCATATAGCTACATTCCTGTGTGCTTACTGCAAGCCCGTTAAACTTTCTTCTGTTGACGAACTGCCCTGTCATGGCAATGCCTACAGGAGGTAAGATTGTAGCCCTGTGAGCATGACATACACTTCTTGATGCAAACCAGTTATTGGCATTCTGATTGGACGTAATCTCAGGAGCTGTGCGCATGTGAGTCTGTCCTTGGAACTTCCCCTCATCAGTATGGTTGCAAACCCAAAGTCAAGGGCCACACCCAATCCCATGGCACGTTCATGATGTAAATGCCCCAGCTTGGGGCCTTTTCAGGGGCGCCTCTCCATGACATGCCTCCATATCTTGGGCCCTGCATACCCATTCCTTTACACTCCCTCGTCTAAAGGTTTCTTTCACTCCAATAGAAAGTCACAACAGGTGTGTTTCTGAAGCCCAGCTTTCTGTCTTCAGTACAATAAGCAGCAGTTTTCAGTAAGGGATGAACATAGCAGTACATATTTATTCCCACAGGTACATATTGGTTTTTATATTCACATGTGTGCTTCCATTTGCAAGACAAAAAGAAGTACAAAATATGAAATAGCAGCAAAACTAGAAGTGCAGAATTTGTATTTATCAGAATGGGATAGATGTCAGGATAATAAGCATATCAAGGGAACAAACAGTCTCCTTGAGCATTCCTGCCTGCCAGGCCATGTGTGAGGCAGAGCAGAACCCCCCTTCCCTCCTCTTTGGCTGAACATCTCTAGTGATTTAAAATTCAGACATCGTGACACCAATGACAAAGGGATTTCAAGAAAGACGTCTTCAGTGCATCTGAGATATTTCCAGTTCATTGTAAAGAAGGAAATGAATAGACGGCAATTAAAACCAAACTTTATATATCCCAGCTATTGTGTGAATTATGTACGGAATTGTGATCAGAGAAAAGACAAAGCCCCAGCTTGAGTTGTGTTACGTATTATATGGGAAGGATGGGTTTTGAAGTAATTGACATTTCAAGAGTTAGCAGAAATAATTAGTCTTGATGTCACCTCTATTTAAATCAATCTTAGTACAAATCAGAAATTAAAATGTTAACCAACTAGCTTGATTGCCTTTTTTGAGTTAAGCGGTAAGTAAGTAGAGTCTGAGTATCCAGCACTGTGCTGGTGAGTGGGTGGGATACAAGGGTGGTCCCTGCCTGCAGATTCTTATAGTCTAGTAAATCTGTAAACAGATTTACATACAAGAAAGAGCTAGAAAATGCAACCTTCATATCCAGTTTGAGGTTACATCAGTGGTTCTCAATCAGAGGCAATTTTGCCTCCCAGGGGACATTTGGCAATGTCTGGAGACATTTTTGGTTGTTTCAGCTGAGGGTGTGCTACTGGCATCTAGTGGGTAGAGGCTAGGGTTGCTGCTAAACATCCTACAATGAACTGGACAGCCACATTCAACAAAGAATTATACAGACCCAAATAATAGTAGGGCAGAGGCTGCATGCGCATACCCCATACTACTGGGGCATTGTTTCGTACAAGAGAAACTCAGTGAAGTGACCAGGGAGGGAGAAGCGAGATGGTGCTTCAATCCTGGGAGGACTGAAACTGTCAGAGTACTTGGATGGGCCAAGAAGCCCCTTTGTTTCACCACTGGAATTCTCAATTGTTCCCTAACTCCCGGCACTCAGCTGTCAATTGAACCTCCTCATTCTGCTGGGATATCAGGCACCTCTCAAGGTTTTGCTAACCTTTAATCAAGCACTTATTATGTGCTAGGATCTTGCAAGCATTTTACAGATTTTAGGTCATTCAGTCCTTGTAGCAATTTTATAAAATAGTTCCTCTTGTTATCTCCATTTTAAAGATGAGAAAACTGAGGCACAAGAGGCCAAATCATTTTTTCCTATTATACAACTGGTAGATGATGGGACTGGACTTTAAACCCAGGTGGTTTCACGTCAGTCACTCTACTCCTTCTGTCAGATGACTTCTACTGGGCAGTAGTGATCCAATTTCCCTCAGATTTCTCTCACAATAAAGTGTGTGCTCACAAAACCACCTGCAGAGATACCCAGATAGGCAGCACATGCACCTGGAAAATCCTGAGAGTGGACTTACAGCCTCTCTATTCTGGTTCCAGGGTGTCTCCCTGGAAGTTCCAAGGGAAACTAATGAGTGTGTGGTGGTTGGGGGTGCATCTTTCCCCCTTTTATTCTCAAGTAAGGTCCTTGATAGGAAGAGCTGGACTAGTAAGTTTAGAATCATAGAGCTTGAAACACAGTTGATAGAGTAAATTTCAGATTGTTAAAATAAATTATGTACCGCTTTACAGTGGAACTGTTTTTGTTTCCTTTCTTTAAAACTTTTATTTAAATTCCAGTTAGTTAAGGGGCCCCCCCGGGTGGTTCAGTTGGTTTAGCATCCGACTTCGGCGCAGGTCGTGATCTCACAGTTCATGAGTTCAAACTCCACATTGGGCTCTGTGCTGACAGCTCAGAGCCTGGAGCTTGCCTCAGATTCTGTGTCTCCCTCTCTCTCAGTCCCTCCCCACGCTCACCCCCTTCTCAAAAAATAAACATTAAAAAATTTTTTAATTCCAGTTAGTTAATATACAGTGTAATATTAGTTTCAGGTATACAATGTAGTGATTCAACACTTCCATACAACACCTGGTGCTCATCACAGGGTGTTGTATTAAATTAATGGAGATCTCCCTTCCGGGAGGGAATGTTTTCAGTTTTAAGCTTTATCTTTCATTGTAGCATGAGGAAATTTCAAACACAGCAAGTAGATAAAAGAGATACTTCAAAAGAGCATCCAGCTCCCTGTAAGTAAAGTCTTTGCTGTATTATACCTTTTACTCAGATTCAATTTTTTAAAAAGCAAACATTTATTTTCTTTGAACACCTAACACCAAACAATATTCAGGATACTACAGGGAATCTAGAGGTATAATACTTTAGTTTCTGCTGTCAAGCAATTAAAAACAGTAGTTGAAGAATAAAACAAATGCACAAATAAGCTACTCTAAGTGCTACAATAAATGAGGACAAGGGCCAGTCAGAGGAATTTACAGAGGAGAATTTACACCTACTTCACAGAGTAGATGTTGGTTTCATGAAGAAGAAAGCACTTGGAGTGGACTTTGAGGGAGGGTAGAATTTTAACAGGTGAGGATAAGTAGGTAAGACCAAATTAAACAGGGGGAGCAGCCTGAATAAAGCCTCTGAAGCAGGAGGACAAGGGACATATTCAAGGAAAAATCTGGACAGCGGGATCATTGGAGCACAAGGTATTATATGAGAGTAATAAAATATCAGTTTGAGAGAATCCAGAAGCATGGTTGTGTACCAAGAAGACTAAGAAATACCCACCTAAAATGGTATTAGACATACATATAAGACAATTGCTTTAAACAACAAAGAAGAGTATATTACCTAGAAAAAAAACCCTCTCTAAAGGAAGGAAGGAAGGAAGGAAGGAAGGAAGGAAGGAAGGAAGGAAGGGAAGGAAGGAAGAAAGGGAGAAAGAAAGAAAGAAAGAAAGGGAGGAAGGAAGCAAAGTAGAGAGGGAAGGAAGGAGAGAAGAGGGGAGAAGTAAGGGGGAAGGAAAGCTGCTGAAATGCAGAAGGAATTGAAAACTAGAGTTTTTGAAAGTAATAACTGGTAGAGGTTTTGAACTTCGTAACCTTAAAGTTTGACACAGCTAAGAAATTAACATACAAAGCACACAGACTTATAGTACTTCTAGGACACCAAGCAGCAGTGTATTCAAAATCCCTCCAGATTTAAAATTCTCACCACCTAACCAGGCCACAGATAAATATCTGCTGAAGGGAAGCTCACAATTCAGGATTATGAAAATAAAGAAACAATTCAATATGAGGGTGAGTCAACAAGAAACATTAGAATTAGAACCCTGAGAACATCAGGTAGCAAAAATTATATAGACAGTATAAAATAAATATGTTTAAATGATTGAAAAAAAGAAAATAACCAACCCATACCAAAAAAAAAAAAAAGATACTATGGGGGAAAAAAGGAAATAGTTGACAAGGAACAAATGGAAATTGCAGAAATATAAATTTTAATCATCAAAATTAAAATCTAAATCAGTCAAACCACAGATTAGATACTGCTAAAGAGAGAATTAATGAACTGGAAGGTAGAGCAGGGACAATTTTCAAGAATATAATAATAACAGAGATAAAGAAATGGAAAATGTGATACAGAGGCTATGAAATCTAGAAGATAGTGTATATCTATGATGAGTTCTAGACAGAGGGAATAGAGCAATAAATATTTGAGCAATAAAATATTTGAAGAGAAAATGGCTGAGAATTCTCCTGTATACATGATAAATACAAATCCTCAGATCCGAGATGCTTACAAATGACATGTCCTAGACGCCTACTTCTGACTCTGGCATGGATCAAAATGGAACGTGCGGGTTCGACCATAGTGTAAAGATGACCCAAATATGAAATCGTGGATTCTGCAGATGAACTGGCTTCTATGTTGTAGAAAGCCTTGATACAGCCCCTTCTCTCCTCCACCTTCCTGTACCTGGGCTTTTGGCTGTATTTTGCTACCAGATCTGGCCTTTGAAGATGTGTCAATCCAAGCCTTCTCTCCATTCTGACCAAGATATAAATAAATAAATAAATAAATCCCATGTCTTGAATTTCAACCAAGACTACATGAGAGTTTTACAAATGGTTGGATGTGGGGGCAGGAGGGGGGACTGAAAAACACCAATATACTTTCCCATTGCCAAATCACACAATGCAAAAAAACAAAAAACAAAAAAAAAACATTTGCATTCAGGTGAACGATAGCTTCAGTTGACTTGTCCAGCACAGCTCCTGAGAACCCAATCTTTACATTCTCTTATTCCCTTAGCCACTTCTATAGCACATTCTAAATATCCTTATATGACAAATTATTGAGAGAACCCTAGTTGGAGGTCAGAAGGCCTGAGTTGGGGTCTCAGCTCTGGCAGTGTCTAACTGCTTGAGCCTGGGGCATCTCCTGCCCTAATAACAATAGTAACTGGTTTTGAATGTTTGCCGTGAACCACACCCTATGCTCTGTATCTTGCATGAATGCTCTCAATCCTAACAGCCGCACTGTGAGGTGAGGTTTATTATTATCTCCATTGATGGTTGAGGGCACTGAGTTCACCTGCCCACAGTTACACGATTAGAAGGAAGAGGTCCTGTCACTGCAAAACCCAGAATCCCAAAAGTTACAGTCTCCAGCCACGCTGTTCTTTTGTTTTCTCCTATCTTGTATAAGGCCTCTTTACTGCTCTTACATCCTCTGAAGTGTTTGTGTGTCTGGGCCTATGAGTGTGCATGAAATAAAGTTCTACCAAAGACAATGAGGAATTTGCATCCACCTCCAGGGAAAGGAAATCAAAGATACTGTTCAATACTATTTGGAGATAATGGCTGGTCACTTATGACCAAATATGGCTTTCAAAATTTAAAAAGTAACAATTGCATTTTGTAGATTTTATAATCTTATTTTGATAAATTATCAAAATATCGGTGTGTATAAAGAAAAGTCGACCCACTTAGTTAATAAATATTACCCATTCAATCAGTTTGAAATTCTACATTAGAAAATTAAGCTTTTAGCACGTGAAGAGCTTCCAACTCAGGGATGTTGGGCCTCTCTAGAAGGAAAGGATTCTGGGAGCATGAATACAGCAATGTACGATCTCAGTCCTCTACAAAGCAAGGCTGTCTCATCACTTGCCAACTCCCAAAACACATGCAGGTTGCCTTCTTCCTTGTTTTTTTCTCCTTGTTTCCACTTCCTTTTTTTTCCTGCTTGTCCTTGATGCCCATCAAAACCCTGCCTGGGCAATTGCTGCAAATGGGGCCCGCTTCTTACCCTCCTTCTCAGGAGTCTTTCCATCTACTGACCTGGTCAGTCGATAGGCTGCATGAGCTCTCCCTTCCAGATTCTTTAGAGCTTTTATGGTGCTTTCCTCTGACTGAGCACTTACCTTTCACTGACTGTTTCATAAGCTAAGAGTCACATGAAAACAGACACCACGTCTTCCATAGTCTTTGTCACTGTTTTAAACGTATTCTCTTTGCACATAGCATATATCATAGCCAAATATAAATGATGTCTACATGTATATGTAGATATGATAAATATGGATGCATGATCCACATGGATCTTAGTATTCGTCTGGGGGCAAGAAACAAATCTAATGCACCTAATTTGAGACCAGAGGGATTTTGATAACGGTGCAGGGATATCGCAGAGAGCCTCCGTGCAGGAAGTACAGCCAGTCCCCAGAAGACTGAACTGGGACCTGGAAAACCATCAGGAGCAAAAGCAGCTACTTTCTCAGCCTCCTTTTTCTCTCTGGGGCCACATGATCTACCATCTGCTCCATTCCCTTGCTTTTCTTAGCAGACGGCCTCTCTCTGCACCAAGTTTTCATGGGCCAGGGAGCACAGTGACCTCTAGTCTCTTGTCTCTTAGTTTAAATTCTTAAGAGAGAGAATCTGAATGGCTCAGGTCATGGGTCAGGTGTCCCGCCCTGGTCCCATCAACTGTGGCCAGAGAAGAGTAAAATCCCATGACAAAATCAGGCAGAAGGGGGCCAGTCCTTCAGCTAAAGTTGGCACAGGAACTGTGTTAAAGAAAGGAATATATATACATATTGTTTTCTTTTAAAACTATATTGATTGTGTATTGTGTGTGTGTGTGTGTGTGTGCAGTGAACAAGTGAGCAAGTTAATACTTGGAAGTTGTGCTTACAAATTTCATGCTGAGGAAAAATGAGAAATGAGGGGTTTTTTTTCCCAATGGAAAAATAAAAGCAAGAAAAAGTTGTTGGAGGCTTGTAAGGACAGAGAGATCAAAATAGATAGGATAAAAAATTCAATAGAAAAGCACTTTTTGAAAATGTTCTTTAAGAAAGAATATTCTGACATCTATATGCAGGGTGGGCAGAATCTGGAGACAACAGTGGGCAGGAAGCCCATTTGGAGTTTGGATTTTATAATCTTCTGTTCATAATATAGAACCAGACCACAAAGGTTTAAAAGAATGTGGGCTAAGTGTCCCTCGCTCAGCAGACAGCATTTTGTTGAAGATATTTAAAGATTAAAAGCAGAAGCAGTTAGTCTACTGTGTAATATTTACTGATTTGAGCAGCTCCACCATACAGACATCTTACACATAAATTTAACTATTATTATTGTGTTGCCCTTTTCCAAGAAAGGGTAAAGTAGATTTGTAGGAGCACTTAACACATGTAAATCCCCCACCTCTTTAAACCGAAGTGCATTGTATTAAAGAGCTACATAAATTTTACAAGTATTCTGTCCTTTTGAAATCATAGCACTGTTCATTCTTGCAACGCCATTAAGTGATGCCTCTTTGTAAGCTGATTCCACAAACCCGGATAGAAGATACCTCACAAAAGACACTGCTTTTGCCAAGTGCATAATTGCACCAAGGATATCACTGTGTGCAGAGGTTACAGACTTGAGTATTAGAAGAGCCCTATCAGCAAATAGCTATTTCATTGGCCACCACAAACTTCTTTGAACTTTATTTACTCATTTACTGTGGTTTACCCACTTTTCTTAAGACTGGCTTTAAAAAATGATGTAAAACATGACTTCCTTCAAACATCTAATAGTCCATAAAACAGCTTAGTGCTTGTAAGAGAATGCTCAAATTGATAGTAGTGGAATCTCAAATGCTATATTTTCCCACTGATAACGTGCAACCCAGGCAAAGACAGTCTGATTTTTGTCTGTCTCTTCGGAAGCATGTTTTTCCCCGACTCCATTCAAAAAGAAATGAACATTTCATTTCATAATTTTTTGATTAGCTTGAATTATTAAAAATGTAGTTTTTCCAAGATGTTAATGACAATTATTTTGACCAAATACATAATATATGTATATATATACATATATATGTGTGTGTGTGTATACAAACACGTATATGTTTGTATGTATTTGACCAAATCATGTAAGTTCCCGTAAGTTCTACTGGTAATGGAACAAGTAAGAGATTTAGTAGTCTTATCTAATCAGGCTTAGGTAGTAACTTTATGAGAAAAAATTAGTTTGGGTTTGGCAAAATCAGGTTTGGAACTCAACTGTTTCTAGATTCAATGATTTCAACGTGTGCTATGTGATATCTGTGTCTACTATGATGTTAGAAAACATGAGATCCTGTGCCTTGAAATATGCTTCCCAAGTAACATTTCATAACAGAATTTTTGTTGAGTGTATGGTATTCCATCACATGGCTCTGCTGTAATTTATTACTATCATTTATTTAGCTAATCCCTCATTGTTAGACAATTTACATTTCTAAACTTCCACCATTATAAATAATTCTGTAATGAACATCCTTGTAGATAAGTAATATCTTTTAATATTTTTTAATGTTTATTTATTTTTGAGAGAGAGAGAGAGAGTGGGGAAGGGGCAGAGAGAGAACGAGACACAGAATCTGAAGTAGGCTCCAAGCTGTCAGCACAGAGCCCAATGTTGGGTCGAACTCATGAACTATGAGTGGCCTGAGCTGAAGTCTAATGCTTAACTAACTGAGCCACCCAGGTGCCCCAATAAGTAATATCTTTTAAATTTGTCTCCCCAGCTCTGCTCTCCCTCTGCTTAAATCAATCTAATATACAGCCCCAACTAAGGCAGATTATTCTTTGGGAAGCAACACTTGGTTGTAAACATAATAGCCGAATATTCTGACTGTCCTCAGAGTCTCCACAATCTAGTACTTATCTAATGCTTCCTTGTGATCCCCCAGTTATCTCCCAAGGCTCCTCCCCTTGAACTTTGGCTACAACTACTGCTTGATGTCCATACCAGCATCCAAACCATTTTTCCTTAGGGAGAGGGGAACCCAGGAAAAAGAGTCCACCAGGGTCCTTCCTGGGAAATTTTGGAACTAGAACCAAGAGAAAGAAACTGTTCTTTCTTCAGATGACTGAGGTAGTCATCTACAAACCTTGGAAGCTTATGCTGCCCTGTGAACCCTGGAAAAGGAGGCTTGTCTGTGGAAGGAGAAGCCAAGGTGGAGGAGAAGTTGAAGAGATTGGGAGACAGAGGGAGACTGACAGGTGTTCTAACTGAGATGAGAAGAAAGGAAAAGAGGAATCAAAGCATCCCTTCCCTGGAGGAATGTTAGCACCTACCAGTGGAGGGGGTGTGGGAGAGGAGATCTAAGCCATGGAGGGTGGCTGATCTACACAACAACTCTGCTCATCTCACTGCTGCCAAGCCCTATCAAGCCCCCCAAGTTGGAATGGGGAGTAGACCACCCAACATTGTGTAAATGTATTAAAATATTCTTAGGGATGTCTTACCAACAGTAAAATATCCTCAGGTGTATTCCAATGACACTAGAAATGTAACACAATGGAGTGAATTGTATTTCTAATACTCCTCTCAGAGAGATTTCTACATGGGGAGACCTTCTTTGACAAGCTGCTTAGAGAGGCAGAAGACACACCCTTCTCCCATGAGACACGTGGAGGCTCAACTGATGGTCTTAAAATAACCTTCAAATGAGATTGGATCATCTTGAAATCAGGGCTTTTATTACGTTGAGTGAAGTATATGAGCTTAGAGCCAAAGCTGAAATTATCTCAGAAGAAAGACCTTTGCAAGCTGCCACTCTCCCTCTTGCCCTCTGTCCTTCCCTTCATGTGATTTTTTATTCTTTTCCTTTTTGGAACAAATTAGGAGAGCATCAGTTTGAAAGAATGGCAAATTAAAAGCCTACACAGAGCACCCCTATCTCAGCCTATCAAGGGCACCTGCATGTCTGATCTTGCGTGATCATTCTCTTCTCTGTACCTTTTATTAGGCTCTTCCTCACTTCTCTACATAACGCTTTTTTCAAGAACCGGTAGAATTCTATTTCAGCCCACGTTGGTTCCATTTAAGCTACCAACTACCCCAACCTTAGATCCTCTGCAGAAGGGTTAATGAGAGCTAGAAACTCAACAAATCTGTACCCTAGATGTGAGCCCTGCAAATGCTAGTTGATACAAGGGCATCCATGCTGTTAGCTGGCAGCAGAAAGCTGGTCTGTCTGCTAGACAGGGGCATCCAAGAACCTCTATGCCCATATGACACCTTACTTCCTCTGGACGACCTAGGCCAGAAAGTTTCAACAGAACTTCTACCTTGTCATAATTAGGTGTTCTTATTATTTAAATCAACTTCTGAATGGTCCTTGGATTTTGACAAGAATCTGTTCTATATTTTAGCAAATGCAGAAAGGGAAACAGGAATGTAATCACAAAACCCAGTCTCTTACAGGCAGCAGGTGGAGGCCAGTTGAATGGCAGGCATCCCTTCTAACTGGAGGCTGTCACAACGCTGCCAGCTCCTGAACATTTTCATGAAGGAAGTGAAAAGAAGAAAATGCATTTGGCAGTTTTAATCAGATAATTACTTTTTTTTTTTAAAAAAAAAAAAGGTATGTTGAGTATAATTCCCAGGTTTTTTCCATCTGTTTAAACTTAAGTAGAAGAGCGTCACTCCCGAACTGACCATGCTACGTGATGAATATACTCTTGAAATGAATGCTTTCAGATGGTTTCTTTTTATGAAACGTGCACAAAGATGTGTACTGTGGTGATGGAGTGAGCCTTGTGAGACATCTGGCCACAACATGTGCCTCATTAAGTTACACCTGTAAGTGTGGGGTCATTTTTTATACCAGTAATATTAATAATAAAGGGTTCATTGAATAGGATTATTAATGGTGCCAGGTGGAGGATGTGGTATTACTTACAGCCTGGTAGGGGATTGGTTAATGTCTCCTCCTGCCAACGTTTCTGGTTTCATGTTTATAGACAGAGTGCTCCAGATGATGGCTGGCAATGTAGCCATTGAGAAAATGAATTCCCCCTCTTTCCCATCAGCAAGAAAATTTATAGCAGTCGGTGGAGAATTTGAATGAATCTATTTTCTAATTTTGAACTCATAATCTCACTGAAGAGCAAGGAACGTATTTACCGATTAATTCAAGAAATTAAAAAGCCTCTCTCAGAGTTTTGCTTTACCTACCTTGACTCAAATGGAAACGTTTCAGCTCTGGCCATCTCCTATCACTTATTATTTCAAGCCACATTCATTGCTGCATTTCCCTTTGTGGTCACAAATGGAAAATCAGGAAAAAGAAGAAATCTAAAACCTTTCCTTCCTTCTGTGGAATGTATGCTTTTTCTGTTTTACAGTGCAAGACTTGTAACAGAAGGAAATAAATGCTCCAGGTAGGGTACTTTTTAATGTGCATTATTACAGGTGCTAACAAGTCTGGTAAATTCGGAGTATTGTTTGATTTGGCAACAAGATCCCAAGACTCAGAACACCAACCCATGTTTTGGCTTCAGATTACATGCAACTAGAATAAGATTTTAAATTTAACAAGGCAATTGCTGAATGCTAATTGAATTGCATTTGAGTAATAAAACTCAATTGATTACTAACACCATACTTATCAAAGGCATAACAGAAAAATTGTCTTTTACGTATCTTTCGCCGTTCGTGAAGACTCCTACACATCAATTCATGCACAGACAATAAACTAATAAAAACAGTTTTTAAAACATCTATGTGTGTCACGCTTCACAGTTGAAAAGTGATTTTTCGTTTACATCCTATTAGCAGCTCCGTAAAGTAGGTGGTGGTGTTTTCTTCATTTTGCAAGGAAGAAAACTGAAGTTCAGGGAGTGATATTCTCAAGATACACAGTGAGCGAGTGGCCTCTTCAAAACTGAAACCCACCCCCATCAAATCTAAACTTTTATGTTTTTTTCCACTCCACCATCTGTTTCCCCTCTCTCAGCCAATTCATTCCCCTTAAGAAAATCCTAAAATCCAGGAATGACTTCCACCACTCCCCCATTTTTGGTATAAAGATATTTGCATAATCTGGATGCATCTCATCCAGTTGGTGAGTGGAGAAAGACAGACAGGAAGGATACATGCTGTATGGTTCCATCTCGGTGAAGATCAAGTCAGTCAAAACTAATCCAAGGTGGCAGAAGTGAGGGCAGTGGTTACCGCTGTGGGGAGACTATTGACCGAGAGGCAGTGCGAGGGAGTTTTCTGGGCTATGGTGATATTCCATGTCTTGATCTGAGTGGTGATGGCACAGGTTTATACACATAAAAGTGTAGCTGCATGCTTAAGATTCGTGAAGCTTGGGGCACCCGGGTGGCTCAGTCGATTTGGCGTCCAACTTCAGCTCAGGTCATGATCTCGGGGCTCATGAGTTCGAGCCCTGCGTCGGGCTCTGTGCTGACGGCTCAGAGCCTGGAGCCTGCTTCGGATTCTGTGTACCCACCCCCCCTCTCTGCCCGCCTCCACTCACACTCTTTCTTTCCTTCAGAAATAAATAAACATTTAAAAAAAAAAGATTTGTGAAACTTACTGCAACCGTATCGTACCTCGATTAAAAATTAGCTTATAAAAAGAGGTCATTGCATTGCTGGCAAATATTTACTAGATGTCCCTGAAATCTATCTTCTAATTCTCCCTTTTGGAAAGAAGACTCCTATCCCTTTCCAGGTCCTCCAGGCTCTCTTATGCTCCTACCATCTATTCTAACAGTGTCCAGCTATTTCTTCTATCACTGATCACAATATATGACAATTTTCGGACTGTAAGGCTTTCACTCACTCAGTGGGCAAGGACCATTTTTTCCTCATGTGTGCATTCCCAGCATCTAGTGTGGTAGCTGGCATGAGATGCTTACTCAATCCTTGCTTGTCAGAAGATAAAAAGATGAGTAAATAAATGCAAGAGCTAGATGACTTTTCACTTCACTGTTTTATAACTCAGGCCTAGGAGACAGGTCATGTTAGGATATCCTGAAAGACCAGGAAAGCATCCTGTAAATGAGACTCTCCAAGAAGTCATGGGTCACCTCCTTTAAGCCATGGTCACCACCACTAACAGTCTGAACATACAATACACAAGCCAGTGAGACCATTCACTTTCACCTGATCTGAGTGTCTGCTTTCCAGACTTTTCTTTTTTATGCCAAGGAGGATCCCTCAACTACGATCCTTTCTGCATGCCTACCTAGGTCCTGGCCTTTTGACCAGTTCTTCCCCAGATTCCTGTACTGTGGGATTTTACTCCCTATCCAAGACAAAACAAACCCAAAGTCACTATCCGCTCATTTGTATCCATTTCACCTGCCAGCCTTTCTTATTCATCCAAGTTCCATGCTCAGGATGAGCAAATGTCCCCATTTCATGAATCCCGAATTGATGGCATCTCCTTTTGAAGGTTTACAGTTTCTGCTGTAGTTTTTGGTCTTTAGGTTGTGGCTCTCCTTAGAGCAGGCCTGGCTTTTAGCAGAAGAGTGAAGAAAGCAGTTTGTTCTGGGCACATCCCTTTCTTTCTCCACTCTCCATCTGTTTTACTCTTTCTGTTCCAGACTGGATCAAAAGGACCCCAAATGGGCCTGACCAATTTCAGGAGAGTCCTTGGGTTGGTAACGCTCTGATAACAAAATAGTCAGACTGTGAATTTCATCCTCTCGGCCTAAGCCTACTCAACTGACTTGTTTACTGTTGTCATCTCTACAATCTGTTTTCCATTTGGAGTGAAAATTCTCCAGAAGATTACATTCCTTATGAGGGTCTGGCCTGAGGGTCTGTTGGTGTTTTAGAGCAGCTAAGCAACCTTAAACAACTGCTAGCATTCACCTGGTTAGTAAATGCACCTGAATATAATCATTAGCCAAGGCCTTGCCATCTATTAATCTGTGGCTTTGTTTTATTTTATTTGTCTTTATGAAGTCGCTTGGATTGTATAGATATTCCACATTTAATGGGGTTTGTGCTTTTCATTCTCCAAGCAGGAATATCAGGCAGTCAGATGCAGGGTACGTGAAAATGCCCTAGGGGGTCATATGGGATTTCAGGAGTGAGGAAAAACCTGTTTTTCTTTCCTCTATCATACTCCTTAATGTCAATAATGTTCAGATATTAACTACGATAATCCTGCCTCTTGCTGGCTATTTACAAAGCACTGAGGATTTTCCCTTCACTGGCTGGGCTCCCGTGCAGATGACAGGGCCTGTGGGCTATCTGCAATGGGAATAAAGAAGGAGAGAAAAGCAAGTAGAAGGTGAATTAGTACTGAAAAAAGAGGATATACTCCAAACATAAGTGTCACAATTTTGTACGGTGCCAGTGCCCAAGTCTCGGAGACTGGAAAGTATATATCATATTTGCTCTCTCCCTACTTTAAGCAAAATCAGTATTTGTCCTATGCACCTGGGCTATGGCATCTTTTGATGGCTGAAGACACATATTAGTGCTATGGTCAAGTGCAGGGTTTGGAGTCAGAGGAGACTGCATTCAAGTTCCCACAACTTCTTACTGGGAACCTTGGCTCTCCTCCCCACGCCTTAGTGTCCTCATCAGTGGAGTTAGTATCTATAGATAGGCCACCACAAACTGTTTTAAGAATTCGTTGAGATGCCGTGTAAGTAAAAAAAAAAGCTCTATAAGTGGAAATACATTGCGCGTAATGTTCAAATATTAACTGCGATAATCTTGCCTCTTGCTGGCTACTTACAATGCACTGAGGATTTTCCCTTTACTCGTCAGGCTCATGTGAGGATGATTCTAAACCAGGGCATGATTATATCTAGGTAATGTGTTTGAATGTGTCTGTTGGTAGGGATGGGGATGTGGGGTCTAGACAGTGGGATTGAATGGGTTATTCTGCTATATGGTCTGCTCCGGGGCCAAGGAGTTTCCTTGTCAGTCATTAGGCAGGGGTCCATTTTTTAGACACTGAGACAGTTGACATATTTAGTCGCTCTATGTGATTTTTTAAAATTAATGGCAGTGGATTCTTAAAATAACACTGTAATGGGTTAACAGCCGATGAATGAGTCCTGTGTTGATTAAATTCCCTTTCAATACACGTTCGATGACTATGGGAATAAAGCACTGGGTAGATTGCCTTTAGGGTATTATTAAACCTAAAATGTGCGAAACATTGTTTGAGAGAGGAACCCAATGCTTCCACGCTGCTCTGCATTCCTCCATGTCTGGCTTGAAATGAGATATGGCTTGGTCATTAGGGTGGCTACAAACTGTCTTTGAACACACCTCTCACCCTAAAGATGGAGGCAGGAGAAACCTCCAAAACGTCAAACAGGGCACCAAATCTATCCTATCCTGTCATCAAAGCCACACTTTCCTGCTGATTGTGAAAGCCTCCAGTAGTGCCACCAGCAACACTGCTGTGAAGATCCAAAGTGGAGATACAAGTCCATCCTACCAACTTCTGCTCCTCCAATTCCCCTTGGCTCTGCTGAAAGCAGGAAGGAGGTAACTGGACTCCCAGGGGGTCAGTGTTTAAGCCAAAGCAGGGTGAGAGTAAGAAGACAAAACGGCACAAAGAGATGAGAGTAGGGTCTGGTAGACATTTGAGAGTAAGCCCCAGAGGAGACTCCCCCATCAGAGGGGAACCTTATGGGCCTGCCTTACTTTTTCCCTTTGGGAAGCACAAATCAGAGTGGAGCGAGAAAGAGAAAGGAGAAAAATCACTTCGTGGATGGATTAAAGAATACTGGGGACAAAGATGATTTGTAGGAACAGAGAATACTTCCTTCTTTTCGCTACATGTTCTAAAGTCAGGGGGCGGAAGAAAAGCGAAGGAACATTCATTGTGTGCCAATTCTGTGCCAGACATTCTGCTCACACTTTTAACTTTACCTCGTTTAAACTTCACGGGAATTGTAGTAGGCTTTTTAAATCCCTCTCGTTCCATATGAAAAAGCTAATGTCCATGGTGGTTAAATTACCTAAGGTCACACGTGAAGCAGCCAGGTTGGAACAGGTGTGCCTGCCTGTAAAGCACCTTTCCACATTGCCTCCCAGTGTCTGTGACTTCCTCGGTATTTCTACAGGTTTAGAAATAGGGTTACCAACATATGCTTTGACACGTTGTTTTTTAGGATTTTCAGAGACTTTTAAAAAAGGGCAAACCAAACATTCATAAATGCAAATTATTTATATATAGATGAACCAAATACATTTTGGGAAAATCGATCAAAATTCTAAACGGCAACGATTTTCTAAACAATGGTTTGAGACTAATAACCGAGTCTTCAGTTACCTAAAAATTGATCACATAAATTAGACGCTACAAGTGTGGCTGACTTCTAACAGATTCATGATAGTCCCAAGATTTACAAATCAAGTGACCAGGTTTCAGAGACCTCTTCAGGGTCAAACTAGACTTATCCCCCACACTTAACACGTAACACATGTCTTGAGTTGGATCAGATTTGGAGTGGGGACTGGGTAATGTGTGTTCACAGAAACTGTATTGCATCCTGGGTTTACTCTGGAGGTGGTGACTGGGCTAAACTACTTTAATATATTCAGAAGAAATTTAACTATCTGCCCAACTTCACCAAATTATCATCTCCAAGTATAACCTGAGCCCCCCCCCCCTCCAGGGGAGCAGATAGTCAAAAATTAAGGAGGTGAAATTCAAAGGATATTTGGGAAGAGAAACAGAGAATGGATGCTCAGTTGGGAAAGAGGAAAAATCTTTGAAGGTCACTCCACTTCCCCCATGGAGCAAGAAATGCTGCCTACCGGCTCCTCCCTGATGGGTATACAATGCCTTACAAACTGGGCATGTTATGTAAAGAGATGCTCCAGAAAGCTGGGGCAGGGGGGCGGCGGTGCTGAAACCTGCAAACCAGTCCCTGAGAGTCTCTTTCCTGAGATTTTTTTTCACCCTTGATAGATTGGACAGACTCTTGCAAAGTTACAGAAAAGAGAATCTGCCTTTGCAGAGGTGTGGGAGTGATTAAGTGAGATGCTGCAGGTAAAGGGATCTGTGTTTAACACTCTATATGTCAGCCATTTAAGCGATGACGGTTGTGACGATGGTCATGATATGATGGTGTCGTGATGGCAATAAGAGCATGGTGCCCGACAAAGTGCCCCCAGGTAGGTTAGTTCATTGCATTTGGGTTGCACCCTGTGAGATAGATGGCAGGAGTCCACACCAGAAAGCCTGGTCTGCTGACTCCCACCCATCATTTTTTTCCCCTTACTCTCTGCTGCCTCCCAGGGGAGTTTTTAAGGACATGGGAGAAAGAGGAGTGGAATGAGAAATCAGAGTACAAACAGTGATTCTGCAGAGGATACACTGTGGTTCCATTCACTGCATTTCTCAAATGGGGTGAAAAGACCTCTTTGTTCGAGAGAACAGAACCCAGAGAATAATCCTCCCCGCTTTTCCCAACAGGGGAAAATATAGAGGGGTCTCCTGGAGATTATGTCTCCTCTAGGCCTGCAAGCCAAAGTTGGCGCTCCATCCCCTTAGTAATTTTCAGGAGCAGAATGATACTTTTGTCCCTTAAGAAAGAGAAATTTACAAACAATAATCAGAATTGTTTCCAAAAAAATCCTAAATTCCTGCTTTTAGGTTAGTCCTGAAATGCATTAATCTCTTTCACTTGATGTAGCTCACTATCATTCTTCCATTTTAATATCTCAGGGGGAAAAAAAAAAACCACCCAAATAACCAATAACAGTTTACAGCTTTGACGCAGAGCACTAAAGTTGTTTTTCTATGAATATAGATTATTACATTTTTTTACAAAGCAAGTAAACAGATGCATAAAAATGCATTATTTCAGGAGCATAAGAAAACCTGCAATAAGTATAGTGGTTTTAATTTGTTTTTATGATTACTTGTAATTAATTAGCATCAAAAGTAAATTATCAACCTCTGAAATTGTACCATCAGATGTGAGCAGGGTACTCCATGAATGATTGGCTGGCTCATCTTTATACCAAGGTAGGAGAAAGAATGATCTTTTCTTTACTTCTTTTTTTTTTTTTTTTTTTTTTTTTTTTTTTTGCTATGCCTAAATGCAATTGCAAAAAGCCAGTGACAATGCAAAGGAGGAAATTTAGAAATGAGTGAGGGGAAGGCCCAGTTTGTTCTGTGACACACGGCGTCAGGGGGTGAAACCGATGTACATGAGTAGTCCCATTACCCTATCAGGTTAGGCCTGGGAAAGTTTCCTTTTAAAGAAAACAAAACAACAACAAAAAATGGATCAGATCTGCTACACTGGAGAAGGTTCACATACCTCCTCCAAACCTTCACTCTTCAGCCAGAAAAAGGGAGACATTTTGACAGGTGTTGGTATTTCTTTTAAGCAAATCGTGCTATTTGTTACCCCTTAAGATTAATGATGGAGTTGTTTGCTGCAGTTTTGGTCAATTTAAACTAACCAATAAGTTCAAAGGAGCTATCCCCTTGACCTCTTTCCATTTCCGCTGACATTTACTGCAGCATTTCACCCTGCTGTGAACTGTCCTTTGCTGAGGGAATGCCAAGAAGAAAGAAAAATGGGTATTTAGTAGGCAGCCCGTTTTTTTATCTGCGAGGAATATGTGCAGGGATAGACCCACGTCTATTTTATTAACAAGAACGTACTTGAACTGAGAACTCAGTCTCTGAAATACAAATAGAATTCGACAACAGAAGGGAAGAGAGGGGAATAAATCAGATTAAAAGCCCACAGCCTTCTTTCCTGCTTAGTATCTCTCCTAAGAGTTAGGAGCTGTCACAATGGGATTATGGAGCTTCCAACAAAGTTAAATAAAATAAATAGATTCACTTCTAACAAGTTTCATTCCATAGCAGGCCCTCAAAAGACACCCAATTTTTTATTTTTGGTAAGCTACCTGAAATGAAACTGTATGTCTCCATTTTTCTAAATAATCCACTGGGATGAATAAAAAGTGTTACATGTTGACGGGGAGTTGGGGATTGATTTGCACTTACGTTTGCTTCAACATTGATGAAATGATATCAATTCCCCCCCAATCAAGACATAGCCAAGAAAGTGTTGCTCTCACAGACGTTTGTGATTATCTTGTCCTCTTCCTCCAGGGATTCTACTCCAGGTAACCATGTTGCTACCAGTGAACTTGGCTGGTTACTAAGGAACAATGTCAGAATTAGCAGTCCCTAAAGAGAAAATGTTAAATCGAATTAAGGATGTCTGTGTTGCAGCTATTATACTAGAAAAATCTTTACTAAATCACACTAAAGTAATAAATAATGGTCAAAGTTCAGACTGCATCAATTTCATTCTTGCTTAAATATTTCAATGAAGGGTTCGTCACAAGCCTTGAATTGCCGTAGTCGCTCCCATCTGCTGGAAGTGAGAGTCAGGGAGGACTGGAGAGCCCACAAAACTCCTGGCCAGTCTGGGTTACCAACAGTGAACAGACGTTCCCATCCCCCAAGTTTATTGCCTGCCAAATTTGTCTTTGGAAGGTCACAGCACTCTTCCTCAAATACAGTGCTCCACGGCACATACCAAGATGGATATTTTTTTCACTGATGAGAGGAAAGGGATAAGGCTATTCAAGGCAGACTCAAGGAGCAAAACAGTTCTCTGACTTCTTGAGGAAGTGGACCATGTACCAGCAGCCCTTACTGAAGTCACCAGCATGGAAAAGCCCATATTTTGTTCCCTATCATCATTTCTAATTTGGAATGTAGGTTCCCGGTTAGACCATATCTTGGCATTCCTTTATAAAGCTGTTCTTCTGTGGGTCCAATGAGGCCAGTTAGCTATTTGGCCAATGAATGACCATATCTTTTTAGTTATTGGTCTTTCATTATTCCTTTTTGTGTGAATGTGTAGGGGATGGGGAGGAGAGGAGGTTGATGGTAGGTGAACTTAGGTCCACCTGAATGCCAGATCTCAGAGATGGTTCAGATTACTTACATACAAGGAAATGTCCAGTGGCTTCAAAGTCTGCACGATATTACAATAGTAGGGTACATTTGGATGAGGACCAAGACAGACAAATTATTCCAAAACTTGTTTTATGGTGAAAAGGCTTAGAATAAGGTTCCAGAAAGTCTAGCAGGGACACCTCTGGAGAAGATTATTAAAAACACAAAATGTGTATTTATCACCCCACATCCTTCTGTTGGGCGCTTTCCTCAGATGTTCTATGTCCTAATGAAGCTTCATCTGAGGTGTAGGATCCAAGCTTTTTCCTCTTGAGCGGTTCCCTCAGGTCTGTAACTCTGTAAATACCCTTTCTCTGTAAAATAGCTTTATCCTGGTGCTAGACTCTCTGGATTCTGCACCCAGAGTTCCAGGCTAACTAAAGTTTTTATTGGATCAAGTTAATGCAATAACAGGTAATTTTGTATTGTTGTACCTCCTTCCTGGTTAGCAGATGTACATTCTAGCAGGAGCTCTCTAAATATATTTTGATTAAAAAGAGTGGTCCTCAAGGGTGTTGATTTCAATTCAGTAAGGGAGACGTTTGGGGGTAGATGAAGCCTTTTGACTTCTTCTAAACCACAGTGGGACAAGGCAATGACTACATACTCTGACTCTACAAAGACTTGCCCTAAAGGTTTATGCTCTATTAATATGAGACACATGATTTCCCCCATAATTGCTTTTATCTACTACTTGATATTTGCGATAGAGGCACAGTCTCAAGAATTGCCTAGGGCAACTGCCTTGTTTAAAACCAATATTGCTTTAAATCTACACATTTTAAAAAGCATAAAAGCACACAAGTCATACTTCACCCATTTCCGATTTATGAAGTTTCCTGGGGACATTTTTACCATAAACATTTTTGCAATACAAATATACAAGCTTCTTTCTCTTATTTTAGAAGTAATGATTGGTACCCAAGACTTTCTTACAAACTCCTTTTCATCAGCAGTTTAATGTCCTTTTTAAAAGCTCCCTATTACTAAATTCCTTTCAGAATTATACTTTTCCCTCTTAATATTATGATATATGACCCTGAAAATAAACATTTGGATACTTTTTTTCCCCTGCTCTTCAGTATTCATGCTTCAGTTGGCAACTTCTTATACCTTTATGCTTCCCTCTTTTCTCTTTTTCTTCCTTTGATGACTGTTTATGAAACACACTGCTGAAAATCTTTCCCATGTTTCTAAACAGTGTTAAGCTGTAGATGGTACCAATTTCACAACTTGTTTGTCTCATTCTTTGCCCTAAGGAATACAAGAGACAGAAAGGGGATGCTGATAAAGCTTAGGGTTTCACCAAGAGAAACCTAACAAATAACACTTTAAGAAGAGCAAATGATCAATGTTAAAATATGTGGCACTGAAAATAAATATTTTGAGGGTACAAAGATTAATGTCCTTCGGTGCTAGACACACAGAAGTTCAAAGAACACTTATGGTTCTTCCAACTCCAGTACTTACGGCACTTACGGTTTTAAATGATTAAGGTCATAGATACGTTCCTTGACAAAATTCTAAAATATATATCCAGCAAACAAGCAACCTAACAAGGGAATGCCAAAGGATATAAATGAATTCCAAAAGGTTTTATCTTTAAATTGCAACCTGAGGTGATGTTAGGGGTACTTCTAAGAGTTACAAATGTGGTTTCCTAGGAGTAGCAGTAACCCATTGCTGGAGGCATGCCGATTGGTCTGCTTTGCACAAGAAATCATAAAAATTGCAATGGGTCAGCATGGCATCTGCTGAAGGATAAGAAGTTTTGCTTTTATTATCCTAAAGAAATACCCCTGGCATTAAAACTCACATGAATCTACTCATGGTTCAATTATCTTAGTTATTTCTGATTTAGATAGACACTTTAATAATATGTTTCCATGTTTTTACTGTATATGCCTATTTTTTTTATTTGTTATAAAGGGTAAGCTTTCAATTTATTTTATTTTATTGATTTCACCATTAACGAATGCCCTATCATCTAGGGTTGATGGCACTACCCATCCAATTGTCCATGGTAGGAAACCTGGACTCATTCTTGCTTAAAACTAACTTACTTGGGGAGCCTGGGTGGCTCAGTCGGTTAAGCGTCTGACTTCAGCTCAGGTCACAATCTCACGGTCTGTGAGTTCGAGCCCTGCGTGGGGCTCTGTGCTGACAGCTCAGAGCCTGGAGCCTGCTTCAGATTCTGTGTCTCCCTCTCTCTCTGCCCCTCCCCTGCTCATGCTCTGTCTCTCTCTGTCTCAAAAATAAATTAAAAAAAAAACACCAAAAAATTAAAAAAAAATAAATAAAACTAACTTACTAAATCTTATAAATTCTTTTCATCAAACTTCTCCATTAAGCAATATCTGAATATGAGTAACCCACGGGTACTTTATATCTATAAACTTTGCCAGCTGACACCCTCCTGATTTCATAGTTCTGTCTTCAGGGCCTACAGTGTGATGCCATAAAAATCCCTCTCCCGCTGATCTAGCCACATCGGATTCTATGCTCACCAGTTGTAGAAGCCAATTCTCTTTACAGTCAGCAAGTTCTTTATCAACTTCTGCCTTCATGAGACAATTGGTGACTCACGACTGTCTAGACCTGTTCTGTTCAAGTGGTGTTGGGTAATCAGCAGCCATAGAACCGTTCATTTTTAAACTTAAAAGATAGATAATTTCATTTTGTTTTGATTCTGAGGACTCCGTGGAAGAGACTCCATTAAAAAAGCTTTTTCTTGGATGAGTCAGGATAAAGAATTAAAGGAAAATATTCTAATTTGATAACCTTCCATATGAGCTTTAACACTATTTGTTCAAAAGAGATCTGTGTTTTAAGAGCCTAATTTCCTTTCATTTAGCATTTTAAGGTGTCAGATTTTCTTGATGTTGTTGTGTTGGTTGTAGCTTTGGTAGATGTAAGGGTGAGCTGATGACCGTGATTTTAGTTCAATATCAGTAGGATGGTGTCTAAAACATCTAAAACTCTAACCTTATGACTTTCATTCTTAATTTGACTCATTCAAAGGAGACATTTGTCTGGTTGGTGCAAATATAGAGGAAAGAGCACAGGTTTCATGTTTAAGATTATAGAGATTAAAATTAAGATTTAGCCCTCAATTCTCTGAATTAGCCTTCCATAAACAAGTGGATACTCAAACCTGTATTTCAGAGTTAAACAGGGACAAGTGCCCAATAGGAACTCAAGTGTAGATTTCATTATCAATTACTATGGTTTCTCTTTTTGTATAATTCTACTAATAAAAAGCCTGTGAATTCATCAGAAGGCTAATCTGGACTTGGAATCTCTCTAACCTAGGAATCACAAGGCTCAGAAATGAAGTGAGGTAGAGATTTACTAATGCATATTCGTCATAAGACCTAAAAGGGAGAACTTAATTTTTATAGGCTACTTTTCTAAAGCTAGCCATTGGGTCGTATCATTTGATAATCACAGTTCAATACTGTTCAGTTGTAGCCCATCAAGTTTACCCTTGCCCATATGTATTTCATGCTATGCACCAGACACAATTTTGGTCATTGAGAAATGTTTAGGACCAACTTTACTTTCACTTCAAATGAAAGTTTTTCTATGGTGGTTACTGTTTATTCTTATTTAATTATTATCTCTTCTCTATTTGCCACTCCCAAGTATGAGGAAGTAAAGATTTCAAATGAGAATTTTCCCACTAAATATGCATTCTCTTAGTCTGTTTAAAAAATTGGATTGGAGAAACTGGTAGACCAGGAGGACTAAACCAGAGGGAAGACCTCTCTGAACATGTAATGAATGGCTTCTGTGGTTCAAAACACTGAAGTCTGGCTATCTTCTGGGAGAAGCTTGTGAAAAGGTAATAAATTGAAATGTACCTCATATAGGCAGTCTTCAAGACTGATTTTCTTTTGGTTGATAAAGCCTAGAAAAGTTATCCAGAGAACTTACTCTCAAGGGAAGAAATACTTTTTTAATAGATATACATTCAGATATGTAAGGGAATGGGCCTTGATCTAGCTACTGGGGCAGATGGCATCTGCAGACTTGGGCACAACTCTTGTTCAAAGTGTGTCCCTGTGTGAGCAATTTCTCTGGCCTTCTAGCACCACTGTTTTGGAGACCATTGGAGACATGGTATAAGTCACAAGAAGAGGAAGAAAAGTTAACCCAGAGTTTTTTAAATCCTTCCCTAGGAGGGATACCCCAACCTTGCACAATGATTTATTTCTAATTAACTTGCTAATAGACATTATCTCCCTTTTAACAAAATTTGACCCAACACTCGGCTGGATATTCTGTCTAGGCTTAACTCCAGCTTGTACCCCCCCCCAAAAAAAAAGTCTATCTGGAGTCTCCTGATCTAACATTTTGCCTGGTGAACAGAAACACTTTAACCCATAACTGCAGTTCTTGTGGCTATTGTCAGTAACATGGAACTCGTCAGGAAAATGGTGGGGATCCATGAAAACTTTTTGCTGTATATTCTTTCACTGATTCATCTAAAAGAAATTTTTAGAGCAGTGATCGGTAAATGAAAGGCTAGCAATATACAGATGACTCAGATCTCATTATCCTGGGAGTCAGACATGCAAGTGAAGATTCACATTATGAAGTTGCATGTCTAATAGAAAGTTATCTAAGCTCAAAGGAATGAGACAGATTTCTCCTGGAGGAACTAAGGATGGCTTTGTGTGTATCACTTCCCATTGTGAGCCTAGGCTGAGGATTTGCCCCCAGGAATCTGGAACTTGGAGCTTTATCTAGGGATGCGAAGTTTTTGCAGCGCACAAAGACTCTGCTGTGCTACGCTCCTTTAGCCATGTGCCCTGGCAGGGAGTGCTGTCTGCCTGAAAGAAAGGAGGACATGGAACCATGCAGCCCTAAGGTCTCTAAGTTGGTTATTACCTCTGGGCAACATTTTCTAATTCACTTAAGGGTAAGCCAATGCCCTCCTGGAGAAGCAGTATGTGTTACAAAGAAGAGAAATCCAAAAGGCTACTTTCTCCTTAGTGAGAAGCCAAATCACAACCCAACAGACCCTTTACATGACTTTCCATCACAAAAGAGAAAGAGAATCCATGTATAGATTAGGGATAGAAAGCAAAAGGAATAAATTTCCTGAATTAGGTGCTGACCTACAATGAGCGTAATGGGTATGGGTGGACTAGTGTGTAGATGTGATGAGAGTATCGCAGAGCCAGGCTGATGGGAACAGGTGTCAAAGACAGAATGAATTTGAGCTGTGTGATGGAAGAAGAAAATGAGGAGAGAGAGAATTCCAGACCAACTCTGCAAAGACCCCGAAGGGTGGAAGGCCATGGAGTGATAAGATGGAAAGGAAGAGAAAGGCCAGCTCTCAAAGACAATGCCCACATAATTACCAGGACAACAATTTCCTCTTAGAGGGAAATATTTGTGCACTGTGTGTTTCCTTTTATTACATAGTTCAATCTGGGCACTAAATCAGCTTCCCTTTTTGCTTTGGTTGTCCCCCAGCTCTGGGCTCTGTTGTAGACCAACCATGGCTTGGTTCACCACATCTTATTACTGGGATCTTGTGTTGTTACCCTTGACCTAATGTGATTCCAAGGCATTCATTGTCATGTGTATTAAGCCACCATAAATCCCTTTTAAAAACTTGTGAAAACATGAGTGCTGCATGGAATATATAATAGTGTCTTCTATTTAACAATTGATCGGTAAATGTTTCCTGAACACCTCTGATAGTTGATTCTATTATTTGGAGAGTGAGAAGCACAAGATTAATTTCATATTTGATTGTTAGCTCGTGATCTCTTTGAGAATATAAATCATGTGCAGATAACATAAAAAGTGGTAGTACAAGGCATTATAGGCAGGATTAATATTTTATCTATTTTCATTGTTACAGAGGTATTTGCAATAAAGACATTCCAGTACCTCTCCTTTGAGTAGTATAAGAACTCCACTGAGATCTTCACTTCAAATCTTCCCTCAGGACCCCCCCACCCCCTGGTGCTGCAATCTAGCAACTGAGGAGCTATCGCTGGGCACACCAGGGGCCTCTGTTCAGGGACGAAGTCACAGTTTTCTCTGATGGGATGGGGCCCACGCCCTGACTTGTATTAAATATTTTGAACGTCACTCCTGAGTTGGTATTAGGTGCTAAATAATCTGTCTGTACATGATCATTGCTATATATAATAATGGCTACTGTTATTTACTCACTGTGTTCCAATTTAACAATTATAATTACCCATTCAGGGAGTCCTTCTTAGTCCCATTTTACAGAGGAGGCAACAAGCACCAGGGAAAGAGACTAGTCAGCAGAGGAGCCAATTCTCCAACCTGGTCAGCCACATTCCACATCTGAAAAAGGCTTTGTCATCCTGCATTGGGTGGTGGGTGGGAGAAGCAGCAGGAAAATGTGAGGGGGGAGGGCATTCCCGGCTGGAAGGGAGGGGGCATCAAGGCATGTTAGGTGGGTAGATGTTGTTCTGGATTCTTTCATTTTCAGTTACTCCCACTATCCTAATCATCATAAGCGCCCTTGAAATCACATCCACTTTTTTCTTCTTTTTCCTTTCCCATTTTTTTCTTTTTCTCTTTCTTTCTTTCTTTCTTTGGGTCACTAATAACACTTCGTAATAAGTTCAGCTACAGCATAGTAAATTGGACCTTCTTGGCCCCAAAAGACACCATCTGGTTTATAAAACAACAGTGTATGCCCTCTGAATTGTTTTCCCTTAGGAAATTCCTCCTTATCTGCTGCCTGGCTACTAACTTAAGAATAATTTTCAGACTTTCTATTCTAATCATTTTGTGCTGTGGTTGTTCGGTTTATTTTGTTTAGTTTATGAAGGGAAAACAAACACCTCTCGTAAAAGATACACAGGTTAGTCTAGCATAAGAAAACTTTCTCAGATTTCCAGGGAAGGAACAAGTTGGTACTTCACAGTTAAGGAAAGATTTGAGCAATTCAGAGAACAATTGAGAACGGATTAATTGGAGACCCATTGTGGAAGTGAAGAGGTTTGAAACAGAAGGAAGAATCAAAGGGAAAGGAGATGCTCTTTTTGGTTGGTATTTCCTCCTCTCGTTTTTTTATTCTCTGGCAGTTTAAGCTTTAGGCATAACCAGTAAGCCTGGGAAAACTTTGCGGGAAAGTAGAGGAGGCGGGGTCACAGGGTCTGCAATTTCAAAATGACAATTCATCCCGTTGGCTGGCAGAGATGTAAAAGGTCTTCACCAGCGGTATTCAGCCCTGCGATTGCCTAAGCTTCCCTGGTAATTCTGAACATACTCTCCCACCCTTACATCCAGGGAAATGACCAGTCTATGCCTTCTGGAAATGTTACTGTCCTCTGTTCACTCATTACCTTTGGTGGCCATGTTTCGTTCTTTCTCACTTTGATGTGACAAATCCCAAAGCTCTCACGTCCGTCCTCCACCTCTCATCGCCACCCACCGGGCCTTATGTCAGTCCAGAGTCCCAAACAACATCATTAGAGGGGAGGGAAAAAAATCCTGTACAGATTGGCAGGCTCCCTGGCCTGGGCCGGTTCAGGCAGCTCTTGGCTTAGATACCCTGCTTTCCAAACACAATCTGTTTTCAAGATTCCTGGGCAATTTCAGGTCCAAGAGGGGGTTTGGTCTTAACTTCACCGAACTCCATCTCTTCTCTGTTCCACTCCACTCAGGCGCAGTGAGACCCATTTGCCCAGACTCAGTTTGCGGCTTATGTGACTAAGCCGTGTTCTTGGCGCTAGAAGAATTTCCTGCCCTCTCCTGGCTCAGTGTTCTTTTCTTTCTTTCATAACTTTGCTCTGCCAATGGGCCAAGCATGACTCCATTCGATTCTACCCCGGAGGATTTTGGAAATGGAAAACTACAGAAGACGCCGAGTGGCCACCTTTAAAGAAGACAGTGCTCTTAATAGGGCACAAAGACCGAAGCTCAGAATGTGGGCCAAAACCTTACCTTTTCAGACCCTCTGAGAGTACCAAATTCTGTGTAGTGTGGATCCTGCTGCTGGCAAAGTGCCTGAAAGTGGGGGGTGGGGGGGGTGGGGGGGCGGGGGCCGGGGGTGGAATATGCAGAAAGGCTTGGGAAGCACTCTGAAACAGAGTTATCTAAATGACAAGTGCCACTCCCTTGTGTGTGTGGTTTTATCCTAAGCGAAGAAGTACCTTACAGCTTGCCCTCGAGTTTTAAAAGTAATAGACAATTCGCTTCTTCTTCAGTGTTTTTGAATGTTATTAATATCCTCTTGGGTTATCCTAGGAACATCATTTCCTGGTTCTTCTGTAACATAGAGATGCCCTCAGAGGACATAGGAACCCCATTTGTCCCCACTCTGAGTGGCCCCAGGATGCCATTCTTTCTTAAAGCTTCTGGGGCCTCTCTCTGATCAGCAGCCCTGGCAGTTCTCAAGGTAAAGGGAACTCCATTTTTAATCTTGGAAAACTTGTTTCCTTGCAGGTCAACTTCTTCCCCCTCCCCCTACCTCCTAATTTTCGGGACAATGGCTGTGTTTGGAATAATTGAGGTTTCCAGAACTCAGACCTGCAGACAAGTGGAGATTCCCAGTATTAGTGATCTGGATTCCAAAAAAAAAGTGTCATGGCAGTGTTCCAAATTAACAGAGTAAATAAAATAGTAAATATAATTTATAAATACGAACTCCTTGTTGGTTATGAGGCCAATTATTTTTCATTATTATTAATTGCTTATAATTATTATCAATTACTTAAATTAGTTCATTTGATCTTCACACAGTCCTTTGAGAGATGTCTTCTTTCATCTCTATATGATAAATAGATGAAGTAGTTAAAGCTCAAGAGAATCAAGACATGTTTTAAGTCCTGTAGCTTTGATTTAAACCCAGGTCGGCTGGACCCCAACTACCCTCATCCTAACGAGTTTTGTAGAAGGCCACATTTCAAATATGACCTTTGTTTTCAAAATATATTTTAAATAAAACATATAGAATTATATAAAATGTCGATATTATATTTTTATGAAATCTTCATATTTTTTTTAAAAAATTGAAAGATTAATTATAGGAGGGGGAAAAAAACCACTTAGCTTTTTAACAGATACTCAATGGTGACTTAAAAATCAGCTAGAAACCATTGGCTTCAGTGAACTTAACAGAACTCTAGTCCGGGGAAAGCAGATTGGTTTTCACTTGCCCTGCATGGCAACTTTGACCCGTGGAGTGAGTCTGGTTTGGAATGCTGGGTTGAGAGAGATTCCGAAGCCACTGCTGGATCAGCAGGAAATAAAAAAACACACATTAGAAATATCTGCCGTGATCTCATTTGGTAACGATTTGAAAAATCTATTTTAAAAAATCATGAGACATCAGGGAAATTTGAACACTGAATATTTGATGATATTAAGGAATTGTTAATATTTCAGATATGGTGATAGTGTTGTGATGACGTTTTTGTGCTTGTTTCTTTCAGAAACACATTCTAAAATATTTACAGATGAAATGCTATGATGTTGGAGATTTGCTTCAAAGTGATTAGGGGGTGGGAGTGGGGCTAGGATATGATGCTGGAAAAGGAAGCAGGTGGAGGTATAGAGAAAACCAGATTGGCCCTGAGCTGATAACTGTTGAGGAATCATTAAAATATTCCTTCTTGCATATGCTTCAATTTTTCCGTAATACAAAATTTGTTTTTGAAAAAGATAAATCAAAAATGTTTTTGAAGGGAAGTAACAGAAATATCTACTGTGGACACAGTGAGTGAGGTAAAGTTGGAAGGCTGGTGGAAAGGGGAAGGAGGTGCCCTACTGTGTACTAAGCACCATCTCTATGCTAATCACATCGTAGTATTTTATAAAGGAGAAAACAGGCTCCAAGCAGAAAATGACTTGCTCAAAACCACATTGCTAAAGAATAGAAAGGTTCAGTTAGCGTCCAAGTACCTACACCCAGTAACCTGTCCACCACCCCCAGCTACATGCCATGGATGCAATAGCTCAAAGTCAGAGCACAAGAAACATTGAAATACTCATTATATTCTTCTGGGTCCAAAGTCCAAAAGAATTGTGTGAACAATTCAGTATCAACTAGCCAGGAAGCGCTTTTTAAAAAATAGTTTAATTGTATTTTATTTTTGTATTACTTTTTTTTTAAACGTTTATTTATTTTTGAGGAGAGAGACAGAGCATGAGCGGGGGAGGGGCAGAGAGAGAGGGAGACACAGAATCCGAAGCAGGCTCCAGGCTCTGAGCTGTCAGCACAGAGCCTGACGCAGGGCTCAAACCCACAAACCGCAGGATCATGACCGGAGCCAAAGTCTGACGTTTAACCGACTGAGCCACCCAGGCATCCCTAATTGTATTTTAACTGTGGTTTTGCAAATTGTAGTTTAATTTGGGGATGATTATAGATTAACATACAGTTGTAAGAAATGTTACGGAGAGATCCTATATACCTTTTACTTAGTTTCCCTCAATGGTAACACTGCATAACAGTAGTTGAATACAACAAACAGGAAATGAGCACTGATACAATCTGCCAGTCTTATTTGGATGTCCCTGGTCTTCCATGTACTAATGTGTGTGTGTGTGTGTGTGTGTGTGTGTGTGTGTATTTAGTTCCAGGCCTTATACCACATGTGTAGACTCCTGTAATCATCACCATTGCCAAGGCACACAAGAGCTCCATCACCACAGAGATCCTTACAAAGGGATGTTTTGATAGATTACTACCACTGAGCAAAAAACTTGACTGCCAACCCATAAATGCTTCATTTTCTACCTGGATAGGGACTCGAGCACTGAAAAGAGTTAAGCTAACTGAAATGGAATCTGAATAAAAGAAATGCAAGTAAATTAGTGCAGGTACATAAATGGCAAAGGAGCCCATTTTTAAAAGTCAAGGATATTTTTAAGAGACTATTTTGTAAAGCTGTATATAATAATAAAACCCAACTTTCACACATTCAGATAACCAGATTTTTTTCTTCTCTTTTAGCAAATGACTTAACTTCTCTCAGATGGAGTTTTTCATCTGTAAAATGTGGATAATTATACCTATTTATGGAGCAACTTGTGAAGATGGAATAAAATAATATATAAAAAAGCACTCAAGAAATGGTAAAGTACTACTGCTACTAAAAGTCTTGTGATGATTTCCATGAAGAGAACACAAATGATAATTAGGCTGACATCAAGAATTTATTTTTGAAGAGAATCTCCCAGGCTATACCATGCAGCCAGTACCCATTTACCCAATCTACTACACACCCTGCTCCGATAGGCCCGTAAAACTGTCACGATTCTCTTTATGATAATTCAGAGAAGCTGAAAAATTCGGAGACATCTTGTATCTCATCCAGGGAAGAGCCCACGGAGAGGTTTCAATCTGGGGAGACAGAAAGCAGCTTAAGCCAACTGATAAGTGAATATGTTGACACCCGGAAATGTAAAGTAACTTTTGAATGTGTTGCTGATATTTTACTGTATTGTAAAGTTTTGACGTAATGTCTTGGACATGCGGCGAGGGTGAATTTTCGCTTTAGTATTTGATTAATTTGGGCTACTGGATTCCTTAAGAAATTGGTGCCCCAGAGAGGTGACAGCAGGATAAAATTTGGAAGGATGGAGAACATGAACCAAGAGCTATAGGTACTGGGACAGGCCCTGCAACGAAAGGCACATCACTTCACTGTTTTCAGGCCCGTGAGTAGCTCCAAGGGTTAACCCATCAAATTCCTTTGATGCCTCCATTTCTGTATGTTTCTATTACGTATTTAAGCTCTCTTCGGCTGATATTCATATCTTCAGCTCTCAGGGAAGTGGAAACACCAAATCAAACACTCTTCTTGTGCATGAAGGAAGGTCCACTTTTAGGACCATTCGTTAGTTATAAGAATTATTTTTATTCCTACCCTGTAAAGATATTTCAGTTTTTAAAACAAGTATTATGAAGCCCTCTGTTCTCAAAACAACTCCCCCATCTCCAGACAGAAACCACTTTGGAAAGATCAGATCTTAGGGAAATTTTTGGAAGCAGTGGCCTTCCCCGATAAGCTCTATTTAAACCCTACTTCTAGTATTAAATGCCAAATCCTCAGCTCTGTGCACTGCTTCATTAGTTATTAATGAGGCAACATATTTGTTCAAAATTTATGATTGTTGATTTGCTCCCATCACTGTATGAAATATTAACATAGCATTTGTACTTGCAACCATTTGCAGACATTAGATTGTGTATTTGCATATTCATGAACACTCATAAATGTTTAAGGAGACAGCACAGAAAGCATGGGAGCTGTCAGACAGCCAGTAAAAAGGCATATTTACAGCGTTAATAAGTATTTGAGTTTATAGGCCAAAACGATGAGTAACAAATTAAGTGAATTTCTGGTTTGCCTATTGCAGAGAACTAGGGATTTTGCCATTTTTAAAAAGCTTTGTAAACTTAAAATTCATTTCATAGATGCTGAATAAATGCTTATTGTTTAGTCACAAAATGTATGCCCTCAGTGTAAAAAATTCTTAAGAGTGTCAGACTTTGAGAGATTTCATTTTCACTCTTGCTGAAACATAGTTTTTCTGCCTTGGGCTTGCTTTCTATCAATGTAATGTGGAAAGCAAAATGTGTCATATACTGAGGCAGTGTTATTTTCGATTTTAGTTCCATCGAGGAATTTGGATAAATGATATCTCCTGGTGTTGCAATATCAGCCAATGTACTTGACTTGTGTCAACCTATTAAAACTTGATCCTGGAGATTGAACGGTTAAAACATGGAGCATTAAAGGACAATAAGAGATAGGCATCCAGCTGACAAATACCTGACTTACAAATAATCCATATATATAAGTTGCTACTAACATCCCACCAACCTATTCTATTGCAGGAAACCTCACTCTTTGCATTGTGAAAACCCTAGGTGTTTTGGGAAGTTTTATCAGTCAGTAATGGGGAAAATATTAAATTAGATCCCTACCTCACACCATATAAAAAAATAAGTTCCAGGTGTATTGATGAAATATACCTGGATGAAAGGAATAACTACAAAGTTTTTATTATATAAAACCAAGGTAGGGAACGATCTATGTGACCTCAGGGCAGGGAAAAGGTAATTGATCTACTTTATGGATAGTGTCACTACCTGGGGTCATGTCATTGTTAAATGTCTCAAATATACCTCTGGATAAATGAATGTGTGAGCTCACCTTATCATTGTGCTGGCAGCAGAAGGGATCATGGATTAGCATGTGGGTCACAGTCGGTCTCTGTCGTGATGGCCTGATTGCTCTATTGGTCACTGCTTGTCCCAGTGGCATCTCCTGCTGAGACGGGCCAACAGGACCTGATGGTCATCTCAGGTGACCCAGTCCCAGCTCAACTTTTACTCATCCTCTTTGTCTCTGACATCTGAAAGTTATTTACATGTGATATTTAGACCGGGTATCCTCCTCAGCAGGTTGTGGCAACAGAGCCACTTCACACCATCACCTTCCTTCTGTGTCCCTCCAGAAAGCAAATTCGAACCTGTAGATATTTTTGAAAGCATAGGAAACTAAGCAGAATAGGGGGCCTGGTTCTGGGCACTAATTTCAACATATACCCCTCCTAATCATGCCATAGCAACAATTTTATTGATTCATAGATGGTATAGAGAAGGTAGGAGATGACTGTATGAAATGTCTTTTCTCAGAATATCTAATAAGGAGCAAAGGAAGACTTCCTGTACTCAGAATTTCTGTGATTTCTACTAAGGTGAGAGGTGAGCCTGACATGTTTGTGTTTGGTATTTTCTCTATATCTTTTTGTCTCCCTTTCCTTCCCCACAATCATCTTGGACCAAGAAGGATGGGATTTTCTTTACTCTTTTTGTGCCACAATAGTGGTAGTAGTCCCTACATCATATACTTTCTTTCCAGAAACACATTTATTCTGCTCCTTTCCCTGGGGTCATGATGACAGAAAGGGTACAGTGAAAAAGACATTGACTTTTGAAGAAGGAAATAAAATCTAAACTCCCATGCAAACAGCCTTTGATAAACCAGTTGACAATACACACACACACACATACACACACACCTTTCACACACACATTTTAACTTCTACTAATCAGAAGACATTTATTTATTAATTCAATATGTATTTGTTGCAACTCACATGTAGACACAGTGGTGCAGAAAGTGGAAAAGGCTCCTTTTTAAAAATATAAGTTTGTTTATTTTGAGAGAGACAGATACAGTGCGAATAGGGGAGGGGCAGAGAGAGAATCCCAAACAGGCTCTGCACCATCAGCTTAGAGCCTGATGTGGGACTTGAACTCACGAAATTGTGAGATCATGACCTGAGCCAAAACCAACTGACTGAGCCACCCAGGAACCTCGAAAAGGCTCCTTTTTAAATGAAGTTATAGTTTCTATTTCAAGGAAAGAAACAACTAAAAAAAAATAAATAAGTGCTTAATATATCAGGTTTTTATAAAATGCTAAGGAAAAATAAAGCAGGATGAGAGCACAGAGATTGATAGATTGATGGAAAGAATGGCTTATTGGATATGATGACCAAGGAAGCCCTCTCTTAAATGATGATTTTCAAGCAAGGACCAGATAAAGAGAAAGAATAAGCACTGTGGACATCTGGTGAAAGATCATTTGAGGCAGAGGAAATAATAAGTCAAGGGCCCTGAGGCAAGAGCATGCTGGGCATGTTTAAGGATTATCAAGGAGGCCACGGTGGCAAGAGAGAGAAAGACTGAGAAGGAAACGAGTTGAGGGAGATGGTGGCAGGACACATCGTAAGCTTAGATCACAAATTTGGGTTTTATTCTGCATGATTTGAGAAGCTTTGGAGGATTTCTAGCAGGAGAATGGTATGATCCAATTTCGATTTTCAGAGAATCCCTGACTGCTGTGTGGGAATGGCTTGCTGAGGGCAATTGTGAAGGCTGAGAGAATAGCTAGGAGGCTAATATAACAATCCAGGTGAGATTGGCTTGGACCAAGGAACTAGTTGCAGAGGCAGGGAGAAATTGTTGCATCCCGAAGATATTTTGAGGATAGCACCAGTGGGACTTGGATACGGAGTGTAAAAACAAAAACAGAGAGAGAGAGAGAGAGAGAGAGAGAGTCAAAATGATTCCAAGGTCTGGGACCTGAACAACTTGCATAATGTTGAGATGAGTATGGTGGGTGGTGTAGTTTGGAGATGAGGATCAGAGTTCAGTTCTGGACACGTTTGAGATGCCTATTTCAACTAAAGAGAGACGATAAATTGGTTATATGAGAGTCTGGAGTTCAGAGAGAGTAAGTCAAGAATGGGGCTGCAAATATGAGAGTCATTGGCATAGAGATGACATATGACATTTAAAGCTATTGTTCTGGATGAGATCATCTAGGGTGGGATTCTAGACCAGACGAGAAAATTGGGTGGGCACTGATCCTTGGAGCCCTCTAATATTTAGTGGTCATAGATCTGAGGAGAATCTGGAAAAAAGGAGACAAAGTGGTCACTGAGAAAAGAGGAGAATGAGCAGCATCTTGAAGGAAGTGGTTCAAGGAGAAGAGAGTGTATGAATGCAGCTGGTCAGTGGAGGGGGAGGCAGAATTGGCCATTGGCCTGGGAACCACTGGTGCCTGGTGAGGTAAGTGTCTGTGGGGCCTTAACATGATTCAACAGAGAAAGGGGAGGAAGAGAAAAGCTTTAAGAGCAAGTGAGTTGTGGTATAGACGTCTTTAAGCCATTACTCTATGGCCTAGTAAAATGGGTCCCTGTGAAGGGCAGAACAAAATGGAGATACAACCTTCTTGTCCTCCCTGAAAAGTGCCTGCCCTGAGCGGTCTAGTGCAGGGAATACAAGTTCCCTAAGCTCCTACAGCGACAAGAAATGAGCTCAGCCTGTGCTGCCAAACCCTACTAATATGCTTAACAAGTGGAACGCATCTTTGTTAAATCAGTGCCTTCATTACATCCTGTTCCCAGATCCATCCTCCAGCCCCTTCAGCCCCTCTGCTGACATTCCAGAAGCACAGTCCAAGTTAAAATGGGCAGCCTGCCTGTGGGAGAGATGAACAGGGGGAGACTGGAGCCTATTCACACAGTTTGGTGGAAAGTAAAGACTAAGGGGGCTTATTAAGTGGCATAACTCATAAAGCTCCTGTTTATCTAACCCCACATTCCATGGAGCTCCATTGGCCTTGAAAACATTAGCTCATTTCTTCTTCTTGCAGAGGTAGGGAGTCAGGTTCCTTGGGTTCTGTTTTACACATGAATAAAATAATGTGAGAAACCAAGAATCCATGGCAATCTCCGGGCCATGGGTGATTCAGCATAATAATGTGGGCAAGGAGCTCACCAGGGCCAAAAAGCTATATTGGAGGATATATTTGAATGCGGGAGACAGGACAGGAGCATGTCACCATGCAATCTAAGTACAAGTCTGTAGAGGTGATACTAACCTGAGCTTTGTATACGGAGCTCAGTACTGAGTTGTCTGAGGGTTTTGCCCCTGGCTTTCCTCAGGATGCTGATTTAATTTCTCTGTGCCTCAATTTCTTCAGCTACAAAATGGAGACTATACTGGAACCACTGGAAGATTCAATGGCGGAACACAGGTAAAGGACTTAGAATAGAGCCTGGCACAGAGTAAGCATTCATTAGTGGCATTAGTTTTAATTGTTTTATATAATTATAATTATTATTATTTAAAGAGAATCAACATTAATTAATTGGTTAATTAATTAAACTCTTTCTGGCTCTTTCTATTGAGGGAGAGAAGAAATATTCTATCAACCTGCTTCTACTTACAGAAACGGTGTTTGAGAAGGGAAGAGCCCTATCTAGGAATTTGGAGTTACCAAACAGAAAACCATCATATTAACTAGGGTAATTCTAGACATTCTAAGAAGTAAAGGCCCAGATTTCAGTGGCTTAACACACTAGCATGTAAAAGCACCGGGCAGGTTGGCAGAGCAAACCTTGTCCACATAGTTGTTCAAGGACCCAGGCTGATGCCACTTGCAACACATGGATTTCAAGGTCACCGTGATGGTCGTCTCCATTCCCAAGAGGGGGGAAAGCATGGAGGAACACAAATGGTGTATGTGTGTTAGGAGGAGAGGGCTAATATGGACCAGGTCTAGAAATGAAAGACAACATTTTCATTTTCTTTCCATTGGGTATAACTCAGTTGGGATGCATATCTCAGCCAAAGGAAAATTTTAAATAGGCAGTTGGATATAAGGGTCTAGAGTTCAGAGAATAGGTCCAGGCTAGAGAAGAAAAAGTGAGAGTGAAACCCTAACATTGGTAAGTGGGATATTGGAAAATATAAACCTTGGATTGACCACCACGTCTCAAGTCTATGCCATGGAAGCAAGAGTGTAACTGTTCAGTGAACAGCTGGGTTTCTACTTCAACTCAACCTCAAAGAGGGCTTGTTCTGTATGTTTCAAAAGTTGCAGATGAAAGAAAGGTGGTTTTTCTGATGAGAAAATTCTTTCATGGGATTTTTGGCTATAAAAGATAGGCCTTGAACCTGATGTGGGTTGGGGTTTGAATCACTTAGTTTGCAAAACAAAATAAAAAAGAAGGGCTTCTTCCACCAACTGATAAGGAAGGCAGGTGGGGAAAAGGAATGGTAACTCCAGAGCAGGGCAGAGGGGGTAGGCCACTGAGAATAATGGCTGCTGAGAGCTTTCGTGTGGAGAAGATGGTCTGGAACTTTCGGGTGTTGACTTGCAGTGATTGCCCTGACTTAAATGGTATTCCTCTGCCCTCACAGGGCAAACATAGGCTTTGGGTGACCTCACGCTTATATAATTTGGGAAGCCCTCTTTAAGAAAAACAACGCAAAATTACAATACAATTTAGTTACGAAAGTGAATATTTATTTAGAAGGAGAGAGAGAACCACGACGAATTACACATTTTGAAAGCAATAAATACCACAGACATCATGAAATCCAGATAAATAATACAATATTTTTATTAATTAATGGCCTGAATCACTTCTATGATACTTTTTTTCTACACCTTTTGGCTGCGCATGCTTTGATTGCCAATTCTTATAAACAAGGTTTTTATTAATACAATGTTTCATAGAATTAAAAAATAATACAATTATTCCATTAGAATGGCTGATCAACATACATTGTTATTGTTGATAATTTTTAAAGGTTTCTTTCAGCTTCACAATTTGTTGTTGATAATGTCATGTAAACTTTTAGGATTTTGGTCAAATCTAGGAAAAGTTTTATGAAATTTCTTATATGAGCTGTTATAGATAATAGGCTTGATAGGGCTGCTATATGCTTATACTCTACAATCACTGCTATTATAATATAGTCTGGACTGCATAATTCCCACCAAGAAAGAAGAAAAAATATGTTGCCTTTATAACTGTACATGCTGAAAAACTGAATATACTTGTGACGGGAGATCACTTCTGTTTTTTTCTGTTTTTGTCGTTTTAATTTTAATTTTTTTAATGTTTACTTATTTTTGAGGAGATAGAGGAGACAGTGTTTGAGCAAGGGAGGGGCAGAGAGAGAAGGAGACACAGAATCCGAAGCAGGCTCCAGGCTCTGAGCTGTCAGCCCAGAGCCCAACGTGGGGCTCGAACTCACCAACTGCGAGATCATGACCTGAGCCGAAGTTGGACGCTTAACCAACTGAGCCACCCAGGTGCCCCAGATCACTTCTGTTTTGATCAGTGGTAAGTACTGAATCCTCCATTGCAAATATAAACATCTGACGATTGCAAGATTTTGCTCAGATTTTGCAAGATTAAGCTTCTGGCTTCATTCTCTTTACAGTTTCTCCTTCACCCATGTGGTGTCTGTGCTGTAGGATAAATGCATTTCACTAGACGCCCCCTGTAGGAGGACCCTGGAAGCCAGTCCAACGCTGGGACCTCCAGCAATCACTAATCCAAACCCACACATCCCTGTGGACCACATACACTGAATTCCTCTAAACACAAACTAAGGCCACCGCCTAAAGGCCACCTCAGTTGGATCTAAAAACACCGCAGGCACTTGGATATCTCCTGATTTGAGGGCAAGGGTGCTTGAGTGGAAAGGGTCAGCAGTGTTATTTGTTGATAAGATAGCTTATATTTTAATGTTTTAAATAATTCAAACTTATTAAATGTGTTTAACTAAAGAAATATGATGATGTGAACACATTGCCAGGGCCTTCGAAGAGGTCTGTGCAAGTGAGGGTCCCTGAACTTTTCCAGTTCTCCCCATACCTTCAATCAAAGGAGCATTGAGCACACAGCCTTGTGTCAGCACTTTGCTGTTGTGTTAGTCCCCTAGCGCTACCCCCAACGAATTGCCACAAACTGGGGAGCTTGAAAGGACAGAAATTTATTCTCTCACAGTTCTGGAGACTAAAAGTCTGAAACCAAAGTGTGAGCAGTGCTGTGCTCTCTCGGAAGCTGTAGGGATGAGCTGTTTCTTGCCTCTTCCAGCCTGTGATGACTCCCAACAGTCATTGCATTCCTTGGCTTGTAGATGTATCACTCGGTCTCTCCCTCTGCCTTCACATCTCCTCTTCTCTGTGTTTCTGTGTCCTTCGCTGTCTCTTATAAGGACACTCTCATTGGATATCGGGCCCACCCAAATCCAATATTACCTTATCTCCACTCTCACCTTCATTACATCAACAAAGACCCTATTTCCAAGTATGATCGTGGTCTGAAGCTCTGGGTGGATACACATTTTGAGGGGACACTATTCAACTCACTATAGTTGAGGAGTAAAGGAAGGGTAGTACCTTCGGGGGGCAGGTAGCAGAGGGGCCAAAGCGGTGCCTAGGGAGAGGAGCATTTCTAGAGATGAAAATTGAGTGTGAATGAAGACCCAGAAGTGACCACGGAATGTTAAGCACGCCTTACAAATCGTGGGCAGAGTGCTGAATTTCCCAGAGGGGCGGGCAGGAGCTCTGGACATTGAAACTGGAGGACTTCCCAGCCTGCAGGTGGCTGGCCCACTCAGCTACTGTTCAGTAGTATGGCCTGTGTATTAGGGGTCCTATTTGAAATTGGGCTGTTTCCACACTTAGCAGGTCTCTTCTGTTGAAGCAGATCAACCTGTCAACTTCAGAACCTACAGGTAGGATCCACAAGACCTTTTGTACTTCGGAACAGACTGCACAAAACATCATTCATTGTGCCACACTTGGGTCGATCTGCCTTCTGGTCTATTCTTCTCTATCTTCTAGGGTGGGGTGGGGCCGCTGACCTTTGAAGCTGTGTCTCCAAGCCCCCACGTCTGAAGTTCCCCAGCTCCCTCCCAGTGGAAGCACTGGTGGGAAATTATAAGGTGGAAGGAAGGTAGAAGTCAAGGCATCTCTCCTTCCTTCTACCTTCAGGCTGCATCACAGCTTCATCTCCTTTTAGACCCCAGCTCCATAGCCAGGCCCAGGGGGTCAAGCTCAGTTGGATGATCCCACCCCTAGGCTTTAGTCACACCGCCTGCCCTGCAGCCTAGGAATTGCAGGGACTTCCTGCTGCTAATGTCTACATTTCCCCGAGCATGTCACAGATCTTTTATTACTCTTGGAAGCAGTTAACCAATTATCTACATTAATATCCATCGTTTCTTAATGTTTATTTATTTTTGAGAGACAGAGAGCAGAGGAGGGACAGAGAGGGGGGTACAGAGAATCCAAAGTGGACTCTGCTGACGGCACACAACCTGACACGGGGCTCGAACCCACAAACCGTGAGATGATGACCTGAGCCCAAGTCTGACGCTTAACCGACGGAGCCGCCCAGGCGCCCCTAAAATCCAGTTTTTATATACTGCAACTGGTTTCTGTTTTCCTGGTTGAAGCCTAACTGATACAAACTACAAATGCTAAGAGAGGAAATGAATTCTTCATCCATATTCATTAGTGTTATTAGTTACAGTAATAAACATTATAAGTTAGTTCATTAGTTTATACTGATAGATATATAATATCTACATCCATACCCATATCCATGTCCATAGCCATCTATAGAGATTAGGTATATATATATCTTTGAAGAAAAAATGGAGGAGGAAGGTACGGGTCCAATCCAGAAATAATTGAGGATTTAACTTTTAAGAGCTCAGAGATAGTTCCTAATAATTGATTTCATAAAGGTTAACAATTATGATTTATGAAGAAAGCACTTAGTGGCTGCCGTAACCACAGGAGGTCTTATGTGGTGACTGATGGGGACTCTCCAGGTCAATCCGGCACCAGCAATCCCCTTCCTATCCCCTGTACCTATGAGGATGAATGCCACGGCTGGAGTTGCTTGGAGTCACTCTGAGACGAAAGCTCAGGGCTTAAAAGTCTCAAGTTCTTCTCTTGGTGTATCAGCGAAACATGCCAGTGTTTGAGGAATATTGCTACGCACTATTTCGTGCCACATTCCTTTGTCTGTCACCCCTCAGCGAAGTGATATCCCCAGTGATCCCAGGTTTGTGGGGGCAGCTTTGGCAAAACCATGTGGAAGGCCCAGCTTTTCACCAGTAGCCTTGGCCTCTCTACTGTGGCCTCAGTCAGATTTTTCCAGAACTGTCTTTTCTTTCCTCCTTTTGTGGGCTTCCTTCAATTGCCATGGCCTTGCGATTTTCCACTGGGGAGGGAAAATCTCATCAGTGCTTTACTGTTAATTTCATTTGATGCCTCCTGTCCCAGGATGATTTACACTCTTTCTCTGTTTCCAGGAGGGGGGAAAAAAAAGGGAAGGAAATCAAAAAGGAAAATCCCAAATACCTTGGTACCTGGGTAGAGGAGATATTTTGCAGTGAGGAGTTTCCATCATCCCTAGTTGCCTTTACTAGGAAACAGCCCAGCCCTTCCATAAAAGAACCCAGCCCTTCTCAACTTGCAATGCTAATAACTCTGCATTTAGAAGACACTGTGTGATGTAGATATTGATATCTCAAACCAGGTTGATCATCCCTGACACCAGATGGTATCTGAGACATGAGATTTCCCCCCTCGCTCCTTTAGTACTCTTCCCTCTTGCAAACAAAAGCTTTTTACATGGTGAGTAATTTGTAAAGCATAAATTGGACTCATAAATGGATATTTATTTTTATGTAAATCTTGGCAAACTGAGGCAGCTACTTTACAGAGGTGATTAAAATTTAAAAGGCAGCATTGTGAGTAGAAGATAATAAAGGGTTGTTATTTACAATGGCCGTATTTACAATAAAACGCTAAATTTATTTTAATAAATAATAATTTTATATTTATGGACAGTCATTTATAGACAAGACAATAAAAACTTCCATTTCTGCTTACTGGATTTTTCTGCGTGGCATATAAATCAAATCCTTCACTCAATACTGCATTCATACTTTGAGCTTGCTATGTTTTATCAGAGTAGTCAAGTCTGTTGTTTCTTAAATCTGTTTTCTTTAAAATAAATGACTTTATTGATTTGGTTTGAGCTCAGCTCCAAATATAGCAGAATAACACTAATGGTCCAAGAAAGAGAGGGAAACGAGAGAGCATTTTATCAGCATGTTTCAGAGTCACAGGTAGAAACCATGGTCGTTAGCAATTTCTTTGTACAGTAACCACTTACAAAGACCTTAAATAGGAGGCTGTTAATAGCAGAGACCAAGTCACCATGTTTTCTTCAGGTTCTGAATCTGGGTGGCTTTTTTTTTTATTTTAGCAAAATTCTTACTTGATTATTTTTAATAACCTTAACTGATGACAAAGGGAAAATTTTTGTGTGGGAAGAAATATTGTGTGGTTGGAGGTTTTCCAAAGTTCTGCCTGATTCTGTCACAGAGAAAGGCCTATGCTAGCTTTTACCCAAAATACAATATTGTCAAAGTAGGTTTTATGGATTAGAATTTTTTAAAAAATCCCTAAGTTGGACCAGTGAGAAAAATCAACATATACTGAGCTGTTATGCCTGACATTTTATTTATTCAGGCAAGAATTTTTTATTGAGCACATACTGTGTGCCAGGTACTACATTAGGTGCTGCACTTAGAGTTGTCAGCAAGGTAGCCTAACCCTAGGACATAGCTAAAGACAAATGCATGTCAAAAGCATCCCCTGAAATGATGAACAGATAATGTCCAAGATTGGTGTCTGCAGACATGAAGGAGAGGTGGGCATAATCAAGAGACCAAGAAGCAAATCCTTTCTCATGGTAACTGGTCAGAAGTAATAGAACTTTGATGCACTTGACCAGGCCTCCTGTTTTAACAAATTTAACAAATTCATCACCCAATTGAACCTTAAGGTGAATTCTGCCAACTGAGTGAGAATCTTGTGGGCCTTTAGGGATGAATGTGTGACACCTGGCCCCTGTCTTGTACTCTCTTTAGCATGAAAATGTCACAATCTATGAAATGTTACAAGCAAATATGAAATAAAGCAACAAAATAATGAATTCATTAGCTGAATGCATCTTTTTCCATGACTTAACAATGACTCTAAGTTTTACATCCATCCTCATTTTCAATAAATTCTGTAAGTACATGTTTGATATGAGGACAAAAACAGGGTTTCCTTCTGATATGGCACTATGGATCCAAGTATATTAGACTCACACCTCTTAGTAGTAATGACTGTGTGGTCCCCTCCCACACTGACTCTGGGCTTGGCCAATGGGATCCTAACCAACACAATGTACACAGGAGATTTTAAAAAGTCCTTGCTCATTGGGCTCATTCTTGGAACCCAGCTGCCATGTAAAAATGTCCAAACTAGCCAGGTGGAGAGAGAGAGAGAGGGAGAGACACAGAAACAGAGACAGAGAGAGACTTTCCAACCTTCAAGCCATCCCCACCGCGCTCCCAGACCTACCAGTAGAGCTGTTGAGGTTATTCCAACTCCCAGGTGTCATTTGACAGCAACCATATGAGACATCCTGCGTGAGACCAGCAGAAGAACCATGTAGCTGAGCCCCAGCCATCCTAGAGTCATAAGGAAACTTGCTATTTTAGGCCAGCATGTTTTGGGTTAGTCTGCTAAACACCACCTGATATGGGACACATAAAAGGACTTCGAAGAAATGTAAAAACAAAACAAAAACAAAAACAACAAAAAAAGGAAAAATAGAAACAAAAGAGAAATAAGGGAAGAGAGAAAAAAGTTTAGTATCTAAAAGTTTACAGCAAGTAAACAAGCTAACAAGACTTGCTGAGAGCTTTTCAGATCTTAACCATTTCCTCAGTTTATATATAACTTTAAAAATGAATTGTATTGTCACCATCCAGTATGTGGCTTCACAGAAAGCAAATTCCAAAATCAGCCTCCCAGTGGAAAATTCACCCATGCAGATGATCAACTGTGAAAATCTGCGTGCAAGTTTGTGGGCCATCATCAAATTTAGCATCTACGGCTAAATGTTTCCGACGCAACAATTTCATCTCAAGGCCCGTATTAACTGAAAATTGCCCCGGGGGAATTAAAAGCTGACATCTGCAAAGAATTGTTATCCAACACCTGCCTCTCCAATTAAGAATACTGACCTTTTGAAGTTTTAAGGAAGGATAGTTTTTAAATTTGTTTCTCTTCAGTTACTTTAAAATCAATCTTTCCATCGTCCTTGGACCTTGAACCCTAAATCACAGAGTGCACTCTTTCAATTTAATCACGTGGAGATGAATTAAGTAGCAAGGAGGGGCTGTCAGAACTAGCGTACAAAGAAGGGCCTGGGGGTGTCGTAGAGGAGGCAGAAAAAGCAGACTTCTGAGGGTTGTGGTCCTCTTTGCCAGAATGCCATTTTCTTCTACAGTTTCCTTTTAACAGAGAACTAAGACTGCTTCATGCCTGTATTTCTCAGGGGGTTCTGGGAGTTGGAACAGGCCAAATTTTCCTACCTGCAGCTTGAAGATTAAGGACTTAGAGACTTCTTCAGAGGCTGCTTCTCCCAAGTTACTGATAGACTGAGGACAGGAACTACTGATTCTTTGAATGAAAAAAAAAGAAAAAAACAAAAAAACTGGCCCAGTTTGGGGTCATCCTGCCCTAAGGGGATGGAAGCTGTCCACCATGACATGGTGGGATATTTATGGTAAGTAAAACCTCTCGTGACTGAGAAGAATTTGAAAGAAAAGGAGTATGGATTGTGAATTCTTAGGTCTTGCTGGGGAAAGACCTATTTAGAAAAGTATGAACTCAGAAGAACTGTTTTCATATAAAATCTAAATTAACCAAACTCCTCAGTGAATGTGCATTTAAGAAATTTAACTTTTTTATTAATGGTATTTTAATAAATTGTATTAGTTTCCTATTGCTGCTGTAACAAATTACCACAAATTTAGTGGCTTAAAACAACACAAACTTACTATCTTACAGTCTGGAGGTCAGAAGTGAATCCTATAGGGGTAAAATCAAGGTGTAGGCAGGACCGTTTTGTGTGTGTGTGTGTGTGTGTGTGTGTGTGTGTGTGTTCTAATGTTTATTTTATTTTGTTTTTGAGAGAGGACAGAGACAGAGAGAGACATAGAATCCGACACAGGCTCCAGGCTCTGAGCTGTTAGCACAGAGCCTGACTCTCGAACCCACGTAGGGTGAGATCATGACCTGATCCGAAGTCAGATGCTTAACTGACTGAGCCACCCAGGCACCCCTAGGCAGGACTGGTTTACTCCAGAAGACATTCAGTCCATTCCTTGTCTCTTCTACCTTCCAAAGGCTGTTGATACTACTCGGTTTGTGGCCGTATCTTTCCCACCTCTGCTTCTGTCATTATATTACCCTGTCACCTGACTCTGGCTCCTCTGTGTCCCTTTTACACAGAAACTACACTGGCCCCACCCAAATAATCCGGGAGAATCTCCCCATCTCAAGACCCTTAATCACATCTTCCAAACCCCTTTGCCATGGGAGATAACATTTACAGGTTTTAGGGATTCATATGTGGGCGTCTTTGGGGCCATTATTCAGCCTATGATACAACTCAGCTCTTCCTTTTTCAGCCATTGCTGTTCCTAAATCTTTCTGACTAAATAGGTTTACTTTCCTGCCTCATAATGTACTATGCTATGGAATCTTTGCTGTACAAGGATTTTCAGTGCCCAAGGCCATTACTGTGAACAGTGAATTTTCACTATAGAATTTTAAAGACACAAACAGTGGCAAGGCTGTGCTCTAATGGGGAGGGGGGTGGTCCAGTGTATGGTTCCAAAGCCTAGGACTCTGTCAGAAAAGAGAGGCCTAAGGCAGAAGACAGCCTAGTGCCATCCCACAGGAGACTCAGGGCCCAGAAAGCAAGACGTGGCTTGTCTGGGAGAGACATCATAACAGGCAGACCCGCTCTTGGAAAATCTCTTCTTAATTCCACAAAAGCATTCTGTAAGACAACTACACCAAAGATAATCACAGGATGTTAGGCAGTACTTTAAAAATCATGGGCTCCAGGGGCACCTAGGTGGCTCAGTCAATTAAGCGTCTGGCTTCAACTCAGGTCATGATCTCACAGTCCATGAGTTCGCGCCCCGCGTCGGGCTCTGTGCTGACAGCTCAGAGCCTGGAGCCTGTTTCAGATTCTGTGTCTCCATCTTTCTCTGCCCCTCCCCTGCTCATGCTCTCTCTCTCTCAAAAACGAATAAACATTTAAAAAAAAATCATGGGCTCCAGGTTTTTCCCTCTGCTGATGAGGAAGCCTAGTCCTGGAGAAGGCTCTTAGCAGAGGCTCATAGCAAGATAGTGGCAAAGCCAAGATTTGAACCCAGCTCTGCTTTGCAGCATTGTGTTTTTTACATTCCACCATGGTACCTTCTACAGAAAACATGTACACTTCATTCAGCCCAGATCCAGAAACTCAAAGTTCTTTTCTTTTGCCGTCAATTGGGAAAAGAGGAATGTTGCAAATTTCCCACACCATTTCATTTAGGTGTAAGCAGCTCTCCGCCTTAAAACTCAGCCCTTCTCACAGGTGTCCCCCAACTTCAGATTTACGAGGGTAGGTCCCTCCACAATCCCATTTTCCTCCCGTCTTTAGCTGCTACTCCTCAAGGGAACAGGGGTACACTCATCTCTCGAACTAGGGGGTTTCAGCTAGGTGAACCTTCTTTCGTTGATTTGAATCTTTCCAGACATAAAGTTTCACGTAATAACAGTATTAATTATTGGGGCTCCCCACTTTCCCTAGTGAATCTTCACCAAATTTCAGTAGCTAAAACCCTGCAGGTTGCCAATGTCTGGCTCTTCAACAGTGAGTGAGGATTGGCCTGTGACAAAAAGGAACAGGGTGGTCAGTGTTCAAATCAAATCATTTCCTCTGCCCTGGTGCACCCCAACAGACCTGTGTTCAGAAAACGGGTCACTCCTCAATCTAATTCATTTCTCTACTTACCGGGCACCTTTTGTATTGCATACTTTAATCCCAAGAGTTTTTGTGGCTGGGACTCTGTTGAGAACGGGAGAGGGATCTCAATGCCTCCAGCGAAAGCGGTCCCAGGCTGAAGACAATTAAAGAACCCCATCTCGCCCTCTTGAATTCCATATGCATTCTCAGGGTGGCATTGTTCATGCCAGGGTGAGGGCAGTGGTGTCGGTCTTCCACACACCCCTGACAGTGACAGTAGACAAGGACATTAACTTTGAACTTCCCTGTCCCAGCTCAGAGTCAGAGCTGCCCTGAAGGCCATGCTGGAGAGGGCTGTGGGAAGCAGCAGGTGCTTACAGAGGCAAAGAGGCAAAAGCATGTTGTTAGGAAAAATTGTCCCCAAGCCCTGAATTGGCCTTTTATCACTGTCACTCTGGCTTATAAACCCCTGTAACGTGTGGCTTTCAAGAAGGGGGAGCTAAGTTCAGTGCCCGATGCCCTGCCAAGAGCTTTATAATGCATGGAATAAAAAAGACAAAATGTTTCTCCAGCCACATTGCTTTTCCTCCCCACCCAACTCCCTTCCCTGGGGAAGAATCATAAACACAGACAGCAGAATGACGCTCCTTTATTATTTCGCCGAGTTCTTTCTCTGCAGATGACCTATAGAAGTGATTTAACATAGACCTGCTGGAGTTCCCACACTTTCCATGGGCTCCTCAAGCCGAGACTGGTTGATTTCTTTGGGGTGTTATAACTATGACCTGCTCCATTAAGTAGCAAACAAAGTCCAGCTGGATATATCAAGCTCAGCTGGACTCTTTGCTTTCACACAACCTGCTTGATTAGGAGAGTCGCTGTGCCCTTGTCACACGGCGCCTCGTGCAGTCTGCAAAGATTGGGCTGCCATTGATTTCTGCATAATATGGATTCACACTGCCTTTCCACAACAGTGTGGCTTTCACACCCCACAATAACCTAGCAAGGATTGTGGGGGTTTTGTTTTTGTTTTTGTTTTCTTTTTTCTTTTTTCCTTTTTTTTTTTTTTTGTTTTCTTTCCAGGCTTCTGCTGCTGCTTCAGACTTACGCTGGGGTTTAGTTCCAAAAATTAGTCACTCCTGGAGGTAATGTGTGGCTTATTACCCAGCACTTTATGACACATTAATTGCAACTTGATTTAGACATTTCCCATTTGGTGACTTTGTTACAATCATACAAACATGTCCTGCTCGTAAGTCAATAACTCAGGAGCAGAAAGAGGGCCAATTTCAAGTGCCTGGTTCTTCTCAGGGGATGGACCAGAGCAATTGTCAAAGTAACACGATGCTATTTGTTTACTGGGAAGGGGTGTTTATCAGCATCCTGGACCTGCTTCGGTAACCTCACTCTTTGTTTCTATGCCTGTTTCCCTGTTTTAAAGAAATCACGGAGCTTGAAAATTAGTGCAACATGGTAGAGAGGTTTTATTAAACATTCCAAGGCATTCTGCATACTCTGCAAATCACAGGGATAAAATATGGGATATGGCAGCCAAATCTTAACCTTTATTCAATTGTCATTTTAATTTATGGTGATCTTTTAAAAATCACTAAGGAAGAATAATTTAGAGCCATATCATCGTGTTCATTTTGGCATTGTGTATATGGTGACTATAATGTATATAGTGAAAATTGGAAGACAGCATAAACCTCCAGCAATGAGGATATAAGAGATAAATCAATGCTCATTCATACTGTGGAATAATATTCAGTCATCCAAAATTATGCAGACCTGTATTTGATTAGATATTTATAATATTTTAATGAAAGAAAGTTAGAAAGCAAATTTATAGGATAACCCCCCTTTTTTTTTACTTAAAAAACACACTTTAAATGTGACTATAATGTATATAGTGAAAATTGGAAGACAGCATAAACCTCCAGCAATGAGGATATAAGAGATAAATCAATGCTCATTCATACTGTGGAATAATATTCAGTCATCCAAAATTATGCAGACCTGTATTTGATTAGATATTTATAATATTTTTAATAAAGAAAGTTAGAAAGCAAATTTATAGGATAACCCCCCTTTTTTTTTACTTAAAAAAAACACACTTTAAATGTGCATATTTTCTGGGAACATGTAGTACCATTGATAGCATCATAGAGAACTATATTCCAACATGTTGTTAGATATTTTTCCTACATGGAGACAGTAGTAGTTTGAACTGTATGAAATTGTTGAGAACGTACCATTTTGCCCCACGAAACATCATCTTCATATAGTTCTATGTCATTTGTTTATTGTGCTTTTATGCATTTTTAAATATTGCTCACATTTTATGCTTACAAGTCAGGAAAGTTTCACTCTTTTACGGTAGTTCTTTGAACTTGGATCGTGAAGGCACACACCATCTTGTGTTGTAATTCTGCATTCACTCTCTTCTTTCTCTCTCTACCCACCCCTGCAATTTGCCTACCACTAAGCCAAGGAGTCTAAGTACCTTTTCTCTCTGGGTCCTCAATGCTTAGCACCGGTGCCTGACTCTAGTAGAGACACCAACAAAATCGTGTTTAAGAAATGAAAAATACCTTGCAGTTGCGAAACTAAGGAGAAATTGCCTTGAATCGACTGGAGAGCATCAAGGCATGCACACTTGTGTGCAGTGATGACCTTGAGTGGAAATAGCTTTGGAATCGTTGATCCAAGTGCGGGTAGAATCGTTCTGATCTAAGGGTATTCATGGCCCATCTTCTCTTGAGGAAGGCAGTGCCACCACCTGACACAGAATTTTGTTGTGAAAGTTTTATTGTGTGGCTCTTTCATTTGAAGACATGATTTCACTAGTGTTTAATAATTATAGAGTAAAGCCAAAATAACAGTCTTTGTTCCACATGGAGAGGTACTAAAATAGATGACCAAATCCTCTCAGTCTACAACAAATTCAAGTATTTTGAATAATACAGCTCATTTTAGTCATTAAAAATTTTTTTCCTAACAATCTTTAGGCCACAGTGCTAACAAAATCATCAAATCAACAAATGAATACATCTTACTTCCTTTTCCCTCCCCCCAAGCCATATTTTGGGGATTCTAAGGAAAGTAGGTTCAAGAGAGAGACAGAAACAGAGAAAAGGAGGGAAGGAAGAAGGACGGAGGAAGGGAGGAAGGAAGGAATGTAAGAAAGAAAGGTGGAAGGAAGGAAGGAGAGAGACAGGACAAGGAAGAAAGAAGGAAAGGAGGGAGGGAGGAAGGAGAAGCAAAAATACAATAAGAGGTCAAGGTGATTCTGTGTAAATGGATGATTAAGCTGTTCATCAGGATTTCCCTGCATTGATATATAGCACATTGCATGCTATTTGCAGAACTGTCTGTCTACCTCCCTCCTGAAGTCCTTCTAGAAGAAGCAGTTGACATGCTGGATTTAGAAGGCTGAAAGTGACTTAACTTATTGGAAACGGACAGTGTGAATAAGACTAAAATTAGCCAATTGAGAGCAATTCTAGGAAGCAAACTAACTAAACTTAGAGGCGCTGAGCAGGGGCCAGTGGGAAACTGAGGCAAAGTCATATGGGAGACTGAACAGCTGGCCTTGCAGACCATAGTGAAGATTGTGAACTTGTAACATGCTTCAAGGAATAAAATAACGGCACCAAAGATCACTTCTTTAGAAGTATTAAGAATTGACTACATAGAGAAATCACCAATAAGTTCAGGAAAATTTTGACGATGACGGCACGTTACGAATAGTAGGGGCAAAGGAGAAAAGAGTAGAAAAAGAATAGATATTTAACTCCTTAAACTATATCTTGAGGAAAGTCTATATTGAGAAAAGAAAAATGGTAACATAACTGAACTGTTTCAAAACCTACATAGCACCTGAAACAAGTAGTTCAACCAGTTTTCTCTTCCAGGTTCTAAGTTGTTGTTTGCTCTTTCCCAGGAAGACATTGGACATCTTGCAGGAAATGGTGGAGTGGTGTCACGTTTGCATCATCCCTTCTGTAAAACACACCGAAACAAAGACCCACCTAAAGACGTGGGAACGCGCGAGGGCCATTTCTCTTTGCCAGACATAAGCAAATTCTGTCCAACCTTCAGCCAAGTTTGCCAAGAGGAGTCATTTTGGTTGTGAGTTCCGTCTTTTCGTGTTAGCTTTTCACTGACAACTGCAGGGTTGTCAACTACTGGGACTTGATAGAAACCCCGTGACTTCCCACATGTCGAGTGAACAGTCCAGCAATAAATAGGAGGCAACATAAAAACCTGAGGTGAAAGAATAACTGGGAAATTTAATAACGAAGAAATGACATGTTCAATTTGAGGATGAAATTGCTTTACCAGAACAAAATTCAGTAAGGTTTGAAGCCCAGTGCCTCCCATGCTACCACAGGGCCTGACCTCCCTGGGTGTGAAGAAACCTACCTCCTACTCTGAGCTTATTGTGAGTTTAAAGAGTCATTAAAAAGCAAAGCAAACAAAAAGAAAAACAACTATGTGCTATAAGACTCCAAATCATTTGATGTTACACTTCAGGAGGAGTGTTTCTTTGGTGCTTTTTTCTGTGTTAAACTTTATGAAATTTATTTTTTATATCACACACCTGAATGCTGTTCATTGAGCAAATATTCCAGCCATCCTTTTTAGATTCTCTGGTTTGCAGCTAAACCAATATTTTCTTGAAATGAAAATATAATTTGAATTCTTCAGAGGTCAAGAGTATTTTGAGGAAAAATAGCTGTTGTAATTGCAACTGGCTAGTTGGAGGCCAAAATCTATCGTAACAACGTTTCTCTAGGGAGGACTCCATTTAGCATGGAGTTGCCCTTTGTCTTACTTTTTTCCATGAACAGATGAAGCTCATTCAATCCATGTTTAGGGCCAGTGCTATGCAAAGAACAATAATATTTCCCATTAGATCTTTTTTTGTTTCTTAAACTCTTAATGGCCACGCTCTCCTTAATGCATTAAAACAATTCTATGAGGGCCTTAAAAATAGGATGTTTACTCTCTGAAACATCACCACAGCACAGCACGATGCCTCGTAAGCATTCAGTGAATATCCGTGGACTCAAAGGAATATTACTAGCTTCACTTTCTAGGTAAAGATATTAAGATCTAGACAAAATAAGAAATGTGTCTAGGATGTTATAATAATTGAAAAGCAGAATCAAGAATCATCCAGATCTTATTCCAAATCTTAGTGTTCTCCTACTAGAACATCCTGCTCCAAGATTTGCCACACTGACAATTTTGCTGGCTAAGATCAAACGCTAGGATTCACATTTAATTCTACAGAAACGAGGAATATGGTAAACTCTAATCAGTCTTATTGAGAATGTGAGGGAATTTTAATGAACAACATGAGAGTCGTCAATTTCCAGAGATTCAATCTCTACTTGTCCAGCCCACACCCCTTTTCATTATGGGTTTATGTGATGTAAGAGTTCAGTCGGATTGATTAATAAGATGAGACACTTCCATAGTTTTTGAGAAACACTTTCCTTAAAGAGATTAATGTTTATTTTTGAGACAAGGCGAGAGACAGAGTGCAAGCAGCGGAGGGGCAGACAGAGGGAGACACGGAATCTGAAGCGGGCTCCAGGCTCTGAGCTGTCAGCCCAGAGCTGGATGCGGGGCTCGAACTCACGAACCGTGAGATCATGACCTGAGCAGAAGTCGGACGCTTAACCGACTGAGCCACTCAGGCGCCCCTCCTTTAAGAGATTATGACTCTACTATTGGGCTCCCAACGCATCCTCTATGGACCATTCAGCAGCTTTGACCTCTATGGTACCACTTCACAGCTTTATGGAAGTAATAAACTCATTTTGTTTGAATTGCATGAAGCTTCAACTCTACACATAAATACGCTGCATAGTCATTTTAAACATTGTTTCAAAATATTCTGCAATTCTATAAAATCTTCCCAACTTGGCTAACAAGAAAAACATTAGACCCTAGGATAGGGTTTCTTAAAGTGTGATGCTGAGACCCACAGTATTACCTGGGTGCTTATTAAAACATAGATTGTGTGGCCACACCCAGACCTGCTGATTCAGAGGTTAGGAAGCAGAGTCCAGAAATCTGTGTTTCAACAAATCCTCTGGATGATGCTGGTGGCCACTTGGGCTTGAAACCACTCTTCTGCAATATGTAAGTCCTCAGCTAGAAAAAAAAAATGGAGGGGGGGAGGTCCTCAGCTAGAAAAAAAATTAAAAATAAATAAATAAAAGAGCTCTCCCCTAGGAAAAGAAGGCAACCTAAATGGAGAAAGCATGAGGTAATTTTGTCCTCAGAGGGAATTACCAAATGCACTCAAGAGGCCAAATTCCAGGGCTTACATTTCTAGATAAATATTCCTTTGGGGTCCTAATAAAATGCCTCCTTAAAGCATCCCTTTGACCTTCACCATCTTGCATACAGGGTAGTACCGATCTTATCTTAGGTGACATTTCTGTATTACTCCCAACAGGTGAGTGTTTTTGTTTTACAGAACTTGTCCCTGATAAAATTTAAAATAACCATTTTCAAACAACTAGCACTTGATTTTGAGTCATTCCTTGGCCAAAAAAAAAAAAAAAAAAAAAAAAAAAATCAACACAACTCTTCCAGAAATGGTTTTAATCCGATGGAGCAACGGTTACGGGATGAATCTCTGGTGGGAAAATTACAAATGTAAATAAATTAGAATAGAGCAGGTTACTATTCAGGAGAAATTCTTTACATTCAAACAGTAACTTTATAATGTCAAAATAACCAGTAGGTATTAATCAGTATCTGGGCTATGTAAATATTTGCTTGTTGCCATAGTGACTGGCAAGCCCAGATACAGAAAAAAATCCACACATGTTATCACTTCCTAATAATATGATCATAAAAACACGACTCAGACCAGACTGAGAGGAGAATAAACACCATTAATTAAAAGATTTATAAACTAGAGGAGGAGGTGACAAATGAAGTATTGAGTGCAAAAATGCACAAAGGAGGTAATATATACCTTTTTTTTTTTATTCTGAAGGAAACTTGAGCAACCCTTAATTATCTTCCAAAATGTTATTTGGAATTTTCCAAAAATAAAACATCTGACAACTGCTCAAAGCACACCGCACCCCCACCCACAAAACATACACTTTTAAAGTGGATATACAGCCATGGCTGTGAAGAGTGTTTGAAAAAAAGCGAGATTGTTGGCATTTCACTTGAAATCAACTGAGAAGTTCTTTACTAAAGAAGTGAGAAGCTTAAAGCTGTTTTCCCAAGCTTTAGGGGAGTACAGCATATTACGGAAGAGGAGCATTTGGTCAAAGAGTAAATTAGTAGTGTGGTTCACACATTGCAGGAGAAATCTACACAGGAACCACAGTTGTCTTAAATAATCAGTCCCGTTAACAGGCCTTTGGTTATGAAATTTCTTCACAAAGCAGTCACCAGCGCAAAGCCTGTTTTTAGAAACACTTTGTTCTTCTGATATCTGCTAGGATAATGCAGCACCTTCCCCAACCCCCAATGATTTCTAAAAATAAAAACAAACACAAAAAGCACAAATACACCCTCAAGTAGCAAGAGAAGAAATGAACATGCCACAGAAGGTTATTTCAATAGGTACTTAGTTAAATAGGCACTCAAGGGGGAAATGCAGACACAGATCCTAAGTGGAGCAAAGTCCAAATTGAAGATTACTCTAAATGATCCTTTTTTGAGCACATGAAGACTAAATTTAAAGCATCATAATAAGGAGAGAAAGTGAAGGGATTACACAGCTATTGGAGACTATCTCATGCTATATATATGCAAATATACAAATTAATGAAATATTTAAGTATCATTAAAATGAACTGTATAAATTATAAAGGAAAATTTCTACTATGAGGGATAACGAAGAATTCCTAAAAAAAAAACCCCACAATACCCATATCACTGACAGATTTGACTCTGTAACTCAATACAAATTTGTATACAGAAAACTTGATAAGCAAAACTAACATAGCAGCAGATTAGAAGAAAATATATACAAATCCTAGAATAGACAAATAATTTCCATCCTTAATATATAAAGAATTCCTGTAAATCAATACAGAAGAGGCGAACAACAGGGGGAAAAAATCAAAAGGATGTACAGGGAAAAGATAAATCTAGTAAATATTTGACAATATGATCATTTCACTAGTATTTAGTGTCTTGATAACTAGAACAATTATACTATTTCCACCCATCAGGTTGACAAAAACATTAAGATTAAACACACCCAGTGTCATCAGACATGGGCCCACTCATATGGTGTTGATACAAATGGGTAACATTTTTAAGGACATTTTGGTATCATCTTTCATAGTTTGAAATGTGTTTGGCTTTGGATCCAGCTATTCAAATTGCTAAGAATCTATCCTACAGAAAAATGACACACTTGCTCAAAGATTCATGACAAAGATAGGCATTGTGATATTTTGCAGTGATGGAAAATTAGAAATCATCTAAATGCCCATCAAAAGTGAAGTAGTTAAAGCAATGATGCATCCCTATGTTTATTGCAGCATTATTTACAATAGCCAAATTATGGAAGCAGCCCAAGTGTCTTTTGATTGACGAGTGGAATGATATAAAGAAGATGTGGTATTGTGTATACAATGAAATATTACTCAGCTATAAAAAAGAACGAAGTCTTGCAACAGCATGGAGGGAGCCAGAGAGGACGATGCTAAGCGAAGTAAGCCAGTTAGAGAAAGACAAATAGCATACAATTTCACTCATATGTGGAATTTAAGAAACAAAACAAATGAGCAAAGGGTAAAAAGGAGAGAGAGAGACAAGCCAAGAAACAGACTCTTAACTACAGAGAACAAACCGATGCTTACCAGAGAGGAGGCAGGTGGGGGATGGGTGAAACAGGTGATGGGGATTAAGACGACACTGACCTTGATGAGCACCAGGTGATGCATGGAAGTGTTGAATCACCATTTTGTACACCTGAAACTAATATAACACTGTTCACTAGAGTGGAATTAAAATAAAAACTTAATTTAAAAAATCATGCTTTATGTAGACTACAGACTATTTAGAAGCATTTTTAAAAGCTCCAAGATATATTAACTGAATAAAGTAAAACAAACTATTACAGGAATTGTTTCTTAAGAGGAGAGTGAGACTGAAGAAATTAAGGCAGAGAGGGAGCAAATTAAAGGAGACTTTGATTTTTACTTTGTTTACATAATATTTTGTCAAAAATGTGAACTACGCTTGCATAGATATAACATAAAATGCCCCACGTTAATCGTTCTGTCCAGTTTAGCTGCATTCAGTGCGTTCATATTGTGTGCGGCCAGCACTACCATCCATCTCAGAACATTTTCATCTTCCCAAGCTAAAACTCCGTACCCATTTAATGTTGACTCCCCATTTCCCTCTCTCTGCTGCTCCTGGAAACCACCACTCTACTTTCTGTGTCTATGAGAGTACCTACCCCAAAATACAGCCCCTTTGCAGATTGAACATTTAAAAAAATTTTTTTAAATGTTTATTTATTTTTGAGACAGAGAGAGAGAGAGACTGAGTGTAAGTGAGGAAGAGGGAGAGAGAGAGGGAGACACAGAATCCAAAGCAGGCTCCAGGCTCAGTGCTGACAGCACAGAGCCCAACACAGGGCTCGAACCCACAAACCGTGAGATCATGACCTGAGCTGAAGTCAGACGCTTAACCGGCTGAGCCACCCAGGCTCCCCTGAATACTTTAAGTTGAAGGAATTTGAGAAACAGCAGGGGCAGGAAGGACTCTGTGACCTTCCACCGAAGTGAGCTATAGACCCACATGTGAGAGGTGCCCTCTCTGTACCCAGAGGACAGGAGCATCCTGGCCCCCAAGGCAAAGGACACCAAAAGGAATCTGAACAAACAGACGTTGCTGCTGTACTAGCTCATACCCACCCCATTGTCCTACCACATTTTCCCACCATTCTCCATCCTCATCAAAGCTAGCATTAAGAAACTAGGTTTGACTGCTTCTTTCTTTGGGTCCTCATTTCCTTATGATGGTTCGTGTGTCACACAAAACTTACATTATTAAATAAATCTGTTCGCTTTTCCCTTGTCAATTTGTCTTTTGTTATAGGGCCCGTCTGGGAATTTGGAAGAGTAGAGGGAAAACATGTTTTTCCTTTTCTCCAATGTCAGATAAATAGAATCCCATTTGTCCTTTTGTAACTGGTTCTTTCACTGAGCGTAACGTCTTCAGTGTTCTTCCACGTTTAACACATGTCAAAATTTCCTTCCTTTTTAAGGCGCAATAATATTCCATTGTATGTATTCTGCAGTTATGTTTAATAATACACATGAAATGCTTTTATAATATACAACAATTAAAGTGCACATAAATCTTAAAACTGTGCTTCCCAGGGTACATTTAAGAAAATCCCTGTGTCAAAATACTTCTTGGCAACAATAATAACAAATTTCAAGGAAATTACATCTTGATTGAATAAGTTTTGTAACAGTCTTAAAACATTTACTTGTTTGTTTTCACTTGGCTGTGTTCGGAGAGAACCGTAGAACCTGATGGACTTTGAAAATTAAGAAATAAAGAAAAGAGAAGAGAGAGAGAGAGAGAATTTTTTATTGAATGCTTAAGTGTTGGAATCACCTTGAATTTTTAAATTCACTTAATTCTCAGTCAGCTCTGTGTGGTGGATCTTATTATTGTCCCCAGCTTACCAGGGTCCTATGACTTCCCCAGGTGATACAGTTGTTAACAGTTGAACACCTGCCCTCCAACTACAGAGCCCAAGCTCTTAGTTCTCAACACACCCGAGTATTCTATTTAGTAAGCTATCACATCTGTTTAACTATGAGGCTTAGGAGGTGGACTTTCCAAAAGGTTTTTATTCATTTTAGGCTTCCTGTCAATTCGATTGCAGACACATAATCAATGAAATGACCATCAGGAAAGAACTAGCTTCCTTCTTCCATAGAAGGAACTAGGACAAACTAGCCTGGAGGAATAAACAGTGTCGATGTGATCATGGTCAAAGTCAAGATCTTGATGATCGCAGGTTTATGAGATTTATTCCTTCACTTTTAAAATGTTTGTGGATTGCCAAGCACATGTATACTGAAGTCAAAAACTGCCTCTGCTTCCCGGAGATACACCTTCCAGAAACATCTAGCAAAGACTGAATGAACCAAGAAACTCAACCAACTCATTTGCTTCAAATTAATTTTCATATCTAGTTGTTATTATAGATGTGGACTATTTGGCAGGCCCCATGTGTATAGTTTTAATGAATATACATAATCAAACAATGGAGTTGCTCATGATCTGATCCTTTCTCCACAAAAAGTTGAGCACCGCAAAGCAAATGGGAAGATGTGTGAAGATGGGGAGAAAATCGCGCTGTAAATAGACGGACAAATACTGACAAAAGAAACACCTCCCTTAATCTTTGCCATGGATTTCCAAGGAATGACCTCCTGGAGCTTATAGTCAAGAAGGAAAGATGGACATTACAGAGACTAACAAATACGTATGATCTCAAGGTGGGATATATTCTAGGAAAGACAAGTACAGTGTATTATGAGAGAAACATGAGAGGCATGGCATGATTTAGACTGGGGGTTCTGAAGAGGCAGAAAAGTCTGAAAAGTGACATTTACACTCAGATTTGAAGGATGAGTGGGTACAGTGAGGTGAAGAGGAGTTGGGGGTGGGGGTAGAAGAGAAGAACTTTGGCAGGGGTCCTGTGCTCAGGAACAGGCTGGAGATTTTGAGACTGGAGAGGGTTTGGTCCCATAGAGAGGGGAAGGACGGTGGCCCCCAATAGCCAGGAATACTGGTTTTTGTGGTCCCTGAGGCTGGTGTTCCCTGAGCCAAGGGAAGTCTGGGATCTGAGTGCAGCAGGAGATCTCATTTGCAATTTAAAAGAAGCTTAGTGGCTGCCGAGGGCAGCAAGATTTAGAACAGGGCAAGAACAAAGGAAGGAAGGAGCCTCTGCTTGGGGCTTAGGGGATAGCCAGCAGCTGGGACTAAGGTGCTGTAAGTGAAGGTGAAGGTCAAAGAAGATCTAAGAGATACTTTTGAGGTGATAAATACTCATGCTGTCCCTACCCTGTCCCAGTAATAAATCTCCCCTTCTTTTATCCAGATGGTTTAAGTGGAATTCTGCTATTTACTACCAAAAGAATCAACTACGGATCAGTTCATGCCTGTTCAGTCCTCTGAGCCTCAGAGCATGCGCTCTCACCACTTCGGACGCCAGCACCCCTTTCTGGAAAATTTCCCCAAGAAGGCCCATTAACTTGCTCAGAATTGGTCCCCAACTCTGTCATCATCCCACTGCACATGCACCCCTGTTTATTGCATTGTACGTGTTAGTCTGTCTTCCTAGCCTCTTGCGCCCAGCCTGGCACGGGATTTTACTCAACAAATATTTGAAAGAAGGAAAAATACAAGGCTACAGGAAGAGAGGGGAGGGAAAAGAAGGAAAGAAGGGAGCAAGGTAGAAGACAATTGGCTTTTCCTGGTCACTCCTGCTTGTGTCAGCACCAAAGATGTTAGTGGGAAGCAGTGGGGGAACCCCTCCTCATCTAGCTGGCCTCTTTTGCAGAAGCCACCCTTTCATCAGGACGGGGCTGACCAGGGACTGGCTGCCCTCTCCCCTATCAGAAGATTTGCAGACACTGAGTGACTGATGCACTTGAGTCTGCATGGAACAGCAAGTTCTCTTGCTCCCCCACCCACTGCACAAAGTCCCCCCTTCCCTGGTCTCCTGAGAAGTCGGTGGCTCCAACTGAAGCCTTGGGCTAATCTAGCACGCAAGCTACTTTTCAGACAGAGTGAGCCAGCAGCTTGAGAAGGCTTGGCAAGGTATTTGTCACCAGGGCCTTTTATCAGAGGCACCGGGTAGGCGTGGAGTTCTCAGGGATCGGTCATTTACCAGGCAAGCCCCACCCTGGGGAGCTCTCTCTCTCTCTCTCTCTCTCTGTCACAACCGCCCCCCCCCCCAACACACACAGGTGGAGTGCACACCCCTTCTGGGTGTCCTATACAGGCATGGTCCCGGGGTATTGTCTTTTCCAAAAGTTCAGAGGAAACAAGGAGAGATGGCCTGGAAGGGTCCGGGATGAAGGGAATCCCCCTGTCCCACTTGGCGAAAACTGTCAAGCTTACTGTGTAATCCATTTCATGTTGTAAATACATCACGTATTTGTGCTTTCAACGGGCTCCCTAAGGAGTGTGTCCTCTCTGCTCTATGATCCTTCATAATTAAAGGTCAGATATATCCAGAGAACAAAGACCCACTCTCAAATATGGTACAGGTAAGCTCACGTTTTTAAGCCGGTGCTAACTCCTCAGGTCTAGTTTTAAGTTTATAATTCTTGATTTGTCTCAAAGAGCAGAACCAAATGCTGATGAGTCCGTGTTGCTCATATCCAGAACCAGAACCACCTGAAAGTTTTCAAAAGAAAAAAGAGGAAAGAAAAAACTTAAATAAATACTTCCTAGAGTCAAAGAATTTATTTATTTTTTCTAAAAAAATTAGAACAAAATTGGCAGGGGGTGCTCAGGCGGAGAAAATTTGACATCAAAAAAAAAAAAATCCTATAAAGTAACCACGTAGTTTGGAAGTTTTGTGGAAAGCTGGAAAAGAAAAACAGGCACAATTCTCTCTCTCTCTCTCTCTCTAGGAATTTGCTCTCCAAAACAAAAAATATTGACACAGGCTCACAGCAAAAGGACACACAGACAACTGCAGAAACACTAAGAAAATAATTAAGCAAGAGACCCAAATATTGATAGAAACGTTTCCTCAGACTTGTGCAATTTGTTTTTGCTGCACATTTATTTTTCTCACTTTTCTTTTGTACCAGAGGCATGTGGCTGAGAAAGTACAGAGAGGAACAGATCAAAGGATGGCTGGAGAGAGCAGTGGCCCCAGGCCCAGGCAAGGGCCCCTGCAGGTGCCTCCCGGAGAGCCGTTGCAGAGTCCAAGACTAGAATGGCCCTCGCCAGGGAAGAGCTGAGCTCTACTCCTGCTCCCCTACCAACTTCCTAAAACTTGGGTTTTGGTCCCTTTAATCTGGGAAACAGAAGTGATAAGCACCCACTCTGGGCATTTCACACAGTGAGAACACACTTTAAACAACCATGTAAAGATACCTGTGAGAGGTTTACCTTTAGAGCCTTCTGGAAGTTCATTCGTTAGGCACTAGCTATTTCATCCAGACAAAATCCTAGAATCCAGGATTCTAGCATGGTTTTATGCTGTTCACAATAAATCTAAACACACGTAGGAAGAACAGGGCCTAGTTGTATTAAAAAAAAAAAAAATGGGGCTGTGAAAATTGCTGAAATCTTGCTCAGCAAAGAAGATATTTATTCCAAGTGAATGACTCACTGTAGAGAAAAGAAGAAGCCAGGAGGAGAGACAAGATTAGCTGGCAGTGAGTATAACCCTCTCGGGATGTCTACCGACCTTTCTTCCTAAGAGATAAGTCTAATAGGAAGGTGAAGTCACCAAGGATGTGAAGGGAGGTATGGTCCCGTGACAGGAGGAGTCTGAAAAATCTCCTAAAGGGAGAATATTGCCTCAGGGTGCATGGGGCGGGGGAGGGAAGGAATCCTTTTGTTGGTGAAAAAGGAAGCAGAAAGCTGGTTCTCTCCGGGAAAACTTAGAGTGTAAGGGAGAGTACAGTGACATAACAGGAATTTGGGAGTCCAAGCACTGTTTACATCTTCCCTCTGCTAGTTACCCCACATAACTAGTTCAACTTGTTGTGCTTCTGGGAATTTGGGGGGGTGGCAATAGGACGTCTCTCAGAGGGCTGTGGTGAGAGATACAGGAGAGATCATTTGCAATGTTCCCGGCACAGAGCAAGCACTCAAATGGCATGTTTTCCTCCAGAAAAGGGCCACCGAATCAGAAATTGTTATGTGTGCATGAATTTTTCATTGATAACCATTGATGAAATATAGCCTCTTAATTAAAATGTGCATAAGTATTTCAAAAGAAGTTTAATCAAACTTCTACAAAAGTATAATTATAATTTCTAGGTAGGAGTCAGTTTAGGGAGCAAGTCAATTAAAAGTATAGTATTTGGCAACATGAATTAATCTCTATCATCAAAAGTCCTGTGGAAAGAGTTTGACTTTTTAAAGTCACTGAATAGGCTTTAAACCAAAATGATGTTGCTGCCAGTGAGGAATTTGAGAAGTTTGGAAATATTGAATTCACTTGCAGAGACAAAGCACCTGCAGAAAAGAAAAAAAGAAGAAGAAGAAGAAAAAAAGGATGGGGGTTGGAGGGAATGTTAACAACAATTTAAATCAAAATGGAAGGCTCCTGGGTCCTGCTCCTAACTTAACATCCACAATGACAGTTTGGGCTTTGATCTTTGAACATCTTACTTCTGACTCCAGGTTTGAATCACCGAAGGAAGCACCTGGCTTTGATTTTTCGCTGCTTCATTAAAAAAGATTATAACCCCAATGTTGGCCTGAGTTTGCCTACAGAGCCAGTAATGTCAAGATGGTCTGGGATCCCTGCAGGGTCTCCTTGGGAAGCCTTGAGGGACTGAACCCTGCCAGTGGGACCACCTCGCAAAACTTCCTTCAACAATAGTAGGTGGGCACGTCCTATATGCCACGGACCACTCCAAGCCCCTAAGGTGGTTCTCCAAAGGCAGCCAGAAAAGCTTAAAACAAGTTCCATATGTGTGACTGAATGTCTTCAAAATAAATCTACCTCAAAGTTACACACACACAGGAACACAAACAATTGGTGATTCCATCCATTCCGAGGAAGATGGGCAATGAGAAATGAATGCAAAGTATAAACTTCAGCTGCCACGCTCCTAATGGAATTGAGTCTCTATATTTACTGAAATCATAAGGATTTGTGCTTTTTTTTCCCCATAAAATTGCAAGTTTAGGATATTCAAGTGTTTTTTCTATACCAGTAAGAAATTGCATTCTTATGCACCACAAAGGACATGAAAAATTCCAAACTTAAGAACACTTAATTCTAAAATTTTTTTAAAATGTTTTTTTTTTTTGAGAGAGAGAGTGAGAGAGACACAGAGTGTGAGCAGGGAAGGGACAGAGAGAGAGGGGGAGACACAGAATCTGAAGCAGGCTCCAGGCTCCAAGTGGTCAGCACAGAGGCCCACACTGGAACTGTGAGATCATGACCTGAGCCAAAGTCGGATGCTTAATGGACCGAGCCACCCAGGTGCCCCAGAATCCTTAATTCTAAACAATGTCCTTGATCTAATGGGACAGGGACAGCATAGTAAATTGTTTTAATAAGATCCTTGAACAAATTTGTTGGGCCACATTTAATTAAGTAAAAACTCACTTTATAAGACTCTACTCCTTCCCAAAGAGAGAGTAGATTCCAAATACAAATGACAAAGGTAGGGTCCTCTTCTCCAAGGCCTCTTGCCACCTGGCTCACCTGGGAGCTCACCAAGTTCCTTACCAGCGACAGTGCAGTCACCCCGGACCCTGTATTCAGAAGAGCTCCTTGCTTGTGATTTAATAGTCTGTAGTTGCTGTCTTTAAATTCTCAGTTTTATGTTTCAATATGCTTTGTAAGTGAAGTCCCACAGGACAGTGGAACTTGGGGGAGGGACATGGCGGGGGAGGGGCATCATGGAGAGGAGAGTGGAGCACCAGCCCATGTGTAGTCCCACATTCTCTAGAATGGGGCCTTGGCCCCACCTCCTGGTGTGCCCAGCCCTACTTGGTTTCACTCTCCCTGCCTCCTGTATGGTGAGACTGTTGGCCTTCCACTCTAGTGGTTCAGGGTTGGGCATGACAGGGTCATAGCACATTCTGCGGGCCGCTCAGCAGTGCATTCTGGTACGCAGTGCACCCCTGGGCTTGGAGGTCACCATCTGCCATGAATTGGGGCAGTGAGTCTACAGGGGAACTTTATATTTTAGTGCTTTTAATGGACATTTTTCTATTTTTTGAACAAGGGTGATTGCATTTTTATTTACACTGGGTTCCCTCTACCATGACCTAAGCAAAAGCCATGGATAAAGAGTTTAAAAAAAAATCACAGTTTAAAATTTTTACTTCTCAGCTGATGGCTGAAGCGTTGTGAGAACACAGGAGTCTTTCCATTTCTGTTCCCAGATGATTACCTACCTCTCTTATAGATCCCAAGGCCAGATCTTCTTTCCTTCTGCTTCCCTACCTTTTATGAATTATTTCGTATGTGAAGTTTTCTCTTTCTAGGGCTCCTGTATGGTTGGAACACAATTACTTGTAGAAAACCATAGCATGGCTTTCCCTCATGAAATATATACTCCACAACCTTTATGTTTTAAACTTTTTATAAATGTCAACCTTACAAAGCTATCTCCCAAATAGTCTAAGAGTGATCAAAGACATCTACTCTATTAACAAGAAATAAAATTCAAAATAATTAAAATTTCTTGGGGCGCCTACGTGGTTCAGTTGGTTAAGTGTCCAACTTTGACTCAGGTCATGATCTCACGGTCCGTGACTTCGAGCCCCAAGTCTGGCTCTGTGCTGACAGCTTGGAGCCTGGAGCCTGCTTCGGATTCTGTGTTTCTCTCTTTTTCTGCACCTCTCCTGCTCACACTCTGTCTGTCTGTCTGTGTCTCTCTCTCAAAAATAAACATTAAAAAAATTCAAAATAATTAAAATTCTTCACTTGGGCTTTTCCTATTCAATGTTGAGGCCCATGGATATTCTTGAAATTCCATGTCTTCCTCCATCCAACTCCCTTTTGCATTCACGTTCACCAAACTAGTGGTAGAGCCAGGATCTAAAATCTATAGCTGAATGAAGAGTCACCCCCTTTGCCATTATAGTTACTTCAGTGGTTCTCAAACTTGAGCAAGCAGAATCCAGAATCGCTCGTATATCTTACAAAAACAGATTGTTGAGTCCAACGCCCAGAATTTCAGATTCATTAAAGTCTGAGATTCTGTGTTTCTAACAAGTTCCCCGGTGCTGCTGGTCCAGGACCACACTTTGAGAGCCACTGACTCTGTAGTGGTGTAAAGCCTGATGTAAAATAAATCGTGGGGAACACTTCAGCTTCCTAGTGCTTTCTCACACAAAGGAAGGCTACTTAGCCTTGTGATCTTCCTTGCACAAAGGAAAGATGCTCACCTGCTAATAATTTTCTTTAAATCTTCAGGCACATTTCATGGTGCTGACCAGTGCTGCCAACACTGCAGATTCAAAGATATTGGTTGCCGGTTAAGCTCCTGTGCTCTGCGCAGAGCTGGAGAAACGGATCTGTGCATTTCTCCTCCAACAACTGCAACAAAAGCAACTACTCTCAAAAGTGGGGATGATTCACTTTGACGTCTTTGGAGACCACAGAAGTTGAACGTTATCAGTCAGCTTGGAGTTTCCAGTTATACAGAACAATGAGAATGACCACTTGCTCTGCTAGAAGCCTGCTCGCTTTTGCTCTGGCATAAGCTCGTGTAGTCCGTTTAAAAAAAAAATGTGTTCGTTATAAAAATAATTTTAAAAATTTACAGGCAATTTCAAAAAGAAGGGGTAAATGACCCATAATCTCACTACTCTAACAAAACTGATATTGGCATTGTGGTTTATTGCCTTCTAGTCTCATCTCTATTCATATTATTTAACATGGTCGTAATTTGTAATTACATTGTCAATAACTCTTCTTACACTTAACATTATACAGGATAATAATCTGTGTAATTACTTCGACTTCAAATACAGAAGAGTCTTTAAATGTCCACAGCATTTCTTCCTGTCAGTATTAGGATACTATCAATGGTCATATTTAAGATAGACCCAACCTTTCACTTAGATTCCAGGGGCTTCTTTGTTTGTTCATTTTTGCTTTGCAGTATTTATTCAGATGGTTCAGTGCTTAACCCAAGAGGAGGGGGCCTTCTCAAGCTTTACTTAGATATCTCCAAGTTCATAGATCAAAACCAGTGACCTGGCCTTTGGTTGGAGGCCAGCTAGCTCACTCCTTGGGTTTCACATTCCACTCCTTCACTCCTGTTTGTGTCTCCACAGAACTGGGAGACAGGTCAGTAATTTCTTCATTGTAAATGCTTCTTTCATTTATTTCAGGGAAGAAGCACTTTTTCCCCACCAGAATTCCTTTGTATTCCCATTGATCCATCCAAATCCTATGAATCCTGCAGCCACAGTGATGCAGTCTACCTCTGATCCCATTCAGACAAGAGTGCAGCTTCCCATGGGGCAGTAACATACCCTGTTTATACCATAGGCTTCGTTGTCCCAGGGAGACCCCTGGGCAAAGGGCCTTTGTCCTCTCGTCTCTGCATCTATGCTGCAGACTCTGCAGTGAACACAAAACAGGGACACAATCAGGGCACTGAGTGTCCTGCAATAACCACTGCTCCATTTTATGAGGTTTCCTGTTAGAAAATTAATGGATTAGGTTTTAAAAATCAACTATTGGGACACCTGGGTGGCTCAGTCAATTAAGCGTCTGACTCTTGGTTTCAGTTCAGGTAATGATCTCATGATTCCTGAGACTGAGCCCTGCGTAGGGCTCTGCACTGAGAGCATGGAGCCTGCTTGGGATTTTCTCTTTCTCTCTCTCTCTCTCTCTCTCTCTCTCTCTCTCTCTCTCTGTCTCTCTCTCCCTCTCTCCCTTTCTCCCTCTCTCCCTCTCCCCCTCCTTCATTTGTGCTCTTTCCCTCACTTTCTCTCAAAATAAATATTTTTAAAAATCTTAAATTAAATAATCAAATATTGATTAGCAAAGAAATAAATCTTAAACAAAGTAATCAAGGATAACGTTAACAAAGGATAATCACAGAGGAGAGTGCTTTAGAACCTATGTTTTTAGACAAAGATCCTTCGTAAATAAACACACACATGTGCACACATATTTACGAAGAGATAAAGACGATCGTATAGGAACTAAGGTGAGCAGTAAAGCTTCATGAAGAAACTAAGAAAGGAGTTAGTAGTCTGGAATTCTCCTCTGCTCTGACTCTGATCCCCCCACCCTCCATAGACACATCTCTTACACACACACACACACACACACACACACACACACACGTACAGTCTACACATAAACTCACACACACAGCACACAGACACACACATACGTTTCTTGCTCTGACAAGAAATTAGAAAGTTTTAAATTCATATATACCCCCCTTAAATGGGGAAATTTCAAGTTTTCGGTACTTTAAGAGTCTGTGGAGAATAACTGGGTAAAATGAACCTTTTCAAAAGGCAGCTGCTCATAACGGATAAACTTGTCAAATCGCTAAGTTATGCACTTGGAACTAAAACAACATTGGGTGTCAACTATACTCAAAAATCAATCGATTAATTCATTAATTAAAATAGAAGGCAGCTGGTAAACTGGTCACTCGGACCAAGTTTGTATTACTACAAAAGTTGAGCTATTAAGCAATCATCCAATACTTTCAACTCCTATCAAACTCAAGCATTCCTTATTGCAGTTTTAAGTGGCTTGTATGTTATCTGAATACTTGCATCAACGCTCCATTTTGACTGTGAAGACATATCCCAAGTTAGCTTTATCTTCTACCATTTGGGGGTGCGGGTGGGGAGGAAAACAGCCTTATATAAAACAAAGACAAATTCCGCCTTCTGATATTCACCCATAAGTCCCTCTAATTTCATGTCAACATGCACACATTTTTCTGAGCAAAGAATTTGGCCGAGACCAACCAAATGCTAATTTAATGTTCTTGTAAGATTTAACAAATTATGTGTAACTCGGTGCATATGCTCATCAAGTTTTTAGAGATGAAGAGCATATTTACCCTAGTCAATATTCATATCTTTGAGAAAAGTTCTTTTTTTTTTTTTAATGCACTGGTGCTTTGACGTGAGCTCAAGTGAATCTGCTTATTTATTCCGAGAGGACGGTCTTAATTTGTCCATCGGAAGATAGGAAAGATTTGCCATCTCATTATGATGTTTCCTTAATCATACCTGAACTTTGAGCAGCAACCTTGATTCGTTGGCTCTGCGTTACAATCTATAACAACCAGAAAATACATATGGGTTGCATGAATTTGAAATCTCATCTGACATCTGAGTAATGTTAATCTTGTTTATATGACAACCTCATTATGGCATATAATTGCTCAGCAATCTCCTAGCAAATACTGGGTTAAAAATGCCTGGAAGATGCTTGTTCTCCTCATTATTAATTAGCACGTGTCCACTTCGCCAGATCCAGTGCCCAAACTTCATTTGTTATGTTCAGCCAAATGCATGAATAGCTTTGGAGTAATTATTTTCCAACATCATCTAATACCTCTCTGCACATCAATTAAAAATCCTCTTAACAAGGAACTGCATTTTGTTTGAGATCAAATGCCTGGTCCAAAGCTATATCAATCATGTAGAGCTAATTAGTGGCTCTGCTTTATATCATTTGTTTTACTTTATTATTTCATTGTACACTTCCTTATGAAACCAATTGAACAATTTTAAAAATCTTTGTTCAATTAATTGACGGCTTAAAGGCCAGCTACCTAGTCAGGCTTTCTTCGCTGTGAAAAGAAATACACGTAAAGAAGGGAAGAGAAGGGGGGCCCCATAGATGTGTTATTATACCTATTTACTTTCTGAAGTGCCCGCTCTATAGATACAAGTTTTAAAAGGTTTATCACCATTCTTATTCTGCTTGCAAATAATTCATCGCTCGCCCTACCTTTATAGCTTTTCTCTATGTGGAAAACCATTTCAGAAGGATGAGTTGAAACAATAATACTAGATGTAGGGCCGTTAATCTTGGCGACTGCGCATAGAAGCCCTCTAAATTACTGTGTATTTCTGTCAGCATTTTATAAACCAGTTGTCCGGCTTTCTTCCTTAGTGCAAAAAAGTGCTGAGCTGTGAAAACTGTTTAGTAGCACTCCTTTGGGGTCTGGATAGAGCTGTGGATTCCAATACAAATATGAATGAATTAAATGCACGCTAACTATCCAAAGTGGGAACCTATAATGAGGAGGACAAATTCTAGCCCTTTAGAATTTCCGCTTGCTCATCAGAACCAGGCCCCAGCGCAGGACAAACAGGGGCAGGAGACGGCCGTCTTGTTGGCCCCAAGTGTGCGCCATCCTGGCCTGCAGGCTCTTTCACACCCACCCTCCTTTCTGGTATTCGTCTTGATTTATGAAATCCCCCCACCCCTCCCCCCACCCTTCACCAAATCCTGGTGCAAAGTGGCCCCTGCCCTCACAAAGCCTATCGCAATTAATGCAAAATCAAGGAGTTCATACTGGAGAAAGTAGAACTCATTTGCTCCAACACCGGCTCCTGTAGAAGGCCCCCTTCCTCACACACGCGAATCCATTTTAACTAAACAAAGCTGACAAATCGGCAGATGTCAGGGCCTCCAACGAATGGGCTGGGTCCTCTTCGGTCTGTGCCAGAAGGGGAAAAATCAAGACCAAATTTTCTGAGTAGTTAGGCTGGATTAAAAAAATGCTTCAGAGTGCTGCAAGTATATAAATGAATGGCGTGTATTTACACATTTATTACTTTGAAAATAAACGGGTGGGAGAGATTCTGTGCAAGGATAAGGATGAGAGGTTTTTTTTAAAAAAGCTTTTATAAGGTTTGAAAATCCTCTCGAATCACTGGGGGGGTGGGGGTGGAGATTAAAAGGCTTGGGAATCCCCTAATTTACTCGTTCCTCACCCAGACGTCTGTTCTTTATAATGATTAAGTTACTAACCTTTATTTGTCAGTAATAATTGAATTTTACACCAAAGTGAATTATCGCAACAAATGAACTGTTCTGCCGCAATTTTAAATAGCTCCTTTGCAAATTATCTCCCGTGATTTATATTAATCCTATAGGGAAGGCAGAGAAAAATTGTATGAGGATGGATGGTTTGGATTTAATGTAAATGGATAAAAGTATGTGATAGCTTCTCATGGTTCTGCAAATGAATTTAACATGATACCCTCCTGGCTCCAGTATTCATTTCAAAGTCTGGGTAGCAAGTTTAAATATAAATCTTCAAAAGGTCTGCAGGTTAGAAACCATGGCATGCTCTACTCTAAGAGAGAGAGAGAGAGAGAGAGAGAGAACTTGTGCGAGAGAGAATTTCACTCAAGGTCACATTACTTTGATTTCCCCCCAAAATCTGTGATTATAGGATTAAGTATCTCTATAAAATACCCCTTTTGCAACTAGCTGAAGGGCCCATGTAATTGTTTGAATTTCTCTTTTCCTGCTGACACGGACTCAAATTCACATTCTGTTTCTTCCAGGAAGCCTTCCCTGGAACACGCTTGCCCTCTGACTTTTCTGCCTAATTTCTGCCCATCCCAGCAACTCCCGAAACCTTCCCTGGTTGTTCTAGTTCATGGTTTCCCAAACTTCTGCGATAATGGGAATCATCTGGGAAATACAGATTCCCAGTTCTCTTCTCTAGAGATTCTGAACAAATACATTTGGAGTGGGGCCTGGGAATCTGTATGGTTTCATAAGCAACCCAGGCAATTTATATCACCAAGAAAGTTCTACAAACACATTGGGAGAGGGGATGGATCATGTTCTCTGAATGTCTTAATGTCGTGTTCTCTTAATGCTCTCACTGCCCACGGTTTTTACTGCTGAGAAATATTCTATAGGTATTTCATGTATGTCTCCCATAGGGTGTGATAAACACCTCAATGTAGAGAATATTTTATTTGGGCACTTCTACTCCATCTAATCCTCCTGAAAACCCAAGAATACCTTGTAGGCTCTTGATAAGAAATAACTGGATATAATTGAGAGCATTGCCAACACTTAGCAAGACTGCAGGAGACACAGCAAGGACGGTGTGGAGCAGGTGGGGGTGGAAAAGGTAAGAAAGCTGGTTGTGTCATCCTCAATAAAGACCAATGACACTTACACAGACTTTTTCTGATGAAGTAATATTCGTAGAAATTTAGAAAGCATGGAAAAGCACTAACATTAAAAAAAAAAAAAGGACAGTGAGAAAAATGGTCGAAGGTGGTCAAAAGATACAAACTTCCAGCTATAAAATAAATAAGTCCTCGGGATAAAATGTTAACAACTGCGACAACAAAAGGCTTATCACAGCAACCGCCACGAAATTGCCATTGTTAATATTCTGGCACTTATCTCTCTTAATTATTATAAATCTAGTTCTCCAACTTGCAAAATGCTCATGTGCTTCATGGGAAAGTCCCATGCAGAGTTGGTGAACTTGGCTTCTGCCCAGGATGGGGCCAGTCAGGGATGTTTATCTCGTTTGTGTCTTTGTAGCTTACATTGTTGGGTCCTTGGGAGCCTGGTACTGAAGGCAAACCCCGGAAAACAAACAAAACAGCCAAGTCAGTGGTTGCTAAAACTGAAAGAGGTAAGAGAATATTCAAATCCAAAACAATTAGAGTCCTGCCCCTGAGAAGACAGGAATGGCCGACCAATAAAAACGGGATAAAAGGCAGAAAAATGGGAACTGGGATGTTAGTTTATACATGTCTCTGGGGTTGGGGGGGAAGGATTTAAAACCTAAGGGGATAAAAATTAGAATATAAATTTCAAAACTACCTGAAATTAGAAGGCTTTGAAATTAGAAGACTCACAGTCTTCTAAAGAGATGAAAGTAAAAATTCTAGTCATGGAGATGTTGATGATAAAATGAAATTTAGGGCATTTATTTAGATATTTGATGTTGGACAAATCCAACCACATTTTTAAAATATTTTTTTAAGTTTGTTTTTTATCTTTATTTTTTTTTTAATGTTTTATTTTATTTTCGAGAGAGACAGAGACAGAGCATGAGCAGGGGAAAGCAGAGAGAGAGGGAGACACAGAATTGGAAGCAGGCTCCAGACATTGAGAGTGTCTGCACAGAGCCCAGAGCGGGGCTCGAACCCACGAACCGTGAGATCATGACCTGAGCGGAAGTCAGATGCTTAACTGACTGAGCCACCCAGGCACCCCTCCAGCCACATTTTAAAGAGAGCTCTGATCCTCCCTTCTGCCTTTTTGATACCATATTTTCACAGATTTTCCAAGAGGAACATTATTTCATCAATATTATGCTCACTTTCTATGCAAAGCTCACACCATCTTTATGATTGACATATACAGTGATGATGTCAAGGTCTTTGATTTGTGTCTGTGTTTATTTGTAAAGCACATTTAGCCCTAGCTCAAATATGAGAGCTCTTTTTGAACTGGAGAGCTCTTTCCCCCGGTCAGGGAAAAAAACATAGATTCTCCTACTAAACAATGTCTTCCTCAATATTAGAGAATGTTTTGAAAACTAAATCTACATATAAATAAAAGTTCCATCGAGGAGGAAAAACCGAAGATACGCAAAAGAAAAACGCAGCTAAATATTGTATCTAGCTTTTGTACTGCTGAATGATAATTGGCATATTTTCTTCATTCTTGAAAAATTTAAATGTTTAAGGAAGTGTTTCCCAGAGTTTATTTTAGAATACTAGTCCCAAGAGATGCTCCAGTTAAAGAAGCTCAGAGTTTGAATAAATTTGGGAAGTTCTTATCACCTACTAAGCCATTCACTTAGAGCCTCCAGAAGCATATTAGCATATTAACGTCTCTAATAAATCCTGCTGCAAAGACACGAATTTGCTTGGCTTTATCCCTTGATTACCCCAAATAATTATCCTTTCTCACACATACTTCCGACTATCTCTATGGGTATCCTTTTTATAAAACAACAGGTGTGATATTCTAAATATCTAACAACCAAGATAGCAGGAAAATGAGTACTCAAGAGAGACAATGACTATAAAAGCCATGTTAGCTGTATCACTGCATCCTGGTTACATACTAGATCTGATAATTCCCATTAAGAACTCCATGGAATTTCCTATTGAATTCATTTTGGGACACACTAGTTGAAAAGACACTAAGAATTAGAGTTTTCCAGTACTACAGATTAACCCGTGTCTCTGCACTAAATCAAAAAGGTTCAGGGCTTCACAAGGAATTACAAGAGCAAGCTGCATCCTAATGTTAAGGATACATACCTGCCAACTACATAGATAAAACCCTAATAAAGAACAATATCTCTGAGAGAGCACAGCCCAGCTACATTAACAAAAACTACTTTTGCATCACCTAAAAACTCCTCCCCTTGCCACCCTTCCAGGCTGCTAAAAAAAATGGGTAGGGGCGCCTGGGTGGCTCAGTTGGTTAAGCAGCTGACTTGACTTCAGCTCAGGTCATGATCTCATGGTTCGTGAGTTTGAACCCTACATTGGGCTCTGTGATGATAGCACAGATGCTGCTTGGGATTCTCTCTCTCCCTCTCTCTCTCGCGCTCTCTCTCTCTCTCTGCCCCTCCTCCACTTGCTCTCTCTCTCTCTCTCTAAGTAAATAAATAAACAAAATTTTTTTTTAAATTGAAAATGAGTAGAACACAGAATTGATAGGAATTGCCTTCCACAGCTTGCAACAGAGACCTAATTATAGTAGCTTACAGAATTAAAAGCTTGTTCTTTCACATAAAATAATTCCAAAGGTGGGTCATCCAAGGTTAGGATAGTGAAGCCATAAATTTACAAAGCACTCAAGTTCCTTCTGTCTTTCTTTTCCTTCATCAAAAGCTTGTGGCATTCATTCTACAATGGCTGTTAGAGATTCGGTCATCATGGTTAGACTCAAAGAGGGAAGAAGGCAAGGGAAGAAGGCAAGGGAAAAAGAAATCCTCATAGCTAAATTGGATCTTTTAAAGAGATGTTCCAGAAGCCCCACTTAATGACTTGCAAATATATCTCATTGGCTATTGCTATCTACAAATGAAGCTAAGAAATAGTCTTTTCTCTCTGGGCACATTGCTTCTGGAAAAAATAGGGTTCATTTAGTTCACTTTCCTTCTGATGTTTTAGTGACTGCTTTTTAAATTTAAAATTTGCTTTATCCGTAGGGAAAATATTTACAAATTCCCAAAGTCAAAACTACAGAAAAAAGAAAAAAGAGAAAAAGAAAAAAAGTATATTCAGATAAGTCAAACTTCTATGACTCTCTTTTTTGGTAACTATTTTTTCTTTTCAACTTTTTATTTAAATTCCCGTTGGTTAACAAACAGTGCTATATTGGTTTCAGGAATAGAATCTAGTGATTCATCCCTTACATACAACATTCAGTGCTCAATACAAGTGCCCTCCTTAGTACCCATCACCCATCTAGCCGATCTCCCACCCACCTCTCTCCATCAGCCCTCGGTTTGTTCTCTATCATTCAGAGTCTCTTATGGTTCATTTTTCTCTCTCTTTCTTTTTTTTCCCTTGCCATATGTTCATTTGTTTTGTTTCTCAGATTCCACATATGAGTGAAATCATATGGTATTTGTCTTTCTCTGATTTATTTCGCTTAGCATAATACTCTCTAGCTCCATCCACGCCGTTGCAAATGGCAAGATTTCATTCTTTTGGATGGCTGAGTTATATTCCATTGTATAAATATACCGCATCGTCTTTATATATTCATCAGTCAATGGACATTTGGGCTCTTTCCATAGTGTGGTTATTGTTGATAATGCTGCTATAAACATCAGGGTCCATGTACCTTCAAATCTGAATTTTTGTATCCTTTTCTAAAAACAATATTTTAAACTTCTTTTAAAAGTTTATTTATTTATTTTGAGAGAGAGAGAGCACAAGAAAGGGAGGAGCAGAGAATGAGGGAGACAGAGCATTCCAGTGTTAGCACAGAGCCTGATGTGGGACTCTAACTCACAAACCGTGAGATCATGACCTGAGCCAAAATCAAGAGTTGAACACTTAACCAACTGAACCACCAGGCACCCCTGTATTTTTGTATCCTTAGGGTAAATATCTAGTGATGCAATTGCTGCATAGTAGGGTAGTTTTATTTTTAACTTTTTGAGGAACTTCCATACTGTTTTTCAGAGTGGCTGCACCAGTTTGCATTCCCACCGATAGTGCCAGAGGGGTCCCCTTTCTCCACATCCTCACCAACACCTGTTTCTTGTGTTGTTAATCTTAACTGTTCTGAAAGGTGTGAGGTGGTATCTCATCATGGTTTTGATTTGGTCCCTGATGATGAGTGTTGAGCATCTTCTCATGTGTCTGTCGGCCATCTGTATGTCTTCTTTGGAAAAGTGTCTATTCATGTCCTCTGCCCATTTCTTACCTGGATTGTTTGCTTTGGGGGTGTTCAGTTTGATAAGTTCTTTATAGATTCTTTTTTGGTAACTTTTAAAAAATTATTAATTCTTCGATTTTTCAAGTAGTTCGCAATATATCAATATTTAGAAATATTTTTCATTCCTGTTTTGGTTTACGTAGTACTCTACTGCAAGGATGCATCATGTTTCACTCAACCTGGTCCTATTGATAGACATTTGGCTTGTCTTCTGTCTTTCGTTATGACAAATGATGCTGGAATCAGTAGTCTATAGCATACATCTCTTCAATTCTTGTCTGTGTACCTTTGTGATAGATTTCTAAAAGCTTATGGTATGTAATTTTGCTAGACATTGCCAGTTCCCTTTCAAAATTAGCACCATTTTTTTTTTTAATTCCCATCGGTTAAGTGCTTTCCCTCAACTGCCTTCACAATAGAGTATGTTGACAAACTTTTGGAATTTTGTCAGTCTGAGACATGAGAAATGATACCTTGATGTAATTTTATTTTGCACTGTCCTTATCATGAGGAAGGGAGAGTGAACACTTTTTCACAAGTTCAAAAGTCACTGCATCTTTTTTTTCTTTGAACAGTGTCTTCATTTCTTTAGTGCCTTTTGCTAGGGTTCTTGGTCTTTTTCTTCTCTAATTTAAGAAACTATACAAATATTAGGGACATTATCCTTTTGGATGTCAGTTGCAAAAGGTTTTCTCCATTGCTTTGTGTCTTTTTACTTTGTTTATAATAATTTTGCTATGAAAATGTGGGTTTTTCTGAGCTCACAGACACAGAGAACAGATTAGTGGTTGTCAGAGGCAGAGAAGCTAGGGATGGGGGGGTGCAGGGATGGCCAAAATAGATGCAGATGGTCAAAGGATACAAACCTTCCAGTTATAAAATATGTAAGTCATAAGGGTATAATGTATAGCACAGTAGCTAGAGTTAATGATACTGTATTATGTATTTGAAAGTTGCCAAGAGAGTACATCTTAAAATGTTCATCACAAGAAAAAAAAATCTATAACTATCTACTATGCATGGTGACAGATGTTTACTAGACCTATTGTTGTGACTGCTTTGCAGTGTATACAAATATCACGTTGTTATGCTGTACATCTGACACTAATACAATATATGTTAATACCTCAATAAAAATGTTTTATTAGAAATTATGGGGTTTTTAAAAGCAAGGCAATTATTCTGGATTTTTAGTCATAATTAGGAAAGTTTTCTCTCTTCTCTATAATATATAGAAACCATAATCCACATTTTATTCTAGTGGTTGTATGTTTTCACTTTTTAATATCTAAATAGGGGCTCCATTTGGAATTTATCATGATGTAGAGTGTAAGAGAGAGTTTCAATTTTATATCCTTTGCCATAGAACCATCTAGTTATCCCAACACATTTGAATATTCAAATACAATTACATTAATTTCTGGACTTTCTGTGTTCTGTCTATTTATATGATAACATGACATTATTTTAATTATAGAGAGTTTTAATATATTCTTCTATTGAGTAGAGCAAATACCATGTGCAATGTCATTGCTCATCTTTTCTCAAATTTTACTGGCTACTTTTGCTTCTTTTTCCTTTCAAGTAAAATTTATAACTAACTTGTCTTGGAGAAAAATAAGTCATGGTATTTTTATTGATAATAAATTAAACTTATCTTTGCACTATTGAATCTTTCTAAGAGAAACAGTGGATCTAAAATGGGTCTTCTTTTGTATTTTCTTTTCAGAGTATTTATAAAAGCTATTCTTTTTCAGGTTTGTTTTATAACATATTTATAACACTTCTGTTTTCCCATTGACTCTTGGTTTCTCCAGATTTATAATTGTATCATTTGTTAAAAAAAAGAAAGATAGTCGTTACTTCTTGTTTACCAATTCTTTTGCCTGTAGTGCTCTTTTATATAATTGCATACCTTTAATATAATTGCATATACTTCTAATACATTATTGGATAATAATGATTACAGAGGCCATCCTTGTTCATGGATTTAGCAGAAAAGCCTTTGGTGTTTCTCTACTAATTAAGAAGCTATCTATCCATCTATCTACCTATTAAGAAGCTACCTCTCATCTCTCTTTAAGGAAATAGCCCACCATTCCTACCTTATTGAATATTAAAAAATATTTTAATGTTTATTTATCTTAGAGACAGACAGACAGAACTCAAGTGGGGGAGGGGCAGAGAGAGAGAGACAGAGACAGAGAATCTGAAGCAGGCTCCAGGCTCTGATCTGTCAGCACAGAGCCTAACATGGGGCTTCAACCCACGAACTGCAAGATCATGACCTGAGCCTAAGTTGGATGCTGAACCGACTGAGCCACCCCTGTACCTTATTGAATACTTTTATCATCAATAGGTGTTAAATTTTTCAAATATTTTTTTATATATTTGTGGAGATATCATATGAATCTTCTTCCTAGCTCTATAAACATGATGAAGTAATTATAATAATTTCTTTTTTTTTTTTTTTGAAAGAAAGAGAGATAGGGGGAAAGGGACAGAGGGAGAGGGAGAGAGAGGATCTTAAGCAGACTCCACGCCCAGTGCCAAGCCCAACACAGGGCTTGATCTCACCACGGTGAGATCATGACCTGAGAGGAAATCAAGAGTCAGATGCTTTACTGACTGAGGTACTTAGGCACCTCACCATTTCTTTTTTAACTTTTTAATTTTTTAAAGGAATTCCTACACCAAATGTGGGTCTCAAACTCACAACCTTGAGATCAAAAGTCACATGCTCTACCAACTTAGCTAGCCAGGTGCCCCTAATAATTTAATATTGAACCCTCTTGCAAAAAAGTCTCCTTAGTCATGTTGTATCATTGTTTTGATGTGCTATTGGATTCTGACTAGTAATAGTACATATACTGCACTTTTTTTCATTGATACTCATAAAAGAGATTGTTAAGTAGTTTACATTTTTCGTGTAATCTTTGTGTGGCTTTACATATTCTTCCTTGAATCTCCAAAAGTTTTGATGCATGAAAGTTATTAATGAGTCACTGGTTGGTTCTATATTAATACCTGTTTTGTCTTCACTGCAATATTAGCCTTTATCTTTTAAACTTCTTTATCACTTTTAATGCACTTTGACCTGATTTCTACTTTATCAAGAAATAAGAATGTAACCCCTGCTTCCTTTATTTCTTTATTTCTTTCATTTTGGGAGTATTCATAAAAGCTATTCTTTTTAGGCTGTTCTTTTTGTTTTATAACATGTTTATAACATTTCTGTTTTCCCATTGACTCTTGCAAAAAATTTTCATCACCTGATATATCTTTGCCTACCTTTTTATTTTTAGCCTTTGTAAATCTCTTGGCTTTAGGTATGTGTATACTACACAGTATAAGGTTAATTATTTTGGTCAGTGTCTTTCTGGTCGTTTTCATTATGTAAAGCATGTTTGCAAATAAAGTCTTTAAGAAGTGTTCATGAGAAGAATATTTTTTGAATTCTTCCTTGCATATTCATAACAGCTTGTCTATAGCCTTTGTGATTGGAAGTAGCTTTAGCTGGGTATAAAATCCTTGGCTTCTTTTTAAACTTTAGTCTCTAAAGGAAAATATGTTACTCCACAATCTTCCACCATAAATCATCACAATCAAAAAGTCTAATGAAAATATGATTCCTTCATAAGTAACTTTTTTATCCATATATGGTTTTGCTCTGGTTGTGGAGACAGTAGTTCCTAGATGTCCAAATACATTTTTTTTAAATTTAAGGTCCACTAATTTGAATACCTGCATCTTGGTGCTGGATGTTCTGAAAATATGATGTTGCCTTTCAATATACAGTTTTGAATCTCCTTTTATTGCGGGAATATTTTCTCAAATTATAATTTTTAGGGTTTCTTCTGTCTCACTGCCTTTTTTGAAATAATAACTTTTTAAAAAAAGAATAACTTTGTATGAAGGTGGTGTTTAATTTTAAAGTAAATGTTAATTCCCCGATTTTGAACATAGTGATGTTGGCATGAGGTGAGAGAAGCATAGGATGGGAAATTTATGGGGTGAAGGGAGAGGAAGGGAACCTACTACTTACCTTGGTTCAAATAAAGAACACTATATTCAAAGTTGGCAAAAGAATTTGAGTTCTGGTTCTGCTTTATCATCTCTAAGCTTGGTTACTTCATCAGTAAAGTGAAAATAGAGTTCTACTTCTCTCATGGAGTGGTTGTCAGAATCAAATGAGATATTGGATTTGAAAGAGCTTTAAGAGCATTATAAAGTGTAGAGGACCACACAACTATAAATGCAAATAAAAAACTGAAAAGCAGCCCCACCACAGAATTTGGCCTGAGGAGAAGGGTTTCCTGCAGAGGAACAGAGGCAAGCACATAATTTGACTTCTGCTTTTGCTTTTCCTTTCACCTTCTCAAAACCCCACCCTCTGCCGCTCCTGAGCTCAGAGAACTCGTGCAGAAAACCACAAGCTCAAACCCTTCCCAGCCTCAACAGACAGAGAACATCTGCTCCAAAGGGTAATTATGAATGCAACCTTTGTATCCAGTTTACTTACTAACCCTTTATCTCAGAAATGTAGCATGAGAAGGTAACCTGGAAAATCACCAAATATCCATCTTTTTTCCCTTTAGGCAGGATTACAAAAAGGACTTTCTTCATTGGGTATTGAACAAAACAGATAGCCTTCAAAAATATCTTGCATATACTAACATACGTTTATACTGCTAGTACTAAATGAAGTGATTTGAAATGCAAGTATTTTTCTTTCAAGAAAATGTGACTGTTTATATCATGGCATATTAAGGAGAAACCATTGTAGTTTTTAAAATTCATATGAGAAGATAATTTTACACCTTTCTTCATGAGTTTCGCTTATTATTTAGCCTTTCATTTTAGATGTTCTAATATTCTTCTCTCATTGGAATATTAATATTCATGGATGCTTCTTGTCAGTTTTCCTTAGAGATATCCTCTGTGAAAAGTGGAAATTAGTTGATGGGTGCCATCCAAGCCCCAAACATCTTTGTCCCTGACAAATGCAATACTGTGAAGGACTAGATGTTTCTATTCCATATCCTACAACCTCCCTAATGGAACATGGGGACTGGTCTTCAATGAAGGCTATAGTTATTATTTTCATTATCAACAGTAGCTTTTATTACAAAGAAGGTTTTATACAGGGATAAAAAGGGAAAGACATATGCTCTGTAATGGTCATCAGTTATTTTCCCTGTCATAGCATGACAAAGAATGCTTCCATGAACATCCTCATACATGTGCCCTTATGTAAGAATTTCTTTGAGATTAAGAGCCAGGAGTGGAATCAATATGTGCATTCGTACTTTGAGGAACTATTACTAATTTGCTGTCCAAAATAGCCTATTAGTCTATACTCCATCAGCACCGCATAAAGGTGCTTATATTCCACCAACACTTAGCATTATCCATCTATTTTTTCCCATTTTATGTTTTTGTGTTAGTTGCATTTTTCAGACTAAAAATTATTCTATTTGGGTTCCTGGCTTATTTTCATTGCTTTTTAGCAACTCTGTATAATCTAAATATTTGTTCCCTATCTGGTTTAATATTACAAATGTGTTTTCCTGGGGCACCTGGGTGACTCAGTGGTTAAGCATCTGGCTCTCGATTTCAGCTCAGGTCATGATCTTATGGTTCGTGAGTTCAAGCCCCATGTCAGGCTCTGCAATGACAGCATGGAACTTACTTGGAATTCTCTCTCTCCACCTCTCTCTCTGCCCCTCCTCCATTCTCTCTCTCTCTCTCTCTCTCTCTCTCTCTCTCTCTCTCAAAATAAACATTTTTTAAAAAATCCCCCCAAACCACATATATATTTCCCAACCTATCATCAGTCTTTTGACTTTTCCATACTGTTGAACAGATGTCTTTCATATCAATGTAATCACCCTTACTTATTTTTTTGTTTATGCTTAAAAAAAAACCCCTTCTTCATTCATCCATCCATTCAATAAATTGTACTGAGTCCTTCCTATGCACCAGGTACTGTTTTAGTAGCTGGTAGTACATCAATGAATAAACAAACAGAAAGCACTGCCCTTCGGCAACTTATATTCTAATTGGAGAAGACATATCATAATCAATAGACATCATAAATAGGTGACTTCTACAGTATGTTTGGAGGTAGTAAGTCTATGGATGAAAACGGGGAGTAGGATAATGGAGACCAGCACTGTGGTATGCAGAACTGAATTTTTACACTGGGCAAGTGTTATTGATTTAAAGATACACATTTATATAAATACAAATTTCCTCTACATGCTGTTTTAAACCAAGACTTTCTTACTAGCTCTACTAGTGAATGAGACTTCTCTTGGGTCTATTAGAGTGAAGTCCTAAGGCTCAAAAGACCCACCAAGGTGCTTTTGTTCATATATACATGTCTAATTCATGGACTTAAAAGGGGATTAAAGGGAAGAATGTCTTACACTATCATGTTGCTGATGCCCCCGAGCCTAAATGTAGACTTCTTTGGAGGCTTAACTCATAGCCTGTTTTTGTAAATGTTCCATGTATACTCAGGGAAAAAATATGTTTTCTTAATGTCTTGGAGATATGTTAATACATATATACACACATATCTATACATAATCAAAAGTTTGTTCATTTTTTTTAAATTTCCTTATGCCTTCTTTCCCTTGTTTGACTTCAGTTTTGAGAGACATTTAATAGACCCTTCAACTGCAATGTTTGATGTAACACTTTGCCTTTCATTTTATAAATTCAAACTCAGCTAAGCTTCATCAAGTTAAAAAGTTGATTCACTTTCATCTTCAAGCACCAGCTCAAACTGCAGACAATTTTTTTTATTGCATAGGTTTGTAGAAATGAACTAGGCTATGATGCTAGCAATGAAAAGCAAAATAAGTTTAAGACATCATTTTAATATGGAATATGTCCTCTGCTAATGACCTCAGCAGATTTTGAAACTGCAATTATATTTGTAGCCACTGGACTATAGGGTCTTAAATGACCTCTTAACAGATTAAAGAGGAAACGGGATGCAATACATCTTGTGACATGAATCTATTGTATAAATAGGATGAAATAGAAGAGCCTCAAAATCTGCCACTGTTAATTCAAATTACAATAGGAAAAAAATGCTAAAGGTGAAATAATAATGCAGTAAAGTCCATTGAAGAACACACCTACTGAAGCTATTTTTCATGCAATGGGTTCTAAAACTGTACTTCTTGGGTACTAAATTTTCTTTTCCTCCTCAGAAACTTTCCTGGCTTATTAATCATATTTCTCTTTCCCTTTTCTGAGATGCTGTTGCCCTTACTTCAAATCAATAGCCCCCCAAATAATGCTTAGTTGTTCCCTCTTTGACTCCATTTAACAGAAGAGTTTTGAGTTCTCACCCTAGGCAGAGCACCGTGTTAGACATTAATGAGTATGTGGATGGGAGAGAGGGAGGAAGGGCTGGTGCAAAGATGATTGAGCCATGACGCCTGCCTTCACTAGGAGCTCAGAACCTGGTGATGGAGAGGAAAGATATGTCACCCAAAAAGTAGACTGGTATAAAGAACAAGGGAGAGGAGGTAGCTCAGTGCTAAGTGTGACCTGAGAATCAAAGCAGTTACCCCAGCGATGGAGTGGTTACCCCAGCTGAGATGTAGTTTTTCAGTCTCATTCCAGTGGCCCAGGCAACAATAGATGACTCTGTCTGGATCTGGGTATGTTCAAGTCACATGAACAGCAAAGACCAGAAGAATGGACCAAATGAATGGTCTTTCTGGAGAGGAGGGGGGCATGCCTTAGGCTGCCTATACTATCTATACAAAGTCCTCAGTGGACTCCCCCAGAAACTTGAAAACACTTAAGTGTGTCTGTGTAAGGCTGTGAGAAAACCCAGGCATTGGCTAGTTTAGAGTTCCCCAGGCAATTCTGATATAACCTGGTTGCAGGTTATGTGTTTCAGAACCACAGATGCAGGAGCTTTGAAGTTAGACATAAGTGATTTGAGTTCTGCCACTTACTGGCTGTGTGGTCTTTGGCAAGTTACTTAACTGTTCTAGACTTCTGTTTCCTCATCTATACAATGGGACTGATTACATCTGCCTTCAACATTTGTTATGAGGATTAAATGAGATAATATATTAAAAACAGCTCAGTACCTGGCATAGAATAAAAGTGCAGTAAATAATCACTATTGTCTTTATTTCCCTTGGGATGGACCTGCCTGATGCCACAGTTATGACACTGAATGACATAAGGCATCTCCAGGACATTCTTCTCCATTCATACTGCCCTCTGATATGGAACTGAGCAAGTCACTAAGGATAAGGCAGGGAAGGAACCTGACTCATGAGTTGATTCTAGCCTGGGTAGCCCTGTTATATCTAATGAAAAGAAAAGAAAAAGAATCATGAAAGAAGCATCTTTTAAACCATTTTAGTCTAACAGAACTTTCTGCAATGATGAGAGTGATCTGTATTACTGTGTCCAATATGGTAGCCACTAGGCTCATGGGACTCTTGAGCACTTGGCATGTGGCATGTGAAACCATGGAATTACATCTTAATACTGTGTAATTAATTTAGATTCAAAATTAAATGGCCACATGTGCCAATGACTACCATGCTGGACAGCATGTTCTAGAGGGAACTGTACATTGATGCACTTCTGTGAGGGCCCGGATCTAGAGAAGGTGACTGAATGAAGAGTGATAGCTGAGACCCTTCAATGAGGCCTGCACCACACAAAGAAAAGAGGTAAGTTTACACTTTTTTTTTACTACAAATAACCCAGAGTAGCAAAATTTATTCGGAGGCTTGAATTTGAGACATGGTCAGTCTACCTGCATAGATCAATTCCCTAATTCTCAGAAGATGAATTGGACTTGGGTCTTCTCTCTCTCTCCCAGGTAGAACACCCTCCTCTCTGTCACCATCACCACTGTTCAGAGCACTACAGCTGTACTTGGAGAATGGCACCAGAGTAAACGGTTTCCTTGACTGCCTTTCTGTGAGTTCCTTGAGTACAGAACCTATGTCCCATTTGTCTGTGTCCCCAGAAACACAAATAATATAGATGATTTATCAATGTTTCTGAAAGAAAAAGAAAAGGGAAAGGGAAAAAGAGAGATATGAATGGAAAGAGGAAGGAAGGAGGGAAATAAGGAGGGAGGGAAGGAAGAAAAAGAGGAAGGAAGAAAGGTCTCTGAGGTATTGAGTAAGGTTACCCTGGTATTAAAGACAGGACCTTCAGGTTCCTAGTTGTGTTCATTCTTCTACACCACATTGGAACTTCCTGTTAAAGACTCTAAAAGGAAACACTCTCAGGACATGACCACAATGTTCCTGTTTCAAGGTATGAAGTATCATTTAACCACATTTTCTTTTCCTTCAGTAGCTCAGAAATTCATCTCTAAAAGCATAGGAAACACATGGTTGGACTATCAGGAAGCTGTGTCTTAAAGGGTAGATGTGCAGAAAGATCAAAGAGATGAGGGAGTAGGGTGACCAGCCAGTGAACAATTTAAGTGGTGTATTATTGAGATCAGAGCTGGATACACAAGTGGAAAGTAAAGGGTCCGAAGTCTGCAGGACTTAGTGAGGCCAATGAGGAGGTCTCATGGTGGTAAAAAGCAGTTGGGAGGACAGGGAGAGATAATCAGAAGTTTCAAGATAGAATAATGCTGAGGGTGAGCAGAAAAGTAGGATACTGGGACAGAAATGTTCTAAAAGTCATTGGAACTAACAATTCCAAGAAAAAATGAGATTAGAAGGGAGATTGCATGGATTACTTGAACATGCATTGAAGACGTCTATTCTGATGGTTAGCAAAAATTAAAATCACAGATCAGAGAACACAATAATTATGGTTTGGGGGACAAAGTAGTGATTACTCAACAGATGAAAGAGACAGTAGGCTACGGTGTAGGAGGTAGTCTGAATGGATGCCACAGATGAAGATTTTCTGCAACGGTAGAATAATGAGTGAGAGTGGCCATGGGGGTCAAGGAGCATGCTACATCCCCTTTCCATTCCTGCCCTGGGTTGTTTGGGGTGTAGGGAATGAACCACCTTTTCTCTTTTGAGTCCCAGGAGAATCTGTAGCCCCAGAGGAAGCCAAACTCCAGTCAAGGCAAGAAGTCTAGTGAGTATTCTTGGAAGACATCCACTTAGCAGAGGAGGAAATGGAAGAAAAGCCAAGTCAGGGCTGGAGATAAGATTAGGAAAGGCGGCTTCAGGGGACAGGTAGGAGAGAGTTTGTCAAAGTGGAGCACCTGTCAAGCAACAGGAGGCGATGCGGTTGGACAGACAGATTGATAGTGGTGTCTACACAGCCTTGAATCCAAGTTGAGTTTGGACTTCTGTGGTCAGCAATGGGCAGTCTTCCAGCATCCTCTGAGTAGGTGATTAATGTGACAAAAGTCGTGGTATTTCCAAAATAATTTATTTAGACTGCCACTCAGGATGAATGGAATAGAAAATACATTGGAATTAGCAACTCCTTGTCCTTCCTAGAGCCTGTGAAAACTCCAGTTAAGTTTGCATACCAGATTTTAAAATAAAAACCTACAGAGCTGTTACCTCTAACTCCTTCTGTCTTGGTCTTATAAAGATGGAGCGTTATTGTCAATACAGTAGGTGTGGCTTCAGTGGGCCCTGATTCAGGCCTTCTGAGTAGAATCCGTTTTTTTTTTTTCCGGCCAGTGGATCATTCAGTGGAGTGGTCCACGCAAACCAGACAGCTCCACATGTAAATTAGGATGAATGGCTTGACAGGTCCCTACAGTAGTTGCCCAGAACACAACCTTCTGACGACCAAGTCACTGCACCACATGGCCATGGCATCTGCCCTGAAATCCCGGAGTAGAGAAAAGGAGGACTGGCAGAGGTCAGTGTCGAGGTGAAAAGTCTTATCTTCATCCTGTCATATTATTTGTCATTTCCATACGGGCCACTGACAGCTGTCCGTCAAGCAAGCCTTACCCTGCTGCTGGCAAACCTCACAGCATACAAAAAAGAGACTAACGCAAGTCTGTCTTAATTAGGTGATGATTAAACATTCTAGCCAGAAACTTCCAATCAATCTGACAGAACATACCCGTTCAAAACAAGGTTTTGCAGCAATAGTCCAACAGACTGATAAGGTTTTGCCTGTCTTGCAATAACAAAACTTGTAAGTCCCCATCAAGTATCTCACAGATTTGAGGCGAGGATTAAGTAGGAATCTACTGAAAGGGACAGGAACCTGGGGCATCCCTAGGGAGTTGTGTTCCTCTCCCCTGCAAGGGGGATGAATTACACCCAGCATCAGGAGCAGAGTCAGAGGCGGGAAAGGAGCCCTGGTGACTGGTGTGCATGCTCAGAGGGGGTGAACCACAACAGAACCATCTGCACCCAGGCCCCCGTGTGTACCTGCGAGCGTCACCCCTCTGCGAGTGCCCGCTGGCAGAACTACCATTGTCTTCTCTATCTGGCATCTTCTGAGCAACCGTCCGGACCCGGGCAGCTCAGCGTCCACCCACCGAGACTTCCAGAGAGAGCACTTCTGGTTCTTAAAAAGCAAGTCAAAGGAGAGGTTGTGCTTCTATTAGGGAACTTTTAAATATCCCTAAACTCAAAATTTCCTATCTAGCAAGTTCATGGCATGCAGGGTTGAAGATAGGAAGAATATTTTACAAAACGCCTGAATTAGATTAGTCCCCTGCTTAACTGATATAATTAAATATTGAATTGACCCGGAGTGCTTTTGGGTGGGAACTGTGCCACCAAATACCAAAAAGTCTGCCATTATTTCTCTGCTGCAGTGGATCAAATTAAGCTGGAGCTCCCCAGGCCTCATTTGACCTAAGATTATTCTGATGCTGAAATGCTTTGGCAAGTGTTACACCAGTTATCTGTGATCTAAGACCTAATCAGACTATCACTTGAAGTTCATGGGGCAGCCCGGGTGGGACTGAATGGTGACAGTGTAGCACTTTTGGAAGAAATCCCTAAGTTCTAGCTCTATTTTGTAGCTGTCACTAATCTACACACACACACACACACACACACACATTGCAGAGAGCAGTGTGATCTAGAATGTTAGTACTGTATCTTCCTACCACAAGGGAAACTTAGGCATTTTTTTCTTTTCCACTAAACCTTAAAATTAACAAGAAGCAAAATTATAAAGAGGAAAACTAAAGTCTCTGCTGGTTGGGGGTGGGTGGGGGTGGGAGGTGACAGCATCCAGAGAGGACGCCCATTAGACTAAAAGTTCCCACACAATTCAAATGAGGTGGTTTCTGTAGAAAGGTTTACAAAGATTTAACAATTTCCACCAGTACTATGAGAGGTTGCCTAATTCCACTCCTCCCTCTTAATATTCTGTTTTTTTGATTTCTTCGTTTTTGTTTCCTCTGAGATAAGAGCCTAATATCCAGTTCTTTAATTTTCCATTCCTAAACAAAAGCAATCACAGTATTTTCAGTCGACTTCAAAAGCTTTTGTGTCACTGTTATGAGTCGGTATGTTTTTCTCTGTTCATGTGATTGAAGGCACTTTGTGAAAGCTGAGAAAACTTGCTTTGAATTTTTTAAAAGGTTCTCTGTGTTTAACCAAACACTTGTCCATGTAGAGCAGGAATATGCACCTTGCAGTTTCTATCTTGTCAGAGAAGATTTGAAGGCAAGGCTCTGCTCACCAGGGTATTTTCATCTCCCGGGATTCTGAATCTAGCATCTTGCATCCCCAATAAAATGTGTCTACCCTGAGGATGGTTTTTTTCAGGGGGACTGACCCCCTCCCCGCTGTCCCCTCCTCCCACCCCAATCAATTTGTGGTTCTGAAGCTCTCCATGTTTCTGCATTTCAGAGACCTCACCAAAGTGCAATTGATCTGTGATTCCAGTTTCCTAAAACTGTGGTAATATTTTGTGAAGATATATCACCCCAGCCATCACACAGACAAATCAGTGACTTCACAAAAACATTGATCTCTGACTCACATCATAGTCTGAGGTGGGCCGAGTGACTTTACAGGGCACCTCCTCCAAGTGCTGACTCGGAGATCCAGGCTGTCTTTGTCTCCCAGCTAGGTGGTTAGGAACACATCGTCTCTAAATTCGCCCAAGAAGAGGAAAAGCAAGTTGGAGAAGGCGCACCAGTAATTAACAGCCCCCCACCTGGACGATACACACAAAACTCCACTCGCATGTTAGAGAATGGAGTTAGCACTAGGGGCTTTGCCCGTAACTGCAAGGGAGGCTGAGAAATGAGTAGGAGTGTTTCATTTGGTAAAACACTGTCTCTGACACAAGGACAGACTGCGGTACCTTTAATTGGATACTTTGTATGCTTTTGAAAGACATCTCTTGTATTATTGGCTTGTCTTCCTATTTAATTTTGTGTCTGTCATGGCTCCCAGTTCTACTGTAAGTACTTTGAGAATAGAAACAATATGTCACACATCTTTGTGTCTCTCTTCATATCCAGCAAAATGTCTTTCCTATAATTGGTTCATTCAGCATTCAGTCGATAAATACTCATCGAGTTTCCATTATATGCACTGTTTTAAGTCCTGGGAATGCCTTGGTGTGAAAATACACTAATTTCTCCCTACTGAATTTATAAAATCAATTAAATATTCACGCAAGTAAATGTAAAATTGTCGACCATGCTGAATATTAGGAAGTAAAAACACGTTGTGTCACAAATATACTCTTAGAACCAAGTTTAAAGACAATGATGGTATTGAGTAAACTAAAACAAAAAAAAACCCAAAAAACAAAAACAAACCAAAAAAAAAATTGTCATGTGGATTGTGGGAAATCTTGCCCCATGGAGATTCCAAGAGGTAGAGAGCAATGCAAAGGGGTGCTGGGCAATTAGCAGGTGCTCCTGAACTCCCTGGAGGAGTGAAGTTTTCCACCAGCATTCCCTCATTTCCTGTATTGTGCCTGGTGTGATAGGCAACATGTCAGGAGTAATAAAGAAAAATGGCAGTGTAGCTACAACACAAGACACACATCTTTGGGACATTTCCATTCTGTCAGCAGTTTTCTGTCATACTCTAATGGGATCATATGAATAATTTTGTTTCCTCTAATAGGAACCCCCGAAATATATAATCTCGTCAGGTTGTTTTTATATCATTCTATGAAAAAATGAATACTAACATGATGAAAAGAAAAGATAAGCAAAAGAAATACAAGTAAAATGGAATATTTGTGGACATGATTATTTTAGATATTCATATGGCATCTGTGATAAGAATGTTGTTTCTGCCTGTTCCTCTGTACTTGATGAACTATGGGTAGTTATCCGAGAATGGCAGGCATCTTTGTCTTCCTATGTTTTTATACTGGGAAAGGAATGTGTCTCCTTGACTTACATATGTTGTTTTATTTATTTATTTTGCTCAATCGTGTGCTTATGAGCTTTCAGTCTGCTCCCATGGCATAATCCAAATGACTTGGACAATTTGTTATTGTCGGTTTTGAGATGAGAACATGAAGGCACCCTGCAGCCCTAAAAGCCTATCAGTTCAAACTCTGATGATTGTCATTTACAATTATTTCAGCAAAGCCTCCTTCTTTTCTTCCAGAATCGTTTGGGGAATTTTATTTGGTGTTTGCCCATGTTATTAAACGAGTTTCTCATAGGCTGGGTTGAAATCCAAAAGTGGATCAACCATAATTCCCATACTACAGTGAATGCATATAATAAGCATTTAATAAACACCAGTTAAAATGAAGTCAGTTGAATTGAACTGAACTGAACTGAAAAATTAAAGACTTGCGTGGTTCAGCAAATTAGAACATTCTGTTAAAAATGGACAATCCAATCACTTGCCCTACAGTGACATGCTGTGCCTCCACACAGAGTGTAGGTGTGTAAGTAAGCATGTTCTTAGCCAGTCATGTATTCGGGCACTGAAAGCAGGTTATTTTTGTTGTATAATGTCATTGTGAGTTTCCTGTCTTTGTAACTCAAAAAATATGGGCCTTCACAAACCAAGGAGGAAGGGATGAATTAGTCAACAATGGTGTTGGGAAAATTGGCTTCACTATACGGAAGAAAAAAAAAATTCTCAAGTTAGATTTTCACCTCAGACCACACAACAAAATAAATTCCAGCTGATGTTAAAAAGTGGAATGCAAAAAAGTAAAAGCATCAAGAAAACTGGAGGACCATCTGCAGATTTGGATCGGCAGAGAAGGGGGTGGGGGAACAATGGCACTTCTACCTTTACTTTATACTTCTGTTTTGTCTTTTAAAAAACAATACGCAACAATTACATGCATAATTTTCAAAATGGAGAGGAAATGTAGATGAGTATTTTATCGATCTTGGGGTGATGAAAGACTTTCAAAACCTAGAAGCCATGGAAGAAACACCAAAAGGAAATCAACACATTTGGTACAATTTCTGTATGTCAATAAAAGCATCAAAATGTAAAAGATGCATGAAAAATTGGGGCAATGTTTGGCACAGATACTGCGAAGTATTCACACCATCAATGTATAAAGAACAACTACAACTTTATAAGGAAAACGTGCAGCTTATGTTAGAAAAGGGTATAAAATAGCTGTTGCACAGAATATCATGAAAAGAAAAAAACACTGCTAAAATAATAAATAAACATATGCAGGAGAGGAAAAATTTTTCTTCCACCCTTCTAGGTTCTTTTGACTGGTCTATTAATTAAATTGACAAAAGACGGATTTACCAGAGAAAAACAAATTTAACTTAATATGTATGGGAGCCCCACAAAGACATGAGAAGCTGAAAGACAATTGAGACATATAAACTATGCCATCCTGAGCTAAGATGGGGATAGAAGTCTGGGGCTATAAAGGGTAGGAAGACAATTCACAAAGAGATGGGAAGAGCAAATGTTGGGTAAACAAATGTTTCCCATGCCTTGCAGAGACAATAGGGCCCACAGAGGAATCTAAACAAATAGGCCCTGCCAAGCTCCATTCTCCCCACCACCCGGCCCCATCTTCCCACACCCAGCCCACACTTTGTGTAGTGATCCCTGGTTATAGCTCTTTCCTGGGCCAGGCCCTCTATCTAAATCCTCAGAGGCAAGTAAGGGGGAGGTAAAGGTCTCTTCCTTTGTCTTTTGGGCCCTATCTTCAGCTCCAAATACCCATACCAAGGTGGAACGTTTTGGGAGGGCTCATTTTGAACCCCTTCAATGCAACAGTTGTTGCACCAGAATGCCCACCATAGCCTTATTTATAGTATTAGAAAATTTAGAACTGATCTCAATGTGTAATAGCAGAATGTTAAGTGGACTATTGTTTGAAGAGTGTATATATGATGACGTAAGGATATTCTAATCATACAAATGCAAAAGGGCTTCAAAAGCAAATACAAAATTTTTAATTTCGTAAAACGTGGGTCTGTGTTCATGCACACGTGCATGCAAGATCATGTTTAGGAGGGAATTTTTCCCCTAATATATTTCCTCGAATATTTTTCCAAAAATACTAGCAGTGCTTATTTCTTGGTAGTGAGGTTACTGTCATTTCATTCTTCTGTCTTTCTATAAGGAGCATGCATTAGTTTATAATCAGAAAAAAATAAAAGAAGCATTTATTTTATGCTCAGGTCTTCTCCTTCCTTTCAAAAAAATTCCACATGTTAAGTTTAGCATTCTTAACCAGATAAAATACTGTGAAAACTCTGAATGAAAGACACTGAAGATCATTTATCTGCATGTAACTTTCATGGATTTCTAGTTTAGCATAGAGCATAATGCTAGTGAATTAATTTAATTTTAACTTGACCCATTTAATATCTATGCCCATGCTCTTTTTTCTCTCACCATCATCTCCTCTCCTACTGGTCGGCTTATTTTTTACCGAAGTGCCAACTAATATGGGACACCTTGAGAGTGTAAATTGCACTTTTTGAAATAGATCATATCTTTTTTTTCTCATCCTTTGGAAATCTTTAAATGGAATAAGTAGAACAAATAGCTGACAGGTAGGCCCTTAGGGATAAGATCTATTAAATTTTTCCTCATTAGGGATGTAGACTTAGGCCTACATTATAATTTTTCCCCATAATTCGGACAAATCCTTCACTACTAATTAAATTCTTTTTGGTCCAGGTGTAAAGCATCTAGATCATTTCTAAATAAACATAGGTCATCCTCATGCCTTTAGCCACTTAATATCTTTCTTTAATGGTTTCACTTCTTGTCTTCCTGGTTTCTCTGTCCCATCACTGGCTTCCAGTTGTGTTTTGTTTTTTGTGTCGGGTGTGGTGGGGGGGTTGAGTGTTAGTTTTTCTGTGGATTTTGTTTTCTTGTTGTTATTTTTGTTTTTTCATTTTGTTTTGTTTTGTTTTTAAGTAGATCAGAAATAGCTGTGAAGGATGGATGAAAAGGCAGAGTTGAAAACACACAATTGATAGATGACACTTTACAGTCCTGTGCTCCATACTGATTTAAAAAACCAACAACCAAAGAGCAGGCAGCCATCTAATCAGGATGGATCCCACTCCTGAATAAATATGTCTCCCTTTCTAATGCCTAAAATTTGATTATTACTGAATGATCATTTGCAATAATCCTTGTCCTTTCCAGATTTCCTCCCTGAAAACGTAAATACCCCTGAAAATGGACTATAATTTTTAAAATAAATTCTCTTCCTACTCACACAAAGGATGAGTTTTTCTTTAGGATTTCATTTGTTGTCAGCAAAATCCTGTGGGCCCCAAAGCGAAAGGTTCTACAAAAGGGAGGATGGGGAAAACCAAGGGCAAACCTTGTAAACTTCATCACAGTGTATTGGGAAAGCCCCATGCATATTCTGGCAACATGCACAGTGCCCTCTCTCCCTCCTTAGTGTTATCAGAAGTGGAAAGAAAAAAGAAAACCCGGGGGGGGGGGGGAGACAGCAGCAAGAGGACCAGTGGTAACTCCACCCCTGTATCATGAATGTCCAGGGACAGACCAGTGGAAGGCGGGCATCTATAGAGCAGGTAGATATTAGACTCTGGCTCAGCTTCTTTATCAGCACAGGAAGGGAGTGACAATAAGACCACTAATGAAAAAGCCACATTTTGACAGCCCTGGCTCTGTCTCAGCTATAACAATAAAATGTGAATTGCAGAACAAGACCCAATAACAGGAAACAAGAATAGCCCTGAAGGTGTTTTGGTAAACAATGGCAGTTTTCCCCACTGAGGTCTTGATTAATACCCTCAGCAAATCTAGAGAAAAGGATAAGGCTTCCCTGTCAGGAGGGCTGACCACAACCCCATGTAATGCTCATCCATCTCTGACATCCCTGCCCAAGACACACTCTTATGGCAGAACCATCCACCTTGACCTAGGACAGGTAATGAAACATAATGACAGTCTTTCCCTGCTCCACTTCCAGCTGCTTCACATGGCTGCTAATAAAGATGCTTGGCTTTTATGCTGTCCATCTGTGCCCCAAAAGCAAACATGGAATTGTGTTTTCCTCTTTGGTCTGTCCCCCAGCCTAGAAGAATGTGTCCTGCGGAAGACAAGCCAACCTTCAGCTGACCTCTAGATGCATTCATTAGGCTCGGCTTCAATACTTTCGACAGTGTCTCCAGATCTCCTGTTTCTATAAAACATATTTGTTTATTTTTAAAAGTACAAAAGAACTATAGTAGTCTTGTTAGCAATCCAACAGAATCAAGCCTTGTTCACAGAAGCCCTTGGATTCCAGTGTGTCTGATTTTACTCTGGGTTGTTTATTTTCTATTTAATCCAAGAGACTCCAGAGCATGGGTCAAAGAATTGAAAGCAGGGTTTGAAAAGGACTTGGAGAAGTTTTGCTTTGGAAGCCAATGTAAAAATTAGATTCTTATCTACTCTATAATATTATTATTTTGAGCATTTATGAGGACTGCTGTTTGAACATAATCATTCTCTAAGGTTTTCATGCCCTAACAATTTGGCATCAATGTTTTGGGGGAATTTTAAACTAAACAACAGTACTAACACCTAGTATTGCCAAAGCAAATAGCATAGATCCATTGGCCTTCTGTTCCTTTTACTCAAAAGCTATTGAGCGAAATCAGTTGAAATTCTACCCAGAATCTTGAACAGGAGAACTTGGAAGGTACAGTTGACTCTCATAATTGCCTTCTACCCACCACCTGGAACAGCATTTATGGGAATCATCTTTATATGAATAATTTTTGAGACAAAATAATCCACCCTCATGTGACACAGGAAAGGGATCCAGACTCAGGGCTTGTTTGGCTGTGACAACAAGGCCACCATGCATACACTGGCAATAAAGAAGGAACTAAAGCTGGGGAGAGAGCAGCTCCAGGGCCTGCAGTGTGGGAAGAGCAGGGGCAGGCAAAAGATGCTGGCTGGAGCACACAGTCAGTATAGAGATTAAAAAAAAGATGTCTCCATATAGAAATATCATTGGCAGGTGCTCCATATATAGAAACAGAGGGTAACCAACAGGTATAGCTTTTTCAGCCTATCCCATAATGGAAAAACTATTTAGAGCTCTCTGAAGCCACCAGCCACAGAATCTGCTTCAGAGGAACAGGGTAACATGTCCTCTACAGGCAAGAATGGTATGCTGATCTTCTCAATTTTCTTCACAGTTAAAAATTCACAAAAATGTCACAGTTAAAGAGACCATAGATAGAGCCTTGTCAGCTTACTGGCAGTTTCTCAAGACCTTTAAATGAGTCTCATCTGATTTGAACACAAGACCTTGTAATTCTCCATTTGATTCATTGAGAACAAGCTTCCTTTATTTACAGAATGCTCTATAATCCTTAAAGATTTTCCTATATGGACAAAACTTTTTGTCCCATTCATAATACTTACACACACTTGCAAGTGTACTGCTGTGTATACACACATACACACACTCATATAAGTTTATGAGCCTTATCCTATACAGAGAAAGTTCATAAGAACAGCTCATAAATGTCATTCATATATTACCTATCCTGCCTATTTGATTCTTGCTTCTTCAAACCCACCTGTCTACTAGAAAAGAAGAATGAAGTTCCTTGGGATACCTATGAGATTTATATTGAGTTTTTTGTTGTTGACTTTGAATTACAACTGGTTAAAATAAAGGCATGTCAATACCACATGATACAGTTACATAGTCCCCAGTGCCTCAGTTTTCTTGACTATAAAGGAAGAATAATCACAGTACCTACCTACCTACCTCACAGGTTTTTGTGAGGATCAAATAAGGTAATTCATGTAAAAGACTTGGGATAGTGCCTGACACATAATGAACACTCAAAATATTGTACTATTATTAGTATACAATGCCATAAATTACACAAGGCAAATTACCATTGAGTTGGGTTAGAATTCAAGTCAAATCAATAAATATGCATTATCTACCACATATAATTACTATTGTAGAAAATACATGTTCATTAGTAGATGCTCAGTTCAAACTCCATTAAATGTTTATCAGCTATCTGAGTGGCCCCTGGGAAGTCAGGGTTAGCCTGTTATTCTGCTTTCACTGGCCTAGGACTAAAAAAATTAGGCAGGAAGAATGCACTCATTCAAACTGGGATGTGTCCAGAACATGAGGTTAAGGAGATCTATTAATAAATTGTGACTTCAGTAATTAAAGGTACACACATAGGCATCGTGCATGCTAGAATGACATTTTGTTAATAGACTGTCCTGGCAGAGAGGGGTGTTCTTTTAAGCTTTTTAGCAGCAACAAGCTGCTTCCTAGTCAGGAATCTTAAAATAACTATGTCATTACATAAACATTCTACATCCACCTTATGCCAACCCATGTTCTGTTTCTTTTGGAAGAGAATGAAATAAGATGAATAGGCATGACCCAGGAGCCTGTGTTAGCGAATGCTAACATTCTTTAAGATGGTGGATTTTCTAAAAATTATGAAAAAGGGCCAGTGTTAAAGGTATGGCTGACCTTTGCAAGATTATTTTATTGCAAAGGTTCTTTGGTTTTACAAGCTGACATGCCAGAGTCAACATAAATAAGGTGCTAGGGGAATATTGCCACAGAGGTAAGAGCATAAACTTATGTAGCTATCTCAGTGTGGCCAACTGGGCCCTGGGGAGGAGACCAGTCCACACAGCTACATAAATAGCAAATATGGCCTGGCCAACAATTCAAAGAGCACTAGGTGTATTGTCTTCAGAATTAAATTGCATTAGGAACAAATCAGATATAGTGAACACCTCACATAGGCAGACATGAGCTCTGGGCCACTTCAGCCTGGGAGGAAATCTTCTGCATTAGCAGAACTCCAGTGGCAGTGAGCTAGGTCAGACTGATATTTGGGTCCAAATCAAACAGTTCCCAGAGGAGAAATCAGACTTTTCAGTGAATAAGAGGAGGTCCAGCATGTAGGGAATCAGCAGTGAAAGAGACAGGGAAAGAGGAAGATACCTAAGGATGGTTTAGGCAGTTAGCATGGAACAAACTTGACAAAACATGATTTATAGTCAGCTGGAGGCACTGGAGAAGAGGGACAGAGACTAATGACTTGATCTGATATCTAAGTAGGATTTGGTCACAAAGAGCAAATCAAAAGACCAGGAATTAAAACGGGAACCAAGAAGTGGACTAACCAGATGCTGAATCACCAGTAATAATTCTCCTAGAAATAAGGGTTTTATTGGTAGAAGGAAACTTGCTTAATATGTTTAATAACTAGTCCTTAAAGATGGCACTCAGTGAACCGTAGCCTCACCACAGTTAATTTGGGTCAGTACTGTGACTTGTTTGACCAATAGGATTTGCCAGAAGTGACACTGTGTATTGGGAACAGGGCCTTAAGAGATTTATAGCTTTCATTTTTACCTCTTGGAATACTCCCTCTTGGAATTTAGATGCCATGTTGCCATGTGGCCCAAATCTCCTAGAGAGCTTCTCTGATCAGCAGCCCCAGCCTGAGTTCCTAAGAAAACCAACGGCTGCCAGCCATGTAAGGAAGCCATCTTGGATGTCCAACCAAATCAAGCCCCCAGGATCCAGCCCTCACTCACATCACCTGGAGCATAAGGACCACACAGCTGAGCCCAGTCAACTCACAGAATCATAATAAGAGATAATTAAATGATTATTGCAGTAAGTCACTCAGTTTGGGGACAGTTGTTATAAAGCAACTGAAAACTGAGTGTGATAGTTTCAGGGGACATGAAAGCAATATTAAATAGGCAATGATTACATCAGCAGGCACTTGAAATGAATTTGAATCTTCTTTTAAAAATTTAAATTCCATTCCACATATCCTCTTTAAGAAGACAGAATTTTGCATAACTTGTGAAAGAAAATTTCTCATCAAAAATATTTAAACTTTTAACGTTTATTTATTGTTGAGAGTGACAGAGAAACAGAGTGTGAGCAGGGGAAAGACAGAGAGAAAGGGAGACACAGAATCTGAGGTAGGCTTCAGGCTCTGAGCTGTCAGCACAAAGCCCGATGCGGGGCTTGCACCCACAAACTGTGAGATCATGACCTGAGCTGAAGATGGACACCTAACTGACTAAGTCACCCAGATGCCCCTTCCATCAAAAATATTTAAAATCAACAGTGTTTAAGAAAGGCAACCAATTTATCTAAAGAATTTCTCCTTGTTGTATTGCTATAGTTCAATTAAAAGTAGGATGGGGTTGGGGGCACCTGGGTGGCTCTGTCGGTTAAGTGTCAGACTCTTGATCTTGGCTCAGGTCCTGATCTCACAGTTTGGTCAGGGAGTTGGAGCCCTGCGTCAAGTCCCTTGTGGAGCCACACATGGAGTCCCATGTCCAGCCCCACGTCGACAGCATGGAGCCTGTTTGGGATTCTGCCCCTCCCCTCTCTCTCAAAATAGGTAAATAAACTTAAAAAAAAAAACAAAACAAAAGTAGGAAGGGGTGAAATAAAGTTTGAAAGAAAATGCCAGATTTCCCAGACAGTTTCACACGCAAAATTATCAACAACTTTTGCTGTATCATGTCTTCTCAAGCAAGACATTGCTGTCCCTTAATTTGCTACTATAGCTAGACACGGGATTTCCTGCATTGAACTTCTCAACCTTAAGAAGGCCTCTGCTCATCACAGTTATGGTTTATGTGCCATTACCTCTGTGTTTGTTCCAAAAGCCAACAACTAACAAAGCATCATGCTGAGCATAATGCCAGAGGATAAAAGAAGGTCAAAAGAATGGGTCAGACTTGGGGAAAACAGAAAGGGAGCCGAAATCCTAAGTCAACACCTTGAGAATTAATGTCACAGCCTTTGCCAAAACACCAAAGTGAGTCCAAGTGGGGCAAGATAGACCAACATGAATCAAGGTGGTCTAAGGTGAGTCAAGGTGGGCTGTGTTGAGCCAAGGTGAGTCAAGTTTTGGAAGGAAGGAAGTCAAGACACCAGTGAGCATTTCCCTGATTACCTAAAGTCAAGGGTTTGGAAGCTATGCCATCAAATAAGGAAAGATTTAACTATTAGGTCAGAGTTCAAGTCTGCCAAGATCTGGACTCGTGAAGATCAAACCAATTATCCTAGGAGACAGAACTCAGAAATGGTCTCAAGATTCTTTCATACTCTATCTGGGAATAGCAAATGATAACCAGAAGAGTATAGACCATAGCCCATAAATATTTGGAGAACTGAATGTTTCTCTTTTGCAAGTAAAATAATCAGGATGGTTTTCAAATAGAGAATGACATGATGTTGAAATCCTATCACATTTTATTCTCTAGAACTTTTGAAGTATGAAAGGAATACTGCTTGAATAATTCCATTACATTGATTCCCATCATTTGGCATTCACTGATCATGCAGAGCATGTATTAGTTGGCACACAGCACATAGCATTAGAGGGAAAGTTTCCTCTGTTTGCAGAATGATCATGACTGACATCAACCTATATGACTACACTCTTGTCCTTGACTATCTTCACTACAGTGTGACTTCAGGAAATAGGACCTTGAGTCATGAATTAAAAGCCTCTCATTCTTTCATATATCTTTCTCAAAAGAACTACTAGATGAAAATAAAAGCCTTTTGAGGGGAAATATTTAACAACAATAATGACCAAAAAGTCACTTTGAGTGGACCAAATACTGACTTGTGTTTGGAATGGAAGATTTCCCACTGCAGATCCAAATCTCAGAAACTGACAACTTCAAAGTACTTTCTGAAGGTTTGGGCTTGAAGTCCTTTACATTGGGATGGACACTTGAGTGGACGCATAGGTGATCCATTTGCATGAGGGAATTATTACTCAGTTGAATGATGAACCTTAACATTTCTGCAGAATGTGATGGCACAAATCTCCCTACTCCTCTGAAAAACCTAACGAATGAAATTCAGTTCAGTGGCAAGAACAAGAACTATTGGGTTTTCATGACACTTCATGGCTGATCATAAGTCTAGAATGGTGTATCTTCATATGGAACTATGTTAAAATCTCTTAAACATATCCTAATGGAAAGAGTAACCAATTTGTAAATGATGTTTTTTTTAAAGAAATTAGCTTACAAATTTCAAATGCATAGAGTAACTCGTAACTAATAAAATACTGACAAACAAAATTCATTGGGGACCTACTTTAATGAATAGAGGGATTAATTTTTAATTAGTATATTAGTTGTTTACTTGTAAATGGCAACAATATTCTATCCCATAAATTCCAAATTAGCATAATCCAAATATAGTTTTATTGTAAAGAATTCTCTGGCAGCTAATTCAACAAACTTTTATTGAGAACCAACTCTGTACTAGGCTCTGTGGTAGATATTACAGTTGCAAAGATTAATTGGATATAGTCTCTGCCTCAAGGAGTTGACAATATTGTGAACAAGAGAAGGATGTAACTCATTGTTATATAATGTGATAAATGCTATGCTTTTATGATGAACAGTATGCTTTCAGAGGGCAAAGGAGGTAAGATTAATTCTACATAGAGAACATACAAGTATTTCATAGAAGAAATAATATTGGATTTGGATATTGAAGATTAAGTAAAAGCTCACCAAATGCAGAAGAGACAGTAATGGACCAATGTGGAAGAAAAGTATGTTGTTAGGAAGGGGTGAAGGATCTTTGGGAAATAGCATGACTGTAGCAAAGGGAACCTGGGAGGGAGACAGAAGATGAGACTGGAAAGGCCAGTGCTGTTGGCCATTTGTGGCCAGGCCACAAATGCCCTTGAATCTCTTCTGGAGGTGGCAGTTTATCTTACATTGAGTAGCTAGAAGGAGTTGGAAGACAGAAGGCAATTTGAGCAAATTCCAATGTGTGGAAATAACAATTCAATCAGTTGTCCCTACTGCTTCAGAGAGAACTAGGAATTCTATAGTAAGACAGCAACAAGAGAGAATCCGTTTCAGCTTTCAACTTCAAAAAAAAAATTGCTAAAAGTCACTACTTTTAATTTTCAAGAACCAGTATTTTGAGAGGAATAAAAGGGTTTGCATATCAAAAGGCAAAGCCCTGGTAGAGCTGGCAGAATGTTTAAGAACACAGTTAAAAATTACTTATTATTGCATAGTCTCTGAATCTGTATTCCCCACACTCACATGGCTTAAGATCAGTAACTCTGGTACCATATATCATTCTTTTATCAATCTCGTGTCTCTCTGAGATGATGCTAAAATAACAATGAAGAGACAATTGGCATAAATCTAACAGTGTTCATATATCCATGAGGCAAGTGAAGAGTTTATCCATAAATAGTAAATTAAGGAGAGAATAGATGAAGTAGTAGAAGAAAGAACAATTTGTTTGCCAGATGGACATTCTACAAAATTTGCAGGGGTGGGGCAACCAGTGGGGTTCCCTGAACTTAAGACTACTTTGAAAAGTAGGGTCAGCTCTGAGAGAGGACCAAGCCTCTGAGTGAGCACCTCCAGTGGCCATAGTCAGGGAGTCTTGAGGGACCTAATCCTGCCTCCTCTGATTGCGTCCATTTCAGTGAACATCGCTCATGTTGCTTGCCCCTAGAGGCTACTTGTCCCTTGAGGACATCTTGTCAACAGCTACCTGCACTTAGACAGCAGGGAAACATGCCCAGGCCTCCAGACCATTCAGTTCAGCTAAATCCCCCTTGTGGAACAGCCTCCTCTTCAAATCGCTAGGGCACTTCAAAGCCTCCAAAAGGAAGTGAGGACTTCATACCCACAGGAAGTACTATGAAAGAGGATGTACCTTATGAAAAAGAACATACCTTCATACTTCAACTGAGAGGAGGGGGGAGGGACCTGGAGGCTGAACAAGGCCAGCTTGAGATTTTACCTCAGCCACAGCAGTGGAGAAACCCACTATTGTAGAATATCACATGAATGTATTTCAAGATCTATCCACCCAAATCTCTGTCCTCAGTACATTTGCGTAATCCCACAAAGAACTTTTGTTTGCCTCTGCCACACAGCAAAGCTGGGCTTCTGACCTCAACCAGTTCTCCCCAGAAGGTGCCTGTGGACACTTCGTAGTCACTCAGGGAAAAGGCAACTGGGTCTTAGGGAAAGCATTATGCCATCCAGGTATTCACATAAATGTAGACAATTGGTAAAAGCACAAAGGACGTGTGAATGCAGTTTTCTCTGTATCCATCAGTCATGGTTATTTGAAAATAACCATTCTTCCAGAGGTGCCTGGGTGGCTCAGTTGGTTAAGCATCTGTCTTGATTTTGGCTCAGGTCATGATCTCACAGTTCATGAATTCAAGCCCCACATTGGGCTCTGTGCTGACAGTGCAGAGCCAGCTTGGGATTCTCTCTCTCCCTCTTTCTCTGCCCCTCCCTGTTCTCTCTTTCTCTCTGAAAATAAATAAACTTAAAAAACAAGAAAAGAAAAGAACCATTCTTCATGTCCAGTTCTGAAGGCTACCAACTCATTAGCAAAGGTTCAAGGCACTCACTATAGTATAAAGTCCTAAGCTATTTCAATGGGTGAATCTGGGTACAAACACGCACATTCACCTTTACCAGATTTCTTTAGTTCCACCAAAGGTAAGAAATGCATTGAAGGCTAGTAGTAGCAAGTTCCAACTACAAGAAATGCTTGCCCAGTTCTGTTGACAGCAGATAGGCATTGTATACGTAAATTTTCCTGTTTGTTTTCCATGTACAAATGCCTACAAAAAGATAAATGGAAAACAAAGACACAAGCCATGACCTCTGCTCTGCCCTCTAGGACTGCACAGTCCTATAGAATCCCCCAAATTAAAATCTAAAAGTGTTGATTTTATGAGTCCCTGACATATACATCATAGGAGAGCCTTAGAAAGAAACTCAAAGCTAACAGAAAAACTTTTTTGCTTCCATGAATGGGACATGGATTGTGTTTAAGAGAGCAACTTAGAAGAGAGCTGAATAACTCCTGATTTTCCTGGAGATGGTTAGAAAGAATAAGGTCTGTAAACTATAGAAATGGTATGATCATTTAGTAAAGAACTATTAATAACTGCATAATCCATATATTTGCATATATATACACACACATATATACACACATGTATATATGTGTGTGTGTGTGTGTATATATATATATATATATAGGAGAGAGATATATACACACACACACATATATATATACACACACTATTATTTAATCAATATGGAGTCTATTTGAGATTATGCTAAAAACAAACAAAGAAGAGGTGCTTGATGTAAATCTAGAAGTCTTAATATGCCTATGGGGTAACAGCATCTCAGACATTGTGTTCATATGTAACAGTCATAAGCTGGGGTTGAGTTTCTCTACTCTCTTGTAAGGAGATCTCAAGGCAGTTTTGTTAAATCTCCCCTGCAAGTGAAGATGATGAAGGTCTTTCTCATCCACACTACCATTTTTACTCTCTCATATTACAGGCCTCACCCTCTTTTGAGGGGTTATGCCTGCCTTGTCAAAGCAAGGTTTGAAACACACAGGACAGTTAGAGGGGGCTCAATAAAGCCTCAAACACAGGTGGGCCTCATTCCTGATGTACACAGAGGACCCTGAGATTCTGTCCTTTTCTGAATTTGAGATAAAATCAGGGATAATGGAAGAGACCTGAGGCTGCTATGGGAGCAGAAAGGGCCTCTGGGACTGGTGAGACCACTGGTGAGCCCCAAATCAAGGTGGAGAGATATTCACCTGACACCCACCTTCACCTACCTGACAATGTGGGACCGTGGGGAACAAGTTATTCGCACCATCGTGCCTTGCATGTGGGAAGGGCTATTGTGGAATCACAGGTACAAATCAGACCCTAGTTCTTTTTACACTAGGGTCCTGAGGAAGGGAGTAGGCTTCTTCAAGGATCCTAGGCAGCAAAGATATACCTGGGAGAGAAATTCAAATAGTCTCATGACGTGAGTGAGTTTCATCACATACCCAGTCGAGAGGAAATCTCTAACTGTCTCTGTTTACCCCCTACTCCAGTAGAGTTATCAGGGATTTTCTGTCCACAGCACCTGAATCTCCTCCAGATGTCCCAGGCCTCAAGTCTTGCTTCATGGGGTTTTCAGATGTTCTGATCATTAACAAAAGATTTCTCCACATGGGAAAATGGTTGGACTGAATCTCTGATATGGGGTCATGACTGCTGCAAGACCACCAAGGGAAGGGTAGACAGGTGTTGATGGAATTAGAAAGCATATAGATATTTCAAGAAAGTTCCTCCTATGTGTGGTTGAGAAAAGAAATCGTACACAGAGGGGGCAGTGTGTGGATCAGAGGTAGGAGAGGCCAGATATAGGGCAATGCAAGAGGGAGGACCTCAGACAGGCAATGGCAGTGGGAACGGAGAGCACCTTTTAGATGTAGCAGGTTGAGGGCGGGAGACATTGAAGAAGGTGAGGGAGAGAAAAGAGTATATTAGGATGACTTTTAAGCTTTAGCTTGGGTGTCAATAGATTGCAATGTCATGTTCTAAAATAAGAAACGACCTTTTAAGGAAGAAATAATTTGGAATTCTGGAGACAAAGCCAGATTGCACTGGAAAGAAGGAAGAATGTAATTTAAGGAAATGGAGGTTTAAGCTACAAAAGTGAGGACATGAAATGAAGGTGAGAGGTGTAACCTACTACATACTACATGCTACATACTACATACTGCATATTACATACAGGGATACATACTCCCATGTTCTTTAATATAGTCCCCTGTTCCAGTACCTGACAGTTGGAGAGGCACATGAAAGATCCAGGAGATCCTTCATTAAACTCTCCAATTATGGCCTAACCCTCTTTTCTAATTAATGGAGGCAGGTTACCCCCACTCCCTAATACACACACACATACACACACACATACTTCAGACTCAATAGATATTTTCTGCCACAATTTTTCTTGTTCTACCTCCAGCAGAAAAGAGAAAGAACTGATCACCGTTCTCCATAGACTTTCCCTCCTTGGAAATCAAAGTTAATTAACATTTACTGAACCTTTCCTGGACACATGGCAGCATGCCAAATTCCTAAAGGAAAATGAGAATGGATGTGTAGGTGTGAGACTAAAAACACATCAGAGGAGAAGAAGGAAGCCAGCTTAACAGAGCCAAGTTTAGCACTCTTCTTCCCATGGTTGCAAGACTCTGCCCCCTCAATAAACAAACACACTCATAGTAGAAACCATTTGCATGCATACATACATAGCATTTAAGTTCCTTAAAATCAATTCTTAAGCTCAAACACTGAGCCCTTTCTAATCACCTTCCTACAAGTAATAAAAGAACGTGAGTATCATGACGTTGAAAATTGTTCTGCACTAATATCTACAAGCCCAATCCAGTCCCTCACGGGTCACAGGACTTGGAGATGCTACATCTACAGGTTTACCCTAAGCTACTACACATATAAGTCCTTATCGTGCATGTCCATTGGCTTTCCTTTGCTAAGAGAAATTCTTAACCCAGACTGCCATTAGCATGATTGGGTGTTTAAAAATACAGGTGCCTGGGCTGCCCACTCACAGACTTTGTATCTATGGAAGTTGGGCCCATTAATGATATCTTTGTTAACCTCCCCAGAAGATTCTGATGGGTATTGCCATGGGATATCCTATATCTCTAGACCTATGAATCAAACCTGACTCCTATCGACTTTTCCAAATCTACCTCCAACCATTTCCTACAAACACTAGCCACTGAAGCAATGGCCTGATGGTTCCTACTTCTCCCATTGCCCATACATCTACCTGGGACACATCCCTTCACCCCCCACGCCCCTTTCCACAGAGTACATTTCTGTCAAGGTCTAGTTCAAGCCAAGCAGAAAGTAAACCTATTTCTAAACATGTATATTCTAGTGCTGGCCTAGCTCGGTATCTCAGTTTCCTTGTGAAGAGAGTTGTCACCAGAATCACTGTTCAAAGAGATCATTATGATGGGGAGAGACCCATAGCTATTCAGTCCATTGCTGTCTATGTTTGGGTGTGGGATTACATTCACTGTGCCCACTGTGACATCCAGTATGTGGTTAGTCCCCAGATTTAAGCTTCTCCCTTATAGCAGTGAGTTTTACACCGACTTATCTATCCTACATTCAAAGTCATACCCACTGAAAGCATGTGTAAGGCCCTTCAAATTGAAACCCTCTTCACAGGGCAGCATGAAATCGTGTATAGCCCAAAGGAAGTAAGCAGTCACTGGTTCTTGGATGAGGTGAAGTACCAGTGGATGAGTTGGGACAGAGGAATCAGGGAAAGCCTCAGAAAGTGTCTGCTTTTCTGATGGTCTCACCAAATACTTAGATCTAGGAAGGTTTTTTTTTTATTCTTAAAAAAAAATGAGAACAACATAATTGTACTTTTGTCTGCTCTCTTATCTGAGAAATGTACCCAACAGTCACGACTGGACAATTTCTGGTGAACCCTCCTTCCTCAAGAGTTAGAACCCAGGCAGCCTGCTATCTGAGGAAAGACTACTCTGGAAAAGAATCTCTCCCACTGCCTTCTACCAGCTACCTTCCCTAATATAAGTGAACCGCATCTAAACCAAGTTTCTGCCCTAGGATGTAAGGCGGGGGATGAACTAGGCCTTGATAGTTGAGAAACAAAGGTCCTAAGGCAGTCATGTCCACCTCACGGGCACTCAGAATCTCTATTGATTCTGGAAAAAAACAGACAAAGCACCTGTTGGACCCAGAAGTTTGGGCAGGAAGATCTCTGAGAGGGAGGTGGGTGTGGGGCTTACAAATATGGCTCCTATGGGAAGTGAGAGGCTCTCTGCCTCTACGCTTCAAATACCAGGTTGGTGACAGTCAAAACCACCTCAGTAACAAGCATGAGAAACAGAAACTCTCTTCTATGATTTGTTTCCAGTGCCCTCTCCTCCTGAAACTAATGTAACATTGCGTGTCAATTATACTCGTAAACATTTTTAAATAAATAAATTAAATTAAATAAGTATGATCAAAAGACAATAGCGAAACAGAAAAAAAAAGAAAATATAATTTCCAGAATGCATTTTATCAAAACAAGGATCAGAATTCTCTCTTCTTAAAGAAAATTCAATGATCATATGAACACTCTTTAGCATTTTTCTAGGTCACAGAAGTCATTTGTATACACACAGAACAGCATGTCTCCCAGTGATTTGAGTTATATTTTTGGTTCTCATTGCACACAGTTAAAAATCTAAAGAAGCGTAATCAATTTATTGTCAACTTACGAAGCATTTTAGACAGTAAATGTAAGGTTTAGCATATGATGCCGTGTCTATAAGGCTTAAAACTGTATAAAACAATAACACATATGTAATGCAGAATGTTTTGTAACATAAGAAATATTATTAAATCATAAAATCACAGAAAGGAAAAAGAGAGTTTCTGGTGTAAATTCCTTCCTGGAGATTGCATCTGTCACTGAAATGGCCAAGAATCTGGACACCTGTAAACTGAATTTGTCTTTATCTCATAGTAGGAAAATAGAGTCATTTTCTTAAGTTCCCTCTCCATAACACATACATTAGTCCTCACGCCATCATTTTCCTGAGGCCTTAGGTTATGCAAGGTGACAAAACATGTTCTCAGAGAGCAAACTCGAGCTGGTACTCCCAGTGATTTAAGGAACTTGCTTTGGGGAATGTGAGGACAGGGTGAGGAGACACATAAGAATCAGGAGCTATAATCTGAAAGCCCAAAAGGCCAATTAAAATGCTCTGCAGGAAATCTGAAAGGAAACCATTGCAAAGGGATAAAACTTAGTACTAAGTATCAGAACTTCTGTGCTCAATCACACTCTCCCCCCACCTCTTTCTGTTTTTCTCTCATAGTCATGTGAGTGCTTGCGTGTGCATATGTGTGCATGCACACACATAGATGATGGAACAGATTTTTTTCACTCTCATTTCCCAGATAACGAAACTAAAACCAGACAGGTAATGTCAAGGTCATAGCCACTAATTTGCCAAGGTAAGTTTCCAACCTAGCCATGTGCACAACGGTGTCATTCGTTCTTGCAGAACTGCTCGTGCTGCCTTGCTGTTGCTTTCCTTTTCATTAAACTGCTCACTGGCTCCCATGCCTAAGCCAGTGCAGAGGTTAAGAGAGAAGGCTCCAGAGAGAGCTGAGCCAGAAGGTTAAGAGAGAAGGGCCAGAACACATGAGTGAAATTCCCAGCTCCTCCACTTTCTAGGTGTGTGATCTTGGGCAAGTTATTTAATCTCTCCACACCTCAGTTTCCTTACCTATAAAATGAAGGTGACGAAAATCCTGTCTGTCTCCTAAGTCATCAAAAAGATTAAAGAAGTTAATACAGACAAAACTTTGAGAAACAGTACTTGGCATATGGGCAAGACAGAAACGTGTACTGGGTCAGGCTACTGTGATTTTGGAGTTGTCTGTTTCTGTAGCATTGTCTAGCCAGTACAGTTCAATAAATGTCAGTTAAACTAATTTTGATTAAATCATTATGCATAACAGTTAAGTGGCAGGAACTATTGCTGAAGGGGACTATGGGTTGTTTTTGCTTCTGTTATGTCCCTAAATTCAACCAACTCCTCTGTAAAGGATTATTTTCGGTTGTGTTCTCAAGATCCCATTTTTCCTGATGAATAACTTTCTCTCTCAATAAACTTAATACTGTATCACCCATGTATCAGCACACCGCAGAGCACAGAATTAGCCAAAGAAATCATTTTTCTCTTATTTCACTCAGGGATTTCAGGAATTGATCCTAATTGATCCCGTGTTTAAAAAGCAGCCTGTGGTACACACAGATCTTCTATTTTAAATCTTCTAAAAACTGTTACGCTTCTAGATGAAAGACAATAGAGATATCTAAAACAAAATAAATAATAAGTTCCCAAGAAGTCCATTTGCAATAAATGATGAGAATCCAAAACATAAGAAAATCTGTCTTGGGCATTCCCATCTGAACTGACAGCCCCATTATAAGGTCTATGAATATGTCTCACAAATTCCCACAGCCTCAACTAGAAGAGAAACTGCCCAGGCTCGACTCTGGGTTCCTATTGTTTCCTGGTTGCATTCAGGGAGTTAAAAGCATAAAACTTTCTTTAGCATGCAGTTGGCTGTTGTAGATTTATTTCCCTCACTTCTTTGAAGGAGAGCAAGCCCAAATGAGAAATTCACTGGGTGCTGGTCTGGATCCATTACTCTGCAAAAGGAGATGTGACATAGGTCTACCATCGTGTCTTGTTACAAACCATAGTAAGCCTCTGCAGAGATATGAAACAATTAACTTTTAAAAATGCCTATCAGTTACCCACCCATCCATATCACATAAATCCATAATTAACTTTCTAAACGTGGATATTTTTGGCATTTAAAAATGTATATTAATTACTTGATATGCCCATTCCAGGATGTTTATGTAAATACTGAGTTGGGAGACTTCTTCAAACACACAGAATTTACTTGGTCATCTTCAGTGGTAATTGACTGAGTATATAATTAGAGTATTTTTAAAACAGGTCTTATAGACTCAGTAATCTTTAATGAACTTTTGCATCATTCTAACCTAAGGTGTCGAGACTTAATTAGAATTTGAAATTCATGGATCATTGACCAAAGCACCGTAATTGGTTTGGGCATATGCACTACTAGAGATCACCAGTGAGCCAACTCCTTAAAACAACCTCTCAAAAAAGCTATGTTAAAGGTATGTTGATTCACCCACTTGGAATGCTTCTCACAAAGAATTAAGCATTTTAACAGCTCTAAAGAAGGAATTTTAATTTATCCCCAGTTGATGTGGGAAAGCTCATTTTTGCAAATGAATATCAACTAACTAAAGCAAAAGGAATGATAGAAGTTCTAAAAACCACCATTTTGCAATCTAACCCCCACCCAGGAAAGCATGGATTCAGACAAAGAACCTCAATGGAAGCCAAAACTGTTGGGTAAAATGTTGTGGGGAGGAAAGGCTCGTCCCAAGGTGTCTTGTGCCATCCCATTGATTACTTGTTAATTGCAAAGAACAAAAGAAAAGAACGCTTTACAATAGAGGGATCTGGCCGTCTTATATTAGCATCACTATTAGTGGATCTCTCAGCGATGTTCTGAGATGAAATATGCCATGCCCAGCAACACCTATGAGGTCTTCTTGTTAATAATTTTTAACTTAGTGGGGCTCCTGGGTGGCTCAGTCGGTTAAGCATCTGACCTCGGCTCAGGTCATGATCTCACAGTTTGTGAGTTCAAGCCCCACGTCGGGCTCTGTGCTGACAACTCAGAGCCTGGAGCCTGCTTTGGATTCTGTGTCTCCCCGTCTCTCTGTACTCCTCCCCCACTTGTTCTCTCTCTCTCAAAAATAAATTAAAAACATTTAAAACAATAATAAAAAAAGAATACTATAAAAATAATTTTTAACTTAGTTATAATCAAGCTTTTACACCTAACCTGCGGTTTTCAGGAAATAGAAGAACATAAATCATTCCAAGAGGAAACAATCAAACTAATCAGGACGGAGCATAATCCAGGACAATGTCTAGTCACTTCAAAGAAATCAATGTAGTGAACTTCTAAAAAATGAGGGACTATTCTAGATTCAACAATACTGAAACCAAACCAAAGCAAAATAAAAAAGCAACAACCACAAGAGACATGTGAACTTTGGATCCTCATTTGATACAATTATAGAAGACATTTTGGGGACAGTTGGGGAAATTTAAATTTGGATTGGCTATTAGATTACTTTAGGTAATTATTGCTTATTTCGTAAGTTCTAATGATGTTGTAGTTATGTAGGCAAAATGTCTTATACTTTGCTGAAATATCTCTTCATGATGAATACAACTTACTCAAATCCCTCAGCATGCAGACACAGAAAGGTATGGAGCAAATATAGTAAAATGTTAACAATTATACCTAAGTGGTAAGTATACATGTGTTCATTAAATAATATTTCCTATTTTTATGTATGTTTGTAAATATATATATATATATATATATATATATATATATATATATATAAAGTTGGGGAGAAAAAGAATTCTTGCCTCCATTTTCACATATTATTTCTCCTACTTTGTCCATAGTTTTTATAAGGATATGTATGTATATGTGTCATGAAAATATTTCCCTGGAAGTGTGTGTATTTAATACTGTATGACACATAGCCCTTATTTACTACTTGTGCTCATTTGGATCGTATTGAATCAGAACTTATTTATACTATTTGGTGCTCCCAGAGATGCATTTCTTTTTGTACTACTGTAAGATTCAATTCATTCATTCTAGCTAGATGTGTTAATTGAGCACCTACTAGGTGTCAGGCATACTACTAGTCCCCAGGAAATCGTGGTTAGCAAATGCAAATGTTGAGCCAGATGTCATAAATCTTACAGTCTAATAGAGAAAAAAGACTCATCAAATTATAATCTGGCTAAATAGTAACAAACTGTGTTGTACATGTGTCATAAAAGCACAGCTCATGGACCTATCGAACAAAAACAGAAGAGTCTGGGTTAGCGTAGGGAACTCATATTGAAAGGTGAAGGGAGAATAGGCATTTAACTAGAGGAAGAAAGTGAGGAGAGAGATAAAGTCTCCAAGGTTGAAGGAAGGGTGGCTAGTTCCAGGAACAGAAAGGCCAGTGTTACAGCAGAAACACCAGAGGACATGAGGGTGTAGATTTGGCTGAGGGGTAAAGAAAGAACCAGTCACTCAATGCCATTAGGCCATATGGAGAATGCTGATCTTTATCCAAAGAGTATTGGGTAGTTTTAAGTGTGAAAGTGACATGATCTGACTGGCATTTAAAAGGATCTTTCAGACAATAATATAGTAAATGGACTAAAGGGGACCCTGAGTGGAAGTTAGGAGGGAAATTTAGAGGTGATTAATGAAAATCCAAGGAAGAGGCAACAGTTTGAATCAGGGTAGTGGTGGTGGAGATGGAGAGAAGCAGATAAACATAAAAAATACTTAGGAAGTAAAACTGATGGACCCTGTGGTTGATCAGATAAGAGTAGAGAAGGAAAGAGGCACCAAGGATTGGTCTTGGGAAGCTGTGTTGAGCAATTGAGCAGAGACCACTGAAGGAGAAATACGTCCATTTAGAATGATTCCAAACTAGATTTAGATGTGCTGCGTTGATGGTATCTTCAAACCAACAATTTCAGGCCAAGTCCAATGGCTCATTACCTAATTCTAGACGTTTGAAATGTAGTTATAGAACGAAGAGAATTATTTTTTAATAAAATAAGACTTTACATTCCGAATGAGGTTTTTACCTTGAGGGATGATGCATTATGCCGCAATCTTGTCATTGTTTAAGATATATCTGGGTGCTTTCCAGTCTTCCCCAAGCTCTTCCAAGCATCTCAACAGCAAGGCCCACTGGAAGCCTTGCAATGTTTTTGTTTTTGTTTTCACTTTGCTGTATCTCATGACTGAGCTACCTGAGTTTTCTCACCCCTGAATTAGGGTGGTGTATATTTACTAATTAAACGTAGAAAGCCTATCTCATTATTTTGCCATCAGACCATAATTTCATCCAATATGGTCCAGCACAATCATTCAACTTGTTATTTTTTAATGTTATTTTGAGAGAGCGAGAGAGTATGAGTGGGGTAGCCGCAGAGAGAGAAGGAGAGAAAGAGAATCCCAAGCAGGCTCCATGAGGTCAGCGCAGAGCCCAATTCAGGGCCCAAACTCACAGACTGTGAGATCATGACCCGAACTGAAATCAAGAGTGTACACTTAACCAACTGAGCCACCCAGGTGCCCCAATCCGACTGGTTTCCCAAAGCAGTCTCTGACCAATTTGCATCATTTATCTAAAATAAATGAACTCACAAAGGGCCAAAGAAGAGGAGGGGAAGGGAAGGGAAGGGAAGGGAAGGGAAGGGAAGGGAAGGGAAGGGAAGGGAAGGGAAGGGAAGGGAAGGGAAAGGAAAGGAAGGGAAAGGAAGCAAAGGGAAGGGAAGGGCAGGAGAAAAAGAAGAAGGATTCATGGATGAAAACATGTCCCAAGCTCTGAAAATATTTTTTCAGGTATATTCCGTAAGAGCCACTCAGATCATTACAAAGCCTGTGACAGTTTTGAAAAGGATAAGGTTCATTTGAACAAACTTTGACACACAAAAAAATAGTCTACCCACACGTGCGTGCATGTGCCACAAAACATTAAAAATGAAAAATAAGAATCAAATTAAATAGCCTAGCCCATATGACACAACAATGAGAATTGACTAGAAAACCCAGACCAGCCATTTTCAAACTTTACGGTGCCTCAGACACACTTGGGGTATTTGTTTAAAGTGCTGATTTTTGAAGCCTATTGAGTCAGAAACTATATATATTTTCATGCCTATGTAGCTGAATGAAACATACATAGAAATTTCTAGATCCCGGTACTATCTGTGTTCTGGTCCTGGGTCTGTCATTTAATATCTGGTGATCTTGGGAATGTCACTTAACTTCTCTGTCCTCAAGATCTTCTGTAAAGGATGGAAGTTGATTTCTAAATACCTTCTTGTTCTAGAATGCTGTGTCTATGTTAAACTTTGCTGCTTTTGTTCTCTGAGTGGCCCAGGACACTAAACATTATTCTTAGTCCATGTACATAGACTCTGAACCCCACATTTGTTCTCTGATGGGCTGGACAACCTGAGCTCTGACCTCATGTTCATTCTCATAGTTAAGATAACCATAACATGACTGGCCTAGCCTGATTTGCAATCTCTCACTTTGTTTCTCAGATCACCAAACTTGATAATGATTCCACAGAGTGAAAGATCATGCAGAGCTGGGATCATGTACCCCGGGGAGGCCTCCAAGGGTGGGAGGGGGATAGATTAGCACAGAAGACAAAGGGAACTCCAAGCAAGGAGAACTACATGAGCAAAAGCATGAGAATAAGAGTGGGCAAAGAATGCCCTGGGGTCAGTGTATTGTGATCGGAGTATTTGTGTCAAAAAGCAATTGGATTCGAAAGCACTATTATAGAACTCCGGTGAAAGTTGAGGTTTGCTTATATCCTGATATCAAAGCAGAGAGGAGGAGAAGGCTCAGTGAAGAGTTCTTGAAGTGTGGCCCTGTGCTGCGATCATCCACTGGAGTAAGGTTCTCTCATCAAATAGGACAGTAACAATTAAACTCACACTTTTGCCCATGCCACTTACGATGCATCCTATACATTGGCAAGCAGAAACATCTGCAAACGAATGCATGTAACTAAATGGGGAAGAGACTGCACGTGCTTCCAGAGACCACTCCTTCAGAAGGGGGTAGAGAATTAGATCATGCAGGCAGGAGACATTTGGTTGGGCCAGGGCTTTGCTGCCAACTCAGCCTCTGCCATGGTCATGAGTCACAGAACTGGCAGGCTCTGAGTACACATGCAGTCTCAAGACCCTCTATGCTTGCCAGTTCCACAGAGTATATGGTACCCAACCAATGCCCACTTCTTTAAGGAGGATTATTTTGAGTGGAATTTTTCCTTTGGGGGGAAAGAGGCATTAAAAAAAAAAAAGCAACCTCCCTTCATAGTAGATTGATAAAATGTTCCCAAAATTCAAAAGGAGAAAAGAGTCTACTTCATCTGTGGCTGGGATTTTCCTCCATCTAAGATAATTTAGACTGAAGGGGAGCACATTGGCTGCCAAGTCTCTGAGGACAGGCTTCTGGCAGCAAGTTCTCTGAGAAAAGCAGCAGATGGCCTCTGGAGAGCACAAGGAGTCAGCCAAGATTTCCCTGGAGAATCACTGAATGGTTACTTCACGCACACAACCTTCTAGGCCTTAACCAAGTCCAACCTTCATTTCGAGTTTTAAAGCCTAGTATATGTGAGAGTTGCATGCCACAGAAGACAATGGTCCCACCCATTAATGGGAACGAATTCTTCTCTCCAAAGTCAGCCTGGTTCCTGTGTGACATCACAATGGCTTACTTCTCCTAGACCAAGCCTTGAGACAAGTGCTAATACTGTTTCAGTTGACCTCATGGATAGTGTCAGAGGGCTCAGGACTTACTTACCTGCCCTTCTCATGTCAAGTTGGCTCATTGGCTCATTTGCTATATTTGCTAACTTGAACTAAAGGCCATGAGTGTGATTAAATTGGATAAACTTTTCTGGTGGCAGTTTTGTATTTCTGGAGTTCACAAAAAATAGAGTTTTGCTTTTACCTAGAGCAGCCTGGAACTAGGCTAAATCTTATTTGAACTTGGAGTCAACTCACAAACATTCATTGGATGCTTATTCCTGCAGGGAACCTACCTTTCTAGGATAAAACAAAAGCAAACAAAGAACATTGCAGAAGAAGAAGAAGAAGAAGAAGAAGAAGAAGAAGAAGAGGAAGAGGAAGAAGAAGAAGAAGAAGAAGAAGAAGAAGAAGAAGAAGAAGAAGAAAGAAGAAGAAGAAGAAGAAGAAGAAGAAGAAGAAGAAGAAGAAGAAAGAAGAAGAAGAGGAAGAAAAAGCAGCAGCAGCAGCAGCATGGTCATAGCATTCTTTTAAGAAGTCATCAATAAATGGATATTGATGTGTACTGATGGTGTTCAAAGCCATATCATGATGTTAAGTGAAGAGGAAGAATGTGTTCTCAAGCAACATGAAATACACATGAAATACTCTAGGAAACAACACAAAGCATAGTTGGATAGATTGGTTCTAATGTACTGGAATAGACAAGGTATTGTTTTGCAAATATCTACTATGGTATATGTGTTTCATTTGGGGATTTTGAGGTTTGGTGTAGTTGGCTACCTCTACGGAGAAAACTTCCCACATCCAGTCTGCTAAGGAATTCAGATACCTGTTGGATAGGTCGGATACCAAGAGGGAATAATTTGTCCATCCCTCAACACAGGAACTGTTATTCATCTTAGCTGAGCATTTTGGGCTTAGTACAATACTGAGATGTTCCAATCTGGGCTGTCAGATCATTCATTTTGGAAAGCTTCAGACGTACTGTTCTTTGCTTGATAAATATGAATACACTTTGCATTTAAAATTTTTATTTTCTTTATTGCTCTTCCACTTTTAAAAACATCTTCATACTGAAAGCAAAGAGATCACATAACAGGGACAGGAAGTAAAGCAGCACAAGGTTCTGATATCTCCTTGCATGCCCCTGGCTCTGTGCCTGGGTCTACTGCTTTCTCTGCATGCATTGCCCAAGGGCTCATCTCTAGGAGCCCAAATTCTCTTCATCATTCAAAGCCTCCATCAGATGTGACTTCTAGGAAGTCCTTCCAAATCTCTATCTTGAGCAACTATGATCTGTCCCTAGAACTTTCACTGATTCTCTCATAGCATTTAGCACATTCTCTCACATATAAATATGTACATAGAATGACATATACCATGCATATCTTAAACGACTTAATGCCCTTTGCTGCATCCAAAATGTATTACAGTTTCTTATTAGCAGCCCACATTTGGTAAATAGCTATTGGAAATATTTACTGGATAAATAAATAGTTAATTAATCAGTGCAAGCACAAGCTCCCAAAGAATCTAACATGTGTATCCAATCAGGACACAAAAATGGGGTGGGGGGGGGGAGTTATATGTACAGTTTAAGCAGATAAACACCCTATATAAAAGTGGCCGATATTTCAAATCACTGCTCAGTTCATTTGGCTTGTCTGTCTCTTCAAGACTGCTTCTTTAAAGAACTTCTTTTCTTTCCCTTGAAATTACGGAACTCATTGGGAAGTGGCCCTATTAAAATGTAAAAATTTCTTGCGAATTAGTTGTGGGCAAGGCTCTCTTTCTCCTATGCCTTGAAACCCAGTCCCAGTGGGAAATTTTAAAATGAGAAAATAAGAAAAGCAAATTATCAATAAGGCAGTGCTGCCCCACCCAAATATAAAATATTAAAAATAAATCAAAGCAGATAGTAATAAAATGGGAAAGAGAAGACACAAAGGAATATAATCTAGCAGTAGATTACAATGAATATGTGTAAAATGGTATGGGTATTAACTAGAATGACTTTTTCTCTAATGACCAAATTTAGGGTAAATATAACTGCTACCATTTCTTGTGTACCTACTATATGCCAGGAAAGTAGAAAATACTTCTTAATATATTGTTTATATTATATTATATTTTATATATTTATTCATCATAGCACTTCAAAGTCGATATTATTATTCCTATTTTAGGAATAATATTTTTTTCTTTCCTCAAGGGAGGAAACTAAGGCTCACAGAGGTTAAAAAACTTGCCTGAGCCAATGTAACAAAGATGTATCATAGCCATTATAACTCACTACCTTTTGCAATAAAAGCAAATCATAAGATTCTCCATTTCTTCAACACTCACAAGTTTAGACACACACATATCTCAGCTATGTCTCATCTCAACCTTCTTAATTAGGCCCAACTTCAAAGGACTAATTTGTGGGGCTGTAGCTGAGAAGTAGAGAAAGGCCCAAGAACTACCATAGATAATACATATAAAGTGAATAACCCACATCAAGTATCCCATTGTTGACCATAGAGTTTATTAATATTTCTGGCTCCAATTATCTCTCCTACTACACCAAAACTGCTTTTATATGGCATGAAAAGAAAAATACAATCAAGGTATATGTGAACTATACATATATATCTATATATCTATATATATATATATATATGGTTCATAATATATGCATATAGTTCAGTATATATATGTGTGTGTGTGTGTGTGTGTATACACATATACACACACATACATATATATATTTCTCTGTGCCCCATCCCACAGGAAAGAGCCCACAACATTTGAGTCTGGGTAACCCTGGGAACCAAGAGGCTTGGTTTGTCTAGAAGAAATCCAATTGAGTTTGTAGCCTAAAAAGAGATGAATCTGGAAAAGTTTCAGCTGAGCATTCAAAGTTCCCAGTCTTTTATCTACCTAAGTTTTGATCTCTCATCCGTTGCTCAGGCTACCTTAAAATAGCCTGTAAATGCATCCCAAATCTGGTTGTTGGGTGAAATCCCTGACTGCGCATACAAAAGGCTGATTGGAACAGCAGTCCCTCCATACCCAGGATGCTCAGTGCCACCTGCTGGAGCAAGGGAAGGAGGATTTATCAGGGGCAGAGGCTATCACTTCAGCTTCTAGGAGCTCTGATCTCCATGACCTAGAGGTGCCGGAAAAGTTCACGGGGGCTGTTGGAACAGATGTGAACTTGGTTGCCATGGCATTTAAATCCTTGCATTTTGAGCTTTTGCATGGTGAATAAAATCACCAACAAAACAAAAAGGCAACCTACTGAATGAAAGAAAATATCTGCAAATGATATTTTCATAAGAGGTTAATTTTGAAAATATAAAGAGAATTTATACAGGTTAACACCACAAAAAACCAATCCCATTTAAAAACTAGGCAGAGGACTTAAATAGACATTTTTCTAAAAAAGACATACAGATGGCCAACAGGCACATGAAAAGATGTTCAACATCACTCATCATCAGGGAAGTGCAAATCAAAACCACCATGAGATACCACCTTATACCTGTCAGAATGCCTAAAATCAAAAAGACAAGAAATAACAAGTGTTGGCAAGGATGTAGAGAAAAAAGTATGCTTGTGCACTGTTGGTGGAAATGTAAATTGGTGCAGCCACTGTGGAAAATCCCTATGGAGTTTCCTCAAAAAATTAAAAATAGAAATACCAGATGATCCAATAATTCCCCTACTGGGAATTTACCCAGAAAAATGAAAACACTAATTTAAAAAGATGTGCACCCTTATGTTTATTGCAACATTATTTACAATAACCAAGATATGGAAGCAACCTAAGTGTCCATCCATAGACGAATGGACAAAGAAGAAGATGTCATTATATATATATATATATATATATATATATATATATATATATATATGATGGAATATTACACAGCTATAAAAAAGGATGAGATTATTGCCATTTGCAACAACATGGATGGACCTAGAGGGTATTATGCTAAGTAAGATAAGCAGACTGAAAAAAAGACAAATGCCCTGTCATTTCACTCATATGTGGAATTTAAAAACCAAACACAGGCACGTGGGTGGCTCAGTCGGTTAAGTGTCAGACTTCAGCTCAGGACATGATCTCACAGTTCGTGGGTTCAAGCCCTGCATTGGGCTCTGGGCTGATACCTCAGAGCCTGGAGCCTGCTTCTGATTCTGTGCCTCCCTCTCTCTGCCCCTCCCCTGCTTGTCCTCTGTCTCTCTGTCAAAAATAAATAAGCATTAACATTTTGATTCATAACATTAAAAAAATAAAAAAACAAAAACAAAGGAATAAAAATCCAAAAAGCAGAATCAGACCTATAACTACAGGGAACAAACTGATGGTTGATAGAGGAGAGGGGTGGGGTGGGTAAAATGGGTGAAGGCTTCCAGCTATGAAATGAGTAAGTCCAGCCATAAAAGGCACAGCATCGGGAATACCATTCAATGATATTATAATAGTGTTGCATGGTGACAGATGGTAGCTACACTTGTGGTGAGCATAGCATAAGGTATAGAGAAATTGAATCACTATGTTGTACACCTGAAACTAGTGTAATATTGTGTGTCAACTAGACTCAAATTAAAAAAATATTTTTAATTAAAAAAATAAATTACATTGTGAATATTATCCTGTATCAAGATTGTCTCATATTTTTTTTTTGCATTTTGAAGCACAGTGCTTTGCAATACTCTCTTTTGCTCAACAATATATCAAAGAGAATATTTTCTTGTTTTTCTAGGCATATGGTCATGGCAGCTTTTTAGTGTGGTCCAAATAAAGTCTAAATATAATATTACACGAGCAAAGTCAGCAAAGCGAGAGGTGGTACCTCTCCGGGTGCTCAAGTTTGCATCTCAATGTAAGAGACAAGACTTATTAGGACTTGGGAGGCCAAGGATTAATAGAATGAATCACCTTATTTCCCCTAAAGGTTTGACCCAGTGTGTGACCCAGCCTGCTAAGCTGATATAATGATGAACAATCCCTTTTATTAATGTAGCTAAAAATGGAACCTGTGGTAAGAACTTATATAACTTGAAATGACACATGGCAACTGAAGGCCACTTGTCCCATGAGCTCTTGGAGCCAAAGTTAAGTTGGTGTCTAATGAAAAGTGTAAACCTGGGAGCATTTACCCTACTATCCGCATTGCACCTTCATTTAAGTTAGAACGTTCGGCTTTAGTAGCGTAAGAAAAATACAAACACACAACTGAAGGCAGGTTATATTAGATAAATATTTTTAACATAGATCTTTCTAACTTACGCTTCAGTGCCAAGTGCTAAGTGTTATTATGACCATCATTAGGAATAATAATAATAGCAATTCATTTGTAAGATATCTATCATTCCAAAGACTCACATTTTATATATCGAATAATGTTACTTACAGAAAATTTTAAACAAATAGCACATTGCAGGACATAATATTGGTTTAGGCTCTCTCAGACCAGAAAGTTACAAAAAGAAAAGCGAGGAGAAATTATCTGTGCATCATAAAAAGTCACAGGCTTATATATAAGTCTGGGGGAAAATATCATCAGAGTTAAGGGACTTCTTCAAGGTCACACAGCTTAGGAGCAAGTATGACTAAACCCAGTTTCCCTACCTAGTCCCAGTCCTGAGACCACAGAAAGAATAATAAAGTGAAAAATAAATTGTTATCTAGTGACATGAATCAAAGAAAATCCGGTTCCAAGCACAAGGATAGAAATAAGCATGGGGTAGGCAAGGAATAGAATAGTCAGTAGACTTGGCACAGGAGGAGTAAGGTAGAGAGTTGTTTAAGATGAAGTCTGTAAACTCAGCAGGGGGTATACCATATGGTTCTTATAAGGAATTTACATTTTATTCTAAGAATCATGGGAAGACCAGAGCAGGTTCTAAACGGAGGAATGATGTGAAATAATTTATAGCTTATAAAGCTCACTCTACTGCTAGATTGAAAAAGATGAGAAGGGATGGGGAACAGAAGCCTGGAGACCAGTTAAGAGTCTACTGCTGTGCTGTATGTAAGACATGACAGAGGTTCACTCCTGACTGTAGAGATTGCAATTTCAACTGTTCTGGAGTAAGACCTACACAAGCTTTAAAAGATGTCCAGGGAACTCTAGTGTCTATCCAGAGAATCGCTGGTACAGCGTAATAGCAGTGGAAATGGAAAGAAATATACAGATTTGGGCTGTTTTCAGGGTAGATTCAAGAGCACTTGATGGGGGGGTTAGATGTAGAAAAGGAGAGAAAGAGAGGAGACAAGAAGTACTTCTAGGCTTTCAACCTAAGACACTGAGTTGACGGTTCCATTTCATGAAAGGCTAAAGTCTAAGAAAATAACAAGCTTCGGCAGGGTGGAAAGCAAGGATTCTGTTTCAAATACAGTAAAACCTTGGTTTGTGAGCATAATTGGTTCCAGAAACATGCTTGTAATCCAAAGCGCTTGTATATCAAAGTGAATTTCAAGAACCATCGGCTCAGATGTACTGCTTGTGTTGCCAGACATCACTTGTTTATCAAGTTAAAATGTATTAGAAATGTTTGCTCATCTTGCAGAACACACGCAGAACAAGTTACTCGCAATCCAAGGCTTTACTGTATATTAAACTTGAGATGTCCAGGCGAGGATGTCCAACAGTCTATCAGATATTCAACTGTGGAGATCAGGAAATAGGTCAGAATAGATATGTATGTATGTGTACATGTGAGTGTGTGAGTGTATGTTCTTACCTGTGCGTGCATGCATGTGCACCTGATTGATAAAAAGGTGGTGTTTAGAGCATTGAGGACTGAGTGAGATACTTAAAAAGAGAGTGTGTTGAGAAGAGAGGAGAACCCAAGGTTGAATCCTGAGATACTCCAAAATTTAGAACCCTGCAGAGGAGAGACAGAGAGGTTGTAGGAAAATCAGCACACAAACTGTCTCCAAGAGAAAAAAACAACTTTCAAGAAGGAAGGAGTCACTGTGTCAAATGTGACTGAGACACCAAGTGAGATGAAGACAGAGAAATGGCAGCTGGATTCCACAATGGGAAAATTATTAACAGTTTGTGAGAAGATCAATGGGGAAGGAAAGAGGAGTTGACCGTGATAATGACCATAGAGAAGATTTCTGAGAAGGAGAACAGAGACACATATAGCAGCTTGGGAGCAGACACATACTTGACCCATCTGTTGAGGCAGGAAAGAAGGCCCAGGGAGGAAGCAGAGGTACGGATTCTGGTTGTTTAGTAGGTACCTCACCTGCTGCTTGATTCAGTTTTCTGAGTAAAGTAAGCAGTGAAGTCCCAAGTTGATGGAGAGGCAGAGCAGGAGGTAAGGGGAGTAGTTGTTTTGGAGAATGGCATAGCAAAAATACCAAGGAAGCGTCGTAGGAATGCTGACTGCGTGCCCATTGGCAGTCTGTGGTAGGAATTTTTAATAAGAATTGTCACCACAGGTGTGTTTTTTCTCTCTAACAATGTTCAGCTGTTTGGGTTGAGGGGCAAAGTGTGTTGGTAATTGAGTTTAATGAGGGTGTGAGTTAGCCAACTAAATATAACAAAGTGAGAGACGGGGCAAGGAAAAGTGTTTGTAAGGGATCAAAAATGGACCAAAGTAAGTAAGGAGGAAAGTGAAAACACCATTGGGGTGTGGAGGGATAATGGACAGGGTCAAGGATTAAATGTCTTGATTGGTAACATGGAAGGCAGAGCCAAAGATTTTTCAAAAATACATCATAAAGCGATAAAGAGGTGAAAAATTGTAAACAGAAAGTCAGGTCAGAATGAAATGTCATTACCCGCACCAAGACAAATGGAGGACACATTTAAGCACACTGAGCATAAAGAGACATGCTAAACTGATCCAGAATGGAAAAAAAAGACATTCCCTGCACAAGATAAAAGAACAAGAACAAAAAAAGGAATCCACATTTGATTTCTAATCACTGTCCCCGGATTCAAGAGGACAATGGTGTGACATTTTCAAAATGACTTTCATCGATGTATTTAAAAAAAATACAACCTGACTAATGCAATCCTAGTGCAACAATCAAAGCTTATCAAAGGTTCCACTGAACATGGTGTTATGGGTTCATTCAAAACTCCCTACCCGTGTATAAGATAAATGACTGGAGTATTTATGGGTGAAGTTATGTCTACAATTAACTCTTAAGTGGTTAAAAAAAAAAGAGGTAAAAAGTAAACCTGACAACATTCTAACAATTGGTGCAACTAGGTGACTCTCAGGTGTTAATTTTATTACTTACTAGTTTAAAGTAGACTTACAATTTTCCAAAAACCAAAAAAAAAGTTGGGGAATATAATGATAAAAGGCATAGCCATCTTCAAAAACAAGGTGAATACTTCATGTATCAAAAATGGAACACAGGGGCGCCTGACTTGCTCAGTTGGTTGAGCATCCGACTCTTCATTTCTGCTCAGGTCGTGGGATTGAGCTCCGTATTGGGCTCTGTGCTGAGCCTGGAGCCTGCTTAAGATTCTCTCTCTCTCTCTCTCTCTCTCTCTCTCTCTCTCTTCATCTGCCCTTCTCCCCTGCTTGTGTGTTCATGCCATCTAAAATAAGATATGAAAAAAACAAATGGAACCACAAAAAGCAAACAGAGTAATAAGCAGGGAGCGGGCAGGAAACCCACCGGACTCTGGGACTAGAAGTAGGTGAGGTTGTCCAGGGGATGAACTTGTGTGCGGGATGAATCTGCTTACCAAAAGGAAAGAGCTGAGCCAGGGGAGTGGCATGAACTGCAGGCTAGGGAAGAGCTCCCCCTGCAAGGAACATATTTTTTAAAGTAGCAACCCTTGACCACTGCCCGCGACTGAGGATCTCTGGTGCCCTGCTGTCTGACCTGACAGAAGGCACAATTGCCACTGCCTTGGAAATCTGATTTGTGAGACCTACGTAGGACGAGTGTCTCAAAAAAAGACATGGTTCTAGACTGGGATGATGGTAGTTGGGAGATATGGCTATAAAATGGGCTTGACATGGTAGGGAAAGATCTGAATGGTGAATAAAGAAGAAAGAAGGAAGAGGGAGGGTAGAAAAAGAGGCAGAGGTGGAGGGAGGGAAAGAGGAAGAAGAGGAGGAGGAGGACACGTGCCTGTATCTTGAAGTATCCTGCCAAGGCACATCAGCAGAATGCTCAATGTCAGAGACTCTAGCATCTAAACCATCCTGAGGACAGACAGGAGTTTCAGATGCAACTGCTACTTACTGAGCAATGTCTGCCTTCATGCAAAAGCAACAGGAAGGAAGCTTTCACAGGTGACCCTCTCTGTCCTCACAGCAACTCCCAGTTAGGTGTCATCCCCATTTTATACTTTGCTCTAGGTTACATAGTAAATGGGAAAGTGGGGGATTTTCTAAACCAGGCCATGTATTATGATGATGATGATGATGATGATGATGAATGGAATCCATGATCACTCAATTCACAAGATGGGTTAAAGCAAGTACAGGGGCCAATAGAAGTGGCCGGGGGAGATACTGGAACTCAGTAGGACCATCAAGGATGGCGCGCTTTACATAGGAAGAGAAGAGGGGGTGCATCCCACATGGGGCGTGTAAGAGAAGCAACGGAGGTGGGAAGGCACAAAAATGTGTTTAGAGGACTCAGCGTCGAGCCGCCCAGCTGCAAGGGAGCACATGCTCTACAATATGCAGGAGCAAACAAATGACCCCCGGAGCCAAGCAGCAAATGAATTCTTCCTTGTAGAAACGCAGCGTTCAGAGGCTGCAGCACAATCCTGAGGAAATGAATGGGAGTGTGCTCCCCGCTGTCAGGGGCATTCTCCGGGATGATTCATTGACGGCTCTCCAGCCAAGCCCCAGTTCCTTCTGGAGGCCACGACCCTCGGTGTGCACCCGCCACCGCAGACCCAGCCAGAAAATGTATTGTCTTCCCCTTTTACTTCTGAGTTCTGCAGCTGCTGGTCTGCTTGAAGGAAGTCGTCTTCACCTAGAGTGTAAACCTGAACTTTTCTGGCTGGCAGGGTCAAAGCTTCACATTTTCGGCACCTTCAGGGAAATGGTGCTTGAGAGGCTGATTCGAAAAAGCCCGTTACTCACATGGCACTGGGGGCTGTTCCCTCCCTCTTGCCTTTCTTTCACTTAGTGGCTTTCTGACCGCATTCCTCAACGCCACAGCCCGGTTCTCGTGACAGCTGGCGCAGTAGCCTGGAACCTTAGGGAGACGGGCAGTGTCTCTCACTTTCAGGAGCAGAGACCGGTCACCCTAAAGGGAGCACAAACTGAGCTGTGTCGGTGCATAAACCCACGATTCGTGCCTCCATCCCGACAGTCCCGCGAAGACAAAGCGGGAATGGTCATTTCCTTACTGAAGAGATTTTTGTGGCTTTCCAAGAATGAAAGTTTTATTTTCCAGTCACAGAAACACGAAAAGTTAAGTTTCTTAGGACTAGTTAGCATCCATGTGTGACGCCCTCAAGTTGGTGCTGAAGCACTGACCTTGAAGAATTCTAGAAGCCAGAGACTTTGGGGAATTAAAAATCCGAGTAATCATCCCATGAGTACTTCCTATGGGCGAGGCAGTGTTCTAAGTGTTGCGGGAAAATCGGCTCAGTTAATTTTATTTAATCCTAACGACGACTTTTTCTCACTCATTCATGGAACATTTATTTGTTGTGCGCCTGTTTCATCCAGAGCTGTTCCGGGGGAATGCAGACACAAAACAAACAGAATGAATAAGTAAATCGCATAGTGAGGAAGGGGGTGATAAGAGCTGTGGAAATAATTGGATCAGGAGAGTACGGGGGGTGGGGGTGGGGGTTCAGGAATCCTGGAGGAGGCCGGGAGGGGTATGAAGATCTCCTTGAGAAGGTACAATGTGACAAACCCAAGGAGAGCGAGAGGATGAGCCAGGCCATATGTTGGGGGAAGAAAAATATAGGCAGAAGGAACCAGCACTGATCTGGATTCACACAAGCAGGGAAAACAAAGATAATTTATTGGAAGAATAATAGAGAGTTTACTGAATTTAAGGGGGAAAAAATGGAAATTGGTATTACTGTCGTGCTAAGCAGAATAATGGTCCCCCAGGGTTTGTTTGTGTCCTTATCCCAGGAAGCTGTGAATTTGATAGATTACAAGGAAAGGACAATTAAAATTGCAGATAGGATTAAAGTTGCTAATCAGTTGACTTTAAAATGGGAAGACCCCTGGATTTTCTGGGTGGGCCCAATGTACTCATTAAGGGTCCTTAAAACTGCAAGAGGGAGGCAGATGAGAACCACAGAGATGGGAACGTGTGAAGGGCCTGTCCCGACAATTGCTGGATTTGAAGATGGGGGAGGGGGCCATGCTCCAGTGAGCACCAGGGTCTCTAGAAACTGATTCTGGGCGGGGAAACAGATTCTCCCCTAGAACCTCTAGGAAGGAACACAGCCTTGCCGACACCTTGATTTTAGCCCAGGGAGGCTTCGCTAAGTTTGTGGCAATTCGTACAGCAGCTGTAGGAAAAAAAAGCACAAGCTTATCTACAGGACACCTCCCAAAGGCTCATCAACCGCAGGCTCCAGGAAAGACAGGCACCGGGACTGATCTTTTCGGCTGATCTTTTCGGATGACCCAGGATGAACCAGCTTTGGCCATTTTCCTTACCTGGGTTGGGGCTGCTACAGTCAGATTATGCTGGTCTCTCTGCAGAACACCTGGGCCAGGGTGGCTGCAGCCGAGCGGGACAGGGAGGGAAGAAGATGGGATCAGAATGGGGTGGCGGCCAGGGCTTGCCGGATCTCACAAGATGTGCTCTGCGCTGTTGGCTAGAAACTCCCAATTAGCAGAGGGGGGAAACAGAGATTAAATAACTTTCCCAAGTTTCAATGAGGGAGATTTGACTTCAAGCCTCTTTGCCTTTAAAACCCTTGTTTTTTTAATCAGCTCAGCCAAACTGCTCAGATGAAACCTGGCTCCTAGTGATCCTGTTGCCACATCGATGTGTCATCAAATCCCTGCAGTGGGCTGTTCAGGTGGCCCCATTTGTTGATGACATAGTGTTACTCAAGAGCATCGCACCTTCCATAAAAACACGAGAGCACTGGGGCACCTGGGTGGCTCAGTCGGCTGAGCGTCCGACTTCAGCTCAGGTCAGATCTCGCAGCTCAGAGCCTGGAGCCTGTTTCAGATTCTGTGTCTCCCTCTCTCTCTGTCCCAACCCACTCGCATTCTGTCTCTGTCTCTCTCAAAAATAAATAAACGTTAAAAAAAAATTAAAAAAAAAAAAAAAACCACGAGAGCACTGCCCCTTGTTTCAGGATTTTAAGCAAAGCCACACGCCATGGCGTAGACCTTAATTCGTTACCATTCCCTTCCTCGCCCCTTTCTTTTCCACTCTTCTCTGCCTCTTTCCATCACTGAGGGACCAAAGGGATTTTTCTGACTCCCCAGCCATAGATTCTATTTAATTAAATAAGGAACCTCTACACGACTTAGTCGGACTTGCTCATGATCTTACTTTTTAACCACACTGAACCCAAGTTTCTATGTTTTTTCTCATGCTTTGAGATTCAAGTTGAGCTACTCTCTGTGTGTATGTAGGTAGCAGGCCATCTGTTATCTCTGCCTGCCAGCGTTCCTTCCCTCTTCTCTTGCTAAGAGTGTCCTCATTTTTCTGTGAGAACCACCCCACCCCCACGCATCCAGTCTTGATAGCTCTGTCAATCAAAGTGTCACAGCCTCTCTGGCCAAGAGGTGGGACCAGACACAAGCTTAGCCAATCAGACTTCCTGGGAATTTGAATCTAGAGGGCTGTGAGCCAAGTATGGAAAATGGTTGAAGCTGATTCCCCAACATATTTCATGGTGAATGTCTATTCTGAGACCATGAATTGTTGGGGAGTTTTCTGTAAATATGATAATACCCGATTTTCACTTTTTCTTAGAGTCAGTAAGCTCTTCATAATCTTCCAACAAATTATTTTTAATTTTCTTTCCTTTGTCGACACAAGTCAGTGTCGGTTACTTGTAATTAAGACAAATAAATAAACTTAACCGATAAAATCTTGCCTCTTGACTAACTAGCTTAATTTACTTAGGCTTTAATATTTTGTGCTTCAAAGGCTCTTAGCTCTACATGGTTCTAAATATGACTACCCTCCATTAATTAAGATGTAGATTTTGCTGCTTAACGTGGAATATGTTTTTCTCTACACGTGTGGGTATTTTTTTTATTATAAACCCCAAGGTTGGAATAAAGCAATTTATCCTGCAATTTGTCTGATAACCAATATCCTTCCTTTATCTAGTCCCCCCTTTTTTAGGAGTAAGTGAATAGAGATATGGTCCCAAATTTCAAGCTAGGATCCCTTTCTTACTTGCTTTATACTTTACAGAAAACTCCCCCCAAACTGATCTACTTATTTATATGGTATCGGCCTAAAAGTAAAATTCTGCAGTAAAGGTGCTATGTACCCAGGAGATCTCTTAAAAATACAAAATGGTGCTTGGAGAGGGTAATTTATTATATGTTTATATCCTTTAGTATTAGCACTTTTATTTGGATTGCTTTGTCATAACAGTGGTGTAACATAGCCAAAAATTTTAAGTTCTGGCCAGTGGCATATAAGCAGATCTGCTGCATATGAGTCCCGTTTTCTCTTCCTTCCTACAGAATAGATTGCAGCTGTGATGGCTGGAGTTGAAGTAGCCATCTTGTGCCATCACATGGAAATCACAGACTGAGGATAGTGGAGCATTAAGAGGAAGGTGCCCGAGTCCATGGCGACTTCCTGAGACTGCTCTGCCAGCCCTGGGCATCTACACTTTTTTATAGAGATAAAAGAAAAATAAATTCTTATCTTGGTTAAACCCATGTTACTTGGATTTTCTGTCAGTTGCAAATACCATAGGAATTTAAACCCTAAGTGATATAGCTGGTTATATTCCAAATGGACTACTTACCTCCCACCCCCACTCCTTCCATTTATGCACACTTCCCTTAGCCTTTCGGGGTGATTTTAATATGCTACAGGATAAATTGCATTTAACTGACAAAAAAATACCATGCAGCACACACGTTAAATATTAAACATGCTCAATACATCTATGTCAATGAATAGATTGTCAAGGTATATTCCTAGATAGGCTCAGACTTGAGCTTCACCTCACCCACACCCACTGAGGCTCTATTCTGTCCCTGATCTATAGGGCAAGGTCTCAGGCTGGACTGGTCTCTGTATTCCTGCCATGCAATTTTATGGATTTGCTGGAACTCTCTAGAAGATTCCAACTTTGGGTCTTCTTCAAGGCCATACAGTTTTAATCCTGATTTCACCACATATCTGCTCTTTGGCTTTGGGAAATGTTTTGAACCTCTTAGTGTCTCTATTTCCTCACCTACAAAATGAGAATAATCTCGTAGAGGTGTCTTAAGGATTGAACAAATACACGGAAAACTCTTAGTGTCTGATGTAAAGTAACTCCTCAAACAGTATTAATTCAAATTGTGACTATTATTTTACTCAAAAAGAGAAAATATGAAAGTCACAAAGACCTTGACAAGGGAAAACTCTGCCATTTGAGGAGACAGGTAGACAGGAGCCTTGATGGAACACTATCTTCCTAACCATCACCGCAAAACCAAGGTCCTATTTCATTATAGGAAGATATCTTTTGGTGCAAAGATATATATCACCCCCATTTCTCACCCTTTTAACTTAAAAAAGCTTTGCATCAGGTAGGTCTTGTTCTCTCCTTAAGGGTCCCAGAGGTTAGAAGCAATGTCTTCCTGAAAGAAAAGATTCTCAGAATTGAAGATGGCTTACTCATTTCCCTTGTCTCTGGCTTGCTCTGCTTCCCTAACTCACCAGTCTCTCCCAGGGCCTCCTGCAAAGTCAGATGAACTATAAAGAGGCCAAAATGCCTAGACTTTCTGAAATGAGGATTTTGCCTGCAGTGTTTTGTAAATGAATAATACCTTTAAAAATTTTTTTCTGAAATTCTTTTCCCTACCTTATAAAGTCATTCGCAGGAATTTATCTTATTGTAGATTTTTTAAAGTGTTTTTTTTTTGAACAATCAACCTTGAAACTACATAAAACATGGCAAACAATTCTCAGAGGAACTATTTTCTTTCCAATTAATGTAAAATTATGATGGCAGAGAATTGAGGATCTAAGGGATTTGAGCTTCGAGACTTTTTTTCCTAAGGAAAAAACAATGTAGTCCTCATTTAACAATACCTCTTGGTGGCTTTGAACCAGTTCCTTCTCACTGCTATCTGATTTTGGCAAAGGTACCAGGAAGACAAGATTACAATGCCTGCACTCTTCTTTTCAATCTCTCCAGAACCTTATTTGTATCTCTATGTCAACAGAGTGAAGAAATGGTAGTGCTTCATTTGGAGTGGCCCGTAGCTACCAGCATCCTCCTTAATTAGTGTCTGTGACCAGTTAGCATTGTTTAGGTTTCATTCAACACACTTACCCAGAAACGCGCTCCTTCTCTGCTGCTGTGGTATGCACCAGCTGTCTTTAATCTCTCAGGACCCAATTCACAGACCACAAATTCTGTTATGAGCACAAATGTCTGAGAGTGGGCATTTGTTTATTTTCTGCTTAGGAGACAACGTTCATATATTTCTGCCATTAAAAATAAACCAGTGAATAAATAAATACCCAAACTAACACAAGAGGCGAAAAGCAGAGTATCTCGCTTCCAACGAAACTAAAGTTTGGCTCTCATGGAAGCGGCACCTCTTTTGGGTCTAGTAAATACCACTTTTCTCTTAGAAATAATAAGCTCATCCGTAAATGCCATTTTGAAGACTAAACAAACCCACGACAAAGAGGAAGCACAAAAAAGCTTACGGTTTCAAGCAAAAAGGTCATTATTTCCGTTGGCCAAGCCATGCACATTCCAGTTCTTCTAAAAGTATGCCACTGAATTTTACCTTAGTCTGTCTTCTTCTTTCCTAAGTGTGTGCACAGGAATGTGAGCAGACAGTGCTTGCCCATGCGCCTGGATACGTTCCACTCGTTCCAGTACTTGGGGCCACAGGGCACACGGCTCTCCTTGTCAAGGTTACGTGGAACGGAATGCTGGTAGTATGGAGATCCCAGCCTCCATTGGAGATTTGTCTCTGGATTCCCCCAGTAACCGATGCACATTGTATCATGACTTCTGTTTCTATGACCTCATCATGTTATAACACCAGCATTCAGTACGGTTTTGGGGACACAGTGGGTAGTCAATATCTATTTAATTAATAATAAACAGCCACACTTTATACATGTGTATTATCTGCCAAGCGCTGTTCCAAGGCCTCTGCAAATATTAACACACTTAATCCTCACAAAAGTGCTATGAGGTAGCAGTTTTTAATGCTCCAGTCTATAGGTGAGGAAACTGGGACATAGAGGGATAAAACAACTGGTTCTTAAGCGCCAGAGTTGGGATTTAAATCCAGGAATTCAGATTCCAGAAGATACGGCCCTGACCACCACACTATGCTTCCTCTGCTCACATCCCAACCCCCAGGCCTATTTGCCTAACCAGGTGATCCCTGAGATCCCTTCTGTTCTATAGAGTGTGGTTCTAGCCTATTATTCATAGAGAACTTATGCGGCACAGAGAATCTTCCATTACCTACCCAGCCCTCCCTTAACACTCCTAGGTCTTAAGTTTTTTATTATATTACATAAGCAAGCCTGGAACCATGGTTTCCCCTTCTTCCAGAAGTAAAAGTCTTCCATAAAAAGACATACAATTATTAGAACAAACAAGAAAATTGCACCTGGCCCCCATTCTTCCAATATCATTTTAATATAAAAATTAGTTCATGGGATTCCTAGAATTCCATTCAACAGCTGAACCAGCACCAAAAATGAACGGGCAAAGACAGCCAGGGATGAATGACAGCACAGAGGGCCCTTAGTAATATGTGAGAGACCAGAAAGCACAGGCTCAGGCCTGAGCCAGCCACCCAAGAAGGTGTGAGGGAGCCACAGACGGAAGGGGAGGAAGTGGGGGCTGTAAGTGTGTGTATTTGTTTTTCCCAAGAAGCTAGACTATAGGGGAAAGGAGAGAGGTCAATGGCAACAACTGGGACACAGAGGTGAAGAAAGATTTGTTTAAAGATTGATAAATATGTCTATAGCTTGCTGAGAAGTAACCTGCTAATAGTGGTGGTGGAAAATACCAGGCAGTGGGGTAGGGTAATGTATAAATGTGAGTCTGATCCTCCTTAGATAGGAGGGTGTGGGCTGAAGACAAATAATCTTGAAGAGAAGGAAGGGTACCTTTTCCTTTTACAAAGAAGAAGTGAGAAAGGGTTCTGTGTGGTCTCAGCTGATTTACTCTCAAACTGGAATCTTGAGGTAACAGGCATACAAAACTGAAAAACATCTTTGGGAGGCTTCCTTGACCCCACAAATAGCTTTTCTAGGAGAAGTAAAGGAAAAGTCAGATGGAGAATGTTAGTGGCCACTGAGGTGCCCCCTTCTATAGCTTCAAACAGGTATTCATGTATAGAAACATGGAAATCTGGAGAATGGGACACCAAACAGCTGATGTTGCCCTCAATGAACCATCTGGGTCCTTAAAAAAATATGTGTGCAGGAAAGAAAGCAAGGCTAAGGGACACATTCCATGAATGTATAGTAAACACCCTGTGTGTAGGGCACAGGTGCTAGGGATACAGCAATGAACAAAATAACGTCCTGTTCTCATGGGATTTACATTTCATCTCCAAATTTGTCAAGAAAAGTGTGACCTCGGATTGTCAGCCAAGCTGTCTAATCTGCCTGCCACCATCCCAGAGACCACCCTGAGATGTGAGAATGGCTACACCTGCCATTCTCAATGGCAAACAAGAGAAAGTGAAAGAGGCAGAACGTTTGCCCTCACAATGAAAGCAGAACTGGCAAAGGCCACCTGTCCCAACAAGGGAGAAGGGAAGGAAGCTGCCCACATCCTGGCAATGACCTGGAGATGCAGAGAAGGAGCTGCTATTGGGCCTTATCCCCTAGACAGTAGCCCTAAATCTAGTGTCCTCTCTGGCCCAGGAACCCAAGAGAGGTCAATAAGAGTCCATACCCATGCAGGCTAGGACCCTGACTCAGCAAAACAAGGGCACTGAAACCTCTAGACAGTGACCACTTGTCCTTAAACTGGATCAATTCACAAAAATTCCTCTTTGGATAGTGGGGAGAAGTTGGAGAAAAAGAAGAGAGCGACCATGAATTTCCTAGCTTCCCAAACCAAAAATCAACCTCATTTTGTTCTTTCTCCCATTAACCCCTGTGTTTGATAGCCACACCAATGGCCCACAATTTCTTGCTTCAGGTCTCATGGCGGGCATCACACCTCTCATCAGGCCATTTCTCCAATTCTTACTGCTATTCTTACATTTTCTCCTGCAACCAACAAGATGGGCAGTTTCAACCCACAATGCCTTCTAAACATCTGTTTAGAGTCTCCCAATTCTGTTACTCAGCCTTCAAGGTGAGCACTCACCCAAATAACACAGTCAGTAACATAACATACTTCAAGCTGAGACAGAAAATAGAAGATTCCCCGTTGTTTTCCCTTAGATTCCCAAGTCATCATGTGGAAGAAATTAAGTTGGTCTTCAGTGCCATTCATGATCTCGACTCAATCTATCTTTTTGATCTTGAGCCACAGTTTGTCCAATGTACATCTTATACTTGCCATTTTCTTGTTGGTCCAGGCCATGGCTTTATCTGTGTATTCCTTTACCTTTGCTTCAAAAGCATAGTCTCCCACCTGATCTGTCCTCTCTTCCCCACCTATTTATATAGTTCCTTCTCCCATCCCATCTCTTCTATGCAGCTTTCTCCAGCCAACCTCAGCCCATGGCACTCTCCTTTCTCTGAACTCATAGAATGACCACTATTTGTAGCTAAAAAGAGTTCTGGGTCCAATGCCAATGTGTGGGTATATGGGTTTTTCCTCACATATCCAACAAGGAAGTCTCCAACACCAGCTGGGTATCTTACAACTTAACTTAAATCTGACACTACCTTCCTGGAGATTTCAGATCCCACGGGTGCAGGGCTCAGGCCCACAAGACTGCCCCACTCCCCACTTCAGATGCCAGTTCCAGGTCCAGGTTGTCAACTGTGCTTCTGATGGACTGGCTACAGATTGGAGGTTCCCATGACCTTTCCTCAAGTTCAATTAATTTGCTAGAATAGCTCACAGATCTCAGAGAAATATTTTAGTTACTAGATCACCGGCTTATTATAAAAGAACATAACTCAGGAAAAGCCAGATGGAAGAGGTGCTTAGAGTAAGGTATGTGGGAGGGGTGCAGAGGTCCCAAGCCCTCTCCAGGGTGCCATTCTCCCTAAGTCTCTATGTGTTCACCAACCCAGAAGCTCTCTGAACCCCATCCATGTGCGGTTGTATGGAGGCCTCACGACACAGGCATGATTGATTAAGTGATGAGCCATTGGAGATTAAGTCAACCTGCAGACTCTCTCCCCTCCTTCAAGGTTGGGGCAGGACCCAGGTGGGGGGTAGACTCAAAGTTCCAGTGCTCTAATTATAAGATTGGGTCCGCTGGCAACCAGCCCCCATCCATTTGTGTTACCTAAGTGCATTTGAGAAGTTGCTTCATTAACATAACAAAAGATCCCTTTGTAACTCTCATCTCTTAGGAAATTCCAGGGTTTTAGGAGCTCTGTGCCCTAAATGGGGAGAAAGACCAAATAAATACTTCTTACTCTACATCACAATATCACAGTAGCTTTCCCTGAGGTTTAGCATTGATGAACATATGTATATGCCTTGCTTCCCCTGATATATGACAACTCCGTACAGAAGTCCTCAGTAAGCCTAAAACACCTAAGCAGCCTCTTCCATATATTTAACATGCAATAACCATTTTTATTTTCAAAACCACATATACCTTATTTACCTTATAGAGGATTTAAACAGGTGGCTTCTGTATATTGATTGACTGGATGATTCACTAAAGGAATTGCTCATCTTTATATATATAGATAGAAGATAGATATAAACTTGGGGTTCATACAGCATGAAAGGCCCTCAGTAAATGAGGCAGATCACCAGTGCTAACCTACTCAATCATGGGATGCAAGTTTTGAGGTAAATTACACAGTATAGCGTAGGCCCTTTTCCTGCACAGGTGTAGAATCTGAGGTTAAATTTCCTCCTCCACCTATAACACACATAATGAAACAAATATAGAAACAAATAATAGGGAAGTAAGTTATAGATGGTCCTTTAGAAGTCAATTTCATCTGAGCATCTAACCATAAAAGCAGCATCTGCTCTGCTAAATACAGGTGTTTTATATCCTTGTCATTAATTGGAGGGGACATTATGTCATCATACATCAACAGTTAAGGTTGGTTAAAGTGCCACTTATCTCAGGTGCTGTCATTAATCAGGTTCTTTTCAGCTTGGTGACTCCAGAGGCTTGGCTCAAAGCTGCTCTATGTGAATGGGTTTTCCCAATGGGTTTAAGGTGTCTTTTTATTATCATTTTGAATGAAAACCTTGGAACCCCGACATAAGTGGCCATTAAGGTAACTGTTCTGATGCTTCAGAGAAGAGAAACATTTCCCCCATCATCTTCATCTCCCCCTCTCCCCCATGCCTCCACCAAAGAGCCACAGTGAATAGAAAGGCACATCAACACAAGCTGTTGTCTCCTCATAGTTTAACCCGTTAATGGATTTCAGTGAGCCAACTGTAGTACATCTGGCACTTAAACAGAGCTGGAGGACAGCACCCTTCTCTTTCTGCCTGGCACCCACGTCACCCAAATGCCTTCCTGGCTACCCTAAATCCACCGTATGATGTCCGTTCCAGACAAGCTTCCAGGGTGCATTCTTCCTTAGTCTCTGCTTTCATTGAAAATGCCTGCCCTTTCTCCTATTCCTTCAAGGCCATTGGAAATGGCATAAGTTGTTCTAGGTTAAGTTGCCAGGGTCAATGATAGTGGCATTTTAAAATACTGGCCTTTATACTCTCATCATCTAAACTCTAAAAATTAAGGTAAAAAATTCAGGCACTAGGTTGATAATTCAAACAGGGGGCCGTTTGGTCCATATCAAGGTCTCACTCAGGGAGCCCCTACGATGCCCTAAAAATACAATTCTCTGCATATTCCAAGTTGGGGTCTCTCATCACCTCAACCTGTGCAAGAGGTTGGAAGAATAAGGGGGAGGGCATTTTTATTATTTACTCATTCATTCAATGGATATTTTATTGCCTGTGAGGTGCTGTGTTAGCATCACACAATGACGATCAGAAACAGACATAACTCTGGCTCAAGACTTTACAGGGTGAATGGGAGAGAAATGAATGAAATAGAAACTTAAAAACAAACAGGTAAAATCATAACTGTGTGTAGTTCTTCAGAAGAAAATGCTACATGTCCACGCAAACAAACACACTGTGACCTCAAGTATGAATAAAGGTCAGTCATGGGAGGATGGGGAGCCATGAAGAGTGTTCCTAGAGAGGGAACAGCAGGCGCAAGGTGCTGAGGGAGGAGAAAGCAGGGAAAATTCCACAAATTGGGCCTCAGGTAGGCAGAATCCTAAGCGGTCCCAAGGTCCTCATCTCCTGAGTATACACACCCGGCATAATTTCTGAGACTGTGAATATGATGGATTTTGCTCCCATGATTAGGTTATATTATATGAAACAGTTAACTTTTAGAAAGAAAGGCTATCCAAGCAGATATGATCTAGTCACATGAGCCTTTTAAATCTGAGTCTAGAAGTCAGAGACAGAGGCAGGCAGAGATTCACATCGTGAACAGGATTCAGTGCACCCTTTCTGGCTTGAAGATGGAGGGGGCCACATGATAAGGAATGTGGGTCACCACATGTAGGTGAGAGCAACCCTGCTTGGCACCAGCCAGGAAATGGGGCCTCGGACCTACACACGCAAGAAATCGAATTCTGCCAAAAGCAGCAATGAGCTTGTGTGTTAATTTCCTAGGGCTGCCATAACAGACCTGGTGGCTTAAGCCGCAGACATTTAACGTCTCACGTTTCAGAAGGCTGGAAGTCCAGGACCGAGGCGTGGGCAGGGTTGGCTTTTTCTGAGGGCTGTGAGGGAGGGCTCTGCTCCAGTTCTCTCTTCTTGGTTTGTAGATGGCCTGTGTCTCCTCCCTGTGTCTTCACACCATCCTCTAACATGTATGTCTTTGCACTGTAATTTCTTCCTTTTACAAAGACCACAGTCAGATTGTATTAGGGTCTACCTTATGACCTTACTTTAACTCTCTCACATCTGTAAAGACCCTAGCTCCAAATAAGGTCACATTCTGAGATATTGGGTTTGGGTTTGGGTCTCATTTGAGGTCATGGGTCACAGTCTATGGTTCTGAATTTGGGGGAGGGGGAGAGGAGAGACACAATTCAACCCACAGAACTTAGAAGTGGATTTTCCCTCAGAGCCTTCAGCCAACAAGATGACTCTGCCTTGTGATATCCTGAGCAGAAAAGCCATGCATGCCTTGCTTGGACTCAGACCTACCCAACTGGGAGATAACACGTGAGTGTTGATTTCAGGGGCAGAGTTGATGGTAATTTGTTGTGCAACCATAGAAACTAATAGTGCCAGAGCTTGGTGACAGAAAAGGCTGACCTCATGGCAGGGACCAGACCACACAAGGCCATGAAGGCAGTGGCAAAAAACTTCACTCTTTATCCTGAGAACGATGAGAAGCCATGAGAGGGACGAGGTAATAATGACGTGTTCAGATTTTGCTTCTCTGCGGGGCTTTTCTTTTTGTACTTTGTTCTTTTCCTCTCCTTCCAGATAAAAATTCCAAAGGACTGGGTGACCACAGAGAAACATGGACAGTCCCACATCAGTTGTGATAACCTGTTGAAAAGGCAGAAGGGGGAAAAGGAGGAGGAGAACAGGATGAAGATAAACATCATTTTTCGGGGGCTCACGCTGAGTCTAGTTATGATTCTGCAGCATTTTCGGATTTATTTCTCACAAAAAGCTTATCAGCTTCATTTTATCCATGACGGACTAAGGTATTCAGAGGTCTAATAACATCCTCAAGGGCATCAGCTCAGGGGGAATGTCACTAAGATTTGAATCCAGGTCTGACTGGCTCTCCCACTCATTCTTCAAACTCAGTGCACTAACGCTATGCGCCCATCCAGCCTTGGCCACTGTTGTTTAGTAGTGCGTGATATATCTTGTCCGAGCCTTGGGAGAGTCCTCCTAGGCAGGACAGGTGTGAGAGCAGAGGAGGAGGCTGCCTTAGCATCAAGGGTCAGGCAGGTTGGCTCAGAAGAACTGCAACAGACCTCATATGAGAGCCTAGTCACCTACCTGGCAGGTCCCGGTCATTGTCTTCCATTTTCTTGCCTGAATAAATTGTTGGTGCCAAGGACAAGGGCAGTAGAGGTGGTAACAAATCCCCTCTGGAGATTCAAGGTGAAGTAAAGGGGTTTTTAAGCTCTTCTCAAGAACATCCAAACTCTGAATTGTCCTCAGCACCCCCTGGGACATTGCATATTCCAGTATTGAGGAATGCAGGATACAGAGCTAGGAATGAATCCCACTGATCCGTCCCAGGACACTTCTGAAGACGTGAAGACACATTCAAGTCACCCATCAACTTATCCTCAATCACTAGCTGTGAGAAGTAGAAGTTAAGCTGATCCAATGCCCTTAAAACAATAGTAAATATTTTATGTCTTTCCTTCAGTGAATTATAAGAAGTCATGTTCCTCTGGAGAATTATTACATTTTATATTCTGTACCTTCTTATAAAAAGAAGGGTGCAGTACTTTCTAGCATTCATTTACATGCCTTTGATAAATTACTGTAACCAGATTAGGGAGATAAAATAACCAGTCTATTAATTACAGTGATTATTATTTAATGGAAAATGGGATTCTAGGCAAAGTGTGTAGTAAGAAGAAAGCTTAGCAATGCATTATATAGATGTGGTATTTTATCTTAAAGAGTAAGATAAGTGTCCAGTCTGTTCTGCAATCTACAGAATATGTTCATTAACTCGGCAAGATTTATATGTATAATTGACCATAATATTTTAACACTATTTGCTTGATTTGGCAGTACATGAGGAACAAGGAAAAACTCTAACTTCAATTAAATTGAATAAATCCCTCAACGAACATGTAAAAGGCCAGGTCTGCCCAGCAACGTGGGAAGGAGAGAGTTGAGCAATGGTTTAAAAATTTTGTTTTCTTTTAATTGAAATGAGATACTGATTTAATTTTAATTTGTTGGCAATTTATTTTATAAATGATAGGGTTTGCAAAAAGAGATCCCCCCCCCATCGCTTATCATCATAATTAATCTCAAATACAGCCACAAGTGTAATTTGGGGATAAATGTTAATACTTTCTCAAAGAGAAGCTTAGATCAGGGTCAAATCCTGACTCAACCACTAGCAGACATCAGAGCTTTTCTCATTTTCCTCAGCTCTACAAAGGAGAATAATAGTTACATCTGCCTTCTTGGAGTTATACAGATTAAAGCAGGCGTCTGCAAACTATGGCCAGATCCAGCCCGCCGTCTGTGTCTCTGTATGGCCCACAACTTACATTTTTAAACCATTGAGGGGCGCCTGGGTGGCGCAGTCGGTTAAGGGTCCGACTTCAGCCAGGTCACGATCTCGCGGTCCGTGGGTTCGAGCCCCGCGTCGGGCTCTGGGCTGATGGCTCAGAGCCTGGAGCCTGTTTCAGATTCTGTGTCTCCCTCTCTCTCTGCCCCTCCCCCGTTCATGCTCTGTCTCTCTCTGTCCCAAAAATAAATAAACGCTGAAAAAAAAATTTTTTTTAAATCATTGAGAAAAAAAAATCAAAATAACCATACTATTTTGTGACATGTGAAATATGGCATTCGAATTTCAGTGTCCATTAATAAAGTTTTATTAGAACACAGCTACACTTAGGCACTTATGTGGTGTCTACAGCTGTATTAATGCCACAACAGCAAAATTGAGTAGCTGTGACAGAGACCATATGGGCAGCGAAAACTGAAATATCTACTATCTGGCCTTTTCCAGAAAAAGTTTGACAACCCTGGACAACACGAGTAACACGCAGGTTCTCAAAGTTAGCTACACAGTAGAATCACTCGAGGAACTTAAAAACACCCTTTGTCTAGTCACACTCCACACCAATTAAACAAGAATCCCTGGGGGTGGATGCCAGGTGTCAATTTTAAATTTTCTCGGGGGATTCCAAGGTGCAGCCAGATTTAAGGACCAGTGGACTAATGTGCTTTGTAAGGTATATAAACTTAACACATAGTAAGACCTTGATCATTGTTAGCTGAACGGATATAATAAATTCTTCTTTTTTATTCCTCAATGCAGGTCAGTAAAAATTTATTAAACGAGCATTGGGTGCAAAATATTTTATTTCCCTTTGCTCTCTCTTTCTTTCCTGCCTCTGTTCTCACCAGCCGGCAAGAATTAAGACAGGAAGGAAAACAAAGTTCTCTTCCGTGTCTTGAGTTTCTAAACATTCACGCATCCAGTATTTTATATCTTCATGTATTCATTCTACAGACTTTTGGCGTACAGTTTCAAGTTCTGTACAGCACAGCAGGTTAGGGCTCCAAAGATGTGCTTTCCAAGTACTAGAGAGTACATCGGTGTTCTTGTAGAAAGTGCCCTATGTTTGAGCAGACGCCCCTTGAATCTTCTCTGGTTCTCGTAAAAAGTCTTGTAAATATAACCTGACTGGCTTAGTAGCAGCCTTCAAAGTAACAAATGCATGGCATCCTCAACAGCCAATGACGAAAAAGAACACCTGAACGCCTGCGTAGTTAAGCAACCAAACAATTGCTTAGGCGAGTATGTATATTCCATATTAAAATGTATCAGGAGTATGGGAGAGGGGAGAAAAAACAACAAAAGACCATGCTTTCAACAGGCCTGTGAAACACAATTAATGCCCAGTAAATAAGCTGGAGATTCCAGCCCCATCCTGAATAGTTCACTCTTTTGTCACAAGCAATGAACACCCACTAAATCTCTGCAACAGGGAGATGGATATGGATGGAGATAGAGATAACACCAGGACAGAGAGATTGAGTACTTGGGTTTGATTTCACACCATCAGGGTTCTTGATTCCAGCTCCATCAGTCACCAGCCACATGATCGCGGGCAAATGACTTCCTTCTCAAAGGTTTGATTTCCTCAGGTGTAAAAGGGGGATACTAGTCCCTACCTCTGAGAGGTGAAGTAGTTTTAAAAGTACATATAACACCTAGATTTTTCTCCCTAGTTCTTACACAGTTGGCTGGGAGATCGTATTTACAGCCTAAAGCACAGTGAGGTCCCCTCCATGCCAAGAATTAGGTTCTCTTTTTTTTTTTCATGTTTACTTATTTTTGAGAAAGAGAGAGTTAGTGTGAGCGGGATAGGGGCAGAGAGAGAGGGAAGCACAGAATCCGAAGCAGGTTCCAGGATCCGAGTTGAGGCACAGAGCTCAATGCGGGACTCGAACTCACAAGCCATGAGATCACGGCTTGAACCGAAGTCGGACACGTAACCGACTGAGCCACGCAGGTGCCCTGCCAAGTACTAGATTCTTCTTGTCAAAGTCCTTCTTCGAGCACTGTCCTTCATGGCCAAATATGAGCTCCTTAAGGAAAAGGTTTATAATTTTCCAGACACTCCTCAAATTGCATCAATGTCCTTTTCAAGACATTCTTGCAAAACGTGAATTTGGTGTACGTTGAAAATATATGTACCTAACTAAGGCCTTTAAATTGCCAGGGGACCTTCCGAGTGATAAACAGACAACAGTTTCTACTTGCAATTTCCCACTACATTAGCCCCAAGCCCGAGTGTATCTTTTGCAGCCTTCAGTCTCGGGGTTGGTTTTAACTCTGGAAAATGTGTACCCTTGGTGATGTGTTTTCTCCCAAGTCAATCTCATGTTGTTCATAAAAAACTTTCTGTGCTGCGTAATGTCTTTCTATATTTCTTCTTAATATTCCCGCACATACTTTTGTTGCTTTCATTCTATTCTAGCCAAGGCACCCATTTAAACTCCTGCATGACCCACCCATGAGTAGCCCCATTCTGCAAGAAATCACTGCTCTTTCTCTTTTCTTTTTTCGACGTTAAGACTTTGCTTCAATGGTCATTAGGCTAAGTGACACGGATTTTAAACTCTGGTTCACCACCCTTATTGCCCTTGTTGTGAGTAAATCCTACACTTCTTGATTCACTTCTCCTCCCGAATCTTGCTTTGTTAGCCCTGTGGGTTTTAAAGGTGAAAATAATTTTTCACGCTTTTTCTACATCATCATTCAAACTACTTTTCTCTAATAAATAGGCCAAATAAGATTCATGGACAATAAAGACTCTAAGTGCCTTCATATTTCTTTGATATTTTCATTTTCAATTATACACTCATCTTCTCACGCTTTCAAAGTAATCCTCTATGCTTGCCATAACTTTGTCAATTTTTAGTACGAAATAAAATAAAGCAAAAGGGGAAATGAATCAAATGAACTGAAATGATGCAGGATCATGCAATGAAAATCCGCATGGTAACAGAAACCACATGGGACTGAACAGAAGGACCTTCCCTCTTGTAAGTTCTGGCTGCCTCCTCCTCTCTTTCCCTAATAGTCATCTCTGCTGTGAGATACTTTACATTTCCATGGATCACACTAATATTTTTGCATCTCTGAAATTAAGTTCTATCCCTTATGGAACAACTTATAAGAGGTTGACATTATGCAGAACAAGAAGGGTGTGTGTGTGTGTGTGTGTGTGTGTGTGTATCACCAAGAGGTTCTAACCTCTGTTTTGCACATTTTATTTAATTAACCAGTGTCAGTGGATTGATTTTTCTATAGCAACAGAACTCAGGGACCCTAATGCCTGTCCAGACCAACCAAAGAGAAAAAGGACTAGCAAATGTTCAAGAAATCTAATCACCTATTATATTAATTCTTTATCGCTGAATAACAAATTATTCTAAAACATAGCAGCCTCAAACGGAAAGCACTAATTATCTCAGTCTCTGTGGGTCACCGATTCCTGCATGGCTGAGCAGGGTGTCTCTGGCTCAGTCTCTCACAAGGCTGAAGTCAAGGGGTTGGCTGGCTGTGGGGTCCCATCTCAAGGCTTGTCTGGGGAGAATTTGCTTCCAAGCAGTTGCTGGCAGGATAGAGTTCCTCAAACACTGTGCCACGGGGCCTTCTCCCTAGCAGCTCACAATATGGTACTGGCTTTCCTCAAAGCAAGCCGGCAAGAGAGCAAGAAAGGGCATGCAAAATGGAAGCCACAGTTTCTTTATAATCAAATCTCAGAAGTGGCATCCCATCGTTTTTGCCATAGTCTATTGCTTAAAAACCATCATTTGATCCAGACTACACTACAGGAAAGGGTTGACTCCAGGATGTGAATCAAGAGGCAGAGTCATTGATATCAGTTTCTTAGAGATGGCCTACCGCTTCTGCCCTACACCTGTCTACCCAAACCCCCTCGTCTCAGATTCACCAGCACCATTCACATAACTTGCCACTTTATTTACTCCTGTCCTAAAAGTGGGATCATTTGGGAAAGTCTCAGCAACCATCACAGCTATCGATCTAATAATGCAAATTAATATAAAATATTTTTCACAAAAGAGATGGTCTTTCATAAGAGCTAAATCTCTTAAAATACAGAATAAAGTGTGCTAAAAAGAAAATCCTTCTCTATCCCATTCAAAGAAAGACAACTCACAAAAGTTACAAATAAAAGATTAGATCAAGATAGATCAGCAATAGAGGAAAATGTAATTCAGTGTAATAGCAGTATCACCGAAGAAGAATTCAGAATAAAATATTAAATCGGACAAAGAAGATCACTTTATTTTTACACAGTTTGCAACATAAAATAAAGATATAATAGCACTGAATTATATGCACCAAATCCAACAGTATCAAAATACATAAAGCAAAACTAATTGAATTAAAAGTAGGAATTGACAGACATACACGATGTTTCCTTCACTTCCTGACAGATGAGAGTAAATAGTACTTACGGATGTAGAGAATTTGAAAAGTAAATCTAGAAGTAGATGGATTTAATAGGTATACAATACACTCAACTTAGAACCCCACGGTTAGAACAGAGAACATACCTTCTATGTCAGTGCCCATGAATTATTTACCAAAAAAGTGATCATATATTTGTCAACGATGAAAATAAATTTCCTGAAGCAAAATCGAAAAGAACACATTCTTTGACTGCAATGCAATAAAAGTATTAAAAAATACATTTAAAAAGCAACGTTTCCCTTTTCAGCCTTGAAATGAAATAAACAAATAAATACGATGAAACACTGCCCACACAGCCAGAGTGCAGCAGCACACAATGTTCCCATCACTCAGATCTTCTCAGTCCCCAGGGCAGTGGGCTGGGTGTGGGACCAGCGGAGTCCTTGAAGTTCAAAGTCATTGGCCTTTAACAGCCTCACCCTATTTTCCCAAAGTGCTATACAAAACGTGTTTTCTATATGTATCATGAGGTGCAAGATAAATTGAACTTACAGTCTATTCATAGATTACTGATAACAAGACTACAGTCCCCAATTTTAAGCACAATAGGGGGAAAAAGTAATAAAGATAAAAATAGAAGTCGAGAAACTGGTTTTCTTAAATAAAACTGATACATGAAAGGCTAAAAAGGAAGTTCTTTTGAGTCAGACAGACTGGGTTCAACAGCTGCGCAATAGATACTATGGTCCCTGAGGTCAGGAACTACTTAAACTCTCAAAGCTTCTGTGTTCTTATCGGCGCTGTGAGGAAAACCAAAAGGTTGCTGGGGGGATTAAATGAGATAATATACATAGAGTTCTTATGAAATCTCTAACATCAGATAAATACTCAAAATATGTCTGCTATTATTAACCAAGTGCAGGCTTTGTGAAAAGATCAATAAAATAAACCAACCTCTGTTTAGTTCAAGAATAAAAGAGGGGGAAAGTATTAATTACAAGAAAGCATATGTAGCCACAGATATGATTGTTTTTAAAATTATAAGAGAACTATATGTTACTCTCTTCTACCACATCGAAAATCTCAATGAAAAAGATTATTTCCTAAGAAAATATAAATTCCAAAATCTTTCTCAAGAACAGTTACAAAACCTGAATACAGCAAAACTACTAAGAAATTGAAAACAATTTTAAAACATGATCTCCACAAAAAGCCCCTAATGTTGTGTAAGGGCTTTTATATCATTTTTTTCAAGCATAAAAAAATGAAAATATATCGATTCATGTACAAAATGAAGACAATCTTTTACCAAAACCTGCCAAAGCACAAGAAAAAAGAAAAAAAAAAACTGTTACCAACCACACTTATTAGATACAAAAGTACTAAATAAAACATTAAAAAATAAAACTCCAATGTGTAACACAAGGTTATGCATCATGATCAAGGAGGCCCGATTCCAGGAATACAATGATGGTTCAAGTTGGAAATGGATTGTTATTTGTAAGTTACCATTTCAATAGGACAAAGGAGACAACCCATATAACCATCTTGATAAAGGGTGAAGGTAGAGTGATAAAATTCACTATTAATTTCTAATAAAAAAAATCTATTAATAAAATAGACGAGAATAGAGTTTTCCTTAATGTTATTTGCAGAAGTATCTATCCCTGACTAACTCTTCTAATAAAATCGGGAATAATACAGGGGTGCCTGGGTGGCTCAGTCGGTTAGGCCTGCAACTTTGGCTCAGGTCATGATCTTGTGGTTCGTGACCTTGAGGGGGCATTGGGCTCTGTGCTGACAGCTCGGAGCATGGAGCCTGCTTCAGAGTCTGTGTCTCCCTCTTTTTCTGCCCCTCCCCTGCTCTCTCTCTCTCTCTCTCTCTCTCTCTCTCAAAAAATAAATAAACATTTAAAAAATCAGGAATAATACAAGGATTTCCACTATCACCACTTCTATGTAAGATTCTCCTGCAATTCTAGTTAATGCAATTAAACGTGAAAATAAAAGATTGTAAAGGTGGAAGAAAAACAGCCAGGAATTATAGATGTTATGGTTGCTTACCTATGAAAGACATTGGAAAAGAAGATTTATCTGAAAAAGTATTAGAACTGACATCCAGGTTGGTATTCAACTGCTATGCCATACAAAGTCTATGCAAACCATTCACACCCAGTGTCTGTGTTGATTGGTTGATTCTCAGGCTACACCACTGACACAGTATTTTGAGTTATAGCTTCTACTAAAATGTATCATTTAGAAGGCTACCAGTAAATCAATAGGTAAATCAGGTTTCCCACTAACTAATTATGATCAGTTCAAAAATGGGGCGCCTGGGTGGCTCAGTCCGTTAAGCGGCCGACTTCGGCTCAGGTCACGATCTCGCGGTCCATGAGTTCGAGCCCCGCGTCGCGCTCTGGGCTGATGGCTCAGAGCCTGGAGCCTGTTTCAGATTCTGTGTCTCCCTCTCTCTCTGCCCCTCCCCTGTTCATGCTCTGTCTCTCTCTGTCTCAAAAATAAATAAAGGTTAAAAAAAAATTTTCAAAAATATAATGGTAATATTATCCTATTCACAATAGTAACCAAAGATATAAAACATATAGAAATAAAATGGACAGGGCGCCTCGGTGGCTCAGTCAGTTAAGCATCCCACTTTCTGCTCCAGTCATGAGCTCAAGGTTCGTGGGTTCGAGCCCTGTGTCAGGCTCTGCACTGGTGGTGCTGGGCCGGCTTGAGATTCTCTCTCTCCTTCTCTCTCTGCCCCTCCCCTGCTCACATGCTCTCTCTCTCTCTAAACAAATAAATAAATAAACTTAAAATAAAAAACAATAAACTGGACTAAAACAATATGCAAGACCTTTTTTAATAAAAACAATTAAACTTTACTCAGGGTCACATAGAATCTTACTTCATAATGAATATGGAAAAGCTGGGTGCTAATACCCAAAGTTTGCAAACAAGACAAGAATGTCCACGTTTACCACTCTATTCAACGTTGTGCTGGAGGTGTTAACTAGAGAAATTACCCACAAAAAAGTATAAAATCCACCATACTATAAAAGAAGAAATAGAAAGAAAATACTTGAACTATTGAATACAGAGAAGTTGTATTCTTACTACAGAAATATTGTACAGAGTCTCTGTGAATTAACCTGTAAACGTAACTCAATCCTTCAGAAACTCCAATGGAATTTCCTTTTTGGAGTTTGATAAAATTCTGGTAGAATAAACATGCAAAAGTGTTTTGAAAAAGAGAGTGATGAACTGAGATTTTCCTTAGCAGATAGCCAAATGTGTCATAAAACCACAATGCTTAGAATAATTTGACATTGGTGCCAACATGTGCATATCAGGTGAGATCGAGTAGAAAATCCCAAAGCAGCCCTATGTATATTTAAGAATTTAGTGTATGATAATGACGGCATTTTAAATCTGCAGAGAAAGGATAAATTATTCAATTAATAGCTGCAGAGAACATGTTGACTAGTTTTCCGAATCTTGAAGTTACAAAGAGCTTTCTATACATGACTTTGCAAGATGAAACCGTATGTGAAAGTAAGGCTATTTGACCCCCCCAAAATTCTACTGACAAAAATTAAAGAAACAAAGAATATGCTGGGAAAGAGGTTTTCTTTTAAAGCCAATACTTTCTTGTTCATCAGTCTATCCCTGGATCCTGCAACAGTGCCTGACACATAGTAGGCACTTGAATAAAGGCTATATAAAGATGTCTTGCAAATCACTAAGGAAAAAAATGAGCACTTCAGTTTTAAAAATTAGCAAAAGACATGACTCATAGAGAAGAAATATAAGAAGTCAGTAAAAATGCTTGAAAGCTATCAATCTCACTAGTAATAAGATAAATGCAAATTAAAATAACAGTTTGCCATTTTTCACCTATTCCTATGTTTCTTACTGCCCTGAATTGGCCAAAATGTGGGTACTCATCAACTGCTGAGATAGATTAATAAATCCTCTCTCATTAAAATGTGTGCAGCATAATTCAAAGCCTATAAACCTGCAGACTTTCTGACCTAGTGATTCCTCTCTTAGGATATTTTCTCTATAGAAATTATTAAACAAACATGCAATGATGTAGATACAAAATTACTCACCAAGCATCATTTACAAGAGTGAACAATCGGAAACAAATGTTCAAACACAGGGAATTCGTTTCATAAATTTTGGTATACTTTTTCGATGGAATATCACCCAATAAGGATATGCAATTATGCAGATATGTATTAATTAATACCAAAAGATGTTCTGGATATACTGCTAGTTCAGAAAAGGCAATTTCAAAGCAGCATATATAATAATCACATCTTCATATGCACAGCAAAACCAAGAAGCAAAATATCAAAACTATGGGACTGGTTTCTACCACAGTAATTCTACTTTTTCTTCTTGGTCTTCTATATGGTCTAATTATTTTCAATAAATGTGTTACTTCTATAATAAAAGTGATAATTTTTAAAAACAATAGAAAAGTAGTAATTAGTATTTCCTTTAATGGTTCCACCTCCTGAGTTTACTGTTTAACTTTGAATGGCTTCTTTTCACAGGGCCTTTATAATCTACTGATATTTTCCAGAGCTTAACATTTGGTTATTATTAAACGGAATCCCTAAATTATTCTCCAGCCTCTACCACCAGGTTCATCTTTCATTTCCTACCCACTTCATCCCATCACTCTGTATTATTTTATAAACTTTCTTTATACCCTTCTCTGTGAAATCATTTCAGTGACGTATTTGCCTACTTGTTTGTTTTTATTGTTTCTCCACCAGAACGTGGTCTTCACAAGGACATGGACTTGAACTGTTTATGTTCAGAGCTATTTCCAGTACCCAGGGCAGTGACTGGCATATGGGAGATGCTTAATAAATGCACAGTGAGTGAATAAATGAATGAATAAGTTTTATTTATTTACTTATGAGAGAAAGAGCGCGAGGGGCGAGGGAGAGGGAGAGAGAGAATCTTTATCTTCTTGTCTTTTTTTTTTTCAAAAAAAATATAAGCTCATATTTTTTTTAATTTAAATTCAAGTTAGTTAACATACAGTGTCGTATCGGTTTCAGGAGTAGAATTCAGTGATTCATCACTTACATACAGCACCCAGTGCTCATCCCAACAAGGGTCCTTCTTAATGCCCATCACCCCCCTCGCCCATCCCCCCACCCACCCTCCAGCAACCCTCAGTTTGTTCTCTATATTCAAGAGTCTTTTATGGTTTCCCCCCTCCTTTGTTTTTATCTTATTTTATTTTTTTGTTTCCTTACCCTATGTTCATCTGTTTTGTTTCTTAAATTCCACGAGTGAAATTATATGATATTTGCCTTTCTCTGGCTGACTTATTTCACTTGGCATAATAAATACACTCCAGTTCCATCCATGTTGTTGCAAATGGCAAGATTTCATTCTTTTTGATGGCTGAGTAATATTCTATTGTATAGACATACCACCTCTTCTTTTTTAAACTTTTTTTTTTTTAGAGAAAGAGAATGTGAGGGGAAGGAGGGGCAGAGAGAGCGGAAGAGAGAGAGAATCCCAAGTATCTCCACACTGTCAGCACAGAGCCCAACATGGGGTTCAAACTCACCAACTGTGAGATAATGACCTGAGCCAAAACAGGAGTTGGACGCTCAATCAGCAGCCACCCAGGCACCCCCATACCACATCTTCTTTACCCATTCATCAGTCAATGGACATTTGGGTTCTTTCCATAGTTTGGCTATTGTTGATAGTACTGCTATAGACATTGAGGTGCAAGTGCCCCTTTGGCTTTTTTTGTATCCTTTGGATAAATATCTAGTATAATTGCTGGGTTGTAGAATAGTCCTAGTTTTAACTTTGTGAGGAACCTCCATAATTTTTTCCAGAGTCGTCACACCAGTTTGTATCCCCACCAACAGTGAAAAGCATTCCCCCTTCTCTGCATCCTTGTCAACATCTGTTGTTTCCTGAGTTGTTAATTTTAGCCATTCTGGCAGGTTTGAGGTGTTATCTCATTGTGGTTTTGATTTGTATTTCCCTGATGGTGAGTGATGTTGAGAATATTTTCATGTGTCTGTTAGCCATCTAGATGTCTTCTTTGGAAAGTGTCTGTTCATGTCTTCTGCCCATTTCTTCACTGGATTATTTGTTTTTTGGGTGTTGAGTTTGATAACTTCTTTATAGATGCAAAAATTCTCAACAAGACAGTAGCAAATCAAATCCAACAATACATTCAAAGAATTATTCACTATGATCAAGTGGGATTTATTCCTGGGCTGCAGAAGTGGTTCAGTATCCACAAATAAATCAACGTGATACATCACTTTGATAAAAGAAAGGATAAGAACCACATGATCCAAATGCAGAAAAAGCATTTGACAAAATACAGCATCCTTTCTTGATAAAAACCCTCAAGAAAGTAGGGATAGAAAGAACATACCTCAACATCATAAAGGCTATATACAAAAGACCCACAGCTAATATCATCCTCAGTGGGAAAAACTGAGAGGGAGAGAATGAATCTTAAGTAGGTTCCATGCTCAGCACAGAGCCCGATGCGGGGCTCCATCTAACGACCATGAGATCATAACCTGAGCTGAAATAACGAGTAGGATGTTTAAGCAACTGAGCCACCCAGGTGTCCCCGAATGAGTCTGTTTCAGAAGAGATGGTTTACTTTGTATGATTAGGCAAAAGATTAATTGCACCTTGAGAAAGTTTTGGAATCAAACTGGATAGTTTTCTCTGTTTAACAGTAAGGCTGACCTACCAAGCACTGGTGTATGTAGACATCACTCAAGTCTAGAAGTCAGTAGAGCTAGCCTACAGTCCTGGTCTCACCACAAACAGGCTTCCTAAACAAGTCAGTTTTGTTGTCCTTGCTACACAAGACTGACCCTAATCAAAATCTAGAAAAGGGCAAGAGACTAAAGCTGCTACTCTTACTCCCCACCCCAATGCTGTCTTTTCTCTTAAGAGGGTTCAGACTCTCTTTTGTGTGTCCTCCTCCTTTCCTTCTCCACTCTCCCTGATGGATGCTTGGGCTGCTGAAGCCTCCATAGGGTACACTCTGCCCACCTCCAGGGGACATAGGCCCATATCCTTGAACTCATGACCTTCCTCACTTCCTCACTTGCCTCTCATGGAAACCCACTTTCAGGGAAGTATCCAAAATTCTCATACAGATTGCCCTACTCTACCTGCTTACTCATAAAATCAGAACAATCTTGTTGTCTGCAAAACAGGAACCCTTGGGCAGAATCATTGTCACTTTCTGATTTCTAAAACTCAGATGACAAAGCTATGCTAATTACAAGGCACATTTACCAGTCACCTTTGTGTGATCCAAGAATAAAGTTGTTTAAAAATCACAATACTTTCTAATACATAATAATTTAATTAATAATAGATGTTATCACTACATAGACATCCAAGTCTTTAAATGCCATCAGCCCTGTGGAAGGTACAAAAATTGGATCCACTCCTAGCTCGGTGGGCTCAAGATCTAAATTGTAAATGTGAGATATTATTATCTGAACCCCCCCAGGACTGCCTTGGCACTGGGAGGAATTGTACTGCAATCTTCTATTTAATCCTCCCCTATTTTTTTCCAGATATTTATAACACAGCTGTGGAAAGGTGCTCCTGGCAGGAAGTTGGCATGCAATTTCTCAGGCTGGGAGCAAATATCTGAATCAAATAGGAAAAAAAATCCAAGTGGATGAATTTGTTCAAGTTTTAGACCTGGAAAAAATCACAGAAGAGTTGAAGCTCTGGTCTGAAAAGCACCAAGTGATGTCAGGGAATAGGTAATTACCTGAATAACCCAAGTTCCAAACCCCTTTTTCTTCAATTTTCCAACTAATACAGGCCAAAGATGATTTCCTCTTATGCATAAATTGGTGATCATTCCATCTGAAAACACTGCATACAAGACTCTTTATAGAGCATAGATAAACTTGACTTTCCAGAATTAGATTTTAGAAACCTTTGATATGTAAGTAAAACATCTTAATTTGTAATAGACCGGCCCTTTTCTTTCTTTTTGGGGGAGTCTTGGGATGGGAATGGAATTATATACTCTATGGTTTTCATAATTTAAAAATGTATTTCAAGGATGTAATTAAAAGAACTTAGGAAAGATATTGAAAGTACTTATGGGTCATGTGAGACTACCTGAGCTGGAGGGAACATAAATGACTTAAGGCTGGAAGATGTAACCATTCACTGGGCTCTGAGGACACCAATCCTCTTTGTTCCACAAGTGAAATCAGATACTAGGCTCTACTTTGCAGGAAATAGCAATTACTGAAACATCTTGAAAGGGAAAGCAGTCTTTGGAAAGTGCAAAGATTGCAAATCAGCCTCTGGCAGGCTGGTGAACTGCTACATCCTTCACTCAGGCCAGGTATCCAGACAGCGGCCACATCCACTCAGCAGTATTGTGCAGCACCCCACAGTTACCAAGGCATTTAGTAGACACCATCGCATCTGATCTTCATATTTTTCTTTTGACAGGGACAGGCAGAAGCTAGCTTCTCTGAAGCATAAAAGCAGACTAGCAACTGGCCTATGGATATCTTCAAATAAACCAAATCAGTCACAAACATGGGCCTACGTAAAGGTCGAGGTTGGAAGATTTCAGAATTTTAAGATCCTTATGTTGTGTAAATATTGTGTATACACACTTCTACAGCCTCCACTGTACCTACAGTAGAATTTTGTAGAATAGGTAATTAATTGCTACTTTGCTACTAATAATTTATAATTTTCCACACAATTTTCTAAGTGTATCATATGCATTACCTTATTTTATTCTCATAATAACTCTAGAAGACATTCAAATACCCATCAAATGAATGGCCTGACAAATCAATTAAATAGCACTTGGTGATCCTACTTCCTCTCATCATAACCATGGCACCAAGACCTTCACTGACTGTTACTGGAAGTATCTGGATGCTAGAAAAAGAAGGGAATCATGGAAGCTGGGTAAGAGGTAGCAGGTCACCTGATCAGAAGCTTGTATTTCTTGTCCCCAGCTCCAGGAAACTGAATTCTACATTTCTTCAAGTAGTAAAAACAATGTTCTAGAGCCAAAAGAGGACCTAATTATTAGCCTAGGCTAGACATTCTTGACCCACTCAGGATGCAATTTTGCTGGTGGAATTTTTCATTGGAAAACTTCAGTGAAGGTCTACTAAGTGTTACAATGTCTGATACAATCTAGCCCCATAGAAGTAAAATATCCTCAGGATCATCATCTTACTAACAGATACAATTCAGTGAGTACCAAGATTCTAGAGTGAATTCTAGAGTGAGTACCAGGTATCTAGATTCTTACATAACATCCATCACCAGGAGATTGGAATTATTGTTCCTCTCTGACAATTGGGTCTAAGAGAGATGTAACAATTCACTAACTTCAACTTCTCAAAGCTAGTGAGTGGCGATGCCTCTCTGAACCAAGCTCAGGGTGACACAAAGGCCTGTGTTCTTTTCACTATTCTGTACTTCTTTGTGTTCCCAACCCCCTGTTCTTGAGGAAATTATGCTTCAGAGGAGGAGAAAAGATTCACAAAAAGATAGCCAAAAGTGTAGGCCAGTCCAAGTTCTGAGTGGGTAGTACAGTTCAAAATGCTGTTGTGTGTAGAAGACAGTAATAGCAGTGGTCAGGAGAGGTCCCAGAGGGGACCTGGGGTGGGCTAGGATTTTAGTGGGCTGCAGGTGAACAGACTAAAGACTCCCAATGTTCCACCAGAAAATTCTCCTCTTCTTTCTTTGAAGAGGTTTAGCTGGGTCTTGGTTGACCAGCTGAAGATTATATTTCCCAGACTCCCTTACCACTAAGGCCAACATGGGCCTTTTATAATCATGTTAATGAGAACAACAACCTAAAGGCAACAGAACACAAGATTAGAAGGACATGGGTTCTTGGACCTCATGGAGGTCCCACCATGGAAGATCCACCATGGGTCTTCCCACCATAATATGACAGAAAGAACCTCCAAACTGTCTTGAGGCTATATTTTGTTATCTCTTTTTAGCAGTAGTTTAGCTTATTCTCTAACTATGTAATGAGCCAAAGCGTAGAGGTGTATTGTGAAAGGGTGATTAAATAAGCTGAAATTTCGAGTTAGGGAAGATAGAGTAGAAAAACACCTCGCTTGAAAAGTCAGTTGTGGTTCCACTGTGGAGTACTTAGTTCACCATTTATCTGTCCAATTCCATTAGTGGAGTACCTGTGATGTTCTTGGTACTGTGCTGCACACTGGGGATGCAAATACAGAAGACCTCACCACTGTCCACAAGAATCTCAGCATGTAGAGAGGACTGTAAGGAGAAAACAACCACTTAGCACTGAAATAAGTCCCATGACAGGCTGTCCAGGGACTTTGGGAGCAGAGGCAGAGGAGGCCACCCAATAAACCTGCACATGTCTGAGAGGACCTTGGCAGAGATACATGAACTGAATCTTAAAGGATGAGTAGATGTTGGCCAGGTAAAGGCAAATTGGCCAGGGATGGTGGGGTCCAAAGAAAATGTATAGGGGAGGGGCGCCTAGGTGGCTCAGTCGGTTAAGCGTCCGACTTCGGCTCAGGTCATGATCTCACGGTCCGTGAGTTCGAGCCCCGCGTCGGGCTCTGTGCTGACCGCTCAGAGCCTGGAGCCTGTTTCAGATTCTGTGTCTCCCTCTCTCTCTGACCCTCCCCCGTTCATGCTCTGTCTCTCTCTGTCTCAAAAATAAATAAATGTTAAAAAAAAAAAAAGAAAGAAAATGTATAGGGGAGAGGTTAGTAATAATGATGGAGAAATGGTGTGGGGGTAGGGCAAAGCATGCATTTGTTCATTTATTTATTTACATAAAATAAATTTATAGAGCATCTATTTATTGAGTGGGTATCATCATATTGCTTATAATAGAGCCTGGTATATAGTAAGAGCTATATATATGAGCTATTATTACCTAAAGATGAAATAGTTATGTGTTACACTGTGAATATAGTTATAAGCAAGAAAGGCACTGCCCCGTCATCTCAAAATTTAACCTAGAAGATAAGAACACTAAGATTCCATCATAACTAATAAGGAATTAGATGAAGGTATTAGTCAGTATAATTTATGTTAGCTGATGTAAGCAACAATCTACAAATTTCAGTGGCTTGCCATCCCAAATGCTTATTTCTTACTCATACCTGCAGATTGGGCAGGGCAACTCTCCTTCCCAAGGAGGGCTCGGGATTCAAAGTCCTTCCTTCTTCTGGCTCCTTCTACTTCCAGGAATTTCCCAAAACGTTTTTCTAAACTCTTTTCATCCAGCTAGATAGTGAGAGGATAGGAACGGCCTGGAAGATAGTACACCCGATACTTAGCCACTCCTAGATGTGATAAACATCACCTGAGTTCTTATTTCATTGGTAGAAATGAGCCATATCATTCCATCTACATGCATGTTCTTGAGTAGAGAGCCACTTATCAACTGAAACTCTAAGAGAAGGGGAACACCATTTGTAAGTCAGATGTCTGGCTCTGTCACAGGGAGGTAGGAGAATGTGTAGGTAATGGGAGCCTATCCAACTTTACAGATCAGGTGAGGCTTCCCTGAGCAAGTAATATTTCAGCTGACACTGGTAAGCCATGATGAATAATTTTAAGTATATCCGGAAACAGTGCACGAAAATTTTAATCAGGGAAGCAACATTATTTGTTTTAAATGTCAAAAAGGTCACTTTGACTACAGAAACTGTAGACTATATACAGAAATTGTACACTATAGAAATTGGACTCATGGAGAACAGAACTCTTGGAAGAGGATGCCATGACCCAGATAAGAAATACGAAGATCTAAACTAACAATGTGATAATGGGGTTGAAGCGGAGAGAGAGTACTCAAGCCAACTAGACCTGGTAATGGATTGTATAGAGATAGGGAAGGAAAGGAGCAATGATGGTGGGCAGGGATCAGGGATCTGTTTTGAGTAACTTCAATTAAAAGAAATGAAAGACGATGGTGATAGTGGGGATGAGAATGTTGATTTTTGTTTTGAATGGGTTGAATTTGAAGGACTTACCAGGCATTTAGATGCTAATGTACTGTTGAATAAAAAACATTCAAGTCTGAAATCTCAGTCTGAGATCTGGGATGGAAATCATCAGTTTTCATCAGTCTGACTTGAAAGTCATCCGCTGAAATGAAAGTCAAATGGAAGCCGTGGAAATGCCTGCGACCACCCAGGCTACAGTGTTTGGACTTTATCTTATAGCGAGAGAACCCTTCCCATCTGCTTTCTAGGTTTCTCCCACCTGGAAAACTTCACTGCTCTTTGCAATTTCACAGGCATACTGTGTTCCTTCCCCAGCTCTCTCCTTCCTCAGCTACATTCTGGGTGATTGCCACCATGCCTTAAACAAGCTCTATTCTTACTCAGAGATTTATTCCTCCTTGTCTTCTCCTTTTTATTGCATGATACATAAGTTCTATTGCCTTTACAGATTGCCAGTGGATGCTGTGTAGTTTTCCACTAAAGAAGTACCCCACCCAAGCTCACATTTTTATGCTAGAGTTGACAGAGACAGTTTTGAACAGCTGCTCCTGCCATTCTGCCCCAGGTTCAGAAAGAATAGCACTTCCTCGACCAAGCAAAAATGAAGAGTGCCATTTCCCTGGTCCTGTGTGCTCTGTCTCCCACACCCACATTTGCATTAGTTCTCAGCTTGTTTCCACTCGGCCAGTTTTGTTTGCATGTCTGGCACTAGGGGTGGCTCCCAGCACATTTTGCAGCCCTCTTCTTTCACCCATGAGGAAGGTGGACCACTCTGGCCCCAGTGTACTGCTGAACGCCAACTGGCAGGTGGCCGGGGCCAAGGGAGGGCGATGACACTGCAGGGCACTCCCAGCAGGCAGGGAATGGGGGCACCAGATTGGCACCCACAGTTGCATCTTAAAACTGTCAACAACAGCCAGAATCTTGGATGCTGAACCTTCCTGTCATTCTCTACACTCTTGGAATCTTCTCAGAGTGGCTTGAATACTAATGCAAAGGGAACTTCTGAGAAGCCACCTTCAGTATAAGAATCAGAGAGCTGAAATAGTATCTCATCCTCTTTTTAAACTTGTGGAACATACAGATGCAGAAGGCCCTTTCTCCAGCTCTAGCTCCCATTCTCAGAAACTCACCCTCTCCTTTCTTGAGAGACAAAGATTTCTCCCCTCCTCACACCCACTACTGCATGACGTCCACCCCTCTCTGGGTTTTTTTCTCTCTAGATCATAATCCATTTAAACAAATCTCCCCACATACTATAGGCAACTTTGTGACCAAATGGCAACAGCTCCTTTGCTTTAGGCTGCATTAATGAAAGTATAACATCTGAAGAAGATTCTCATTCTTCTCAAGTGGACGCCAGTCAAACCACAGGTGGAATATCACACTCAGCTCTGGCATCACTTTTATTTTTTATTTTTCAGCATTTGTTCGTTTCTTTCTTTCTTTATTTTTAAATATAATTTATTGTCAAATTGGCTAACATACAGTGTGTAAATTGTGCTCTTAGTTTTGGAGGCAGATTCCCGTGGTTCATCCCTTACATACAACACCCAGTGCTCACCCCAATAAGTGGCACCACTTTTAAATAGCAATACACAAATGGGAGTAAATTTAGAGATAGTGACTCAAAAGTATTTGAGTATTTCAGAAAGGCCTGGGGATGAATAACCTGTAGAACTACAAAGGTGAAGGAAGCCAGCCTTCAAACCTCTGAACAAGGTATTTCCTGGTAGCCTTAGATCTCTACCCTTTTCTACCTTGCTCTGTGCTTTGAGAGGCTGGCTTTTGAGGACTGCATCAATGATCTCCCTTGCCTACTGGCAATGGGAGGTTAGCAATTAAGAGGTTCCAGGAGGCAGTAAAGGGTGGGAAGAGAGTAAGGTCAGTGTTTATTGCCCCAGTTCTCCTCCTGTCAAGCACTGAAAGTTGGATGCCTCCCTCTACTATAGGTTACAATTTTTAGAAGACTCTCTCCTTATAGCTACTCTCTCTGGGTCCCCATAGCTGCTTTTCCCTTCATATCTAGGGGTCGTAATGGCTCCATGCTATTACTAGCCTCAGGGTACTGCAGTATCCCTCTTTGGCTTCCCAAAAACTTTCCCACGTCTTTATAAATGTTTTCTTGATTACTCTCTCCTCAAATACCCAGTTTGAATGTTCCCTCTATTTCCTTCCAGGACCCTGCCTGATAAGAGACTCTTACAACACTATGGTGGAAGGTTTTTGCTAACTTAATATAGCAAATATTGACTGAGTGCTTAGTATGTGTCAGGTTCCATTCTTTGTACCGGGTTTTAGCAGTGAAAAAGATAGAAAAATTTCTGTTTTCATAGAGATTACATTCCAATGGGGGGTACATAAATAAATTTGAAAATAAAGAAACAAACTATATGTTAGCAGTTGATAACTGCTATGAAAAAATATATAAATCAGGCAAAGGATATAGGGAGTGGCAGAGTTGAGAGGCATGCGATGCAATGCAATTTTATATACAGTGGCCAAAGATGGCCTCAATGAGAAGAGACTTGGATAAGAATGCAGTGAGGACACACACAAGTATAGTACGTGGAATGTTGCCCTAAGAGAATCTACGCCCAGGTTAATAAAACAAAATGAACACACAGGAAATTACATGTGCCACAAGACAACAATGGAAAAGGTGTCAAAATATGCAGTAGATGATTAAATGCCAGCCGAGAATATGATAGTAAGTTCTGCCATTGTCATAGGATGGGTTCTTTGTGAAACAAACTGAAATGAGTCTGGGAGTTTCATGTATGGGTAGAAGGAAGAAGAGGAAGGAATCAGGATTGGGTATAAGAAGTCAAACTGCACTATAGGTCTGGCTGCCTCAGCTAACCATTCAGAGCACCCCAGAATTAAATGGCCCATCACAGTGGTCTTGTGTTGGGCTGAAGCGGCAGAGACCTTTGTGCCCTCACCTTGGTCAGTCACTGGATGTGAGCCATCTGGAAGGGGATGGCCGAGGGCTAGTGAGTTCTCTGAATCTAAGATATCCCTGCAGGAGCTGAGAGCTGAAAACTGTTGACAATACCGTGAGTAGTTGCAACAAGTCCTTCAAAGAGGGATCAGGATGGCATATCTCCATCTCCACTACACCTATGTACCAAAAATATTTGAAAATGAGATTGTTGGGGGGGCATGTGGTTGGCTCAGTTGGTTAAGCATCTGACTCTCGATTTTGGCTCAAGTCATGATCTCACATTTCGTGGGATGGAGCTCCGTGTCAGGCTCTGTGCTTTCAGCACAGAGCCTGTTTGGGATTCTCTCTCTCTCCCTCTCTCTTTGCCCCTCCCCTGCTTGTATGCACACATGCATGCTCACTCTCTCCAAATAAGTAAATAAATATTTAAAAAGAAAAGAAAACAAAATGAGACGGTTAAACCATTATCTGTGTATCACTGAGAATCATACTTTCTAGGGAGGAGCAAATATTTTAGTTCTGCATGGTATAGATCTATGATCTTGAAGCTGATCTTGGGGAAGATTCTAGAATGAATTGTTAAAGCAATGGCTTGTGGTCTCTGAGAAAATGTGGTAAAATATAAGATGCAACTTTCCCAAGAACAAATCCTGCCAGAGTACTCTTACTTCCTTTGATAATATTGTTAAATTAGCCCATTGGGACATTTGATAGACAGAGTATGTCTAGATTTTAGAGAAATTATGATGATATTCTCATCAGAGTGGCATGCTAGACTACATGCCTGCCATTCCAATTTCCCTTTCTAGTTTCAGCAGCTTAATCAACCCTGTTAAGACACAGATCTTCTGACAAAACGATTCCACTCTCCCTCATCCTCACCCATAGTCGATTGAACTAGCATGCATGACCAAGGGGAATCAATCAGCCATAGACCAATGGCCAATCAGGTTCTCTCTTTCTAGGATTTTAACCAATGAAAAATAAAAAAAGAAAGGAAGGAAAATCAAACAGATGGTACTGGGTCCTGGGACAGTATGTCATGCAGACATGGTGCCTGGGTTGGTACCATGGAAAATCAAAGTCAAAGGGAAGTGAAACTAGGAGTCTCACAGAAGCCATCAACCTACAGTAAGAAGAATGCAGGAGATCTGGAGTGTGGGTGGGCCCTCGAGAGAGAAATGGAGAAAGAAGATGACTAATGATTCTCTAATTCCATAAGGCCCAGCAATATTTCCTACAATTAAGTTTTATGAGACTCCTTGTGTCCTTATGAGTCTATTTTTACTTAAGCCACTTTCAATAAGTTTTCTATTACTTGTAATCTAATAATGCCTAAAATGAGTCTCTAATCATATTCTTATGTATTGGCTAATGTACTGATAATGAGCCAAATGACAATATATCATATGAGCTATTAATTGGTTGGAAAAAACATATTGAGGAAATACTGCTTATTGATAGATACCTAGAAAGGATTCCAAATGACTGCCATAAGGTTGTGTCTTCATGGCTGAGGCCTTCAAAATTCTCATCAATTATTAGAATGTGTGTTCCATGAAAGTTGGTGTCATGATCACCTTATAAAGTAACGTATTTGGGGTGCCTCAATGGTTCAGTCAGTTAAAGATCTGACTCTTGATGTCAGCTCAGGTCATGATCTCAGGATCATGAGATCAAGCCCAGCATCGGGCTCTGCATTAAGCTCAGAGCCTGCTTAAGATTCCCTCTCCCTCTCTCTCTGCCCGCCCCCCCCTCTGAAATAAAAATAAAGTGCCACATTTAACACATAGTTTAGCAGAGAATACACATGCAATAAAAAATTAAGTGAATGAAGATACAGATTTTGCAAGACTCCAATAACAAGACTCCAAGAAAGATAATGACTTTGAAGAATGAGAGAAATTAGGAGGAAGCATGGTAAAATGCTTCTATTTTATAAGAATAAATGCAAAGTACTGGAGAGGAGCCCAAAACACCAACAATGAGTCTTAGGGGCATGCCGAATAAAGAAATGCAGGAGTGTTCCTTAGTTGTGGGCTCAAGCATCAGCAGCAAGATGATGAGTGTTGCATAGGAATCAATGAGGCTTAGGCTACATTAATGAAAGCATAACATCTGAAGAAGATGCTCGTCCTTCTCAAGTGTACACCAGTCAAACCACAGGTGGAATATCACACTCAGCTCTGGGCACCACTTTTAAATAGCAACACACAAACGGGAGTATACTTTGAGTCAAATAGTATTTGAGTATTTCAGAAAGGCCTGGGGACGAATTACCTATAGAACTATAAACCTGTAGAAGATATGGTGAAGGAAGGCAGCCTTCAAATCTCTGAACAATTGTCATGAGAAGGAAGAAATCAACTATTAAGTCTCTTACAGGAGATGAAAGACTAAGACCCATGGATGGAATCTATATTCTTCTATCAATGAAATGTTAATTGAGCAATCTGCTTTCAGCCACTCATTATCTTGGTACTGGTTATACTGTGCTCAGCAAAATGGACAGTCTCTGCCCTCATGGAACTTATGATTTAGTGGGGATACTGGCATTAGACAAGGAATCATAATTTAATGTATAAAAAGGGCTATGAAGGACAAGAAGAAGGTGTAGCCAGATTTCCCTGAGGTTTTAGGAAATTGCTTGCTTTGATTTCATTTTTTGTTCTGTATTACTTTTGCTTTGTTTAAGAGTTCAAGGAACTAAAAAATAATGCTGCTGAGGCCTCGTGAGTAAAAGAGAGAAGAGTGTAAATCACTGGGAGACCAATTAAGATGCTAGAGCAGAGGACCAGAGAGGAGATATTCAGTACGGGTTAAACTAGAGTAGTGGCAGTGCAAATAGAAGAAAGTCATTGTATTTAAGATATACTTTGGAGGAAAAATCTAAGTGACTTCAGGATGTATTGGACAGGTGCAAGACCTTCCTTATTTCATACTCTTTGATATTTTGTTATTATCCAAACAAAAACTGTTCTAAAATATTTTATAGTATCTGTAAAGAAAATGTTTATTGAGTCAGTGAGACAAATTTGGAGGGAAGGGATTTGAAGGGAATGTTTAACCTGCTTCAGAGAATAAATATTTTTAAGGGCTTAGGTAAATGCCATCATTAAAGGAGACTCACAGGATCTTTATAATCTGAAGTAAATTTCTGAAGCTCAGGCTTCTCACAGATCCAAATGAGTCTTTATCCCCCAATCACTTACTCATTCAAAAAAATTTGTTTAACTTTTAAAATATGCAAGAAGCTATGTGGGTTGCAATGATTTATCAGGAAAGTGCTTGTACAAAAGTAGCAGGGACACAGAATGTGTCCTAACTTGGGGTCCCTACGACAAATACAAACCAAATGATCTAGGAGAACAATGAAAGTTTTATTTGTTCTGTGCCTTAAAAGACGGGCAAGAGTGAAAACATTTAGAAGTAGGTAAGTAGATGTAGTAGTGAGAGGGCTAAGAACATGAGTTGGGTCAGGAAGAATGTTGAAATGTGTGGGGTAATAACTAGAAAAATGTTACTGAAGCATTTAGTTAATGAAAACATGAAAAATAGAAAGATGAAAAGTTTCTCCCCCACCGTACCTTATGTGTCAGATTCATTCAACGTATAGCCTAGTGGGATCTCAGAACACAAACTCTCCAACCCCATTGGTTTTCATTATTGCCTTGCCATGGCTTGGCCATCTGAGCCAGCATGTAGGACTCCAGTGGTCTTTCTCCCACGGAAAACACACAAAAAATATTGATCTAACATCCAGAGTTTTAATCATTAGACCCTGTTTCTACTCCATTTTTCTTTTAAATTTTGAGTGATATTCTCCCTTTATAATTAAGCTCGGAGGTCATCCAAATACTCCACCAAGTCTATTTCCATCTAGGGTTCCAAAATGCCAAGAAAGCCCATAAGCCTTTACCTGGGACACAAATAGTGGGGCTTTCCTGAGTTTCCTCATGTCTATTTTCTCCTATCAATCCCAAACAAGGTTGCACACTTCCAAGGAAGACATGAATAGAACCAGTCCTGGAGATTCTATGCCACAATCAGGTCAAGGGAATGTGAGATCAATGGTTACACACACAGAAAAGCAGCAGCAGACATCATTCTCACTGCCAAAAGAGCTATTCTACATCCTTTTGTCCAGAAAAACCAGATAATTTTTTTGAAAGACATTCCCCCATAATATGGCATCCTTTCTTTAAAAACATCCATGACTTTTATTAGTCAACTGTTGGTGGGTATTTCTTTTGAGCTATCTTTTCCAGTAGCAGTCAGGGAATTGAAATGATCTATCCATTGTCGCCTTCCTGGCTAATCCTACCCACTTAGAAAAATGACTGTTGAGGATTAAGACTAAGTCAGACTAAACCTCCACAACATAGCACTCATGATCTTGGCTTCACTATTGCTCTGTACCAACCTAAGTTTTCTAGCTTTGATAATTAGGTAACAACAGTCAAGAGCCTCAAATCACACAAAGCAATCAGTCATCTCCGGCAGCTCTGTCTTTATGCCAACGACACCACCGTTTGTCTGGTTCTAGGTAACTCAATGCTTGCAGTGTCCTTGAGGACTAACTCAGGAGTTTCCCACATCGAAGGATGGTTTGTTTAACTTATCCCAGCAAGTGCCAGTAAAAGATGGTGAAGTTCACAGGGTAACAGCCACCAGTCATCTCTTTTTAGTTAGATATTTCAGGGGCACCTGGGTGGCTCAGTCGGTTAAGCCTCTGACTTCTCTCAGTAATGATCTTGCAGTTCATGAGTTTGAGCCCCACATGGGGCTCTGTACTGACAGCTCAGAGCCCGGAGCCTGCTTTAGATTCTGTGTCTCCCTCTCTCTCTGTCCCTCCCCCACTCGTGCTCGCTCTCTCTCTCAAAAAATGAATAAATATTTTAAAAAATTTAGTTAGGTATTTCATGTTGGAGATTTGTTATCTCAAAGGGCACTCACATCACTTACATCAGATAACTGGATTAGAATTAAAATACCATTGTTCCTGTTGTCGAGAAACATAAATAATAGCATTAAAACAGGCTCCTCACAAAATTAGCTTCTTTCTAAACGCTGTGTGAGGTTGTCTTTCAGTGGAGGCCTTGTCAAGCCTTCTGGCTTTTACAACTCCTCTTACCTTTCTGCTCTGCTGAGACCCCATTCCAGGTGAATGGAAGACTGCCACACTCTCACACTGGCTGGGGAGGAGAGAATGCAGAGCAGAGATCTAACAGCTACTGTAGGTTCTTCCCTGGACACACCCTTGGGCCCAAAAAGAACCCACGTAAGGTTAGACTAATAACCCATGATAACTCTCCGGAGGATTTTACTTCTGGGGGAAAAAAATCATAAAAAGCTGAAGGGATGGTGAAAATAACTGTCCTAAAGTGTTTCTCCATACTAATGTCAGGTCAAAACCCTCCAGGCAACACTAAAGCGTGGGAAATTCAGTCTTCCCTCCACTCAAGTCTGGTTTTCTCTCTACTCCAGGTGGAGGGGTCTTCCCAGAACAGCCCAGCTCACAAGAGGACCACCTCCTCTGAGTTCCTAGAGCAGATGTTTGCACCTTTCATTCCTACTTTGTAGACCTCTCTAGAACCACTCTGTGGAACTGTTGCTCCGCTCTCCCACTGGTATATAACTTTCACATATTAATGACTTCTACTCCTCTCCCACTGGTATATAACTTTCACATATTAATGACTTCTACTCCTGGCGAGAATGTAAGACATGTGAGGCTATCACCTTGGTCGTTGTGCCTCTGATTCACCCACAGAACCTATCACATAATAACTAGGTGTACAATAAATGCCTGTTGCTTGATTAGAAAGAATGGTGTTGGAAAATCACAAAGCCCGGAGTAACTTTATGCATCAAATGGTGCTGCCACACAAATGGAGTTCAGTATAATTTAATACGAGGCCCCACAACAAGCATAAATCAAAGTATGGCATAACCCACTTTTAATTTTTTTAAGTATATTATAGTGCCCTCAGGGCCTGAAGAACTCAGGATTAATACACTGAAAAGTTAGCAGCGGAGCCCGATGAAGTGCTCATGGCCAATATCATCAAAAATATTTCCTTGGTGAGCATTTTTGAATGTGGGCATTGTCTTTGTAAAGGATACACGATCCATGCTCGTGATCCCCCTTCTCAGCGATCAGACCATAAGAGTTGCACATCTGGATTTCTGCAGAAATGAATTCTGTGCTAGAAACACATAAGGAGAAAACCAGGGTGACTTTTGTAGGCTTTATCTGGTATTTATTTCCAGGATGAGCTTATTAGTGTTAACCAGATGGGAAACTATTAATAATAGAAACCAATATGGCCCCTTTTAAATTGACTTCAAGTTCAGAAAGGAAGCCTCCTTTAGGGACAATTCTGACTTGATCCTCACTTATGTCCCACTTACATCCATCATTTCAGTCACCTGGCCAACACACATAAGTGGCCAATGCATGGGCGACGTGTGCATGAAGGTTCCATCTGCATGAATGGTATTAGCTCCTTTCTTCCCCCAGCCCCACTGATTGGTAGACACTGATGGCCTGTAGCCTATACCCTCAGCTCCACGCACGTCCCCCTGTGTAAACCTGCTGAATAACAGTGGATGAGTCTAGGTTTTCAGACTGATGGTGCTGGGTTCAAATTCTATCTCTTTCCTTTGCTAGCTATGAGTACAAAGGTAGGTTAGGTGACATCTAAGCTCCAACTTTGAAATGGAAATAATAATAAATCCTCACCGGTTTTTTATGAAGGTCCAACAGGTGCTCAATACATGTTATTTCCCCTTAGCCATCCTCACCAGCCCCTATCACTGGGAGCCAGACCCCTGTGTAGAGCCTCTGACACTAGAAGGACTCCTGTTCTAATTCACTAACCACGGGAGCCAAGATCGTCTCATTACCCAAATGCTATTCCTCCAAATGCTACTCCTGCCTGCAGTCCTCTGCTGGCCTCCTCCATCCACTAGACTGGACCCACTTCAATGTTGGATACAAGCCCAAATGCAAGGTCAAAGTCACCATATTACTTTGAGGAACTGTAATTTGGAGTCCTAGCCAGCACCACCCTACTGTGCCCACACCCAACTTCACTTCCTCTGCCACCAGACCATGCTGAAGTCCCAGGACAGCTTCCTGGGGAGTCTGCAGCGGGAGAGCCATTTCAAAGGATGGCACTGTCTAAAGCGGGTTCTCCTGAGCCCCTGGGAAATGCACACTGAGGCCAGCAAAAGAAAACACACACCTGACTCACATCTGACTAAAGTCCGAAAGTGCTTTATTATATTCTCCTGTTGCGTTAAAAAGCCCTAGTCAGAAAACTTAAATATAAATATTATATAAAAAGAGGAAATAGTTATATAAGAAGCCATCCAAAATCTGTCTAATGAAGAGGGGCTATATAACCCGTGGTTAAACATATTCATGAGCCAAACCATGCAGCTTCAAAACCTGAGTCTGTTGTGTCATTTGGGACAATTTGCTTAATCCCTCGGTGCCTCAATTTCCTCATCTGTAAAATGAGGATAATAATAGCACCTACCTCACAATGACATTGTGAGTGCTAAATAAATAAATGCATGTAAAGCACTAGGAACCATGCTCGCCACATGGTAAGTGGAAGTGATGGCTCTTACTTCTAACTGCAGAAGCTGTTTCCAGTTGATGGACAGCATCAGGCTTAGGAGAAACTCATACAAATCTCAAAATGTGCAGCATACACAATTCTCAGAGGTGGAGTACTACTATGAATTGGATTGTTTCCTCAAAATTCATATGTTTGAGTCCTAACCCCCAATTCCTTAGAATGTGCCTTATTTGAAAATGTAGATCCAGTTAGATAGGATGAAGTCATACTGGAATAGGGTGGACTCCTAATCCAACAGGACTGGTGTTGTTATAAAAGGGGGAAATTTGGACCCAGGCACCTATGAAGGAAGAATGTCCTATGAAGATGAATGTGGAGATCAGGGCGATGCTCCTAAAAGCTTAAGAACACCAAAGATTGTCAACAGACCACAGAAGCTAGGAAAGGGACATGGGACAGTCCTCAGAAGGAACAAGCATGGCCAACATACCTTGATCTCAGATTCCTAGCTTCCAGAACCCTGAAACAATAAAGTTCTGTTGTTTAAGTCCCCCAGCTTGTGGTACTTTGTTACAACAGCCCTAGCAAACTAATAACAGATCCAGATCCAGATGTCAATTTTGGTTGAGGTCAACCAACCAAGAGCTGCTTGCCAAACACCTCAGGACACTGTGCTGAGCGTTGGCAGGAGAGGGGCTATCTAAGGCCCAATCCCTGTCTGTGTTCCAGGACTGACACTGTCGCCGAGGAGGTGTGCGTGAGCGTGTGTGCATGCATGCGCACACTTCACTGTATACCTAATGTCCAATAGCACAATCAGTGTTCCAAGAGTTCAGAACTAAGTAAGTCAGAAAAGGCTCTATCTAGAAAGGTCACAAATGCATTCCGGCACTGGGTGGAAGCAGTGAAATTCCTACAAACTTCCTTAAAGCCAAGAAATCCATCCTCAAGAATCCTGCATGAAACTTTTCACACGGTCTCTAATTCTAGACGCATCTTTCTCAGCACATCCTTTAGGGTGTATCTGCCCAACCCACAGTCACTCTCTCCCACATGTGATACTCCTCCCCTTTGGTTCCTTCAACTTCCCTTGCAGAAGATGCTTTACAGCAACAATCCCATTAGCTTTACAAATGCTGTTCGGAAACCCAAGCAGAGCCATTGCTTTCTCAGGTGGTTGGGAATTCGGTACTCCGAGTGATTTTTTTTTATCCCAATTTCAGGGTCACATTGCTCAGATATACAGAGTGGAGAGAGAAGGATGAGTGGGAGAAAATCTTCCCCCAACGGAAATGTGCCGCTTTCCCTGGAAGGCACCAACGCCACGACAAACAAACATATAAATAATAAATATTCTTTTACTAAAATGATAAGTCTCACTTCAGTAAGCAACACATTATGCACCATACTGGTGTAATAAAGCGCACATCCCCTTGAATCATTCCCACTAATACAATGTATTCAGTGCTCATATGATTACACTTTTACAGCCTGTTAGCAAAAACACATACAATTGCAAAGTGCTGTTAATGCAATGTGACAGAATACTGTTATTACAAGAAGAAGTTGTCAGCACTGAGCAATTGATTTTCCTTCATCTCCTTCCTGCTTCTGCCCGTCCTCCCCACCTCTCCTGGAGATGTTTATTATGTACTCTGGGTGCAGTCCTTTCCCTGAATCAATTCCCATATAGTGGGAGAAAGGAATACGACGACAGGAAAAACTAACACTAATCTAGGTGTTCTAAGGGGAAAAAGCTTCCTTTGGGGATGTTTTCTTCCCAAAGTCTCTATTAAAGCTTCAAGAACTATGACTCCCTTCTCCCAGCAGAATGATCTGGTCTTTTTGTTCTTTTATGCCATGCCTGTGTATTTTCCCCTTCTCTTCCCTCTCCTTCTTTGTATAAAATAAAATTAGAGGTGGCTTTAAAGCAGATGGGCTCCTACATTCTAACTGATTCACTACCATGCATTTGGAATAGCAGTGGAGGGAAAAATAAGGAATACTAGAGGCCAAGAAGAACAATTATTTGATTATTTCTTGGTTAATACTTTCCTTGTAATGTTTACCTTCGTTCACAAGGGGACAATAGATATATTTAACAATGATAACTTTCTGAAGATGAAAAGAACTCTATGTCTAGCAATTTAACCCAGAATCACAGAATAGTACAATCGGATGGTCCTTTCCTATAAAGGTCGTCAAGTCTAATGCAGTTATTTTACAGGTGAGAAATCCAAGCTCCAAGAGTTAAGGAGTTAATTCAGGCTCTCACCACTAGTTAGTGTTAGAGCTGAATCTAGAAGCCATCTTTTTTTGCTGCTTCACCGTACTGTGCCTTTAAATGTAACACACATACATTAATATATGTGTTACTGAATTACCAGATGGCCCCTAACACCTCCGTTTTCTGTCTCTTGGTTATGATGGAAAAGAAAAGTTCCACTTGTCAATGCAGGTGTGAGGGAGAATAGACAAGTTCATGAAAATTGCTTGATGGTCTTCTAAAAGAGCAAGTTTCTAGAGGAAACATTAAAATATCCTGGTTTATAGATTCCATCTTGGGAGGCTGCACGTTCCTAGGATAGAAAAAAAGTGCTATTTCTTCCCTACCCTGTGTAAAATGTATAATTCCCACATCTTCCTCTTCCCACCCCACCTCCTTAAGCGGATGCACTCTTTGTTGGTACCTAATATAAATGCTGACGCCTCCTCTTCTGCTCAGCAGGATCTCATTATAGCATGCCCTTAAACATCTAAGAGTCACATGGACCAGGGGTTGCATCCAGGTCCCCAAGCATTGTCGCACATTAATATTATAGAAAGTTAATGCCTTGGCCAGTTGGGGTTTGACTCACTGGGGCAGTGGAGTCTGTGGTTCTGGTTAGACTTCACAATTTCAAAAATTGAGTACAGAGTCTGGAATCTTTCATCTTAAAGATGGCTTAAGGTGATTCCCATGTGTGAATAGAGAATGTAGGGGTGAGTATTGTCCATCTGGTTTTGGTTTGGGCTTGTGATGCCAACTAGCAAATACTCATGGGTAAAGAGCATCTAGTTGGGGTCAAAAATTACCTGTGTTGAGTTAGGGCTTACAGATACAAAACTCTATTTGAAAAGAGCCACTGTCCTTCCTGGCTTCACGCCCTTGAGGCATGCATGCTGAGAAACAAACACAGAAAGATACTAGGGCTTTCCTCACATACTCTAAGATAGCAACCCTCTGGAAGCCCTGGTCTGCTGTGACAAGTGGCCTCAGGTGACATTATACAGTTCAGGAGGACTCACTTTGCCGCGTACCCAACTCATCTTTATTACTCTCCCTCCTCCATTTAACATCATTCCCTGGTGCCGCCTCCTACAAACCCCTTTCAACAGTACTCTTGGCTTTCCTCTTTCCACATCACAACTGCCATTTCCTATTTCTTATCATGCCCATAAGTCCACTAATTCATACTAAGCTATTAGGTAGGAACTACCAAATGTGACCTTAACAATGGCAATTTCCTATAGCTCAAACTAATGCTAATGGGTAGCCATGAAGACACTACCCCATCTCGGGTTACTTTTTTTTTCAACTTCTTTTTGCAAAAAGCTTCTTTAGACATTGATGCCTGGAATAGTGAAAGTGACTTGTGTCCAGTGTAGGGGTGCTGTGACACTCCCAGAAAGCCCACTAGACATCCAGCTAGTTTGCATTCCAATTCTGCAGCTGATAAAGAAAAGGGGCAAGAGAGGCTTTTCTTTGTCCATTTTCCGGTTCAGTTCAACTCATTGTATTCACTGAACACCTAAATACGGCATGCACGGTACTGAGTGCTCTGAGAAAAGAAAAGATGAAGAGTAAGACTTCCAGAGGCTTCCAGAAAGTTTTAAGTCTTTGGAGGACAAACTCATAAGGGCCAAGAGGTATAGGAGGACCATCACAAAATGTTTCCAGAGCGAGGATAGAAGAGGTGAATTCCTCCTCAAAGCACCAATCAAGGCAACAGGGAAAAGGAGCATCAGCCCTGGCCGCTATGGGAGGTGGCAGTAGTGGAGATCTGGGCTTGGCACTGGCGGGAAGCATGATAGGTATTAGTAATCAGGCGTGCTTCCCATAGGAGCTAGTTATGCTGAGGATGGTTATGGCATCGCTGATGGAAATCATCCTCTCCTGCTGTTAGATGAGGCATTCAGACCAGCCCAAGAGCTGGGGAGGGTCCCACGCATAGGTGGGCTTGTATCGCCGCGTGCTCATTTATCAAGCACCTAACCAGCTATGATCTTCTTCCGAACAGTAAATAAAATGGCAGATGAAAACACAGGGCAATAACAGGAGGCTAGGGCAAGGTTGCTGGTTTTAATATAGGCCTTTTCGTAGGCAGGTAGACCGTAACATGACAATAGTGAAATGTAAATGGGCTACATTAAAAAAAAAAAAAAAAAAAAGGTAAAAATCAGGTAATTACTGAAGTATCAGTTCTGTGAAATAATTGGTAATGACCGTTGATAAAGAAATCACATTGTGATATTGCTGACAGGACAACTTTCCACTGAGGCGAGGTAGGGAGAAATGCAGCAGCTGGTTCTAAAAGCAGGGAAAACCTGAGTTAATTTGTTAGCCCAGGCAAAAATTCCCTGCTCATTTATTGCTACGAGGCTGAATGGGTATATATTGTCTAACTATTGGGACTAGAGGAGGCCAGTGAAATAATGCTGTTCTTGGATAATGTGACAGATCGTCACTAGCACCCTGCCCACAATCCCAGGGGTCACTGTAGCGGTCTGGTGCATTCTGATGGCTTCCTGTGTCTCTCTGCCTAAAAGGTTTTCCATCCGTTCTGTCTCACAGGCCGGGGGTACACAAGGGCTAACACCCCGGGACCAACCCTCAACCGAGTTGGTAGAAGATAATTCAAATTCATGTCCCCGCAGTGGTACACACTGATGTGTGCTCTACAGTCTGTCAGAGTCCACAGCTGGCGTGAGCCTCAGTTGGCCACACCTGTAACCCATCCATTAATGTACCTTTTATTGCCTTTCCTCACTCCATCTCAATTCCCCACTCTCTGTCTGGGCTTCCCGGGATCACCTCCCAAGTAAACAACTTGTACCCGAATTGGTGTCTCAGGAGCTGCCTGGGGTGGGGGTGGGGGGCGGGGAAGCCAAACTGAGACACGTCACTTTTTCACATGCAGATGTGTCAATGAATCAATATTTATTGAGTACCTCTTACCCACTTAACACAATGCTAGATTTAAACGACCAGCCAGTCCACCTCCCCAGTCACAAGGAACTCACAATGTAGGCGGCCAAGTAAAACACGGACTCGTCAAACATTCAGTGACAAACCAGGCAGGATGTGATGAGTAAAAAAATCAGCTAAGAAAAAATGGATAATGGATGGATTTGGGTAGTTAGGATGAAAGGGCAAGAACAATCCTATTAGAATGACACAAATGCAGAAATACGTGGTCTCTAGCAAGAAACTCCTGAGTAAAGAAACCTACCAACATGTGATCAACCCAACATCTCTGATCCTGAAAACTTACCTTCACGTAACCTCTTATAAAACTAGCGTTCACCAGGACGCACTTCGGGAAATGCTGTCAAGTTTCAGCGTTGACCATTGGAATCCAATGCCCCACCCATTTCAGCCCAGGGCTTCTCCACTGCCAGTCCCATTGGCAAACTCAGATATGACGTAACTCATCACCTTCCGCCAGTTTGGATAAATCAGATAGACTGAACAGTCTTCCAAGATACTTGGTTTTTTTTTTTTATATGACTTGAGGGTAGATGTATGGTCCTATCTTTCTAATATCTACAACACCACGCAAAGCACTGGGAGTAAAAAGGAGAAGCTGACAGATACTGACTCTTTTCCTGAGAACTCCAACTGCCTTGGAGGGAAAATGATCAGTTTGTTATCCATGGGAATATATATATGTATATCTTTTCTTCTATTATTATCTGTATCTGGTGAAGCACAACCTTGTTGCCTGAGATCAAATCCCAGAGAACTTTGGGTGACTCACTTCACTTTTCTGCCCCTCTGCTCCTCATCTGTCAAATAGATTCACTTCATAGGACTACTGTGATCCTATCATGAAACAAGACATTTAAAGGGCTTGCCGTGGGGCGCCTGGGTGGCTCAGTCCGTTAAGCGTCCGACTTTGGCCCAGGTCATGATCTCGCAGTCCATGAGTTAGAGCCCGTGTTGGACTCTGTGCTGACAGCTCAGAGCCTGGAGCCTGCTTCAGATTCTGTGTCTCCCTCTCTGCCCCTCCCCCACTTGTGTTATCTCTGTCTCTCTTTCTTTCTCAAAAATAAATAAAAACATTATTTTTTTTTTTTTAAAAAGGGCTCACCGTTGTTCCTGGCCCATAGGAAGGGTCCAACAAGTGGTAGCTCTGCCTGAGACTAGCAGCAGATTAGTACTAGGATGATTCTCATTACTTGTTTCATCCTCAACTTGAATAGGTTTTACTCCCCTGTGACCAAAACTGCCTCCACTCGAACATACCCACAATGTGGGGACCTCATAGTGTCTAACCAGCACCCATATGAGCCAGACAATGCAGACAACTGTGGGAAATTTGGATTTAACTTCTCCACTGGTAATTGTTCAGTAGAGAAATTATTGTAGAAACAAGATCGACTTGTATATAAACTTTTTCAGAGAGTTTTGTGAAGTGTTTCTTTCTATCCACTTTTCTCCCTCACTTTCTTGCCTTGATGAATATAATTGCAAGGAGGAGTTGTGAGTCAGCTGCCGTCTCTTTCTCCTCTCTTCTTCCTGGATTTGGTTTGGTAGGAAAATCTTGTGCCTATCTAAGTAATCCCTAACATCAAAACATCTTGGAGGGCTTAATTGAATAAGACTGCCTCCTCACGGAATATTGTTTTCCTTCCCCTTCTCCTCCTCATTCTTGTTCATCCTCTTCTTTTTCCTTTCTCCTCCAGTCCCCCTGACTCGATTTGCCCTCTTTGTCCCCCCCACTGCTCCCCCTTGTCTCTCCAATTCTCTCCTTCCCACATTCCCACCCTCCACAATTCTCTGTGCAGTTTGTTCAATCTCTCTCTCTCTCTCTCTCTCTCACATACACACACACACACACACACACACGCACATACACACAGACTACATATATAGATGATATTATTTTCTATCCATTTCTGTGTCTGGCGCTCTGGCTCTCTATCTCTCTCTGTGTGTCTTTGTCTTCTCTGGGAACCTCTATTTCTCCCTCGGCCCCCTCTTTTTCACCAGCACTCTCTCTCTCTCTATCTCTCACTGACTCTTTCTCATGTCTCTCTGTCTTTCTTTTTCCATGTTTTTTTTCCCCCCTGCTCTTTCACTCTTTGTCTCTGTTCGTCCGTCTCTCCAGCATGAACCCTGGTTGGAACCAGACTCTGTATCTTGTATTGTTCTTTAAGAGAAAATTTCCTGATGTAAATGGAATGTACAACATTTACTACTGCTGACAGCCTAATGAGTGACACAGTATCAGCAGACTTCACCAAATGTGTTGGCGGGGGGAGAAAACGACCCTCTCAAATCACTGCAAACACTGAAGCAGATGAACAAAGGAAATTAAACCAGTTGCATCCAACAGACTTCGAAACACACCCACAAACCTTCCCTGCCCCCTCCTCCATCAGCAGATCTTCACACTTTTGCTAATACCAGCTGGTTCATACGCTCCAGAAGTATCACCCTCGCCAGTTACTGAAAGTGAGACTTCAAATATGGGTTAAACCCACTCTGGTCATTAGCCAGTCTTCTGTCCAATTTTTCTCCTGGATTTTCTTCACCTGGAAACCCTGCATACTTCATACACCCATCATAGAAAATATACTGCAGCTACCGGGACAAGGAGAGGAGGAAGGGGAAGCTGGACAAACGTGACTCAGAAACTCAATTTTTTTTCTCTGTTTTAAAAGCAAGCAAAGAAATCAGAAGGACATTACTAGTCCCAATTCAGTGGTAGCGAGCAAACATGTGCTCCACAGACACAGAGAAATATCTGATATCTGTGTGAGAGCTTTTGGCAAAGATGTCAAAAAATGTGAGGTTAGCCAGATGATGCCCACAATCTGATAGTTGTATAGCAATCTGATAGGTTATATCAATCCTGATAGTTTATATCAATCTGATGCTTACTCACTAGCAAGGTAGGCAGCCAGAGAAACTGAAGCACATTTATGTCTTGCCCCTCCCACATCTTGTCTTAGAGAAGCATGGAGTTGACACTTTGGATGGACCTGGACAAAATCCAGGAGGTGAAGCTTGCTGGAGGCACTTTCTTCATTGGCCTCGGGAGCCCAGATCTTACACACACACACACACACACACACACACACACACACAGACACGAATACACGGCACCCTATGGTTGCCCAGATCCTGTCCTTCTTGCCACCCCACCCCCCCGCTGCTGGCCTCCTTCCAGATAATATCCTTACAAGGTTAACATTTCCTTAGGTTCCTACCAATTTTCCTTTTTGACAACTGATATTTATTGTTGCAATTTCATCTCTTTGGGGTCTTATTCTCTCTCTTTCAAGAGGTAGCCCATTTTATCTAGGCTGAAATGGATCCATGAGAATGAATTTAATGGGCTAATATGTTTCTACTCTAAAAAGGCGTTTATTAGATGCAATAATGAAAATCTAAGAGGACTCTGGTGGTAAGCATTTTAGGCATCATGGTTGGCTAAGAGCAAAACCTTTTGAAGCCACACTAACTGCCTGCTCCTTTTGAAAGGGCTAACTTTGGATAAGCCTCAAGATTCTATGCCCTACCTTCCGGTTAAATTTCTCTACTTTACCATATCTTGATCAAGACGCAGCATTTCAGAGTGTGTGCTCCTAGCTGCCAGTCTGCCAGAGATACGAATCGTTATGCACCAGAACTTAACCATGATCACGTTTACTATACAATAGAATTTTATTTGAAGCAGGCACATCTTGGTACCAGTTTAAATTTTTTTTTAACATTTATTCATTTTTGAGAGACAGAGACAGAGAATGAGTGGGGCAGGGGCAGAAAAAAGAGGGCGAGACCGAATCTGAAGCAGGCTTCAGGCTCTGGGCTGTCAGCACAGCACCCAACGTGGGGTTCAAACTCACAGACTGTGAGACCATGACCTAAGCTGACGTCAGACGCTTAACCAACTGAACCACCGAGGCACATCCCAGTATCAGTTTAAAAGATTCAAGTACTCCAACGGTTTTGTTAGAAACTGGTCTTCCTTGCAAAGTAGTCCTAGGGCTTGAGAACCTAGACAGTGTCCTATAGGGTACCAAGAAACTTTAAATCATACTTTTTAGGTGACAGCTTTAATGCTTTGGACCAAGGCTATTTGCAACTTCTAGAAAAAAGGGGAGTCCAAAACAGAACAAAGTTAAGCTAGATTAGCAAAGAGATAAATTTATTAGAGTTAAAATGTTTTTCTAGAAAAGAAGAAACCATTAGGCTAATACACAAAATTGCTCATTTAATCTTAGTATCTAAAATAGAAACAATTCAAACACTTAACAAATGTTCATTGATTGCCCAACATGTGCCAGGCATCGTGCTGGGTAAAGAGCTCCAAAGGGGAACAACACAGGCAGGGTGGTTTCTAATCTCACGAGATGGTTATTGTCTAGCTGGGGAGGAAGACAACCAAGGAAATACAAGAAATATAGTAAATCTTACAAGAGAAGTGCAAAAAACTGTTTCACTGTATGTAATGACACAGTGGGGACACCTAACCAAATTCAAAAAATGGGAGTGGGAAAGAGAAGGATAAGGGGAAGGAAGTCTTTCAAGAATCTCTGGGAATGAAGTGTTAACATCTAGAGTGCAAGTTGGGTAGAATAAAGAAAGGATGAAAAACAAGGTGGTCAGAGAGAGAAGGGTCATGTTAGCTTATTTTATCCTAAGGGCCACAAAAAGAGCCACAGAAAGCTTTTGAGCAAGTATTGATATAATCAGATGTGACTATGAGCACATTCAGAGCAAAAGGAAAGGCTACATTTTGCAAAAACACCTATTAAATAGACGGGGCCCTCAAAGTTGTTAACATTTTCTCAAGAAATGTCTGGAAGGCATCAGATACAAAGGAACATGATCAAAGGCCATCTTGCTAAACTACTCTACGAAACCAGATTCTCTGATGCAGTTGCAGGGTCTGGAACCATCTGCCTTCTGTCTTGGCAAAGAGCATGACTTAGAAGCATTGAGGCTTGCCTAGATTTGAAGAACGTCGGGTTAATGAAGCTTAAAATATTCATTGTCTTGCATAACATAGACTACCAATCAGATCTATCTTTTTCCATCAAAGATTCAGTCAGGGAGACTTCTATCTACATAGTCCCTGGAAATGGGGCCACAGGGCAGCAGATTAGGCAGTTTTAGCCCAGTTTTTGGTGATCCCATAGTTGGATGGAGTGCAATACTGACAGATGACCCTCAGATGACCATGGAACATGGACTCTGAGGGAAGGACTCACTTACAGACTTTCTAGTAGTCCTTGTTTGTAAAGCCACAGTAAGGGAGATTTGTAGCAGATAAAGCTCATCTCTCTCTCTCTCTCTCTCTCTCTCTCTCTCTCTGGAACTAGAACTGGCTCTGTTAACTTCATCTGACACAGCCTGTTTCATGTTGTCAAGAAAAGTGGGGCCCAAAGTCAGAACATGCCTTGCTTTCTGACCCCAGTGTCTCCCACACAATTGATATGCACTCCATGACAATGTTTGATAGAGCCATTGTTAATTGACTCTGTTTTCATTGTTTGTTTGATTTTATCACTAAACTAGTCTCCAAGGAGTAAACTTTCTAGTCCACCATATGCACTATACAGTTAATTATAACACACTCCCTCTCTTACCCATGGACCCTGAACATAAGGATGTTTCTAGTCTACATATGGTGAACAATACTGTTCATGCATTCTACCCTCAACGCATTTCCTAGAGCCCTCACACAGTGGACATTAATGACTTCTTTGGGCCCCTTCTGGTTTCACCAGATGAACAAAAATGAAAATAAGCAGCTGTCATACTTTAACTTAAAAAAAAAAATCATCAAACCTAATCCAATTTGGAGAAGTATTTGGCTTAGAGAGAGGGAATCGCTGTACCATTGATGGCAAAAAGCTCACTTACTAATGCACCACTTCCTGACATTTAATTTGCACAATTTGTCTCTTATTATCTGGCAACTCTCAGAAGATTTTGGAAGCAGGAAAAAAGAAGGCAGAAACATAACAAGCAGTAAGATTAAAAAGGGAGAACGCAGAGGGCACCAAGTTAAGAGTCAGATAACTCACTCCCAGGCCATGTCTCCTGGCCCATCATTGCCTGTTGAGAAACCACTCCAACCAGATAAGGACCATAAAAAAGGGAACCAAATGGAAGGTTAGCCAACACACAGTAATAAAACAAAAGCCACTTTATGTTAGTTACCCGACACTTTAGACACCAGAGAACTCATTTGAATCTAAACTTAGATGTGATATATCTGAGAATATTACCATACACCTAGACAGGGAAAATTGCATATTTTCCATCATAAAAAAAATATCAAAATGTTTTATCTGTGCTTCTGCAATTCAGAAATGACTGAAGCTGTGAACTTCAAATTTGGCAAGATTGTAGTCCTCATTAAGGAAGGGAATGAAAGCCAATTTTGAAGAAAAATGGTTTCCTATTTTTGAGTGTAGAAGGTTGAAACAATGAGTGTTGAACCTAAGATGAGGAACATTCTCTCTGCTGCTTTAGCTTCTATTTGGATAAAGATTATTAACCAGAGAATAAAACTCGGCATGTCTCTTTTTAGACTTAGAAAAGAAAACTTTCTGATTCCTTTATTTCCACCTTTCCAAATCAAAGCTCAAGGTGTTTACATGAAGCTAAAATGTAACATTAAAACACCTCAAACGTCAGATAATTCCTGAAATTACTGCCCTTTGGCCAGTGTAGGCCTGGGGTAGTCTATCCCCATGTATTTTTGGAGTTAAATGGCCGTGGTACCATAGGCAGGATGTGCAAGCGACTAAAAGGATACCGTTAGAGGAAGTGTAACTTTGGAATTTCCTGATTTGATTGCAAAGATTTCAGTCTTAACACTGTGTCAATATTGGTTTTAAAAATATACATATTTGTTTATTGGCACACATGCGCATACACACAGGAATCCCATCCATAAAATGCACCCACATCTGTGGTTAAACACAGCAGCTGTTTAACAGCCCAGTGTAACAGTCTGAAAAAATTGGGACCTGAATTAAAAATCCCACATTCTAAGCTGCAGCGGGAACTGAGGCCCTATATAAGGAATGCTGCCCTGAGAATGCTCCAAGCTTCCCCTAGACGGAACTCCTTTGCCAAATTCACAGCATGCTTCCCAAAGTTTGGAATCGATGATGAAAGACCCTGACTTTACTCCTTCCTCTAATAATCATATTGCAATACATACGTTGAAGGCCAGCTCAAAGTAGAACCAAGGCAACTTAAAATCTGCAAAACGTGTACCTTTTCTGCCCCATGATCTCCACGACAGCAATGAACAGAAGAGGCAGAAGTACTTTAAAGGCTCTGTCCACACGACCACAAAAGAAAAGGCCTGTCCCGTGAGCAAGTGTCCCACTGGTGCTGGCACAGGGGGCCATACACACCTTGTGTCCGAACTGTGGCGCCTCTTTTGGCTGCCCTCCAAGTGTCTGATAACCTAAGCAAGAATAATCTTGGAAATAACAGAGGAAATGCACAGTGACCTGAAATCACACCCATAAACCATCAGGACACGCTAGAGCAGGTAATCTTGAATGTAAGGCCACTATTAGTGATTTTTGTTGCCACTGACTGAGGTTTTTGGAGATCCTGCCAAGGAGGTTACGCAAAAGAGACAGTATGCATCCCTGTCACCTACGACTGCCCGATTCTCCAGATGCGGAGATGAGACATTTTTATTACAAAATGAGTTTGCAGATTTTCGTTGCTGTTTTTCTCACTGAATTCCCTTTTTCTCTCTATGCACATGTTTTTCTTGTTCTTTTCCTTTTTTCTAATTTTGCTTTTTAAAATGTGAGTGGAATCAGTGCATTCTACCCACACCCTACTACCGCATTTTCCTTCCAACAGCTGCAAAATGAATTCTAGTTACCCAGCCCAGTGGCGCCTGGGTGGCTCAGTCGGTTAAGTGTCCGACTTTGGCTCAGGTCACGATCTCACAGTTTGCGGGTCGAGCCCCTCATCGGGCTCCGTGTTGACAGCTCAGAGCCTGGAGCCTGCTTCGGATTCTGCATCTCCCTCTCTCTCTGTTCCTCCCCCACTCATGCTCTGTCTCTCTCTCTCTCCTTCAAAAATAAATAAAAACATTAAAAAAAATTTAATTACCCACGTGGCACTCAAGGCCCTCTGGAATCTGATTTCATTCATTCATTTTTCATTTATTCATACATACGCTCATTCGTTTTTTCATTACATTTGTATTTATTAAGCATCTATTATGTCTGCAATATAATGATAGAAGTGGAAATACAAGAATAAGATGTGTTGTCTGTACCAAGGAACTTAGAGTCTAGCATGACGCACACACAATAATTATTAATTACAGCCAGGTAATAAGGGCTAGGATACAACAACATGTGAGGCACCGTGGGACAATTGAGCACGGTGTGCCTAATTCCGCCATAAAGGAGACGTTAAGTGTGAACTAAGTTTCAAAGCCTGGGTAGGATTTACCAAAGGATATGCAAAGTGAGGTGACAGGGGCTATTATAAGTAGCAGGAACTGTGTGAGCAAAGTCACTGGGTGGAGAAGAAAAAGGTGGGCAGAGTGGGAGAACCCAACACAACATTTCCACACGGTCTTGCCGTGATGGATGGAGCAGCAGAGTAAGCACCGAGATGCAGGAGAATAGAAAGGTTGGCAGCAGTGCAGCCACATCAAGGCCAGGAAGTTTGCATCGTTCCATGGTTTGGTAGACATGGAAAGATTTTAATTAAGATTCTAGATCTACTTAATCTAGAAAGACTCTAGTTGACTTCTTCCAGGGAGAGTGCCTAGAGAATCTCACAGCTCTTACATTTTATCTGCTTTACACTTTTGGAGGCGATCTGTCCTGCACCTTTATGCCCCAAAGCACCAGATTCACTGCAGACAATGAAACCAATGCCTACCGAACAAAATGTCACTCTTCCTTCATAAAATCTTTGCTCTCCACGGAAGGCTTTGCACCTAGTATTTTTCCAAGTCTTTTTGGCCAGTACTTTGGGTAGATCACCTGGAGATCGTGTTATTCTTCAAATTCTGAGTCAAGGCCGGACGAGGTGGGGCCTGAGCTTCTGTTTTGTAAGTTCCCAGGTAATGTCAATGCCGCTTGTCCATGGACCACACTTTGAGTAGCAGGGATCTGCATCTTAATTATATTCTACTTCTCCCAAAACACGTCTTCTCTACTATTAATCTATTATTTAGGATTTTTTAAAAAAATCATTCAGTTACTCACATTACTCAAGAATATTAGAGTAATCTGAAGGCCAAGAATCTGTTTTCCACATTCTTGTACCTTCCACGTGAAGGTTAGCTACTCAGTAACTGATGGCTTATTCCAATTGATTTGCTGATCTTAGGCTTCATACTGCTTTTCAGCCTTTTCCTGGCTGTCAGCTGTCCCCAGGAATCAGTTCAGACTCCTCAGATCATGTTGAAAAAGCATGTCCTGGCCCCTGTTCCCTCTGTAGCCTGATCCGCCGTGCCCCCACCTCCTACCCTGTGCCCTGCCATCACATATGGGAACTTTCCTTATTCCTAGAGGGGCTCGGGGTGGGGGTGGGGGGGTACCTGGCTAGCATGCAGGAAGTTGCCTCCCCTGAGGGCTCTGGAGAGTTAAGGACAGGCTGGGGAATATGTCCCATTTCTTTTGCCCTTGACTTCTAGCCTGGCTCAAAGCTCTCCATAACTTCGATTCAAGCATGGCCTCTCCTGGGATCAGAAGCAACAAGAAGCTACACGGTGTAGCCTGAGAAGTGGGCAGTCACCTCCGTCATCCCCCAGGCTCTCCATCCTCCCTCCCCCATTTTGTTTCCATCTGTGCACTGGCCACATCCTGCTTTGGTGAAGTTCATCCATCCGCTGCTCTAACTTCTAAGTACTTTTCTCTCACTACCTTTTTAGCAAGAGAGTGTGGGTTCTTTTTTTTCCTCAGAACATTCATCTGTGACCTTTGTTTCTCTTCGTTCGTTGTTCTTCTAGGCCTTCAATCCTAGCTCTCTTTCCTTTTGCCTTGTGTGTTCAACTGCCCTTATGGTAATTTGGTCCATGGTTAACAGTGAGTTGACGGTGAACACGCTTCCCTTCCTGACTGGCCAAGATATACGCTGAGAGAGTGGCTTTCAACTCTATGCCTCCTACGCCAGCTATCATTCTATAAAACTGCATGTTACGTTTCCATGGTCTCCCAAATGCCATTTAGCATGCCCTCATCTCTTTCCTCGTCTTAATTAAAGCCTGTTACACTCCCATGTACAAATTAAAACAAATTTTACAGACACTCCCTTTACAGTTCCTGGCGATTTGCTTGTGAGCGTGAAAAGGAATACAATACCTGCGATGTTACAGCCTACAGCTGCTACCTGCTCTGGATTCCTACACGGGGTTTCCGTCAGGGTCTCGAGGCCGGAATCCTGACAAGCACTGTAACTGCCGAGGGGATCCATCCAATCAGAGCTTATTTAGAGGCAAAGGGACATCGGTGGAGATCTCCTCCTTTATCGGGCTGCAGATTGCCTTCCCATAAGCCACCTGAAATCCAGACTCACCAGAAACTGAAAGAAAATCCTCACCCTGCTGCTTTCTCCCCTACAGGTCTTGCCTATCGTTAGACGACTGGGGGCTTAGGGCTTGGCGTGAGGGTTTCATCCAGATGTGGTGAGCTTCAGGCTCCGGAACATTCTTCCTTTCAAGCAGTGGCCTGAAACCTAGCACCGGAAGACACAGGCAAGAGTACTTTTAAGCTCTTTAGAGGATATTAGTATATTGCCCAAATGTCCTCTTGGGCAGATTTCTGTTTTCCTTATGCATGAGATTAGCATACTAAGGCCATGCTTTCTCATAAATAGTGAGGAAGGGCTGGCCCCTTTGGCAGGAATGGTCAGGTTCTGTTAAAACAGTATGCCCCGTAGGGTTGCTCAACGTATTACTCTGGTTCATGATCATAAGCCCAAAGAAATTAGATGGAACCCAAAGGAATCCAGCTGTGGTCCACTGAGCATTCTAATCAAAACAGCAAGCTTTACTCTTCAACAACTGCACTGTCCTCAGTGGGGACTGTTTCGTTCCATAGCAAGAAAGGTTACCGTCACCGTGTAGGTGTGAATAAATGGGAAACAGCTAAGCTAAATGAGGAAGTCATCAGAGACGCAAAGGGGAAGATTGGTCGATGGTGGGGGGGTGGGGAGGGGAAGGACAGTAGGAAGAAATGCCACCATGTACCCCGGAGCTCAGGCCCCTGCTCTACACTGTCACTCTGGGAAGAATTTTGACCATTGTTTCAACTTTACGATAACTTTCCAATGCGTTACAATGTCTTGTAATTTCAATCCCCGCTTCCATCTAAAAATTAAAATGTATTGATCCACTGCTCCCTTTACATTTCAATTTAAGGGTGATAAAAGGAAGGAGCTATAGTTTTCTTTATATCACTTTCCTGCAAAGGGGGCAGAAAACAAACACAGGTGCTTTAAATTTTCAAGGTGCAAGCTAAATGACATGATGCCCAGGAGTGTGCAGTAGCATTTCTTTGAGCATGGAATAAAAGACAGATAATTAGGAAATTGGGAGTCTATTAATTTTCCAAATTTACTCATGCAAGAACCACTGAGCTATGGTGATATTTGCTTACCTCGTCATTATGCAAAAATATATTAGCTAATTATTTTGACTAATGCAATTAAGATATGCATATTTAGCATAAACCATACAATAGAAATGTTACAGTCAGCAATTGCTGGGTTGCGCTCATGGGTAGCAGAGAGGCAAAAGTCCCTGCTCGGTCTCCAATGGAAAGCCACAAGATTGCTACGACTCTGCCTGCACTCTTATTATTAGTTTGGTTGCAGTAATTAATTTACTTTACAGCATGACGAGGTGGCATAGCTAGCAGTGGTATTAATTTTTGCTATGAGACACCTGAAGATGTCAGCTTTCGAGCAGCGGCGTCTGCACCTTTAATTGCCTTCATCAGTGGAAATGCACTATCTCTTTCAGGGATCCAATTAAGAACGCTACTGTTATTTTTCTTTTTTCCCTGACCCTTACTGATGAACACTGGAGCTAGAGAAAGTTAAGGCGATGGCAGCAGCCAAGAGAGGTGTCTTCTCTTCTTAACCTGGGAACCCCACCGAGCTGGAGCTCCGTAATGACAGAAGGAAACTTCCGCCGCATTTCCATGGGCTCCGTCATGCCATAGGCCCTTGCTACTTGGCATGTGAACCACGCTTGGGCGCACCTCGGACGCTCGACACCAGCATCTGCATTTTAACAAGATCCCCAAGTGATGAGCTCACACATGAAAATTTGAGAAATGCTGCAGGAAAGAAGGGACCAGGGCCAGTCTTGGACCTACATGAAAGTGGAATGGTTTAATCAGTGGTGTGATTTCGAGTGTGCTGGGAGGGCACCAGTGGACAAACATATGACCTCCAGTGCCTGTCATCTAGTCCTTCGCATTTGGAAGCATTTCAGCCTATGGGGGTTTCATAATACAGTGCACATGCTGTTGAGAGATTAAGGTTTTTCCCAGCTCTCCTTTTACCCTGTGTCAGCTGAGATGCTGGAAAAGGAGGCCGGGAAGATGCCAGTGAGAAAAGGCCAAGCAAGGAAAAGGTTTGGAGAAAGGGCGTAATGAAGACAATCTGCTATCTCACAGTTGCGCCACAAGGCTGGGCCCCACAATGCTTTCTTTCTGGGCTCCGGCATGATCTTGTCAAAGGATGTCAGCCAGGTCCTTTTAACAGTGCCGTGTCTCATGACATGTGTCCTGCGAACTCCCCTGTCAGTGCCAGTCTTTCTCTCCTTTTTTGGTTCTTTCTTCCTTTGTCCTCACTCAGAAAGAGTTAGAGGGTCATGTGACAGCCTTTATGTTATTCAGATTTCAACTTTCCAGAACTTTTCTCTCTGGCTTATCTGGACCAGCCCTCCCCCTCTCTATTCACCTGTATTTCATGGCATCTGATCCTTCTGGAAAACACCATGGAGACCTTTTGTTCCCACTCCTGGCCATAAACCAGCTCTGCATGCTACACATAAATGCATCCAAAATCCGGCCCATTTCATCTGTATCTCCATTCCAGGTCCAGCTACTGAAATTTTGTGTCTACAGAATCAAGCGCTGTTTACTGTCGCCTTACTAGCTTCTAAAATTATCTAGGCTGGCAGAGTTTAGTAATCAGTGTGGGGGCCATTAGCAACAGTGAAAGAACCCCTTGGCTAGTAAAAGCGGTAGAACCAATGAGAAGAACAGACACATTCAAACTGATAGAAACGGTCACCTTAGATACTCCTGGTATGGGCTGAATGGCATTCCCTCCCCCAAGAAAGGCAGGTTGAAGTCCTAACCTCCATTAGCTCAGAATGCGAGCACATTTGGAGCCGGGGCCTTTACAAAGGTAAGTAAGGTAAAATGAGGTCATTAAGATGGGCCCTAATCCAATACGACTTGGACACGGACACACATGGAGAGGAGATGACTTCAAGACACAGAGAAGAGACGGCCATCTACAAGCTGTGGAGAAAGACCCGGAACACAGCCTTCCTTCCTAGCCCTCAAAAGGAGTCAGCCCTGCTGACATCTTACTATCGGGCTTCTGGCCTCCAGAACTGTGAGGCAACGAATTCTGTTGTTTAAGCCACCTATCTGTGATACTTTGTTATGGCCGCCTGAGGAAACAAATACAGCTCCTTAAACACACACACATGCGCACACGCGAGCGCACACACACACACACACGCACGCACACACACCACCGAATTTGAGTTCGTATAAACATTCCCGGAGTGAATTAGTTGCATACTAAGTGAATGATTGCATTCACTGAGTGAATGGTTGCATACATGAATGAATGAATGCTTTAAAGAACAGTTCCCAGGTCTTTAAGATAAGACACATCTTCCTTTCAGGGGCCTGATGATTCTATAGAACTTCTATGATCTGTGCCTTCCATCCCAAGGAGAAACAAAAGCTAACTCTGAACAAATCCCCTGGAAAAAGAATGTTTGATTTGGGGTCCCTCTTCCCAGCCACAAGGGGCTTTTTGTTTATCCTTCAAGGAGTCTCCCACGTCCCAAGGAGCATGAGTCAGCTGGGTGGCAAACATATTTGTTTTTACATATTAGTCATCTATTTGATAGAGTGTATAGCAAATGTATGTGATAACATAAAATATATTTTAAAATTACAAATTTGGACAGCTGTCATGACATTTGAAGGAGTACATTAAAAATGTTTCTATATCCATTTTTAAATGCCATGCCGAATGGCTAAATTCGTCAGCCTTTCCACATATTTTATATTTGCTTGTTTGTTTTGATTTTTAGCGAGGAGCTCACTAGGTGATTTCTGGGCAACTGGTCAATATTAATGAAAACTTCATTTTGTCAAAGCTAAATAAAAAGTGAGGGTAAGATGAACCCTGCCCAAGCCCAGCCAGTTTGCCCTACTTCAATAGCTTACCTTGAGCAAAATAGTCAAGAGATGATCAGGAACTAAGTGGAAGATTTAGCAAACAGGGTTGGCAGAAAAACAAAAAAAGTAAAATTCGGGGCCCAGGAATTGGCACTTCAAACATCGTGCACTTGGGTTGACCCGGACACCGTGTCACCTGTGTCCCATCCAAGGCAGAGACAGTCGCTCCACTGCTGTCAATTTTCGCCATCAAAGAACACAGACCTAGAGCAAGGAAGTCCAAAAATGCAAATTAAAAAAAACCTCCCCCCGTTTTCAATTACAACTTCTGAAGAATGCTACACAAACCAAATTAAGCACGTCAAGAGTCCAGATGTGGTCTGTGTGCTACCACTTTGCAAACTTTGCATTACTCAATGCTCAACGATGCTGGAAATCAGGCCAAAGGATTTCCATTCCCACAATGGTTTCCCATCACACACCCATTCTAAGGAATTTGGCTTTGGGACTACTTTATATGTGAACCTAGATTATAAGTTTATTTTATCCATTATACATACTTTTAATATATTCTATAAAATTCCATAATGCGAGAGACAAACCTTGACACAGATAACTCAATGCATTGGTTTTTTTAATTGTTGGTTTTTATTGGCAATTACAAGATTTTATTTAGGTTGAATGAACTTATTAAAATTGGCTTGCTTTGTCTGAGTGTCTAAGAGCTGAGAGTAAGGAGTGGAGGCCCATATGCATGATGGTGGCAGAAGGAAGATTGCCCAGAACCCAAAATTTGCCTCGGATCACCAAGTGTCAACTGTACTGTGACAACGTTAAGTTGTCCTTTGGAATTGAGCTAATCCTTAAACTGTGTGCATATCCAAAACATTAGCTATCTGCTGTCAGGCCTTTATGTGCCACATGCTGAGTTAATTAACACAGAGATGCTTGATACTGGAACCCTCCAGAGGGGAAAACAGAAAGAGGCCCAGGCCTGAGAACAGACAGAGCCCTCAGGGGGATGGAAAACACAGGGGTCTGTTCAGTTTTTATTTCTTTCTACACTTGTGATACAAGGTCAATGGGTTAGTCAACCCCATTTCTGTTCCATTGTCTGTTGTAATTCCCAGGAAGAATCCTCTATGAATAATGAAGCCGTACTGCATTCCCAAAATTAAACATCCAGATTCCTGACACCTTTCCGATGATGGTCAAAGAGAAAAGTTGCTCAGAAAACTGGCTGGCCCCTATAGGACAGCAGCAATCTCCTTGGAGCCACAAAACAAAGGCATTCATCTCTACTAATAGTTTTATCCTTGTGAAAATATTTGCATATAAGTATATTTACACACATTAATGGAAAACATTGCCAAATTTTACATTTTTACACTGTGGTGAATGTGTGTACACACACAGACACACAGATATCTCTTCTTTTATAGTTTTAGGTGCTCGTTAATAAAGAAAGCCATTCTATCATTGCCTACCTCTGCGATGTAAGATGGCAGTGTGTGTTTCTGAGGCTCATGCCTAGAAGTCATTGTACACCTTTTGAGGGAAGACGTGTGATAACCAACGACAAATATTTTACTAACACTGTGAGGGCCAAAGAACTTCTTCTGGGCTGGCTAGTAGCCATGGGGACGGAGAAGAAAGGAACAGGAAGGGAGATACCCTGAAAGAGGAAAAAATAAGCTTTGGAAGGTAAATGACGTTGACCCTTAAACATCACGGCTTTGAACTGCACGGGTCCACTTATATGTGGATTTTTCACAGTACGGTACTACAAATGTATTTTCTCCATGACAGTTCCTTTCCTCTAGCTTACTTTATTGTAGGAATACAGTATATAATGCATAAACATACGCAATACATGCTAATCAACAGTTTGTGTTACCAGCATGGCTTCTGGTCAACGGCAGGCTAGTAGTAGTTAAGTTTGGGGGGGAGTCAGAAGTCATAGGCAGGTTTTCAACTGCATGAGGGATTGGCACCCCAATCACCACATTGTTCAAGGGTCAACTGCATGATGTCAATATATCACTAGGGTTTCAAGCATGAATGTTGAGGAAACTGATGCAGGGAAAGAGAGGGAGCCAGAGAAGCTAACGGAGAAGATGTGGTGAAGCATGGTGGCCAGTCACCAGCTGTGGAGTAAGATAGACCTACTCTTAGACACGTGACCCCAGGGAATTCCTTTACCTCTCTGAACTGTAGTTTCCACAACTGTGTATTAGGAATGACAATATCTTCATACAGTGGTCATAAGAATGAAAACAGAAAATGTACATATCAGGGGTAGCAGAGCACCGCATTTAAAAGCATGGATTCCGGATTAGAGGCATCCCTTTCCCCATTAAGGTGATTTCCCTGATAATCCTGCAGCCTTGGGCAAGTTATTTAAGGTCTCCAAACCTCCCATTCCCCACGTGTATAATTAAAATGATAACAATAGTACTTGCCCCGTTAGTTTGTTGTGGGGATTAAATAAGGCAATATATGTAAATCACTCGAACCAGGGCTGATATATAGTAACCGCTCAATGTGTATTAACTATTATTAGGTAGCATGCTTAGCAAAGTACCTGGAACAAAGCAAAAGCTCAATTAACAATATCCATGATGATGCTATTGGCGATATGTAGAGTTGTGCTCAAATAGTGCTGTAATGAAACATCAGTAAGGAAAGCCACTCAACAGAGATACAGAAATGAGTAAAAGAGCCACAGGGTATCAGTGACAACCAAAGTCCCCCTCCACCCGGAGTGAGAACACAAGAGACCACCCTGGCTCATGAGACACCGGCCAGGCTGGACCATCATGGCTACATCCATCGCCCTCGGCCTTGGCAATTCTCAAACACAGTCTACAGATCAGGGTTCACATCAAAGCACCAGAGTGCGAGGACAGAGAAGCATCTCAGACTAAACCGGCATCTGCCCCACCAGACATCACGGCGCCTGTCTCCCCTCAGCCTTTCCTACATCTCACCCCGCAATACCCCCACTACTGCTGCCGCCATCATTTTGGCTAATTTTGCATTAGCCATGTGGACTGTCGGATGGTTTCTGCTGTATTTTGTTGCCCTTTCAAATATTTCTTAAATAGAAGATTGTACCATCTGGTGGACAATCTGCCTGTGTGCTATCTCACCTATCACAGCATGGATTCCACTCCTATTAGGGAAGAAGTGAGGAAGGGATAGGCTGCCTGCTAGAATACTGCCTCTGGCCACCCGCAGCCCCATTGTCACTGGTCTGCTCCCTCTCTCCCAGCGGCCTGGTTCTGCCTGCGCAGCAGTCAGTTTCTGTGTGCTGAACAGATGTTTCTCCCACTCACTCCATGGCCAGGCTATTACTCATGGGGCTTCCCGTAGCAGATGTCTCCATAGATAGACCTCTCAGACCGGTGCTGACATTTTACCTACATAAGCACCAAACAGTGGTACAGCTACACTTAATAAATGGGGGAGAGAGTGGCTATGGGCTCAGGTAAATTCCACACACAAAAAAACTCTACTAAGTATAAAAACCGATTCAAAGTGCTCAGAATATTAACAGGACCTAGAGAAGGAAGGCATCCACAGATATGCCGAGGTAGATCTATATCATATACCCATGGACCTCGGCAGAGGCGCTCATGGAATGTGTATTTACTTTCTATTCTGCCCCAGGGAACAACAGTTGTACCTGGGGAGAAATGGAGAGTAGGTGTTTGGGGTTCAGAAGATGACACTATTAATAGTAGTGTCGAGACTTGAGAACATTCTCTGGCAAACTTGGATGGGAACAATAGCAACTTTCCTGATGCATTTTCCACTTGCAGGTGAGTGACGTGCCCTCAGTGAGGCCCATGGCAGAATCCCAAATGGTTGTCAAGTATGGATGGCACTTGTCAAGCAGTCAAGAATGGGAAATCTAGAACCAAACTGCTTGGGGTTGCACCCAGACTCTACCTTCTACTAGATGTGTGACCTTGGAAAAATTACATAAGCTCAATTTTCTCATCTGTACAATGGGTATAACAATAGTACCTACCTCATTGACTTGATTTAAAAAAAAAAACCATGATAGCACTTACTATATGCAAGACACCCCCCCCTTAAACACTTTATAAATAAGCCAAAAAATAGTTCCCCCTTTCCCTAAATGGAATCATGGCATAGCACCAGTGCCCATTTTAAACTTGTGTTGACATCTGCATCGCTACCCATGGGGTCATGTGGTCAATGTCATGCACTCCCAAACTGAGAAGCCTGAGGACGGGCTATCTTTCCACCCATGCCACTTGGATAAGAGCTGCACTTCAAGGCTCCTACTGACTCCCCTTTGTTACTTGAACCAAGGCAGGATAGGGGTAATTTGCCAGATCAGCAGGTAAAATCTCTCTACGTGATTCTAATTTAAAATGGCATCTCCCCAATCACTTAATGCAATTTCTCCCAAATGTCCCACGAAAATACACATGAAAACACATAATAAAAGGAAAACTCACAACAAAACCAAAACAGCAGATGACCTGTGGTCAGAATTCTAATTCTGCTAATTATGGATTTCTACTAATTACAAGGCTGATGGAACTGGAAATAAAACCATTAGTGGCCTTCCATACTTTGTCTCATGAACTAGATAGAGCAATCTCATCCAGCCAAAAGTAGACCAGAAAATTCTTCACTTCTCCCCCAATACCTTCTCCCTGATGTCTACCCGCCCATACTGGAGAACATGGCAGCTATTTCTCTCATTGCACAGGTGATGTTTGTGAGATAATCATTCGAGCTAACATTTATTGATTGGTGACTTCGGGGTAGTCACTCTGCCAAGCACTTCACGTATGTTAATGGAATTAATATCCACAATGATGAAGTGTGGGCCTCGTTCTTACCCTCGTTACAAAGTCAAGGAAACAAAGCCCTAGAGAAGTTAAGTGACTTTATCTGGGTCTTGTAGCTAATAAATGGCAAGCCAGAATTTGAACCCAGGCAGTCTAGCTCTAGAACTTGGGTTAGAAATCACTACATATGACACAATTCCATTCATTCCTCATATTTCAATACCCATACAGAGATTTAAAAATTTTAAATATATAGAGAGATATAAGAAAGCACATGGAGCTCATGATGTAAATTGCATTGTGAAAGTGTAGCCCCTACAAGTAAAGGAATATGGACAATGGAGGGAATACGGATAGATTTGGTTTCAGCACATGCTTGCAACTCTACATTTTCCTCTTCTCTCTGGGTTTGGAGTACAAGAGAACTAGGTGTTGAGAGTGGAGGAAGTTCTCTCTTTGGCTCATCAAAGCCTCTCTAGATGAAGACCAGCTCAACAGCGGAGCCTGGTCTGAGAGGTATAAACATCAACCTGCCCTCCTACTTACATTTCACCCAGCACAGCCAGCAGTGGACAACAAATAGAGCAAAAGCCATCGGGTTTTTTGTTGGGCAAATGGTCCGTATGGGTTGATATGGCCTTCTCTGAAATTCAGTAAAAAGCAAAAGTTTACATACAGATGATAGAAAATACTGAAGATCGAAAGAAATGAGCATTAACCTAAAGACTAAAATACGAAAATAAGTTAGGAGTTAGGTAAGGACAAGAAAAAAAATATAGAAAATTCTTTGATATTTTTGATAGAATTGGAAAAGTCACAGTGTCTATGAAAGGGGAGCAGGAATCTGGAATAAACTGACATGACAATTGAGCTGGACAGCCTAAGGAAGAATTGCAAGAAAGCTAAGTCTGCAATGGCAAAATAAAATCTAATTGAAAGAGAGTAAAGAACAGATCCTACGATGTCAAAAATAAAATCAGCAATATGGAAGACAAACCAGAAAATTAGTTTTTAATGCAAAGAAAAAGCATAGAGATAAAATGATGAGAGATAACATTATACACAGGGCAGAACATAGAACTAGAATTTAGGAATATAGTTATTGCAGGACAATGAGGAAAAACAAGAACCATTGCCAAAAAAATAAGCAAAGATAAAATTAAAGAAAAAACTTCAGGACTCAGTTTGAAGGCTGGAGGGGCTAATCCAGTCAAAAAGAAAGAAATAAATTAAAAAGTGATAGAACATCAGAGAAAGAGAGACAGAGATGGGAGAGATGGAGAATAAAAAACCAAGAGAAAGTAAAATCCAGAGAAAGTGAAAGAGAACAGAGAAAAACAATGTGGAATTATAATCAATCAATGAGTCATTCAAGCATCAGGCATCCCCACAGAAGAAAGAGACTGCTCTCATCGTGGACCTTGTTGTCCCTGCACATCTACTCCCATCCTCGAGCTCATCAGTGTAAGCAGCCTGACCTATGACTGCCAACCCCTGGGATTCTCTTCAGGTCTTTATCTGACCCTGCCCTTTCTCGGCCCTTGCAGCTTTCTACAAGTGCTGTGGGATCCATAATTCCTAGAAGCTGTGTTCAAGCAGTAAGAGACAGGATTTGGCGATTAAATACCCCGGCTTCCTCGCTTCTCTGAGAGGATAACTTTGGAAAATGTGTTTTTCACTGACTTCCACAATTCATCCAGCATGATTAAGTTCCAGGTGTATACAGTGGTATCTGGCCTGAGAACCCACTCTAGAACATACCTTTTATTGGCTGCCTTCCTTCCCCGTCTTATACCTCCACCCCCTACACCCATGAGGTCAACTCCTTGCACTTAAATCCTTGCCTCAGAGTTTAATGCTGGGGGAACTCAAAGCAGGACACCCTCAATGAAAAACTAAAACTTAGGCAGGACTGCTTTCCAATCCTGAATATCAGAAAACCGTGGTGCAAAACGTATCCAGGTTTAAAACAAGTGATTTGGGGCCCCTGAATTTAATGCTCAGCCAAGTCGACATTCATATGACAATTACAGACCTTCCCAACTAGGAAAGAGCCCAGAGAGCTTTCTTCTTTAAAGTGTCACCTGGAGAAAACTTCCAGACCTTCAACTGAGGAATCCAAGAAACTCAAGAATAGGGAGTTTGTGACATTCAGTAGTTCTTAATCTACCCAGACACCCTCTTCACAGCTCACATTTCTACTACTACGCTCATCTGGGAGATTTTTTTAACGTTTATTTTGAGAGAGGAGGAGTGTGAGCTGGGAGGAGGGAGAGAGAGAGAGAGAGAGGGAGAGAGAAAGAATCCCAAGCAGGCTCCACGCTCAACGCAGAGCCCCATGCAGGGCTTCATCTTCCAAACCGTGAGATCATGACCTGAGTTGAAGCCAAGAATCAGACACCTAACCGACTGAGCCACCCAGATGCCCCTTATTGGGGAGATTTTTTTGAAGCAATTGTCTTGCGTTTCATATTTTTGAAACTGTCATTCAAAGAAGGACCACTTCCATTGTGGAATTCCTAGTTTGGGCAGGTGGTGATAATAACACAAGTAACTAACACATATCAAATGCTTACTAGGAGTTAGGTACTGAGCAATATCTCATTTAATTTCCCAATAATCTAATGAGGTAGGTACGAGTATTATCCTAAAATAAAAGAGGAAACTGAGTCACAGAGAAGTTAACTTTCTCAAGATGACACAGTCTGTAAGTGGCTGTGTGGATTCAGAAACTGTAGCCTGACTCCAGAGTTCTTTCTCTCAATCACTCCACTTGCCCGTTATGGTCTTTCAAGGATCAGAAGATGTTGCCAGATGTTGTTCCCCTCATCTTTCGTTTAAACAGTTCCAGCAAAATGTAGGGGATGTTTGCCTTGACTGGAAAGATGATCCTATGCAGGCTTATAAGCTATTTTCAAGAACAACCTCAAAATGGCCATCAGACTGATGAGTGGCTCTCCTTCTAGAGCGGCCCTTCCCCATAGAGCTTTCCGTGATGAAAAAAATGTCTAAATGCGTCCCATCCAATGTGATATCTAATAGCCACACGTGGCTACTGCATACTTGAAATGTGGCAGTGAGGCTGCAGAAATGAGTTTTTAATTTTAGGTAATTGGAATTGAGGGTGAGGCTTTAAATGTAAGCAGCCACATGCGGCTGATGACTTCCGCACTGCGCCGCACAGCTCTAGAATCGGGAAGAACGTCCGGGCTCCTGTCTCCAGCACCCTCGATTTGCAGGGCACCAACTAGAGAAATTCCGCCATTAACAAAACGTGGGGCTGCAAAGTTGTTCCAACAGTCCAAGATAGATGACAGCCCCCGTCCAGAATGTATATGCCCCTTAAGGAGGCACACACACACTCCTGTCTCACCAACGTTGGTGACGTCATTCCCGAGACGCTACTGTTCCTGTCGGCAACCTCTCCAGAAATGCTCTAAGGCAATGGTTTCAAAACCACATTCTTTACTCCAGAGTGTGCCAAGGTGCTTCAGAGATTCTGCAAACATTCAATTAGGACTGCATTTGTAAAGCGCTTAACCACTCTTAAACGGTAATTTAAAACACTCAAGTGATATGAACAAATGTGAGATCACTAAGTGTAAACTGGTAGGATCAGGTTGACTTGTTTTTCTGCCGACTTTGGAATCCTGCCTCGCAGTCACCTCCCAGAGAAAGGGAGAATGTGCCAAGGTCACACAGGAAATGTAATAAAAAAATTAAAATCTTACCATATCCCTTTACCTAAATGTCTGAATCAAAATTGTCTCCATACTCTGTAACCAAAACAAAAATTCATAAATAAAGAGGGTAGAATTGGGAAGTGAGGCTATTGTAAAAGCAACAGTCATCCCTAATCCCCAATGTCAGTTTTGTGTATGTGTGTGTGTGTGTGTGTGTGTGTGTGTGTGTGTGTTCAACCAAATGGCAACAGAATTCTCTTTGAGTGTCTTTAAGATAAAGTTTAAAATCATAGCTGCATAAATTTGTAAATTACAAAATACATTTAAGGTACTCAAAATTTCCTTTTGCTGCTTTGCATACTTACATGCCAAGTAATGTTTCCTTTGGAAAAGAAAATATTTCCCTGCTTAATAAACAAGTTTGACAGTCACCACATATAATGATGAAGGATCTAGCAAGCCGTAAGGTAACCTCATGCCTCCACCTAAGTGTTCTTTCCACTCACCTGCCTTGAGTTGGGTCTGTGCTATTTGAACTAGGATACAGAGAGAAGGGATAATACATTAGATTTGAACGTGCCACCAGGGGAGAGGCCAAGTGACATACTTAGCATCCTCCTGTCAATGTGCTTGAAACCAAGAGAGAGGATCTTGACTTTACAAAGATTCTTACTGTGTGTGGTCATCCAACATCTTTACGAGGGGCACTCGTTGATTTCCTGCACAGCATGATGAACCACAAAACCCACCTTGGGGACATTGAGCCCAGATGCCTGTGAGTAGTTGCTAAGCCTTTAACTGTGTCTCTCTTTCTTTCTCTCTCTCTCTCTCTCACATCCAGCTTATTTCTATTTCCTTACCTTTAGAACTAATTTTCCTCTTGAGACCATACACAATTTCAGTGCCTGCCTGCCTTTTTAAATTGATGAATGGCTGTGACAATTGCTGTTGCATTTTTAAACATACACCAAAAGTGAGGCCAATAACATTAAGACTGCAGTTGGATTTCAATATTTTAAAGAACACACATTCCAACCGGGACTTCATTTGGTGAATGTCGGTGGCAATCAAGAACTGAGGGGAAAATGTCCCTGCTAAAGAACTTGAGGGTAAGCCTCCAGAATGACACGGAAGGGACCCCTTGGGAGAGGAATGTACTAAACTATGGTTCATCAGTGTGACTGAACCCTCCAACAGGCTGATTTCTTCTGCTTATTTGATCCTTGTCCACACTTGCTTATTGTGGGATAATTTCTCTAACCACCTTTTCTCCCACAACGCCCCGAAAAAAAATAAAAGGGGAAAAAAAGGCTGCTTTATTTTACAGCTAATTTGCTGTAAGCACATAGCCCAGCTGCTCACAATGAAGTAGAGGAGGAAATGAGAACAGAGGGAACCTTCTAATGAAGGAGGGTGGGGGAGCAGTAAGGAGATGGAAGAGGCTAGATGCTATTTGTATGATTAAAGACGAGCAAAAAACAGCGGTAAGCAGATCTGTTCGTCTGGAGCCCAAGAACAGAGAAATATATATATATATATACTGAAGAGCAAATAATTTGTTCGAGCTCATATTTTAACTGACCAAAAAAAAAATCTTTCTTTTTTCATTATACAAAGTTGTATTTTGGATTTTGCCCTTGAGCATGTGTTATCATTGGCCCATCGTTAGTAGACAAGAGATCATTCTAAAAGCAAACATTAAAAATTTGCACTTCTGTAAGAAAGGGTTCAGGGAGATGGGTTTAGTTGGTCAGATAGGAAAGGATTTTGATGAAACAATTCGAGGGGCACTGGGAAAATGCCATCCTAAACGGAGTTAGCAGATTGCATGCCTCGTTCTTACAGAAGATTTCCTCTTAAAAATAGGAAAGATCACATCTTTATTGCATGCTCTCCTTTCTGCCAACTCAGCACACACACACATTCCCCCTTAGCAAAATCTCCTTTAACTCTTTCTCCTGGGGGCCACATCAAAATGAGGTACATTTGATACTTTTGTACTTTCTCGAACTGCAGAATGAGATATTCGTATGGAAATGAGGAATTTCCTGAAGTTTCAGCCTTCATAATGTAACCCATTTGGGGCAGGCGCAGGGGGGACAGCCTATGAACTAGAAGAGAAAATAAATAGGTTTTAATATTCAGCTTTAAATAAATGTACCGAATTGGTCTGTATGATAATAGTGCCAAAATAATTCATTTGAGCCTGGCCTTCTCATTTGTCAGGGAGAGCAGGTCGCTGTGCTCCCAGGCCGCTGTGAAATGGTAAACGAATCATCCCGGCATCACTGAAAAGCTCAGGGCTCCTGGGTTCTCCCCTGGTGGAAGCTGGGGCCTAATTTCCTCCGGCCCAGCTGGGGGCTCTGTTCGGGCTGGGCTCTGAATCCTCATTCTGAGGATTGTTTCGGCACCGAGGGAGCATCTTGTCCTACCTCATATCCTGCAACATTCTTCTGCCCGCTGATCTTCCGAGGAAACCGACATTTTCAGTTGCTATTTGTTAGCAGCGACTGGGAATTCTAAATTCCTAAATTTAATCCCACTTAGTAACTTGGAATAATTCCTTGATCCTCACAGTTGGCGACCGGGATTGAGGGCCACTGTAGCCAATAGAGCACTCTCCTTGGTACAATGAGATAAAGGTCCAAAAAGTTCTGAAAATAAAAAAATAAAACGATAAAACTTTGGGCAGCTTAAGTGCCCAAACTGCAGATTAGTAAGCAAGAAGGTATCTAGATCCAGGTTCTGAAAAGATAAAACAATGACAATGATTAAGAAAATGCCAGAATGTGCTTCTCTTTTTTTAAATAATGTTTTAAACGTTTATTTGTTTTGAGAGAGGAGAGAGAGAGAGAGAGAGAGAGGGAGGGAGAGAATGCCAAGCAGGCTCCCAAAGTGGGGCTCAAACTCACAAACCATGAGATCATGGCCTGAGCCGAGATCGAGTCAGATGCTTAGCCGACTGAGCCACGCAGATGCCCCTGTACTTCTCTTAAACTTGAAAACCTTTGAGCATTAATAGAATTTTTTTAAGCAGTCGTTGATGGGGAAGAGTGGAACTTGCTGTGGGAAGCTAAATAAAATGCTGATGGCACGAGAAGAAGATAATTACTCTGTATTTATTTATTTATTTATTTATTTATTTATTTATTTATTTTGAGAGACAGAGTGTAGGGGAGGGGCAGAGAGAGAGGGAGGGAGAGAATCCCAAGCAGGCTCCCTGCTGTCAGAGCAGTGTTGGAAGCGAGGCTCAAACTCCCAAACCATGAGATCGTGACCAGAGCCAAAGTGCATTGCTCAACCAACTGAGCCACCCAGGTGCCTCTAGTTACTCTGTTTTTTAAAGTGTGCTGTCCAAGTTTTCTCAGCACTTGGACACTTGAAACTCCCTCTGGGTGCTAGCCCCAATGGTTATGGACCTATTCTAGATACCTGTGTATAAAAACTGGAAAGTTGACAAACTATAGGAAAGAATAGGACAGTGGACTACTATACAACTAGGAAAAGGAAGGAAAACTATTTCTCCATAATACTCAGGAGTCATCCCCAGTATACATTTTGTTGAGCAAAAAAATGAAGTGAATTCCTAATTCAACTTTCACACTTACTGTTGGTCTAAGAAGATTTCCTCTTTTTTGAATACAAGATTCGTGATTCAATCTTGGTAACTTGTCCACTTTTAGGAATTATCTGGGGTTTTTCGCTAAGTTATCTGATGTGCAGTGATCTGTTACCACACTCCATATTTCTGTGGTTATCTGTTGTATTGTTTTCTCTTCTACTTCTCATTTTGGTTTTTGATTTTTCTTTCTTCTTTGTTTTTTACCTTAGTTAATGTAACTAAAGCATTGTCAATTTTGTCTATTTTCTCCCCCCTGAAACACTAGCCATTACTTATTATGTTACTATTTATTTTGGTCTCTATTTCACTTATTTCTGATTTTTCTTTGTTTTTTCCTTCCTCTACTGAATTTCAGCTAAGTTTCATCTTTTTGTAGTTCCTTATGGTATAATGTTATTCATTACAATGTTATGTTATAATGTTGTTTATTTTGAAATTTTTTTCTTAACACAAGCATTTATAGCATAAATTTCACCCTAACATCTGCTTCTGCTGCATCCCATAGGTTTTGGAATATTGTGTTTTCTTTTTTCTTTTGTTTTGAGACATAGTTTGATTTGCCATTTGATTTTTTATTTGGCTTGTGCAGTAGTGTGTTGTTTAACATTTACATATTAAATATTTAATATTTACATAGTATATTTTCCAGCTTTATTTTATTCTTGAGTTTTAGTTTTGTACCATTTTGTGCCAGAAAATATACTTGGTATGACTTTGGTCTTCTTAAATTTGTAGATTTGCTATGTCTCTTTTTATGTGATTTAGCCATGGGATTCTTCTGTGTGTACATGAGGAAAATGTGTATTCAGTTTTTTCTTGCATGGAAGCAGCTTCAGAACTATGTATCCTGAAGTATGCTTCCAGTAAAAAAAATAATATTCTTGTTGATTTTGCATCTGGATGTTGAAATTTGTTGAAAATTAAAAAATAATATTTAAAAAAATAAGGTGAAGAAAATGAGTATAATTTGCTGCTGTGCATCTAAAAAGTCGGAGGGAAAATTAATATATAAAAAGCATACTTATAAGTGTAATATATGTAAAGCAGTAATTCTCAATCAGATGGAATTGTGTCCCACAGGGACATTTGGCAATGTCTAGAGACATCTTTAATTACTGCAACTGAGGGGATGCTAATGGCATCTAATGGACAGAGGCCAGGGATGCTGCTAAACATCCCATAATACATAGAATGACCCCCCCCACACACAACAAAAAATTATCTAATCCAAAATACCAATCACATCTATGTTAAGAAACACTGATGTAAACATATATATGTATTTGCGTGCATGAATCTTCTTCAATTTAAAAAATAGAAAGACAAACCATGAAAATACAGAAAATGGATTGCCTTTGGTAGATAAAGGAAATAGGGTGAAGGGAATAAAAATAGAAGCAAGACTTATCAGATTATAACTGGTTTTGAAGATTTAACTTTGAAATTACTTTGAATTACTAAGAAAATTAAATTGTAAAAAAGAAAATCCTGACATCTAAAAGCAAAATGAAACACATGAAACTGTGTTTTGACTAACCATACAGAAAGCAGTCAGGGACTTTAAAACACAGACATTGACTCTACAGCCTAATGGAAAACACCCTAAGGACAAAAGAGCTGCAAAAAGAATCTTAAACTCTTTCCCGATATTTTTGACGGTTGTCTTGCTATTTTATTCCAAAACTCTTTTGTATAGATTGTAGGATAAAACAAATAATTATTTGTTGTCACTGAGAATCCAGATTTAGGCATTAGAGAAAGATATACAGATACGGTACAAAGGAGGTAAGGAAAAATCCTTTAGTCCTGAATATGAACCAAAAATCAGTAGAGAATCATGATGGACCAAAAAATGTTTATTTTCTAGCTCTGTCCACTGAAAAGACCTGGAATCAACAACCACATAGAAGCAATAAGCACTCTTAGCCTCCAGATTATGGTCACTAAATACCATTTTCTGGGTGAAATAACTGATTTCAGGTCTGAGGGGAAAATGTATAAAATGAGCCTAAGACATCCTGTCATAACAGAAAGCAAGGAAGCCATGATATCTTCTAGTGTTACATTAGAAGCTCTCAAAGGTCAGTTTAAAGAGGTTCCCACTGACCAAACATAACTCAATCAGAACAAAAATAATTCCAATGGATTGAAACACATTTAAAATGTTTAAATCCATGAGTTCACGTTATTTGAAAGTCAATAACTTTGGAGAATGCTGAAGAACCAACTAGTTACTCCAAAAACCAATATATTTTTTTAAAAAAAGCACTCATACTGATTTTCCTATAGAAACTGTACATCTGAATAACCAGATAGTTGATAAAGTGAAGTTTCACTTTGAAGACATACTTTAGATAGTTAATTAACAAAATACAATAAAATTATAATATTACTATCTCCAGTGAATCAAAGGATTTAGGCAATGATTATCAATGGCTGTTCACATCACACAAAAAAAACACATTCTATACCCACTGATGGAAGAAATTCTACTACTTATGAAGTATTTTTGTCAAATAATCAAACCTGAATCCAATCAAGCCTCTAGATCTCACTACTATTTCTAGAAAATGCAAATACAAAGGAATTACCCCATAGGGATGTGACCAGCAAAGTCCAGACTGTGGAAAACTTGTCAACAAACAAATGGCAAGGGAACAAAATGATATGGGGGAGGAACTCTCTATATTTTTAAAAAATTTAAAAGACACCAAATAATTGTAATGTATGGACATTAGGTAGGCAGGTATTTGATCCCATTAAAGATATTTTTAATATCTAGGTTAATAATGGTATTATTGCTGTTTCTTTTTTTAAAGAGTCCATCTATTTTAGAGGCACATCCTAAAGTGTTTATGGATGAAAGGATATGATGTTAAGGATGTGCTCCAAAACAATCCATTCAGGGGAGGCGGTGGGTACAGTTGAGATTGGCCAAGAGTTGATAATCATTGAACATGAGTGATGGTCATGTAGGAGTTTGTTATACTCATCTATTTTATATGAAAAGATAAAACTTAACGTTTTATAAGATGAAATATTTTCAAAAACTTAAAAGTGAATAAAAATTAAAAAAGGAATGGATGTTCCTTAATTTCTTGACATGTTAGAAGCACTATTGCGATCATTCTGGTGAAAATGTGTTGAAGGCACCCCCTGAGAAACATTCTATAGAAGTCTTTGGAATGTCATTGGAAAAGTTCTATCCCTCATTATTCTACATATCTCACCCCCATTCATCTTAGTCCTGTAAAAAATCTTAGTAGGAAGTTCTCTTCCTTCCCCCAACAGGTAAATGCACATAAAAACCGGGATGAAGTTATTTTGATGGATGCTACAGAAAAGGTAATATCAACTACAATTAACTGCATACCTTCTACGTCCAGGGCCTTTACATATTTGCTTTAATCTTTACAACAAGGAAGACATTAGTATCCCCATTTCACAGATGAGAGAAGAGAAGCTGAGACAGATAACATCACTTACTGGTGGCCACAAAGCTAACAAGCATTCCATGAGGATTTCTACGCAGAAACTTCAGACTCTGAAGACTGCTCTGTCCCTTGCACCATAACAAATCCACACCTGAATGTGTGGTGTGGGCTAAATTCCCCCCTTCCCCAAGCCCACCAAAATTACTTTATAACTGTAGTGTGCATTGAAGTCATCCAGGGAATTTGTTTAAAGTGTGGATTCCTAGGCACACCCATGGAGAGTCTGATTCTGTAGTTCTAGGACCAGGGCTCAGGAACACGCATTAAACAAAAGATTCTGTTGCAGATGGTCTGGGAACAAAGTCTTGAAAAACACTTACCAAATCCATCACAATCTTAAACTTCAAATGTATAATAATATGATCCTCAGTGATTTGGCTCCTGGCAATATGTCCCCTTAAATGAATAAGCTGTTATTCAACCACTTCAAAAAGTTCTTTGCTCCTGCTGTTCCTTCCTCCAGAATAATAGAATGATAATAATAATAGACACAATCATAATAACAAGTACACTAGCACCAATGTTCTGAGAAGTATAAAGGCCATACCAACATTTACATGCCCTTCTCCAGTGGGGCCTCAGTGAGTTGAATTTAAAATTATAGAGCTCAAGAGCCTATAATTTACCATTAAGACCACCAGCCTAATCCTTTCAGTTCAGCTCAGTTTCTATCATAACCCAACTCTTCCCAAGTGCCAAGTACTATCTATGATGCAGAAGGCACTGAACAGATGAATGGGACATAGGCTTTCCTCCCAAAAGTTTTAGAAGCAGAGACGTAAACAAATGGTCACGTAAACAAATAAAACAAGGTAGCAGAGAACACAAGATAGAAGAATGCTTCAGAGGAGGGGGTCTCATATCTAGGGGCGGCTATAAGGGAAGCCTCTCAGCGATCATGAATGACCTCAGCAGGACATCAGAGTCTTGCTAACAGAGGAGAAGGGCATTTCTGAGCTGGGCACATAAGAAAGCAAAATCCTGGCGAGCCCATGGTCCCCCACTACCTTGTTTGGGGCAGCTCTCGGAGAAAATGAGCTTGGTTTTTTGAGATGAACAACATCCAAGCCTGGAGGAATTTTAAAAATTCCCTGTGATCCTTCAAGACTCCTGCAGCCTCCCCCAGGCACTCCAGCTTACATACACAACTCTCCCCAAAATCCGATTTATTTTTGCTCAGGATTTATCAGCCACAAAAATGGGTTTAACCTTTTGAGCTTCAGTTTGGCACCTCATGCTTTTCCATCCTCAAATGTTGTCTCCCACCCCATCTGGCTGTGGCAAGACTCCTTCAAGGACCAGACATCTCTAAAATTAGGCATCGGCTGAGATTTATGCTGATTCTCCTGATTCAGTCCAGACTTGTCAACTTCCCTGGAAGCAATAAGATAGTTCCATAAATTACTGCAGCCTTTAACCGACCAAACTATTTTTAAAGGGTGGTCTATATCAAATGCAATTAAATCTGAATTGTTGCCTCAATAACTCTGCCTCCTTTCTTTTCTTGTTCGCTTATATCCCCAAGTGTATTTAGCTTGCAATACATTTAGAGTTCAATTCATCATTTTATTTTTCAGCCTCTGGAGGAAAGCTAAGAGCGGTGCCACTTTTCATTTTGGGAGGTGTGGAAACCACGTCTCAGCACATCACTTCTTCATATGTACCCTGGTTAGGCGCACTGCCCTGATCCTGTCTCCAGAAAATGTTCAGCGCTCATTAATGGATGTGCCCGAGAAACTGAGCACAGGGAAACTTCTCGGGCCCAAGGACTAAAGCAGATCCTATGTCCAGCGGTTTCAATGATCCTGGCTCGAACGTGCCCTAATGAGTCCCGTGTTACCCAGCTATGCGATCGCCACTGGATCCCATGCCTCCTTGAACTAAGCCAGCCTCAGTTTCCCAAATTGCTGGCATTTTTTTCCTGAACAGGTAGAAGTATGGCCACACAGAAGGAAGGGCCCTGAACGCCCCGTTCCCTTCCTCCCTGGCCACCATCCCAAATATCTGAGAATAACCAGGGTCGTGTCCTACGGAGACAGATGTACAGAATGTGGGCTCTGAGTCCATTGTTTTATTTGGCTACCGATAGCTATTATGTGTCACCCCCCGCTTCCAGCGGTGCCCCCCATCTGGGCAAGCTGATAAGGAGTACTGAGTACTCTCTGAGTACTCTCTCCTTTGGAACTGTGGGAGATTCAAATCCTGCAAGTCTCTGGTGCCTGGGAACGCTCGCCACAGCTTGCCCTTTCCCAAGGTTGAGGGAAGTTATTGGGGACCTGCTGGAGGGGACTGCCCTGCTCTCCCCCTGAGACTTGGAAAAGCATCAGGTGCCAAATGGAAGCTCAAAAGGATAAACCCTGAGCAAAAGTGAATCCCATTCTGGGGAGAATTGTGTGTGCGAGCTAGAGCGCCTGGGGCAGGGGGAGTAACAAACCTTTTCATCCACTTTGAGTGTCCATGGGGCATTTGGGTGGGGATCCATCTGTCTCTGCACGGTGGTCAGAACAATGTGTTTTCCTCCCTGCTGAGACCACGGTCCCTCCCACGCTAGTCAGCGAAGGAGGGCAAAGGCCCCTGGGCATCTCTCACTGTGGGTGGAAACTTGATAATGGCCCCCATCAGGCTGAAATCTGCCAAAGCGTTGCCACTGAACTGCAACACGTTGATCAGAGACCAGAATCCCCCTGGCCTGGCCACAGTCACTGCTACGGTTGGCTGCCTGAGTCCTACCACCCAGGCTTCTCCGCCCTGGATGCCCCCTACACATTACTCTCCTGCCACCCTGCAGCTCAGCCCTCCACTGGCTCATGAGAATTAGTAAGGATCCTTTTCCCAAGATACTTTATTGCCAGCTGCCAGGAACAGGTGGTAATAGCTACATAAACCAATAGTGATTGAAATAGGAGCGGCTCCCCCTGGAGTTGTGCAATTCACGATCCACAAAACTGGAAGTGGAGTCCCTGTTTCACCAAAACTATCCCTAATCCTTTCCTGAATTTCAGCAGAAACGTGACCCTGATCCAAAGTAAGAAGCCCAGCAGATTCCCACCTTCTTGTCCTGTGGGCGTCGCACCCCTCAGGGAGGACGGAGGGAAGGGACTGGTGTTATATTTTCTACTTCCCTCAAGTTCATCACCCAATCCCTTAGCTCATTTCCATGGGGACTACTGGTAGTTCAAGTGGGACCATTCTTTGTTGTATGTGACCATCCCATACACTGTGGGACAGGAATCAGGCACCAAATGTCACAGATATCCCCCAGCTCTTGTGGAAACCAAAAGCACCCCTCCCACATTCCCAAATGTGCACTAAGATGCTAGTGTCCCCCTACCCCTCCCGGTTGAGGATCATATGATAATATGTTTGTATCTGTTTCCACCTCTAGACTTCGTTCTTCAGGAGGGCAGACGCCTTATCTTACACAAGTCCACGTTCCCAGTGCCCAGCACGGTGCCTGGACTAGAATACCTGTCACCTGATCTAAACTGAAGAAGAGCCCTACAAGACTGGGCAGGAGGGTTAGCCCATCAAGATGCCCCCTTGCACAAAGGGCAACTTCAGTTCTCCCCCACCTTGCCCGCTGGGAGAGAGCCTTGTCCTTTAAATATGCCTCTCGCGTGGAGGGTTTCTGCTTGCACACAACTGGGGTACTTACCACCCACCGCAGAAATGTTCGCAGCCCATCCCACTCTCTCACCAACCAGTCACAAGCTGCCTTTCTCTTTTGCCTCCTCCTGCACAGGAAGGGAAGAACAGGGCAACACATGTGCTGACAAATCGAAATATTGAGTCATTAAAAAAAAAAAAAAGAAAGAAAGAAAAAGAAAAAAGCAGTTGGGGCAGGGAAGTGCTGGACCAGGATTTTTGCTTGACATTCTAATGCAATGTTTTCAAGTGTCTTGATGCGTTTCTGTACTTAAGCCTATGTTGAGGGGCACCTGGGCGGCTCAGTCGGTTAAGCATCTGACTCTTGATTTCAGCTCAGGTCATGATCTCACAGTTCATGAGTTCAAGCCCCATGTTGGGCTCTGTGCTGACAACGCAGAGCTTCCTTGGGATTCTCTGTCTCCCTCCCTCTCTCCTCTGTCTCTGCTCCTCCCCACCCATGCTCTCTGTCTCTTAAAATAAATAAATATTAAAAAAAAATACTTATAAAAACAAAACCTATGTTGAGCAGATAGGATTGGCTTAGCGGGGTTGGCTGTCTACCCATCATCTTTGTTCTTTGTTAACTGATTGTTGTCTTGTTCAGATACCCACTCTTAAGTAAAATGGTCCTATCCCCATCTCCAGTATCAATTGAAGCCAGAGTTTGGCAAAATATAGCCAAGACCAAATCCATCCTGCCACCTGTATGTGCATGGCCTGGAGCTAAGAATGTGTGATGGCTAACTTTATGCGTCACCTTGGCTGGGCCACAGGGCCCAGATATGATTGTGGATGTTTCTATGAGGGTGTTTTTATATTTTTTAATTTAAATCCAAGTAGTTAGTTAACATATAGTGTAATACTAATATCAAGAATAGAATTTAGTGACTCATCACTTACATATAACACCCAGTGTTCCTCTTAACAAGTGCCCTCCTTCCTGCCCATCCCCCATCTCGCCCATCCCCCCACCCACAACCCCTCCAGCAACACTCAGTTTGCTCTCCGTATTTAAGAGTCTCTTATGTTTTGTCCCCCTCCCTGTTTTTATATTATTTTTGCTTCCCTTCCCTTATGCTCTTCTGCCTTGTATCTTCAACTCCACATACGAGTGAAATCTTGATATTTCTCTGACTTATTTTGCTTAGCATACACTCTAGTTCCATCCATGTTGTTGCAAACAGCAATATTTCATTCTTTTTTGATCCCTGAGTAATATTCCATTGTATATATATACACCACTTCTTTATCCATTCGTCAGTTGATAGACATTTGGGCTCTTTCCATACTCTGGCTGTCATCGATAGCGCTGCTATAAACATTAGGGTGCAGGTGCCCCTTCGAAACAGCACACCTGTATCCCTTGGATAAGTACCTAGTAGTGTAATTGCTGGGTCGTAGGGTAGTTCTATTTTTAATTTTTTGAGGAACTTGCATACTGGTTTCCAGAATGGCTGCACCAGTTTGCATTCCCACCAGCAGTGCAAAAGTGTTCCTCTTTCTCCGCATCCTCACCAACATCTGTTGTTGCCTGGGTTGTTAATTTTAGCCATTCTGACAGGTGTGAGGTGGTATCTCATTGTGGCTTTGATTTGTATTTCCCTGATGATGAGTGATGTTGAGCATTTTTTGTTTATCAGGGTGATTTTAGATGGGATTTATATTTAAATTGGTGTACTTTGAGTACAGCAGATTGCCCTCCATAATATGGGTGGGTCTCATCCAATCAGTTGAAGACCCAAATAAAATTAAAAAGTGACCTCTCCTGAGCAAGAAGGAATTATGCTGGCAGATGACCTTTGACCCTGAACTGCAACATCAGCTCTTTCCTGGGTTGCTAGGTTGCTGGTCCACCCTGCAGATTTTGGACTTGCCAGCCTCCATAATCACATGAGCTAATTCCTTCAAATAAATCTCTCTACAGAGGGATACATAGATAAACACATGTATACACACATACACACACACACACACACACCCCTTCCTATTGATTCTGTTTCTCTGGAAAACCCTGTCTAATACAGAATGGTTTTCAAACTTTAAAATGGCTATGTTTTAAATGATTATATAATTACCTACGAAATGTCCTCGGTTTTGCCTGATGACCAGCAAAGCCCCAAATATTCACCATCTGGCCCTTTAAGAAAAAGTTTGCCAATGTCTGTTCTAAACCAATCATCTTTGCCCTACTCACCTTGCCCATGATTGGTTTAAAGATGGTGTCAGTCTGACCAGTCAGATAAAAGAGAAGTTCTTCTAGTGGCTTATGGGAAAGGTGTATTTCCTCATAGGAAGGAATAACCAGATACAATGCCTAGAGCTGCTATAGCCATCCTACAGGCACACGGCCAGTCTGCCTTGGTAACAGGGACCACCTCAACAGACTGAAGGATGCAAAGGGTCCCTATGACATCACGGGGCTACAGAGTTAACACTCTGTCTCAAGGCTTCTTGTTATGTGAGATGACAAATTACCTTAATGTTCATGAGGCTTTCAATCAGGGTTCTTGTCACTCACAGCTAAATGCATCCTGATCGATCCGTCTTGAAAATGAAGAGTCAGAGAGGTTTCATCTATCCGTCCACACCCGTGGGCACTTGGTGGTGAGAGCTGGGAGTAGGACACTGTCTTACATAACCTGAGAAGCCTGAGGTTGTAAGCAGTGAGACAAAGTGTGGCTTTTCATGAATGGACTCTGAGTAGCTAAGTAGATTCCACTGCATTAAATCTAGCTGGTGCTTTGAGGGAGCTGTTTCATAACAAATAAAGTCTGCACCCACCTTCCTTGCATTTATTCTATTTTGTGTTAAATCTCCAAGGGACCAAATCATTGATATTTTCCCAAGAAAAGGAATCTTATAAAAATACCAAGCTGTACTTGTGCAAACAGAGGGAATCCACATCGCTGGCCCTACCATACTGTTTTCTGCTTGTCTGTTTGTTTTCCATTATGAGGGCAAAAATTCCACCCCACTGGCTACTGTTGCATGTATACTCTAACGGGTAGGGTAGTGTTGTTCCCTTACGTGACTTCAATAGACATTTTCATGGCACAAGTTATACAATTACCAGCTGATAAACCCTCACTACATCCCTCCTGGTGGTTTTGTGAAAGATTTTACTGTCCCCACGTAATAGATGGAACCAAAGTTAAGGGACTTTTCGCAGACTATTCAAGGGGCATTCATTCAAGGGGCACTTACTTCATTCGGTGCCAAATGAAGGACAGAGACAATTACAGCCTCTCTCAAGCCAAAGCTACCACTTTGGGGCCTCATTCCTCATTTAATTGCCTCCTGCCCCCCTGCAGGTGTGTCTGTAGGGACCCCCTTATGTCCCTTGGGTGAGTCATTATAACTACTCTCAGTCCACAGTCTTCCACATAGAGAACTCTAAGATCCCAAACAGACTCACCTTCCCTTTGAGGGTGTGATTGATCCTTGGACACTTTTCTAGTCCAAGAATGAAAGGGAAACCAAAAACCTTAACAACCAACCCAGCTTAAAGTCCTGGTTTTGTTTTATTGCAAAGCATCTCAGACTCCTGTCCTTGTGATTTTTGAACTGTCTTACAATGGAGTCCATTCTTTAAAATTATGGACTGAGATGTAAAGAATGACGATCCCAGGATGAGAGAAGGAGTTTGGGGTCTTCTGACTCCAACGTCCTCCTCTGCATTAGCCCTATCCAACTACTCCATCTTTGCTTCAGTGCATCCAGAGCTCATTGCTAGAAAGCTCTGCCTAACATTGGAACAAAAATCTTTCTTCTTGCCCCTTTCACCCACAGGTTGTAGTGCTGCCAGTGGGCGCTAAGTGTTAATTGGAGACAAAATCAGTCCATATCAAAACAACCCATGGTTAATGATGTTAGTTAGAAAGGAAACCGAACTCCTTGGGATGGCAAAGTGAGCCCATGGTGATTCTAACGGGGGTGCAGAATAAATACATTTCCTCTTTCACAAGACAGGCCCTCAGATATTTTAAGACTGCTACCTTGTTACCCAGAATTTTCTCTTCCCCATGCTAAACATCCCCAGTTCTGTCTGCCTTAAATCAAGGGACCTGGGTCCAAATCAGCTCATGGTTCTTCTCCGAACAAGCCCCCAGAAATAAGAGCAATTTCACTGAATACTAATATCCCCAAACCTCTCCCCAAATCCATATGTTCTGTAAATTTCCATTGAAGAGCACTACTTTTTATGGGCTTGTTTTATATGTACCTTTGGAAAAATACAAAATTTGATTGTGCTCCTATGATTCTATTTGTCTGCATCCCTGGACAATCACCTAGAAAATCCCTGCATCCTTGTGATAATCACCATGGGCTCACTTTGTCATCCCAAAGAGCCTGGTTTCCATTCTAACATCATTAACAATGGATTGTTTTGCTATGGGCTGATATTGTCTACAATTAACACTCAGCGTTTGATTTCAAATGCATGTTAAACACGGTCACATCTATTTAAAAATAAGTAAATACCCATTAATATGTGTGAACATCTTAGAAGTGAGTCTAAAATTTCCATGGCAAAGGGAGGTGCTCAGAAGGCTCAGGGGCCAATCTGAACCAACACTGAGAATGGAGGATGAGTGTCTGAATCTTAAGACTCCCTGTGGCCAGGGATTCATGGAAGGAATAGTCCTTAGGTGAAGAGCACAAACTAAGAATTAATCAACTGGGTCCTACTATGTGCTGTGCAAAATAGTAACTTGGAGTAGAGTCGGAATTTAAACAAGTCTGACATGAGCCTGACCTGGTGTTTACCCCTCTAGTTGTAAGACAAGCATTGGCAACATAAGGCTGCACCTACTAATCCATAGGACAGATAATCAGTGTAGAAATTTTGCAAAAGAGAAAAAAAAACACATAATATATGAGGGCTTACTACGTGCTCACGAAACTGCAGACTTCATCCCCTTTCTACTATCCAGCAGCTTGATCTTTGTATCACGGGTCCATTCAGAGGTGAGAGAAGTGAGGTAAGGCAAGATGGCGGCACAGACTCTCAGTCGGGTCTTCCTAGAACAGGGGAGAAAAAGACCCTAACGCAAAACTGCAGGATTAAAAATGTCCCCTGTGAGTAGCTCCCGGAGCTAAAATGATGGCACTGAGCTCCCAGAGCTAAAATGATGGCACTGAGCAGCAAATATTTGAGCAGAGAAATGAAGAAGGCAAAGAAGGAGTGGTATGGGACAAAAGGGGATAGTAGGCTTGGGAACTGTATGCAGACAGCACAAGGCTGGAAGTGCCTTGAGATAAAAGCCTCCTGAGACTGTTTAAGGAAAAGACAATGTCACTTGCTTACATGGGGATGTCAGGATAGGGCAATTCAGAGCTCTGCTCTCCCACTCCAAAAGCCATGGCTACCACTAGCTCTTGGCCTTCTAATTCCCTAGAATCAGAGCGAAAAGTGACCTTAGCCTTCTTCCTGTCCAGCCCCTCATTTTGGAGCCGAGGCCACAGTGGTCCTGGAAATTTAAAGAATGCACCAACATCACCCCAATGGTCCTACTCGGCCTGGGATTCAGCACAAGCTTTCATGCTCACTCCATTCTCTTTCCACTAAATCACACCCTCTGCAAATCAGGTTTCTCAGCATCCCCATTTTCTCATGCCATTCTCTCTGTTTTCCACATACAGGAGGGGCTTGCAGCACCCTATCTGAACACGGAAAAACCTTCATGCAAAAACCTCTTAGATTGCCATGGCACAAAACTCACAGGGTAAGGGAAATAACACTGTGCAGAAGTAGCTATAAATAAAAGCCCCAAACTAGTGAAAGTTTCTAGATCTCCTTTTTATTTAAATGTTCCTCATTTATATGCAACCAATTCACAAAAGCCCACACACCAATCTGTAACGCACCTGGTATTGTGAGAAATTGCCAGTTTGGTGGTGTCGTGCTTTTTTCCCCCACAATAAAAACTGCACAATGTCATGTCCTTAGGGTACATCAGTCCCCTTTCCCTCTTCTTTAATGAATCCCCCGAAGAGTTAGGTTTATAAAATACACCCAACAAAACGGGCTGTATTTATTCCCTATCATTGTAAGAACACCTGTCCAGGTACATTTTTAGAGAGTGGGTTTGTCCAATAGCTGTCTCTGGTGTCACCTTGTACCACACTTGTGCTATACCAAAAACTGTTTTAGTCGGCTAAGGCTGCTGTAACGAAGTACCGCAGACCAGGTGGCTTAAAGAACAGACGTTTGTTGTCTCAGAGTTCTGGGGGATTGAAGTCCAAGATCAAGGCGTCAGCAGGAATGGTTTCTTCTGAGGCCTCTCCCCTGGGCTTGTACATGGCTGCCGTCTCCTTCTCATCTTCCCTCTGCACAACTTTGTGTCCAAATTTTCCCTTTTTATAAGGATACCCGTCATATCAGGTTTGGACCCATCCCAATGACCTTCTTTTAACTTAACCATCTCTTTGAAGGCCCCGCCCCATCCCCCAATACAGTCAGATTCTGAGGTGCTGGGGTTTGCCCGTACGAATTTAGGGGGCACCATTTAGCCCGTAACACCCTCCTCACCTATTCCGTGTCTTCTCGCATACAAACTACATTCCCTCCGTTCCAACAGCCCCCAAAGCGGTAACTTTTCACCATCAACCCTAAGGCCTCTACCTCGAGTAGCTTCTAGGACTGGAATTTGAAGAAGTGAAGAGGGATTAAAATAATCTGCCATTCTCACCCAAGACTAGAGTTTAGTTCTGGTTTAGACACTGCGGAGACAGGCTTTGCCTAACTGGGCTCCTTCTGTCAGGAAAGATGTGAGGCTCTCTTGCGGGCCTCGACAGCTCACAGCCACCCCACCGGGGGAAGGAAGTGTGTTTCTCCCAAGACCACTGCACAAAACTTTAAGGGTGAACTGGGTAAGCATCTGTGGTGAAGGAGAATGCGTCTCGTGTGGCCTCTTGTTCAAAAGGCGCTGATTTCCTCTGCTCTAGGAGAGGAACACAGAGAGAGCTGATTCAGCTCGCCCAGGGTAAAAATAGCTAAGTGGACAGCTTGAGCGAATCTTAGCAGTTCACCTGTTTTTCCTGTTATCAACTGCACACGGGAACGTATCAAGGACTGCGAAGTTAGAAGCCATTGTAAAACCAAGGGTCTGTGTAAAAACCATCTATCTGAAATTGAGAAGTAGTGGGGAGCTCGCTCAGATTGAAAATAGCTACTTCACATGCTTCTCCTTGAACAGCTGCCAGGGGAATGGCAGTCAACAGGAGGCCTCGATGGCACTGGTAGCATGTCAGGGAACACACGGGAGAGTGCTTGCCATCAGCGGCCTCTCGGCGGATCGCATCCGAGGGGGAAAGGCTTGGGCTGCCCGTGGTCTTTTGACGATCTTCCACAATTCACTTTGGTTTAGCTGGCCCAAGGTGCGTTTGTGGGTCAAGTTCGTTTTCAGTGCTACGAGGCTGGGAACCCTTTCAGTGAAAAGCCACATGGATGTGTGGTTCACATATCTACTTAGACACCTACAATTCTGAACCATGATATTTAAAGCAGCAATTGGGTCCTTCAGCCTGGCTCCCCGCTAGCAAGTAGAACTTCCTAAAGGAGGTGAGCGGAGACATGTGGACAGCCTCGGGAAGCTCTCCCTTCACCCCGAGTGTCATCCTGGTGCCTTCAGGACTCGTAACTGACCCTCCATTCTACAGAGGCTTAAAAGTGCCATGTTAGGGATTTGATAAGGGGGCGAGGAAATAGATCTCTGGGGTTAAGGGGAAAAAACACACAGGCACACGTACTCACACGCACGCGCGTGCACACACACACACACACACACACACACCTATGTTCATTTTTTAAGAGAGAACAAGAGACGGCTTGAGAATAGCAAACATGCCCCAGTTTGCCCATCCTTAAACATTATTAGATGAATCTGTCATGTTGACAAATAGCCCCCACTAAGGGCAGACCCGGCCAACAGCAAGCACAGGCAGTGTTTGGTCCGGCTCTTCACAAATATGAATTGTGGAATGCAGGAGGCCTGCACACATGTGGTCTAAAAATACCCTGCCTGTCCCATCTCTCCGGGACTAGAGGACCGGGCCCCGAGGCCGGGGCCCTGCCCAGGGGAGGATCAGGGGCCTCTGTTTGCACCGGAGCTAATTACCAGAGGACCTAGACAGGCAGCTGCTGGGCCCCAGCTCTCAGTTTGCGAGTGCCTTGCAAGGCTGTGGTTCTAACTTTAGAACTGCACTCCAAACTTTGATCTTGCAGCATTGCTTGGCTTTAGGCAAAACATAAACTTGAGAGCTGCAACATGTTTTTTAAATTTTATTCCCCTGGCGGTTTTAGAATAAGGACAGGAATTATTTTCAAATGAGAATCTTTGACTGCATAACACAGGCTTCCAAAATTAAGCAGAAACACATGGAGGCTCTTATTATTAAATTTCCCTTGGAAAACAATGGTTTAAATTATTGGGGGTGGGGGGGAGTACTTTGATAAAACTTTGAAATGTGAAGCCTAAAGTTTAAAATGAAAAAAATCGCTTTGGTGTTGTTGGGGTCTGTTTTTTTTTTTTAAAAAAGATTATTAGAGAGTTTTTTCTAGCCCTGCCACTATTAACCTGTATCTGCCAATGTTTAAAAAATGGAATGCTCTGGGGTTGAAAGTATAAATGACAATTTTTACCTCTGAAAATCAGGTGCTAAGGGGTTTCCTGAAGTACAGAAATTTGGGCTGTCCGATCAGAGCATCTCCCCATAAAGCATGTTTTTAAGAAAGTAACGAAGAAGACAGAATTTCGCTGTATCCTAATCTGTCCCTGATTTTCCATAGCGTCCAGCAGGAAATAGAGACCTACCAAGGTATGTTGTGCATTCTTTGCCTTTGGCTGACAACACTCAGGTCAGCCACAGTTAGGGCCACTGGCACCTTCTATCATCAAAACTCTATCGATGCACAATTTCCCCCTTGTCCCCAAGCCATTCCCAGAAATGGATTTGGGCAAGAGGATGTTTTTGGAAACTGCACCGTCTCAGACCTCCCAGGCACTATTCAATTCTTCCTTCCCTTCCAGGACTAAGTCAATTACTACCTTCTCGCTGAAGCCTTTCTGATCACCTCATTTAAAAGTTTCCCCATGCCCTCATCAGCCCACATCCTTACTGTGCATATCACTCGTTCGGAACTTACGATTTCCTGCTGGATGTGGTTAGTGATCTTTAAAATGTGGCTCTTCCATTCCCGGCTACCTTATAAGATCTGCGGAGGAAAGAAGCAGCTCTTTTCTCTGTCTGCCTCCCCCTTTGGGCCTAGCTCAGTGCAGGGGGCCTGTGGCTGGGCTCCCTGCTGGGGCTTCAGGGGGATAATAGCAGCGCTCCAGTAATGACAAGAACTTATCTTCTAGCATCACCCAGAGGACACCCTAGGCAACAAACGCAGAGGGAGTAAAAGAAACCCAGAGTCCTTCTGCCCCTTCCCACTCCTGCCCTGAAGGCCATCTGCCGGAGGTGGGGCAGCCCCTGGGGACTCCCTGGCAAGGTGGTAAAGTCCCCTGTGAGTGCTCTGCAGGACGGAGAGTTGGAAGAGGAGGCAGGTGACAGGTGATCCCCACTCTGATTCTGCAAAGGACGTCTTTACATCTGTAATTTCTCCTAACCTGGCTCCACATTAGAGACCTAGTCTGTTTTGAAGCTTCTCTGATTAAAGGGATAATTTCTGCCCAGTGTATTGTTGGCCTTAATGATATCCACCCACCCCTCTGCACACACAGAGGCTTCCCTGGCCATCTTTGCAGCATTTTTGAAACAGTATTAAGACCAGTTGTAGGAAAACAAGAACATCATTCACAGAACCTTGTTTATGTAACTGAATTCCAGTTTGGAATGATTTCCTTTTCAGTTATAAGAAACTTCCCTTCCTCCTTCTAGTAGCCAACCAAAGAAGCTCATTCAACATTTTGAATGGGGATTTCAGGGCCTGGATCATGAGAAAACATCACAGGTATGGAAGCGTGAACTTTGCCTGGGTAGAGTCTGTGATTGAAGGCCTTGCGACTCAAAGTGTGGCCCCAGAGCATCACCTGGGAGCTGGTCAGAAAAGGAGACTCTCAGTTCCCACTCCTAGGCCACTGAATCAAAATCTCCATTTTAACAGAATCCCCAGAGGTTCAGATACACATTAATGTTGATCGTAAGCATCCTGGGAGAGATCTCTGCACACCAGAAAGCCTTTACCCACCAACTGACGCTCCTGCTTGAAATGCTCACTGCAGAAATTCACAGGATAGGTGTTATCCGTGCTTTTTTCACCTTCAAATGGCAAACTCACCCAAGAGGAACAATTTATTAAGGCAAATCAGCTACTAGTACTTCGATGTTCAAATGAACTCATCTGTCCTTTTGCAAAATGAGGACAAGAACGAGCTGACACCTCATACACTCCAACACCGTGTGCAGATGGGAGTCTCCCCGTACGAGGAAGGCAGGCCTGGAAGGCTTCTCGTCTGCCCTGTGCTGTCTGGATCCAGATGTGGGAGACAGACTCCCTACAGCAGCAGACTTTCAGCAGTTAAAAAACAATCTTCCCAAACAGACAGCCACATCCAGGAGAGCCGGACAGCCAGAGAATAGAGTCCAGGAGGCAGTGAGAATGAACGTGAGACAGGACAGGTTGACATGAGCAAGCAGGAATGCAAATGGGGCCAGGCCTGGAACTCTAGGCTGTGGTTCCCCTTGGGGCCTATCCGTGGAGGTGAGTGCTTGTATAGCAGAATCAGTCTGAAAGACCAGGGCTCCTGGGTGGCTCAGCTGGCTAAGCGTCTGCCTTTGACTCAGGTCACGATCTTGCCGTTTGTGAGTTCAAGCCCCGCATTGGGCTCACTGCTGTCTGTGCAGAGCCTGCTTCAGATCCTCTGTCCCCCCTCTCTCTCTCTGCCCCTCCCCTGCTCGTGCTCTCTCTTTCTCAGAAATAAAAAAATAAATAAAACAAAATAAAATGAAAACTTTAAAAGGCCAGAAATAAGAATATCCTGAGTGTCCATCTGCCTGCAGGTATGTAAAAGGTCACAGTTGCACTAATAATGACTTTGACTACCCACTAAACCCTGCCAGTGTGGCTCCAGGGACTTTCTCTCTCTCTCTGATCACTTTCTCCACCTTAGATGTTTCTGAGAGGCCCCAGGGGCTACTTGGAGTCTCCTCAGGAGTCAGACTACTTCTTTGCTCCACTCTTGGGCCCGTTGTCCCACACATGGATGCTCTTGTCCTTGTGGTCCAACGGCCCCATAAGTGACTTCTGAGATAAAAAGAAGTAAAAAGTTACCTCTGTGTCTGAGTCGGTTGGGACTGCTGTAACAGAATACCCCAGGTTGGGTGGCTAATCGACAACAAGTCTTTTATGAGGGCACCGATCCCATTCCCGAGGACTCCACCCTCTTGACCTAATTACCTCCCAAAGGCCAGAATATATGGGGGTGGGTATATTAATAAAAGGGGGGGTGGGGGGGGGGGGGGGGGGGGGGGGGGGGGGGGGGGGGGGGGGGGGGGGGGGGGGGGGGTATTTGGGGGAGGGGGGGGGTGGGGGGGGGGGGGGGGGGGGGTTGGTGGGGGGGGGGGGGGGGGGGGGGGGGGGGGGGGGGTGGGGGGGGGTAAAGAGGTGTAATGGAAGGGGGGGGGGGGGTTGGATTATGTGGGGTTGGGGGGTGGTGGGGGGGGTGGGGTGTGGGGAGTTGGGGGGTGGGGTCGGGGGTGTGGTGGGGGAGGTGTGGTGGGGGGGGTGGGGGGGGGGGGGGGGGGGGGGGGGGGGGGGGGGGGGTAGGGGGGGGGGGGGGGGAGTGAGGGGGGGGGGGGGTGGTGGGAGGGTTGGGGGGGTGTTGTGTGGGGGGTATTGGTTGGTGGAGGTGGGGGGGGGGGGGGGGGTGGTGGGGGGGGGGGGGGTGGAGGGAGGGGTGGAGTGGTGTGGGGGTGTGGGGGGTGGGGTGGGTGTGGGTGGGTGTGGGGTGGGTGTGTGGGGTGGGTGTGGGGGGGGTGGTGGTGTGGGGTGGTGTGGGGTTGTGGGGGGGGGGTTGTGGGGTGTGTGGGGTGGTGGTGTGGGGGTGTGGGGGGTGTGGTGGGTGGGTGGGGGTGGGGTGGGTTTGGTGGTGGGGGTGGGGTGTGGGGGGGGGTGGGGTGGGGTGGTGGGTGGGGTGGTGGGGGGGGGTGTGGGGGTTGGGGGGGGGTGGGGTGTGGGGGGGTGGGGGGGGGGTGGTGTGGGTTGGGTGGGGGGGGTGGGTTGGGTGGTTGGTGGGGGGGTGGGTGTGGGTGTGGGGTGGGTGGGTTGGGTGGGTGGTGGGGGGGGTGTGGTGTGGGTGTGGGTGGTGGGTGTTGTGGGTGGTTGGGTTGGGGTGGGGGGTTGGGGTGTGGGTGATTTGGGGGTGTTGGGTGGGTGATGGATGTGTGGGTGGGAATATTGTATATATGTTGTAAATGGTGGGAAAAATATTGGGAGATATTGAGGGAATTGGGTATGTGTGGTGTATATGAATTGGTATATGGTGTAGGGGGAGGTGGGGAAGGAAGTTGGGTGATGAGTAGGGGGAAGAGGGTGGGGAGAAGGGGTGGATGGGTAGTGTTTGATATTGGGTATTAAGGGAAAATGAAGAAGTAGGGAGGTGGATGGAGTGAAAGTGGAGATTGGTCCACTGCCAATAGCTGACAGTCATTAATGCACAAGGCGGACAAAAGAAGCATAGAGCTGTCGTACGCATGGCTGGGGAAGGGAGGAGTGGGGGGAACAGAAAGGAGGTTATTGTAGTCCAGATACAACGGGTCTTTGCATTTTAAACATGGAGAGGAAGGAACAGGCAGAATTAAAAAGTGAAAAATGGCAGTTTACAGAGAAAGGTGAGCTGTTGGAGAATGAGTAAGACATGGAGGGGAGCAGTTTTGATAACAAAACCAGAGGAATTAGTTAGTTATCTGCTGAAATCTACTACTCCAGAGGGAAGTTCAAGAGTCATCTAAGCTGTTTTATACCGGGAATAAGACTGAGTTGGGATGGGATTTCACTGGGTAATGGGATAAAAATTCAGGCACTGCTCATTCAATTCCAAGGCTCTCTTGCAACCCTGCTCTGAGCTGGAGGGAATTGTGTTGTGGTACATATTTATGTTTGAATGCAAGCCAGTACATATTCTACAGGCACAAAGTTCTTTCATGCTCAGGGGGGAAAATGGTCCTGTTCTTACATATTCCTTTATCCCAAATCTGAAGTACTTAATAAGAAATCATTGTTGGCAAAGGCCTAGTATGAAGCAAGCCTGTGTGTGTGTGTGTGTGTGTGTGTGTGTGTGTGTGTGTGTTCTAGAGAAACATACATCTTTGCACAATAAGGAATGGGCCAGGTTTTCCATAAATGGATAAGAGGAATCTGATGAAGCTTTGCAACACGAAATGTGTTGTGGGTCATACTTGAATGTGCATTGTTCCCTTTTTCCTTTTTTTCTAACCAATTCCCACCTGCCCCAATGCCACATCCATCAAGTCTTTCAATAGGTCTGGTTTTAGTTCCCCAAGATCAGGTGGTAGTGGTGGAGGCAGTGGTTAGTGGAGTCAGGCATCTCAGCACCCCCTACCCTGCCTCCCAAACTCTCTCATGCCACCAAATTGTAAATCATCCAAAAGCAAAAGATAAAATCCAGGCCAACTAAGGCAGTTTGGAATGTGGGCACTCAGGGGCAAGATAAATACCTTAAAGGTTTCCCCTATATGACTGGAAGCTTTGAAGTCAAAAACCAATGGCCAGCTTTTCAAAGGAAAGGGTAACAGGTGTGCTCAGGTGAGCCCCAGACAGCTGGGTCTGTGAAAGCAAGCGCCTGCGCGGGTGCAATGACTGCTCCAGCCATATGTCCTGAGCAGACATGGGATGCAGGAGGAGGAACGAGACTGTGAATCAGAGACGACAGGCCCATTCAGCCATCCGTGCCTCATTTGTCGCCAGGTACACAGAGCAAATCCACAAGTAGAGAACAAGAACGTAGCAGATGGGACTTTCCAGGAGGAACCTGCTTCCTGCTCCAAAGCCTTCAGAAATATGGGGAAAAGACAACCAATGAAATTTTGGCCAGATAGCTGATCTCAACACTAAGAGACTGAAACCACCAGGACCCATGAAGAGGAATCTTGCAAAGACAAGCAGCAAAGAAGAGTTGAAGTAGAGTGGGTTCTAGGTATCACCAATAGGAGCACAGGCTCTCAAGACATCTTGCTGAACTCAATTTTGAAATAACTCAGGTCTTGGTCCTGCCCATCCTTCTCCTGATCCACTCTTTCTCTGGGTGACCTCACTCTGCCCCATACTTTTCTGTCTCCCAAATCTAAACCCCCACGCTGACCTCTCTCCTAAGCTCCAGACTCAAAACCCAATGGCCTGTTCATCGTCTTGGAGGTTTGATGGCATTTCCAAAGTTTAATGTATCCAAAGTTGAACTCCTGATTTCCCACTGGACCCCCCAAGTCTTATCTTGGTCCTCCCCATCTCAGAAAGTAATCCTATCGTTTACCTAGGTGCTCTGGTCAAAACCTTGGATTTGTCCTTGACTCTTTCTTTCACTTACACCCCACATTCAATCCATCAGCAAATTCTGTCAGCTCTACCTTTGAAATATACCCCATTCCTGTCTCTCATTGCATCCCCAGCCTTATCCAGGGCACCACTATCTCTTGCCTCAATGACTCTGATGTCCTCAAGCTCACCCACCTGACCCAACACTTTCCCTGTGTCTAGTCTCTACAGGGAATCCACATGACTTTTTCTTTTGAAATGTAAATCAGATTAGCCTGCGTTCACGCTCAAAAACTCCCAGTGGTGTTTCATCACTCTGAAAATGAAGCCCAAAGTTGCTTACAATGGCCTGCAAATAGCCTCACCACCATTCACTGCTCCTGTTCATCTCGTCCTGTCAATTCCAACCACTCTGGCCTCCTGTCTCTTCAAAACATTATCACCTGGTTCTTTCTTTAGCAGCTTGAGACTTATGGCTCTGTCCACCTGGAAAGCTCTCTTCAAAACATTTCCTATCACTCACTCCTCCACTGCATCCAAAATTTTCTCACATATTACCTCTGAAGAAAAGCCTTCCCTGACCACAGATGCTACAGGAGACTACCCACCACCCATCCCCTGCATCACCCTCTCTTCCCTTATCTCGTCCTACTTTTATTCAGAGCATTCATATTGGCTATCTTTCAGGCTTTTTTGGCTGCCCAGCATACTTTTAGCATTCTTGCTCTGTTTGAGAAACTTCAAGACTTCCAAAGGCAGAAACCAGTATTGTGGGTTTCATAGTGTCCCCCCCGCCAAATCGACATCCATCCAGAACCTCAGAATGTGACTTTATTTGGAGATAGGTTCTTCACAGCTATAGTCAGTTAAGGATCTTAAAATGAAATCATCCTGGATTTAGAATGGGCCCTAAGTCTAGTGACTGCAATCCTTACGAGAGAGAAGAGAAGGAGATTTGGACACAGAGACACAGACTTTCAGGGAAGAAGGCCATGTGACAACACAGGCAGAGATAGTTATGTAGCCACAAGCCAAGGGATGCCAAGATGCAGGGAAGAATTCTTCCCTAGGGCCTTCAGAGGGAACATGTCTCTGCCAACACCTTGATTTTGGACTTCTAGCCTCCAGATTGTGAGCCAATAAAGCCATCAAATTTGTGGTAATTTGTTACAGCGCCCTTAGGAAACTAATACAGCCAGAAAACCCATTTCCTATAATCCAGCAAGTATCTGAAAAGCAGGCATGACCATTCCCATTTCGTAAATAAAGCCTGGAGAGTATAGAAACTTCAACTCATGCCTGGAACCCTAAAGAGACCTGAAGTCCCAGATTCTGACAGTCCATCTCCTGGAGTTGTCTCTAAATAATAACAACACTGTGTAAAATGAGGAGGCTGGAATGCCAAGTGATCTCGGCGATTCCCTTTCATGTTATTTTAAGGCTGCTGCCAAGAACAATGTTGTTATAGAGGCAGTGTAGGGTAGTTACCAATGTGGGAGAAAACTGTCAGGGTGCCTACAAAGCCTACGAGCGGAAGTTCATAGCGGCAGGTCATAAATTATTTTTATAAAAGAAAAGGCCAAACAAGGGTCCATTTTAATAGCCGTCTGGCATCTCTATCCTGTAGCCTGGGCTGAGTTTGTACTGAATTTCATGCTTTGGGGCAGAAATTCATACCAGAAACATATTCCCTAATGCATTTTTGTGCAGTTGGATAGAGCCAAGAATGTGTTCAGATTTAAATTAAATGACCCCTATGCTGAAACTATCAAGGAAATTAATCAGGTGGCCTCAGTAAATACTGATAGGGCACCCAGAGGGTGCTGAGCACTACCAGGAGCTTGCTGATATCACTGGAATGAAAGAAAATGGTGGCCTTTTTGGCTGGCATGAATCACATCTATAAGCTACAAAGAAAAGTATTCATGCACAGTTCGGTGTTAACCTGAAGACAAGTGGTTCTTGTAGGGCTTCTAATCCACTTAATCAATGCCAGAGCATTAATTTGGTGCCCTCTCAAGGGTACTACAAGGACCTGCCAGGTTTCATGAGAATATAAACCACAATAGAAGGAACCCCTCAACAACCCAGAAATCCAGATACGTATGCTACATAAAATCATACTCTTTCTAAACTACAAGTAAAAGATCATCTAGTCCAACTGCTCCATTATACAGATGAGAAAATCTAGCCTCTTGACTACTAAGGGACTTTTCAGTGAGAGGTTAGCTTGTGGTTGTGTAGACTCCAATCTTTAGGGCAGAGAGAGCCAGATCTCTCACCACTTACTAGTTGAATGGCCACGACCCATGGCCAGCTAATTCCATTATCTGCCTCTCCATTTGTTTCCTTATCTCTAAAATGGATCTGCTGGGGCACCTGAGTGGCTCAGTCAGTTGAGTGTCTGACTCTTGATTTTGGCTCAGGTCATGATCCCAGGGTTGTGGGATCAAGTCCCGTGTTGGCCTCCTCACTGAGCATGGAGCCTACTTAAGTTTCTCTTTCTCTCTCCCTCTGCCCCTCTCCCCCACTTGCACTCTCTCTTTAAAAAATGTAAAAATAATAAAATGGATATGCTAATTATTTTTACCTCATATTGTTTTGCAAGGAACAAAACAATGGGTGCAGAATACATGGTATAGAGTAAGTGCTCAATCATGTGTTCTTGGTCTTTCCCAGGGTCATACGAACAAACTCTGGTTGAGCCAGGATTAAACCCAGTTATCAAGAACTCTCAGGCTGATACTCATCCCATGCCACCTCATCAAAGAGAAGAATATTGTCCACTTGTATCCCTGGGTCTACATTCCAATAATTCAGGATACAGACCAGCATCTCATAAGTTGAATAAAATATAAATAACTTCAATAAATCTCTTTTTTCCAAATAAATCAAGTTCAGCAAGCCATCCCATAGCCCCACGCTGAATCCACAAAGCTGTAAAGAGCTTCCTTTGGGACCAACATTTTCTGGCTAATTAAGATGAATGTTGTATCGATGAAAGATTATTTTAAAATGGCACTGATAGTGTTTAGACATTGTCATAACATCAGCCGGCAGATCACTAATTTGCAAATTTACTAAAGATCTTGCCAATTAAAACCCCTTCTAGACACTCTGAAACACACTGTCACTGACAGCTGATAGACCACATGGTAAAGACATGATCATATTAAAATCACACAAGACTGTTCTCCCTGGAAGGGCTGAAGGAGAGAGACAGGGGCATGTCCCCAAAGAGAGTGCCACTAAGTCAGCTCAGCCAGACTGTCAGAGGAGAAAAGCAAATCTTTGGGTTTTATTTTACCCTCACTGTTTTCCAAAACAAACAGTGGAACTTCTCAAAAAGTCTGCAGGAAATTATCATCCTGCAAAATTGTTCCTGTGATCGTCTCAGTGAGACAAGCCAAGAGAAGGGAATTTCTGGACTGAACCAAAATTCACAAAGATACGAATCAGCTTACCTAGAAGCCAGTGGGCATGAGCCCAGGGTTCTATGGGGACACTTTGCACTTCTCCGGGGGTATTCAGAGGGGACAACAGTAGTGATCAGCTTCTAGAAAGTCATCCCAATTAACAGCACAGTGAATTCCTGTAAAAGTCAATTTTACGAGCTTTACTCAGCAGTGGATCATTGGAGAAAATTTTCCAGATTTGGAAGTTAAGGTAGTATGACAAGGTGTATATTTAAATGGATGGATTTCCTATGTGAAACCGTAGTAGCCAACATTTGGTGAGCGCTCACCATATGCATTTTGTCATTTATTGTTGTCGCAATCCTATAAGATTGGTGCTACTGTTATCACAAAAATCGGCTGAGGATATTGAGGCTTAGAGATGATGTAGAACGCCTTCTTGAGCATACAGTTGCTATGAGGTAGAATGAGCTTCCAACCCAGTCCCATGTGACCCCAGGACCCTGGTGGTGAAACCCCACAGTGTATCTGGCTTTATTCCTGAGATATGTTATCTACTCACACACCGGTCCATGGGAGATTATGGCCTTTTCTGAGATCTGTGTATTCCTCCATTCAATAAGATATTCATAAATGTATCCAATTATGTGAGTATAACCATACAAGCAATTACGGAGTACACATTCTATAGAGAAACAAACTAAAACCTTAAGAATCCAGATTCAAAATTTGTAATTATTTATGAAGAACATGAAATTAAAATGGGTAATTAATAAATACATTAGACAGTAAATAAGATGTACTGATGTCCCAATAGCTGTGGTTGTGTGATATGTTACCCTGAAACTTAGTGGCATAAAACAACCACTTATGACCCCACGAATTCTTGGGTCCATAATTAGACCACAGTGGGGACAACTTGTCCTTGATTTATGATGTCTGCACCCTCAGCTGGAAGACTTGAAGCTGATGGCTGAAGTCACCTGAAAGTTCCACCACTTTCATGCCTAGGGCATAGTGCTGGCTGTAAACTGGGGGCCTGTATTCCTCTCTACGTGAGCATCTCCATGGGGTCTCTCCACAGATTTCTTACAGCCTGGCAGTTGGGTTCTGAGAGCAAGCATCCTGAGAGAGAGAAAGCCCGGTGGAAGCGGTATCACCCTTTGTGATGTAGCCTAGGAAGGCTCAAAGCATTATTACCACCCCTATCTTGTTGTGAGAAGCAACTCACATAAAGCCGGTCCATATTCAAGAGGAGGAGAATCAAACTCCATCTCCTGTTGGGAGGAATGTCAAAGTCCTGGGGGTAAAATAAATGAGACTGGATATATCATTCTCGCCATTTTTGGAAAACAAAAGATTTATTTATGTTTATAATATTTAAAAGAACAAATTATTTATGCTATAAATATTCATATACTATATAAACAGATTGGAGGCATCCATTTACCTATAAACATTCTTATCTATTGTCTAACGCAAACTTGTGAACATCATATTAGTTGTAAAGCATTTTTATATTTTTTCTCTAAAGCAAACTTAAAAAGACAATACTAATTATAAAGCACTAAAAATATTTTTTATATTTTACATATTGTTAAAAACAACTGCTCAAAGGGTACTATCTAAAATGGTTGATTAAATAACCACATATTAGATTTGAAGGCAATAAAATTATATTTGTCTTTAACTATTATATTACAGTGCACTTTAGAAATTTAAATCAGCTTTCTCCTAAGAGTTTATGCGATTTTATTGTATGTGCATAAATACGTAGGACTACAAAGACCATTGGGGATCAAATTGTTCTTTCCACTGTTCTTGGGAAGGCAAGACTGAATCTAAATCATCCTGATGTCTTTACTGGTTTATCTATTCAAGTCCCAAGCAGAAGAAAAATGTGACCTAATACTTCCCACTAGACCCAAAGACAGGCAGGGTGCACTATTTCATTTCAAAATATCTGGAGATTTTCCAGAGATCTTTCTATTATCGATTTCTAATTTAATTCCGTCATGGTCAGAGAACACACGTTGAATGACTTGCACCTTTTAAAATGTTTAGAAACTTGTTTTATGGACTAGAATATGATAAATGCTCTGTGTGTACTTGAGAACAATTTGTATTCTGAATTGGGGGGTGGAGTGTTCTTTCACAGACTACTGTCGATTAGGTCACATCAGTTGAACAAGTGTCCAAGTTTTCTCTGTCCTTACTGATTTTCAGCTTACTTGCCCCATCTGTTATTGAGAGTGCAGTATTAAAAAGCTCTGACTATAATTGTGACTTTATTTCTCCTTGAAACACTACCACTTTTGGCCAGATAATATTCTTTGCTATGAGGTCTACTTTCTCTGGTAGTTATTTCAACTTTGTTTTTATTTGCGTTAGCATTTTTTTTTCTTCCATTACCTTTGATTCTGCTTGTGTCTTTATTTAAAGTAAGTCTCCTGCAGGTAGTGTATAGCTGGCTCTTTTTTTCATCCAATTTGATACTATCTACCTTCTATTTAGTGTGTGTGGACATTAGATTTAAAATCATTATTGATATGGTTGAGCTTGAGTCTATCATGCTATTTTTTTTTTAATTTTCTCATCTTTCCTTGTCATTCCCCCTCCCCTTTAATCCAATCCTCCTTTTGGATTAATTGATTGTGTTTTATGATTCATTTTATCTCCTTCACTAGCTTACTAGCTATGTCTTTTCTCTTTTTGTTGTGTTGGTGGTTACTTAAAGGTTTATAGTTACACATTTAACTTACCCAGTCTACCTCCAAAGGATGGCATAGCACTTTCCATAGAGTGTAAGAGGCGTACTATGCAATAGTATACCTCCATTGCCCAGCCCAGCCCTCAGCCTCTGTGCTCTGGCCACATATTTTACTTCTACATTTGTTAGAAAACGCACATTACTTGTCATTATTTTCAATTAAATGGCCAATAATCTTGTAAAGAGATTTAAATAGTATGAAAAATACTTACATGACCCACATAATTCCTTTGTTTAGATAAGGGTTTTTTTCAACCACATTACAATTGACATTCTTTGCTGGAGGCAGGTGTGGGGATGTGGCGGCAGCATTTCAAGCACTGTAGAATGTTTAGTAGAATTCCTTGCCTTGGGACGCCTCGGTGACTCAGTCCGTTGAGCTTCCAACTTTGGCTCAGGTCATGATCACACAGCTCGTGAGTTGAAGTGCCGCGTCGGGCTCTGGTGCTGACAGCTCAGAGCCTGGAGCCTGCTTCAGATTCCGTGTCTCCCTCTCTCTCTCTGCCCCTAATGCACTCGCATTCTGTCTCTGTCTCTCTCAAAAATAAACATTAAACACAAAATTTAGAAAAAAAAAAAAGAATTCCTTGCCTCTACTCACTGGATGCTGGTAGCCTTCCACCCTCCTTCTGCTTAAGTTATTACAACCAAAAATGTCTCCAGATATTGCTGAATGTCCCAGAGTGGAGGAGGGGCAAGACCACCCCCAGGTGGGAACCATTGGTGCAGATCCACATTTCCATCTGGTGTCATTTCTATCTTCTCGAAAGACTCCCTTTAACATTTTGTATACTGTGGATTTGGAGCTGATAAATTCTTTCAGCTTTTGTATTTCTAAGGAGAAAAAAGGCTTCATTTTGCCTTAATTTTTGAGAGATACTTTTCCTCGGTGAAAATTGTAGGCTAACAGTCTTGTCTTTCGGCACCTTAAATATGTGGCTCCGCTGCCTCCTTACTTGCATCGTTTCTGACAAGAAATCTACGGTCGTCCTTATCTTTGTTCCTGTGCATAGTGCTTGTTTTTTCTCTGGCTGCTTTTAAGGTTTTCCCTTTTTATCACTGGCTTTGAACAAATTGATTATGATGTGCCTTGGTGTAGTTTTCCTCATGTTTCTTGTGCAGAGGGCTCGTTCATACTGGGATGAATCTTAATCTACAAACAGGTGTGCAAGAAATATCAAATTTCTTTCTTTTGTTTTTTTTAACTCAAGTTAAACTTAACTCAGAGTCAACCCTTCCCCAGCACCTTGTGGGAAATTCAATCCCGGTCATTATATTCCCTTCCCCCACTGGAGAGAGGAAGTTCTCTGGGTCATACGCAGATGGGGAGGCCTTTCCAGTCTTGGGTCATCGGCAGGCCCTGGTTGCCATGGTGACACCCAACGTTCTTATTCATGGCCAATGCTGCTTCCAATCTGTGCCTGGCACATGGGACTCTTCAACCAGTCGGAGCCCTGTGCCTGAGTTCCTTTCTCTAGGGTGGGACCTATCTCCCCAGGTCTGTTATTTTCTCCTACCTCCCAAGGTCTGCTCCCCTGCCCTGGAGCAGCGTGGTAGAGTCACAGCTCTGTCCACTCTGAGGGACTCTCCCCTTCAGAACTTCTGAGGCTCTCCTGCCTCTTCTCCTTTCTCCCAAGTATCCAACACAATCTATTCAATACACTTGGTTTTGAAGAAAAACAAAAAGGAAAATCGCCGTCTGCTTTTCATCCCGCAAAAAAAAAAAAATTCCCAAAGCAAAGCAATGTCAATACTGGGTCTACCGGCTTAAAAAGAGGGTGAAGGGTGGGGCACCTGGGTGGCTCAGTCAGTTAAGCGTCCTACTTCGGCTCGGGTCATGATCTCACGGTTTGTGAGTTTGAGCCCTGTGTTGGGCTCTGCTGACAGCTTGCTCAGAGCCTGGAGCCTGCTTCGGTTTCTGTGTCCCCTCCCCCTCTCCCTGCCCCTCCCCTGCTCATGCTTGCTCTCTCTCTCTCTCTCTCTGTCTCTCAATAATAAACAAACGTTAAAAATAAATAAATAAATAAATAAATAAATAAAAATAAAAAGAGGATGAAGGGACAAGTTTGGAAAGCAAAATCCAAATTAACATCAAAGATTGTCCTGCCACCTGCATAAACTATAAGGTAACTTGGTAAGTGGTATCACATACATTAATAAAGTACTATGACATGTGCTAAAGTGAGGACTCAGTAATCTAGAGAGGAGGCAATCAGTGAGCTGGATCTTGAAAGATAAGGAAGGGTATGCAAAAGGAAGGCATCCCAGGAAGAAGCAAAAGCTTGTGCAAAGGCCCCACATTGTGGGGTATCCTGAGAACAACGAGAAAGAAGAAGTTGTGTGGAGGTGTGTGCAGAGGGAATGGAGGAAAGATAGGATTATAACAGAAAAGGAAGCTGGAAAAATTAGTCAATAACTACTGATGAAGGGCTTTCTATGCTAAGCTAAGAAGCTTTGATGTGATATTATAGGGATCTGGCAGTCACAAAGTTCCTTTATGTTTGTGAAAGACATAAATTGCTCTCATTTTTATTATCATGTGGTTATTAAAATTAGGATATAGCAATTGTAGCCAAAAGAAAAGAAAAGCATATTTCTTTCTATTGTTGCATATAATATTACTACAAATTTAGCAGTTAAAACAACATACATTACAGTACAGTTTCTGTGGGTCAGGAGTCCAGGCCAGCTCACATGCATCCTCTGCTCCAAGGTGTCTCATATGCTTGCATCAAGATGTAAGCTAGGGCTGCGGTCCCATCTGAAAGCTCGACTGGAGAGGAAACTTCTCCAAGCTCATGTGATTGTTCACGGTGTTCAGCTACTTGCTGGCTGTTGGCCAGAGGCCCCCACAGTTACTTGCCACTGGAAGTTTCTACAGGGTATCTCACACTATGGCAGCAAGTTTCACCAAAGTCAACAAGAGAAAGAATCTGGTGGCAAGAGAGAAGTTACAATCTCATGTAACATATTCATGGAAGTGAAATCCCATCACCTTTGCTGTAATCTTTCAGGTAGAAGCAAGTTATAGGTCCCACCCACGTGCAAGTAAAGGGGATACATGAGAACATGAATACCAGGAGGAGGGGATTATCAGGGACCATCGTAGAGTCTGTCTACTACAAAAAGAGAAACCAAACAATTAGTCACTGGCAGCTGTCTTCTAGGTTTGGAGCAGAAGGTCTTAACTTCAGGTGTAGTAGAAACTAATTGTCATGACACTGCACATGTGTCTCCAAATAGGCTGTCACTTGTTCAGTATGGCCTCACCAACAAGGAAAATCAAACAATTAGCAATTTCATGAATTAAGGGCAAGGTTTCACTTACACTGTGAAGGATAAATTATTTCTGAGCTTACGTAAAAATCCATCCATTCATTAGAAAAAATGTAGATATTTACCAAGCCTGATTCCTTCTTTTAAATGCAAGATATAGATGCATGAAGACTACATTCTTGTACAATTCACTTACATCACCACTGACAATGATTAAAGAAACAAGATAGTATCTTTCAAGCTGACAAGTAATTGTCACCAAAAACAGACATTAAATAGATCTAACTTAATGAAATTTCTCAGACCTTATTTGTTTTCTTGTTGTTTTAGGACCAGATTCCAGATTTTAACCATATTTCCTAAACTGAAATCTGACTTCCCCTGAGTACTCGTGAAACTGGGTCCGAAGGTTAGCAAGGGTAGCAGGCAAAGCCAGCGTACATTCTCAATTTACCAGCTCCACAAACTTTCTGCATGAATCCTTGAATTAATTACTTAATTATTCTTGGCCTTAGTTTAGTCATCTGCAAAATAATAATATTGGACTAAATACTCTCTTTCAACTCTAACAGTCTATGGAACATGCTTTCCTTACTCTTCAATCATCTTAAATTATGCTCAATTGTTTTAACCCAAACTTGAAAAGCCTTTGGGGGCTTGTAATTTGCAATCAGTCACTTCAAGATGAGTGTCAAGAGAACAGCCCAGCTACGAGATATAAACTGATTGCAAAATGAATCTGTGGGAACTACCAGGGATGATATACTGACTGCAGGGGCGGGAGGGGGGAGTCCAGCTGCAATGGAGTGACCAGCTCTTCAGGGTCCTATTTTACATACAATTTAATTGCTGCATTCTCAGCGACTTCCCAACCAGTGTCCTGGAACATTTCCAGACTGTGCAACTATTGGCTTTTTCTGTGTAACCTCCAACCTTAAGCTAGGACTAGGACTTAGGTTCATTCCTGTTCTAAGCAGCAGAGACCAGGCTGTGCTTCCTCCTGCCTTCCAGTTCCCTCACCACCTATGAATATAAAGAGCATTTCCCACCCACGTACATAGTTTGCTAAGCATGTTTCAGTACTCTTTATTCAATAGATATTAATTGAACAGGTTCTCTGGAGAAGAGACATTTGCTGATAAGTATGCAAACACATACATCATTACAAACTGCAACAATTCCTTTAAAGGAAAAGCACAGGCACTCCAGAAGCATAGACTAGCAGGTAGAATCTAGTATAGGGAAGACACCACTCAGGAAGCGGTATTTGAGCAGTGATCTAAAGGATTTCTAGGAGTTGAACAGAAAACCATGGAAGAAAGCAATACACTTGATGGGCAAAGAGCAAGGGAAGTATGGCGGAAGAGGAGTCCAGGAAAATGTCAAACCAAGATTGTGAAGGGATTTCCAACTACCCATTGAAGAGTTTTAAGCTACTGAGTAGTACTATCCAGTTTGTATTATGAAATTTTTACTCTAGCTAGGGTTTAGGGGACAGCAAGAGAGCAATTAGGAATATATCAGGTAGGAAATGACAGTGATTTTGATGAGGATGGAGAAAATGAAGATAAAGAGAGATGGACAGATTCCAGAGATATTTAGAAGTTCTGACAGTATTTAATGGTGGCTTGAACAGGGGAAATTAGGAAGAAGGAAACCTCTTAGACATCTAGCTTGGGAACTGAGTGGATGACAGTGACTTTCACTAAATGGGGGAGCACTAGGGAAGAATCAGGCTTCAAGGGTGAGATTATGAGTACAGGCTCAGCCATCCTGACATGGGGTGCCTTTGGGTTCTCCCCCTGGAGGTGACAAGATAGCAGTTATATATTTGCTTGGAGGTCAGAAGAGATTTTTGAACCCAGGTGAGCATCTGGAAGTCCTGGACCCATAAGTGGCAACTGAAGACTCACATGTGCTAGGCACCATCTAGGGGAAGAACGTAAGTGAGAAGAGCAGAATGAAATCTTGGGGGCCTTAATATCCAATGAGCAGGTAAAGGAGGATGACCCAGTAAGGGAGGTTGGCAAGGACTAGCCAAAGATATAAAATAGAAATCAAGACGGAACAGACATGCAAATGTTTCAAAGTGATAATGGTCAACATTTATGAAAGTTACAGTATGATGAGAATTGAAGAATGTTTATTGCATTTAATGACATGAAGATCATGGATGACCTTAAAATGAGTCATTTCAATAAAGTTAGGGGAATTAAATGCAGATTGGAATGGGTTGAGAAGTGAGGGAGTAATGAGAAATTTAACTATAAGAGAATGGGAAAGATTGGACAGGAGCTAAAAGACAAGGTATAGTTGAGGAAGGGTGATTTTATGATGAATGATTTTACAGTCGTGAAATGCTGATAGAAAGGTAAATCCTGACAGCAGAGAAGAAAGATTACATAGGTAAAGGTGCTGAAAAGAAAACAAGAATGGATGGGATCCTGAAAATAATAGAAGGAGGAAGCTTTAGATAAGAGGAAGAATAACTCCTTAACCAACAGGAGGTTGAGAGAAAGGACTGATGCAGACACTAGTAGATTTGTAGGTTGGATAGAAAAAAGTTGGTGTGTGCATGTGTTTGTAGGGGAGCTCCTTTAAAATGGCTTCTGTTGGGGCGCCTGGGTGGCGCAGTCGGTTAAGCGTCCGACTTCAGCCAGGTCACGATCTCGCGGTCCGTGGGTTCGAGCCCCGCGTCAGGCTCTGGGCTGATGGCTCAGAGCCTGGAGCCTGTTTCCGATTCTGTGTCTCCCTCTCTCTCTGCCCCTCCCCCGTTCATGCTCTGTCTCTCTGTGTCCCAAAAATAAATAAACGTTGAAAAAAAAATTAAAAAATAAAATAAAATAAATAAAATGGCTTCTGTTCAGAAGGTGAGTTCACTTGCAGATATGGAGAGCAGAAATTATAGTAGAGGTAGGTTCTTCCTTGTGGATATCTTCCTTGTGAGTACAGAACTCTAAGCTTGCATTCTCATGATCTGAGCAACAGATGTAAAAAAAATTAGTCAACCTGTATATTAAATTTCAGATAAGTTTTTAATGGCTTACTTCACTGAATTCAATCATTTTGCTTTGGGTCTGGGTAGCATTTGTTTTCTGTTTACTAAAAGAATCTCATTTAGCCACACGGACACAATTTCAAATCCAAATCACATTTTCAGAATTAACTGGGCTTAAATACACTATCAATAACTCTCTTACCCGACTACATTACTCAAGATACAGCTTTCCAGATCTTGTTGAGAGGTTCAGCAATGTCATGCTACATTTCAACTATTACTACAATACTTCACTGCCTGTGTAATTTCAAGCAATCATTCAGATTCTAAACATTGCAAGGAGGCGGTATCTCAAAATGTTCTGCTTTTCCAGCCATGTCTAAATCTAAATGTAGTAAAAATATCCCAGGTCTCTAGAGGTTAAACTTGAAGCTTACACAAATCTCCCAAATTCCAAATTTTCATGAAATTAGAAGTTCCAAAATGTGGAGGTCACCACCACTCTGTCTAATATCGCTTGAGGTTTACTGATCCCTCCCTGTTCCCCTAATCAATCTTTTCTTGTTCCCATTTGTGGCATATCAAACACCCTGTCACTTAAGCTCATTTTTACTCTAGTCTCTGAAATTATGTTTATTTTTCAGTTATTCTTTGATTCTGAAGATTTATTAAGACATTAATGAAGAGAAATGACTTGATGGGTGTCAAAGGAGTTTCCAGTGAAGAGTTGCCAAGGATTGGCTTGATTACAAGGGCCAGTCTATGAAAATAACAGAGAAGGGTTGAGCTCAGTAATTAAATCTCTAGGTGCCTCAGCTTACACAGGCCTCCAAAAAAAGATAAGATGGACCAATACAGATGACTATTTAGGGTTATTAGCAATCCAAGCCAATAATAATAATAATAATAATAATAATAATAACTCTTAATTTAAGAGAAGATTTTAATTAAAAAGTAAATTTTGAGAGGATATCTGTGACAATGTAGATGGTGACCCCCTATTAATGAAAAATAAAAGCACTTTTGCCCACACTAGTCAGAAAAGTTTCCTCTTCCATTCCACTTAGGGATGACATACACATTTTTTTTTTCATATTTGTTCCTTTTGATTCAATCTGCTCTATTCTATGAGCATTTACAAACTTTTTCAAGAGGTTGTCAATTCCTTTACCACCAGTGCCATGTCCCTGCATCAAAGTCATTACCACACCATCATGACTGACCTGCTACTCCAGTGATCCTCCTTCAGAAACGGTTAACACTGTCTTAAAAGTAAGGTATGGGGTATACAGAACAATAGACCAGGTAGAGGGCTGCCCATTGAAGCAGCATGTAAAAAAAGAAGTTCCCAGGAGCCAGTCAAGACAGGAAGGGTGTTGTGTCAGGAACAATTAAGTGGGTCCTGAGCCAAGGAGATGTAAAGGTAGGAATCCAAGGTAGCAAGAAGAGACTAGATCATGCACGTAGTTGAATAGGTGAGACCAGGATATAATGATAAAAAACAATGATGTCTCCGTGGAGAAGCCAAGAGTGGATGGGGTTAGATGGAACAAGATGTGAAGGCCATGAAACCAGGCATGTGTTAGGATGTATGCTTTCGGTTGCCATTCTCGTTAGATGTAGCTGGCATGCACAGAAGGAAAATTGCATTACTGAAAATCATGCTTTTATTTCTTCCCACAAAAGGCTTAGTTTGACATAAATGGCATGATGGGAGACAATAAGCTAAATCCCATCTTTTTCTCCCTAAAACCTCTGTGTGTGAGTTGAGCAGGCTTTGTGCGTTCATTTTTAAAGATCTTAGCTAGCAAATCAGGATGGAACACGGGCCATGCAACCTGCTCCCATGCCCCACTTTCCTTTTGTTTTACTGAGTACCTCTGTATGAGGTGACTCCATGTTTAGTTAAAATAGCTCTTTATAGGTATCAAATTATACGGCATTCAGACCACATGAAAGTCATCACACCCAAGTACTGTGAGATTTTTAAAAATGATCCTGATTAAAGATTGTGTATAAAGAAACCAAGAGTCTTTCACAAATAAATATCTTACTTGTCATTTCTCTAGTTCAAATGCCTCCTCCTCCTCACGGCATTTTCTTTTCTCCTCACCTCTGTCCCAGAGCAGATCAATTCTCCCCGTCTCCTACTGCAGATTCCCTCAGTTCAACTTTTCCAAATCCAGACCTGAGACCTAGATTCTGAAGGTCCATACGCCTCATCAGGAAGTTTCATCAAAGCATATCCTCCAACCAATGGTGATCACCAAGGGGTGGGGGGAGAGTGGGAGGGAGGGGTTTTTGATTACTGTACACATGAGAATTATTACAATCCTAACTTGACATTTAGATTGTAAGTATACACACGGAAGACAACTAAGTTATACTGACAAGCAGCATGTGCCTAAATTAAAGCACAGACTACCAAACAGGAGACAGGCACAGGTCACAGTGACCATGGATCATGATCAAGGACAGCCTTAGGGAGGACCTGAGAAGCTGGGCCAATATTTATGAAGAGATTAGAACAAGGAGGATTCAGGTAGTCAAAAAAAAAGAGAGCGAGAGAGGAGTCTGTGTTGGGAGGGGAGAGGGAGTCAAAATGAACAAAGGGGCAGGAATGAGCATCGATTCTTCTATATTCTGATTAGGACAGAAAACACGTCAAAAGTAATGGCAAGTTAAGTATGTAGTCCCAACTCTGATGGCACCTGTGCCAAAGAGATTGGACAAGGTCAGGTGGATGGCCACCGTGAAATGGCTTGGATAGTGACCACTGTGAGAGCTTGATTTTAAAACAACACAAAGCCTCAGTCAGACGGCAGCTGATATCCCAACCCAAAGAGACAGGCATGGGCACTAAACCAAGGGGTGGAACAAGATGATCACTTAATATGAAATCTGAAGTCAGACCGAGAGCCCAGAGAATAGGAACAAACTCTGGAATGGGTCAGTGGTTCCCTATGCTGATCCGAGGCCAGGTGAGATTTCTCTTGTACAACAGTATGGACTGCTGCAGACAAAGCTCTTAAAGGATAATTCTGGGCTGGGCACCTAGAAATCAGGAAGAGTAATTTAATGCATTAATTTCACCATTAAAATGAGGTCATTGGAGTTTTTTTCAGTAGAGAAGCTATGTGAAGAATGTGATGGCTTGCAAAAATGGTGACTGTTGTATACAGTAGGATTACAATACCAAGAATAAATAGTCTGAATGTACTCAACGGTTACATAAGGAGCTTATCCATTAATGTACTCAATAAACATTTATTGGGCACCTACTATTTGTCCGGCACTGCTGAACAAAACAGATCTAGTCTTGACGTCATGGAGTTTATGATTTAATGTGGAAAGAGACATTAAGCAATTAATGACATACATTACAAATCACGGTGTTACGAAGAAAAGGTCTGACATATTAGGAGAGGCTCTGGCATGGAAGTTGTAGGACAGGGACTTCATGAGATGGAGCTCATTGTGCCCTTGGATAGATCAGTTCAGGTGCAGTACGGAAGGCATGGATTAGAATGGGCTAGAAATGAGTGAATGGAAGAGGAAGAGAAGAAGGAAAAGAAGGAGCTGGGCATACATCAGTAAAGAAAACCGATAAAATCTCTGCCTCATGGAACTACTTCCAAGAAGAGATGCCCTGTGCGCAGGCAGAGCACTCCAAAAGGAAATCAGATGTGGAACTGTCAGTGCAAGACTAATGGGAAGAAATGAGGTATTCACCCTTTTCTTGGGAAAGAGTGCCAAGAGAGACACACAGACAATCAAGGATGAGCCCGAGTGAGCAAATGTCCCCTGTTGAGAAGTGTGGGAAAAGAAAAAGAATTCAGAAGAATCAGAAAAGGAGACAGGCAACTGTCTGCCTTGGACATAAGAACACTTTAGTCTTACAAGATGACTAGAAAAGGTTGTGATCCAGGACTGATACCTCTCAGGAAAGAAGAAATTTTTAACTGCATTCAGTCGAAGAACTTCTCTAGAGGAAAGGGTCGTGAGGCCCCACAAAAGCTAAAAGAGTGTGTGGGGCAGCCTATCCAGAGCCTGTGTGTGGGTGCAGGTGGAGACAAACTTGGGCAAGCCTGACCCATTGGGTGCCCCAGCCAATGACTGTTGAGAGACTGAATGAACAAACACACAGAGGTCTAAAGGCCAGTAGATAAGAGGATAAAGAAGTGTCTCCATCATACATGCCACCATTCCTGCTACAAAGGAAAAGATGTGGGGCGCCTGGGTGGCTCAGTTGGTTAAGCATCCAATTCTTGATTTTGATTCAGGTCATGATCTTGCAGTGGGTGAGTTCAAGTCCCAAGTTCAGCTCTGAGCTGACAGGGTGGAGCCTGCTTGGGATCTCTCTCTCTCTCTCTGCCCCTCCCCTACTCACTCTCTATCTCTCTCTCTCTCAAAATAAATAAATAAACTTAAAAAAAATGAAACAAATAAAACAAATAGCTCCCAAACTTCAACCACTAAATAAAAAAAATAAAAAAAATAAAAAGATAAGTATTTCAAAGGTAAGCTGAGCAGAAAAAGTGGGCTGGGCTGACTTATATTACTAATGCTATGTTTAAAATGATGTAGAAAGATAGTTTGGTTTTTTTTAAGAATCTAGAGACTTTATTAGGGTCTATAGTGTAATTTTGCTTAATTAGGCCCCAATAATTAATGCTGTGACTATAATAGAGAAGTAATAGGACAAAATGCTGGTGTGCAAAGCCCCATGAAAGTTATACATCTTCTGCCAGTAATGATTATGTTCCTTTTTATGATTAAAAATACAATTAAAAGAATTTGTGTTTTTCCCTTTTGTACAAAGGAATAGTAAACATTATATTTGCTATTCTGATTTTCCATAGATACTGATACTGGAAATGTAATTAGCTATATTTTTTTAACAGATGGACTTAAGTTACTATAATGATGACCTAAGACTTCTAAACTGGAATGTGGACTCCTTATTTGAGTGGAAATACAGTATTGGTATCGCATTCATGTAAATTGCTGAAGACATACAATCCACCGGTATTAAGCACTACCACAGGTCAGGCATTACTAAAGCATTAAGGAAATGCTGTGCTTCTTATGAAATAACTGCCAGAAAAAAAAACACCGGGAAGGGAGTGATTTTTAGTGACTTTTCAAAAAGAGAGAGAGAAAGAAAGGAAAAGAAAGGATAGGGAGGGAAGGATGACTATTTTCTGGATGACTCTTCATGTTTATGCCCAACACTTATATCAAGCATTCAGTAACCAGTGGAGATTAATAAGTTTTGATGATGGCAATGACAAATATAATCCCCAAGTGGTATACATCAACAGGAAATATTATTATCTCTAATTTGTAGGCAAGAGGCCAAAGGGACAAATTAAATTTTTTTTAAATGTTAATTCCAGTATACTTAACATACAGTGCTAATACTAATTTTAGGTCTACAATGGTAGTGATTCAACAATTCTATAGTTCACCCAGTGCTCATCGAGATTAATTGTACTCTTAATCCCCTTCACCTGTTTCACCCACCCACCTCACCTTGGGTAACTATTTGTTCTCCAGAGTTAAGAGTTTGTTTTTTGATTTGTCTCTCTTTTCTCCCTCCCTTTACTTGGTTTCTTACATTCCACATTATGAATTAATGTATGTGGTATTTGTCTTTCTCTAGCTGACTTGTTTTACTTAGCATTATATGCTCTAGATCCATCCACGTTGTTGCAAATGGCAAGATTTCATTCTTTTTATGCCTGAGTTATACTCCATTGTGTATATATACCGCATCTTCTTTACCCATTCATCTATTGATGGATGCTTGCTTCCATAATTTGGCTATTGTAAATAATGCTGCAATAAACATAGGGGTGCATATACCTTTCTGAGTTCGTGTTTTCACATTCTTTGGGTAAATACTCAGTGGATATACTGGATCATTTGGTATTTCTATTTTTAACTTTTGGAGGAAACTCCATACTGTTTTCCACAGGAGCTGCACCATTTGCATTCCCACCAATAGTGCATGAGGGTTCCTTTTTCTCCGCATCCTCACCAACATGTGTTGTTGCTTGTGTTTTTTATTTAAGCCATTCTGACAGGTGTGAGGTGACATCTCATTGTAGTTTTCAGTTGCATTTCCCTGATGATGAGTGATGTTGAGCATCTTTTCATGTGTCTGTTGGCCACCTGTATGTGTGGAGACACATTGGAGAAATGTCTGTTCACGTCTTCTGCTCATTTTTTAATTGAATTATTGTGTTTTGAGTGTTGAGTTTTATAAATTCTTTTTCTATCTTGGCTGCTAACCCTTTCTCAGATATGTGATTTGTGAATGTCTTCTCCCATTTAGTAGTTGTCTTTTAGTTTTCTTCATTGTTTCTTTGCTGTGTAGAAGCTTTTTATTTTGATGTAGTCTCAATAGTTTATTTTTTGCTTTTGTTTCCCTTGCCTCAGAAGACATATCTCAAAAAATGTTGCTATAGCCAATGCCAGAGAAATTACTGCCTGTTCTCTCTTCCAGGATTTTTATGGTTTCAGGTCTCACATTTAGGTCTTTAATCCGTTTTGGATTTATTTTTGTGTATGGTGCAAGAAAGTAGTCCAGTTTCATCATTTGCATATAGCTGTCCGGTTTTTCGAGCACTATTTATCAAAGCGACTTGCCTTTTCCCCATTTTATGTTCTTGCTTCTTTTATAGTGTATTAATTGACCATATAATCATGGATTTGTTTCTGGCTCTATCTATTATGTTCCATTGATTTTGGTGTCATTTTTCTGCCAGTACCATACTGTTTTGATTACTAGAGTTTGTATTATAACTTGAAATCCTATATTGGGGTACTTCCAGTTTTGCTCTTCTTTTTCAAGGTCGCATTGGCTGGAAGCATCTGGGTAGCTCAGTCAGTTGAGTGTCTGACTCTTGATTTCATCTCAGGTCGTGATCTCACGATCGTGGGATTGAACCCCACATCAGTCTTTGCATGGTCTGTGCGGAGCCTGCTTGGAATTCTCTCTCTCTCCCTCTCTCTCTGCCCCTCCCCCCATGCACACAAGCTCACTCTCTCTCTCTCAAAAATAAATAAACATTAAAAATAATTTTTAAAAAAGATTTCTTTGCTATTCAGGGTCTTTTGTGTTTGAATACAAATGTTAGGATTTTTTGTTTTGGTTCTGTGAAAAATGGTATTGGTATTTTGATAAGGATTGCATTAAATCTGTAGATTGCTTTGGGTCATGGACATTTTAACAATATTTATTCTCCCAATCCATGAGCATGGAGTATCCTTCAATTTGTGTCATCTTCCATTTCTTTCATCAATGTTTTATAGTTTTCAGAGTACAGGTCTTTCACCTATACTTATTCCTAGGTGCTTTATTATTTATGGTGTAATTATCAATGGGACTATTTTCTTAAATTCTCTTTCTGCTACTTCATTATTAGTGTACAGAAATGCAACAGATTTCTGTATATTGATTTTGTATCCTGTGGCCTTACTGAATTCATTTATCAGTTCTAATAGTTTTTCAGTGGAGTCTTCAGGGTTTTCTAGACATAGTATCATGTCATCTGCAAATAGTGGAAGTTTTACTTCTTCCTTATCCATTTGGATTCCTTTTATTTATTTTTGTTGTCTGGTTGCTGTGGCTAAGACTTCTAGTACTATGTTGAATTAAAGTTATGAGAGTGGACATTCTCATCTTGTTCCTGATCTTAGGAGAAAAACTCAGTTTTTCACCATTGAGTATGTGTTAGCTGTAGGTTTTTCATATATGACTTTTATTATGGTGAGGTATGTTCCCTCTAAACCTACTTTGTTGAGGGTTTTAATCATGAATGGCTGTTGTACTTTACCAAATGCTTTTTCTGCATCTATTGAAATGATCATGTGGTTTTATCCTTTCTCTTGTTGATGTGATGTATTATGTTCATTGATTTGCAAGTATTGAACCACCCATGCATTCCAGAAATAAATCCCACTTGATCGTGGTGAATGATTTTTTGAATGTATTGTTGAATTCATTTACTAATATTTTGTTGAGGATTTTTGCATCTATGTTCATCAGAGATATTGGCCTATAGTTCTTTTTTTTGTAGTATCTTTATCTGGTTTTGGTATCAGGGTAACGCTGGCCTCAAAGAATGAATTTGGAAGGTATTCTTCCTCTTCTGTTTTTTGGAATAGTTTGAGAATAGGTATTAACTCTGAGTGTTTGGTAGAATTCACCCATGAAGTCATCTGGTCCTGGACTTCTGTTTATTGGGAGGTGTTTTTTTTTTTTTTTTGGTTGTTTTTAATTTTATTACTGACTCAATTTCATTGCTGATATCAGCCTGTTCAAATTTTCTATTTCTTCTTGATTAGTTTTGGGAGGTTATATCTTTCTAGGAATTTATCCATTTCTTCTAGGTTGTCCAATTCATTGGCATATAATTTTTCATAATATTCTCTTATAATCCTTCATATTCCTATAATGTCAGTTGTTATTTCTCCTCTTTTGTTTCTGATTTTGAGTCCTCTCTCTTTTCATCATTATTATTATTTTAATGAATCTGGCTAAAGGTTTATCAATTTTCTTGATCTTTTTAATGTTTATTTATTTTTGAGACAGAGAGAGACAGAGCATGAATGGGGGAGGGTCAGAGAGAGAGGGAGACACAGAATCCGAAGCAGGCTCCAGGCTCCAGGCTCTGAGCTGTCAGCACAGAGCCCGACACGGGGCTCAAACTCAAGGACTGTGAGATCATGACCTGAGCCGAAGTCGGACGCTTAACCGACTTAGCTACCCAGGTGCCCCTCTTGATCTTTTTAAAGAAGTATTTCCTAGTTTCATTGATCTATTCTATTGGTTTTTTTTAATTTTTTTATCTCATTTATTTTTGCTCCAATTTTTATCTCATTATTATTGTCTTCCTTCCACTGGTTTTGGATTTTCTGTGTCCTTCTTTTCCTAGCTCCTTTCAGTGCAAGGGGAAAAAAGGGAAGATTAAACTCTGATGGCAATCTCTTTTTGTCTAAGACATCATTTGTAATATAAAGGAAAGGAAATAAGTAAAAGCCGCCAAACTTTAGAAAATCTCCAATGATATCACTTTAATATCTGGGAATTACCTTTGTAAAATATATATTCCCTCTTGTTTCCCTTCTCACCATTTGGCTCAGCCCACATTGCGGTTAAATGGCCACATTCTAATTATATTTTGGCATCAGTCTTTCAACAGAACATAGGTGTCTCTTGATTTTCCACATGCTGATTGCAATACTCCCATCAAACTGTCACCTTTCTGGAGTCAACAAAAATGGAACTGTTACGTGCTAAGGATGTAGTAAAAGGTATCAGTTACAGTCCCTCTTCAGGTGGAAAGAAAGAGAGAAAATAAAGCAGATATTAAAAGATAACTTCTTCAAAAAGGAGAAGATATCTTTACACCACAAAGCATTGTATAACATCTAGACTAGGAGTCAGCAAACTTTTTCTGTGAAGGGCCAGATAGTAAACACTTTAGGCTCTGGGAGCAACACTGTCCCTGTCTGTCATGATAACTTTGTAGCTAGCTCAAAAGTGCCACTCCTCCTTCAGGGATATTCTAAAGCTATGTCAATCTTGGCAGTTTTCAGAAATATAACCCTGATTTAATCTTTATTACAGCTCTGTGAACGGGGAGACTACTTGTTATTTTCTCCAGTTTGGAAATGAAGAAACTGAGAGAGACTCCATAGAGCCAAGTTACTTACCCAAGGTCACGCAGTTAAAAGCTAGGATTCCAATCCCTACTCTTCTACACAGTAAACCACCTCCAAAAACGTGTTTTTTTTAAAAATTGTGTATCTGACAAAATGTGGAATCATGCTGGATTTTTTGGAAAAAAAAGAATGACTGACCAAGGCTTATTGGCAAGGATAGCCTTGATCCCAAAAGCCACCGTCTGCTCTCCTTTCTCACCCCTGCTCCCCGCCTCTAGGATGTCTTCTTTCCTTCTCTAGCCAAAAAAATGTAACATTAGATGTAACTGGTCTATGCCATGGGGAAAAATACAATACTTCACATTGGCAGATGCCAATAGCTCCACTGCAGAATGTCAGTAGACCTCTGGGCTTTTACCCAGAAGCTATAAACTCCCCTATCTTCCCACATTTTCTCTCTCCAATCAAAAACTCACATTCAGCACTTTCTCTTAATAGTTTTAATTTTATTTTCTCTCTAGTGAGCTGTGTGCACAGCACCCCAACATACCTGCATGCCTTTCTTGTTTCTGTTTATGCAAACCCTGAACATTCTTTAAAGAATGTCAGGTTGACCTCATTCCAAGAAGATCCTATAATAATGGTGGCAAAATTCATTCTCTCCCCCCGATTACAAAGCTCTCACTGTATGAATTTGATGGCTCTAATCTCATTATCAATATTATTGTTTAACTGTTCATGAATGGCTAATATCAAAAAGAATATTTCTCAAAATCGGAAAACATACTTTATATCCAGCAGTATACCATGTACAGCTGTACCTCCCCACCTACCTCCAGCCTGCATACAATTCACATAGCAGGTGTTTGATAAAGATTTGTTAAATAAGTGAATGGATAAATGAAATACTTAAACCTTCAACTAGGACTATATGCTTGCCTTCCATGATTCTCTTCTAGGGTGCCGTTGTGTACATTGCTCACTGTAAAATCAGCATCTTGTCCATGAGTTCCCATGGGCAATATGTCTTCAGCCTTGGTACCAAGAACGGGTGTGTATTACCTGCATACAGGTCAGCTTTATTCTTTGGACCGCTATGAATTGTGTGGCTATTGAGCATGTCTTTTAGCGGAGGAGGACTTTTTAATCTTTAATCTTGCACAGAACCCATACCATATAATATCAACTCAGAATTCCTCTGGCTGAGCAGGAGGATGGAGGGAGCTTCACTGTGGCTGCGGTCTCACCTGTTGTACCTGCCACTGGTTACCGCCAAGGGCTGCGTGAGACAAGGGTTGATGATTCTGACTCTCTCCTTCGCTCTCCACATTGGCCGCTAGAAGTTTGGCCCACTTCTAGAAAATACAGAGGACTCGTGAGTTACTAAATTCAATCTTGGCTTTATTTAATCTTTTTTTACTATGTTGCCTTTGTCTTATTTTTCTTAACTGTTAGTATTTAATCTTATTTTATGTTTTGTAAGGCATCCAAAATGGTCTCTGACAGAAGGCATCCCAAAGGTAGATGGGGGGATGGGTACATCTCTACAAAACTAGTTCTATTAATTGACAAATAAGGCACATAGTAGTAATGAAAAATTCTCAATAATCAAGAGTTACACACAAAACCAACAGAAACTTGGAGAACCTGGGTGGGTGAGTCAGTTAAGCATCCGACTTCAGCTCAAGTCATGATCTCATGGTTCGTGAGTTTGAGCCCCACATTAGGCTCTTTGCTGTCAGGCAGAGCCCACTTTGGATCTTCTGTCTCCCCCTCTCTGCCCTCCCCACTCATGCTCGCTCGCTCTCTCTCTCAGAAATAAATAAATACATACATGCATACATACACACATAACATTAAAAAAAAAAACAATAGACACTGTTGATAGAATGTATCACCTTTCCCTGACAGTAGAGCTCCAATAGCAGCATGGATGGCTGACTTTGACATTTTGCTGAACAGGATAGAGCCAATGAAATCCACAGTACAAACCCCCCTCACGTAAATGTTAATATGACATAGAAAAAAAAGTGTTGAAAGAATTCCTCTTAACTGTTATTGCTAAATAGCTACAATCTTCACTGCTGTATGGAGTATTGGTCAAAACTTTCAAAATGGGAAATTAGTGCTCTTATTGACAAAATCAACTCTCAGGTATTATTCCAATAGAAGGAAAAGTGAAACGACAGTCCAAATCAGTAGTGGATATTCTCATTCATTTTCATTTGTTCTCACAGAGCATTATATCTCAGCAGATTTATTTCCTTAATAGTTCTCCTCTATCTTCATATTAACATTGGTTTACATTGGCTTTATCTGTCTAATGCTCTTATACTTGCTTATCCTGTTAGTTTGCTGAGATCTTGGCACCTAAACTTTCCCAGATTCACTTGCTGATGACTATATAAAGTTCAGGATCAATGATTTTCAATGGTTCTTACATGAGTGGATACAAATACTGATTAAAGACTGGTAATGGAATTTTACAGTCTTGCCTGTGGATCTCAAAGCAATTTAGCAAGCATCATTATATGATCTTACAATGTTGAGGGCAAGTGATTGTGTCCACATTTGCACACAGAGCTGTGAAACCCAGGGCCCATTTCTCTTATTGCGTTATGCCCCACCAAGCTGACGATAACCCTGGGAACTCTTGAGAAATCAGTGGGGGGCCAGTGGAAGCTCTGCACTGCAGGGGGCTAGGGGTTAAATGATTTTCTGGAGGTGGAGCCTGCCGTTCAGTTGTCCCACCAGGAATCACACAGCAGATTTGGTACTTCCAGAAACCAGCTCCTTGCTGTTGAATAAATGGGTATTCTTTTAGGTCTAGCCAGTGTTTCACATTTTGGAGCTGTTGACTGAGATCCTCCCCATTCGAAGACTCCACTCTCCTGCCGGCCAGGTGGTAGACTTCAGGGAGAGCTGGAGTGATTTCACCCACTGATTCAGGAAGACAAACTAGACTTGAAATTCTGCCTGCCTTTCACAATAACTAAGGCAGAACTCTGCCATTAACCTTTTGGTTGCTTTCTCTTTAATAACACTTCAGAAATTTTCTAAATATAAAAGCAATTATCAGCACAGAAATCTTGAAAAGAGACAAAAGCACAAAGATAGGAACATTTAAATCATACATAATTCTATCTCTCAGAAGTAAGCAGTTAACATTCTTTAAGTATTTTCTTCCGGTCTTTTTTCTATACCGCTTACAGATAAACAATATAACACATGTAAGGTAACAGAAGCTAAACCATATGTGTGATGTATATTGTTTCCAATTTTACATTTAACAATACATCATGAATAGTTTTACAGGTAAATAAATATTCTTTACCACAAAGGTTTCACAGTAGTCTGCCATGAATCACAATTTAATTTATTAAATCACTTCACCATTGAAATGTGGCCAATTCCAAGTTTTCACTATTATAAATAATGCTGCTGAATATCTTTGCATGAAAGTTGTTGATACACATATATCTCTGATTGCTTTCATTGGAATCCATGGAATTAATGGATTAAAGTCCATGAACACCTTAAAACGCTTTGATATGCATTACTTGGTCTGTCACTCCCCTTTTAAAAGATCGTACCACATTCTTTTGGTACATAAGGGTTCCCAAAATGTCCTATTGTCATCCCTCCACCCACCCCCCAACTCAAGTTTGCTCATCAATTTATTTTAACATGATTTTTTTAATAGAAATATTGCCAGGACATGGTAGAAAGTATCTAGAAAACAGTGCAATTTCCACCAAGGCCCCAAGCCGTCTCAGGCAAACAACACTGAATTTGAGTCTTTATTTAGGGAACTTTGGGAAAATCAACAGCATGGTAGGGGGAGTCCACCCATAACTTTGCTCCCCTCCCAAATAAAAAGAGCTCCAAGCCCAAGTCTCACCCCATGATTTCCTCCATTCAAGAAGCAACCAAACACAAACTTGTTCTTCTGTGTATGAAGAATCAAATCAAATAAATCGTCTCTCTACAACTAACTTGAAATACTTTTCTTTCCCTCTGCTACTACAGAGGACAGCTTTCTTACTCTTCAACCTGCGTAAATGCCTCAAAGTTTCTATTTTTCTCAAACTGTCATGAAAAGGATTCATTATTCTTTGCACATATACTTCTACATTTTGCTGTGAAAGTCCATATTTATTGCGCTTTTTTTTCTGCATCTCTTAACGGAACATGTGTGTGATTATTGACTAAACATGAATGTGTTGAGTTTTGCAACACTTCTCCTCCAGTAATTTGTGGGGATTTTTTTTCACTCTCCTAACTCAAAACAGATTTATTTTCCTAATAAGATTTTGCAAGTTCTTCGTCCACAGTATCCACTCGATTTATTTCATTTTCAAAGTATAAACTGCCGCACCTGGGCAGCCATTTTTTTGATCACTCCAAATGGTTTGTAATGGTTTCTAGCGTAGAGCAACGGTATGTGTCCTCACCAGATGTACTTCAGCTCATGCATTACTTTTTGGTTCAATATTTTTTGGTCTGTTTATTCCATCTCAGTCTCCCTGACCACATTCTCAGGCTTTATTTCATACTCATTTGCACATCACGCAAGAGAGCATCACAGCTGAATAAAGAATCCTTTGAAAGGTTTCACATGGAGAAGGATGGAAGGTCTAATAAATTTCTGTTGAGAAAGTTTATTATTATTGATGTAGTTATTATTTAGCATGGATGAAGCATTCCTAGGCTACCCTCAGCTTTAAAGAGCCTCTGTGTGGTATTGTCTTCTCTCCTAAGGCATCGTGGGTGTATTCCTCAATCATTTTCTCTACATGAATTCCATGGCCCAATAATTAGGAATTCAGAGACTGTTGAAAGGAAACTTCAATTCTGAATTTTTTTTAAATGCTGTCACGATTAGCTGGTATGTTTATAATCTGGCTTTTCCAGTGAGCTTAAAATATTTCATAAATAAGCAACAAGATTTTCCTCAATGTTCAAGTTTACAAGATTTTACTTGCCCAAAAAAAATAAAATCCATCAGACACCTTCCTATATCTCACTGTAATAAAGCGAATCCATAGCAGCAAATGCAGGCATTTACAATACACGAGGCCTTGAAAATTTACAAATTAGTCAATATGTTCATTTTTATTAGTGTTTCTCTTACTGACATAATGGTGTTTTTAAGCTTGGAAATATGGTCTGATGATTAAATAGTCTTTTCATAGTGATATCAATATTCAGAGAGCTTTTGATATTATTAATCAGCCGCCTAAAAAACACACAGCTTTTTACGAAGGAAACCAATCCACTTTATTTGCTCCTCTATGCTATGTACCTGCCTAAGTTTATTATTTCCAACCATGACCTTTGCCCTGATATTAGAATAACAATTCACATGACATCACTTGACATCACCACTTGGATGATTGACAGGCAACTCCAACTTAATAATCTGTTTTAAAAAATACAATGTACTCTTCAAATCAATCAATCTCTTCTCCAGTCTTTCATCTCAGCAAATGACATAATCGCCTGCTTCAACGAAAACCCTCGGGGCCATCTTTGATTGTTCTTCCCTCTCTCCAACACGTAATTTAACACCTAGTCCTGTTGGAACTAACTTTAAAATACATGCCAAATTGGTCACCTCTTCTTCTCCACTGTTAACACCTTGGTCCAAGCCACCATCATCACAACTCACCTGAAATTCAGGAGCCTTTCCATGCATTTCATTTCCACTCTTCATCCACTACAGTGGATTTTCTTCGCTACCAAGAAAATCATGAGCCAGCATAAGATACTCCCCTGCCTCAACCCCACGTAGGCTTCCCGTTCCACCCAGAATAGAGCCCACATTCTACCATGGCCTGCAAGGCTCTGCATGAACATGCTCTGCCCCCATCTCTAACCACGTCTCTTGCCACTGTCCCCTTACTTGCTATGACCTAGACTCCCTCATCTTTTGTTCCTCTAACATGCCAAGCATATTCCTCTCTTGCATTTTATTCTTTTCTGCTTGTCTGCTTGGAAGCCTCTCCCCTCCCTCATTTTTGCATGACTGATGTCTTCTCATCAGTTAGGTCTCAGCACGAATATCATGTCCTTAGAGAGGTCACCCTGGACCACCACCATTTTGTCTTTCCTTCATCACCTTGCCTTATTTCCTTCTCAGCAATTATGTCTCTTTAAAATTATCTTCTTGATTTGTCTACTTTTTAATAGCCTAGCCCCCAACTAGAATAGGAACCCCACAGGAGAAGAGAGCTTATCTCTCATACACCACTGTATCAACAACGTCAACCTTTACATGGTAGATGTTCAATAAATACTCAATGAATGAATGAATTTCTCAATCAGTCAGAAAGTCAAACTCATTGGCATGCCATCCAAGGTCCCTCACCAGCCGGTCCTAACCTATTATGATAGTCCGTCTCCCAATATGCTACATACAAGCCATATCAGACTAGTCACTGTTTCTTAAACACACAACGAACTTCGTGACCCAATGCTTTTCATTAGACCATTAACACCATAATTTCATTCCCAAGCATTCCTCCTCACTATACCCCCATACCTCCTTCGACTTCCATTGGATTAAATTCTACTCAGTGTTCAAACCCCAATTCAACTGTCTGCTTCTCTACTGAGATGCTACAATTTTCTCCACTGGATCCACAGCACTTTGTCTCTCCAGCAGAGGGTCCATAACACAGTTCTCCTTTCATAATGAGATGCTGCTATCTCTTGCTTTCCTAGGATATGCTAAATTCTTTGAAAGCAGAAATTTAGTCATCTCTACATGCTTCATAATACATAGTCTAGTCCCTAGTCCCCCATAGTCTAGTTCCATACATGCTTTTTTGTATTGAACTGAATTGAATTGAACTGAACCAGACTATAAGAAAAATATGATCCCCCAAATTAAACTATGTGTCTCCAATCAGGAGCTTTTAACTCAGTTGACTGTGAAATATATAGCTCTCTATCTTAATGGAAGAGGAGCAGAACTCTGGGTGACAAGGAATTGTCTCTGAGCTTGTTCTGCCTATTGCAAAGAAAGACATGGTCAAGAATCATTAAACTCATGTTTTCTGTGTCTCTGTTTTTAATCACCAGCTGCTTGTTTAGCCTTTATCCCAATGTTTGTCAGAGACTGGGTTGCTTCTCTCCCACATGTTTTTCCTTCAGAGTGTTGATATTGGGCTATATCCTATATGATAACAAAATACCAGACTTCTTAGGTCATTAGTTGAATGCAGCTGTGGTTGATTGAAGTTCATGAAAGTCACCACTTGTCATTTGTTTGTATCACTGCCCTAGTGAATTTAGGGCTTTTCTTTGCTGGAGAGTTAGAAACAATATCCCTAGACCCATAACATTCCTTCACTTCTTGTTAATTGGCATGAGAATGGGAATAATGTGGGCAAGCCATCCTGTGAGTATTCAGCAAAGACTCTGCAGCAACTTAGTAGAGAGCTCAGGGGGTGAGCAACTTGTTGTTCCTTCTTAAATTAATCCACTTGGGGCGCCTGGGTGGCTCAGTCAGTTGAGCATCCGACTTTGGCTCAGGTCATGATCTCACAGTTTGTGAGTTCAAGCCCCACAAGGGGCTCTCTGCTGTCAGTGCAGAGCCTGATTCAGATCCTCTGTCCTCCTCTCTCTCTGCCCCTCCCCGCTTGTACTCTGTCTTTCAAAAATAAATAAATATTGAGGCGCCTGGGTGGCGCAGTCGGTTAAGCGTCCGACTTCAGCCAGATCACGATCTCGCGGTCCGTGAGTTCGAGCCCCACGTCGGGCTCTGGGCTGATGGCTCAGAGCCTGGAGCCTGTTTCCGATTCTGTGTCTCCCTCTCTCTCTCTGCCCCTCCCCCGTTCATGCTCTGTCTCTCTCTGTCCCAAAAATAAACGTTGAAAAAAAAATAAATAAATAAATAAACAAACAAACATTAAAAAATTAATCCACTCTTGCTCCACTAGAGTCAGTGAAAAGTCCATAATGTAGTGGGGGGAAACACTGTCTCCTTAGACATGGCTGGCTGGAGAAAATATGTGCCCAGAGAACACAAGAGAATCTTCAGTATACCAGAAAGAAAGTGGTTATATCCAGGGATTTCTGGAGCTCTAAAAATTAGGATCAAGGCCTGACTGAGGGAGGCCCAGGTGTGAAAAATGCAATAGGTTTGGGATAGCCCAATACCAGCTAGATTACAGCTGAGGAACATCCCCTCCTTGGCTTTGGTTCAGAAGTCTCCAGCTGCATAAGGGACATCTATCTACATAAGGGACATGCCCCCCAAAGACAGAAGTTGTTATTTTAAAGGAAATACAAGACGTAAGCAATGGCTGAAAGTAGACCAGAAAAAGCTCTACTCCCACACGTCCCGCTAAGCTTACAGCACAAAGTAGAAAAGGAAGGCTGGTTCAAGACTAGCAACAGGGCCTTCAATTCAACTTGATTTGGTTCAGTTTAATTAATTTTAAGGTTAGAGAGGAGTGGGAAGAGGAAAGTAAAAACATTCAATGCTGAACACATAGCTCATTGGTCTATAGGGTGATATGGCTATTAAAAGCTTGATCCAACCTTTGCCTCTTAATGGGGTCTTCCCTACCTAATCCTGACTTGAAAGTCAGTCTGGCTGTACCCAGTATCCCCTGCTTCCTTGCTATTTCCTGACAAACCAGGATACATGCACACAGTTGATCATTTTAAATGTCCTGTATAAATTAAGCATTGGAGGGGACTGTAGTGGTTGCCACCAACCATCACACTAGTCAGCTACTGACTCTTTTCTATTTTTCTCCATTGCAATGGACTCTGAAATGTGTTTCCCTGACTTCATGTCAATAAATATATAGCTGATGTTGGAGCATTTACCTCACTTCAAACAAAACAAAGCAGCTCCACTGAGTTGTCATCCAGAGACCCTTACAAGAAATTCCTCCCTCCTCAGAATCTACCCTGGTGTCTGCTAAAGCAAAAGCAAGAGGGCACATCTTGTCTAAAGACGCATTAGCTTACACTAATGGATAAATAGGCCCTTCTCTACGTGTGTACACGTGCATATGCATGTGCATGTATGTCCACATGTGTGTTTGAGCGTGTGTGGGAAGATATGTGGGGGTTTATTTATTTAAGTGACTACCTGCTGGGTTGCAAGCTTCAGAGAGAAAACAAAGTAAACAAGAAATAATGAATAATAATGAAGTGTGTTGATATAGGACCTTATCATCCATCCTGCTGAGCTTTGAGAAGAATTTGAAAGTATGTTTTGCCAAGAATAATTTACAGGGCAGATATTTGATCCTTCAGACACTGTATTATTGGGACAAATGCTAGCTGCTGATCTCTTGTAATTATTTTCTATCAGAAGGATTTAATATCAGTTTATCATTCTATGGAGTAAAACAATTATATGGAGCTTCACTGGACTCCATCAAGGTTCCCTAAGACCTCAGGATAATCCCTTGGGGCCCCAAGGACTGCCTCTTCATGCAAATATCTCCTAGAAATTCCCAAGTAAAAGTAAAAGTCTGCTTCATCCCAAAAAGACAAAACAGTTTCTTTTCAATGAGAGAAGAAATATACACTTTGACTCAAGCTATATTGCATAACAAAAGATATTAAGAAGACGAAAAAGATTCCTTGGGTTTTTGAATCAAATGTTATGAAAGTGGCAGAGAGTTTGTTGCCAGGTTTAGCTCCCTCAAAACGTCAAAATTATATTTGGAGAAAGCAGGTGTAGGTAAGTAGGTCACATGCATTTGGATCCTATAATTACAATGTTCAGACCAAGAGAGCAATATGTACATTGCTCTGCATTTTGGTTGGTTAGTCACACCTGGAACTGGGATAAGTTCTGGAGGCTGTATTTTGAGAGAGGAGGTGCAGATAAACCAGAAAGACTCCAGAGTGGTGAGTGATTCAGGAATTATTTCCTGAGAAACAGAGTTGGAGGGGATTGGACTCTAAATCTGGAAACAAAGAGAACAGGGAGGAAGGAAATATAAAAGCCAAATTTTTAAATTTTTGAAAGTTTTTCATATTGCATTTCTTCTATTTTCCCAAGTACACTATCAGCTCCCTATATTTCTTCTACGTAAAATGTTCTTCCCTCTTCTCCTGACTAGTGATTCCCCAGATCCAACTCAGTATCACCTTCTCTAAATAACCTTCCCTTTTCCCTTTCTCTCCCTGCCACAAGCAGAGTACTAAAAATTCTTCCTCTCTGCACCCTATCATAATCCAGAAAACACCTTCATGTTATAGTAAAATTTTGCATTCCAATGTCTATCTCTTTTCTCTTAACCATTAAGCTGTGGGCTGGGAGTGGATCCTCCCTTTTCTTTCATTATTTTTTAATCACCCTTTGCTAAGGATCTGCTATGTCCTAAATATCATACTTAGAACTAGGAATATAAAGACCAAGGACTTAGACAGACCTGGCAGAAGGTAAAACAAGAAAGACATGCAAATATCAGAAGCAAGACAAGGATGCCTTCTTTCACATATTCTCTTCAATGTTGTACTGGAGATACCAGCCAGTACAATAAGGCAAGAAAAAGAAATAAAAGGAGTTTAGATTGGAAGGATAAAAGTAAAATTATATTTATTTACTGATGACATGATAATCTATGTAGAAAATCCAAGAGAATTTAGAATTAATAAGTAAGTTTAACAAGGTTGTATCTTAGAAAATTCATGTATAAAATTCATTGCATTTATACATACTAGGAACAATCGGAAATGGCATTTAAAAATAAATATCATCAAAATAGCATCAAAAATATAAAATAAGAAAAATCTTCACAAAAATATGAATGACTTGTATACTGAAAATTAAAAAATACTTTTGAGAGAAATTAAAGATTTTTAAAATTCTTTTTATTTATTTTTGATAGAGAGAGAGTATGAGCAGGGGAGGGATAGAGAGAGAGGGGACAGAGCATCTGAAGTGGGCTCTATGCTGACAGCAGTGAGCCCGATGCAAGGCTCCAACTCACGAACGACGAGATTATGACCTAAGCCAAAGTCCGACACTCAACCAACTGAGTCACCCAGGTGCCCCAAAGATTTTTTAAAAGAGAAAACATTTGTGTTTGTGTGTCACAGCAATATTGTAAGATGTCAAATATGTCCAAATTAATCCCTAGATTTAATACAATCCCAACCAAAATCATAGGCGTCTTTTTTGGTAGAAATTGGCTATCTGAATCTAAAATTCTTAAGAAAATACAAAGGATAGAGAATAGACCAAACAACTTTGAAAAATAATAACAAGTCCTAAGGACCAGCACAGTCTGATTTCAAGACATTAAAAAGCTACTGCGATCAAGACAATGTGTTATTTCTATAAAAATAGAGAACAAGATCAATGGAACAGAATAAAGAGTACAGAAATAGAACAATACCTATATGGACTACTGATTTTTTTTAAGTTCATTTATTTAGTTTGAGAGAGACAGAGACAGTGTGAATGGGGAGAGGCAGGGAGAGAGAGAGAGAGAGAGAGAGAGAGAATCCCAAGCAGGCTCTGCACTGCCAGCACAGAACCCAACACAGGGCTTGAACTCATGAAACTATGAGATCATAACCTAAACTGAAACCAAGAGTCAGACGCTTAACCAACTGAGCCACCCAGGTGCCCCTGGACAACTGATTTTTGACAAAGGTGCCAAGGCAGTTCAGTGGAGACAGGACAATCTCAACAAGTGCAGTTGGAACCACTGGATATTCATATATCCCCAAAATGTACTTTGATTAATATAACATACTATATCCACAAATTAACTCAAAATAAATCACTAAGCTAACTGTAAAACCTAAAACTATAAAACTTCTACATGAGAAATAGGGAAAAACATTTGTGACTTTGGATTAAGCAAAGCTTTCTTCGATACCCCACCAAAATCATGATCCACAAAAGAAAATAATAAAAACTGGTCTTGATCAACATTAAAAACGTCTGCCCTTTAAACCACAGCCTGGAAAAAATATTTGCGGTACATGTATCTGATAAAGGACCTGTATCTAGGATACATAAAGAATTCTTAAATCTCAATAAGAAAATAATCCAAGTTTTTAGATGGGCAAATGATTTAAACAGATAGCTTGCCAAAAAAAAAAAAAAAAAAAGGATACATAATGGCAAATAAACACATGCCAAAATGGTCAGTGTAATTAGTCTTAGAAAAATGCTTAGTAAAACCACAGTGTGATATGACTACACACTTATTAGAAACTAAAAAGACTGTATCAAACGTTGGCAAGGATGTGGAGCAGCTAGAACACTGACTTACTGGTGGTGAGAATGCAAAATAGTAGCATTGCTTTGGAAAACAGATTGGCATTTTTTTCAAAAGTTCAACATATACCTACCATATAATCCAATAATCCTATTCCTAAGTGTGTATCAAAGGGACGTGATACAAGACTTGAACATTAATGTTCACAGGACTTTATTTGTTACAGGCAAAAACTGAAAACAACCCAAATGTCCGTAAATAATGCATGATCGATGCATACATTGAATTACTACTAAGCAATAAAAAAGAATGAGCTATCAATATTCTCTACACCATAGATAAATCTCAAAACGGTTCAAATTGGAGGGAGGAATTATAAGGAGCACAAGAAAGTTTTTAGAAGTGGCGGATATGTTCATTATCTTGATTTGGGTGATGATTTCACAGATATACACAAAATGTATTGAACTGTACACTTTAAATATGTGCATTGTATTATTTATCAGCTGTACCTCTAAAAACCTATTTTAAAAACATAGCGAGTAACTGTAGTTTTAGGATCTGAAATTTTCAGTGGGCCTGGAACATAGCAGGGGCCCAGGATGTGTTGTTGAAGCATTGAAAGTATGGAAGTGGTCTATTAGAATAATTCCCTGTCACTTTAAAGTATAGAACAAGGCCAATAAGGAAGATTTCAGCTTAATATACTCATTTGAGTTGCCTAATAATGGAACAAGCTTCTTGATTAGTAAAATGGTTATCAGAGTGATTATAAGTCTGAATTCGGAGTAAAGAAGATTCAAGTTCAAATTCTGGGTTTTTTCTTCCTATGTGACCTTGAGTAAGTGATCTAAATTTTCTAAGCCTTGGTTTTCTCATCTAGAAAGCAGAGATAATAATAGCATCTACACCATCGATACGTTATGAACAGTGATGAGACAAAGCAGGTACCATGTATTAATGAACTGATTGGTCACTAGGAGGAAGGTTGAGCCAGTTCATAACGAGTTGTTAATTATTGGCATTTATATAAATGTGGTTAATACTGGCATTTCATTCAGGGCATACAGACACTTATTCAGAAGTACTGGTCAGAGTACCTCTGATGGAGGTGACGGGGTCAAAAGGAAGCTCAAGCAAGGTCAGGGGTGAATCTTCTCCTCATTACTGCTCAGCCTGTAATCCCTCTAAGGGTTTATTCCATCGAATACTAGTAGCACCCGCCTCTTCCATTGCCCTAACATTTGCAGCCTAGGCTACAAACTCAAGTCCCCACAGATCGTACTCCTCCAGGCATAATGATAAAGTCTAGGAAGCCCAATCACTTTGCTTGTCAGGAGTTGAATTGTAGGATGTGCCTAACAGACGAGTACATCCCAAACTCATGTGTGCAGAAACTTCTTCCCCACACACAAAAAGACAAGTTTTGTGTTAGTGCTATAACTCACTATGGCAACAAACATGCCAAAAGGGATTTTAAAGTGCCTATTTTGATGACACTCTTTATTAATGGATTTCTCTTTGTTGAGCTTCCAGCTATCGATGTTTACATAAAATCTTGATTCATGAAAATGAATTCAGCAATTATAGAACAGCCTCTTAGAAGGCTCTAATTGACCATACAAGCTGTGAAAAACTGTGTAGTAGGCATGATTCTTTAGTGTTTCCTCCACTTTTTAAGCCAGGAAAAGGAATAATTTCCTTATCAGAGTCCATGTAGAGAGTCGCTAGAAGAGTCAAAGGAACTCCAGTGCTCCTGATTGCCAATCTCACGTATGGTTTCCCAAGGCCCAGTGTTCTCACACGTGTGGCCAGCTAGCTCTCTGCTCACCTGATGCTGGGTTAAGATTGAGGATTGCCTTATTCCAGGCCCAGCTTTTTCCTTGTTTAGACTGATGATCTTACAACTACAGACACATGATGCTTACTTATTAGGTGGATATGGGTTTATTTTTCTATTTTTGAACCAGCAGGTCTTCTCGGATGATGGGCAATCACAAATCTGGCAGACTGTTTCATTCCACACACTGCAAGAAAGCTACAGGAAGTATTTCCATTCTGAATCGCATAGAATTTGTGATTTGCATGCACCTTTTGAGTCAAAATCAAACATTTGCCCTGGATTGGCCCGAGTTTAATTAAAATGATGAGAATGTGTGATAGGCATTTGGTCTAAGGCAGAAAGGATGCACAGTATTGAAATTTGGAACAAACATTTTTTAAAAATGAGAAATGCATGGTTGGCAGTGATAAGAAATGCCAAGACTATGTATTACACGGGATCACGGGTTGAAAATAGAAAATATCCTAAAAATTCTGGCGCACTGTGAAACTGTCATAGGAAGGTTTGGATAGGATTACATGCTTTATGGATAATGTCCCTGTGACTAATACTATAGATGTTTATAATCTTTTCTATAGTCTTTTTGTGGCTCACCATGTATAGTTGATGGGCTGCTCATCAGTCCTGGCAGATTTTCCCATTTAACCACGCAGGGAAGAGGGAAGAAGAATTTTATCTTGAAGGGTTAAGCTCTGCAAAATTGATGATCATCCAAACACACTGATGACAACAAAGTCTGCATGAAACAAAGTCTAAATAGCCAAGCACAGAAAACAGGTAACTAATCATTGAACTGAGGATTATTAAAATTGACCACCCTTTCCATTACAAAAATTTTAATGTGGCTGTGATATTAAAGAATGTTTGCTATTATAGTCTAAGTTCCATTTAAGTAAATACACACATATATCGTTCGCTAAACAGATTTGCGAGTATGTATTTCTTGGGCTATTGAAGCAGGCAGTGGAATTAAGAAAAACCTGAGCTGTGAATACTCTCTCCTTTTACAGGACATCTTTAAGCTTCGTTGTTTACGAATTAAATATTAAAATTCCTGAATAAACTACTTAGGACAATTTACAAGGAGAATTATGATATTGTGAAGACATACTATCTTAAGTTAAATCAGCCTCACAGAATAGATCTCAGACCATTCTATAGACACTGAATAGAGCTGTTCTCATAGATGAGTAGTCTAAATTTTGGTCTATTTAGGGTCAATCGTTTTGTTAATCCATGCCAATGTTCATGAAGATACTCCTAATTTTCACCCCCAAAATGGGTTATTAAATGGCCTCTTACACCATCTCCATGGGACTCAAATTCCCAACTTGAATGTTATCTTGAAAGGCTGCAAGTCTGGCCCTAAGCCCTATATACTCAACCCAAAGAGGAGGAACAAACAATAGGATGGACGAATGGGGGTTGACACCTCTCTCAGAGAGAGACAGACAGCCAACTGAGAAATGTAACTAGTCGAATTTTCCATTTAGACTGTAAAGAGAGATCCATGCCTGCCTTGCTATCTTTAATAATGATGTTTGTCTTCCAAATAGCTTCTACCCAAGTTTCAGTGTTGCTCTACATAGTATCAGAAATTGTTTCAGCATCCTCAGGGAGTGCAATGTAAGAAAAAGCTTTTCATTTAAACCTGACCTCTTCCTTCTATTTCCTCCTTACACTTAAAAAACATAATCTTGGATTTTAGAAGCTGAAAATTTTCCAGTCCTACTTTTCTAACATGGCTGTATCTTAGGTAAAAATATCAAGGAAGAAGTAGATGACAAAAGATCACCTAACACCCTAAACATGAAATTGGGGTACAAAGTCAGCAATTTGCTCAAAACTCCACATCAGTTCAAAGGTACACAAAGGGAGGGGTGACTGCCTTAAGTTCAACAGAGTGAACATCTGTTCTAAACATCCTCTCCTGGGAGAGTTAGATTCTTCTAAACAACTTTATATGCCAGACAAATACATTTTATGAAAAGAATGTGTGGCTGAAGACCTCACAGAATCAAAACTCACACTTGTCAAGATCGAGCTTTCATATGAATAAGTATAAATGGGAGAAGAGACAAAAATCTACAACCCTTGTAGCTTCTTTTTGCTTTAAGACCAAATTTTTAAAAAGCCGCCTCCCCCACCTCTCTCTCTTTCCCTCTCTCTCTCACAAACATGCACACACTCACAATCAAAATAATACATACATAATAATAGTATTTGTCACATCTAAATTCACTACCATATTATTTTTTCAGTACTTTTTGAGACTAGCACTAACACCACCATTTAATGAATGTTCAGATGATGCTCATAGAAGGGGTAAGGAAAAAATGTTAACTTATTCATTTATTTGCAAGTATTTATTGTGTACCAACTATGAGTCAGACATGTTCTAGGCCAGAGATTTTAAATTATAGTAATGGTCAGTGTTAAAATAATAGTACAGGCGTTATCAGAATCACTCACAGAGGTTACCAAGAAGGTAAAAAACACAAGATGACAAAGAATAAATGATTCTGTATCCAAGCTCAAGTGAGGTTACCAAGTGGCAATGGCATCACACAGATTATAAATTACTCAGCTCCCCCAGCTTGGAAATTCCAGAATCATTTATTAAGGCTTTTAACGTTTTTTTGGAATTCACATTATTTTTATTTCTGCTCATAAAGTTATTAATATTTTATATAATGCTATTGCAAACGTGGATGATTAAAATTTGCATACTATGCAATCATGCTGGTTTGCCAAGTCTGCTAGTTGGTCAAGTCGTCTTCCAAATGTCACTGGATAACCATCTTAATTATTTAATTAGAGAATCTAATCTTATATCTGTGTTTACTTTTTGACATAAAGTCAAAGAATGATAAATGCTAGAGCACTCTAAAGCCAAAAATCTTGATGATAAATAACCTATTAGAGGACAGAAACACACATTTTCCTTTTTAATCGTATTTTATTCTATGGACCCTGTGTTTTTAAATTTTTAGCTTTCAAAAAAAAGTATTAAGTAAAAAATTAATTCTTTTTCCAATAGTTTAGTTATTACAGACCCAGGTGGTCATCGATAAGAACTAGATCGTATTGCAATAACAAGGTCCCCATGCTGAGTGTATGTACATAACTTTCATTCAATTTTATTGCTGGCAACCATACAACATCCAGTAGGCTTTTTGACTTATGTTAACAAGAGCCCAGACTCCTTTACTCCATTTGGGGGTCCCCAGGATTACCAGTAGAGATTAATGCAAAAAAATTTCTAGGTGGGAAAGTGGTTGATCAATCTCTTTTTTTTCATTATAGAGCATTTTGCCTTGAAGAAAAATTGACAATGTTTGCAATAACTTCTATCCCACAATTTAAGTAGGTGATTTCATGCGCCATGTTTTATGTTCTCACTTGTTTCATACAGTCTCTAAAGTTTTCCCATGTGAAATATCACCTTATGACATGGACAGGCTTGTTATAATACAGGAGGAGGTGAGCTTGGGATTAAAGTGGAAATGCCCCACACCACGTCTAAGGATCTCACTAACAACCTGTAACAAAACACAGTTCATCAAGATGAAAGTAAAAAAGAAAGACTGACTTGACTTTTGATTACAAACTCTTGTAACTCTTTTTTTGATTATAATTCCTTTTGTCATAAGAGTTTGGGATTTATCTTTTTTGGAATTTTTGGAAGGAGAATCTAAAGCTTCCCTTTCCTTAGCTAGTGCAAAGAAACAAGTTCTGAAGTCTTTATTAATTGATTCCAATGCTTGAGCTTTTTTCCCCCTGGTAACCGGCAAGCCCATTAATGACCCTCACTGTCCTATAAGGAAAGGACTCTCCTACTGGAGAGTTTAAGGTATGTATAATAGGCATTGCTAGATGCTGAGTGCAAGTGTCTCAAGACAAGTTAAATGGAAGGGGAAGTAAAAACAGAAATATATTTTAATAGAAAAAATTGCACATCACAAACCTTAGGCTAAACATGGTTCCCAAAATGAGTGGTAATGCATTCAGAGAACACCTGTTCACACCAGTCCTTTGATTTTAGAAGTTTCATTTTCTTAGCATAGAGCTTGCTGCCACCAGGAAAACTTTAGTAAGTGACAAAGCCCCCCTTCTGCTCCTGATCCTCCTCCTAATCTTCCTTTTTAACATGAGCATCATTTTTGGTATTTCTGAAACCTTCCGAGTCAGAAATGGTCAGAGAATGCCCAGGGTAAAAGTCCGATGCTCCTGGCACACTCCCCCTCTGCCTTAGGTCATAGCGAATCAGGTACTGGGACTCTGAGCTTTGAAAGGAAGTCACTATTTAAATGTGGAATTTTGTAGGTCTCTGTTCCTGCTTCAACTGGTACCTCCTCAGTCTCAAGCTCTTCTGTCTTCTCATTCTCGGTGGATCATGAGACTGCCTTCTCTTTGCCCCGTCCTTCTCTTTTCTCACTTTACCTTCTCTACCCAGACCTGAATTTGGGGTCTTGCCTGAACTAAAACCAAAGCCTGGAAATTTCCACTAAGAGAACACCTAAGTTTCTTCTTCTGAAAGATGGGGAAAGGCCACACCATGATGCTCTAGCTAGATGCTCTCTGCTCATGGCAGAGTTGCAATGGAAATCGCCCCGCTCCCTCTTTTTCAACTCCCAAATTCTGAGTTTTCTCTGAAATTAGTTGGCTCTTAAGCCTTTCCCAAGCATGAGCATGGATGTGGCCCTCAATTAACAGTGAGGTTCAGGAGCCTTTTCAGATTTATAAACCAGATCAAAGGCATGATGCTGGCAAGCAGAAGATCAGGGACCGTCACACCCCAACTTGCCGGGAGGAAACTCTGGGTTTTCATCTGTGTTTTGCAGAATACCAAGTGTGCTCTTGGCTCTTTGTAAATAATATTAATTATGCCTTCCAAATTACAGACTGGGCAGATGTGTTAACCAGGCCCTGAGGTGCATTTGTCAACAGGTTTAAAACTCGGAGCACTGGGCTTTTCTGTAGAAAATCCCAAAGGGTGTGGCTAAACACATAGCAAACTTGGAAGGGCTGTTCAGCTACTTGAAATCAAACCTCACCTGTTCTTTGCTGTCTACTTGGAAGTTGCTTCATTTAACAACAATAAACAAGATACATTAAACATTAGGACTTTCCAGGCATCTGATGACATTTTCTCAGGTCTGGGTTTTGGGTTTTCTACTCTCTCTTTGGCCTGTCCTTTCTCCTGAGCTGTTCACAAGCTTCTCCCGGGTTGGAGCCATGGACACCAACTGTTTAACACCCCAAGGTCTCATGGGTAGGCGGTTCCTTCCAGGACAATTCTTTTGCCCCCGATTATACCTCCCTCGCCTGTTATACTTCTGATGCCTAAAATTCTAAGGCTTCGTTTCATTTTTTTTTTTTTCTTTTTTGGAACTTTTGATTTCTTTTCAAATAACTCAAGCATATTTGTTTCAGGGAGGGGTAACGTTTTAGTTTCCATGTGAAATTTTCTCAGACCTTTATCAGGAAGCAGGTTTCAATAAGAAGAAAGACAATATGATTTTGTGTGAGCAAGGGGGTCAGGAAAAGGAAGTGAGAAAGGAGAGAGGGAGGGAGGGAGGGAGGGAGGGAAGCAGGAAAAAGAGAAGAGACTGGAAGCACTTGGAAGGAGAGGAAAGCGATTTCATGGGGTCTAGAAAGAGGAAACTGGGAAAGTACAAGAGATAAGTCCCACCTATTTCCCAGAGGAGACCAAGGATAGCATCTTTTACCTTCTCTTCCAAACATTTATTTCTGAAAGGACTTTTCCTGACCAAAAGGTCTTGAGTCCAGTCTGAGCAATTAGATTCACAAGTCAAATTTCCCTGAATTGCTAAAAATGAGCCAGGTCCGCAATCATCTCCAGGCAGAAACTAAAGATTCTATTGGATCATTTTAAACTATAATTTAAGTGAAACTCCCTGAGTCATTTCTCTCTTGTCTTGGTGTTTTATTTTTAAGGTAGTATAAATATTTCTACTGAAAACAGTTGCTATCAAGAACCCCAGGCTGACTGCTGAAGGCTTATGCAGACAGCGACCATGCTCTATTCTGTCCCTCTCCCTCTGATTCTACTTGAGGGTCCTGCTCTGGGGTTGAGAGTTGGGTTGTCTCTCAAGGGATATTCAGGATGGAAGTGTGATGAGATCTAAAACGAAAATATCTGATTTTAACCCTTGTTCTGAGAGCCACTCAAAAGACTACTCATAGAAGTTCTTCCTGTCTTACCCTTCCAGCATATTCCTTGTCAGAAAAGAAAATAGATTGTTGTTGGCTTCAGTTTGTAAAGACTTACAAGGCTATAGGCTGGCCCCAAGGTCCTACAGAAACAGTAACATGTGCCCAGCTGTGGGGTGAGGGTCCCTTGTGCTGTCATCACAATGGAATTATTACAACTATGCAAATTTCTGTTTTCGACTTTTACCTCAGACATGAATAGCAAGATATTCACCAAAGTATTACAAGTCACAGTTTGAAGTATCAATGTGTCCGCGGCTACAACACAGGTTCTGTATATTTAAGTGCTGTAAGAACATTAGCAATAAGCCCCTGTTTCTCAAGGAGCTGCTCAGCTTCCAAAGCAGCAAGGCCTGAGCCCTTCTGTTTTACGCTGCACACTGATTTGGAAGCAAATATTTTTCCAACAACATCACCAAATTGAAAGCATTTTGAAAAATCTGAAGGCTTCACAGAATACTGTTTTAGAAAAACCGGCTCTCGTGGATCTGTCAGTGACATAAGCCATCCCCTTCAGTTTAGCTTGAAAATGAGAACTTGCTGCATCAGGCATCTCTAAATTATATATATTTGCTGATGTAAACCAAGCACAGGGCATTCTAGGAACCAATAAAAAGGGGGGGAGAGTGTGGGTGGCAAAACAAATATATTTTTCTATTAGTCTCTTTATTTGTCAATAAAAACAATGACATATAGTCCAGCTTTTAACGTTGGTTGGGTACATTTATTTGTTAGTAAGGCAGTCAGGCACCTTTGTAAATCTGAAATGTTCAATCAGATATACATTTTTAAAGGTATAATGCACTCAATACCCAGATAGTTACTAAGGCTGATTGCCGACATCACTCTGTGCATGATCCTGGGACCGGTATAAAGTTATTCAAGAAAGGGAGTTGTCCGCTATTAGGTGAGAAAAACAATCATTTAAATATCTGAATTGCGAGGCATCATTCTCTTTAAAAAGTTGCTTGCATCATGTTTCTCATTTCTTCTGAGTTTGTTGATCTGAGTCCGGCACCAGAATCACTCATGGTCATTTCATATGTCTCAACCTTGTCATTTATCAATATTTAGGGAAAGTTGTAAAATGAATTATGCTTTTCTACCTCAAGCTCTCTGATAAAACACTCCAATACCTAAAAACCCCTCAATCTGTCACATTGATTTTCCCCCAATCCTTACACTTTTCTTTTCTTCTAGAACATTCCAAATAGATACAAAAGCAGGGTGAGTATATACTGCACTCCTATGTACCTTTCACCCACTTCCAATGACGAGCAACGCTTAGTCTTTCTTGTTTCTTCTGAATCCTCGCCACCCCCTCCCCACCACACACAGGCTAGATTATTTTGAGGCTAATCCCAAACATCATACCATTTCTGCAGTAAATACTTCAGTGTTGTCACATTAAGTTCTACATTTCAGTTACATTTTAATAAGTCCCCGATATTTTTAAGTATTAATCAGGCTACTTCACATCTTACAACGTATGCTAATTTTCATTCTATCAACACATATAAGTGGTAGAGCTGGCCCATCTATTTTAAACGAATTATCACTGAAATCATCTATAAGCATCATCATCTTTAGTCATCACGGAGCTTTTGCACAGCTATGTATCTGAGTTTACAAGCTCGCACTTTGTCAGTCACTTCCACACTATTATTTTGAGCATGTTAGTACTTGCCAGTTATTTATTTAGAATATTTTCATATTATAATGAGTTTCTCACATCCTTGTTGTCTTTCCTGCTCTGAGGCAGTTATTGATCTATGAAAGCCCCCCTCATTCCAGGGAATAATTATTCTGTCTTCTAGGAGGGAGCAAGGCCCAGTTCATGGGTCTTCTTTCCAGGTGGCATTTAAGGAACAAAAGCACTGAGTTCAAAAGAAGTGATCAGGAAAAGCATCCAAATATCTTGGGGATTGTTTTGGAGGAGAACAAACTCCTTGTGGTGAAATCAGTGAGAACGTGAAAATTACAACATAAGGTTCAATAGACACGATGAACTGAAAAGCCAAGCTTCTTTATTCTGAGTGAAGAAATGCACTCCTAACGTTCACCTCTACTAGAAAATGTAGTCGTGTGTTCAGAGGGCTCAACCACAGCATAAAAGGGGTAAATAAACACTCTGGTGCCAATAAAAAGTCACTGTGCGTTAGTGTCTCCCTGCTGCCCAAAGTAAAAGTTTTGAGACGTTCGACAATAGGTCGAAATAACATTCTGTGCTCTGCACGCCATATTCCAACTTGAGCGAAATGTCTATGGATTTTTTTTTCTAATTTCAAAGCCTTTTGATTAAAGTATACCAGAAGGGCACTGACAGATCAGCCTGTTTCTGTTTCTTGTGGGGAAGGTTTCAATGGCCGCCGTAGACTCTCTAAATCTATTTACTTCAAGGCTGGAATGAAACAAACATGACAGATGGTTTTTAAAAAAAATCAAAGGGGAAGTTCTTGGAACACATCCTTCAAAATAAAATTTTGTTTCTTTTTTTTTTTTTTTTTGAGCAGCTGAAATGATTTTTCAGAACATCTGATGAGCAATTTTAATACTTCAACTTTCTCCTCCATGAAGCAAGCCCATTCATTTGGAGGCTTCTGTTCTTTTGTTTTATTTCTGCGAGTGTCTTTCTTTGACAAGACATAAAGTCTGAAAACGACAATATGCTAAATGAATGGACCCATAGTATATTTGGCTACACAAGGGCTGCTGGAACATACTTTGAATTTTGACAGGAGAACAGAATGCTTAATGGAAGAAATCTTGAAGAAATAGAAAGGAAAGGTAATGATCTACCATGTCCGTTATTCCTCACGTACAAGGGGGCCGAGTAACTTGCCTTCACCCGTTACAAGGAAGTCTAGTCCATTCTCGCAAAGGCCAGCAAGCTTGGTGGTTAGGAAAATGCCAGGCAAGTGAGGAGAGGGTTGGGGGCTTGAGAGAGGATGAGAAGGGGGCCTATGCAGAGCTTGCTTTCTCCCACCCATGATCAGAACCACCGCCGGGATGGTCTCACATACAAAGTTGAAATTTAACATTAGGAAGCGTGTAAAGCCAACCATCTGACATTAGCACAGTCTGTCAAAGTAAGTAATGGCCCTTGCTTGGTTTTGATATGGACTGGATGTGGGGAGAGAGAAGAGTCAAATATGATTCCCAGGTCTCAGTGGAGGGGGGAGGGGTTTGTGGTCACTGGGGGTGGTGCCATGAATCATTTACTTTCAAAGGCACATCTCCAGACACATGACTTTAGAAACCATGTGTCTTTTTCCTGGTAGTCAGAGATTGAAGGACTCAGACCTCTACACAAATGCAGCACAAGAATATTGTTTCATTTTTTTAAATTTTTTAACATTTATTTATTTTTTTTGAGAGACAAGGACAGAGCATGAGCAGGGAAAGAGCAGAGAGAGAGGGAGACACAGAATCCGAAACAGGCTCCAGGCTCTGAGCTGTCAGCACAGAGCCTGATGCAGGGCTCAAACTCGTGGACTATGAGATCATGACCTGAGCCGAAGTCGGATGCTTAACCGACTGAGCCACCCAGACACCCCACGAGAGTACTGTTTTAAAACAGACTTTGAAGAGAAACCTGGATAAAATCCGCTTCACCACCTCCTGGCTATGTGACCCACAATGAGGCAGCAAAGCCTTTCTGGACTCCGTTTCTTCCTTGTTGGTCAAACATTGGTCATCATCGAATGTAGATCTCAGGATTACCTGAGATTACCTCAAAAGAAGTAATGTGTAGAAAGCCTCTATCATAGAAATAGGCCCTTACTACAGCTTTCCCTCCACTCACCCCTATAGTACTAGATAAATAGAGGGCACGTTTTATGGGGTCACAAGGACCTGCCTGACCATAACCCTCCCAAGAAAGCAGGGCATTTTGCTAAGCCACACAAGGACAAATACTGCCTGATTCCCCTTATGTGAGGTAACCAGCATAGTCAAACTCATAGGAGCAGAAAGTAGAATGATGGTTGCCAGGGCCTGAGGGAGGGGAAAATGGAGGGTTGCTATCAATGGGTACAGAGATTTAGTCATGCAAGATGAAAAAGTTCTAGATATCTGCAAAACAACGATACGCATATGGTTAATAATACTGTACTATGCACTTAAAATTTTGTTGAGGGTAGACTTCACATTATGTGTTTTTTCTCACAGTGAAAGAAAGAAAAAAGAAAACAGTGCTGTCAAACCCCTACCAGCTCCCCCACCCCATGGTCCCAGCCTCTAATAGCACTGCTGTAGGAACTGCCCCAGGGAGCTCACTAATAGTCATTCCAGTTACAAGCATACAAAGATAATAACAACGCAAGGGCAATGTGAGAAGTACTAAATGCTAGACCAACAGTAATGACAGAAAATACTCTGGGTTACTAAAGAGAGTAACCACTTCCAACAAAATGGTAAGAAGAGGGGCGCCTGGGTGGCTCAGTCGGTTAAGTATCCGACTTCGGCTCAGGTCATGATCTCGCGGTTCGTGGGTTCGAGCCCCACGTCGGGCTCTGTGCTGACAGCTCAGAGCCTGGAGCCTGTTTCGGATTCTGTGTCTCCCTCTCTCTCTCTGCCCCTCCCCCACTCATACTCTGTCTCTCTCTGTTTCAAAAATAAATAAACATTTAAAAAAAATTTTTTTTAATGGTAAGAAGATAAGGACAGGAAGCAGCTAGCTTTGACCAAACGCTCGAAGCCAGGCGCTATCCGAAGTGTTTTCAGAAAGTACTGTTACATGAAAAAGGAAAATCCAGAAACAGAGCAACGTGTCCCAGCCCTCAGGACTATTCCTGGTGCAAACAATGCTTCACAAACATTTGGTGAATGAGTGTAAAGTCCAAATTTCACAGAACCACACCTATTACAAGTCTTATTTATTCAGCCAACACAAGTTAATGACACATTTACAAAGCTTATAAGGAAGACATTTGGTTTGGCAATACTGATTCGAGTATCTTCCTTTACAAAAACAAAATCCTGCGCAGAGCACAAGGACATCTGAACAAGAGTTTCATCATGACGTTGTCTGTCATGATAATGGATGAATAACTTATGGTATGCTTGGTCTGTAGAATACTACACGGCACTGAAAAGGAGTGAGCTAGATCTTTTAGAAAACAAGGATGGTCGTCAGACCCCTTATTCTATGCTGTTGGTGCCACTTCTCCAGAAGAGGCTTCCCTAATGCCCCTGGACTAGGTATGAACTATACTCATCACAATCAAAACTAGTCAATCCATCGTGAAGGGCCAGTACCCTGCACAGAGCCTGGCTCACAGTAAGTGCTAGGTAACGATTTGTTAAAATACTGTATGAATAATAATAATAATAATAATAATATAACATAGTGTACAACATTTATTGAGAGCTTACCATGAGCCACTTTCAAGAATTATGAAAGTATTAACTCATTTAATGTTCACAACACCCTCCTGAAGTGTAAAGCCCCACTTTCATATATTATAATGGAGAAGATAGAGGCAAAGAAGGAAGATAGAGGCTTGAAAAAATAGAAATAGAGCAAAGCCTACTAATCAGTGCATTTGGGATGAGACCCAGTAAAACTGGCATTTCTAACACTGGGCTTTAGCCAACTGAGATCATCAGACCCTCCTAGAATATATCATCTCCTTCAACAAACTGAAACACAAAGAAATATTCATTTCTTCTCAGCAAGCTGGTGCCTTCTATAATTATGGGCTAGAATTTTCTAGTAAAAAATAATAATGTCATTGATCCAGAAAGCCAGTTGAAAAGCAAAACAACATAATCTGGTAATATTGCAAAATTGCACATGAGGGCATATGACCACAGTGTCCTCCCACTGTGACTCAGGAGGTGGAAACACCTGACGGACCACCGTCAGGAGGAAGACAGATAAGTCCAGCCCTCTGCTGGAAATGATACAGGTCTGGCCCTGACCATGGGGGCACAGTCTTGTCCTTGGGAGAGCCCCAGCTTCAAAGGATGCATCTTCCCTCTACCACTGGGATAATAAGGATTATTCTCCAGCTCAGAGAAAACAATCTGGCCACTTTAGCTAGGTCGATTTAGACAGGGTTTATACCCAGAGAAGCACATGACGTTAGAAAAAGTGTAAGAAATAACAGAAACAGAAGGAAAGTTGAAGAGCTCATTGAAGGATGTGGTAGAGGAAACAAGACCTACAGAACAGATAGATTGGAGGTATCACGAAGGAAACTGTAATAAAGAATGACCTGGAAGATCCAGAAGGACCTGGAAATAGCAAGATGATGTCTTTCTTCCATCGTAATATTTTTCAAGCATTGTAACGTGGGTTAGTAGCCACATGTTCTTAAAATCATGGTATATGCTACATCTTTCCACCAGAAATTGATATGCCAAACAATTTCTCCTTAAGGGGTGATTAGGTCATTAGGTTGCTCATTCTAGCAATTAGTGTAAAACTGAGAAAATCATCAAGATAATTCAGACATTCCTTTAAGTACTTTGACTACTAGCTAGACATAGCAAACAAAAATTGTTTTAGATAGAAGTTTCTGAGTATTATGTCTTAATTGTTACCTGGTATTATATACACACACAACACAAAGATAACACAAAGATAGCAAGATTCAGATTATGAAATCTAGGATCTTTCCTCTCTTCCTCCCAAAATTTTTTTCAGCTTTACTGGGGGTATACTTGATACATAGAAATTGTCTCCCATAAATTATGTACATTAAAATATGTTTGCATATTAGTGATTTTTAAATTTTGTCTAGCTGTAAAGTAATAGTAATTCTCAATCTTTGTGTCAGTCACCCAGATAGGATGTCAATTACTTCAAGAGTTATCTCAAAATTTTCAAAACTATATTGTTGCTCCATCATTTTGGGTAGTTTTCTTCAGTCCATTTAGTAATTTACTGAAGAGAGTCCAGGGTCTCAGTAAGAACCATCAGAATAAAATGGACAGTTTCAGGGGCACCTGGGTGGCTCAGTTGGTTAAGCTTCTGACTTCAGCTCAGGTCATGATCTCACGGTTCGTGAATTCAAGCCCCGTGTCGGGCTCTGTGCTGACAGCTCAAGCCTAGAGCCTGCTTCCGATTCTGTGTCTCCCTCTCTTTCTGCCCCGCCCCTGCTCATGCTCTGTCTCTCAAAAATGAATAAACATTTAAAAAAATTGTTTTTAAAGAATAAAATTGACAGTTTCCGTGTGATCACTCAAGATTAGTAGTCATAATGTCAAGGATCCATTATTGCTGACTCACAGGTTTAAGTTAATTGGAAGCAAGGTCCTTGATATGTTATTCTTTCCTCAGCAAGCTTAGCACTGCATTTCATTGATTCTTTCGACAAATATTTATTGAGTAACTTCTACGTGTAAGACTTCTACTTGACACTTTGGCCGGGGAGGGTAAGGATGAGATAGAAAGCAAAATTAAATAAGACACAGAGCTGACCTTTTAGAATTTACAATCTAACAAGGGACATAATCCCAATATAATGAAGAAATATAATGAAGAAAAACAATGAGACAGCAATATGATTGCGGCAACTCATGTAGAGGAAAGATGACCTTCCGCGAGGCTGGTGTGGGGAGTGAAATCTTGAATTTCTTAGAAGCTGTAGGTTCGAAAGAAGCCTTAAAATGTAGGCGGAGCTTTGGTAAGCAGAGTTAGGAGCAGAAGGGAATTAATTCCGTAAAGAAAACCCAACATGAACAGAAGCTCATTTGAGGGGAAACAGGGTCATGTCAAGAATTACAGAAAGTTCCAACTCAAACGTCTCTTATTAACTACCCATCTCTTTGAAAACCACAGGTCTCTTAACAGATCCCCAAACGTTACCTTGTGCATCAGTTGTGAGACTGTCTGATTGATTCCTTTCAGGTGACTAAAATGAAATGACAAGGCTCCAGATACACCACCACCCCTCCCCCCCAGGCAGCTCTCCGTGATTAGTGTTCCTTCGAGCTTTCCTTCAGAAAATAAAGCTAAGTGCATTGGACTTTCTAGAATCTTCTTCGTATCACTTTAAAAATGCAGAGTAAACATTATGTTGGCTCCTGTCTGTAGTCAATTAATGTATCCTTCTTGCCAATGTCATAAATATAACTTTTTTCAGCTGATGCTTCTCTTACTGCATACACATGCTATTGATAATTACTTGTTTTTAAGTTCTTAACCACTTGTGCATGGCAATACATCTGAGGTTTAAATGTTAGGACTATTACATTACTAAATGTCTTACTTTATAAGTGAATAGGCCATCACAAATCCTATTCTTTGCACTAAAATTGTACTCACCCAAGGAATCCATTTACCATACTGAAATCCTAAAACAATCAGGCATTCTTGTAAGAAAGTTAATACAACAGCTTCCGTGCCCTCTCTGTAATCAATTTCCTGCAGCTTCTGTATGACGGCAGCTTAGGAAATTCTCTGGTTTTATTTTCTAAGCTTAGATAAAAACAACAATGATTCAATTAAAGATGCTCGACCTTGAAAATGAATTTGCGGGAGGTCCTGTTTGGGTCTAGAGTAAATAATTACGGCATTCTTCGATGGAACTCTGAGGGGGAAGGGGAGGAGAGACGATCAGAACAAGCACTGGAATGAATCACAGAGACGAAAGTTCCCGCCTCTGCTCCTTCTTATGCAACAAGTGGTGGCCTGTTCGTGTTGCTATAGCTCAGTTATGAATCTTCTGCTAGACCCCAAGGAAGGAGGAAGATATGGTGCGTTTTTTAAGTGTGAATACTGCATCTTTAAAAAGAGCACTTGAGGTTTAGAGCTTAATGGGCTCGTATTCCATAAATTTATGGGTGAAGTCTGAGAACATCTCTGCCACTTCCTCTGCTGAGATCAGCACCTAAAGCCTTTGACTTTAAAACGGGGTGGTATATGTTTCCGTCTGCCATCACCCTGGAGTGAACGTTCAGTTGGTATGCATGCCTGATTGTTTTATGAAATGCGTTGCAGTTGCAGCTAAAACAAATTGCCCATGATAAAAGTTAAAACAATAATAATAGTTTCCACCCCATTCCTGGATTCTGACTCCTTGCGCTTTTCATGAGCCCTTGTTCCCATTGTTTTTAATGTTTTGTTTTTTGGGTTTTTTTTTTTTTTTTTTTGAGGGAGAGAGAGAGAAAAAAAAGACAGAGCATGAGCGGGGGAGGAGCAAAGAGAGAGGAAGACACAGAATCCAAAGCAGGTTCGGGACTCCAACTCATAAACCATGTCGTCTTGACCTGCGCTCAAGTCAGATGCTTAACTGACCGAGCCACCCAGGTGCCCTACCTTGTACCCATTTCTTAAACCTGAATCGTGTTGGGGTATTTTAAGACTCACATGGCCTAGCAGGTCTTCACGGGAGACGATTTGTCCATTTACTTGGCTTCGTCTTCACAACAGTGCTCCGGTTTATAAATGAGGAGAGGCCAAGGATTAAGCCACAAAAAATAAGCTCAAACTTCTTTAATTTAGATTTCTTGAGAGGGTCTGAATGAGTTTTTTAAAGTGTGAATTATACAATTTTGAAGGAATCCACTTCTAACTATTGACCACTAACTACTAATTATTTTTAGCTGCAATAAATTATTACCAAGTAAAGATTCTCTGCCCATAAATACACATTTGTATTTTGCATAATTTTCCCGTTAGTTGTTTAAAAGGTATGGAAGCTCCTAGATGATTGTTACATTATTGCTCTTCAACAGGCTCGAGCCTGTGGTCAAGCCAATTGCCACCGTTCATTCGCTTAGTAAACTCCTTGTACGTCCATCAGGCAAAGTTGACTCCCAGCCTCTGTCTAAATTATTGACCTTCATTTAACAACAATGATGCCGTCTTAACAGCAAATTTGCTTTGGCTCAGGAAGACATTTCAGTAAGTGCTTAAGCACACATAACTTGCCTTACTCTTAAAAAGTGCATCAGAGCCATTTTAACCCAGCGCTGTCCAACAGAAATAGAATGTAAGTCACACGTGTCATTTTAGATTTTCCCAATATTCACATCACATTGATTTTAATGATATATTTTGCCTACCCCAATACCTCCAAAATATTATCATTTCAACACACAATCCCTATAAATATTACCGGGACATGTCAGGTCCTCTCTACTGCACTACGGCTACCAAATCCGCTTTGCATTCGCCACTGACAGCGTGTCTTAGTTTGGACAAGCCGGACATCAAGTGCTGAGTAGTCCCTGGCAACTGGTGGCTACTGTTCAGAAGAGCACGGTTCTAAATAATCCCACTACTTCCCACAGGGGTCCCGTAACACCACTTCTGTGTGCATTTCCAGCTTTGCATGTAAAACTCCAAAATCACTGTCCAAAGAAACAGAAAAGGAAGAAAACAAAGAAGGGAGAAAGATGAGTTGGCTCAGGTTTCCTAACCTACCTGCCAGGGGAGTCACAGGCTGGCCCCCGGCCCCTGTGCCACCTCATGCTACCCCACGCCTCCCCTCCCCCTTCCCTGGAGCTTGGTGGTCCAGCCAAACAGCGGTTCTCTTGGTTCTCCTCGGTGCCTCAAAGACTAGAAGCCTTCCAGAACCACCTGGACTGTGCTGCTGAAGCTACCACGAGGCCCATCACTTCCGTTTCTATGTGACATTTATACATTTGAGGGTCTGGTTACTTACAGCTTTTTAAACTGCCTTCCCTTCTAGACTTTAAGCTCCACCATGGCAGGAATCATGCCTATTTTTTTTCTTCTTCTTTCTTTCTTTCTTTTTTTAAATCATGGCCCTCCAGTTTCTAGCACACTGCTTGGTAAATTAAAAATTCTTACTAAATTTTGTTCAATAAGGATGAATGGATGGTGGAGAAAGAAACAAATATTGGAACTCAAGGTAACACGGTCTTCTCCTGTTTTCAGCCTTGGATCAGAGGGTTGAGGGCTGTGTGGTACCAGACGCCCTGAGCAGAGCCCGGCATCTCCTAAGGTGCACTGGTGCCATGAACCGCTTGGTTTAACCCAAATCATGGGGTGCCTGGGTGGCTCATTCGGTTGAGTGTCCTCTGGCTCAGGTCACGATCTCATGGTTCATGGGTTCGAGTCCCAAATGGGGCTCTGTGCTGGCAGCATGCCTCTCTCTCCCTCTCTCTCTGCCCCTCCCCTGCCGCTTTCTGCCTCTCTCAGAATAAATAAATAAAATTAAAGAGAATAAAAGGTTTGGTTGATTTAAAAAAAAAACCTGCATCCTGCTGTTAAATAGACCGTTGGATTCTGCAGGCTTCTAGTCCTACACTGGCTAAATGATTAATTCCTTCTAGAACTAGACAAGAGGACAAGCACATTTGAACTCACAGGATATCAGACCCCTTAGGATTCTTTGGCAGGAAAGGGTCTGTATCTGTTCAACTCAGTGCTCCCTGGGGAGTATTTAACATATAATGCAATGAAAAGCAGGACATCAAGTTGTGTGTGTGTGTGTGTGTGTGTGTGTGTGTGTGCGCGCGCGCTTGAAGGCCTTTACTTTCCATCCCATACCTAGCTCATCTCCACCAATTACAGAAATTTCTACTCTGTTAATCAAATCACCAAGTTTGCTCTTCTCTGAATCCATCCCAAGCTTCCCTGCTTCTGTGCCTTTGTGCCTCATGCACCCTCCTTCTGGAAGGATTTCCCCCAACATTGCCTGTCCAATCCTTCTTATTCAATGCCAGGCAGAGACTTCTTTTTAAGAAAGTTTTCTCCATGGGAATGCAAGTTGGTGCAGCCACTCTGGGAAACAGTATGGAGGTTCTTCAAAAAACTAAAAATAGAGGGGCGCCTGGGTGGCGCAGTCGGTTAAGCGTCCGACTTCAGCCAGGTCACGATCTCGCGGTCCGGGAGTTCGAGCCCCGCGTCAGGTTCTGGGCTGATGGCTCAGAGCCTGGAGCCTGTTTCCGATTCTGTGTCTCCCTCTCTCTCTGCCCCTCCCCCGTTCATGCTCTGTCTCTCTCTGTCCCAAAAATAAATAAACGTTGAAAAAAAAAATTATAAAAAAAAAACAAAACTAAAAATAGAACTACCCTACGACCCAGCAATTGCACTACTAGGCATTTATCCAAGGGATACAGGTGTGCTGTTTCAAAGGGACACATACACCCCCATGTTTATCCCCCATGTTTATAGCAGCACTATCGACAATAGCCAAAGTATGGAAAGAGCCCAAATGTCCATCGATGGATGAATGGATAAAGAAGATGTGGTGTACACACACACACACACACACACACACACACACACACACACACTGGAGTATTACTTGGCAATCAAAAAGAATGAAATCTTGCCATTTGCAACTATGTGGATGGAACTGGAGGGTATTATGCTAAGTGAAATTGGTCAGTCAGAGAAAGACAAAAATCATATGACTTCACTCATATGAGGACTTTAAGAGACAAAACAGATGAACATAAGGGAAGGGAAGCAAAAATAATATAAAAACAGGGAGGGGGACAAAACAAAAGAGACTCATAAATATGGAGAACAAACTGAGGGTTACTGGAGGGGTTGTGGGCAGGGGAATGGGCTAAATGGGGAAGGGGCACTAAGGAATCTACTCCTGAAATCATTGTTGCACTATATGCTAACTAATTTGGATGTAAATTTAAAAAATAATAAAATTTAAAATTAAAAAAAAAGGAAGTTTTCTCCAATTTCCCCAACTAAAAGCTATTCATTTCTCTCCCAACTCCCCCTCTGACACCTCATGTCATTATAGAGGCTGCAATCACATTTTGATTTGAGTTATGTAATGACTCACTTTTGTTATCTCCCATGCTGGACTTTATTAAAAGGTAAACTGAAGCATTTAAAAAATCCTAAGAATGTATGTGAACAAAAATTGGTTCAAATCAGGCAGTACAAAACCGAAGTGGTTAGAAGCACTCTGCCAGTTAGAGCCAGGGGGAAATACTGCAGAAACAAAGAGAGGAAATTATTTGATCGACTACAGTTTAAAGGCTCATTGACTGCTTGAATTTGGTTCACCTTAAGTTTCAATTTCATAACTTTGAGGCATTTACGGGCTTAGATTTGGTTTGCTTAGGTGGGCCCACCATGGCATTGAAACCACCTAAGTCTCATGGCCTCCTTGTTTAATCAATTTAACAAATACAACTTCTGGGGAACGAGGCTAGGATGTTTGCACGGTTCGGATCCTCCCAGCACCTAGCACAGTATCTTATACACAACAGTTACTCGACAAACATTTGCTGAAGAAAGAAATACATCCACGTGTCTCTAAGTCCGGAAAATAGAATCATACGTTATTATAAAAATTTTCAACAAAAGTTTAACAGCAATAACCAGAGGCTAATCCTAAACCTAAACCTTAGGTGGATCTAAGTTTTAAAAATATCTCACCATCATCCTGGTGTATATTGGTTTCCAAAAGATCAAAGAGGGACTGTGGTTTCCCTCCTGTACTGGCTTAATGAGCTCCATAATAAACAGGTGATTGTTTAAGTTCTGCCACTGAGAAGCTGCATCATCTTGGATCAGATTGAGCCCCTTTGGGACTCAGTTTCCTGATTTGCCAAATTAAAGAACTGGATTAACTAACTTGTGCTGTCTCCGTCAGCTTGAAAACCCCAATGACTTTTTGTCATTTATTTTTTATTTAATTCTTTTTAATGTTTATTTATTTTTGAGAGAGAGGCAGAGAGACAGAGACAGAGACAGAGCATAAGCAGGAGAGGGGCAGAAAGAGAGGGAGACGCAGAATCCAATGCAGGCTCCAGGCTCTGAGCTGTCAGCACAGAGCCCGACGCGGAGCTTGAACTCATGAACCACAAGACCATGACCTGAGCCGAAGTCAAACGCTCAATAGACTGAGCCACCAGGGGCCCCCCAATGGCTTTTTTTTAGAGCACTCCTTTTTTGCCTTGATTACAATAGGATGGGTAGAGAGAATTCAGTATTTCAGTATGAACGCAATACCCAGGGAGGATAAAGAGAAATAATCATGCTAATTCACCACGAGTTTCAGGCATTCACAGAGGCAAGCAGCCATCTCCATCACGAAATGTAGGCATCAACCTGATTGCAGGTTGATTCATCTAGGCAAAGGTTTTCTTTTAAATTATGTGAATATACGGGTGCCTGGGTGGCTCAGTCGGTTAAGCATCCAACTCTTGGCTTTCGGCTCTGGTCATGATCTTAATGGTTCGTGGGTTTGAGCCCCGCATAAGGCTCTGCACTGCCAGCTCAGAGCCTGCTTGAGATTCTTTCTCCCTCTCTCTCAGCCCCTCCCCTGCTCACACTCTCTCTCTCAAAAAATAAATAAATAAATATAAATAAATAAATAAATAAATAAATAAATAAATAAATAAAATATATGAGAACAATATCGAGATTTTGAGGGTCAGAGAGCTTCTAGGTTGGTTGCCTACTGATTCATTTTACGCCATTCCTCTTAAGAGACAGTTTTTGATGTGTTAGGAGAGTCCTTGCTTACATGAATCTCTTCATCATGGTATCTTTGAGAAAATCCAGAATGTAGTGAGAATGGTAATGTACGCAATAGGGCGTTGCCAAAGATTAGAACCAAAATTTAAGTGTTGACTCATTGTAATGGCGCTTTTCTTTTCTTCCTTCCTTCCTTCCTCCTTGTCTTTCTTTTTCTTTCTTTCTTTCTTTCTTTTCTTCATTTCTTTCTTTCTTTTGAGGGGAGAAGTGCTTTATGGTTACTTTTGCTTTTTTTTTTATAAAGGAACCTAATCTGAATACCTCTTGCATACAACTGAACGTTACTTAATATTCACTAGACATCTCTGCAAACAATGTGCAAGGCAGAGCCTTTGCTCTTCTGGAAATCAGAGAGAATTCAGGGAGGAGGGGGGAGATAGGATCGACATTATGTAAATAAGATGATCTCTAATGAAAACATTTTCCTTGAGGCATTTACCAGTGTACAAAGTTCCAATTCTGTGATGTAGCAATCAATTCCTTTCTAGCCCTGAAACCCTCTGGTATAACAACCTTGTAAAGACTGCTGGATTTGGGATTTAAGAATTCCTCCCTTTCCTCGACCCCACAGGACTGATTGCAAGCGGGATCCCTAAACCCCTTTCGTAAGGATCCTGGATCTAATTCGGTAGGAGTCTAGACACAGCCCGTCAGGGCACCTCCTTACTGTGCCCATTTACATCGCTATTTTTCTTATCAGAAAGAACAAGAGTGGGGGTTTTTTTGACTTCTTTCTCAACACAGTCCCTGCTGGTCAAATGTTGCTTATATGTGGACCTTGTCAAACTCTCTGGGGATTATCATTATTATCAGTCATGATGTTAATGGGATGTCATCGTTTGCTGAAGTTGACTTATTCTAGATGCTTTGTTTACTCAGCTAACAAAAAGGCAGCTTGGAATTAAAAAAGGAAACGTGCCAAGCAATTAATCCATAACTTGGTTGGAAGGCTTTGGGGATTTTCTAACATTTCTTTTATTGAATTTTTGTTTAAGTGCAGTATCCTTTTTTCCTCTGAAATTTCATTCTGGACTTTTTTATTACATGCCATTTCTGCAGGAGGCACATTGAGCCATTGGGACCTTCTGGGTAAATACCACGTGTTTTAAAATATTTATCAATAATGAGGCTACTTGCTCACACATTCCCTGAAAATGCCAGGCTGTGAAGCCAATTCATTGCACAGGTTTCAAAAAGATACCAAAATGTTCATGCTCATAAACGTTTTTGTTACAAAGCACTTTTCTTTTGGACAGCATACCAAAACCACAATGATCAAGGAAAAAAAGAAACACTCTGCAATTAGAAGGATGAAATATAGCTAAATCAGTAGACCTAGAATTAACTGTACTATACATACAAATATAAAAATTCTCTAAATATTAGCAGTTCAGTAGACAATATGGATAGATATTAGTAGTCATTTATTAAGCACCTATCCTAGGTACACTTCTTAACTTTTGTTTTGTTTTGTTTTTATGAAATTTATTATCAAATTGGTTTCCATACAACACCCAGTGCTCATCCCAACAGGTGCCCTCCTCAATACCCATCACCCACCCACCCCTCCCTCCCACCCCCCATAAACCCTCAGTTTGTTCTCAGTTTTTAGGAGTCTCTTATGTTTTGGCTCCCTCCCTCTCTAATCTTTTTTTTTCTTCCCCTCCCCCATGGTCTTCTGTTAAGTTTCTCAGGATCCACATACGAGTGAAAACATATGGAATCCGTCCTTCTCTGCATGACTTATTTCACTTACCATAACACTCTCCAGTTCCAACCATGTTGCTACAAAAGGCCATATTTCATTGTTTCTCACTGCCACGTAGTATTCCATTGTGTATATAAACCACAATTTCTTTATCCATTCCTCAGTTGATGGACATTTAGGCTCTTTCCACAATTTAGCCATATATACATAAACATTGCTGCTATAAATGCTGCTATAAACATTGGGGTACAAGTGCCCCTATGCATCAGCACTCCTGTATCCCTTGGGTAAATTCCTAGTAGCGCTACTGCTGGGTCATAGGGTAGGTCTATTTTTAATTTTTTGAGGAACCACCACACTGTTTTCCAGAGCGGCTGCACCAGTTTGCATTCCCACCAACAGTGCAAGAAAATGCCAGCTCTATTTTTTGGTTTGGTTGATTGATTGCCAGAACAGAGGAATCTGTCCTTAACCAGCTGTACACACACACAAAATCTCACTGCATGATTTTTCCAGAGACTATCATCTAGAACTCTTTGCTATCCTAAGAGTGATATCAAAAGCTTGATTGTGTAAAATATTATTCATAGTATATTGCCTGAAGAATATAAATTATATCGATCTCTCTAGATAATCTACATTTGCCCTTAGTTCAAACCAAACCGTCAGAAAGCTGCATACTTGGATTGCATTGATTTGCATCCTAAAAGAGTTTTATTAAATTTTGCTTTGGCATGATGCCAAAGTTTGCTTTGACAGTACAAATAGAATCGTCAGTAAAACAATGGAATGAGAGGATAAGAGAACAAAATTCACTGTTGTATTTATGGCATTTATTGAGGTTGGTGTCAAAGATAGTATCTTACTATGTTGTGCTGTCTCCCCGTGTGGGTCTCAGTGATGCTATGCTTCCGGTCAACTGTCTTTTATTTTGTGCTTTTGTGATTGTTTATTTTTTAACCTTAGGAACACTATGTCACTTTTTAAGGGATCATTTTCTTCTGAGTGTTAGGATGTTCAGAGCCCCAAAACGTGGCTCAATTCTCACAAATATATAAAGGAGATGCACTGTAAACATGTTGTGGATTTTGTACACTAACTCCTCCCCTTAAATTTATTTCATTTGGTTTTCATATTCTCCCTTTGCCCTGATGTTCTCATTTATTCATCCATATTTTTTTAAGTCACCTCATGGGTGTTTTTCTTAGGGTTCATACATCAATTTTAGGGGCAAGATGAACTATACATCAATCCATAACATTGGTCCTAAACTAGGTCCGAAGGACTCAGGAAAAATTAGAACAGAGAAGAAAACAAAAGTCCAACAATTAGCATACAAAGTAACAAAATGAACCCTGAGGGCTAACAGAGTGCCTCCTAGGTCTGAGGCTTAAACTAGGTGGAGTCTATGCCTCTGGCTACAATGTCAGCACCTCATTGAGAGGCTGCAAAGAACACTGGACTCCAAATACATGTCCAAGACCAACTAAAGAGGCAGGATGTGTAGGGGAGGGGCAGGGAAGCGTCCTCTCTGCCTGCGATCATCTACCTAAATACTGATCTTGCATATGTCTTTGGCACGGCTAGTTGGCTGGTTCAGAGTAAATCCAAATGAAAGCCACCTCAAGTCCAAATTCTCACCCTTTCTACTCTAGCCCAGACCCTGAGCAGACATGACCAGTGCCCTGCCCACACTCCTTAGCCGGTCACCATTCTAATACAGCCGCACCACCCCACTGCAGGGCCCGTAGCTCTGCCAGAGGGCTTTCCCTCGGAGGCAAGCTGGCCTGGCCGGGAGTGCCGGAACTTGGAAACTTTTTCTTCTTTTTGCTTCCATGACACAAAAACATGCAAAAACATGTTTGGTGGTAATAGCTATCATTTTCTTCACAAATATTTTTCACATATATTTATATTTCAAACGGGATAGCTTTAATGTTTTTTATAAAAGTAGTGTAGGGGCGCCTGGGTGGCTCAGTCAGTTAAGCGTCTGACTTCTGCTCAGGTCATGATCTCACGGTTTGTGAGCTCCAGCCCTGCATTGGGCTGTGCTGACAGCTCAGAGCCTGGAGCCTGCTTCCGATTCTGTGTCTCCCACTCTCTCTGCCTCTCTCTCTCTCTCTCTCTCTCTCTCAAAAATAACTAAACATTAAAATTTTTTTTAAAAAGTAGTGTATGCTCATTACAACTAATTTCAAAAAATGACAAAAATTGTAAAATATAATCTATCTCATAGACATTTACCATTTTTAGCCCATTGGTGTTCATCGTCCAACATGTTTCTCTTTGTAATATAAACTAACACTTCTTTGTGATTTACCTATTGAAATTTATTTTATTTTAAAAATCACTTTATTGAAAACTCACATGTCTCCTAACAAAAATGAATTCTTACTTGCCTCAAAAAGTTAAAAATAGAACTGCCCTATGACCCAGCACTTGCACTACTAGGCATTTATCCAAGGGATACAGGGATGCTGTTTCAAAGGGGCACATGCACCCCAATGTTTATAGCAGTGCTATTGACAATAGCCAAAGTATGGAAAGAGCCCAAATGTCCATTGATGGATGAATGGAAAAAGATGTGGTGTATACACACACACACACACACACACACACACACACACACACACAATGGAGTATTACTTGGCAATCAAAAAGAATGAAATCTTGCCATTTGCAACTATGTGGATGGATCTGGAGGGTATTATGCTAAGTGAAATTAGTCAGTCAGAGAAAGACAAAAATCATAGGGCTTCACTCATATGAGGACTTTAAGAGACAAAACAGATGAAAATAAAGGAAGGGAAACAAAAATAATATAAAAACAGGGAGGGGGACAAAACATAAGAGACTCTTAAATATGGAGAACAAACAGAGGGTAGCTGGAGGGGGTGTGGGAGGGCGGATGGGCTAAATGGGGAAGGGGCACTAAGGAGTCTACTCCTGAAATCATTGTTGTACTATATGCTAACTACCTTGGATGTAAATTTTTAAAAAATCAATCAATCAATAAAAATAAAAAAAGAATAAAAACACATTTGAAGAACTATTGCATGGAAATGATCAGACTAATAAATAATTTAAACATAAGTTTTTTAAAAAGAGCTTAATAAAATAAATTTATAATTTTAAAAACAAAAAAGCAAAAAAAAAACAAAAAACGAATTCTTACTATCTAAACAAACTACTTCATGGAGTATCTTTTTACTTTGTGGACACCTTCCCATATAATTAGAGATTGATCACTTAAGCATTACAATAGCCACATGGTATTCCATTATATGGATATATTTTAAGTCAATTCCTTATTGATAGTCATTTGAGTTTATATTTCCTGCAATTGAAATTATTCTCTTCATTTCATATATTTCATTACTTTCATAGGAAAAATTTTAGAATTAAAATCAACAGATGAAAGGGTACCTTTGCCTGATTATCATTCAGAATGATGGCACAGTTTACATCCCCAAAACAGAGCAGAAGATTGTTTATTATCTGACATCGTCACCAATAATAGGGTTGATCTTTTCTTCATCTTGTACAATATGATATCTCAATATTTTATTTCATATTTCTTCATTAATTTGGAGGGTCTTAGTATACATTTTTGTGTAAATTTCCTATGTATATCCATTTTTCATTTTCTTATTGGAGTATTCATCTTTTTCGTATTGACTTGACAGACTTCATTTTGATTTAAAGATCCCTTTAACATGTATGCTTCAAATATATTCCTTACACTGTCCGTTTTGTTTGTTATTGATATTTTTGATCATATAAGATTTTATTTCTTGTATTTCAGTTTTGTTTTGTTTGGTTCAACCATATGTCGTCTAACTTCTCAATCTCTTCTTTTTATTATCTCTATCAAGGGTATCAGGTGTATGAAGGCCTTTTTTACCTCAATATTACAAAAATATTGTCTTCTATTTTATTCTGGTTATTTTACGGTTCCATTTTTTACACTGAAAATCTTTAACCTAGCCAGAATTTAATTCAGGGAAAATATGTAAACTAGAAATTTAGACTTTTAAGATCACTGGGTTTTAATATGGCTAAGTTTTAGAAATTTTACCAGCTTAAATTGTTCAAATTTAACAATTTGACATTGTTCCAATGTCAATTACTGAAACTATTATTTCCCCATTGATTTGAAATACCGTCTTTATAAGAGTTTTTATGTATAATCTAGTTTATATATATAATTTTATATATAATCTATATATATTCTATATATAGTTTATATATATTTTATATGTATAGTTTATATATATATAGTTTATATGTATATATAGCTTATATACATATATATATAAAATTTTATATATAATCTGTTTCTGGACTACTTATTGTGGTTTATGAAATGTAGATTTTAATGGCTTTATTCCTGACTCCATTTTCAATTCATCTTAAAATTATTCATTACTCTTAAATTATTAGATTGATTGTTTTTAAAGAATGCTGGGCAACCTGAAGAATTCTTACTCTATATCTGTTACGTGCATTTCTTTTGATTCGAACAAGTCCAGGACCATGTCCTGTGAGTTTTTCTGAGGCCAATATGAGGTATCCCCTATCAAATTCTAGTAAAGGCATCAAATCACAATGTGGTTTTTTTTAATGTTTACTTATTTATTTTCAGGGGGAGAGGGAGAGTGGGAGGGGAGCCGGTGGGGGGGGAGAGAGAGAGAGAGAGAGAGAGAATCCCAAGTAGGCTCCACACTCAGTGCAGAGCCCCACACGGGGCTCGATCTCATGACCCTGAGATCACAACCTGAGCCGCTATGGAAGGTTGGATGCTTAACTGACTGAGCCATCTACGCACCCTGAAGCACAATGTTTTTGATCAAATCTAGGAGTCATTATTTTCCAAACCTTTCCTTGTTTGCTTTAGAACTGTTTCTTATATCCTACCTTTTCTTTTCGTTTTTCTTTCCCTCATTTTTCCTATTCATCTCTCTGAGCCTAAAGCCACCACCAGTATCTCTTGTGCAACTGCACTCTGGTTACTTCCTTCTTTTCCTATACGGTTCCCACTCCACCACTCCTCTTCATAACCCAATCACAGCCCCTGATGAAAGAGACATTTAGGGAAGATGTAGATTCCCTTCACATATATCAGAAGTGCACAGAGCCATACTTCTGCTCTCCCATTTTACAAACGAGAACTCTGAGTTCCAGGTGTAACAAAAGTCCACTCGCTCTCCCCTAATAGGTACCAGAAGCCAGGTCTCCATGCTCTCAGACCAGGACTCTGTGTCCCATTCTTTACTGTCCTTCCAGTAAGAGGTAGGATGATTCCTGGAATCACCTTCGTCTCTGGAAACGAAGCCCTTCATAAGCAAGAACAGGATGTCTCTTTATTTTGGACCTTGAAGGCCAATGAGCACCTGCAGTCAACATGTCACTGTATTCAAGAAGCTAGGATACCTCCATTATCCTTTCACCCAGTTAACTTAATGAGTGTCCCTTATGCACGGAAGAAACAGCAGGGCTTGCCCTTAACTAGAGTTAGGCACAGACACGTATGTAACTGCAGGATATTGTTACCATAACATTAGCTGACAGTTGTAGAACATATTATGTGTCAGGTGCATTCTGCGCATTATCTCATGTAATTCTCCCAATAGCCCCATATAGCAGGGTCTCATTATCTTCGTTTCACGAGACGGGCTAGCTCAAGGCAGTATAGAAACCTGCCCAAGATTGCATGAGGAGGGAGCAGCGGAGCTGCTGGCTTTTGGTTCTAGCCAGTAGGACTCCCTACCCCACCTCAGAGATGTGGCAGGAGAGTCAAACCTCCAATCTAGCATCAGCCTGTCTGAATTCAAATCTCCACTTTACCACTTACTTTACTACATAAACATTGGTGGGCATCTTAATCATGCTAAACCCCAGTTTTTCCATCTGTAAAAGGGGATAATAAATACCTCTCCCTTTTATGATTGTCATGAGAATTAAGTGAGATAAGCAAGCAAAACCCTAAATGCCTGCTAAGCAGTGGAAAACGTTGGCCGTATAGGGAGTGTTTCTGACCCCTGGGAGGCTAACAGTTCAAGAGCATCAAGAAACGTGCCTACACGCCACTGGTTTTCAAACCTATTAGTCGGTGGGACTAGTTTTCCCGTGTAGCAAACACCAGACTCCACTGAAAAGGAACTGCCATGGAAGCCACACTCTCACTTGCACAGCTAGGAGGATAAAGTGTCAGGGATTTAGCAGAGCTGTGAGATCCACGGGCAGTTTTGTTGGCTGGGATGGCAGATGGGGCATCTTGAGCAAGCACTCGGGTGAACCCACCCCGAGCACAGGGAAAAATCGTCATGCCCTGAGCAAAAATTATTTTTTCTGACTTAGAGTCTCTGCAGAGTGAAGAAAGAAGAAGGAGGAGGAGGAGGAAGAGGAGGAGGAGGAGGAGGAGGAGGAGGAGGAGGAAGAGGAGAAGAAGAAGACGTGATAAGCCGAACCTCCTTGAGGAGGCCTCTGAGCCCTCCTGGCTCTAAAAAGAACTCAGAAGGAGTCTTTAGGCCAATCGCTACAATTTTCTGATCTGTCTGTTGCTGATTGCTCAGGTAGTTTGAATTTGCATCATTAACGCTGCCCGAGATACATTGTCATCTTAGAATGCAGAGAGAAGAAATCATACACGTGCATTCTAACAATACAATCATAGAAGCAATTTATTTTGAACATTACTTTGGAGTGAGGCCTTTATGCAACCAGAGATTTAATAAATACATGGATATGAGACTGCAGTTTTCACTTAGGTTCATCAAACACAGAGAGATTTCCCATTATGGAGAGAGAGAGTTTGGAATCAGGCTGAGGTTTTCCTTGCAGAGATCAAAAAGACAGATGGCAAGGTGCTGTGCTCAGGGAAAAGGCTTTTATAATCAAAGAATTAGAATTTATTCCTCAGTCTGGCATTTAGGCTCAGCCTCTATGCACAGGGTCAACTCATATGCTACCAAAAGATTCCATTATTTCAATGTCCTATGGACTATCAAGCCAGCGTTACCAATTCTGTCAGAATCAGGATAGACACACTCCAGGAAATTAAAATACGTATTTCAATGGTGTCTAATTCCACTTTGTAGATGTATGCATGTGGGTATATATACAGTCAATAGATGGTCCTTCCACCGCAATGATGATAGCGCCTATTGATTTTGCCTTTGAGCTTTGTATACTTTACTACATTGAACCATACTGACAGCCCTATGGGGTTTGTCATCCGGAGGCCGGCTGGTCACTTGTCTATTTGTGCCACTCTATTTTAGCCCTCGGGCAATCTGGACACAAAACGAGCTCTTTCACTGGTTTCCACAAAACACCCAATCACATCAAGTATTCTATAGTTTCATTTTTGTACTTATTCAAGAATCACAGGATTGTGGCAAGGAATCTCAAGCCACAATTCTGTCCTGTATAAAAATCAGAGAGGTTGACATTCCCTCTTCCTGAGTTGGTGGGATTTTCTAAGGATTCATTTGGCGTGATTAACAAAAGTAATATGAGAGTCTCTGAAAATGTGACTTATCATTTGAAAGCAATCACTTCCATTTTGAGAAACATATGCATTAAGTGAAGCTAAATCACAAGGAAAATCCCCACTGGAAATGAGTGGCATTTTGCAGTTTCGATGATCAGTTCCTCAAGTTCCCACTGTGCACCAGACTTCGTGGCTCTGGAGAAAGAAACAGTCTTTGGCTACAGAAAGCCCCAAATCTGGTTGGGGAGGTATCATAACTGTACACAAAATGTTCAGGGGTTAAACAACAATAAAACGGGGCGCCTGGGGGGCTCAGTCAGTTAAGCATCTGACTTCGGCTCAGGTCATGATCTCACGGTTTGTGAGTTCGAGCCCCGCAGCGGGCTCTGTGTTGACATCTCAGAGCCTGGAGCCTGCTTCGGATTCTGTGTGTGTGTCTCTCTCTCTCTGCCCTTCCCCCACTCACACTCTGTCTCTGTCTCTCTCAAAAATAAATAAACATTAAAAAAAACCCAATAAAACAGGTTTGTCTCCAGTTGAGACAAATGCAAATAGATGTGTTAAAAAATCATTAACCAAAACTGAAAACTTATAAGAGGAGGAGCTCCTACAAAAGAAATGGAGGTAGGTGGAGTTAGGATGGGCAAAGAGAAGGGAAGGAGGAGAGGCAGCCCACGTGCACAGACAGCGGGTCGATCAAACCTCCTGTTCATATCAAAGACCAGAAAAGTGGGAAAACTTAGGAACCTTGGGAGAGCCAAGAAAAAAATAAACCAGTTGACTCATCATTAATGTTCCTTCCAGCTCTTTCAGAGCCCTGGAGTCAAAGATTCTAAATCCCATGCAAATTCATTGGTCCAGATTCTCTTACCTCCAATTTCCTCTGCTCAGCTGTGCTTTTTGGTAAATTGTTCAAAGGTGACAAGGATGTTAGAGGAGATCGTCTCCGGCTAGAGCTAACAAAGCTACATCCGTCACACTCTGAATGACTCCCCAAGTTAAAAGTGGTAAAGAGCTTTGAAAAATGAGCACATTACATGATCACAACCCCAGTCAGTCAGAGAACGCATCCTGGGATGGACTTGGTGCCGAACTCCTATAAGAACACGAAAGGCACCTTAATGTGCTAATATATCTTTCAGATGCTATAATGAGAAATGGAAAGAATTGTGCCTTCTTTACACACGGTCAACTCTTCTCAAAAAGGAAAAAAGAGATAGTTAAGGTACTTATTGTGGATAAAATGGTGTCGCTTCCGTGCCCCCCTAAAAAAGAAAAAAAGAGTAGGCAGTCCCAACCCCCCTGTCTTAGTCATTTAGGGCTGCTATAATAATGCCATAGTCCGGGGGCCCATAAACAACTGAAACACTTCTCACAGTTCTGGAGGCTGAGTCTAAGATCAAAGTGCTGGCAGATTCGGTGTCTGATGTGAGGAGCTTCCTAGTTCTTAGATGTTTGACTTCTCACTATGTCTTCACATGGTGGAAGAGGTGAGAGAACTCTCTGGTGTCTGTTCTCTAAGGGCACAAGTCCCATTCATGAGGGCTCCAGCCCCATGACCTAACCACCTCCCAAAGGCCCTCCTCAGATTGAATTTAGGGATTAAGTTCGATATATGAATTTGGGGGGATGGGGTGGAGGGACACAAACATTCAGTCCAGTACCTCAGAATGCACCTGTTTGGAAACAGAGTCTTCACGGAGGTAATGAAGTTAAGATGAGGTCATTAGGGTGGGCCCTAGTCCAATATGACTGGTGTCCTTATAAAAAGAAGAAATTTGGGCACAGTGACAGACATGCAGAGAGACAATGGTGGGAAGACAGGAAAGGAGAGGGCAGCCATGTAACTGCAATGATGCATCTACAAGCCAAGGAACACCTTAGGTTAACAGAAGCTAGGAGAGAGACCTGGAACAGGTCCTTTCCAAGTGCCTTCAGAGGGAGTAGGTCGCTGCTGACACCTTGATTTGGGGCTTCTGGCCCCCAGAACTGTGAGACAATAAATTTCTATTGTTTTAAGCTACCCAGTATGTGGTACTTCGTTACAACGGCCCTAGGAAACTAATACATCACTCTTTTAAAATCCCTTTCAAAATCATTTTATAGATGGTAAAGGAGAGGAGGCAAAAATGCATGAGCCAATCTTTGGCCATTTAAATGCTAGGAGTCCTTCCTTTTAGGAGATATTCAAATAGTCAAAGATGCTGTTTTTCCTATCACTGGGTTAAATTCCACCCTTGTTCCCAAGTGCAAGGAACATTTCCTTATTTTTACCTCCTATTACTGTTGGAAAGGAAAAAAGCCAAAACAAAACAGAGTTCTTCTGTAAGTCATTATACTCTGAAGATATTTAGTATCAGGCTGATTACTGAGTAAAAAGGTCTGGTTACCATCACATCTAATCCAGCAGAACTGAATTATATCCACTGCGTGGCTTCCTCGTCCGTTTGCTCTAATTTTCTTCCCTGCCCCCATTCAAGCACCTTTGACTGCATTCCAGTTTCTACCGAACGCTGCCGAAGCTCCAGCTATTTTCCTTCAATTATATAATTTTCCAGAAAACTCAGAAGTTGATCTGCTTAACAATGTATTCATTTTTCCTCTAAATAACAGTATTATTTTCCATCTCTAAGAAAGTGAGCTTTGTAATATTTCCTCTCCAATTTAAAAAGAAGCATTAGCCAGCTTGCATTGAATACTAAAAAAAAAAAAAAAAAAAAAAAAAACTTGAATGCTGCTCTGATTCTCACTACAGTGAAATATTTTCTCCATGTAACCAGAAATAGTGATGGAAAATCTTTTCCTTTTACACAATATTTGAGCATAATTGGTAAAAGCCTTCGATTATGAAGAAGTCTTATAAGAACGGGTCTTTCTCTCAACAAAAACTCTAATCCAATCAGATTTATGTGACTCTATTAGCTGAAGTCTTTCTGTTGAGTTAATAATATAAAATGCTTTTTGAAAATCTGAATATAGTATCTCTCATGAATGTCTCCAGCCATTTCCCTGTTCATCATAAAATTTAGATGTAACAACACTTTTCACTTTAGTGCTGTTTTAGGGAAATATTGCAAGCAATTTACAATAATACTCTACAAATTGAGTCTAAGTTTGCTCTTCAACATAGATTTGATGAGATAAATTAACTTAAATAAATAGGCATTTACAAAAAATAAATTATTCAATACAAGACCATCTTTAAGGTAAATCTCCTTTTTTCATAATTAATAAAGAAAGTTAACTTTGAGCAGTGCTTAACATAATCTATAAACTCTGTGACTCTCAGTTGAAGGAACTGGGTGGGAGTTATTGGACAAATCATAGGACTGAGTCTTGATTCTTACATAGTTTCCTTCACTTTCATTCCTAGTTATAAAATAGACTAATGTTATCTACCTAGTACAATTTTTTTTTATTTTAGAGAGAGAGAAAGTGGGGAAGGGGCAGAGGGAGAGACAGAGAGAGAGAGAGAAAGAATCCTAACCAGGCTCCATACTCAGCATGAAGCCTGACTCTGGGGGCTCAACACGGGACTCAAATCCATGACCTGGGATCATGACCTGAGCCAAAATCAAGAGATGGATGCTCAACTGACTGAGACACCCAGGCGTCCCTCTACCTAACAGAATTCTTAAGATGATTCAATAATATAATGTGCAAAAATTTAATACCGTTCATTTCTCTGGCTTTACAAGAATCAAAATGTACAGGCACAAATCAAAATTGTGATGCAGGTTATTTACAATAAGAAGTTTTACATGCATACATACTGAACACACTCATGCATGTCAATACGTTTGGTACAAAATTGTACAATATCCTCATGCTACAGTATGAACAGCTCCACTGGTGGGAAGCCCATTTCATGTTAGAACAGCTCCAGCTACAAGAAAGTTATTCTTTCCAGCTTCTCATGTTCTGGATCTGTGCTCTAGTTCTATATAGAACAAATCTGATGTCTCCTCTACATAATAGCTCTTTGGTTATTTAAAGAGAAGTATTTGCGTGCGCACACACACACACACACACACACTAAAAAGCAGATACCATTAGATCCTTTATGTGGAACCCGATATAGGAGCTTTATGTTTATCACAGATAAAAGAAATGAGGCTCAGAGAGGGTAGGTAACCTGTCCAGGGCCACTCAGCTAATAATAAAAAAAGCCAAGATTCCAACCCAAGTCTGCCAAACTCCACAGCCATGCTCTTAACTGCTATACCTGACTCTTAAATATTTCTTCTTCAAGCCAAACATTCTTTAAGCCCAATTCCTTCAGTCCTTCCTCACATGGAACATGTTCCAGAACTTTCTTCAAGCCTGTCCCATTTACAAAACTCTCTTAATACCTCTGTGAAAATGTGCCAACTTCAAAATGAATAACATACAGTGATCAAGGCATACGTCAACAATTCCAGACAATCTTACTATAGCTCCCTGGGAGGTTTGCTTTCCCGCTTTCTCAAAAGCTAATTTCATACTTTCTCCTCTCTAAACCTGTTTATACCTCCTCTCCACCGATGGTCATGCTTCATACTCCTCTGACAAGATAGAGGAACCTGGAGTTCCTCACATCAGTTAACATAAGAGCCCAACTTGCAAAGTCATCCAATAGTCTCTCCTCTCCCTTCTGTCACATCTCTGCCCCATCTCCATGGCTGGCCCTTGCGTTCTGCCTTCTCATGAACTACACTTCCAGAATTTAACCTTCTTTACCATGTCTGATGTTCTCCTTCCATGTAATGATTCGTCCCCATCAGAACACCAACAACCTCTAGTACTTCCCCTTTAAAAGAAGAAAGCAAAGAAAGAAAGAAGAGAGGGAGGTCAGATCTCAACTCCACTACTCCATTTCCCACTTTTTAAAAGCAATATCCTTATTTCCTTCTATCTTATCTGTGCACCTCAACCAGCTTCAGTACACAGCACACCCTATAAGGACCCTTACAACTCCATTCTTATTTTCCACACTTTTCTCCCTGGTTCACTTTGCTCCAGTTCCATGGGTCTTCCTTAGGTCTTCCAAAAACTTATCATGCTTGTTGCCATGTTAAAAATTCATCTCATGATTCTGGTCTCATTTTAAATGTCATCTTCTCAAAAGCTCCCCCTTCCCTCCCTAACCCAGGCATATTCCATCACAGTCTCCCAATTTCATTTTCTTCATGGAATGTATTATTCTCTGAAATTATCATATTTTGTGTCTTTATTTATTGTATCTTTTCCCACTAAAATGAGAGCCACAATTTTATTTGTCTGTTCACCATTGCATTCCCAGTGACCTGAAGAATACCTGGCATGTCATGTACACTCAGTAACTGAATGAGGGAGTGACATCAGCAGATTAACCAAAAAGTATTTTATAATGCAACAACTGTTGTAACCATGACCGTTGTCTCAGATTCAATAAGAGCATTTTCTCAACTGTCATTCATTTCTTTGAATTAAATGTGATTTAACTCAAGACAAACTTCTTTTTTTTTTAATTTTTTTAATGTTTATTTCTGAGACAGAGAGAGACAGAGCATGAGAGGGGGAGGGTCAGAGAGAGAGGGAAACACAGAATCCGAAGCAGGCTCCAGGCTCTGAGCTGTCAGCACAGAGCCCTACGCGGGGCTCAAACTCACAAACCGTGAGATCATGACCTGAGCTGAAGCCGGACACTCAACCGACTGAGCCACCCAGGCGCCCCTCAAGACAAACTTCTTAAGCATCTTTCTATATACAAGGCACTGTGGTAGACGTTTTGTGTGACATGAGAGCAAAATATTGTTGCAGTGCCTGCCCCTGTTGGTAATAGACAAGGAATGAACTATCCAGAAATAGTGGGTATATGAAAAACTTACACTCATGGAATTTATAATTTTGAGTGTTTTAAAGCTACCTGTGGTGACGTGGCAACTTAAATAAACAGAAAGTCTAGTAGAAAGGGACCAAATATACAGAATTTTCTAAGGACATTGAAAGAAATTCCTCTTGGGGGAAAATCTGGGTAAATGAGCTGAACTAAAATAATACATCTGTCTTTTGACAACCACATATTCTAAGAAGAGAAAAAACACGACAAAGATTCATAGGCATGAATGACCACATTCCTTGCAGGGTAGAGTATTTTCCTGACCCTTTCTCAGTGACCATGATCTGGTCCTGTGCTTCGGGTCTACAACAGCTTGAAAGTCCATGATCCCGCACAGACCATTTCCAGGTTCCGAGATCTCTTCGGAACTTAACCCAGATCCTAGAGATGTTCACACCTGGTTCTATTTTGAGATGGACTCAGGAAGGATCTTCTCACTCAGGAACACTAGGTTTGGACAAACACATTCTCTAAGACGTATCTAAGGAGAAAGCCTTCAGAAGCATTTTTGAAGAGTTAAAACTGCCGTGTTAATGTAAGATGCCATTGCTCTTAAAGAATTAAACCAGTTTATGGCAAATTCTTATTGAATGGCTCCAATATCAGCGATTTGGGATAAGCGAGTCCAAAGAGATGAAGCGTAGTTCATGTAATTACACATCCATTTCTTGTGATGTATTGACTATGTGAAGCATTACTAATCCCCAAACTGATACCTGCAGGGAAGACTATCGAAAACAGCTGTTTGGTCCACAAGAAATGAACCAAGCGAATCCAAAGTACTGTGGGCATTCAACTGGCGGATTCCCAGAGTCAGACCCTGTCCACTAAGCACAGGATTTATAAGGAATTAAAGAGGATTCCATCAGAAGGTACATTTGTTTCAGGCATAAATCACCCTGCCAACTCATTTATTATTGTAATAACCTCTCTCAGCATTTCTATTATTGGAGAGGACTTCTTTTCAAATGAAAAATGGCGTACCTGATTACTTGCATGGGAGTTGGCGTCATACTCATTTTGGCTTCTTGTTTGAGGCAGTGAGAGGGCCAAGGAAAGGCCTTTACATCCTTGCACGCATATCGATTACAGTTAATAGAGTTCATAGGTTTATTATGTGTGGGGAGTTAAAAAACAAGAACTGTAATGATGGAAGCTGTACCAATCCTACTGGTTTATCCAGGAAAGCTTCAAGATTTCAAGTACTAAAAATAGTTAAAACTATCTCAGAAACTGTTTACATTCAGCAAGGATAATTATGTGAGCCTGTAACTCCTTCCCATCATATTAGAATACTTTAATAACCTATATTTTATTTATATCTAGTTGCTGAGTTTATTAGTGCTTATTATAGGATATGTTCTTAATTTTATGTTTTACAAAACAATTTGAATAATCGGAATTACTTTTGTGGATCTTTTTCCACTTGCAACAAGATGAGTGAATTATAAAAAGCCATTTTCTAAACATGCTAACAGGTGCAGGGAAGATTGACAGAGCGATACGAGAAAGTATTCTTAATGTAGGCTTTCCAAGATTTTAAATGGAATTTCTTTAATGAGTGCATATCATTTTTAACAGGCCAGGTTTACTACTCAAGTGATGCTGAACGCAGGATATAACAGTATATTTCATTTAACAATGACCAAAATCAAAGTTACATGACATAAAGATGTGTGCATAAAATGAGAACCAATTAGAATCAGAGATTAGTTATCTAAGAAAGATACATAAAAGCAAACATTGGCAGAAAATATAAAACAATAGAAACCAACAATTTTGGATTATTGAAGGAAAGAAACTTCAAATTAGATGAAAAAGAGAAAAAAAAAAGCTGGCCCCATGGAAGCAGAAGCAGGTGACGACTTATAAACTGTCCTTTGTGCCTATGTCCATGACCCTGTCCCTGGTTGACATATTAATTCAGCCAAGTCTTCCTAAGCACTTCCTGTGTGCTGGGGATGTAAACAAGAAGAAGGTACAAGTTCCCACTAATGAGAAGCTCCTTGCCCAAAGGATGGTCATCCATTATAAACCTGAATCAAGAACTCTCCTGGTCTCTCAAGTACATAACCCTTCTCTACTTGATTGGGATAGGCCATGGTTATTTTTTAAATCATTGTATATGAATCACCGAAATTGTTTCCGATTTTCCTTCATAGTCTTTCACATCAAAAAGAAAATGTTACCTGAGTTAGGTTCTCAGAACTGAACTCTGATGTGAGGTCTCTAGGAAGGGGGTTGCCTTTAAGAAGTTCTGAACATAAATTGAATTACCAAGAATTCTATTCATTGAAAAACACATTATATTGCATCATGTCCTTTTCAAATAGAGTGAAACTTGCTTATATTAAATTTCTAGGAACCCGAGGAAAAAATTTGATATAGGATGGAATTTGATATACTCTAGAAATATTACATGTGCGTGTAATAGACCCGGATTTCCAATTTGATTGCTATATACAGGGATTCAATATAGTTGGGTTCAATATTATAGAATTTCATTGAATTTGCATTTGTGTTTTTCAGGAGTTATATGGTATGTGTTTCCTCAAGGTAAAAATCAGATTGATTCCTGAGTCCAGGAAAGCTACATATTCATGGATATAGGAATTCTGGGAGGAATTTGAGTAGATGAGAGTTGTGTAAGCAATCTAGGTGAGCTGCATCCCACTTTCATATTAATTTAATTGACTGCAGTTTAGACTATTGAATTCTGGAATGGTGGGCATCTTTCTCTCTTTCCCTAGCTCTATAATTCTCTGGCCAATAACTTCTCTATTCCTTTCTTTCATTTAACATTTTAATATTCATCTGAATGGAAGTGTTCAAAAGAAGGAATTACCACAAGGTTTCAGCTGCTCCTAAAAATGTCTCAAGCCTTGGAAAAGTCAAAAGAAAGAAAGAAAGAAAGAAAGAAAGAAAGAAAGAAAGAAAGAAAGAAAGAAAGAAAGAAAGAAAGAAAGAAAGAAGGAAAAGAAAAAATAGTGACTGTGATAAAACTGACATAAATTATTATATTAATATTTGTATCAAGTGCACCCCCCCTTAGTTTATAGACACTGAAATTATTAGCATTTTTGAAGAAATTTTTATTGTTTCATGGTTTCTTCTTTGTTTGTTTTAATCCTGAACCTGAATACCATCCTTTCAAAGATTCACACCCGGATGGGAGGGATTGGGATTTATAAACTTTTTCCTCCCCCATGGAAGACTCTAGCACAAGAGGTGTCATGGAATTGGTGCTCTTCACTGAAGAAGTAAATGGGTGAACTAAGTATTCCATTTATAAACCCTTGGGTACTTTAACAAACATACTACTTTCATACAGAAGATCCAAAAGCTAAAATCGTGAAGTTTGTCGCCATACAGCTCTATAATCAGTTCTAAATTCAACTGATTTCACCCAATGCTCCAAGTAAGCAAATGTAATGAAATAAATGGAAACATATGCTTTGAGTACCATAACAGATTGGCTTCTCAACAGATTAGGAACTCTGAGCTGTTTTCTGTTACAAACACAGGTCATACATACACACAAAATAATACTAATCTCTTTCACCTGAAATAGCTCACATAATGGCTCAAAAGTCATTTTCATCACCAAAAAAGTATATATTTAGCTAGCTAAGCCCTTCTTTATACACAGGGTTGTATTAGGGACTCAGCAGTTTTAGAGGGAGCCAATGCCTTCTTAGGCTCTACATACTTAGTTTATACCACAAAAGAATCTCTTTATGAGGGAAGTCAAATCAATTATTGACTTAAATGGCTGGTTATTTCACTGAAATGACAAGACATCCTGTGCAACACCATTGATCCAGTAGCATCATATAACCCCAGCTTCAGATACATCTAAAGGAGGCAAAATTGTTGTGTCTAAGGGAGATATCACTGAATGAATACACACAACATATGAAAATGAATTAAATATTTGAATAAATATTTAATCAGAGTTAATGCAAGCTTTACACATTGGCTCCATGAGAAGCTCTCCTGCAACTGCTCTTTCTCTCTCCTTCCTTTTCCTCCCAACCCCCCTACACACACACACACACACACACACACACACACACACACACACACGCCAGCTGCAGTGACTGAAATACCACCTCTGGAAATGCAATTTTTTTTGGTTGCCCAGATATCTTGTTTCTAACAGCAAGCTCTTCTGGAGGGAGGCCACACATTCACCTACTAATAGACATGCTTTTCCTGTGAATCTCTATGCCCTTGACCCTAGAGACATCTAGCTGATTGCTGCAATCCAAAGGTAGGGAAACAGGAAGGGAAATGGTAATTAGGGGGGAGGGAAGGATAATGGACCTCCTACCCGCCCCACACACACAAAGAAGGGCAAGACTGGAGGGCATTGGGTGTTTGTGTGAAACAGGGTGGCTGGCTACAGGAAGCACACAGAAGAGGCAACAAGAGTAATCTGCATTTCCTTTTCAATTTCACCTCCAGTTTGTCCTGCTGCTTTGTGGGAAGCAAGCATCACTGGCCAGAATTCCAAATGTGGGGGCTCTTAGGGTTGTAACTCTGCAGAAAGAGATATCTAAAGGGCTTGTCTGAAAGAGATCTATATGGCAAGTACCCTGTTTTTGCTCCAGTGCTGTAAATATTTATAATGACTTGGCAATTACTAGCGGCAAAAGTGCCCCTAATCGGACCACAGGAAGTAGCAAAGGGACTTTGTTTCCAGTCAGTACTAGAAAAAAGGGGAACTTGGTAGCTACTTGGTCATTGTTCTCGGTTTCTATAGCCATTTTCCCACGTGCTTTTACACATCCGTGGACTTGGTTTCCTCCTAGCAGGCAGGCTGTGCTCAGCCAGCATATTGGGGCCAAACTACCTGGCTGATGTGCTTCTCTCCTGCTCTGCACCACTCTATCTCTGAGACCAGATTAAAGTACTTGGGCCTGGGAGTGAAATATCTAGGCGGAAGCACCCACCTGGAGCTTCTCCTACACGGCATTATTGATAACTCCAATTTGGACCTTTTGAAGGAACTGAAAAATCTGTCATTTGTCAAGCACGCAGTCATGCATGAATCCAAATTTGGGTTGATTTTCTGCTTCTTTAAGGAAGGCGGAGAATTGTATGAAATAATGTATTTATAAATTAACATCCTCTTGACTATAATGACAATGACTTTTTTACAGCATCGTCCCTCACCCGAATACCACTGTTGCTAGTGCAGAGCAGAGGCAGATTTAAGGAGCAATTGTAATTCAACTATTTCTGAGTACAAAAATTGGACAAAGACTCTCCCCAAATTTCCCCATGTAGTCACTGCTAATATTAACCCATTTATTCTTCTCTTAGTATATAGGAATGTAAAGAAACTGCTTACAATACGTGAGAAAAAAATGTTTTCAAATATCCTACAGCAATTCAGAAGTATATATTCACTTCATCGCTTCTCGGCCTTTGGCTAAGATCAAGTGCGGAAGTATACATTCACTTCAAAGTTTACTACTACAAGAGCAAGTTTGATCATCTTATGTATTCACTGATGGTCCCTTAATAAATGCGTTTTTTAGCCTGGTTTGTGGTGTTTAAAAATAATCAAATGAGGGGCTCCTGGGTAGCTCAGTCAGTTAAGTGTCTGATTTCAGCTCAGGTCATCATCTCGTGGTTCGTGAGTCAAGCTCCTCATCGGGCTTTGTGCTGACAGCTCAGAGCCTGGAACCTGCTTCAGATTCTGTTTCTCTTTCTCTCTCTCTGCCTATCCCCTGCTCACATTGTTTCTCTGTAACTCCCAAAAATAAATAAACATTTTAAAAATTTAACCTTACTAAGAACTATAAGATACCTAGGAATAAACCTAACCAAAGAGGGGAAATTCCATATACTGAAAACTCTAGAAAGCTTATGAAAGAAATTGAAGAAGACACAAAAAAATGGAAAAACATTCCATGCTCATGGATTGGAAGAATATTGTTAAAATGCCGATACTACCCAAAGCAATCTACACATTCAATGCAATCCCTACAAAATAATACCAGCATTCTTCACAGAGCTAGAAAAAACAATCCTAACATTTGTTTGGAACCAGAAAAGACCCCAAATAACCAAAGCAATCCTGAAAAAGAAAACCAAAACTGGAGGCATCACAATTCTGGACTTCAAGCTGTACTACAAAGCTGTAATCATCAAGACAGTATGGTATTGGCACAAGAACAGACACTCAGATCAATGCAACAGAATAGAGAACCCAGAAATGGACCCACAAATGTGGCCAACTAATCTTTGACAAAGCAGGAAAGAATACCCAATGGAAAATAGAGAATCTCTTCAGCAAATGGTGCTGGGAAAACTGGACAGCTACTTGCAGAAGAATGAATCTGGACCACTTTCTTACACCACACACAAAAATAAACTCAAAATGGATAAAAGACCTCAACTTAAGACAGGAAGCTGTCAAAATCCTAGAGGAAAAAACAGGCAACAAACTCTTTGACCTCAGCTGCAGCAACTTCTTACTTGACACGTCGCCAGAGGCAAGGGAAACAAAAGCAAAAATGAACTATTGGGACCTCATTAAGATATAAAGCTTCTGCACAATTAAGGAAGTAATCAGCAAAACTAAAAGGCAACCAACGGAATGGGAGAAGATATTTGCAAATGACATATCAGATAAAGGGTTAGTATCCAAAAATCTATAAAAAATTTATCAAACTCAACATCCAAAAAACAAATAATTCAGTGAAGAAGTGGGCAAAAGACATGAATAGACACTTCTCCAAAGAAGACATCCAGGTGGCTAAAAGACACAATAAAAGATGCTAAATATCAATATGGAAATATCAATTTGGAAATACAAATCAGAACTACAATGAGATACCACCTGACACCTGTCAGAATGGCTAAAATTAACTAGGCAACAACAGATGTTGGTGAGAATGTGGAGAAAGAGGAATCCTTTTACAGTGCTAGTGGGAATGCAAACTGGTGCAGCCACTCTGAAAAACGGTACGGAGGTTCCTCAAAAAATGAAAAATAGAACTAACTTAGGACCCAGCAATTGCACTACTAGATATTTATCCAACGGATACAGGAGTGCTGATTCAAAGGGGCACATGCACCCCAATGTTTATAGCAGCATGATGGACAACAGCCAAAGTATGGAAAGAGCCCAAATGTCCATCAATGGATGAATAGATAAAGAAGATATTGTATATATACACAATGGAATATTACTTGGTGATCAAAAAGAATAAAATCTTGCCATTTGTAACAACGCGAATGGAATTGAGTGTATGTGCTAAGCAAAATAAGTCAGAGAAAGACAAATATCGTATGACTTCACTCATATGTGGAATTTAACATACAAAACAGATGAACATAAGGGAAGGGAAGCAAAAATAATAGATAAACAGAGAGGGAGACAAACCATAAGAGACTTAAATACAGAGAACAAACTGAGGGCTGCTGGTGGGATGTTGGGTGGGGGGAAGGGCTAAAGGGGTGAGGGCATTAAAGAGAGCACTTGTTTGGATGAGTACTGGGTGTTATATGTAACACAGTAATATGTAATTCTATTCCTGAAATTATTATTACACTATATTTTAACTAAAAAAAAACAAATAAATAAACATGATATTGAGGGCAGAAGAAAAAAATAAAATAAAGTAACAGTAAAAAAAATTTTTTTTAGTTTATTTATTTTTGAGAGAGAGAGCAGGGGAGGGGCAGAAAGAGAAGGAGAGAGAATCCCAAGCAGGCTCTGCGCTGTCAGCACAGAGCCCAATGCAGGGCTCGAACTCACAAACAGAGAGATCATGACCTGAGCTGAAATCAAGAGTGGGACGCTTAACTGACTGAGCCACTGAGGTGCCCCCACAAATTTTTTAATAAAAAAAAATCATAACCAAATGGCATTTTTGTGGTTTTTTTGTTTTTTGTTTTCATTTTTTTTTTAATTTTGTTTAATGTTTTTATCTATTTTTGAGACAGAGAGAGAGCATGAGCAGGGGAGGGGCAGAGAGAGAGGGAGACACAGAATCCGAAGCAGGCTCCAGGCTCTGAGCCGTCAGCACAGAGCCCGCCGCGGGGCTCGAACTCACAGACTATAAGATCATGACCTGAGCTGAAGTCAGACACAACCAACTGAGCCACCCAGGTGCCCCCCAAATGGCATTTTTGTAACCAGCCTGTTAGGGATTTCCTTCCAAACAGGCTAAAGTGGAAGAGGCAAAAGCAACCCCTCTGCAGATAATCACACTTCCAGAACCACTCTTTTCTCCTCCACATGTGACCCTCACTCTCCCTGGTAGCCGACACAGGACCATCATGGCTGGCAGCAGGGGAGGCCCCAGGCAGAGAGTGCGTATAAGAAGCTCCAGCCTCACAAACATTTCAGGCTCCCATCCTATATCCACAACCTGAAACCCCAGTTCTAGACCTGGACCATTTGTTGCCAAGAACTCTGGTCTGGGTACGTCACTACACTGACCCCAACTCTGCCTTGACTCAGACCTTGGTCTTAATGTCTACTATAACAGCCCCCTGAATCCCTCCCTGAATTCAGTAGCTTCCTTTCTCTGAGTTCTTTCCTCCCTCATCTTGGTACTCCCAGAGCCAGCCAGACACAGCAGCACAGAGCCCCCAAGTGAAATACACCAAAGTCCATTAAGAATCACCTAAAATGTCAACACAATTTGAAAGCAGCTATTAACAGTGCATATGTGAAGTTGGCAGTACTTGTGATAAGCAGGAAAAACAACAATGAATACTAATGTCTTATATTTGTATAGCACCTTAGAGTTTCCAAAGTGCTGTCATAACACCCTCGAGATAGGCAAAAGGGGTATTGTTTTCCCATTTTGCACATGAAAACATTTGAGTTTGGAAGGGTTAAATGAATGAAGCAAAACAAGAAATTCACTTTTGGGACCCACAAAGTAACTTCCATACACCATACAGGATGCCCTTGGGAAGCCCATTGGAAGGTACTTGCAAGATCATCGGACTTTGGGAGTTTGCCTTTATAATGTATCAGTTTCTTCAATATGTCGTGGATCACATTCTTCAGCCAGGAGGACCATTCATCAGATACACTCATTCCCAGACCTTGTCCCGGCATCATAATCAGAAGCAGGGGCAGGATTTGCGTTTTACCTAGCACCCCCAAGTAACTCTGATACACCCACCCTATATGAAGCAGAGTGCATTAAAGAGCCAGTTCCCATCTGGACAGGAGTTCTCTTACTGAGCACGACAGAGAAGCAAGGCCAGCATAAACTGTTGTTCTGAGGAAAGCCGGTGAATCAGGATGACATCCAGGGCCATTCATCAACCTTTGAAGCCAAGTAGTAAGGAACGTTACCCATGAACAAAACCCCTCAGGGGTTAAGAGCATGGAGACCAGAAATAAATTTCATAGATTCAAACCCCAATCCTGCCACTGATAAGTGACCAGGGACAAGGTACTTAACCTCTCTGTGCCTTAGGTTTCTCATCTATAAAATGGGGATAATAATAGAGTAACTATTATACTTCCTGGGACTGTGAGATTAAATGAATTTAGTGGAAGTAAAGCCTTCAGAACAGTGCCTAGCACCAAGTAATGTTGAATGAGTGTTGGATAGTAATAAAGACAGGGCTTCTGTGAGAGAATAGAAAATACATATATTGGTCTCTGCCCCTGGTTCCTGCACAGAGATCCTAAAACTCTTGTAAATTCCTAAGTGATAAGAGCACTAGAAGCATCTCTTGTTCTTTTTTTATTTAAAGATTTTTTTTTCAAATGTTTTTTTTTATTTTTTGAGAGAGAGAGAGCGAGCGAGAAGGGGAGAGGCAGAGAGATAGGGAGACAGAATCCCAAGCAAGCTCCACATCATCATCACAGAGCATGATGCTGGACTCAAACTCACAAAGCAGGAGATCATGACCGGAGCCAAAAACTAGAGTTGGACGCTTAACCGACTGAGCCACCCTGGCGCCCTGGAGCATCTCTTGTTCTAATGAGGTGACTCTAAGTTGGCTCTTGGTACCTGAAGTGTGTGGGGGGCATGGGGGTGGTGGAAGAGGGGGAGGGGGAGTCCTTGAGCTCTTAACCTGTGGGATCTGACATTATCTCCCGATAGATACCATCAGAAATGAATTAAATTGTAGGACACCCACCTGCCATTGTGAAGAATTGCTTGTTGTTGCAGGGAAAGCCAGTCCCACATTTGGTGACCAGAAGCAAAGTATTCTCTGTGATGGTAAAAGAGATACATGGGACAAAGAAAGACATGATAGGGAAGAACTGGGGTTTCCCCTACACAGGAAGATGGAAAACTGAGTTTTTCCCCTTCACAACGGGTGTCAGCGAAGTGGGATTGGCTAGATCATCCCTGGCTCATAAAACATGTAGTATGGGAAGAGAGAGGATAAAGGGGGGAGGGGCAATGAAGAACCTTTGGTTCCTGGGTGGCCATCTGGTCACCCACGGTATTGAGCAGTCACTGTGCTGCAACTGGTTACTAAAGGGAAAAGTTACCAACAGAATTTAGAGATGGATCCAGTGCCTGGGGAGTTGGTTCCCTGGGTACCTAGGGAAATGTCAACTAATAAGTAAAAGGTGAAATTTCTAACCGTTGGTTATTGTTATCTGCCAACAAAAAGCATCTCGAAGATCTCTGGTCACCAAGAAGGTAGTCAGTGTCGGGGGGGAGGGCAAAACCAAGAAACTACTGAAACCACAGGGCAGAATGTCCAGGAGCTGTTTCATTTTATGGACTGGTAGCATTGGCTTCCTGAGGAACTTGATGGAAATGCATTGTGAGAAAGGCGACTTTGGGGCTATGTCTGGTTTGGAAAGCAGCAGAGTGGAGGAGCATGCATGCGCTCATGCAGGACCCACGGCTCTCTGTGGAACGACCGCAGGTGCTGTGTGTGACCCAGCCACACAGCAGTATTCCTGAGGAAAGAGCCAGCCTTGTGGAGTGGACAACAGGTGACCGCGATCAATCATGGCAAATGCTACAGTGAAGGGGGCCCTTGCACATGAGCACCCCATGTAAGCTTATGGTTGCAAAGCCAAAGGACAGTTTGGGAAACCTATGGATGGTCTCAGCTTCCCCTCCTGGGCCTTACAGATGCTAATAAAAAATTATGTCCGTTAACAAGAGAATGTGGAAAGGCAGAAGAGAGATTAAGAGAATGGTTTCAGCAAGGTGGAAATTTTTAAGTTGATATTAAGAATGAAAGTGAATAAAGCAAATACTGATGGGGCAAGACAAAGAGGAAGAGAAAGGGAAGAGTCACGGGACTCATCAAGCAGAGCAGAAATTTTTAGATGGCTATTAAGAAATGAGATGGGGGCATCTGGGTAGCTCAGTCAGTTAAGTGTCCAACTCTTGATTTCAGCTCAGGTCATGATCTCACAACTCGTGGGATAGAGCTCCGTGTCAGGCTTCACACTGACAGCTCGGAGCCTGCTTGGGATTCTCTCTCTGCCTCCCTCCCTGCCCCTCCCCACCTCATGCACACACGCTCTCCTTCTCTGTCTCTCTCAAAATAAACAAATAAACTAGAACAAAAAGAAATGGGATGAATAAAATGGACACTGAGAAGTTGAAACAAAAGTCTTAATATAGCATTACCTAAGGCTGGGTGGGCCAAAAATACCCCACCTGATTCCCCAACATTAAAGTGCCCCAAACAGTCCAATCTGTATATCCCAGTTGAGAAAAATTTTTAAAGCCTGAAGGCAGAGATTACAATTAGAATTGTGGCCCCCAGCTTGTGCTGCGGCAAATTCATCATGTTCAAGGTCCACAAAAGGGCCAGGGTCCCTGGACTCAGCTCCTCCCTGGGGACCCAAAGCCTTTCCCACAAAAGTGGGGAAAAGGCTCAGGGGGTGGAAGAGAGAAGTTTCCAGGACCCCTTGATACAGGAGCCCCACGTACTGCACTATCCATACCCATTGGTGAAGTTCTGACTCAGGCTACAGTTACACTGAGAGAATATAAAAATGTAAAGTAGGAGTATGAAAGCTAGAATTTTTAAACAGGCTTTATGTGAGGTGGCTGTGTCTACCTTCCCTGAATGTTTTATGGGAATGAGAATTATGTGTGAGTATAAAAGGGACACACAGGGAAGAAACACACAGTAGAGAAGAACTGGGGTGTTTCCTGTAGAGAAAGGAAAAAAAAGAGTTTTTGCTTCTTAGCTCCCCTTCCCGATTTTATATATCCTTGAAGGGACACGCATTGTTAATAGCCAAGAGAGGCGCTCAGACTGATGGGATTTCCAGCATCTGGCACAATGTCCACAATTAAATACTTGCCATGGTAAGTATTCAATACATATTCATTGCAAATAAAATGGAACAAGTCCAACATTTCACCTGGATGGACAATTTAGAAATGAACTAGATGGAATCAAGCCTCCGTTCTTTAGTACTACGGACCAACCCAATTTCCAAGGCCTTTGAAGTATGTCCTGCGAGGAAAACCATACTTTGTGAATTTTGTTTTGTTTTGTTTTAATAAGCCATCATGTAAATTCTACTTGAGATCAGTACTGTTAGCCTTTCTGGAGGCAAAATAGGGGGCTCCCAGTGCTGAGTTCTGATTGTCCTGTGCAAAAAAACATGCACTCTAGCGACCCTATCCCCCACCATGCACTCTGTTTCTTTCTCCCCTAACCCAACAGCAGGCCAGCATTCATAATCTACCTCTGCTGTTTATGTCTTCCTAACACAACTCCACCCCTTGGACATTTTAGAAAGCAACCAGATAAACAACATTCTCTCAAATTATTATTCACTTTCTAATGAACAATTAAACTGTCGCTATGCAAAAAGAAGTTTGGTAAGTTTTGAGTGTTTCTTGACACACACAGTCTACCTGACAGTATTTGAGTCATTGTACAATGTGGAAAAAAAAAACATGAAGAGAAGCTATCATTCTGCACATGGTAAAAATGGCAGCCATTTGGAGCCACCCATGAAGATGTTAAGGCTGAGCTCTTAGAGAGTGGAAGATATTTCCAGCATGGGCAGGAAAGAGCAAGTTTCCCTAAAAGAAAACACATTGACAACAAGGGAACAGGTTGCTTCTATTGTCAATGCCCTAACGACTTTCCTAAATTAGCTTTTTATGGGAACCCTTTCTGCATGCTTGATGACGCTCAGACCACCCAAGTTAATTTGATACAAATGTAATTTAAGAGATTCCATGTGTGTCTTAAAGAAGATTTGGGGTTTGTGGGGTTTGGGTTGTTTTTTTCCCCTCTCTCCCTTTTTTTTTACTTGTTTCTTTTTTTTTAACTTGGTACAAGTTCTTTACTACATACATGCTTTTGAAACTGAGGATTTTCTGCTTAGTTATTACTTATAATCCAAGATAACATGGAAAGTAAATGAATTATACAATCTCCATTAACATCAAATACAAATCAAGAGGTTGGTTCTTCCATTGAAGCATGTGGCCATAACTTCAACTGGAGTCCATAGAAGTAAGCGAATAGGGATGTTGGTGAGTAGGTGATGTACTTCAACCTTATATCTTGAGCCAAGAATATAAATATGTATTATTTTATAGAAAGCTGAAAGCAGAGAAGGAATTTGAGTTGTTCAATTGCAACCTGGGACATCTAATCAGAAATGTTGTAAGAGAAGAACCTGTAGGGTGATTCTGTTTGATTTATTTTTATCCATCATTTTTAATTGGCAGCATCTTATTTTTCTTACATGTAATGTCGAACTCCTAGCATAAAAATTCACAAGGCTAAATTATTCTAGCTTTGCCTAACATGCCACAAGTTGAGATGTGCTTCTACATTTTAAACAACCATAGAGAGGGGCGCCTGGGTCGCTCAGTCGGTTAAGCGGCCGACTTCGGCTAACGTCATGATCTTGTGTTCTGAGTTCAAGCCCCACGTCAGGCTCTGTGCTGACAGCTCGGAACCTGGAGCCTGCTTCAGATTCTGTGTCTCCCTCTCTCTCTAGCCCTCCCCCGTTTGCACTGTCTCTTCTCTCTGTCTTTCAAAAATGAATAAATGTTAAAAAAAAAAAGAAAAGAAAAATTAAAAATAATAATAATAAACAACCATAGAGAGAGTGGAGAATGAAAGTTTAGGAGTCAGGTATTTCTAGGTTCAAATCCCACTTCTGCCACTGGTTCTCTTTGAACTCCAGGTGTTAGTTAATTTCTCTGAGGGTTAGTTTTTCAGCTGAAAAATTGAAATAGGCTACTGTATGACTTAAATGAGGTAAACATTATGAAGTACTGAATAAACAGTTTTTAAAAAGTGGTGGTGACTCAGGTCGACATTTTCTGCTGAGAGATCTTGCTTCCCTGAGGGTTCCAGGATATGCCCAGCCCAGCCACCAATACCACTGATCACCAAGTTTGCAGATTTATTCTCAGTGTCTGGCTGAAAGTAAAAGGAAGTCAATCTCTCTACCAAGATAGATCACTTTATACTACTTTGACAAGGATGAGACCGGAAGAAATGATGGTCCAAAGAAATGGCTGGAGGGAAAAGGCAAATCAAGAGTTACATAGATCTATGTAACATGAAGAAAAAAGTTAAGATTTACAAAACTGTCATATGCTTTACTCAAAAAAAAAAAATAGAAAGAAATATGCCGCTAATTTAAGGACACAAGGCCATGTGTCAAATAGGGGCTGGAAGGAAAGGTGAATTACACAGCTGTCATGACAGAGAAGCTCTGCCTAAGGCTTCCTTAGGTCAAGGAAAAGCAGGATGGAGAGCTTGGAAAAAAGAGGTCTTAGGGCAAATCCTCAGACACATCTTCCAGTGGTGGCCATTGGCTTTGTACCTAAGCAAAATATACAGGGAAGGATTCTCTCCAATGATTTACATGGACTGCATCATTTGAATGAGTCTTGAGAAACAATGTCACAAAAGGGTGAGGAAGAATATCAAAAACAAAAGAAAGAAAAATGTCTTGAGGACAAGTGTTCATATCAGCCTGAAGCTCAAGATGAAAGCGTGTCAAGACCAAGTCTAGGATGTACTAGGCTTTGACCTTTCTTGACCGAACTCCACTCAACTAAAATTTGTTAAAATCTGTAACAATGGTTCACATGCAAAATAAATTCATTTTAAGATGTTATGGTTTCATGTCTTATGCTTAAAACTTTAATCCATTTTGAAATTATTTTCCTGTTTATGTGTAAATATCATTTGACCATAAAAAAAAGAAGGAAATCCTGCCATATGTGCCAACACAGATGAACCTGAAGGGCGTTATGCTAACCGAGATAAGCCAGACAGAGAAAGACAAGAGGAATAGGGATTACCAGGAACCAGGGGTTGGGGCGAGTGGAGAGATATTGGTTGAAGGGCACAAACTTTCAGTTATAAAGTAAATAGAGTTCTGAGGCTCTAATGTAGAACATGGTGCCTATAGTTAATAATACTGTATTATACATTTAAAATTTGCTGAGAGTAGATTTTAAGTATTCTCACCAAAACAAAAAACAACAAAAAGTAATTCTGTGAAATGATGGAGGTGTTAATTAACTTGACTGTGGCTGTCATTTTACCATGTGTACATATATCAGATTATCGTGTTGTACAGTTTAAATACATTACAACTTTGTCAATTATACTCAATAAAGCTGGAAAAAAATTTTAAAGAAGAACATTAAAGACACCTAGTATACTACCTTGTACATACATGACACCTAATAGAGAACATTATTTTTATTACTAAATAAACATCTCAACAGTCCAAAAATCATCTTTATTTCATTCCATCTCTCTGATTCTGATCCCCACGCTACTGTTTAAGTCCATTCGGTCATTGATACAAAGAGGCATAAGCAATGTAATGGTTGTATTATATTTTCTCATTTTTGTTAATTTTTTTTTAACGTTTATTTATTTTTGAGACAGAGAGAGAGAGCATGAACGGGGGAGGAGCAGAGAGAGAGGGAGACACAGAATCGGAAGCAGGCTCCAGGCTCTGAGCCATCCGCCCAGAGCCCGACGCAGGGCTCGAACTGACGGACGGCGAGATCGTGACCTGAGCCGAAGTCGGACGCTTAACCGACTGAGCCACCCAGGCGCCCTATATTTTCTCATTTTTGAAGCTCACAATACAAGTCCTTCTGCCTCTTAACATAAATTGTTTTCCAATACTTTATTTTTTTTTAATTTTCGTAATGTTTATTTATTGTTGAACCGAAGTCAGACCTGAGTTGCAGTTGGATGCTTAAACAGCTGAGCCACCCAGGTGCCCCTTGTTTTCCAATTCTTTAATCTCTTTTCTGGACTTTGTCCAAAATCCTTCGTGTCCTCCCATGGGCTCTTTGCAGACCAATCACCCCTAATCCTCCCCTTCTCCTCATATCCCAGCCCTCTCTGCTGCCTACACCCTTGACCCCATCAACCACATAGTTTCCAATGCATTTACCCCCTCCTCCGTTCAGTTATCCATTCGTCATCTACTCTTGTTTTAGTTCAACGGTTCTCAAACTTTTCCATCTCAAGACCCCATGATTTTTAAAAATTATTTAGGATGCCAGTGAGCTTCTGTTTATGTGGGTTACATCTATCAATTCTTAGTGTATTCAAAGTTAAAACTGAGAAATTTTAAAATATTTCTTTACTAATGCATTTTAAAGTAACAATCATAATCCATTTATATGTTAACATAAACAGTGTATCTTTATGAAAATTCTGCTTTTCAAAAAAAAAAACCAAAAGTAGTGGGAAAGTGACTTATTTTTTACATCTTCACAAATCTCGTTAGTGCCTGGTTTAAGGGAAGACAGGGGGATTATCATATCTACCTCTGCATTCAATTTGTTGAGATATGTTGTGTTTGTTAGGTAAATTAAGAATATCTGGACTCATAATACAGTTGAAAAATGGAGAAGTATTTCATAGCCTTTTCCGATAAGTATGGATTTCCTTCTTTGACACCACACCATGTGCAACAAGAGTAGTTTCTTAGAGGTCAGTTACTATATGGGATGTCAAACCATATCAGTCAAGTGTTTATAATCTGCTACATTAAAATCAGTTGGTCTACCTTGCATATTAAATGGATCGAGTGCCAAGCATTAGTTATTTGGAAAATATTGGTTCCCCAAGTTATGTAGATCTTCCAAATGTTGACACATTTAATTATACGATATCAACAAATTGCATTTGTTAATATCACCACCAAACTTATCTCAAAAGTCTTTAAGTATTGTGACTCTGTCAAGTTCATGGTGGTGGAGATAAGTCTTCCAAAATTCTCATTTTCACTTGAAAGCTTAAATTTTTATCATAGGCAAGAAACACTGTCAGTTGTTTCCCTTGAAGTGACAGGTTCACTCTTTTCATTTTTGGGGAAGTGTCTGCCAAATACACAAATCTGAAACTCTAGTTTTTCTGCCAGTCATTCTTTCAAGTGAAGAAAGTATTGCGTGAGGAAGGGGCTAGATCAGTCCACGGCTCAGACAGTCTCCTGGGTACCTACCCTCCAGGTGACTGGCATACTGTACCAACCAGCCCAAGCATCTCCTTTGCTCTTCTCATCCAACCGTAGGAAATGCTAAGATATACTCAATAGCTGAGGTTTCATAAAATCGATAATTTGAATTACTTCATTAGGAACATCCTTAGGTGAAACGGCTGACTGCCCCCCATGAACGTGTGACACTGGCAAATACAATGACTGTCAGTGCCATTTGGTTCTAGTGACTTGATTTACGCGAGGGTGTCAGCAGCATTTCCCACACTTGAGAACCATTGTTTTAGATGTCACTGCACACTTTTTAGAACCGCATGTTCCCTTCTTGATGAGAGATTCAAGATGGAGACTTAATAAAATGGCTTCTGCCCTCTGAAGGTTGTGCATACTGAAAGATCCCCAAGTCTCTGGAGAGCTTGTATTGCCTTCAAACTTTGTATTTAAGTATTTATATGAAGCATTTAAGGGATATAAATTCTTGCTGATTGCTTGATTGATTTTTTTAAAAGCTATAAAAATCAACTGCACATTTACAGATTAGACTACACCTGGCTTAAGAGTTCCAAGTGACTGATTCATTAAAGAGGATGTGGGAAAACGGAAGCATGTCCAGGAGAGCTCAGCCGGGTTAGTGGAATGATGGAAACCAACTCCTCTGAGTACTTGTGGCAAGAACCAAAGACATTCAGGCCAAAGGTCTCTTGGCAAAACAGATAGGTTGCCCAAGAATTGTGTTGTATGGAAAAGAGATTAGATGAGTTCCTAGTAGTTCGAGGAGACCAGAGATGGGCAAGAGAGTGAAAGGTACAGAAATATTAGCTTGAATTTGAAACGAAAAAAGAAAAAATTGAGAATTCCCTCTATCCACCAGTATAATGGGTGATGTTGGAAGAAGCCATCGATGTGCTCAACAGAGGCTGGAAGGTGTGAAGACACTGAAAGGGGGACTGAGACTCCACCACAGAAATGTGTACACACTTTCAAGATGGCCATGAATCCAGGAAGCTGCCCCAGGCTGATGACTTCTAAAGTCCTTTCCAACTCTCAAATTCTGTAATTCCACAAATTCCATAAATTTTGGCACTAGAGTGCCTTAATAAACTATCATTTTCATGATTTATTGTGAGAATAAAAAAAATGTGTGTTGAATTAAAGCTGGAGTAATTCATTCTTCTGTACAGCGAAGTCAAGATGTCACCGCCTTTTGGACAGTTAGGGGAAGGAGGCTGTCCTCACAGTCAGAGATGTCAAAAGGCCTCATAGTGTGGTGGAGACATGCAGGGGTTGGGAGTCTGTCAGGGATGGACTCGGGACTTGTATATTGGCCTGAATGTCCTAAATCCCACCTATAAAATAGAATTGTGTGTTTTCACACCCCTCATAGAAATGTGGTTACAACGTAAGTGACATCTTAAGAAATAATTAGGTTTTTCTCCCCACAATAAAACTCAACCATACCAATGCCAGGACTTATTAAAATTTGTTCGAATGCTTGCCTCAGGAAACTATTTACTGAGAAAACTGAAAAATTAGTTGGGCAAAGGAAATGCAGCTAATACTGTGTGATTAGAGTGGCACATCTAACACAGCGTCTCATTAAATGTTCTTTGATAAATTCACTCAGATTATCTTGGTTATGACTTGTGACAAGGACCAAGAAATGGCCTGAAAGCCCTGTGAGCCAACGTTGCAGTGAATGGTCACTGAGTTGTGAGAAAATGCAAAGGGGAAGGGGTGGTGGGCAAGGAAAAGGAAGGGTGCTTCGGGGATGGATGTTTGATCTGGTCTTATTTAATATCTTCATTAATGATCCGGAAGAGGGGTAAATAGCCTGTTAATGAAATTTGCAAATGAGACTAAATTGGGAGACGTTGTAAACATGCTCAAGGACAGAGAAGTAACATGAAGGCACCTTGAGAGGCTGGAAGCCTGGGCCTGAATAAAAAAAGCCAAAAGCTCGTGTGTGTTCTAGAAGGAGAGGGTGGGGGGAGAAGCAGTAAGAGCCCTACCCATTTATGAACCTAAGTTTCTGTGTGTGTGTGTGTGTGTGTGTGTGTGTGTGTGTGTGTTCTTTTGTTCCTCCATTTATTCATTCAGGGTTTATTGTAGTGGACACAGTGCCAGTACCACTCGGTGGCTTTTCCTTCTACACACCTTGAAGCCTGCTCACTGATTTGGATGGAGGGCTTATTCTGGCCACAACAGCAAGACAAACCAAGAACATGGGAAAGCTAAGGCCTCAGACACAACTCTCACTGATTATGAATGGAGGTTAGGGGATGAATGCCTCTACCTTCTTTGCCCCTCAATATGGGTAACTCTGGAGGTCTCGAAAAATCCCCCAGCAAGACCGAGCTCCAGCTGTCCACAAAGGTAACTGGTTTGAAGTCACACCTGTTACTCACTTGCAACCCATGTTGAGTTGGCACACCTCCTAAACACACTCAGATCCTTGTCTCACTCTCCTGGGGGGACCCAATCCAAGGCATTTATCCGATCTTTCCATGTGCTAAGGACTGTGCTGTATAAGATAAGGTCTTTGCCCTCAAGGAGCAGGTTTGATTGGCTAATGGAATAGCAAATATCAAATCGACGTTACTATCTGTAATATATTCATGTCTGCCATAGAGCATAGGGATTTTGATGTCTAAATATTCAGTTAGCTCAAGAAAGTGCAGGACCTTCTCTTTATCACCACTTCACTATCAACACTTCACAGGTTCTCTGTTTCTAATGGTTTCTTCCCCATGTCCACAGTCATGGTGAGGACTCTAACCTCCCTACTACCTCAGCCATGGGTCTGGGACAAGCCCTACACCCAGCAGTAAAAATCCTCCCTCCCTCAACTACCACTCTGATCACATCATGGTCCTTTGCATGACCCTGTAACGATATCCAACTGCCTCAGAAGTTCAATAAGACCCCTCATGAGGAATTTGGGCTGCTATTTAAATGTCTTCTCCCTTTATCCATTTTTCTGCCCACAATAGTCTACATTTTTTCATCTCTCTGCTTCTCCCTGAAACTGAATTCTTTGTCCCATTCTGAATTTTTACTTATTTCTTTTCCTCAAAAGGACTTTCAAATGCCTCTTCTTCAAGTCATTTCTTGTTCTTTTGGGATTCTGCTAAAGAATCCTCTCTCATGAAATCTTTCTAAGCTGGCTGTCCCCAATTCTATTGTCTCCAGACCATCTAAAATCCCCCCCCCACGAATCTCTAACATGTTAAGAATGTGTTTTATATACTACTGTAACACTCACAAAACTTTTCTGAAGTTGTAATTAAACAATGTATGTAAAAGTTCTTTGTAAATGATAAAGCATGGCACTATCATAAATATGATTCTTTGTTTTCCTCCTACTTCTTTGTTTTGTGGGAGAAAGGATAATGATTGCATTCTCTTCTTTTACCTATTGGACATTTAAACTGAATACTTTCTTACGTCAGGATTAGCTAAGTGTATTTCTCTTTTGATTTTCCCTACCTCTGTATATGTGCTCAGCATCCAAGAATGTGTGCAAAAACATTCATGACTGATTGGCCATCCTGTTGCTCACGAACACCGTCTTTAGTGACTTACTAAGATGTGCACTGCAGATTTTATTTTCTGAAGATGGCCGCGTCCGTACATAGATACACACAGACATGTGTGTATATATGTCACCTGCTCTTTTCATGGAATGACTGCCATTCCTCCCACTAAGAGGCAAAGTTTATTCTCCTCCCCTGATCAACACATTGTAATTGCTTCAATGAATAGAATGTGGGGAAAGTAATGCTGTGTGATTTCTGAGGCTAAGTCATAAAGGACAATGACATGGCTTCTGCATGGCTCTCTAGTTCTCTTTTTCTCTATACGTACATTCTCCCTGGGAAACTAGTCCCAGTTATGGCTCAACCAGCAACATCAACTCCCAGAAAGATGGCTTTAGTTCCTAATCTTTGAGCTGTCCCAGAGACACATCAACCCTGCTAAATCCTACCCAAACCGCTGATTTGGAGGCAAAAGGACTGTTGACATTTTTTAGGTGCTAAACTACACAGTCGTAGTAACTAGAACAAAGTGCATTGTAGTGAGTCAGTGAGGCACATACAGAAAAGGTACCCAGATACAGTTAGAAAGTCAAATCTGGATCTCATAGGAGAGGCCAGAGCTAGAGTTCTGTGGGTGATAGTTTACTCACTAAATATAGGTGAGACGACCCCAAAAGAATAGGCATCCGTTGTGATGGCAAAAAAGTCAGTCAGGATCCTACCTGAATTTAAGGTTTCATTCAGAGTCTAATCTTCTGCCACCGTCGGGACCATTCCTGGGACCAAGACAAACCACTTCCCTTTTGAAGATGTGGAATGTGTATCAATAATAATACATAGTAAATCCAGAAATCACTGGCTACTATGGATTATACTGGAGACCTTCCATCCTGGGACTGCCCTGATCCCTTATCTGATATCATGAAGTTGCCGTGGCTGGGTTGGGTATGACCCAGGAACTTCATCTCCAAGCTCTTACACCTGAATTTCGTGTGACTGCCCTACAGGTGCTATGATTTAGATGGGCCAGGGCTGCCAAGATAAAAGACTCATCCAAGGCCAGATCAAGCAAACAAATCTAGAAATCAACTGTATTCCATAAGCATACATCTCATTTATTAACTGTTCAAAGGCTCTGGTGGTGACATCAAATATCAAATGGACTAATTTGAGAACTAGAGACCAAAACCATGGTAGAATTTTTACAGGAACCCAGGGAACATTGGCAACAGCAGGCTAGGTACCTTTAAGGGGACGTTGCCTAATGTTTGGGGCTAAAATTAAGGAAGTCAGTCAACTGGGTCCACCTTTCCAGTTTAACTCATGTTTCTGAAAATACAGTATAGTGTGGAACAGGCGTTCTCAAAGAATAGTTTTAAACCAGAATTATCAACATCACCTGGGAACTTGTAAGAAAGGCAAATTCTTGAGCTCTACCCCAAATCAACTTAAGTAGCAACTCTAAGAAAGAGTCCCCTCAGTCTGTGGTTTAATGAGCTCTCCAGGTGATTCTGATACCTGCTAAAGTTTGAGAACCATTGGCTGACTAGGACTGAATCTAGACTCACATACCATGGGAACTTGAGTAGGTGAAACATATCCCCTGCCCTCAGGTTCCTCATCTATGAAAAAAGGGAGAATATTATTATTACCATCAGGTGAAAGGGGACACCAGAGGAATCACACCAGCAGCATGTTTTGTGGATTAAACAAAACAATGTTTGTAAAGCACCTAGTGCCTCATATTCCACACTGTAGCTTTTCAGCAAATGTCGATTCCTTTTCCTCCCTCCCTTTTTCCCCAAGACATGCCGATGATAGGTCATTGAAGCCTTTGATTCCAGGGACCTAACCCTAACTTAAATGAGGGTGGGTTGTGCTTTGTACCATGGACTTTTCCAGAAGGAATTCCTGTAACTGGTATACTCTCAAGTAATGCATATCAGACAGAGAGACAAGGGGACAGAAGATACTGACACTTTTCAGGATAGCATTGCTGGAAAAATCTTTGGCCATATTGAATCCTTCTAGTCAAGTTAGTCCCTAACTTTCCACTAACTTATTCATCATCAGGACAGATATCTGAGATACTAGAGCCCTCACAGTCCCCATGAATGATAGCACGCCTGGAACATAAGACCAAATCTTCAAAATAGTGGCCTCTTTTCTCCAGCTCTAGGTTGGTACTTCTTTTGACTTTCTCATCATTATGTAACTTAACCACATGTCCCTGGCATCCTCAGCACTCACTTGAAGGGCTAATTGGTTTGTTTCCTTGTATTTCTTATGCTCAAAAGAAAGGCATCATGTCCAATGTCCCAACGTCCCAACCACAGAACGAGGCATTCTAACCTCACCATTTGTCATGGCCCAAGCAACCAAATGTCACCTCAGTAAATATTAATGGAAGTGAATTGACTAAAGAAACCAAAAACCCATGAGACATATGGAATTACACTAGACTTTGTGAACAATGGGGTGATAATGGTAATGACCTCCGTCTGAGGAGAGTTTTTCAGAGAATTGAAAACATGTTACAATTAAGTGCCCATGTCAGTGGTAAATTTATTAAGGGGTAATTGGACACAGCCTTGGCAAAACTCAGGCTGGACAGTACCGCCCCTACCCAGTGGGATGCTATTCTTTCCATTACTACCAAATAAGCTTCTCCCAGCATTCTCTGTCAACAGAAAAACAGAACAGCTTACAGTCTGAACTCTGGCGAGCCACATGGGGGTTATCTCAAAAATGCTGCAACTAAAAACATATCTACCTTTCCACAACATAAAGAAATAATCCACATTCTAAGATTTATTCTTTAGAATAACAATGGTTTTAGCACAAGCGCTGTATCATACAGTGAAGTTCGAGCATCCTTTTCAAAGGTATTTAAATCTCAATGCCCAAGGGCACTGAATTCAACTCTGAGCTTGATCCTGAAGAATGCTTATAGGAAACAGAAATAAGTGGTTAAAAAGGTCCATAAGAATGCAAAACATGTAATTTCATTATGGTATGATATGACAATGATAGACTATCAACATGATAAGGAAACAAAAGAGAAGGTTCCATCATCCCTGGCTTAGAACACATTTAACAAGTGAAATCTGGATAAAAGCAGAATTATGCGTAGACCTCTAAGAAATGAAAGAAATCATCCATGCAACGTATCTTGTTTTCATGCATCTCACTGGTTAAATTGGTCATTTGTATTTGAAAACTAACTGAGAAATACACCTGCAGAGTTCCAGCTTAACACTACAACTGGGTAACAGCTCTGGACACACCACCATCAGCCATCCCACAAAAATACCTATGAAGACGCGGAAGACGAAACATGACAGCAATAAGAAAACTGATTTGCAAACTCTTCTCAGAATCTTAAGGAAGTTCTACTACTTAAGAAACAGATCAAACCAGATTAGAAACCCATTTTGTGACTCACCATTCCTGTGCCTGATTGAAAATATCCCTCTATTGTCCACCAAGATTCAGGAATTTCACATCTGTGTCAATGACAAAATCGAGCAGCTGCCTTTCCACCATGGGGTGCTTCTCTTCAAAGCTCTCAGTTCACTGTTTCATTTCCCTCCATGCCAATCAATGCATTTGTTTATACCTGTATTCAAAGACAGAATAGTAATGTTAAAAATGATAACAGCAGCTAATATTTACAATTTACAATGCACTGGGGAGCCTGGGTGGCTCATTCATGTAAGTGTCCAACTCTTGGTTTTGGCGCAGGTCATGATCTCACAGTTTTGTGAGTTCAAGCCCCACATTGGGCTCTGTGCTGGCAGCATGGAGCCTGCTTGGGATTCTCTCTCTCTCTCTCTCTCTCTCTCTCTCTCTGCCCCTACCCTACTAGTGCTGTCTCTGTCTCCCTCAAAATAAATAAGCTTTTTAAAAAATGTACAATGCACTGTGCTAGATACTTTACAAATATCTCTCTTTAACGTCACCACACACAATAATAACAATATCATTATCTTCATTTTAGGAAAGTGAAGCTCAATGATATGAAGTAATTCACGAAATTTCACCAAGCCGGTCAGAAGTAGAACTGGGGTGAGTACTCAGATTATAAGACTCTCAAGTAAGTAGCCATTAGATGATATCATAGCCCCTATTGGGTATTTTTCAATAAATACACAGAAGGTGGGAATAATTTCTAGCATGACAGGAGATATTGTCCCTTAGATGACATAATATAAGGGGGGGGAGGAGACAGGGACATGGAAAGTTCTAGTCACAGTACATGCTAGGAACTTTCACTTCTGTGCATTCCATTTTTGCAGAATGTTAGAGCCAGGAAGCATGGAAAGAACTTTCATCTCAGTCCTGAAGGGTCCCCGTGGAAATCAATTCAAGCTTGACTTCTGAGTAAGAGATGTGACCAGCACAAGAGAACAAGGCCAAGTGTAAGTGAAATATCTTTTCTATATTAAAACATGAAGAACAATGGGAAATTGAATAAAAATAGGGAAAAATCATTACAAGGATTCAGAAGCTGAGCAGACTTCTGATAAATATTTATTAGAGAAACTGGAGTTAGGAAAAAATAATCTGGGATTAGACTTTAAATAGAGACGGGGCACCCGACTGCGGCTCAGGTCATGATCTCACAGTTTATGGGTTCGAGCCCTGCGTCAGGCTCTGTGCTGGCAGCTCAGAGACCGGAGACTGCTTTGGATTCTGTGTCTCCCTCCCTCTCTCTGCCCCTTTTCCGCTCATGCTCTGTCTGTCTCTCTCTCTCAAAGATGAATAAACATTTAAAAAAAAAAAAAAAGATTGGGGAAAAATTTTTTGAGATCATCTCTAAATTTTTTGTCACATTTCAGAAGCACGTATTATTTCATTAAAAAATGAACTATCTGAAAGAGAAAATAGCACCTTCAGAACCCATCTCACTTCCTCAAAGAGGATTGATATCTCCAGCTTCGCTCTGCTGGCGTTTAAGCTTTCCAAGTATCTATTTTAAAGAAGTAGGACACTGCTTCTTGGTTGGCTGCGTTCTCTGCACTCTGCTACACGAATGGGGTTGCCTACATGACCTCTCTGGCCCCTCTTCCAAAATGGAATGGTTCTTCTGACCCAGGAAGCTCGACCAAAGCAGGTGGCCAAACCCACGGCACATTTCAGAAGCTTACTTCCCCTGATTTTTTAAACAACTTTGTTTTTCTAATTACAAATGTAGCCGTGTTTATCACCGAAAATTTGGAAAACTCAAGATATATAGGAGAAAATAGAAACTCTTCCATACTCTCACAATTGAGAGTCATGATTTCTCATTTCCAAAATTGTTGGGAAGCCAGTCATTTAAAGGCTGGACACCAGTCCCAAGGGGCAGCCACGGTTTCCATGGCTCCACTCTGGAAAGGAGACAAGGGCCTGTGTGAGCTGGCATAGGAGGGCTCCTTGTCCCAGCTGACCACACACTCCAACTTCAAATACCGTCCATAAGATAACATCCCTGGAAGCACTTTATAAACCCTCAAGGCTTCTACAAATGGCAATGGTAATTATTCTCAGGAGCGAACGGGTTGGTATCTTGGTATTGTCATGATTGCACAAAGGGAAATTGGTTTCCAAGGAACGATTTCTAAATGTTCTGCCGTTGGAGGTGTTCCTGCCATTCAGCTTCTCTTTGTGGTAGCGGGCTGCTCCCTGGCATTTCATCTCCCACAAGGATCTGGCAGGGCCTGCGGTTGATCCTGGCAGACACACACCTCGTCTCGGGAAATCGCTGCTCCGTTCGCAGCTCGGCAAGCTTACGTATGGTGCTCGGATCTGTTTTGACCCCAAAAAAGAATACCACGTCAAATGCCTCGTTTTCAAGCACACCGCAGGCGACAAAATTTGCCTCCCAGAGAAATGCAGCACGAACCCAGCATTAGTGCAAGTATACGCATCAACACATATATGCCTCCTTACCGTTGCACATCATTTGTTCTTTGGACGTGTGAATGTTAGAGTAGAGCCTCTCAGCAAAAGGCCAGAGGAGAACAGTTCTAAGTTGTCAGGGTATACGAAGATGTTTGATAGCCCCCTCTCCTCAGATTCCTATGCCCTCTGATGAAGCTTTAGCGTGTCTAGATACTGGAAATGCCCTTCTCTAGGCTTACCCAACAGCATCTCCTCCCAGTTTTCCAGCCACCTGCCTGATCACTCCTTCCTGGTCTCCTTGCACACTCCTCTGCTCCACCTTCAAGTGGTGGCTTATCTCCACAGCTTCCAGAGAGCCAGGCTCTCATCTGGTGGTTTACTTCTGTATCCCCAGCACTGAGAATCACGTGTGGCACTTAGCAGATGCTTACCAAGTATTTGTGAGCGAATACATTGCTGCCAAACTCTCCGTGTCCTTACCACCACATTTCCACGGACTTCCAAACAATTTAGTCTCATGCCCAGAGCCACCCACCATTGCTAGGATACATCACTGAATAAGATGCACGGATCCACCCTCAACTCCAGAACCAAGGACCCCGTTCCCTTTATGAGGTGGCCTACAGCTGTGTGGTCCATGAATCCCCTACGTCAAAACCAGCTCCCAAAGAGGCACCCACCTTCATGTTCTTTCTTATTCTTTAAAACCCATTTGCCACCAAAAGAACTATAGTGTTTTGTCATCAGTATTTTCCCAACCCGAATCAAAATAAGGTCACATCCATCCCAGACACTTTGACCTTCTGGGAAATTCCCTCAACATTTCTCCTCGACTGGGAAATTTCTGAAAAAACTTTCTTTAGGATGGGGTCATGGAGAATTGCTTATTTCAGAACGATTATCACCTGGGGGCAAACCAGGTCATTTTCCAAGCTTCAAGTTTCCCCCTTGCAGGGGTGGGAGAAATAATGTAGGAAGGATTAGAGAAAATAATGCACCAAAAAGGGGCTAGAACAATGCTTGGGATACAAGAAGGATACATTCTCATCCCAGGGAACTACATAAAACAGGGGTGGTGTAGGAATCAGCACTAGGAAAGGAGACTTTGAACTGGCAGAGGAGGGAGTCCTTCACCAAAGGCTGACAATAATCATGCACCCAAAGGATGAAAGGCATAGAGTAAGAAGGACAGAAGCAGGAGGGCGACTGGGCTGGATACATTGGGTCTCCACCACCCAGAACAGTGGTGAGAGAAACCCCTGGCTCACACACAGCCAGTTTTCAGGGGGCCAGACCTTGGGGGAACACTTACAGGAACATAGGACTGCCTCCTAAAATTCTGCACCCTGAGTGCCTTGCTATCCTCATGCTAGTTCTGGCCTTTCCGAGTGGGCAACAACCTCAGGGAACAACACTGAAGACCGAGAGGGTCCCACATCCCTCGTGCCCAGTACACCGGCCCCACACCATCAGCATTTGTGTGCTACAGACCAAAACTCACGTAGTTAGCAACAGGCAAAGCACTGATCCAGCTTTCTATCCAAACCACCGGATTAATGTGTTTTATTACCACTCTGCAGGGTGAGAATCTGTCCTGTAGTTCAGATTTCTCAAGACTGCTGAAAAGAAGGAAATATGCTAACCCAGCAATAATCCACAGATCTAATTGTTTAGGAAATTCACAAAAGAATACACCTGGCTTGGGCGTTACACCTGAATGCAGGTAATCGCCCAGATCACAACAGCCTTCAAAATTAATGACTTGGGTCTATCAGCAAGACAAGAAAACTCTAGTAGAACAGCATGGATCCCAGTAGAGAATGACTTTATTAAGAATGAGTAACCCACAAGTTCTTCTACGGTAGACATGAAATAGAGAAAAAGTTCACTTTTATCTCATTTCCTTTGATATATATTTTTATATATCTGTAATGAACAAGATTATCTGGAAAAGCCCAAATAGTGGCGAATTTAAATATCATCTATACTTGGGGCGCCTACGTGGCCCAGTCGGTTAAGCGTCTGACTTCGGCTCAGGTCGTGATCTCATTCACGGTTCATGGAGTTCCAGCCCCACCTCAGGCTCTGTGCTGACAGCTCAGAGCCTGAAGCCTGCTTCGGATTCTGTGTCTTGCTCTCTCTGCCCCTCCCCCACTCACACTGTGTCTCTCTCACTCTCTCTCAAGAATAATTAGACATTGAAAATTTTTTAAATGAAAGTTAAATATCCTATGTATTTAAATTGATAGCAATCATTGACATCGTCAAGTCTAACACTTTTGGTTCAGGTTTCGGGAAGCTGGGTCCCAGAAAGAGTGTGTTACTGTTCCAGCCTGGGGTCTCACAGGTGAGCCCTGGAATTTCCCACCTTTATGACTATGTCCCTATCTGCTTAGCACTCCTCCGGTGTTCACCGAGGAGTTCGGGCACATGTTTCCTCACATGCACTCGTTATTCTAAATGGAAAACCAGTGCCACTTGCCATGAATAAATAAATAAATAAATAAATACTCGCCATAAATAAAAGGCAACCCGAACAGAAACATAATTAAAATGAAACACTGTTAAACTCTAAGTGAAAAGGCTCTGAGATCTCTTCTGTTTACATAGTGATATTAGCAAGCAAAATGTCTTCCTAGGACAAGAAATATTACCGGAAGAGAACTGAGGGGCGCCTGGGTGGCTTAGTCAGTTAAGCGTCCAATTCTTGGTTTCAGCTCAGGTCGTGATCTTGCAGTTCGTGAGTTCGCATCAGGCTCAGTGCTGACAGTGTGGCTCCTGCTTGGGATTCTCTCTCTGCCCCTCACTCTCCGACCCTCCCCCACTTACTTGTGCTCTCGCACGCGAGCGCTCTCTCTCTCTCTCTCACTCTCTCAAAGTAAACTTAAGAAAGAGAATTGAAAAGGCAACGGTTTTCTCAATATGTGACTTGAAGCCGCTTAAAGTTGTATTTGTGCATCCACTGCCATGTGGTTTCATTCTGGAAAGCCCTACTCCACCATCTAATACCAGCCAGAAGGTTCACTTCCTCCAGGCAACCCACCAGACTCCCACTCGTCAGTGAAATAAGGATTACCTTCTTGGTGGCTGTGCACCCTGTCCCATCGCCTTACTTTGGAAATTGAGAGCCATTCCTGAATGTTCGATGAGGATTATTGAGAATGTGCCCAGGAACACACTAGAAAAGGAAACTCACCAACAAAAACCGGTTCTCTAATTTTAATCACTGAATCAAGATTCAGATTCTTAGAAAGGAAACCAACATTTAAGGACAAATACTCAATATTCTGTGTCGGGCAAGTCATATGCTTTATTTCACCTAATCTCCCAGCCATCTTGAAAGGCACGCTTTATCAGCTCCATTTCTCACAAGAGTGAAGTGAAGCTCAGAGAGGTTCAGTAACTTGCCTCATGTCGCACAGCTAATACTAGCAAGATTCAAATCCAGATCTTTCATGTCAACTCTGGCTGCACATTATAATCGACTGGGAATTGGGGGTTTTTTGAATGTTTATTTTTGAGAGAGAGACAGAGCATAAGTGGGGCAGGGGTGGAGAGAGAGGGAGACACAAAATCTGAAGGAGGCTCCAGGCTCTGAACTGTGAGCACAGAGCCTGCTACGGGGCTTGAACTCAAGAGCCATGAGATCATGACCTGAGCTGAAGTCAGAAGCTTAGCTAACCGAGCCAATCGGGTGCCCCTCCATGGGAAGTTTTGATAATGATCAGTGTGTCAGAGCCTCACTTAAATTGATTCTTATTCAATTAGTCTGACATAGATGTTTGTCACTGTATTTATTTTTTAAGCTTCCTAGGTAGCTCCAGTGTGCAGCTGGCCATAAGAAATCCTTGCTTTGTACCATAACTTTTGTTTGCTGTTATTCCCTCATCACTTTCTCATTTATAAATGTCGTTTCCTAGATTTCCTTTATCATTTCCTAGTGAAGTTACAGTGAGCAGGAGAGACCGAATCTAGAAGAAGCAGGTCACTGCCCAGTGGTGGGGAAGCCCCAGGTTGAGAGTAGGGAGTCCTGGGCACCAGCCTTGTGTCTGCTCTGATTTGGCTGGGACCTTGGGCAAAGGGCTCGACCTTGGCTTCCTCATCTGCAACACGACGGGTTTGGACTTGGTGATTATGAGCTCGCCTCCAGCTCTGAAAGTGTGTGATGGGGTTCCAAGTGCTCAGACCCAGATGCAGACCTTCTGGATATGCAGGTCCCCTACGCCTTTCCAAGCCATCTTCTTCCTTCTGATTCATTTCTATTTAATGAGCTTTGGCCCGAGTGCACCCTGCCTGTCTCCCAGTCCCCTTGGCCCGTGCCGAGGTCCATAGATTATTTTTTCACCCTGGGAACATTTTCTTCATTACTAATTTGCTTCTACTTCTTTTACCCAACTCCACTTTACTACAGCCAATGGGAACTTTCTTAATATACCCAAGTGTCCTCACATGGATCTTATTTGAGCACAATCACTTTCTAGAATTCCTCCCACATTGGGGGTGGGGGCCCAGGGAGTAGGGGTAGGGAGAAACGAGCATAGGGAAGAGGCAAATCATTAAGTTTGTTTCGGGATAAATGTCATTATCAGATTCACCCCAAGATCGGCGAAGTTCAAATCCAAATGTGTGCATATGCATGCAAACGCACACACAGATACACATACATATGTCTCCAAATTTTAAGAGACTCTCAATATCTCATTCTGGATCCATTTTCTTCCATCATTTATTTAACACAGAAGAATATTTTTCAGGATACGGCTCATTTCACTCCATGGAATTATTTTACCTATTTCTGTTTGCGCATTTATTACTTTCTTAGACATACAGGACTCAGGATATGTCACCATGACGCCATTTAGAGAAAGTCAAAACACAGGTTAATACTTGCCCCCACACTATGCTGGACCTAAACTGAAGCATGTATAGAATACGCAGACTTCCCAAAGTCTGAACCAATGCCAAGGGTGTATGAGCCATGGGTTGCACCTACCAATGGGCTCTCATTGCACGTGTACACCTCGTCTCAGCACAGATTGCTTTTATCACCAGCCCCAAATTTCCCTTAATGGCAAAGGCCTTGGAAAATTTGTGACATTAAATCTGAGGCTAATTAATCCACAATGACACTCAGAATTTTTCAGGGCATGACAGACTCTATGAAGCGTTTGAACAGGAAGAAAGAACAATTTCCAGGCTGTAGCAGGACGGAGTACGGAGAGCATCCCAACAGTTCTGAAGGAAACAATTCTGTTGATTGGAACAGTATTTTGCAAATGACTATTTGGCTTTCATGGGTTGCAGCTTTTAAAAATCTCCTAACATCGGTTTTACATTTATCCTTGTTGTTGTTGCTTTTTTTAAGTGGAACTAATAATCAAGGCTTTTAGGGCAAGTTTATTGTTTTGGATACAACTGTTCCTCATCCAACTCCACACGACTACCTTCCCACTATTAGGTGGGAAGAAAAGTTCTCAGTTCCTTTCATTATTCCTCCTTTGTCATAAAACCATGGGTGTGTTTTTGATTTCCAGAGAGAAAGAAGAGTGTGTTTGTGAGTTTGCCTTTATTTTTAGACTGCGTTCTTCGATTCTTCTCTAACAGTGTATATTGTTACAGCAATCTCGAGTTCTAATTTATTTATTGTTAAAATGCTAATTATGCATTTGCCCTGTTTTTATTGAAACTAAACAAGTACAAAGTTAACTAAGAACATTTCCAAATATCCTATTGATGTAAAATCAAGTTCAAAGGTAAAATCAAGTCTTGACAGACAGAGGGCAGAAGCCTGGCTGAGATTTCAGAACCAGGGGACTCACTTTTGGGTGAGGTCATCAGCCACTCGGCAATAAGACATCTGACTTGTTCCAGTGGCTACTTTTAATTTAAAAAGGCATATAGGCCATGGGAGGGTGTGAGTGCCTCAATTATATTCTGTCTTCATATGAATGATAGCAAACGATGCCATTAGAGACGACATGGGAAGTCTCCAGTCTTTCCAAGGAGTGTAATGGGACCTTTAGGATCCCACCAACTGTCCACTACAGAAGCATCACCATTACATCAGAATATTGGAACCGAATGGAATTTGGAGACCATGATCCCCACATTACACCTGAGGAAACTGAGGAACTCAGTCTTAAACACCTACCAAGTTAATGACAGGGTCATTAGTCCACAAACCTGGACTCTTGCTCCTCAGAAGAGTGCTTTTCCCCGAAGTGAGTGCAAAGCGTCATGGGCATTAACACCAGAGTACCTTTGCTCTGCTCCTATAGGCTCTGACATAGTAAAGGGGACTTCTGCTTCTTAACCCTTTCACACATGCAGACCTCTGTGCCAAGTGCTTTGCCCATACCATCTTATTTAATTCTCATAACAATACTGCGAGGTAGGGATTATTACAGATGATTCAACTGCAAAGCAGCAAGTTCAGTAACTTGCCCAAGGTCATACAGCTGGGAAGCACCAAACCCACAATTCAGTCTTGGGTGCTCTGTTTCCATAGCTCATGCTCCAAGCCACTACTTTGCCTGTTATAACTGCTTCTCTCAATGCCAAACACCATCACGTCCCACAGTCTGCACAGACACTTCCCATGACCTTCTTCCCTTAAACAGAACCCAAGGCTTAGCCCTTCAAGGTCGGTCTGAACCATTCACACCGTATACACTTCAGTCTACAGATTGTCCACAGAAAGATTTTTTTGTTAAAGGGGACAATGCCTGAGAATCTCTACAGAGGGCCCATTCTTATAATATTTACCCTACCAATCTACAATTCTTTTCTTTTGACCTCCCTATACGCATATTCTAGAATTGGTTTTAAATACACTCATGATAGGCACAAAGTAACAAATTCCTGCTTGATTCTCCTCTTTTGAAACTATACTACCATTTTTTATCACACAGAAACCTTTTGTTCAATCAACAAACATCGACGTGTGCAGAGTACGGTGTTGAGAACTTAGGAAACAGGACTCACATCACAGGTTGGGCTGTGAGGTTTGTTCTTTTTCAGTGACAACACAGAAAGAGGTGATCCCAGCATGAAGAAGTTAGGGTATCTTCTTATTCTTCCCCGAGAAGAATTCCATCCCCTGCCCTGGGAAAAGAAACCAGAACAGCTGATGCCCTGTTTTTCCTTGCCATACTGTCGGGAGAAGAGCAAAGCAACGAGCTCAAATACTAGAAGACAACAGCATCACATGTTACTCTTCCATATGGACTTAAAGAGAAAATAAGAAAGGATAGAATCTCCTTCCTTGTTAGCTGGACCTTCTGTAGTCAAGCAGGTCCTTTGGGAGAAAACTAGGTAAGTAAATGAGTTTGTTTTGTAAAATCCACTAGGAAGAGACTCACTGAGAAGACCGAACTTCTTGAGGGCACAGGATCTCTTTCTTATTCATTTTTGCATTGCACTTTGCATCCCCGACAGCTAGCATAGTACCAAACACAAAAAAGGCACCCAAAATATGTATGTGTAAGAAGTAAATGAATAAAGAGGGTTTACTATTTGGGGTGGGGGGGGTGGATATTACTATTATTATTATACTCTTCATCATCATCAGTATTATAAACAGGTAGATCTAACTTTGTGCCTTTCATTTGGGATACCGTAGATGAAGAAACTTGAACTCTAACAAAATAAGGGATTCTGGTCTAATTTCCAAGGTCTGAGCCACAAAAGCATCACAAAATGTAGAGCTGTGTTTAAATGAAATCTTATTTTAAACTTGCATTTTAAAAACCCCGGAATGAAAATCTAAGTTGGGATCTCAACCTTGTCGCAGAGAGAATTATTAGTCCCCTCCTTTAATATACTCCGAAATGGGAGCACGGGCTTGGGAACACAGGGTAGAGTTGGGTCCTCTTAAAATCTCCCCAAGGAACAATCCTGTAGACGAAAGCACCTGATTTTCTGATCAGGCATTGTATTTGTCAGAAGAGATGATTGGGGTAGCACTGACAGAAATTTTATCACATCTAACATTTGTTCATTTCACACTTCGGGCTCTCTCTCGATCGCAGGACTCGTTCCATTGGCATTTGTCATATCTCGGCTATCTTGTTTCACCACTCTGTAGATGGTGGCTTTTTTAGGCGACTTTTTCTGAGCTGAGGATTTTTTTTTCTAGGATGCCAATCCAATCTGGTATTTCAAAATGCCAACACCATTGGCCCTGCTGGAAACCGATTAAACAATTTCTATGCCTAACAGCTCTTTTCAAGTTGCTGAGTTTTTGATTTTCATTTCTTAAGGCTAAATTTTCACACACACAAAAATTGCCCACTCTTTGCATGCAAATGAAGCAGTTTAGAAATGGAAATTCAAGCACAGTGAGCCCTGCATTAATTTACAAATCCATGGCATATTTAAAATATTTTTTCAAATTGCTTCACACGTTTTGGGTGTGTGACACATCGCCATTTAACTTAGTCAAAGTTATTTTTCTGATAAACTTTAGATAAACTCTAAAGAAGGCATCTTTGGGAGAACTTTATTATCTATTCCGTTATATTTTTTCATTAAAATAAAATGAGATCAAATTGGGTGAGCTAGAGCTCTCTGGAAAGGCAGGACTTTCTTGCCCAGGTGGGCCTTTATAACCTTGAGTGAATGGAAGGGGAGCGTGAAATGAACGTCCTTGTGCGTAGAAGTCCAGGAAGGTACGAGTGTGTATGTCATCCACACTTTACATCTCAACTGTTCGATTTCTGGATCCTGTAAGGAGAGAACCCAAATGTATCCTCACATCTCTGTAGAGATAAAAATAGACAATATCGCTAGTCTTCAGCAAAGTGTATCCTAGCTTTCTGTTGTGTCTTTGCAAAAGAATGTACATTTGGCTCAAATAGAGCTATTGAAGGAAAAGACTTTTTTTTTATCTTTTTATTTTCTTATAATACTCAATGCCAGCATATTTTAGAGTCGACATTCCTGAGATTTTCGAATTTAAAGGAGGTCTTCTGTTTATCTATCAGCGTATATCAATTCATATTCCAGTCAGACTTGAAAACTATAGTGTGCCCTACCAGACAAGAATTATAAAGTCACAGGAAACAAAACAGTGGTACTGGGGCAGAGACAGAAAAATAGTCTCCGGGCCTGAACAGAGAAAGCACACATATATGGGAGGAGTGACATTACAAATAAGTAGAAAAGGAACAACTCCTAAATAATGGTGCTGGGACAATCAGGTAGTAATTTCAAAAAAAAAAAAAATGTTTTTAAAGATGAAGAAAAAGAAAGAAAAGAAAACAGAACTACTACTCACATCATTCACTAAAATCAATTCCAGTTAGATCACTGACATATGGAAGGAAAAATTTTACGAGTTTTAGAAAGAAAACGGAAAACGTTTTTGTGATGTCAGGCTAGGGAAAGATTATTAAAGAAGTCACAAAAAGAACTAACTACAAGGAAAAAAATAAGGAAAAAGTAATGATTGATTCAACCACATTAACTTCCATTCTTCAGAAGACACCAAAATGAGTTTAAAAAAAAAAAAAAAAAGGATACAGCCTGGGAGAAGTTATCTAAAATACCTATAATTAACAAAGCATTAATATCCAGAAAATAAAGAACTTCTCTGTCAATAAGGTAAAAACAACTGAGGAAGGGAGAAGCAATCCAAGGGCATAAGAGATGAGAAAGCATTTCGTAGAGGAGACAAGACACATGTCTGTTACATACAGGGAAATGTTCATTAATCATCAGGAAAATGTGTAATGAAACCACAGTGAGATACCATTCACTCTCACCTGGTGGCTAAAATTTTAGTCTAAGAATATTATCAGTAAGATGCGGAATAAATATGGAAAAATGGATACCCCCATAAACTGTTGTTTGGAGTAAACTGCCACTTTGTTACCCACTTTGGAATACTGGTTAGCATCTCACAGTAAAATTAAGCATGTGTACATCCCACAACTCAGCAATTTCACTCGCAGATGTACAGCCAAAAGAAACGAATGCACGTATTTACCAGGCTCCATGTATGAAAGTATTCATAGTAGCATTGTTGTTCAAAACAAAACAGTCCCAGGGCACCGGGGTGGCTCAGTTGGTTGAGCGTCCAACTGCGGCTCAGGTCACGATCTCAGGGTTCACAAGTTCAAGCCCCACGTCGGGCTCTGTGCTGACAGCTCAGAGCCTGGAACTTGCTTCGGATTCTCTGGCTTTCTCTCTCTCTGCCCCTCCTCCACTCACACGCTTATTCTCTCTCTCTCTCTTTCTCTCTCAAAAATAAATAAACACTAAAAAAAAAAAAAAAAAACCCAAACATCCACAAACAGGAAAATGTATGAACGGATTACGACATAGTCCTACAGCGGAATGCAATATGGCTACATATGAACATGACTGAATCTAAAATGCATAACATGCAGCAATACTAAAGCAAGTTTAAAAAAAATGCATGTGGCATAATTTTATTTATCTAAATTTCCAAAACAGGCAAAATGAAACGTTATATTGTTTAGGAATATCTATACATAAAGAAAAGACAGAAGGTGATTCAGAGAAAACGCAGGGTGAGAAGAAGGGTTCTTCCTCTGGAGAGAAGGGTTCAATACCATTTGGAGATACCACGCACAAGGCTTCAAAGCATCAGTACTATTTTTCCTTTTACTGGATTTATTTTGTCATTATTCTTGAAATTGTATAATAGATGTTAAACACACTCTCTTGTACGTATTATATATCATATATGTAACATTTTTTAAAAGGTTTTTCAGAGAGCTTTGATCTGTGAGGGCCTAATCAAAGGTACAAACATAAAGTACCTCACTTCCCACCCCATCCCAGTTTGTCTTAAATAGTGAGTTGGTTCCCAAAGCTCTTCTCCCAAAGTCACATGGCTTCCTGCTCACTATGTGACTCGGAGAACAGAGCTGTGGGCAGAGGTGGCCAGGAAGCAGGTAGAGCCCCAGACACCCATGTGCTTCTCATAGTGGCTGATGTGTTATTTTTCTCACTTACTGTTATCGATCTTGCCTTATCTTTCTGCCATGACACAGGCTGAAAAACACAGCGACATCTGATGGTTTGTTGACCTGATTCACCCGTCCCATTTGGATAACGCCTGTGGTGGCTGACAGCTGAAAAAAGTCTCCACAAAGAATCTTGTCCTGAAGTCTCAACTGAGCACTTTCTGGAAACAGGTATTAAAGAAAAGTTTTTGCTGAAGAAGGATCTTTACCTTGCGTGTATTTGTTTAGTCTATGCTTATTAGACCTCAGATTTCCTTATGTTCCACGAAAATGATGAAGATGTGTTCCCTCGAATCATAAATGCACTTTTTGTTGCTATTTTAACATCTCTGAAATCAAGACGCATTTACAATCTAAGACATGACGTAGTTTGACAGCAGTTTTTTCTTTCTGAGAATGCGAAATAATGGCTTGTCTTTAGATTCGTGGTTTCTTAGATTCTCTGGCATGTAACATCAAGTTTCAAGGGGGATTCCCATTGATAGAAGACAGAGAAAACCAGAGGTCTTAGAACAGAGAGATCAAAACCTGCTACACTCCCTAGAGGCCAGAAGTGACTCTGAAAAAACCCACACCTGAGAACCACTCTTGTTTCCTCCCTTCACCAGCTCGCCCTACCCTGGCTTAACTGTTTGATTTCAGTAACTTGGTCACTGATGTATAGTACTAGATTGAGGACTTACCAAATAACGTGAAGATATTTTTTTAATGTTTATTTATTTTTGAGAGAAAGAGAGAGAGCGAGAGAGCACAAGCAGGGGAGGGGCAGAAAGAGAGAGAGAGAGAGAGGCACAGAGACAGAATCTGAAGAAGGCTCCAGGCTCTGAGCTGTCAGCACAGAGCTCACTGCGGGGCTCAAACTCACGAACTGTGAGATCATGACCTGATCTCAAGTCGGACGCTTAACCGACCGAGCCACCCGGGCACCCCTGTGAAGATATTTTTTTAATGTAAGGTTTCTAACAAGAATTATTCATTTCTACAAATCCTTTAAGAATTATTCAATAAGTTACAAGTTAGAAATTACATGGTGTGTGGAGGGGGTCGGGTACCAGTTTTCGTTGAGATGAACCAAGATAAGATGCTTTTCTGTGTTGAGCAGGAATTACCTAAACTGTGGGAGTAGCTCCGACAGGTTTCCATTTGCTTACAGCAAAGCCTCTTCACACCAAGACTTACTGGAAACGGGGCTGTGCTTCTTTTTGTTTGATGTGTCATGGGTAGACCCAAGCGCCACACCATCTACACATGGCACTTAATAAGTACGGACTGTTCCGAGTTTGAATGGATTTAATCTGGGCAGACAGGAAGAGCAGACATCAATCAGCACGTGTTTGGCTTGTTTTGAGAAAACAACGTCAATCTGACCTAGCATGGTCCACAGTGACCCACTCAAGGCCCAGGTAGCTGGTATCCGACATCCCTCAGGGAAATCACGATAGAGATTGTATGGTTTCCCTTCAAGTAAAGGAAACTTAAACAGAGGAAGAATTAATGTAGGTAAAACACCAGACTGGCAGCCTGAACAGCTCTTTGCCACCTGGCCATTGTAACATCCTCAGAGTCCCTGCCAACGGCATGCTTTTTTTCCACCCCACGGAACAGAGTGCTGGAAACAGATACTAGGTAGTAGTTTGCCTCCAGTGCCCTGATATGTGACAGTTTCCTGCATGGGACTTTTATTCTTATTTGGCATTTGAACTTTTAAATGACTCCCTGATTAATGCTTCGATGCTGCACGTGATAATTGCCTTGGCAGACAAGGATGTCTTTGTTCTTGCCCACTCACCTTTTGTGTGGAGTTTCCCACTCCTGTTCCCTTATTTATGACTTGTTGACGTTCATCTATATTTAGCGAGTGTTTTGCTAATATCCAAGGAGTCATCAAAGGTGCAGCTGCTCAATCTCTACAGGAAACTCCCGCTTTAAGGGGCTAGCTCTACTCTAGGAGGATCTGCTCCGGAACATTCCTCTGCAGGAAGATGAGAAATGCACTTCTTGATTTTTAAATTAGCTGGCTTGTGCTTCTATCTTTCCCCCCATTTTTGGAGCTCAGTGAACTCATATGTTATTCTTGGTTGGTTGTCAAACCAGCAAGGATGTTTTTCTGATCGTCTTTATGTGGAGTTATATTTGGCTGTTTTTTCCTCCCTTTTCAGAGACTCCTTTCTTCACTGTGTGGACACGTGACCTTGTTTTTGCGTTTTCAGTGTCCCAAGCTAGGAAACTTGTGATAGTCCTTTCCTGTTCCTTCTTGAGTCACTGGTTTATGTCACAAATGCTTGGCTCACTTCCTCCACGTCCTTAGGAAGGGGGTCCTCCAAAACAACCCCCACTGCTGCCTCTCTATCTCTGTGTGGTTGCCACAGCACAAGCCATGACAAGACCCTTTCTTTCTCAACCCCATCCCAGTCGGGTTAATTAACGGTATACTCAGAATACACTATTTTAAGGTGATCTTGCCACAAGGCAAAGCCACTACAGAGTTCTCAATTCCACAAGGAGCTGCCTCTTTGCAGTGCAGAGATGACTCCCCATAAGGCCTCATGGGTCTCTCCGTCAACCCACTTCTATCCATCCTTAGAAACAGAAAATATTTATTTCCCCTTGGTCCAGGCTTCCAAACATCAGGAGGGGGGGATATCACCCTTTTCATACATATCTTGAATAAAATAAGAAGAGAATATCAGAATCGATTTCACAAGTGCTTTTGAAACTGACAAGAATCCAGCAGAGGAGAAAAACTAAACCCAGGAACCTGGAATGGATAGAGGAAGGGGGGCATTCGAGAATGTTCTGCTTTAAGTGTTGACCCTTCCATGCAGCATCCATCTGCTCTTGTGGCTGAATCAGGGGAGGGATGGGAACCAGCCTTCGCAGGCAGCCTGCTGTGTGTGCTACTTTAACACCCGTTTTGGGAGACAGTGTGATACAGGGGTTGAGAGCACAGGCTCAGGGGCCGGGTTTGAATCCTGCCTTTACCACTTCTCCGCCATGAACCCCTTAGCCAGTTATTTTAATCTCTCAGTGCCTCAGCTTCCTCATCTAAAATGGGGACAGAGGGGGATCATAATAGTACCTCTCCCCATGAAGGTAGGAGTAAGTAGGTTGATATTAAACAGAGCCTGGCATAGAATAACTACTATACAAGCATTTGATGAACCTAAAGTTCACTGAAGCTGAATAAATAAATAAATAAATGTGACCCTCAGTCCTCTGAGCTACGTATTTGTAACCAACATCCCTGGTTGCTGGTTCAAGAGCCTCTCATCCTCTCGCTTCCTGCGGGCAGGGCTCTCCTCCACTTGATGGAGGCTGGAGATGCCATACGCCTGCCTTCCCAGCATCCCTTGCAGCTGAGACATGAACATAGAACCCAATCGTGGCCAGTGGAAACTGAGGACATTTTTGCTGGTGCCTTTTGGAAAGATTTTCCTGCCCTACCAAAAAAAATGCGGTTTTACAAGAAGCCCCCTCCCATGTTTCCTGTGTGTTGACATCCTTCTATACCCCATCATCTTGTGACCACAAGGAAAAAGCCAAGAAAAGCCAATCTAGTTCCACTGAAGCAATTCCAGAACCACCTAGGCCCAGGCTCCTTGTCAAACACAGTGTTGAGATAATACATGTCCTTATTCTGTAAGTCATTTGTAGTCAGTTGTTTATAGCCAGATGCATCCCAAATAACACAAGGAGATTTTAAATGAGGAAATGGAGGGTTAAGAAGGCTGACTAATTTTGCTAGCCAGGCAGATGGTAGGATTAGAATTCAAACCCCATCTAACTGTAGTTTGAGCTCTTACTGCTGCATCAGGAAGCCACCCCAACTGACAGTGCTCAGCGACTAGACAAAGCCAGGTAGGACCCAGAGCACCAAGGGACTGCTGTGTTCAGGACTGACTCTTCAGCAGAGCAAAAAATAACAAGTGCCTTACAATGTATTGTTCCTCTCTTGTCTGCAAAGCACTCTCACGTCTAGAAATGTAGAAGTGGAAGGGAGCTCATAGACCATCCAGCCCAGATGACAAAACTGAGATGACCAAAGTCACACACCTGGTTAACGACAAAGTCAGATGAGAACTGAGGTCATGACCTCATTTTACAGGTGGAGAAACCAAGGCACAGAGTGGGTTATGTGTCTTGTCCAAGGTCACAGACTAGTAAAGCTGGCATATAAATTAGGCAGTCTGTCTCCCAAGTCCTCGATTGCTATAATATACGCCCTACAGTGACCGGCTTCTGTAACTTGGGCCTTGCGTATAGAGATGTGCTCTCCTAATCTGAGGGAGGAGTGTAATAATGCTGGAATCAACGTCACAGATGCCAAAAAGGTTAGCTCCAAAATTGTGAGCTCCCCAGCCTGGCTGGCTGAGAGAACAGCTGGCCCATCAAGGCTCACATGCAGAGCTGGATTGCCCAAAGGCCACGCTAACTCATGCAGAGAGCACGGGTGAACCAGGGGCAACCAGAAAAGGAGGAAACTCAAGTTGGAAAACTGTAGTCTAAATTTGTAATGAAACAAAAATCTGAGGGGCACCTGAGGGGCTCAGTTGGTTAAGCGACCAACTTTGGCTCAGGTCATGATCTTGCAGTTCATGAGTTTGAGCGCCACATCGGGCTCTCTACTGTCAGCGTGGAGCCCGCTTCGGATCCTCTGTCTCCTTCTCTCTGCCCTCCCCAGATCGTGCTTGCTCTCTCCCTCTCTCAAAAATAAGTAAACATCTTTTTTAAATCTAAAAAGATGTAGTTTTAGCATGTAGGTAAGCTTTGTGCTTTACAGCTGTGACCCCGGATACCATGAAGCAGAGAAGAGCCTTCCCTGAATTTCTGATTTGCATAGTCCATGAGCATAAGTTTTGGCGTGGTTGAGAACACTCTCAGGTCACAAGAATCAGTACTTTTTCAGATTCCATCCCCTGCCCCTCCTCCTGCAATACTACAATGAAATTCAATTCTGACACTAACCACCCCACGTTAGGGTCAAACTCCACAAGTTCAAGGGTATAGTCCCCAGCAAGACTGCCCTCACTTCAGATGCCAGTCACAACTTTGAGTGTTCCCAGACCACCTGCACTTCTGACCAATTAGCTACAAATCCAAGGGATCTCACAACCCTCCCTTAGGTTCAACAACTGGCTAGAATGACTCACAGAACTCTGGAAAGTGCCATACTTACGATTACAGTTTTATTATAAAAGACACAAATTAGAAACAGCCAAATGAAGAGACACATAGGGCAAGGCCTGAGTGGGTCCCAGACACATAGCTTTTATGCCCTTTCTCCATGGAATCAGGACACATTGCCCTCTCAGCACACTGATGTCTTCACCAACCAGAAAACTCCCTCAAGCTTTGGTAACCAGTTTTTACTGGTGGTTCGTTATATAGACCTGATTGATTAAATCATTGGCCACATGATTGAACTCAATCTTCAGCCCCTATCTCCTCTCTGGACATCAAGTTCACGTAAAGTCCCAACTCTCTCATCATATGGCTGGTCTTTCTGGTGACCAGTCCCCATCTGAGTCATCTTGATAGCATAAATTCAGTTGTGGTCCAAGGGGCTCTTAAAAAACAAAGACACTCCTATCACTTGGGAATTTCCAAGGATATAGAATCTTCCTCCCAGAATCCAGGGACAAAGGCAGTCATATTCTTTATTATACAATACCCCACCCTTCACTTCCCCACATTCTGCTTTGTGATGTTTAGGCTGGGACTCTGCAAACCACATTTCTCCTTTGCCAGCCAGCTCTCTGTTAGACTTTGCCAAAGGCTTGCTAAAAGAAGACTGGAAGGCAGAAGGAGGGAAGAGGGATTTAGTCCTTTGTGTCTGCCTCCTGTTTTCCTCCTGTTTCTGTGAGCATGACCCCAGGCACACTTTCCACAGCTATACTAGCCGTTAATTTCAGTACCTATAGTTGATTCCAGTTTTCAGTTTTTTAGCATTCCCAGAACCAGCCTTCCCATGCCTTCTCAGAGACCACAGAACAAGCCAGACATCAAGGGTCCCCTCCCCTATTTCGAAGTCTGAGTCCAGGCCTCAGGGAACCCGTCCTTCCAGGTCAGAGACACCAGTACCAGCTAAGCAGCATCTCTTCCTCAGAGGTCTGTGTTCCAGGTGCATAAGACTTCCCTTCCAAGTTCAAAGACACTAGAACCAGCCACTGGTGCCCTCCAAAATCTTGAAAGGAAGAGAAAGAAAGAAAGAAAGGAAAGAAAGGAAGAAAGAAAGAAAGAAAGAAAGAGAGAAAGAAAGAAAGAAAGAAAAGGAAAGGAAAAAAGGAAAGGAAAGGAAAAGAAAGGAAGGGAAGGGAAGGGAAGGGAAGGGAAGGGAAGGGAAAGGAAAGGAAAGGAAAGGAAAGGAAAGGAAAGGAAAGGAAAGGAAAGAAAGGAAAGGAAAGGGGAAAGGAAAGGAATATCTTAATTTTAGCTCCACACAGCCCATCTCCAAGCTTCTATGTTTTAATAATTCTGACCATTGCACTTTGTCTCCTCAGCCCTGGGAATGATACTTCAGTTCCCTTTTGCCTTTTTATTTCTTTGATATCCAGTTAACAGTTCTTCATATTTAAGTTCTTCTGTTCAAAATAATTAATGGGATTTTTATCTACTGACTGGTACACAGATTGTCAAAGATGATTCCTCTCCAGAAACAGATATTGTCTGTCATCTCAGAAGCTCACCTTGGCCCCCTTGGGTTTCCTATATCATCATAACATAGCTTTAGAGCTGCACTATCCAAGAGAACCTTCTTGGATGATTGAAATGCTGCATATCAGCACTGTCCATTATGGTAGCCAACAGCCACATGTGGCTTTAAGAACTTAAATGTGACTAGTCCAACTAAACAACTGAATTTCTAGTTTTATTTCATTTTAATAAAATTGACTTTAAGTTGACACATTTGGCTAGTGGCTACTATATCAGACACCACAGCTATATAACCTTGTTTCTATTTCCTACCAGAACTTATCCTTCTGTTTTTCTATAGCACTTCATCCTATGAAGTATTTTTCATAGTGTATTCTAACTATTTTTGTGGTAGTCTCTCTTAACAACTGTAAATTACTGGAGAGGCCATCTGATGGTCTTGGTGCCTGGATACATGGCAGAAGAAGATGCTCAAAAATGATTCATGAATTGAGTATAGTGTCCAACCACAGCACAGTGCACAGCCTAAAGCCCCGTGTCAGGGAGGAAAGAGATGGCCTTGGATTGCAGAATGAAACTGCTAAGACAGAGAACTTACCTCTTTGTGTTTTAACTTTCCTCATCTCTAAGTAATTTGTATAGGGTAAGTTGAGCTTATTGGCTTAGAAAGCTGGTCTGAAAGCTAAAGATTTTTCTTGGCATTAACCTCAACATTCTATCTCTCAAAACTGGGTTTAAGGATACCTTATCCTCCTAACAATGGTCTTAAAGTCTACAGGTTAAGAAGAAGAAGAAAGAAACTTTCTCTAGCAGAAAACACATAGACAAAGTTTAGAAAAACCCACCTCTGCCCTTTGGTATTAAGGGAATGATGAGGGACTCCATTTCCTTCTATCATTATTATCCAATTGGTTATCCAACAAAGAATTATTGGACAAATCCACTATAATCCCAAACTACTTTGAGACTATGGAAATCAACCAAATCTCTCTGCTAATCTCTCACATGGCAGTTTGTAGCATATACTATAATTAAGTATCCTAGGAGTGATATATTTGTTGTATGCTCACCTAACCAGCAGGTGGAAAGCTACATGAGGGTAGAAGCCATACCTGTCTCTTCACACCTTCATTCTCAACAGAACAGCAGCAATATACATAGCTTCAATGTGGTAATTACTAAATCATTTTTGAATAAATAAATAAACAGAAAAAGAATTTGATATATATTTTGAAAATTAGTCGCCAATGCCTTAACCTGACAAAAATTGGTAATTTCACGTAACAAGTCTTCTTAAGAAAATTGTTGACCAAGAATTAGAAATTCTAAAGCCCCAAAATGAATGTGGCTGGATGAAACACGATAATGCCTAATACCTGGGTTTCCTTTTTCCCATAATTCTTTCATTGCCCCACAGTCCTCCACTCATTGAATTAGCAAACACCAAAGAAGTCAGTAGGGGATATAAACAGGTGTTTTAAATTTTATAAAGGAGACAAGAGTCTTGAAAACAGAGTCTTTTCATTGCAAGAGCAAGGCTTTTTGAAAAAGAAAAAGAGCTTTGATCTTCAAAAAGCTAACAGACTGAGGAACTCAGAGCATGCGGTTACCCCTAACCCAGAAAGGAGAAGAGAATGCCTGATGAGGTGACAATAATTTTCTGACTCAAAAACAGATTGGTGTTGAACAGCAAGGAGAAGGAAGAGGGCCCAAGAAGAGTTTAGATGTTGGGGGATTTAGATGGCATGCCCCTTCCCTCTGGGCCAAGCCTAGAGACTTAGGGAGAGGCACTCCAAGCAGAGGCGTAGGTAATCAGCAGTCTCATGGAGAATACCCTTGTTCCACCATAGCCTTGCAACAGCCAAGCAGAAATGGCAATGAGACCTGTCTGCAGAGAGGACCGACCCTGCATCTTCCACAGTACTGGTGAGGCAGAAAGGGCAACTGAAGGTTCCTGTGCACACAGAAGAAAATTTATCATGAAGCTAAAGAAATTAAAGCTTCAGTGCCCTCATTTGCACGCCCCCTTACAAAGGCCCAGAAAGGATCCTAGCAGTGTACTCCTATAGTCCCATATTTTTTTTTAAAACTTTCAACAGTAAGAGAAACTTTACCATCAATTGGTTAAGACCACTGTCTTCTTCCATTCCAACTTCTCTGACACACTTCCCCCCGTCAGATGACGTTGGAGTAGCTGTTGGCATATTTGGGATGCAGCTAAGAGGAAGTTGAGTTGAGAATACACTTATATTTGAGTTTAGTCAGATATATTTATATGGTTCCCAGTCATTTATGTGTCTAATTGTTTTTGCTAGCCATCCAAGTATACAAATGGGTGCCAAAAAATTCTCCTAGCATCCACTGTGCCAATACCCGGAGTCATGGCACAAAGTTGCAGAGCCAGAAGTTACAATCTGATATGAACATATCCTACAGCAACGAGAACCAGGGCGACATGGATAGTGGAGGAAAAGGGTTTTAAATGTGTGGAGACAGATGCTAGCCCATGGAAACTTCTTCTAGTCATGAGAAGTGTGAAATTATAAGTGAAGCATTTAGCTTCCATTGATGCCGAGTCAAAATGGAAGTTCTTCTCAGCCAGGAAATATACTCAGCAGTATAGTCAACCCAATAAAATCATAAGTGTGTGTTCTATTTCTTAAAGGTAGCTCCCCAGATTAAATTAGGTCTCTGCAAAAGCTGGATTCGCCCCTGCTACACTCAAAAGGAGCCAGGAGGTGCTGGGAGATGTTAGTGGCCCTGTGGAAACACACAGTGAGCCACACTGAGAAACATACAGGCACACAAGAACACAGAGGGACATGCATGACCGGAAATAATGCACCCTGAAGACTTTTCAGCAATAAATAAAGGAGGGACCAAATGCCTACTCCTGATGCCAGAACAATAACTAACCCCTTGGTACTCTGATCAATACTGAAGAAGAGGAGAAGACCTAGTTCTGAATTGAAGGAGTTTAAATACTCAGGTGCCCAATATCCTAAATTGACTAAGTTGACACGTAAGTAACTGATATTCAGGGCCCCAACATCAGTGGGAAAGCAGAACATCATATCTTAGCTCAATTTAGTTACAGAAGAAGGTTAATCTTCACACACGTGAGTTTTGTGACTGTGAAATTAAGACCCCGTACATAAACCCAAGCGAAATTCTGCCAAAGTGGCTGAGTCAACTCAACCTACCATGTTGCTGATGGCAATGGTAAACTTTGCTCGAGTCCTGGGCTCCCAGAAAATAGCAGTGATTAAGAAATCCCCTCCCCTTTTGGGTTTCAGGGAAATAAATCTAATCTCAGCATACCTCCTTTCTCTTCCATATTCAAGATTAGACATATCTCTATCTTTTCTCATGATTCCCATAAGACTCATGGATGACTTCCTTGTTTACTTGTCTCCACAAAGTCCCCTGCTCCCTGCATTTTTTTTTCCTGAGAGACATTCCTCATTAATGAAATACTCTCGGTTGCAACAGCCTGAACAAAACCATCTCCTTCATTACTCTGTGCCTCAGGTCTTTGACACTGGCATATTCTCACCAAATGGTAACCCAGAAGCTAGTTGTATTTGGAATCACAAACCCAAGATTCTCAAGCATAGAGAAGTGGGGCCTATGAAGGATCAGCCCATACCTTCAGTGGAGAGGACTCTTTGGAAGTTAAAAAATAAAATAAAATTTCAGACTTCCAAATGATACTAGTTTTTTTAGTACCTAGAAATTGAGAAAATAATGACCAATTACCCTCAATTAAAAATGCTTTACAAAACATTTTATTTTATTAATTCCTAGGGAGATAGACATACATTTGATAAATTCAAACATATATCCAGGTCAAAATCATTTTTTCTGTTCAGGATCCATGACTTCACGCATTTTTTAAGTATCTCTATGATCGTCAGAGATATGTGGGCCACAAGTTGGGAACAACTGACTCAGATATTTTCAGGTGAAAATTAAAACATGAGGACAGAGGGGTTGATTTGGTTGGGGTGGGCAGAATGTCAGAGGACCTGGCACCATCCTTTGGAAACCTGTTGGCCAGGCAACCTCGTGAAACACAGATATTGATCCCCCTTTGTTAGTCGACCCCCAACCCTGGAGCTGGGAAGATGCAAAACCAGTCACATCTTCCAGGCTCTCCTTATCTGGACCCACAGGGAGGCATTGCCCTCAATCCCCCTCAGGCCTTCTCTCTTGTCCTCTCCACAACACACACGCATGCATGCACACGCACACACACACACGCACACACACACACCCTTCATCTCTGACTCCACACTCAGGCCCCTGCTCCCTGGTAACCTTAATCCTTTTAGAGGAAGGCAAAGAAAACTCTCTTTTTGGACAAGATCAGAGACCCACCTGAGACAGAGAAAGAAAGAGAGCCAAGCCAGGGGCACATCAGGGTTGCACTCTGCTTCCTTGGTTTCACCCCTTCCTTTCCAAGCTGGAGTCCAGCCCCAGCGTTGAAAATGCCAACAGAAAAAGAATATCTGAATTTTTGAGAACACAGACAACATATTTGTAGATATTTCCAAATGATTTTAAGGCATGCCTGGCGAGCCCCTTTACAAATGTTAGGAGGGGAATCGTATATTGGTCATATTTGTATACAATAGGAAATGTCCTTTAAAAAACCACACTGACAAACCCACACAGATTTTATAGTCTCCTATAGAAATTTAATGAATATTGAATTTAATATCCCATCAAAGTATTAAAAACTAGCTTCTATGCTTTTTGAAATACATGACCAATCCTCGTGTAATGTTGGTGGCACACAACATTCCAACATGGAACTGTTCGTTATCTTTTTGTATAACACCATTCCATTCCCATCTAGGATTTTATTCTAGATCCAAGGAGTTAAGACATTGTATAATTTCCAAAAACTCTACAAACATACATTATTCTTTTTTTTTAATGTTTAATGTTTATTTATTTCAGAGAGAGAGTCAGAGCGTGAGCAGATGAGGGGCAGAGAGAGAGGGAGACACAGAATCCGAAGCAGGCTCCAGGCTCAGAGCCCCAAGCGCGGCTCAAACCCACTAACCATGAGATCATGACCTGAGCCGAAGTCCAGCCTCAATGGACTAAGCCACCCAGGCACCCCGAACTTACATTATTCTTAACCCTCAAAATGCATTTCTCATAGGGCAGGTAGGATTTTTAGACTTTGGATTTTGAAGCAACTCTGACAATTTTATATCGCGATGTCTGAATTTAATTTCCTTCCGCAAGATCAAAGTGTACATTATTGTGATCAGTGTGGAAAGAACCGAATGCACTGAGATGAAAACATCCTAAGTGCGTATTGGTGATTTATGTTCGATACAGAAATGAATTGTGGTTTTATGGATGGGAATTATTTTCCCTTCTGTTTAATATGTAGGCCATGTCTCCTCTGGCTTCATAGCCGGTTATCTTTCTCCTCCTACTTCACACTTTCCAGAAGCCTTCTGGTTTCACAGCGGACACATTGTAAATCTTCCCCTTCTAAGTGTCCCACATATGTTTCATTAAAAGTGTTTGTTTCTTTGATCAGCTTGACGTTTCTAATGTGAAAAAAATAATAACTCCGTCGCCTGGTGCTTGGAAATGTATAGGCCGGAAGTGAGGAGCAGAAGACGACGGTAAGCATCAGGGGTCTCCGGGTCCACCACTCAGGCTCTGCCAGGGTTTGGGCTGTGCCTGCATCTGCCAGGCTAGCATGGGTGGGAGAGATAAGAAACAATGCATCTTGGTCTGCTAAGGCTGCCATAACAAAGTACTACACACCCAGAGGCTTAAAACAACCCAGAAATCTTTTGTCTCACTGTTATGGAGACTGGAAGTCTGAAATCAAGGGATCCACAAGGTTGGTATCTTGTATCTTCTGAGGCCTCTCTTTCCTTGGCTGGGAGATGAGCATCTTCTCTCCTGTGCACTCAAGTGGTCTCTCCTCTGGACACGTGTGTGTCTGCATCCCAATTTCCCTTTCTTACAAGGACACCATTCCTATTGAATTAGGACCCGGTCTAATGACCTCATTTTAATGTAATCACCTCCTTTAAGTCCCCATCTCCAAAAACAGTCACATTCTGAAGGCCTCAGGGTTAGGCTTTCAACATATAAATTTGGAGGGGACACCACTCAGCTCAGAACACCTGATATTTGTTATACTTTGGAAAAGTGCATGAGGCAGGGGGGGTGGAAAAGGGGAGCCAAGCAGAGGCAGCCGCCATGGATTCCCTATCAAAGTAGAGTGGGTTTTTTATTTTTTAAAGACTATTTCTTAAAGCAGTTTTAGGTTAACAGCAAACTTGAGAGAAATGTAGAACAATTTCTCATATACTCGTTACCCCCACACACGCATATCCTGCCCCATGGCAACATCTCCCCACCAGAGTGGTACGTTTGTTACAGGGGATGAATCTACACTGACATGAAATAATCACCCCAAGTCCAATGCTCACCTTAGGGCTCATCTTTGATGTTGTTCATTCTGTGGGTTTAGACAAATGTATATAATAAAATGTATATTAATGTGGCCTCATACAGAGTATCTTCACAGCCCCGACAGAGTGGACTTCCGGGGACGTCAGACCACTCACAGAGTGTGGGTGCCAACACTTCAGCAAACAAATTAAGCCATTGCAGCAAAGGGAAGGCAAGCTCTGAATCATGGATGAAGGTCTATTTGGATCTCCTTGCCCTCTGCGGCAGCCCCCATTTCCCAGCAGGGGGGAATGGCACAGTGCATGATGGGTCTGATCATTCCCTGCCCCGCCCCCCTCCTCCTCCACCTCCTCCATGTCATCATTGTCAGCGCTGATCTCAGAATAATCTCCCAGGAGCCAACATGTACTTGTAGCCCTTGTCCCCAGGGGTCCAAATGACTAAACTTCCATTATAGCTCCAGAAGCATACATAATCTTTACTACACAAAAGGGCATGCCATTAAAGTCCTCTGCCCCTAGGGAATTGATTAGTGTGCCACCCATCCCACCTCCAATGTGACTTTCTTCAGAGGGTCATGAGAACGTGTCCACGTCAGGACTCCCAAACTCCAATCTGAGTCTTGTAATACTCCTACCAATTAGCATATGGAGTCCTCCCTCTTGGTTACAATTTTGAAATTGCTGGCTAGACTCCTACGGCCACACATAAATTGGCTTAGTTCTGGAGGCTATTTCACATGTGGGGTTGGCTTTTATTTGTTTGGATTAAACCATTAGATTTTTCAAGTCTATGTAGAGTACTGTTTCTGAATTTGATTCTTCTTTCTTCTTCTATCTCTAAAGTATATTCTCAAGGCACCTGGGTGGCTCAGTCGGTTAAGCATCCAACTTTTGATTTCATCTCAGGTTATGATCTCACATTCTTGAGATCGAGCCTCACATCAGGCTCTTCACTGACAGTATGGAGCCTGCTTGGGATTCTCCATCTCTCCCTCTCTCTCTCTGCCCCTTCCCTACTTGCTCTCTCTCTCTCTCTCTCTCAAAATAATTAAACATTTTTAAAAAATAACTGAAGTACATTATCTCTTTACTTTGTAGCTTGAAAGTATACTCAAGGACTTAGGAAAACAAATGGCATAAACGTTACCACTACCCACAGAAAATGCTGGTGCTCACCTCAGTTGGGGAAGGAAGAACATTAAAGAAGAAATGGCATTTTTATTAGAACATCACAGCTCCTTGACACAACCTTGTCATCTTATATTCCATAGTATATATGCTGTTGCCCTCATCTTTTCTGACATTAGTGGAAACCATTTAGGGGGTAGGAAATGACAGATAAAGAGCTACCTACCTTTCTTGATATTTTACAATTCCACAGCTCTAGCCATGCAACAATGTCCAATAAAAACACACTTTAAACACAGTTATCATAACTGATAACATTACTAATCCAATCCTTTCCTCGTTAACTTAAATCATTGCAAACAAAGAGACAATTTTTTTCTTTATTATAAGATACCTTATATATGCAACCAGATGGGCAGCTCCTGTGACTCATAGTCTAGCCAGAAGTACATAAAATAGAAAAGGGATGATTTCCCAAAGGGAGGGATGCTGTGCAGACTCCATCATCCCAGCATGGGGGTGGGGGGTAGATGATGTGGAAGGAAGTATAAAGCCAAACAGTATGTGATTGATTTTTCTAAAAGTTCTATAAATAGGAAAGAAAACTTGATATACGGAGCAGTGAGTTCCAGTCCAGACGTTACTACTAATTGGTTATAAAATCTTAACAATCCTCTTCTTCTCTAAGCTAGTTTCTTTATCTGGAACAGGAGGACATTAAACTACATCATTTCCAGGCAACTCATAGGTCTCAGATGAACTCTTTACATTACTCAAAGGTAGGAGAGTTAACTCTAATATCAACCAGCAGTGTGAACAGGAGAAAATCAATTAGCCTCTCTAAACCCTGTAAATCAGGAATGATAATGTCTTTAGTCACAAAATGAAATTGCTAGGGCATCTGGGTGACTCAGCCAGTTGAGTGTCCAACTCTTGATTTCCACTCAGGTCACGATCTCATAGTTTGTCAGATCAAGTCCCACATCAGGCTCTATGCTGACAGTGCAGAGCCTGCTTGGGATTCTCTCTCTCCCTCTCTCTGATCTTCCTGCACTCTCTCTCTCTCTGCCCCAACCCTGCTTGCATGCAGTCACTCTCTCTCTCTCTCTCTCTCTGTCTCTCTCAAAATAAATAAATAAATAAATAAATAAATAAATAAATAAATATTTAAAAACAAAGTGAAATTACATGTGCAAAATCATGTGAAAAATAAAGAATATCAATAGCTATTATTTTTGAGCACCTACTATTATTAAGTATTGTACTACATATTTTCTTGTGGCTGTATCACACTTCTCTACTGTTATCCAATATTATCTAATGAAGACCCATCCTTTACTTCTTTCTTCTTTAACTCAAGTTACTCCTCAGTTTATTCTAATGTCTAAATAGATCAAGATAAGGGGATGTTTACACATGAGTAGTCAGAGAAATTTAATGGATTTCACCCTCAAGAAAATACTGAAAGAGAGGGCAGTGAAATAGGAACTAAAAAAAATCATTAAAAATAAAAAAGGAGATGACAAGAAATTAAAATGAACACAGGTGAGGCAAGGATGATTATTTAAAAAATGCAATAGCAAAATTAAAATACGCCCTAGAACCAATACAGAGAAGGTTTTAAAATTCAGAAAATCAGGTGAATAATGTAGAAGACATACCTGATACACTCGCCTAGAATTCAGAGAAAAATTACGTAAAGATGAGAATTAGGAGGAAAACAATAGGTTTGACCTTGGTTCTCAGTCTTTTAGAGCTAAAAATCTTTGTAAAAAGGGCTATAACTGCTGAATATGAAGAAATAAATGAAGACAGGGTTATAGAATGTTCTGAACCCAAGAAAAGACAAATATTAAAAGGAGTCACTATGTTACAAGTAAAATCATTAATAGGGAAGCATATTTAGACTCATAGTCATACTTTTTTAATTACAAGAATTTTTTAAAGCATTCTATCAAAATCTAGATCCAAAAAAATTAACTAGAAAAAAAATCACCAAAAATCAGAGTAGGCTTGTTAATTTGTTTGTAACACTAAATGCAAGAAGGTAATGGAGCAACATCCAGGGAGTTTTGAGGTTGAAAGTTGCTGAACATGAATTTTTATACCCAGCCAAGTTATCGATTTAATATAATAGGAACCTAAAGACAGTGTCAGATATGTCCAAGCTAAGGAAAATATAACCTCTTCCTTTGAGGAAAGACACCCTACAACCGACCAACTGAACAAGTTTTAAAAACTGAAAACTAATGATATAAAAGAACAGGCTTCTTGCTTCTAATCATCACAGACTGCTATACCTAAACCAGATGAAGCCATATGGTAGAGTGTAGCATTGTCAGACTGGTCCTCTGAATTCTGGGGGCCAAGAAGTGATTGATAGGTACCAAGAAGATGAGTGCAGCCTGTACTAAAGAATTCTGTGTCCTTTTCAACCACAGTAGGTCCACATTCATCTCGTTTTTATATTATGATTCTGCAAAATTTGGTTTAAAAAAAAAAAGCTTTAGCTGCTTTGTTTTGTTTAAAAAAAAAAAAAAAAGATTAAAACCCATCTGAATAGTAGAAAGACCAGACATAGAAAAATCTGGGTTTGAACCACAGCTCCATCACCTACTAACTATGGGATGTTGGGGAAACCATTAACCTCTCTGACCTTTAGGGTCTTCTGTTACAAATTCATACCATCTACCTTTTGTTAAATGTTTATTTATTTTGAGAGATGGGGGGAGGCAGAGAGAGAGAAACAAACAGACAGAATCCCAAGCAGGGTGCTGCTGTCAAAGAAGAGCCCAACACAGGGTCAATTCCACAAACCATGAGATCATGACCTGAGCCAAAATCAAGAGTGGGGCACTTAACTGACTGAACCACCCACACACCCTGATACCATCTACCTTACAGATTCTTGTCAGGATAAACTTGAGATGAGATGAGAAAGAAATTTTTCATGTGCTATTATTAATCAATTGGAGATTTGCAAATTTCTAGTAAAAACTACATAATAACTTGCTTTCTTTGTTTAGAGTATGGGTTCACTGAATGTTGTGTGTTCAAGCTCATGCCACAAGCAAGGGTTCAGTAGGTGAGGCAGCTTGTCACATGAGCTGCGCTTCCAGACCACTTTAACCTTGAAATATTGTGACTGTTGCTTGGCAAAAACAGAGGAAACCGCTTGTGGCCCATGGGCTCCAGACACTCAAGCTTCACCCAGATAGATACCCAGAAGGACTAAAACGTAAATATCTCAGCCCACTTGTAACCCACTCATGACCCACCAGTAGGAAATTTCTGAGGTAAAGATTCTCATTTCTGTCTCTTAAGGTAATATCTTTAGCTACACTACAAGCATCTCTTAGGAAGCTACAACTCTTTTGAATTGCTCGTAAATTCTTCCAGAATCTAGACTTTCCAAAATTAATTTCTTCTCACCAACCTAAACTTTTCAAGCACATCATCTTTCTATACCTTCACCCAAATCTACATGTCCCCCATGCAGGTTATGCTGTGTTTCACAGGTTGGTACCACTGTTTCCCCTATATCTGTGGGTATCCCCAGCTCAACTCCAATATCTCTGAGGAAAATGACATTTTTCAAGAGTTTATACTTACATGGAAAATACTGGTGTCAAAAATCTGGGGGAAGGTTGAGGAAGGGGCCAAGATGGCAGAACAGCATGGAAGTTTTTTTGTGTCTTGTATCCATGAATACAACCAGATAAACACTAAACAATCTTGCACACCTAGAAAACTGATTTGAAGATTAACACAACAATCTCCACAACCTGAACCATAGAACTCAGCAGGTACGTGGCACAGAGGGGTGTACTGGGGGAGAGAGAAGCCATGGAGGGCAGGGAGCAGTTTTTGCCTGCAGAGAGAGGACAGAGATGGGGGGAGAGTACAGGAAAACCACCCTCCCCCCAAAAGCAGCTGAAGAGAAAGTAGAAAAGTGGAAACAGCCTCAGAAACTGAACAAAAAAAAGGGAGAAAGGAGGTTTAAATTCCATTAAGACTCTATAAACAGGGGGAGCACAGAGCCTGAAACTCCACAGTTCCATACCCAGCAGTGCTCTGGTGGGAAGGGCAAATCCCCAGTAGCAGAGAATGAGGTCTGGGGGCCACACGAAGAGAGGCACTTTCCCTGTTGGGAGGACATTTGGTAGAGTCTGTACCAAATGGTCCACAGCCAAAGGTCCCAGCAGACCCTGGAGAACAACCACATTTGCTGGTGCTGGAACAAGGACATCAAGGGTGAAGCCTGGTGCCAGAGGTGTGTTGTGATATTCCACAATCCTTGAAACGCTGCTGCTACATGATCACGTGACCTTTTTCTGGGGTGGGCGGGCACTCAGCCACAGTCACTGGGCATCGGCAGCAGCATGGTCATGCCAACGTTCCTAGGTGGGGCCGGCACCTGGCCATTGCTCTGGGAGACCCTCCCCCAGAAGGTCTGAGTGGGTCAAAGCCACAGTCCCTCAGAAGTGAGGGTTGGGAAACACAAACACATCTGAGATAAAATTCAGGTGGGAGATGCCGCCTGGCAACCTCATGGCTTGGTCACAGACAGTGTAAAAGTGGGGAGGGGACAAAAACTGGAGACAAGGGACAGGTGCATTATTGCTGATTGGGGAGAACAGAGTTCCAATACTAGAGACTGGGTAGTTGGGTGACACCATTTTCACCCCTCCCATGCATGCACATACATGCCTACAAGCGTCACAACAATCCACCCCGGTAAGCTAAGCAGTACCATCTAGTGGAGAACGGAGCCATTACACTAAGCCCCGCTCAGCTGGGCCAACCTCACTCTTCAGGAACACCACAAGTCTCCTCCGCCTGCTTAGTTTACAGACTATAAAATGCTACATAGTTTGATTTCTAGAGAAAAATGATGTATCTTTAATCATATTTCAGTCTGTTCAGTGGTCCATCTATTCAATTTTTTTCTTCTTTTCACTTCTTTTTCTTGAATACAGAAAGAACAACTTTATTTTTATTTCCAATTTTTATTAAAAATACTTCTCTTTAAATTTTTTCTGCTATATTTTCTTTGTAAATTTTTCAAATTCTATTTTACTTCCATCATTTCATTGTATTCTATTTCATTGTATTCATTTTTTCAAATTTTCAAACGTTTCCTTTTTTTCCCCTTTTTCTCTAATCTATCAAGCTCCTTTCAACAACCAGACCAAAACACACATAGGATCTAACATCATTTATTTGATTTTGTGTGTGTGTGTTGCTTTTAATTTTTTAATTTTAATTTTTTTACCTTATTAATTCCTTTTCTTCCTTCAAAATGATGAAATGAAGGAATTCACTCCAAAAGAAAGCAGGAAGAAACAATTAGGGGCTTTAATCAACACAGATACAAGCAAGATGTCTGAACCAGAATTTAGAATCACGATAATAAGAATACTAGCTGGGGTTGAAAATGGATTAGAATCCCTTTCTACAGAGAAAAAAAAAAACAAGTAAAAGCTAGTCAGGATGAAATAAAAAATGCTATGACTGAGCTGTAATCTCGAACGGATGCCATGGCATCAAGGATGGGTGAGGCAGAGCAAGAATCAGCGATATAGAAGACAAACTTATGGAGAATAATGAAGCAGAAAAAAAGAGGGAGACTAAGGCAAAAGAGCATGATTTAAGAACTAGAGAAATCAGTGACTCATTAAAAAGGAACAACATCAGAATCATAACGGTCCCATAAGACGAAGAGAGAGAAAAAGGGGTAGAAGGGTTATGTGAGCAAATCATAGCAGAAAAGTTTCTTAACCTGAGGAAAGACATAGACATCAAAATCCAGGTAGCACAGAAGACTCCCATTAGATTCAACAAAAACTGACCATCAACAAGGCATATCATAGTCAAATTCACAAAATACTCAGTCAAGGAAAGAATCAAGAAAGCAGCAAGGGAAAGAAGTCCTTAACCTACAAGGGAAGACAGATCAGGTTTGCAACAGACCTATCCACAGAAACTTGGCAGTCCAGAAAGGAGTGGCAGGATATATTCAATGTGTTGAATTGGAAAAATATGCAGCCAAGAATTCTTTATCCAGCAAGGCTGTCATTCAAAATAGAAGGAGAGATTAAAAAGTTTCCCAGACAGACAAAAATTAAAGTTGTTCATGACCACTAAACCAGCCCTGCAAGAAATTTTAAGGGGGACTCTCTGAAGGGAGAAAAGATGAAATTTAAAAAAAAAAAAGACCAAAAGCCACAAAGACAAAAAAGGAACAGAGAACACCACCAGAAACTCCAACTCTACAAGTAACATAATGGCAATAAATTCATATCTTTCAGTGTTCACTCTAAATGTCAATAGACTAAATGCTCCAATCAAAAGACATAGGGTAACAGAATGCATAAGAAAACAAGATCCATCTATATGCTGTTTACAAGAGACCCACTTTAGACCTAAAGACACCTTCGGATTGAAAGTAAGGGGCTAGAGAACAATCTATCATGCTAATGGTCAACAACAGAAAGCCAGAGTAGCCATACTTATATCAGACAATCTAGACTTTAAAGACTATAACAAGAGATGAAGAAGGGCATTATATCAAAATTAAGGGTCTATCCACCAAGAAGACCTGACAATTATAAACATTTATGCTCCAAATGTGAAGCACCCAAATATATAAATCAATTAATCACAAACATAAAGAAACTCATTGATAATAATACCATAATAGTAGGGGACTTCAACACCCCACTTACACCAATGGACAGATCATCTAAACAGAAAACCAACAAGGGAACAATGACTTTGAATGACACACTGGACCAGATGGACCTAACAGATAATCAGAACATTTCATCCTAAAACAGTGGAATACACATTCTTCTCCAGTGCACATGGAACATTCTCCAGAATAGATCACACACTGGGACACAAATCAGCCTTCAACAAGTACAAAAAGACTGAGATCATACCGTGCATATTTTCAGACCACAACGCTTTGAAACATGAAATCAACCACAAGAAAAAACTGGAAAGATAACAAATACTTGGAGACTAAAGAACATCCTACTAAAGAATGAATGGGCTAACCAAGCAGTTAAAGAAGAAATTAAAAAGTACATGGAAGCCAATGAAAATGATAACACGCCAGCCCAAAACCTCTGAGATGCAGTAAAGGAGGTCATAAGAGGGAGGCACATAGCTATCCAGGCCTTCCTAAAGAAGGAAGAAAGGTCTCATATACACAACCTAACCTTATACCTTTAAGAGCTGGAAAAAGAACAAATAAAACCCAAAACCAGGAGAAGACAGGAAATAATAAAGATTAGAGCAGAAATCAATGCTATCGAAACCAAAAAAACAAAAAACAAAAAAAACAAAAAAAAAATAAAACAGTACAACAGATCAATGAAACCAGAAGCTGGTTCTTTGAAATAATTAACAAAATTGATAACCCCCTAGCCAGTTTGATCAAAAAGAAAAAGGAAAGGACCCAAATAAATAAAATCAAGAATGAAAGATCACAACCCACACAGCAGAGATAAAAAACAATAATAAGAGAATATTATGAGCAATTATACGCCAATAAAATGGACAATCTAGAAGAAATGGACAAATTCCTAGAAACATGTAAACTACAAAAACTGAAACAGGAAGAAATAGAAAATCTGAACAGACCCATAACCAGTAAAGAAATCAAATTAGTAATCAAAAATCTCCCAAAAAACAGGAGTCCAGGGCAGATGGCTTTCCAGGGGAATTCTACCAAACATTTAAAGAAGAGTTACCACCAGGGTACCTGGGTGGCTCAGTCAGTTGAGCGACCGACTTCAGCTCAGGTCGTGATTTCACGGTTTGTGAGTTGGAGCCCCGCATCGGGCTCTGTGCTGACAGCTCAGAGCCTGGAGCCTGCTTCTGATTCTGTGTCTCCCTCTCTTTCTGTCCCTCTCCCACTCATGCTCTGTCTGTCTCTCTCTGTCTCAGAAATAAATAAACATTAAAAAATTTTTTTAAATAAAGAAGAGTTAACACCTATTCTCTTGAAACTGCTCCAAAAAATATAAATGGAAGGAAAACTTCCAAACTTTTGTAGGAAGCCAGCATTACCTTGATTCCAAAACCAGACAAACACCCCACTAAAAAGGAGAACTATAGACCAATTTCCCTGATGAACATGGATGCAAAAAATCTCAACAAGATATTAGCCAACCAGATCCAACAATACATTCAAAAAAGTATTCACCATGACCAAGTGGGATTTATACCTAGGCTGCAGGGCTGGTTCAATATCTGCAAAACAGTCAATGTGATTAATCACATCAATAAAAGAAAGGACAATAACTACACGATCCTCTCAATAGATGCAGAGAAAGCATTTGACAAAATACAGCATCCTTTCTTGATAAAAACCCACAAAAAAGTAGGGATAGAAGGTTCATACCTCAAGATCATAAAAGCCATATATGAAAGACCCAATGCTAATATCATCCTCAATGGGGAAAAACTGAGAGCTTTCCCCCTAAGGTCAGGAACAAGACAGGGATGTCCACTCTCACCACTGTTATTCAACATAGTATTGGAAGTCTTAGCCTCAGCTAAGACAACACAAAGAAATAAAAGGCATCCAAATCATCTAGTAGGAGGTCAAAATTCAGTCTTCACAGATGACATGATACTCTACATGGAAACCCCAAAAGATTCCACCAAAAAATACTGCTAGAACTGATCCATGAATTTCGCAAAGTCGCAGGATACAAAATCAATGCACAGAAATCCGTGGCATTCCTATACACCAATAACGAAGAAACAGAAAGAGAAATCAAGGAATCGATCCCATTTACAATTGCACCAAAAACCATAAAATACCTAGGAATAAATCTAACCAAAAAGGTGAAAAATCTACACACTGAAAACTATAGAAAGCTTATGAAAGAAATTGAAAGAGACACAAAAAACTACAAAAATATTCCATGCTCCTGGATAGGAAGAATAAATATTGTTAAAATATCAATATTACCCAAAGCAATCTACATATTCAAAAAATGTATCAAAATAACACCAGCATTCTTAGCAGAGCTAGAACAAACAATCCTAAAATTTGTATGGAACCAGAGAAGACCCCGAATAGCCAAAGCAATCTTGAAAAAGAAAACCAAAGCAGGAGGCATCACAAGCCCAGACTTTAAGCTGTATTACAAAGCTGTAATCATCAAGACAATATGGTACTGGCACAAAAACAGACACTCAGATCCATGGAACAGAATCGAGAACCCAGAAATGGACCCACAAACGTATGGCCAACTAATCTTTGACAAAGCAGGAAAGAATATCCAATGGAATAAAGACATTCTCTTCAGCAAGTGATGCGAGGAAAACTGGACAGCAACATGCAGAAGAATGAACTTGGACCACTTTCTTACACCATACACAAAAATAAACTCAAAATGGATGAAAGACCTAAACATAAAACAGAAAGTCATCAAAATCCTCAGGGAGAAAGCAGGCAAAAACCTCTTTGACCTTGACCACAGCAACTTCTTACTCAACACGTCACCAGAGGCAAGAGAAACAAAAGCAAAAATGAACTATTGGGACCTCATCTAAATAAAAATTTCTGCACAGTGAAGGAAACAATCAGCAACACTAAAAGGCAAACCAACGGAATGGGAGAAGATATTTGCAAATGACATATCAGATAAAGTGTTAGTATCCAAAATCCATAAAGAACTTATCAACTCAACACCCAAAAACCAAATAATCCAGTGAAGAAATGGGCAAAAGATATGAATAGACACTTTTCCAAAGATATCCAGATGGCCAACTGACACATGAAGAAATGCTCAATATCACCCATCATCAGGGAAATACAAATCAAAACCATGGTGAGGTACCACCTACACCTGTCATAATGGCTAACATTAACAACTCAGGTAACAGATGTTGGCGAGGATTTGGAGAAAGAGGATCTCCTTTGCATTGCTGGTGGGAATGCAAACTGGTGCAGCTACTCTGCAAAACAGTATGGAGGTTCTTCGTGTACACACACACACACACACACACACACACACACACAATGGAGTATTACTCGGCAATCAAAAAGAATGAAATCTTGCCTTTTGCAACTATGTGGATGGAACTAGAGGGTGTTATGCTAAGCAAAATCAGTCAGAGAAAGACAAATATCATATGATTTCACTCACATGAGGACTTTAAGATACAAAACAGATGAACATGAGGGAAGGGAAGCAAAAATAATATAAAAACAGGGAGGGGGACAAAGCATAAGAGACTCTTAAATATGGAGAACAAACAGAGGGTCACTGGAGGGGCTGTGGGAGGGGGCATGGGTTAAATGGGGAAGGGGCATTAAGGAATCTACTCCTGAATCATTGTTGCACTATAAGCTAACTAACTTGGGTGTAAATTAAATAAATAAATTTTAAAAAAGAAAGAAAGAAAAAACTAAACACACTCACATACAAAAAAAGAAAAAACAACCTGGGGGAAGGTTGTGCTGATAGTGCAAACCCTGCTTCAGATTCTCTGTCTCCCTCTCTCTCTCTGCCCTCCCCTGCTCACATGCTCGCTCTCTCTCTTTCTCTCAAAAGTAAACATTAAAAAGTGTGGGGGAAGGTATATAAACTGTATATGAATTACGATCTCAATTTGTAAAGAATATACATTGAAAAGTACTGACATAGTCCACCAAGTTAACCATGATTTTCTGAGTAATAAATTATTTTTCTCTTTCTACCTTTCTGTGCTTTTAAAATATTTTATAAGGAGTAGTATTGCTTATTTTAAATGAGCTATAACTTACATAATGTACACAAATCTCAAGCATACAATTAGACTGTTATTTCTATGTGTATACACACAGGTGGCCACCATCTGAATCACAACTATTTTCATCTCCCAACATGCTCCTCCCACATCCCCTTCCAGTTACTGATGCCCCATAAAAGTAATTATTCTCCTGACCTCAATCATCATGCAGTACTCTTACAAGGGAAGAAATAATAAACTTCCTTCTTTAAATTATAAAAAATGTGAAGAATTGAAACAACAAAGTGTAAATATCTTATATTAACACAGATACATGCTCTTCCTTAAAGTACTGACTGCTTTCATGATTGTTCTGTGCCTGCAAAATAGATCTTCTAGAAAATGGCCACCATGAGAGAGGAATAATCTATGTGAGTTGAAGGTGAACCTTGAGGGCTCTGTAGGTTTGGTTCAGAACAGCAAGTTCTATCCTAATTGACACACACACACAAAGTTAATATTCATATGAACTTACAGAGTTTTTCAGTTCCTCCAGAGTGACCCTGCATGCACAGACTCCCCTTTGAGATTTCTGATAATTATCAAATCTCAGTGAGTGGAATTCTCTTGCTTTAAGAGGTTTTTCACCTTCCCAACCTGGCCAAAATCTGATGAAGTAGAATTTTTAAAATTTCTATAGGATCCAAGAGAACTGACAACATCTGCTGTGTGAATAATTGATATAACAACGTTCTCCACAGAATGATTTCTGAAGCTTTCTTTCAGATTTAAACACTGGCATTAAGAGAGGTCTTCTTTTGTGTGACTAAGTTCAACGTAACATGGAGTTTGGCCTTTCCTCTCTAATGTCTCCTTAACGGACAGAGCTGGTCCTGTCAACATGGCGTATTTCATAAACCTTGATAGAGCTGAAAACAGTTGTCAAAGCTCCTTTCTGATGTGTCTCATTAAGTTTCAATAATTTACTCTTCTAACTTTTCCATATGGAAGTGATTTTGTATAACTTCAAACATTTCAGGCTCTCTGTTCCTCTCCAGACTCTCCATATGTGCGGAGGTGTGGACAAGAGTTTCAGGGTGCATCTGAGCTTTACTCAGCTAGAAAAGAGGATGGTTCCCATTTATAGTGTGTGTCTCCATCATCCTACGAGTATGAGCCTTCTTTCAGCTGTGTGGTTTTGCTCACTGACCTCTACTCCGCGCCAGACCTCTTTTCCTCTGCACTAAACAACATTTGCTTTTCTTGATAGCATTATTTCTGGAGTTTCAACATCCTCCCTCCGACCCTGTCAGGTCCCCTGAGGGGCTTTTCTTCCCTTTCCCTTTACTCATAGTACCTTCCTTTTCCTAAACATGTTTTGGCCAACATTTTTGTTCTGTTTTTCAAATCTAGCTCCCTGACCCTGTTGGATGCATCAACCACACCCACCTCTGATCGCTGATAGATCTTCCAAGCTGTGTCCCTGCCACACAGGACATAGCTCTCTCTAAAAGCAAATCTCTCCCACAGCCAAAAACTAGCTCTGCCTTTGCCTCTCGGTGACTGCTCAAACAGTGTGCTCGGCTATCCCAATTACCTGTTTAACTCAGACTCCGTGGACTATTTGCTAGACATACACACTAAATGAGAGATAATTATTTTCTACATTCCCCCTTGGCTGTTCAGCCTTGTTCTCACATAATATTCTACCCATGTAACAAACACTTGCCCATTTTAGTAGGCTTACTTAATATATTCAGAATATATTCAGCACCTCAGTTTCCTTATTTTGAAACACGAGGAAAACCAGCTCACAGGAGGGGGTGGTGGGCAAAACAAGGAACACTAATTCTCCTCATAGAGTATCTCACATAGCGTCTGACACATAGTAGGAAGCGTTTCAAAATTAGTTCTGTGACCATTCCTTTCTTTACGTTTTTTAAACAAAATGTTGACATCGCACGTGCAATCACACATGTATGCACACGCACACACACACACACACACACGCACACACACACTGGCATTAACCTCTCTGGACTAACCCCAAATTAAGTTGTGTCTCTTCTGAGCCATAAACCTTATTCTTTCTTCATTTTCTTCAAGTAACCATCAGTGATGCAATCTCTCTCCGCCCCTAAATTCATGGCCTGAGATTGCCTCCACAGCCGTGCTCTCTCACAAACTCTAGATTTATATAGCCTCTCTCTATCCCCACCGATAAGATGCCACCATGTGTTTTGGTCACTCCTCGACTTGACAAATGTAACTGTTGTCCAGATGGCCTAGTCTCCCTATGTGCTTCTCAAGTCTAGTAAATATTAGAGGCTCCTGCCAAGATTCTTTCTCCCTCTGGTCATTCTGATGCCTATTGTCGCTTTTGTATTCATTTTTCACAAAATTCAACACATCTACAACCAGGACTGAAAGCAAAGTGTCCTCTCAAACATGTTGGGTTACTTTTTATGTTCTAAATTTTTGCTTTTGTAGGGTGTTTCTACTCCTTCCAATTTTCTTTCTCGTTCTTCATGTACCACCTGAACTTTTTCCATTCATTCTATGCATTTTCCATTCTTTATTCAGAAGTGTTCCTAAAGTTCATCTAAAAATCCAATGATACCTATATCATGATAAATCTTCAATAGATACTGTGTGGACTTTAAAAAATGAAGTAGTGATTCTAGAGAAATCTTCCATATATACAATTATGTGTATACACACACACACACACACACATACACACATATTCATACATATACAATATACATATACATATACAGTATATCCCCACATATGTATATGTGAATACACATATTCATACATATACATATACATATACAATATATCCCTTTTTGGGGCATAAAAGGTATGAAAGAGTATGTATAGCTCGATCCTTTTGGGTGTATACGTGTGTGCCTGTGCACACACAAAGAGAGAGACATATTTGCATATTTTTCTGCAAGCATACACAAGAAATTATTTTAAATGTTTACCTTTGAGGAGAGGGACCTTTTACTACTATTTGAATTTTATCGCTAGGTAGGCATTTTAATTACTGTTTCCCTGATATCATCAGAAATTATCTGGACGGTGGAACTATAGGCAATTATTGTTTCTTTTCTTTATATTATTCAACTTATTAACATCTAAGAAATGTTACATTTAAAAAATGAAAGTAATGATGCCCCTACTCTAGAGGCTCCAGCCTGGAAAGGATTATTAGAAGAAGCTAACACAGGCCCACCACATCCTGAGATGTGAACACAATTTATTTTCAAATGTCAGGAGGCCTACCACGGTGTTCGGCAGTGAGGTGGGAAAATAGAAATGCTCCAGGAAAATAAAAATGGATAAAAGACAGCGCCTGTCCTCCAGTGGTTTCTGTACGAACAATAGGGTAACTCCTACAATCGATGGGAAACCCACTCTGTGACACGACAAAGAAAGCTTCAGAGGAAGTGACCCCTGGGTGGCGCCCTGTGTCAGTCAGGATGGGATAAGTTATGCTGCAGTAAGAAGTTAGCCGTGAAACCTCAGTGCCTAATACTGCTGAGGTAGGTCTCTTCCTTCTGTGAAGCGTTATCTCCACAGACCTGGGCACCTCTCCACTTTTCCCGCTAAAGGAATCTTAGGATGGTTGCCATCTGCAAAATGGCAAATGAAGCAAGTTAGTCTTTTGGGTGTTCTCACTTTTCCTTTCTTCCTCAGTACAATTCGTTCTCCTTTCTCTTCACTGTTGACAAGTAGCTTCTTCACACCCCTTCTCTCCCCCCAAGGAATCCAGCACCCTCATACTCATGCTATGCATTTGAATAATGAAGCCCTCCCCACTCCAGAAGAAAACTGGTATAACCGCACTACTTTCTCATGCTTCAGACTCCTACAGTCCACCTTCCCAGAATCACAAGACTTATTTGAACTATGTCTCACTTCCGGCTATTCGAGAGGTGTAACGGAACACACAAATGCCGAAACTTGGCTCTTGCAACTCAGTGTCGGAAACAAACGGATGAAGGTCCCACGGAAAAAGAATCTGCCATGATTTGAAGCAAATACAGAAAAAGTATTCAATGAGCAGTGAGTATCCACTCAGTGGACAACTCCTGCCCCTCTCTCAACCAGTTCCAGGTTCCCTAGTCTAACATTCTAACATTGGGTGTACATTCTAACACCCAACATACAGCTGCTCTCCTGAGCTGGAGTGAATACAGTTTTAGCAGACACGACACCGAGCGTGCTGATTGTTCTCTTATGTGTTTTCCAGGCCAATTCTTCCCTCTTCTCTGCTCTGCTTGCTGCATGGGAAGGTTCTCTGTGGATTATAGCACTCGTCTCCCTCACCCTCTGGCTTCAGCCATAAGAGTAACTAACATGCAATCAGAGAAAGGGAAAAGAAAAGGGTCAGGGCATTTATTCCTCCAGCTTTCTCCCTGCCTTGCCCATGGCTACAGCACTCATGGGTTCCAGCAACAAACACCTCTTCAGGCCTGGAAGTGGCTGGGCCCCGGCTTCTTCAACATCTTTTGCTGCTTTCCTTAACCCTATTCTCAACTATGTTGAATTATCCTTTCATTAACCTCTCTTCAATTACCCCTTAAGTGTAACATGTGTTTCCTATCAGGATCCACCCATCTCGACATTTCAGCCTTCTCCAAGGAAGTCAGGTCAACCCAAAGAAGCAAAATGAATTCCTCTATTGGAACTCTTGTACATTGTTGGTGGGAACATAAAATGACGTAGTCACTATGGAAAACAGTACAGTATTTCCTCAAAAAATTAAACATAGAGGGGCACCTGTATGGCTCAGGAGGCTCAGTGTCTGACTCTTGATTTCGGCTCAGGTCATGATCCCAGCATCATGGGATTGAGCCCCGTGCCAAGCATAGAGCCTGTTTCAGATTCTCTCTCTCTCTTTCTCCCTCTGCCCCTCTCCCCCACTTGTGCTTGCTCTCTCTCTCACTCTCTCTAAAATAAAAATTAAATTAAATTGAAATTAAACATAGAATTACCAGATGATCTAACAATTCCATTTCTAGGTCTATACCTGAAAGAATTGAAAGCAATGAGTCAAATATTTTAACACCCATGTTCATGACAACATTGTTCACAATAGTCAAAGGTAAGAGCAACCGAAGTGTTCATTGACAGATGGATGGATAAACAAAATGTGGAATGTACATACAATGGAATGCTATTTACTCTTTAAAAAGAAGGAAATTCTGACACAGGGCTACAACAGGGATAGACCATGAGGATAATATGCAAAGTGAAATAAGCCAATCACAAAAGCACAAACGAGTCCACCTGTGAGGTACCTAGGATAGTCAGAAAGGAGGATGATGCTTGCCAGGGGCCGGGGAAGGAGGGATTGGGAAAGTACTGTATGATGGGTATGAAGTTTCAGTTTTGCAAAATGGTTCTGGAGATGGATGGTGGTGATGTTCGTACAAAAATGTAAATATACTTAATACCACTGAACCATACCATTTAAAATTATGGTTAAGACAGTTGATTCTATCGGGTGCCTGGGTGGCTCAGTTGGTTAAGCGTCCGACTTCAGCTCAGGTCATGATCTCACATTCTGAGTTCGAGCCCCGTATCGGGCTCTGTGCTGACAGCTCAGAGCCTGGAGCCTGCTTCAGATTCTGTGTTTCCCTCTCTCTCTGACTCTCTCCCATTCATGCTCTGACTCTCTCTGTCTCAAAAAAATAAATAAACGTTAAAAAAAAATTTTTTTAAAGACCATTGATTCTATTTGTATTTTATCACCATTTAAAAAAATAAAAATGAATTTTCCTGCACCCCAATAAATAAGCTTTTGCTCACAAAAGTAAGCATCAAGTGTAGTTAATTGAAACAACTCCATTGGAAAAATTGAATAGATAAGTCTTCCTACAAGCTTTCACCAGGACTAGGACTCCAACTGGACTAACGTGTCATTCCAGGAAAGCCAAAAACCAATGCCATGTGGAACCCCAAGAACATACCTATTTATACATAAAGGCTCTGCACCAGAACCGGATGCTGCTCTCACGCAATAGAAGCGAAGCTATGGGTTCCATGCTCTCCTCCAGCAGCCTAGTTTGAGATCGAGCTCCTGGCCCCCAAAACAAGGCAGCCTTCTTCACTTCCTTCTCCACCTGGAAAGAATAAAAGCCAGAGGGGTCTGAACCAGGACCCTTGCTTTTAAGGTGTTTTCGTTTTGATTTTTTAATTGTGTCCCTATAGCCATCCCTCGTTAACCCTTCAGTTCCTGGAATCCATGGCATCCTCTATTTTTATTCTGAAGCCCAGGATCCAGTGACAAGTAGAACCAGGATATACAAAGCCTGATATATCTCATTACACAGTAGGCACAAAAGGTCCAGACTGGAAGGAGCCCCTGGTCCTACCTCCTGGGTGATACAGGGCTAGAAAAGCCCAACTGTAGTTAATTGAGAGAAATCTCCATTAGGCAGACAGCAGGAAGACAAGTAATAATCTAGACCCATGATTCTCAAAGTGTGGGTCTCAAGCTAGCAATACCAGAATTACTTGGGAACTTATTAGACATGCAGATTTATAAGCCCTACCCCAAATCTGAATCAGAAATTCTTGGAGGGGGCCCAGAAGCCTGTGGTGTAAGCCTGTACAAGCCCTCCACCCGATTCTGATGCCCACCCAAGTTTGAAAGCCACTGGTCCACACCCACAGGTTTGAACCTAAGCATTTATAAGCAGTGCAAATCCCCATGCCCAATTCCAGACGATCTGACTTAGTAAGTTAGAGGCACAGTTGAGAAACAGCACTGCAGACTAGCAAGCTGTGTGTAAGAAAGTGAGCAACAGGAGGTACTGGTAGGCAGGCAACCTTAGTGAGGAGGAATCAGGGGACAGACTTTATTCTGCGGACAGTAGGAAAGTTGGTAGGTGATGGCCCAGCTCTAGTCCCGGAGCTCTGGAGCCAGACTCATGCTCCGAGGAGGTGGGAGGTGGAAGAAACAAGGAAAAGGAGGAAGTGAAAAAGGTAAGGAAGGCCTGAATTAAGGCATTTAGCGCCCAGGGACAAGATAGAGATTCAGCCAGCAAAACTGGAAACACAGCTCCCCAAATTTAGTCTTAAGAGGGCGCATTAATCAGGCCAGCAGCGGATCTGAGGCAAGCCACCCCAATGATGAATTCAAATTCCTGCTGAATGAGCTCAGCCGGTCCTTGGAGCAGAGGCAGCGGAGTACCTGGTAGCTCAGCCTGGCTTCTCAGCTGGGATCTACCTGGGCTGAGAGAGAGCCACGGAGCTGGGGAGCAGGCACATCCTGAAAGCTGTGTGCTGGGGACGGTGGGGGGCTGACAAGCCTTCTAGCTCAGAGTTAGCACTGTGAGTCTCATGACGAATGTGCTGTGGTTTCTCTTCAGTCTTAATTTAAGGTCATTTATGTTTATTTAAAACATTTTTACCAGGCAAACAACCAGAGTAATTCATCACACCCATTAATAAGCAGGTTATCACGCCTGCACGGATAATATATATGCCCCCTACACACACCCAGACTGAGAGTTTATATGGCATTGACAAACATTGACTCTTCCAAAGGAGGTTTAGATTCAAATGTGACAGTGCTTTTCTATTCTCTCACTTTTTCCCCACAGGTTTGCCTCTTTCTCTACATTTCAAGTCACAGGAGATGCCACGGTGCAAAGTCTTTCTTCTCAGGTCAACTCTCTTTCATACAGATAGACCCCCTTTCCGTCCCATTGGTTATTCTGAACTCCCACTTCCCTTCAGGTACCATGAGTCCTAGAATAACTCTTGCTACCTCACAAGTCAGTTATGTATGTAATACAAGAAGGTTTTTAACGTAACTTGATGGCACTCATTGGTTTTTCTTTAGGATTATACACCAATAGCATTGTAGCAATAACTTCTATATTATATGCTACACACACACACACACACGCACGCACGCGCGCGCGCACACACACACACACACACACACACACCAAGCTTTCACCCGAGCCTCATTTTAAAGCAGAAAGCTCCTGAGCTTGTGACGTCTTAACCCAAAGGGTCAGGGCTCCAATGGGAAGAACATGAAATTCTTTGTCAGCCTAGATGGGTAGAGACTGGGGACACAGAGAGACTTCCACACCCTTCAAATTATATAAAAAGGGAAGCCACTTTATTTTTCAGTGAATACACCAACCTTAAGGTCCCAAATTTTGCTGAAGCTCCAGGAAGGACTCCAGGTTCTCTGACCTATCAGGAAGGCTATTTTAGGTATTTACCGTTTGCCCCACAAAGTGGCTCTCTCTTGAGCTGCCTTAGACGGGACAGAGGCAGTTGCAAAGTGTCTTCATCAGAGGAATGGCTCTTCATCTCCAAGAAAAACGGGAAATGCTTGCCTGCAAAGAGTTTCATCATGTTAATAGATCACGTTGCTGTGTTTCCACAACTGTGGCATCAATTTTGACCAAAAAAATCTGCTTCAGAAATCATACCAAACACAACACCGCCTCTGAAAGGCTTCTCTCACAGGCGGCAAAAGTCCTGGAAAGCTCACGTCATCTAGATTGAAGAGGCAACCGATAAGAGACCTCCCTGTGCCTGCCTCGTCCCAGGTTGCCTGCCTAGAAGGAGCCGTGAGGGAGTGACATCCATCAAGCCCAAATTGTCCCAGAACCTCCAAGACAGCGTGATCTTCACGCAGCATCTGTTTCTTCCTGTCAACGAGCAGCGATGATGAACTACCAAGGACACTAAGGTCTAATTGCTGCTTTTTAATATCTGGGGTTGGCTTTGAGGATTCCCCAGTTCATTGTGGGGAAGGACAATTCTAACACCCAGCCAGGCCCTGGGTAAATTGTAAAATAAGGGCAGGTATCTTGGCCTTTGACTCTTCTCTTGCTGCCACCATTCCCCAGATTTGTCCCGGCCTGTCATCTTTCCCCAGTGACCTCATGGCCTCAACCTCACTTACTTCCAAGTAGTCAAAACATACTCAGCACAAGTAATGGTTAAAACAGCACAGAGTGGTGGTTAAGAGCAGAGACCATGGAGTAGAATGCCTGAATTTAAATCTGGCCTGTCTACCCTCTAGCCACGTGAACTTGGACAGTTTACTAAAGACTTCTGTGCCTCAGTTGTCCCATAGTAGAATAGGGATGATGAGAGTAATAGTATCCACCTCAGTTGTGGTGAGGATATTTCTAAACACCAATAGTGGGTAAGTGCTTGCTAAACAAATGGCAACACATATAACCAACCAAGAAGCACAAAGCCAGCACCTATCATGTGCCCCATGGGGAACAGGTGCTACGCAACACACACCAACTGGAGGTGTCAATGCAGCATGGGCTCATGCCCATCAGGGAGCTCTACGATGACCATTTCATCTCCTCTGAAGATGGCAACTCTCCCAATTGCCATCAGCATCTTGGTCATGGGCGTTCACGCAAATTGTCCCTCTGCTTCAGTCCTAAGCATTCGCTGCTGTCGCTCTCCCAGGCTGACCTTGGGCCCACTCTTTTCCCAAAGCCAATAAAGAGGCCATTAAGTCATCTAGGAGAGGTGCGGTCCTGAGTTGGCAAGAAGAAGGAAAAGCCGGGTGCTCCAAAGCACATGCACACGCTCACGGCCAATGTCCTCTCAAATCTGCCCCCTCCACACCACGTCACTTCCAATCACCTCTCCTTGCCTTTTACAAGAGGCGTTTGATTGGAAACTGGGCTGTGAGACAGAACTAAGCACGGCATCAAAACTCCACATAGAAGCTGGTTTCTCTACACGTACATGTCAGCCAGTGAGTCTGAAGGCGCATCGTGTGCCCCAGGCCAGGCTAGGTCTCGTGGAGGCCACAGACAGAGCACAAGACATGGTGGCCACCAACCATTCTCCAAGGAGTTCAGGGAAACATGAGGCCGGGGAAACTGTGTCGAATGTCCTTGGGGAGTTCGGAAGAGAGAAAAATAAGTTAGTGCAGGTATAAGGGGTGCAACAGTTGTGGGGGAAATGGAATTGAAAATGTATTTGAAATAGCTGGAGAAAACAGAGGGCATGAGGCTTTAGGGGCAGAATCTAAAATCCAACATCCATCACAGCATCACAGCGTGTCTATGGAACAGCAAGATCAGCCCACCCACCGTGGAAAACGGAATCTGGAAGTAGTGGGAAGAAAAGACGGATGGAAAGGGCTGCCATCCATTCACAAAGGGCCTTTGAAAGCTCAGCTAGGGAATCCAGATTTGATTAAGCACTAAATGAACAAGATATTCTTTTCTATGAGCTCTCCTGGAAGCTGGATAAATACGTTCCCCACCAAGACCTCTGGGAAAATCTGTTGTTCTCAACTCAAAGCTCCCCCTTCTCTTTTCTGCTCTGCCTTTGCTTATCCTTCCAGGCCAGGGCCTCACCTGGTCTGTTGCAAAAGGCTCTCAACTGGCCACTCTCCCATACCATTCTGATCCATCCCACACCAGCTGTGAGGTCCGCCTCCCTAAAGCTCAGATCTCATCAAAAGCCCATGTAGTGGCTCCTCACTGCCAATTAAATGATACCTCAACTCCTTGCTCTTGAATTTAAGGCCATTTGAGCTCCGGCCTCAACTTCCTTTCCCCATTTTTGATCCTATTTCTTCATACTGTAGTCAGGGACAGATTAGACAGGGGCACTTTCTACCTTCACCGGCTTGACCATATGCAAAATGGTCTCCCTGGAATGGTCTTCCTGGCTGCAAAACCAAGTAGGAAATAAAGTGTCCTGAGACCATGGAGATAGATACAGTCTGTGCAAGCAGAGGGGCTAAGAAGTGTCCCAGGAAATATGGAGAGGACATTCAAGCAGGTGTGTGTGGGTGAGTGTGTGTATGTGTGGTTATGGTTGTGTGTGTGCAAGAGGCAACGCAGCCTAGTGGCTATGAGCTCTGAAGTCAAGCAAATTGATTTCACAGCCCATGCTGTGATGACTTAAATAAAGTACTTGACCATTTTATGCCTCAATTTCCCATCTAGAAAGTTAGGCTACTAACAACACCCTACTCTTGAGGTTGCTATGAGAATTAAATGAGATAATGTACATCAGTATATAGCACAGCACTAGGTCAACAGTGAATGCTGTACACGTGCTACCGTTCGTTCTAGGCAGAATTCAGCAAATAAGAGTGCAAACAGGCAAGCATATTCCTATTTCCAAATGTCTCCATATGTACTATTTCTCTTCTCTTTCACTTTCCCAAAACTACGCCCCTCCAAGTTCTTCTAGAATCTTCTTTCATTGCCTTTCCAATCCTTAGCTTCCCATTAGATGTTCCTCTTCACCTGACCCTATCTAGCCCAACACCTTCCATTCATGTTTTGTAGGAACTGCCAACATGCAGACTGAGTGAAAGAAGATAGTTTAGGGCCGGAGCCTAGTGGTGAAGGCAGGGTGGGAGGTTTGGATGTGGAAGATGTTAGCAGAAAATTGGCATCATTAAAACAAATGAGCTCTCTGAAGAGAGAAAATACAGAGAGAGAAGCCAAAACCTGAAATGGAAGCTTTAGAAATGTGTACCAAGAATCAAGAGACCTGTATGAGAAGACAGGATTCTCCCTAGGATCCCGCTTCCTCCACTCCCTTACATGGAGGCTCATCACCAACGTGCTGTTCTTGGCCCTCCCCTTCGCACTCACCACACTTTTCTGGCTTATTCTGTTACATCAGATGACACCCATATCTCTGATATCTCACCCCAGTGTCCAATTTCACCCTCAGGTCCCTGGCCTAGAAGTCCAACAGATACATGGAACTGAACCCAACCTCCATATATGTTGAAATGCAATGAAAGTAGAGAGAGGTGGTCCGTAGTGTCCAATTCAAATTTTTTCTTTCAAGGCAACCTACAAAGTGAAGTAACAGCAAACATGTTTTTCTGTATGGCTGCTCTATTTTCAAATGCAGTAACGTCCAGCATAACTTCAAATAGTCTTCAGAAGGTGTATTGGACCAGGCATGGCAGATTTTCTTTCTTGCTCTGTAAGAGGAACTTTATGCACCCATGAGAAATAGTAGCCTCGGCAGGGATTCAGATTGCCGGATTGCGTGGGCAAAAGAATGAAACCAAATAAGCCAGTCTCACCAGGGAAGCAGCTCTCAGATTTCTTATAGCCCAATCTTTGCAAAATATCCCTTCACAGCTAGCTAGGCTCTGTGTGTACATTTACAGTAAAGTACACTTGTCTTAAGGATACAAACTGGTAAATTTTTACAGAAGTGAAAAATTTACACTGTGTGGCTACCACATAAATCAAGACCATAGAATAATTCCAGCCCCCCCAGCTGGTTCCTAGATGCCCTTCCCCAGTCAATACCGCCCTCATCCTGAGGCCAGCAGCCCTGTGACTTTTATTATCAGGACTACGTGTGCCCACTCACAATCACCTAAATTGAGCCATCTAGTATGGAACTCAGTTGTTTCTAGCTTTTTTTTTTTTTTTACTCAAAATCATGCCAGATTCGTTTATATTGTTGTGTGTCTCAGTGGTTCTTCTTACTGCTGTGTTGTATTCCATTGTAAGGATGCCACAATTTATTCATCCCTTCTCCTGCCAATGGACATTTGGTTTGCTTCCAGTTTTTTGCTATGGTGAGAAAGCTACTAAGAACATTCTTACACATGTCTTTAGTTGGTATGCACTGGTTTCTCACGTGTATGTGTGTGTGTGTGTGTGTGTGTGTGTGTGTGTGTGTAGAATTTCTGTGTCATAGGGGAGGCACATGTTTGATATTTTCAGATACTGCCAGAGAGTGTTCCATAGCAGCCAAACCTTTCTATTCTCCCACCAGCACTGTTGGAAAATTCTAGCCACTCATATCGCCATCAAGATTCAATCATAATCCCTCCCCAACTTCATTTATAGCAAAAAGTTCATGGCTTTGGTGCTAAGATTTTCAGAATCAGGTTTCCTTTCAAACATCATCTGTCTTCTAGAAGGAGAGTGTAAAGGTTTCCTCTCATCTACCAAAGAGAAGGAGGTGATTATGTTTTACAGCGTTTTATTCTGCAAAGGTCTTGAGATGCTTCTGTAGAGGCGTGCACCTACACAGAAAAATACGGAAGAGCACTAAAGATATGTAGAGCACCAACCTGATTTACTAAACTCCTGGCTTAGGAAAGTGTTCTAATCTGGTCCCTATCGCCGGTTAAATAACACCACTTGGTGACTAGAAGGCAACTGTCTCGGAAGGCATCATTGCTCACATAAGAGCAGACATCAAGCCAACAGGCTGGAGGGACGGCCAGGGAGGCTACTTCCCAGCCTGCACCGTAAGCCACTCTCTCGTGGATTTTGGCATAAGTGGGCTTTTTGTTGTCATTAGGAGTGTTCCTCCCCCTGGCTGTTCAGAAGTTTCAGATGAAATTTTTCTGATGTTTTTTAATGAAAGATGATATTTGCTTACCCATCGTAGGAGATATTTCCTCGGCAGGAATGCTGTCGAACATGTTGCATTCACAACATGACACAAAGTCTAAAAATCACAGAGAGACTAATTACTGGAGGAAAATTACACCAAAAGACCTATTTCCTCGTGATGAAAATGACAGCCTGGTGCCCCGTTACCTGGCCTGATTGGGCAAATAGCCTGTGCAACATTGTTTTAGCGCTTGGCGTTACAAGCCACGGTAGAGGAAGGAGGCGCTTCGGGCCCGTAAGCAGCTCAGCGAGAAATCAAGGTGAGCTGTCAGTTAAGTGAGGTCTAATTATAAGTCTCATTTCCAGTATTTATGGATGTGACAGACAGTAGCCGGGGCTTACCTGCATCTAGACATGGGGCCGCTTCCGCGAGTCCTTCTCTCTTTATGCCAACATCTGAATTATCCTCCGGAAGCTGTGACATTGACTGCTGACAGCCAGGACCTGCCGCAGCCAACAGTGGGAAGCGAGGACCACCCCTCTTAGCCCACTTGGCTTAGCCTCTTACCACCAGTTCCTAGTACCGAAAGGGTCTATTCTTCTCCCCCATCAAAAGCCCATGTAAAATGATAGAAAGGACTCTTTTCCTCTTTGATATGAACTTAAGTCACTTCAGATCACTTGCCTTTCCAGTCACAAAAGATCACGTGTTGTATGATTACCTTTATATGAAATGGCCAGAGTAGGCAAATCTATACAGGCAGAAAGTAGATCGGTGCTTGTCCAGGGCTGGGGTGGTTGGAAGGAAATAGAGGGAAGCTGCTAATGGGTATGGGGGTTTTTTTGGATGATGAGAACGTTCTAAAATTGACTGTGGTGATGGTTGCACATATCTGTGAATATACTAAAAACCACTGAATTGTACACTCTATTTTTTTATTTTTTATTTTGAGAGAGAGAGAGAGAGTGAGAGCATGAGTGGGGGAGAGGGGCAGAGGGAGAGAGAGAGAATCTCAAGCAAGCTCCATGTTCAGCCCAACACAGGGCTGGAACCCACGACCCTGGGATCATGACCTGAGCCAAAATCAAGAGTTGGACACTCAACCGACTGAGCCACTCAGGCGCCCCATGAATTGTACCCTTTAAATGGGTGAGTTGTATGGTATGTGAATTGTACATCAATAAAGCTGTTTTTAAAAATCACTTCTTTTAATCTGTGGTCTTTTTCCCAAATGCAGAAAATTTCAGGTGTCCAAGAACAGGTGAGGAAGTTTGGGAGTGGAGAGCAGAGAGGGAAGAGGTGGAACCATTTTGTTCCCCTGAAATCACAAAAAAGCCAGTCTTGGTAATTCTATTAGAAAGGGTGGGGGGAATCTTGCTTGATATTAATTGGTGTTGCTCAAACTTTTCAAACCCTTTTCAAACCCATTTCAAACCCAGAACCATTTTTGATAGACATAAGGTCTCATGACTTCCTTTGAGCAACTTCAAATTTCAAAATAAATTAAAAGGTACAAATACAGGCAGTTTTAGCATGACCTCTCAGAGATGATTCTACGTCTGGAATCACGATACAGAGTGAGCATTACATTTTGTTTCTAAAACTGCCTGTAACTTTCTCTTCATATCATGTCAGAGCTGGAAAAGACTTTAAAATATTCTCTTCACCTTTAAAGATGTTCATCTGCCAGCCATGCACTAGGACCTGGGCTTGAGATAACAGGAGAACAGGGGGCTTGAATCAGGTTGAGAAGTACAGAAGGAAGAGAAGGAGCTACTGGATATTTCTTTGCTGGGGGAAGAATAAATTTGAGCAGAAAGGGGTTTAGAAATAGAATGGGAAATACAAGTTCAGATATGACCATACTCTAGGATATCAACTTTGGGAATACTTTAGTCAAGTACCCACCGCTGGCTAGGAAACCATGAAATTTTATATTGCCTCAGTAATTGACAACATCAAGGAATTGGTATTAGTTTTTTGTAAGCACGATAATGCTGGTGTGGTTATGCCTTTTAAAAGAACTCTTGGGTGCCTGGGTGGCTCAGTCGGTTAAGTGTCCAACTCTGGATTTGGCTCGTGGTTTGTGCATTCGAGCCCCGCGTCTCACTCTGCACTGACAGTGGGGAGCCTGCTTGGGATTCTCTCTCTCTCTCTCTCTCTCTCTCTCTCTCTCTGCCCCTCCCCTGTTCATGCTCACTCTGTCTCTCTTTCAAAATAAATAAATAAACTTAAAAATAAAAGAACTCTTATCTTTTAAGAAATGCACACTGAAATATGTAGAAACAAAATTATAAAATACATGGGATTTGCTTCAAATAAATCCCAATAATCTTTTCCAAGAGAAGCAGGACAACGTACAGATGAAAGAGGTGTGGCCATGAGTTGATAATTGTCAAGGCTGGGTGATGGGTACACAGGGATTCATTCTGTCATTCTACCTACTTACACGTATGTTTGGAATTTTCCATAATAAAAAAAGAGTTTTAAGAAAAACAATGCTCCCAACCACATGGAAAACAGAAACTGGATGTATCCTCCTGCCTTAGAAAAATTAGAAAACCAAAAAAATATACATATGACACAATTGTTTTCAGACCTTGAATAATAGGCAATGCATGATGGCAAACAAACATAGTGGGACCTGCCATTGCCCCATTGTATTGCCTGCAGACAGTTTCCATGTGCCAGTACAGAAAGGGAGAACCCAAATGAAGCCCAGAATTCTCACTGGAATGGAGAGACAAAGATTGGAGTTCTTTCACTTCTTTCTCCGTAGAATACACAGAGCAAGGTAGTGGAGAAGAAAGTACTGGAGGGAGGGGGAGAGACAGACAGACAGACAGACAGAATGAGAAAGAAAGTCCCATTGCATGTTTGAGAGGGAATTACCGAAGGTCAGTGAAGAAAACACTGGTTGAATGCTTCCGTAGGTTGAACACTTCCATAAACCACAACAGAAAAACTGAGTAATATATGGGACATGAGGTAGAGTCCTCAGAAGGGTATTGCCTTAGTAATGGAGCTCAAACAATCTAGACTAAAGGCAGATTTGGAACTGATCTAACAAATCTTAAAAACAACGCTTGAAAGAATCAAACAGATTCCAAGCAATTTAACTGCATGCCAGAACAAAGTCCAACACATTCAAAGAAATACAAGGGCGCCTGGGTGGCTCAGTCGGTTGAGTGCCCGACTCTTGATTTGGCTCAGCTCATGATCCTAGGGTCGTGGAGTCGAGCCCCCAGTCTTAAGATTCTCTCTTTCTCTTTCCCCCTCTACCCCTTCCCCAGATCACACACACTCTCTCTCTCTCTCTCTCTCTAAAAAAAAAGAAAAAAAGAAATACGACCAAAGCCAAAATGCAACAGTGTAAATTCACAATGTCATCATCCCATCAAACATTCCCAGGCATGTAAAGAAGCAGGAAAATATGATCCATATCCAGGGGAAAAATGAATCAATGGAAATGGAGCAAGAAACAACAGAGATGATGTAATTAAGAGATAAGCACGTTAAGACAGGTCTCATAAATACGTTCTAAACGTTTAAGAAGGTAAGAAGAAAACATGAACATGAGGAGAGAGGCAGAAGATATAAAAAGAAGTAAATGAAACTTACAGAGATGAAAACTGCAAGATCAGAAAAAACTTTTTAAACTCACTGTAATTGGAAAGGCACTGAAGAAGTGATCAGTGAATTAAAGACATCGCCGGAGAAACTATCCCAAATAAAGCACAGAGAGAAGAAAAGTTGAAAGAAAATGAACAGGGCATTGGTGATCTGTGAGACAACATCTAGCGTACTTGTCTAGCGTACAAGTCTAGCGTACTTGGAATTCAGGACAGCAAAGGTGGGGAGTTAAAAACCATTTGAAGAACTATTGGCCAAATTTGTTTCAAACTTGCTGAAAGCAATAGACTTACCAATCCAACAAGCTCAATAAACCCGAAGCGAAATAAACATGAAGAAAACAACCCCAAGGCTCATTTACAAAATTACAGAAAACCAGGGCTGAAAAGAAAATCTTAAAAGCAGCCCAACGAAATAGATACATTATATACCCAGGAACACAAATAAGAATTTTCCTGCGAAAATCCACGCAAGCCAAGAGGCAATGGATAAACATATTTAAAGAACTGAAAGAAGGGGGGGGGGTAAATGTCAGTACCCTCCAAAGCTATTTCAAACCTGAAGGTGAAGAAAGACTTTTTCAGACAGACTAAAGCCGAAGCATTCACAACAAGCTACGTGGATGTTAAAGAGAGCTCTTGAGGCAGAATAAAAATGGGCCAGATAGATGCCAGATGGAAACTTGAATCCTCACAAGTGAATGAAAAACACCAGGAAAGCCTGTGATTCCCTCTGGGACGGATCCTGCTCTTTGTCTCTGCATTGCTACCTCTGGCCAGAAGGACACTGGTCCTCAGGAAAACTCCAATCTCTGAATGACTTCCCACGTCAGCCTCTCTGCAAAGCCTTCCCTTACCACCCACGCTCTCATCCCCAACCAGGCACTCAGACGCCCTCTTCACTCCCCAGATCCCTGCACCTTCCTCACATGAGCTGCCAGTCACACTACTTTGGGATTGCTCACTGAGACTGTCCCCACCTCAGACTGTGGACATCTGGTGGCAGGACTCCCTCTTACCTTTGTGAGGAGCTCAACTGCTATTGAATGAATGAAGGTTGGCTGGATGGGAACCTGAGTGGAACATTGGCAAGGAGCAGCTCTCTGTCTGTATTTATTCACTTGTTGATTTTTTCACTTACGGAATGACCTCAAATTCATCAAGGAAACAGGGAGTTGATCTGTATTCTACACGTGAAAAAACAAGCTGGCATTTGCAACACCTCTCCCGTGATATAAACCACAAGCTCACCAAGTGTTTGCTTCATGCTATTTGAACTGCACACCAATTAAGACTTTCTGAGAAGCAGATGAGGTTATGGAGGAAAGGAGCCAAAGTGAGCAAAATCTGTTCCTTCATTAGAGTCAAACTGGATAAACACACATACATTTTTCTCATATAATATGAAGTCTGTGGCTCTCAACCCCCTACTGTACTTATATGTTTAGATTGTCTCAGAGGAAATTGTTTAACCTGCTGTACTGTTCCTTTATTTAAAAAAAAAGAAAAGAAACAAACATTAGGAGCTAAAAAAACATAAAGTTCAAATAATATCTCTATGCTATTTATAAACTTGTTTCTGCATTTGTTTGCTGGGTTTTTTTCCACTTAAAGTACCTGCCTGAGTTATCAACATCCTATTTATTTAAATATGCAATAATTCCATACAGTGTTGACCAGCTCATGAGAGTCTCAGAAATAAAATACGAGACAAAAATTGCCAGTCACATTTAAAAGAAGTGCTAATTTCCATATTAAAAAAAAAACATGGATAGTATAACCTAGTTAAGAGGTGGATAGTACAGTTATTGGATGTCATTTTTTCAATTTATTTACTTTAAAAAAAAAAAGTTGCTTACCTGCAACCCCTATCTCTAAGCCAGCTCCTTTTTCAAAGGAGAAAGCCACACTTTGTTTTTAAATCTTTTTCTCCTTACACCTTAAGCAGTATGATTATCTTCACATTAAAAAATGAAATGCTTTGCTATTTGAACAGCAATCTTTCTGATTTTTTTATTATTAAATGGTTTAATAATTTGAAAATAACTTCCTCTTTATTTATGATTATTAAATGTTTTCACAAGGTTGGCGAGTAAAAGTTTCAGAGAGGCGGGGATTTTTGTCTGCTTTTTTTATAGTTTTCTGTGAGTCCCTAGAGCCTGGATCAGGGCCTGGCACGGAGTCCATGTTATTACTCCCCAAATGGTGGAATGAATAAATGAATGAATGAATGAATGAATGAATGAGTCGTGCTCAGCTGTGACAGCCCCAGAATCTTTCCCTCTTGGACCACCAGACTTTGGAGTTAGCTCGGAAGTGATCTCTGGCCATCTGTTCTCGCTCATTCTGTCCACCTGATCTGTTTACAATATGTTAATGTATTTGATGATATTATCCACCTTTGACTAATCACTGACAAGTAGACCCCAATGATTATAACAAAGGGGAAGGAGCTGGAACGCAGTCACTCACATTTGCAGAGACTTCCTTTACTCACGGGGTTCTCAGATTTCCCCACGACTTTCCAAACAGTCACGTTTCACCGCCACCAGGGATTCTGACCTCAAGCGTTTTCCTCGTTTCCTGGTACTGCTTTTCATGTGTTCTTGGGGGCTTAACCTGGAGAGTAACCCCAAAGCCAGACTATATCCCAAACGGAAGTATCCCTCAGCTAACCTAAGCCCAACCTAAACGCTAGAAACGCAGGCAGAGGGGGACCTAGACACCAAAATCCACTTTTTTGCAAAGTCTAGCCGGCTAGCTTGTCTGCCCGGATCCGAGAAGTTCCACCAACAGACTAGGAAATTTCCCTGAGCCAGGGTAAGTAAATGCCTAATTAACTTCAACATGGACTAACCTCCTTTGGGCTGTCCACAACACCCACAGATTTCTGATACAGGACCTTCCCAGACACCAAACCACAAGGGCAATGAGACACACGTTGAACTCAGCAATGGGATTCCTCCATATTCTGGCTTCCATTCGGAAGTATCCAGAAACCCTAATTCTAGATGAGATATGTTAATGGACTATATGGCAAGCATTTCTAAGATAAAAATGGGTATGAGTGAATGAGCACCTTTTTTAAAATGTTTATTTATTTATTCTGGAGGGGGCAGGCAGAGAGAGAGGGAAATAGAGAATCCCAAGCAGGCTCCCCACTGTCAGCACAGATGCAGGACTCGAACTTACAAACTGTGAGATTATGACCACAGCCAAAATCAGGAGTCAGACGCTCAACTGACTGAGCCATCCAGGCGCCCCTGAATCAGTACCTCTTAAATCTCTGTAATGCAGAATACCAGCATTGTTTGGACAACTTTTCAAAGCTGCCGACCCGACATTTCTATTAGTTGGTGGTAATGATGTTAATTTACTAAATATCATTTCAAACACCGTGCCCACTCATTTTTTTTTAACATGATCATGCAACCCAAAAAGTACATTTATTTCAACAAGGTTGTTTGGTTCAGAAGAGTTTTAAAGATCGTAGTCAAAGAAGATCACTTTTTGCTGTGGTTGCCAAAAACCCTCCCATTTTCATCAGGAGATATTTCCAAGCTGTAAATAAAATAAGCTTTTTAAAAGGACACTTAAGGCACCTTTGTTTCAGAGAAGTGTCCCCCATCCAGGTGCTCCTGGGTGATTCAATCCTTTAAGCCTCCGACTTCAGCTCAGGTGACTTCAGCTCAGGTCATGATCTTGCAGTTCGTGAGTTCGAGCCCGACATCGGGCTCAGTGCTGACAGCTCAGAACCTGGAGCCAGCTTCAGATTCTGTGTCTTCCTCTCTCTCTGCCCCTCCCTGCTTGCATTCTCTCTCTCTCTCTCTCTCTCTCTCTCTCTCTCTCTCCCTCTCTCTCTCTTTCTCTCTCTCAAAAATAAATAAACATTAAAAAAAGAGAAGAATCCCTCCATCCTTTCAACGCATTGCTTAGAGAAAATATAAACTTGGATATTTTAGGGTCTTATAAGCATTGGCCGCAGAGCCCTGTGAGATTTTATAGAGAAAGAGCTGTTCAGTACTCAGCACTAACCACCTTTCAGCATTTCCTTGTATCAATAGAAAATACCATATTCTTATAAGCTTCCTGTGAAAGACAAGAAGTTGGGTGTATTGTGTATTTATATATTATGTATTTTGCATTACACATTTTTGACATTTTTATGTGACCTACAGAATTTCAGCTAAACGAAGGTAAGAAGAAAATCACAAAAAAGTTATCCAAAATGATGACTGTTTGGTTCTAGAGTTTACTTCCCTAAGTTGCCTAAGAAATTCACTTTTTAAATCATAAAATTCCCACAAAAAGTGAATAATGTGGGAATCTAAATCCACTTTCCAGACTTGCTTCCCCTGTAATATCTGTAATAGAACAATCCTGAATTAGCTGCTAGTTTCCATAATTCTTGTCAGCAAAATCTATCAGTAGTTCTAACTCTGATTATACACGCTGGTAATGTAATTAAACGTGTTTTAAGCCTATCTCTGATGTCAGAGTTTCAAATATAGCCACATAAATTTTAGCTATGAGTATTTCATACATAATTTATATATACAAATGTGTTTGCATGTGTACCTGGATTAAGTATAATAAATGTAAATTATATAATTTATATCTATATACGTTTAACTGTGTTTAGTTTCAATCAGACAATGGTTTGATATATATTTTTAATGAGGGAAGATCCTACTGCAATATTAAGATTTTGTGTTTTGCAGACTTCATTTCTTAGTATTTTTTTAATTAAAAAGACAAATACATTTCAATGTTCTTTTTAGTAAATGTTATGCTTCCTGTTCCAAAACAACCTTAAGTTTATAAATAAGAGTTAATGAATCCAAGAACCATGTTATTCCATGAGCTTGTGAACAAACGGTTTAGAGTCAAACTAGAATTCTTTCCAAGTTGGATTTTCACATGATACAGTTTATAAACAAGTTTTGGGGGTAGAGGGACGGCTTTTGTCTTGTTTTGTTTTTCTATATTTTTAATAAACAAAATTAAAACTCTGCCTTTGAAATGACTTAGAGACGAACCGGATTTCTAGCCCCTCTCAAAAACGAACTTGCACTAAATTGGGGATTTCTCGGCCCATCGAATGCTCATCCTCTGTTTGTTTTTCTCTTTGAGGGCCTTCCAGGCAGACAGGAATGGTTCTGAAACAGGCTGCAGCCACACGCGACGCTTCCCTCATTGGAGACCAGGGAGCCGACATGGCATCCATTCCTGGGACCTTGATCAGAAATAGATCCTGAGAGAAGTGACACTAACCTTGGACTCTACCACACCGTAAATTGTCTCTTTTGTAACTGTGACAGACACTCCCCCCAGGTTGTCCCTTCCATTCGACTCCCATGATCACTTTATCCTTTCTCTCTCTGTTGCCAAGTGGAGTGGCGTTCCCGGAGTTTTGACACCTTGTAAAGACATTCCAGTGGATTCTAGCACACCCAAACAGATGGTGTGAAAGGAATACAGGGGAAGAAAATACAGACCTCTGCCAGATTCTCATGTATTCTAGGTAACATCGTGTTCCAGGAGAAGAAAAAAATAAAAAGGAACTGATATCATTGTTACTGCCTGCTTCCTGAGCCAAGCAACCATGCTTCTGCCAAAGATAACAACGTCTTTAAGACGGCTACAAAAAGTCCTAACATTGCATGAGGTAAAAGGACTAGACCTGAGAGGGGGCATACAACAATAATCTGTATTATTGATATACTGTGTTACATTGACACTCACACAAAACAGTTTTTTCCTTTTTAGCTAAGAATGACATCCAGCTCAAAATAACATTTCTACTTCTTTTGCATGTCCAGTATGCTGGAAATCTCTACTGAGGTTCTTCTCTGAGGCTGGCATTGACTTTCGCCACACATTAAGTCTGATGACATGAGAACAAAGTACATAAAATAAACATTAAGGAACAAGCAAATGTTTTTTCTTCATATACAACCATACACACACACACACACACACACACACACAAGTGTATGAAAAGATGTTTAATGTCACTAGTCTTTAGGGAAATGCAAATTAAATCCACAGTGAGATTCCACTCTACACCTACCAGAATGTCTAAAATAAAAAATAGTGATAATACCAAATTCTGGCGTGGATATGGAGAAACTGGATCACTCCTCCACTGCTGCTAGGAATATGAAATGGAAACAGTTTGGAACTTTGGAAAACGGCTTGGCAGTTTCTTGAAAAACTAAACTAGCAACTTCTATACAACCCAGCAATTATACTCCTAGGCATTTATCCCAGAGAAATGAAAACTTATGTTCACACAAAAACCTGTACACGAATGTTTATAGCAGCTTTATTAATAATAGCCCAAACTTGGAAACAACCAGATGTCCAAAGTGTGTAAACTGTAGTTAAACAAACCGTGGGGCATCCACACTGTGAAGGGAGGTGGGGTGGCTAAAAGGGGGCAGTAGGAGGGATCCTGTTGGTGATGGAAATGTTCTGGATCTTGACTGCATCCATGTCAATATCCTGGCTGTGAAATTGTATTTGCAAGGTGATAACCATTGTGGGAAACCGGGTAAAGATTACATTGGACTTCTCTGTGTTATTTCTTATAACCGCATGTGAATCTATAAGTATCTCAAAATAAAAAGTTTAATTAAAAATATAACTCCTGGGGTATCTGGGTGGCTCACTTGGTTAAGCATCCGACTTCAGCTCAGGTCATGGTCTCATGATTCATGGGTTTGAGCCCGTGTCGGGCTCTGTGCTGACAGCTCAGAGCCTGGAGCCTGCTTCAGATTCTGTGTGTCTCTGTATTCTCTTTCTCTCTCCCTCTCTCTCTCTCAAAAATAAATAAACATTAAAAAATTTATATATATATATATATATATACATATATATATATATACATATATATATATATATATAAAGTCTTATTAATCTATGTGAGGACACAAAGGAAAATATGCATCTTTTGAATAGATAAATTTGAAGATTATAGTGATCCAAACAGACTGAAGCCTCCACATTAAGATAGATCATGACTGGGGCACCTGGATGGCTCAGTTGGTTAAGCATCCGACTTCAGCTCAGGTCATGATCTCACGGTTTGTGGGTTTGAGCCCCATGTCTGGTTCTGTGCTGACATCTCAGAGCCTAGAGCCTGCTTCGGATTCTGCATCTCCCTCTCTCTCTGCTCCTCCCCCACTCATGCTCTGTCTCTCACTGTCTCAAAAATAAATAAACATTAAAAAATTTATGGATCATGATTTATATATCTATATATAGATATATAGATATACACACATGTATACATATATGCATCACAGTAGATTACTTAGCTTTAGTAAAGAAAGGAGCCTCAGTCTCTTTATGACTTTGTGTCTTCATCAACTCATTTACAGAAAAGAAAATTATGGGTACTTTACCAAGGATATAATGGATGGATGATACAAATATCATTTAAGCAGCAATATGTTCTCTGGGTGGGCATGCAAAGATAAAATTATTGAAGCGCCACTCTCTGGTCATAAATTTGGCTTGTCTAGAGGTCATGCATGCTCTCTCATCCATGTCCCTTGGGTCCAATGACATGAACTATTGAATGGCTCACCAAAAGTAAGGTACAGAATATCGTTTAGAGCTGGTATGTGACCCACACAGATATAAAACTCATGACCTTGGCCTCATTGCTTTTTCTGCTTGTCCGTCACCCACTTATTATTTTGAGGGATAGAAAGGCCACGTTATATGAGTAGGAGAAACCACCTTTTTGCAAGACCTCTGGTTCTTGAAATCCTTACCCAGGTTCTCATGCCCACGTCTCATTTGACATCTTGCCCTTTCTCCAACTCTGGCTCTTCTGGCCTGCTCATTTCTCTTCCATCTCCGGTCTTCTTGTCCTCCACTTCTCCCTCAGTCTAACGTTCTCCACTGACTCATCCCTTGTCCTCTCTTTTCCGCACCCAGGCCCTGCCTCTGCCCCAGCTCAATTGCCCCTGTTTAGCTACTGATTTCTTTTTCTTGCATTTGGAACTTCCTTACTCCACAGTTATATAACCAGAACTCAACCACACATAGCCCTAGCTAGCAAGGAACTTATTTTGCCCTTAAGAAGATGCTTTTAACTCTACAAAACTCTATAAATAGCACTGGGTTTTTTTTCTTTTGGATTACATATGATAACCGCCCCCGCCCCCCAGCACCCTACAACACCTTTCTACTCTGGGACTTTGGCCAGAAAGGGTTGATGAGGACACATATCTTTCCAACTGCCTGCCCCGTATTCATCTCCCTTCTCCTTTCTACAAACTCCCCTTCCTCTTTCTGCCTTACCCAGACCTTCATTGTGTAGAACTTCTTGATTTTTTGTTTCTTACCAAGTATTACACCACACGTTTTGGTTAGAATTATGCGCGTGTATGCATACATACGTGCACGTGCACGCACACACACACACACACACGCTAGCAGCAGCAATAAACCTATTTTCAGGTAAAATCAATAAATGATAATCATCTTGTGCTACAGACTCTACCTCTCTGTCCCAACACATATTCTCCTGTATTTTGGGCTCTATAAAACATAGAACTTGTCGGAGGAAGGAGGAGCTCAGGGAGGGGTCATGTAGGAGCTGAAGCCACATAAATAACACCGTTTCCACCAGGGAGAGCTACGCAATGTGCTTCCATTGCTGCCCCTGACCGTCAGCACCAGGTCTTTCTCACCCAGTCAGTGATGAACACAAACATGAAAAAAGCAAAAAAGCAAAAGAAGAAAAAAAAAAGAACCTCTGGTTTTCAGCATACCCTCTTAGGCATGCAATGCCCACCAAATCCCTGCTTCATCATTTTACTTTGCTTTATTTTTCACTCAACCGTTTTATGGTCACTGTGACAACACAGTCTAAACAGGACCATTTAGGAAAACAAAATAACCAATAAATCAGTGAAAATTCTTACATGTAAAAATAAGACCACCCCCTTCCAAGAAAGCCATTTGTGTTTTTCACTCTAGATCACCTTCCCTGGAAAAGAAACTTACATTATTTTATCTGAGGCAAGAGATAGGCAACAAATTAATGATTAATGTGATCATAAAGTTGAAAATCGCATGTCTAAATCTTTCCAGACCTGAGACTCCTCAAAAAAAGTCAGTCCTCAGAGTGAGTACTTGGACCACAGACTGGTCCAACCCTCACTGGTCAACCGGTGATATATGTATTTACTGTGGGATTCTGAGAACCCAGTGTGGAAGCAACAAATCAAATGAGAGGTGGTTATAAAATAGCTCAACAATTAAATAACTTCAGGATTTTGAGTTGCATGCAGGAAATAATAGAAATTTGTTTTGCCTATAGACACCTGGGGGATAATGTGTCAGTAACTTATTGTATAAAAAACCTAATGGCTTAAAACAAGTCATTATTTCTCACAATTCTCTGGGTTGGCTGAGCTCAGCTGGACAGTTCTTCTGCTCCGTGATGTTGAAGCTGAGATCACGCATACGGTGGTATTCACCTGGGAGCTCAGCTGGGGCTAGGCCAACCAAGATGGCATCTCATCTTCCAGAACCCCTCTCCTGTGACTCTTCAGCATTTAGTGGTGGAGCCCAAGCTTCTTCATCTAGCAGCAGGAGCATAACAGAGAGACTGGAGCCAAGGTAGAGGCTAACAGACCTCTTAAGAGTGAGTTCCATAACTGGCCCAGTGTCTCTTTTGCCATAGTCTGTTGGTCAAAGCAAGTCAAGGCCAGGCCAGACCAGAAGGGAGAGGACATTGCTTCTACCTCTTGATGGGAGGAGGGACATGCATGTTCACAGATGGGAGTTTTGGGCCATCTTTGGGGGCAATCTACCCATCCTGGGGACAAGATGAGCTGGAGAAAATGCAGACTACTTCTCCTACAATAAATATGCCACATTTAAAATGGTAATTTTAACTGATCTTGATAACATTCAGAAGTAAATAAAAATAATAATGCTCATTCCCTTGTGAACAGTATTATCTATTTTTCTAAGACTGTTAACAAGAACTCCTCACTGGCCTGCCAATAGGCCCCCAAATCCCCAGTGTTCGAGCCATTCCTTCGAGTTACATCATCTTCAGAAGCCCTACCTCAAAATGCAAACATCTCTAGCCTTGATCTAGTATCAACCACTAACGCCTTCGAGTGAACCAGAAATTAGCAACTAAGTGAGTAAGAGGTCTTTGAGGCAGAGTTCTTCATTGATAATCCATGGTTGGGCTTTGGGCATCTGAAAGACATTGAAATCACTTTCAAAATGTTGTGGTTGTTATGCACATTTTTCGTCAGTTTCTCAAATGGGGCAGACACCAAAAAGGTTAAGACTCGGTATACTAGGGTCATGGTCATGAATAAGCCTCACTAGGGAGAAGGAAACCTAACAGTTCTCTTTGGTGAGTACTTCACAAGGTAGGGCTTAATTGCCTTCTAATTATCGAACATCCTTTGCCTTTGTCTCCCCCCCACACACGGCATCTTTATATGTGGAAGGAAGGGTCTTCACTTCTGCTTGTATCCTCCACTGAGCAGAATCCTTTAGAGTCTTCAATGTGTATCTGATCTAGTTCTCGATTCATGTTCCTCAGGATCCTTCTAGAGGCTGAATGAGGCCAAGGAGGAGCATGCTTGAAAGGAGAACCCAAGGGCTGAGTGGGGTCAGGCTTGCCTCATTCAGACAGAGCAACACTACCTTTGACTCTATCTTATGCTGACATATACATTTCCCCATGAAGAATGAGTCTTGAGGCTAAAAGAAGCTTGAGAATTACTAACAAGCCCAATGCCCTTATTTTCCAAGGAATTAAAAAATGGCGTTCAGTGGAATCTCCAAGTCTGGAGTCAGAGCTAGACGAGAACTATAATTTGTGTTTCCTGACACTTCATTCTGTAAGTTTTGTTGTCAACACATTACCTCCCCACCAAGGACCGGCCCCACCACCTTCTCTCCAAACTCCATGGCATTTTTTCTCCCAAGCCACAAATGTCTGCAGTCAGGAAGCAGCCAGTTGATAAGTCAAGAACTTAGGAGAAATGCAGCGGGAAAGCAGCCTGAGCTGGGCACCAGAGTGGGATGTGGGATGGGAGAAAAGGAGAACTCCAAGGAGCCCACAGAAGAGGCTAGCTCCACGCCTATCTCATTACTGGACTGTGAACTGACCTTGACTCTTCCTACGGCTTTCCTTTTCTGACAAAGAATGAATTTGAAGGAGCAACAAACAGCATTCTTTTTTTTTTCTTATATAATGCAAAAACACACTGTCCCTGATCACCGAGTGCCTGACAGCTAGAAAGTACATTTCAAAGTCATACGCCACATTCCAAACCTTCCAAAATGCCTACAGGAGAGAAATGCTAGACAAACCCCAATAAAGATATGTGTATAGATTTCTCCACTTGCAATGTTAATGGGCCTTGACTAAGACCACTGTGATTTTAATACAATGTATTGTTTTATTCCTACTGTATTTTTAAATAGAACATCTCAAAACAATTAGATTAATTAAATATCCACGGGGATGCAGGAAATGTTTTCGTATCACACTTGGGGACTTGACCAGCTCAGCTCCTTAGATTTTTTCAGAACCTCTTAATGAAGGATTCTCACTCCATTGGAGCCTTGACAGCTATTTCAATCTGTCATTAGGAAGAACATTTCAGTACCTGGAAAATTTTAAGACTTCTTGAGACTTAAATTTGCCAAACGGAGCTGTTTAGTTTAGGAGGAAGCCATTCTTCGCCATGAGTGGCAAACTTTCAACCTCCCTAGCTTATTGTCTGTGAATGCAAAGTGGATCGTGGTCTTGGGGAGTAAAATACAGGTTAGAAAGGTTAGAAAAAGTCACTGAGCAATTTTTATTGTCTATGTTTCATCAAGATACTGAAAGTTGAAAATTTCACCCCGTGCTAATAACACAGTATTAGTTACACTTGACTGCTTTGTTGGAGCCAAACCAACCTCACTTCTGTTCTCTCAAGCCTAAATTCCAAGAGCGGCCAGCTTTTTAAGAAAACAAAAGCTTCCATAATCTCTAGTATAGGCTGGTGTCAAACCACAGGAGTTCTAGCAAAGACCACATATTATCATGAGCTGCAAACATTAAAGAATTCTGTGGCATGACAAACTCTAAGAAAGAAACTCTTAAAAGAGACTCATTTTTCTCCAGAATGTCAGCTGCAAGAATAAAGCAGCAATGAACAAGAGGTTAGAAACGAAAAGACTATGGGTTCCTCGGGTTCATGGTCAACTCAGGTTTATAACCTTGGGTGAGGTATTTCACTCATCTAAATGTCTGTACAATGAAACTTGCTGTTTATTCCCTTTGTGCATGGTGGGTTTGCACAGTTGCACGAGAGGCCATTTTTCCTTTTGTAGGATTATAGGGCTGTCAGTGCCCACCAAAGGCTACCACTATTCTGCTGAAGCAATGTGGCAGAGTAGTCAAGAGCACAGATTCAGCCCCAGATGACAGGGCTCCCTCCGCAGCCTGGCTTTCTCCCTGGCAGATCTGTGACCTTGGACAAGCTATTCCAACTTGCCATATCTCAGTGCCTGCAACAGTAAAAGGGGAATGGTAACTATAGTCCTACTGCATTGGCTATAAGGATGAAACACGTCAACGACTTAAACCATTTGGAACAGTGTCTGACACACCCAAGGCGCAATAAAGTAGCCTTTTAGCCTTAGTATGCAGTCAAACGAAACAAACTACTTCCCTTCAGTTTTTAAAAACAGTAGAATTCAGGGCCTCCTTCTGCCCGCCCCTATCCTAGCATTTCATGAACCTCATTGAGGACATTAGATTTTTAAAAACAAATACAAGCCTATTTTGTCTGAGCAACCTCTGGCAACTACATGGTATAACAGAATAGTTTTCATTCAAGGGATGCCTGGGTGGCTCAGTCGGTTGAGCGTCCAACTCTTGTTTTCGGCTCAGGTCATGATCTCACGGTTTGTGGGTTCAAGCCCCGCAGAGGGCTCTGTGCTGACAGTGCAAAGCCTGCTTGGGATTCTTTCTCTCCCTTTCTCTCTGCCCCTCCCCCACTTGCTTTCATAAATAAATACATAAATACATAAATAATAGTTTTCATTCAAGAATCCAGATCAGAGATAAATTATAGAGAAGAGCAATTCTTTCATTTTTTCACCGCTTAACTACCTGGAAACTCTGAAACCAGCAGATCCCATTGTACTGAAAAGCTGAATCCAAGAATGACCAGAGCTCACAGTATTAAAGAGGTAAAGAATATTAGCAATCATCTAGGCCAAACTCTTAGTTTTACAAATGAGGAAACTGAGGCACAGAGAGGCAAATGGCTCTGGCTCCTTTGATATACCAGAAATTATACTTAATAATGAGTGGTTTCAGAAAAGATTATTAGCGGTGTCCTCCCAATATGTTTACCTAAGTGGCTATAACTTATTTTAGCATTGCTGTCATTATTGGACTATGTTTGAAATTTTTGCTTTTCATGGCTTGCTTAAGGAAGGAATTCAGCATCTATACTTTAACACTGGGAGTTGTAAGAGTCATAAGGAAGGATGGAAATGGATCTTATCTCTGAAACAGATCAAGCAAGTTTGCCCTTTGTGGTTAGCCACTCCCTGAAATTCACAAGGGTGGAAGATTTCTTTCTTTCTTGTTTTTTTTTAAGGTTTGTTTTTTGTTTTGGATTTGGGTTGTTGTTGTTGTTGTTGTTGTTGTTGTTTTGTGTGTGGTTTTTTGTTTGTTTGTTTGTTTGTTTGAGAAATGGAGCACAAACTGGGAGGGGCAGAAGGAACAAAAGACAGAACCCCAAGCCGGCTCTGTGCTATCTGTACAGAGCACAACGTGGGGCTCAAACTTTTCCACTGTGAGACCATGACCTGAGCTGAGATCAAGAGTCGATTCTTAACCGACTGACGGGTGGTACGATTTCTTAACCATCGCACGGTTTTGTGTGAACACAGGACTCAGGGAAAGTCCAACATCCTTGTCACAAAGATGGTCGCATCTTTGAGGATAATTTAAAAAAAGGTCCCCAAACTCCTTAGACTACTAACTGCTCAGTTCCCTAAAATGATCCCCTTGAAAAAAGGGCTGTCATTTGAGTATTGTATGACCTAGATGGGTTTTTTCCCCAACTCATTTTTCTTATCTTTTATCCGGCAATGATATCATTTTTCCTGATGACCCCTGTCCTGTATTTTTTTCTCCAAAACTTTAAAAAACAAGAAAGTGCCACATCACTGCTAAAGGAGCCCTACACGCACTGAGAACTCCATGGACCACATGAACGTCCATCTGAGAGTGCTGAGTAAACCTCCTGTCCTCCATGCAGCCATCATCTTGTTTATAAATCTTGTGCTCGGTGATGTAATCACCTCCCATTATTGGGAATAGAAAGTGTGATGAACTGAATTTCTGAAATTCACTTGAGTCTTGAACATAGAAATAGTGAGTTCAATATCAGTAGAGAGGGATACTATGTCCAACACAGTATCACTATAACTTCCCAGTGACAGGACTTGATAGAAATTGTGTGTGTATGCCTGTGTGTGCATGTGTGGAAAAACTGAGGAGTTTGAAATTTGATTTTCCTGACTGGTTCATTCATTCAGGTTTTCTCTGCCTCTCATTATCTTTGATTAGGCTATTTAACAACTCTGAAAAGATAGAAGTCAACTTATAATACAACTAAACCCTGTCCATAAAAAGCAAAAACCTGGGGGCACCTGGATGGCTGAATTGGTGGAGTGTGCAACTCTTGATCTCACGGCTGTGAGTTCGAACCCCATGTTGAATGGAGAGATTAGTTAAAAATCAAATCTTTTTTTTCATTTTTTTTTTAATTTTTTTATTTTAGAGAGAGAGCATGTATGTGAGCAGAGGAGAGGGGCAGAGGGTGAGAGAGAGAAAGACAGAAAGAGAGAAAGTATGTGTGTGTGTCTGTGTGTGTGTGTGTGTGTGAGAGAGAGAGAGAGACTGAGAGAGAGAGAGAGAGAGAGAGAGTCTTAAGTAGGCTCCATGCTTAGCCCAGAGTCAGTGCCTGACTCTGGGCTTGAGTCCACAACCCTGAGATCATGACCTGAACTGAAATCAAGAGTTGGTCACTCAACTGATTGAGCCACCCGGTGCCCCAACAATAAAACATTTTTTAAAAATGCAAAAATCTGTCCAGTGGGGGCTTAATGACATCCCTCTCCCACTATAAAAGAAGTCAGTTTTGCATCTATTTAAATAAATTCATTTTGGCATTCCTAATGACCTATAAATGTATCTTGTCTTTGGATTCTACTTTGAACCAGTTATAATACTTTTCTGGTTCTTTCATTAATTAAAAAGTTAAATAAAATCTTTAACATGGGTTCATTTTATATTCATATAAGAGTCATGGTTTTACCTTAAGAAAATCCTTTAACATATGTAGATAAATATATGTAAACTATCATTAACTCAGACTTATTTTAGAAGGGAAAAAGAAATATTTCTGATTTGGGTACGTCCAAAGAAAGTCTTAATGCTTTTAATACAGTTTGAAGACTTTGAAGTTTATACTAAAAGGTATCTAATAGAAATCAATATTAAATAAATGACTTATAATGAGTATATAATTTTTCTAAATAAGTTGGTGTTTCTAGAGCATTTAAACACAGCAGCATATTTTAAGTGATTTTAAAATCTTCCTCTAATTTTATTTATACTCTTTAAAAAGAAAAAATATGTGCTATGTAATGAAAGACTTCAGCCCAATTATTCCAAATTACAAATTAGTGACATCTTACTTTGATGAAATTTTACATATGTAAATTGATAGAACACTGATTCTTAGCATGCTTGCGATTGATGAGATTGACACATAAAACATCAGATAAACCACAAAGCAGGAATCCCTTCTAAATTGATCTTGATGGGTAATCAGCCAGCCTCTGCCTGAACACTTCTATTAACAGGAAGCTCACTCTTTCAAAGAAGGTCATTTTGTTGTTGAAAGCTTCTACGGTTTGAAAGGTTTCCTTGTAAGTAATCAAAATCTCCCTCCTTGAAACATCCACCCACTGGTCTTAGTTGCAGTTTCAATATAAACAGACACATAACCTGTCCTTTATCTTCTTTTTCCTCCAATGGCACAACTTACCTGCCACTGGGGAGTTTTTGGGGGACAAAACAGGTCAAGAAGAATTATCATAAAGTAGGTCTCCTGTATCAGCTCAAAGTCAAGTCCTAACAACTGTAGGCACAGATACCTTGACTACTATTCAAACCAATCCTTCTTAAACATAGAATGTAAATCACAAAGAGGCTACAATGGTATTCTTTAGTTTTCATGGATTTTTCTCGAGGTATTCCATTAAACCCAGAACCTTTGATTGAAAATGAAAAAGTACCCCACAGCCAAAATGCCCGATTCTTTTGAAACAAAGACGACTAACAGTAAAATAAGACGGTGCCCTACTCTTCTCTACTCTGTAATTCCAAGAGTGTCATGGGACCTCTTTTTATGCATGTATTTTACAGTACTATCATAACTTGTCAGAGAAATAGCCAACCTACTGCTTCAGGGGATACCAAAATAGTCCAGAGAATTGTTTTGTTGTGGCACCCATCATCCAATGTCAAAGCATATTACAAATAATGCAGAGTTTAAACATTAAGACATATTACCATCTCTTCCATGACTTTCTCCTTTCATCCATCTTTCTCTTTAAGAGGAAAGACTCAATATATTGACATATGACTAGAAGTAGATTCTCTGATAGAGGGGACAAGCTGCAGAATGCAGGATTTCCCACTACGTTTGTGAGAAGAGAGAAATTCCTGCAGCTTTTATGGATTATTTTGCTAGGGAGTAAAGAAAATCTTGCCATTTTCCCTATGTGACATGTAAAAATAAAAAGCATGGAGGAGAAGAATGGGGCCATAAACTTGATACAACGTATTGCAGTAGAGTTTCATCAGATAAACTACGGAGACAGTTTCGATGATGCTCTTGTCAGAAAACACATGGTATGATACACTGTATATGTGCCAGATAGCTTCTGCACTTTCAGAAATGTCACTTCTAAAAATGTCTATCCATTTGGAAAATAAGTATGCAATAAATCTGTAAATATTTATTATAAAAGCAATAAGAAAATAGTAAAGAATGAATGCAGCTTCTGACAACACCGCGTAAACTGTTAACAACAGACCTTTGGAGCCGACAGCTCTGTTTCTAGATCAGAGGCCAGGGCTTGAATGTCACAGTAACTGGGGCCATATCAATACGTTCCACACCCACCCTCGCGCTCCAGGAGGCCCACCTAATCAAGATGCCAAAGGATGAGATGTAAAACGTATAGATCTCATGTTTCTGAATCCATATGTCTTCCTCGATCAATGAACCAAAATAGCTACTCTTTGGAATTGAAAAGCTGTAAGAACTTGCTGCTGTTCTTTTTTGTTCTCAGTCCTATAGGAAAGGGCTGGGAGACAAGAAAAGGAAGAGAATCTCCCCCAAGAAGAGAGAATATTCACACGTCTGCAGGACTTGGGCCGCCCTGAGGCTATTCTCTGAAGGCACCCCTGTCCCCTGGGCAATGACCACTCTGATTTGCCTGGCAACCCAGTCTTCCTCAGCTGATAGAGGAATGATGGTTAGGAGCTAGGGTGGAGACACCAGGTATGAATGACCTCCTCTTTAAAAAAAAAAAAAAAAGTTTCATGTTGGTTCACCTTTTCTAAATAACTGTCTTCTGGACATCTTAGCTCAACGCTTCCTGACAATCCACAGAATTAGAACATCTGCTCTAAATTGAAGATTTACAGAGGGAATTATACCTACTCCATCTAGAGATTGTTTGCCTCTGATGTCATTCTTGATTAGATGATTTTGGAATTTTGATTGCTTCACATTAGATCATTATGATTTCAAAATGCAGCTTGTAAATGTATTCAGTTCATCAAGGGCTATAAATATAAATCTTCAACTACAGACTTCTCCTTTCCTTAGGTCCTCCTCTTAGATGCTCTTAGGTTCATGGGAGACCAAAGGAAATATCTCCAAGAAAAGGTGAGAACTTCCCACATTAGAAATAACTTTCCAAACATCTGGTCTCCTATTCAGAAGTTTGATAATTTAAATTTAAATTAATGGCTACAGGGTAATGAAGTCTGACTCTTTGGAAAAACAGATGTAAAAAATTTAAGAACTACTCGTGCTCTGTTCAGCAAAATAATTACATGATTAGATAATAAAATTCCTCCAGATTTTTCTACATGGTTTTGGGTTCTACCTTTGGCTTTCTATTCCAAAGGAAACTATCTATTTCCCATTCACACATCCCATAGTGAGATTTGGATTTAACAGGATGAGACTGGGTCGAGTCAGGGAGGGAGGGGGGAAATGTATCTACATGAAAAGAGAGAGAGAGAGAGAGAGATTTCAAAGTTCCTGAGTTAAAATTCAATTTAATGTATTTTAACTCCAAATTCCCTAGGATGTGACTTTGTCCCTAATTTTAACTGAGCATATAAACTCTAAAAATATAAGATTCTATGATTGTACAGTTTTATGTGAATTCTACATCAAATCGTGTCACTACTCCTATTTGTGTTTAAGAACTATAAGAAAGAGGAATAACAAGATGTGTATCAGAAAGCTAGTGGGTCACTTTGCAGGGAAAGGAGAAAGAAGCATCATTTAGCTCCACAAGGCTGCAGTTCAGCATGAAAACTAGCCTATCTGACATGCAATTATGTGTCATGAGTTACAGTGGTAATTAAGTCTCTAGAACAGCAAGCTACCTCGAGAACCCCCCAGGACTTCAGGTGGCTGGCTCCCAAGTCTGAATCATCTAGTACTTCACTGTGGATCATTCATCGACATCGTGCCTTAATTTATCACCATCCTAAGCCAAGGGACTACATTCGGCACTAAAGCACATTTTCTTCTATGCATGCCTACTGGCTTATGTTTCCATTCCCTGAACTTTCTTTAAAAAGGAAGCCCGCTATCCCAGATGGGATAAAACCAAGCGTCTTTATCATTTTCTTTTCTTTCTTTGCCACCCCTCCTGTCTGCCTGACCAAGGGAGTGAGCAGCACCTCAGCAAGGTGCTTCTTTTCGGCCACCCTTGTACATCCTGAGCGCTGGTACGTATTGGCCACGGTACTTTTCGTTCATTCGTTCAGCAAATATTTGTTGATGCACCAACAGCTGAGGCATGTAAACTAATTATCTGAGAAGGGAGATCAAGAAGGAACCAAAGGAATAAAACGAGAGCCCTAAACCCAAAGGGAGATGTGCTTTTAAAGGAACACCCATAAAGCCTGGCTGTTTTCAAGCTTCTCGGTCTCTGTGTGGCCCCTTTGAAGTTGGCAGCACTAAGCACCCCCCTTGATGGAGTCATAGGTAAAGAGTTAAGCATCAGAGAGGCGTCATGTTATAGGATTTATGAACTTTCTACATACTCGCCCAATGGGAATAGTAAAGAAACACTGAGGGAAGAAATGCTCACACTATACCCAGTAGATTCACGTCTTGCCGCATGGTAGGCAGGAGCAAATCAGTCCAGGTTGTGGCTGATACGCCAGTTGTCTGTACTCTAGGCCCCGTCAACTTATACTGGCAATTTTGGAGAAGTTGCTTCTGCCAGATGGCAGCCCGGAAGTAGCTTTCTTGATGAGTGAGGGAAGTCGCTCCCCACTTCCTTCCTTGACATCCACAGTGCAGCCCCCTCCCATCGTCCCCACAGGCTGTGACTGGGCGGTGGGATCCACGCAGACTATGATTAAATGACTCATCTCCTTAGCATGACTTGCTTGTAAAGGTTCCTCGCAAAAACAGCAGCAGCAGGGCCCCAGCTCCGCAGTGGGTGTTTGTCAAAACTGAGTCAAGATAATAGGAGACCACTGAAGGAACACCTACTCTCGGGTAGGAGAGGAGCCTTGTTTGTGACCCGAGGTGATACTCAATTGAACACTTCCATCTGCCCTTTGGAGAAATTTGACCCTTTCAACAGAATCAATTCGTGGTCTGCTGCTAGTTACTCAGTTGAGGCCACAGACTCATCTCTGCCCATGACATTGCCGAGCGTAATGACGTCCACGCCTTCAGTCAAGTCAATAGTGCACCCGCTCTGCTTCCCCGGGTCCTCTGCTGCTGCCAGTTACAAGAGGCAGAGAGACAGGAGCAGCCCCAAAACTCAAAGCTAAATTAATCCTAATCCACTCAGAATGTCAAAATCATCAAGAAGAAATTAAATAAAATAAAAATCAGTGGATCTCTTGAGTGGTGATTTTCATTTAAGGAGGGCATATCATAAAATAAAACGAAAGCAGCCTATCACAATCTTTTGCCGCAAAAAAGGACTGGAATCATTCAAACAGATGACAACAACAACAAAAAAGTAGTGGGGAGTTATTAGAGATTTCCTTTAAAGTTGCTCTGAGCAGATGAGTTGCTCTAGAGGATTATGGGGAACAATCGTCCCAGGAAATGATTCAGAAACTAATAGCAGGAGAGGAGAGCTCACATTTGTTAGGTGCTAACTTATGTCAGGCAGTATGTGACTCCACAGATCACCTTATTTAATCCTTAAAACAGCCTTGTTTGGTAAATATTACTATTCTCAGTTCGTAGCTGGAAATATCGGGACTCAGAAAATATTAAATTTAGTATTTAATATGGCATATATAAGAATGGTGAACATTTGCTGAGCCTTTGTCCTTATTTGGGTCCCTACCAAGCAAACCTGTTTAGTATTTGAGCGAGCCTTCCCACGTGATTCTTGACACCCCTCTTAAAGCGGCCTCACCAAAGGGGCCACACAGTTCTCCCTCCCACTGGCACACAGGGCACGGGAATGTGGCAGGCCCATTTCAAAACCCCAGGACTTGCCTCCTGCGTGTTAGATGCAAAGGTCTCCCAGTAGGAATATGAAAGTAAAATGAAAGAAGAAATTCTTACACCATATGTGGAGATCCATATGTGGAGATCCAAGGCAGAGTGGAAAGCCTGGTTATAAGGCAGCACTGAAAATTCAACAGCAGAAAAATTAACAATAGACCCTGTGTATGATTAAATACCAAGAGGACAGTATAGGAAATAGTAGTAGGAATTCTGAAGTAGAACTCCCTTTGTGAGTTAGAATAGTCAGGGAGAAGTTAATGGAGAAGTTGGGGTTTTGATCGCATCCTGGAGCGAAGGTAGGATTTGGAGAGGAGGGTCATTACTGATTACAGGAAGACCGCACGAAGATGAGCATGGTGTGCTCCAAGGACCTGCCTTCAAAGAGGAATGACAGTCAGAAGACTAATCCGAGATTTCATCGCCAGGACAGAAAGTCCAAGAGGTGCTGCTACTGAAGGTCGTTCAGCCACGGGGCACGTAACAGGAAGGGGTGCTCTCAAAAGACTGACGGAGCAGCGTCAGGCAACGTGAATTTAAGGAAAGAGAGCAGTGACAAGGCTTGTGTTTGGGGAAGAAGAGCGCCCGACCCAGAATCTAGGAACAGGAAGCTAGTTCTAGATGTTCAGTGCTCTAGAGGATCAGAAGACCTGATGAAGAAGCTGCTATCAGCAGGAATGACTTGACAGAAGAACCACCAGGGTGGAGAGTCAGGAAGGGGCAGGAGCTGAGGAGCTCTTGCTCTTTATTCCTTCCACGGGGAGCCCCCTGAGGGCCCCAGACTCATTGGCTGGTCCTGTTCAATAATCCGGAGGCACTCCCCACACCACCACCCCCCGGGTCCCAAAGCTGAAAGGAAGTCTCTGCTCCCAAACCCTGGCATCCATTTAGTCCTCGTTAAATATGGCGGCCATCTGGTTAGCATGTTCAGGATCATCCTGTCTGCACTTGTATTTTTCTTTAGAATTGGCTAAGACAGTTATCATTTCCCGTCTTCTCACTGAGAGAGGGACTTTGGGATCCAGAAAACGAAATTAGTCTCACGTGCCAGATATGAGACGTTTGTCCAAGGATGATCCTGAGGACTACACTGATGATGTCAGGGGCCAGGGCCAGGAGGGATGGGGGGGTTAAGATTTCAAACACCTGGTAGGCAATTGCACAATAGTTATGTAAAATATAACCATTAGGGAAAATAGGTAAAGTGTACTGAGGTACTCCTTGTACTCTTTTCACAACATTCTGCAAATCAATAATTATTTTAAAACAAAAAGTTTTTTAAAAAAAGCATCTAAAGCATGTTTAGATGTTAAAGAAGGGGAAAGGGAAGGGGGAGGGAGGAAGGAGGGGAGATTAGCTAAGAAAGAAGGCCAGAGGAGCAGACCTCCAGGTCAGAGGCCCAGGCAAATCTTTCTCCAACTCTTCTCAGGGTGCCCTCTCTCCCTGGCATCTCCAGCCACTGGCCTTACTCCCACTCTGCACCAGTCCCCCCTAGACCCTACAGGGCTGTCTTCTCCCTTTGGGGCCCAAGTGGAGGTTTGGAAGGAATTGCTGTAGGGCCTGACTGCGCAGTCAATTGCAATGAGCAGCCGAGGGAATCTACCTAGAGCTGCCTCAGCCCTTCTCCAAGCTCATGAGCCCAGGTCCCTGACAGAATCTCCACACTCAGCTGGTTTTTTGTGGAGGGCACAGTGGATAGTGGAAGGAGGACTCCAGTGGAGGGAGGGAGGGTGGAGTTCTATTCTCAGCTCAAGAGGGTCCCTGGCTAGAAGAATCTGATCTCTTGGGGCCTCCCTCTCCTTATCTGTAAAGTGGTCATATTCAATTACTTGTGAAGGGCTCTGTGCACACTGACAGGCTAGGATGTTATGAGTCCCATGCTTCTAAGTATTGCCTGACATGCCCCACCTAACCTGGCAAGCTAACATGAGTAGCGGAATTCCAATGAAATATATGGCACTGGAGGAGGTTATACGTCCCTCTGTGAGTAGTGAACCAATCTCTCTGACTTCATGTCCAAGTCCTGCTCCCCCTTCACACTCATATTCAGTCCACACCCCCACAATGTCTTCCCTGATCATCACAACCAGGTCGCTTTACCTGGGCCTCCCCTTGGCATCAGTCTGCACCAGGAAGGTCATTTTCTCACATGCCTTTCTCCCCGGGCCAAATGGCAAACTCCTTGAGAGCAGAGTTATTCTTATTCATGTACATGTACCCATAGATGGCTATAGCAGGTGCTCATTAAAGGTAAACTGAATGAAGAAATGAATGCATGAGCGATGGCAAAGAATTCAAACCAAAAGGAGACGAAAGGTTGCCTCGGTGCCTTATGTGAAAATTCTCATTTTTGTGCAGGGAAGAAGCAATCTTATGAGAGGAAGATAAATTTTTGGGTAAGTAATCAGAGATGCACATTACGCTCCACACGAATCATTTTGCCAAATGAAAGATGAAAGCCGCGTGAAATAGACAGTTATGGCCAAGCCCAAGTCTCTGGACTAGAAGTTGAAGCTAAAGCAACATCTGCCAATCCTGACAAATGAGTCCACTCAGGCCAAGCTTTGGAGCAGGGTCTCTGTCACAGGGGCTATGCTTAGGTTCAGCTGATCCACTTTAGGAATTTAGGATTCTTTAGCAAAGAATCTCAGTTTTCTACTTGATTTGTGGCGTACTAACAGATCACGACAACCAGCGTGTACTTCTACCCGGCAGGTACATCTCTGACCTGCATACGTGTTTGTATGAGTCATGTGAAATCAGAGAGAAAAAAAACAGCTACAAGACTGTGCAGACTGGCATGCCTGGGTGGCTCAGTCGGTTAAGCGGCCGACTTCAGCTCAGGTCATGATCTCACAGTTCGTGAGTTCAAGCCCCACGTCAGGCTCTGTGCTGACAGCTCGGAGCCTGGAGCCTGCTTCCAATTCTGCGTCTCCCTCTCTCCCTCTCTCTCCCCCTCCCCTGCTCACACTCTGTCCCTCTTTCTCTCAAAAGTAAATAAATACGTACATACATACATACAAGACTGCTGCAGAATGCTTTAGAAAATCCAAAATTATTCTGAATCTGCCCATGCTACTCCTCATTTGGGCAGATAATTGAAACTTGACTGGGTTGTAAAAGAAACATAAAGTGTTGAGCACCATCTGTTGCTATTCCTGGCTGGGCTGATGGTTTGTGCCAACTAAAAGGAACCTCCTTCCTTCTTCTATCCTTCCTGTCCCCCTTCCTTTCTTCCTTACTAATGAGACATGGTAAATACATGCAGTGTGTGGTTCTGAACCAGATCCTGTTGCTATGAAGAACATCCATGGTTAGGACAATTGGGAAAACCTGAAGAAGGTCTGAGGCTCTGACATTAGTAATAAATCAACGTGAACTTCCTGATGTTGGTGGTTGTATCATATAACACAGGAGAATAGAACATCCAGTTGGCGACTTGCTCTCCTAGGGTATGGGATAAAAAAGTTCTTTACATTTTTACAAAAGATTCGTGCAACTTTTGTTTAAGGTGGAAATTATTGTAAAGAAAATAGGGGGGAAAATCTGAAAACAATAATATTAAGCAGAAGGAGGAGGAAAAAGAGAAGGAAGAGAAGAAGCAGTTGACCTGTGAGATCCTCTGAGTCAGCCTGGCCTTCTGGCGCTTCTGTTCGTATTAGTGTTAATCCCTAAGGTGTCAGAGCAAAACAGCTGGCCCAACAGCTGCCTGGACTGTCCCGGAAGTCCCTTTCACCATAGCCTGCCAATCCCTCTCCCCTCCCCACTGAGCCCCGTCCCTCCCCTGCCTGTCAGAATTACAGCTCAACCAGGGGCCTTACTTGGAGGCCTGGCCCTCATGCAAAGCCATGGCGCCTTCTCCCAGTGACCACTGGGCACTTCTTCCTTCTTCGTGATCATTTGCACACCTGTGCATTCACAGGCTTCTGCCTTTCAGGCGCCAAAGTCTCCCTGCAAACTAGCTCAACAAATTTCTCTCTCTTGCCTGGCCTCTCTTCCTTGACCAATCCTGGGTGCCAGCAAACTGCTCCCTGCCTGCCCTGCAGACAGACCTTGGAAACCTCTGCCTTCCCCTGTCTGGAATGCTCTGCTCTCAGAATCCTCCCCATCTCTCAAGGTACATTTCAAGCACCACCTCCTCTATGAAGTCTCCCCTGACCTTCCCAGCCTCCTCTGGATTCCCAACTGCTTATTGTGTGTCATTTGGCTCTGAACCCACGAAAAGTCACCTTTCTCCCTCAACATCTTGGCTCCTCCATTAGGTGATGGTTTTTTGGAGAGCAGGGATCATTTCTCACATCTCTATGACTCCCCCACCCCATAACAAGCACCAGCTTAGTACCAGGCTGACTCAGTTTCCCATCCTTGTTCAGCATCTCCTCCCTCAGATCACCAATGTCAGTTGCCATCACTTATTGTGGGGCGGACACACACACACACACACACACACACACACACACACCACACTTCAGCCAAAATGAAAATTAACAGATACACCCTTCGCCCCTCTTAGTTCTCACACTGAGCCAATGAGATTCAATTTGTCCTTTCAAAGAAAGCAAAGTGCTTCTGAACCCTTCTCTCTGATTCAATCTGGAAACTTAGGAAAAACTGAAAATGTTTTGGAATCCTTCTGCCACCCGTATCATTACTCTTTTTTTTTTTTTTTTTTTTTTTTTTTTTTGAGAAAGAGCGAGCACAAGCAGGGGACGGACAGAGAGAAAATCCCAACCAGACTCTGCACATTGTGAGGCCAACGCGAACCATGAGATCACAACCTGAGTGGAAGCTAAGAATCCAGAGATCAACTCACTGAGCCACCCAGGTGCCCCTCCCTAGAGGACCCATTCCAGTCCAGGTCCCTCCAGGAGCTTGTCTCCCTTGTTGATCCATTACCGTGCCAGCAGCTGGCTACAGCATTATTAGTTGGTGAGGCGATCAGCTCCCAGGAGAGTTTCATGATAAGAGAAAACTAAAGAATGAGGGGCGCCTGGATGGCTCAGTCAGTTTAGTGTCCAAGTTTTGATCTTCAGTCAGGTCATTATCTCGTGGTTCATGAGTTTGAGCCCTGCATCAGGCCCTGTGCTGATGGTACGGAGCCTGCTTGGGATTCTCTCTCCCTCTCTCTCTGCCCTCCCCCACTTGTGCATGTGCGCTCTCTCTCTCTCTCAAAATACACACATACATACATAAATACACAAATAAAACTTGAAAGAGAAAACTAAAGGATGAAAAATCGACAAAGCCCCATAAGCAGAGGCTGTCAGACAAAGAAGCAGATAGCTACTAAAGATAACTGTTGATTCTGTTAGCTTCTTCCTACCCAGAAGTGGGGACTGGCTGAGGGCCAATCAACTAACAGAAAGACGGGAAAAGGAGGAGAATCTTTTCAGAAGGCAGAATAAGAATGAAGTGTGAAATGGGGGGCAATCTTCGTGCCTCTAAAAGAGGAGTGACTTCATAGTTTTGGGGTGTGGGGTGTGTCATGAAGCCCAAACAAGCTCCAGAAGCTAAGTCATGGGGAGAGTCAGCAAAAGGAGAGGCAGAGATGAACTACTGGAGCCCAACCCACAGCAGAGGGGGCCCCAGGTGGGTGTGGGAAGCTCGTAAGGACACGGCGGTCCCTCTTGGCAGGAGGCAGCATTAGCAGAAGCCATCTTCGATGTCTATGACGCTCACTCAGGATCGCTCAAGAAAAACTGCCACATTTGGGCCTATCTGCTCCCTACATCCCAATAACTATACTCTGCAGATTTAAATACAATTTCCAATACAAAAAAAAATTTTTTTTTACTATATCAAATCCATCAAACAGACTCTTAACAATACTCTAAGTTTATTGGATAGTATTTAATATGTCCGTGTGCAAATGGCAAATTTAACGACCTGGGAGACGAGTTGGTCAGACTGTGAGGTAGATGGCTCTTGGGGTACAGCGTGAACTCTTGAGCCTCCCCTTATATTTCAAAATCCTTCATAAAATCGGTCGTTTGGCGACTGAAAAGAGTTCACACAGCCCTGCAGAAACGTTTTCAAAACTCATTCTGCCTGTCAGCCTTTAGAGCCTGTGCAAGCGGCGTATGTTCACAGTGGCCAGCACACCCCTGCTCCTCCCTGATATTCTCGCCCCCTTTCTCTCACCCAAGACAAAGTAAATGCCTGTCTACTTCAGAGCCGTCCAGTCAGGAGTGAGACCGTGTCAAACCACATCACGACTCCAGCTGGCACAGAGGTGACTCCTCACAGACTGCCTCCATCCACACGACCTCATTTGAGCCCTCAGTGGCTCTCCTGAGGGTAAGGACAATGAATATTTAATGTACCATATGCAAAGCACTGCGCGGAGTAAACACACATTTTCGTTCACTTAATTTGCACAAAAACCCACAAGGCAGGTGTTCAAATCCCCTTTATGACAGATGAGGAAACTGAGACTCAGAGACATGACATGTCTGACATGTCCCATAGCTAGTAATGGTCAACTTGGGAGGCACAGCTAGGTCATCAGGCTCCAAAGCCCACAGCTGTCTCCCTGGGCCGTGCCCAGTCGGCAGATCGTGTCAAATCTCTCTGCTCTGCCACTGTGCAGTCTTGCACAGTCTCGATGGGTTTCCTCTAGGCCTTTGGGATAGAACACACTAGCAGTTTGGTGGGGAGATGATCGGCCTTGGAAGAGCCTCAAGCTGAGTGTCCACCTCCATTTTTCTGGCCTGGGGTGGGGGAGGAGGTGTGGGAGTGCTGTTTTAATGCACAATGTTGAATTTTGTGAGCAAGAGAAATGGTGTGTGACGTAGTAAGGAGAGACCCTCTCAGGTGAACAAGGCAGCAAGTTGGGTGGGGCCACCTTTGGCCCAAATGACATAGGTTTCTGAGTACTTGTGTCCTCAAAGTCACCTCATCGTTCCCACTGAGTGCCTTTACTCTATAAGGCAATAGTTCAAACTTCCAAGAAAATGTTACGTATGCCAATAAAATACTATTTGTATATTTTATAGATCAGGGACTTATGTCTTACTTACTTATGTGGGAGACGAAAAAGGCATCTGCTGCTTTCAAAAATAAGTTGGAAAACATGGTGAGAGAAACAGAGCCTTCAAAGTCACCCCTCAAAGTACATTTCATACGGTCAAACCTTTGATACGTGAATGAACTTGCTTGCAGGAGCTGCTATAACAAAGCACCAAAGACTGGATGGCTTAACAACAGATTTTTTTTTTTCTCACAGTTCTGGAGACTAGAAGTTCAAAACTAAGGTATCAGCAGGTTTGGGTCCTTCTGAGCCACCTTTCTCTGGTTTACAGGTGGCTGTATTCTCTGTGTGTCTTCATATGGTTCTTCTTCTTGTGTGTGTCTGGCTCCAACACCTCTTTTTACAAGGACCCCAGTCATATTGGATTGGGCCCACCCTAATGACCTCATTTTAATTTAATTACCTTCTTAAAGATTTTTATCTCCAAATATAGTCACATTCTGAATTACTGGGAATTAGGACTTCAACATATGAATTTTAGGGAGACATAGTTCAGCCCCATAACCATAACATTGGGTAATCCTGAGCTAGTGTTTAAGCCCCTCAGCCACTATCTAAAGAAGGGATACTCTGTGGTCAGTTAAGAGAAATACAATGTCCTAACAGATAGTTAACCAAACTGGACATGGAATTAACCCATAAAAATGGAAGGACCTGACAAGGACAACGGCTTGAATCCAGAGCTGTCCAGTCCCTGTTTGGGCTGCAAATGAAGGAGAATCCACAAGGAAAGCAAGACACTTTCCCCATGCAAATGTTTCTTCAAACAGTGTATATTTCTATTTATACCTGAGAATAATTACAAAAATAAATCTTTCTAAAATTACGGCCATACATCATACTATCATACATCATACATCATACCATTATACATATTCTTACAAAGTGATTATGACATTCCCCTCATTGAGAGGTGGGGGGGTGTCTGTGTTCCCTCCCTTTGAAACTCTTCGGGGAAGTGATGTTATGTGACCTCAGGTCAGGTTCTAGAAGGCAATTCCGCTTCTACCCGATTCTTTAGGACACACGTGAAAGCTCTGAGGCCACTGTTCCACGTGGAGGGGCCCTGAGACTTCATGAAGAGAGAGCTACCAGCTGCCAGCTTGGCTTCAGCCATACCTAACTGCAACATGTTAGACCCAGAGCCCAAACCACTCAGCCAGGTGATGCCCAAATTCTTGACCACAGAATCCGTGAGCATAATAAAATGATTGTTGTTTTAAACTACAATGTTTGGGATAAATTGTTACACAGCAATAAATAACCAGAACAACAAATATTCTGGTGAAGTCTTTCTGTTGCTATATTCATTTTGCTTCTTCCAAAAATTAGTCCAAATGTGAAACGATCGTTTCCTCCTGATATGTCTACAGATTTTTTAATCAGCATCTTCTACCTCTGCAAATAACAAGGCCAAATGACCTATTTGTAAGATCTGTTATGGACTGAGTTTTGTTCCCCCAAAATTCATATGTTGAAACCCTAACTCCCAGTGTAACTGTGTTTGGAGGGGCCTTTAGGAAGGTAATTAAGGGTAAATAAAATCATAAAGGTGGGGCCCTAATCCAATGGGACTGGTCTCCATATACAAAGAGGAAGAGACACCAAGCGTCCAGGTGCACAGAGAAAAGACCATGTGAAGACACAAGGAGAAGTCAGCCATCTACAAACCAGGGAGAGGGGGCTCACCAGAAACCAACAGTACCTGCGCTGTGGATTTTCAGCCTCTAAAACTGTAAGGAAATAAATTTACGCTGTTTGAGTACCCCCACCCCCCAGCCACCATCTGTGGTATTTTGTTATGGCCGCCCCGGCAGACGATACAAGACCTTTCCAAATGGTTATATTTCCATGATTCTGCTTAAAATACAAAACAAAACAAAACAACTAAAACAAAACAAAAACACGTTATCAGTCATGAATAACTTTTTGTGCATCAATTGGTCTAAACTTTTCCAGTGAGAGATCTGATTTCATTGGGGTGAAAAGAGGGAAGGTGAGCAGAGAGATAGAATGTGGAGTAATCTGAGTACTACAGGTGAGAGGGGCGGGAGGGAGGTGAGCAGGTGGAACATGAAAGGCTCCGTCAGGGCGCCAGTTTTCAACACAGCTCACCGATCTTTCAAGTAAACTGATACAGTTGTCCAACTATCACCACATTCCTATTTAAGAACATTTTTATCATCTCCAAAAGATCCCCTATGCAGTACCCACATCTTAATCACTCAAACCAATAAACTCACCCCACAGTAGGAGACACCACAGAGTGGAAGGCATTGGGTGAAGTAATGGGGGGCTCCTCTAGACTGCTGGTGGACATTTAAATTGGTGCCACCACTTTCAAGAGCCATTCAGCCATATAACCTCCAAAACCCTTATATCCAAGGACCCAAGACTTCCCCTGCTGGATATATGTCCTAGAGACGCTCTCACATCCGCACAGGGAGTGGCATACAGAAATATTCACTACAGCATCATTTGTAAAGTAAACATTTGGAAACAACCCAAATATCTATCAATGTGAATGGATAAGCAAGTTGCAGTATATTCCCATAACATGATACACTTAAACAGCCATTGAAGAAAACCAGTATGGGGGCATCTGGGTGGCTCAGTCGCTGAAGCGTCTGACTCTTGATTTTGGCCCAGGTCATGATCTCACAGTTATGAGATGGAGCCCCACGTCAGGCTCTGTGCTGACAGCTCAGAGCCTGGAGCCTGCTTTAGATTCTGTGTCTCCCTCTCTCTCTGCCCCTCCCCTGCTTGCACTCTGTCTCTCTTGCAAAAATAAGTAAACATTAAAAAAAAATTTTTTTTAAAGAATCAAGGGGTGCCTGGGTGGATCAGTTGGTTGAGCATTCGACCTTGACTCAGGTCATGATCTTCTGGTTCACAGGTTGGAGTCCTGAATCAGGCTCTATGCTGACAGCTCAGAGCCTGAAGCCTGCTTCAGATTCTGTGTCTCCCCCTCTCTCTGCCCCTCCCCTGCTTACACTCCGTCTCTCTCTCTCTCTCTCTCCCTCTCTCTCAAATATAAACACTAAAAAAAATTTTTTAAGAACCAATATGAATAAATCTCCTATGAGAATGTTGAGTTTTAAAAAAGGAAGTTGCCACACAATGTATATAGTAAAATATTATTTGTGTCCACATTTAAAACCATAAACAACATAGATTTTTGTCGGTGCATCTTGTATTTAAGTTTTATTCCTTTAAACATTCTTTTTAATGTTAATTGTTTTTGAGAGCGACAGAGTGGGAGAGGGGCAGAGAGAGAGGAAGACTGAGGATCCGAAGAGGGTTTTACACTCACAGCAGAGAGCCCGATGCAGGGCTCGAACTCACTAACCATAAGATCGTGACCTGAGCCAAAGTCTGATGCTTAACCAACTAAGCCACCCCTGTGCGCACTGAAGTTTTATTTCTTAAAAAAATGTGACACAAATATGGCCTAATGCTGAGATTCTCATAAAAACTTAGCATTAGTATTCTATACTTGTCTTTGTAATCTCTCACGATAATATTATAAGAAATAAAAGGAAAGCATTGCTTAAAATGACAGAAAAGAAAAAAAGCACAGGATTCATACTTCACTGGGTTCACCATTTCTTAATTGATTCCTTAAATGTTCTCAGGCCATCACTCTGTGCTGACCAGGTGCTGTGCACAGGGTTGGGCCCTCTCGTGAGCCCATCTCACTTCATCTGTGGGTCAGCTCCTCCAGGATCCCACGTCTCCAGGGCGCACTGTCACCTTCCCCGGCACATTGTGTACCTCTACCCCCCCCCACCCCCCCCCCATCGCCATTCCTTCGCTCCAATTCAACAGCCGAATGTCTACCCAAGACAGATGACGTCTTTGTGTTTGAGCAACAGAAACTAGGACTGTTGGGCTCATAAAAAGATAATTAAGTCTTTAACCATTATTGAATGTGGCAGGGGGGAAAAAAACACAGAGCATTTCCCTAGCCTTCTCAGAGGCCACGCTGGGAGAATGAACAATTCTAAGAAACCTTAGGCCAGACAGGGATGGATGTAGACATCTTTACCTCTACGGGCTTCTACGAAGAGAGAACATTTTTCAATCTCGGATTTTTACATCAACGTGCTCCCAAGTTTTCCGGAGGCAAAGTGTCTCTAATGAGGCACCTTATACATGATTAACACAAAATGTAGGACCCTCTAATGGATTTCAAGACCTGTGCTATCTGATCCTTTAACGCTTTGCTCCATGCAAATGACGGTGAGGCCACAAGTCACACGCCCTCTCTCCTACGCCCCGTGCTCTTTCCCGCTGCCCTGTCTCACTCTGTTCCCTCCAGGTTCAGTTCTGCTTCTTCGACACCTCAGCATGTACCCTTCTCCCCAGCGGTCAGGGGCAGCTCAAACGTCCCTTCCTCCTCAAGGCCTCCCCACCCAAAGAAACGTTGAGCTCTGGCTGCATTCGGCCTGTACGTCTCTTGTGAATCAAAGCAGACTTTGCCATATAGCAGTGTTACTCACTTTACATTTTTTATCTTTCCGATTATACTATGAAAACAGGGGAAATGATGTCTTCTTCATATTTAAATCATTCACATTGCCTGAAACAGAGCATATGATACAAGCTCAGTAAACGTTTGTTCAATGAATATTTCTATCTTAACACGTCTGCGCTTCAGGCAGGTCCATTTTCCCACTATAGCAGGTGGGATATGTTGACAAATTCGCTACCTAGGGAATCCAGATAAGCCTTTTGCTTCCTGGTGACCTAAATCTACTTGATTATAGAAATCAAAGGGTCCAGAGAATGTCATTGTTAAGTTATTCTCTTGACCTGTAATTCTCGGCTCTGGCTGTACCTTATAGTCATGTGGGGAGTTTTGAAAAAAAAAAAAAAAAAAACACCCATATCCAGACCCCTTCTTGAAGTAGTTGATCAGAGATAAGGCCTGGGTGTCTGGAATTCTGACCAGGAATTCTAATGTGCAGACAGGGCTGTGGACCAGCGCATGCTGCACAGCCCTTTGAACTCTGTGGGGCTGAGGTTTGGGTACTGGGCTTTGAAAGGGAGCTTGAACAATGTGGTAAGCAACTAGAATGTCAACCCCATTTGCATCGAAGACCACAAACTGCTTAAGCACCACCTTCCCAGCAGTTTTTATTCAAAGGATGGATGAGCTCATTCGAAGCACATCTTATCTGTTTGTTAAAGCCCTTCCAGGATTCTCTTAAATGCATAGGCAACTTCCACTTTCCCACTTCCCCCTCGTCCTGTCAGCACTTATGCATGCATTTGAAAGTCATAAAACTCCTTTCCCTAAATAAATTTTTTAAAAGTTCTATAAACTATGTATCTCCTAAAAGAAAAGAGTGTTGGACCATGTCGCTATAAGCAAATATGGATACAAAAATCATGTCCAGTGAAAGGCGTAGAATATAAAGTAGCCTTAATGCAACTGTACACGAAGTAATGCAAATATTGGGTGCTTTCATTTACTGGACTTTTTTTCATCCATCAGGTACAACCTACAGTAAAGATTCAAAATTATTTTAAGAGTGTTACGTAATTCAGACATTTTCTGTAAGGTTGATTTGCCACCTAATTAGGGTGTATTTATCATTAGTGTTTTTACAACACTCTCCAAGCAAAAGCCACTCTGTGTTTCTGTCTCAGATGAGTTTCTTTCTCAGTTGCTGTATTTTGGCCGTCTCCTGACTGTGGGTTCTTTAGAAGGTTTTAGTTCTGTGATTGTTTCTTTATCTTTCCCTTGAAAGAACCCCTTCTCTGGTGTCACATAATTGGACTCTGTAACTACATTCTTGCTGATCTGCCAGCCTGGAAGTTAATTCCTTGCAAATTTTGTCAACTCACCATAGAGATGACACACGCTTTACCTTAAAAATAAGTTATTTTAGCTTGAAAGCAATTTTGTTTCCCTTTTGTCTTCAGAGGCAATGAAATAGCAACCTGCATTCTTCACAAAATGCATGTTTTTTTGAAAAGCGGGCATCGATCTGGTTACATTTTAAAATCTTTAGGAAGCCTAGCTAGAAGCATTAAGATTAGTTCATTGGGAAGGGAATAAATCTCTTCTAAATAAAATAACTGCCCTGAATTAACAAGTAACACATGTTACTTTTATTTGTTTCTACCTTTAAACTATAAACTTATAACTGTATGTAACATATAATTCATTTTAATTCAAATGGGAATGTCAGTGGTTTCCATGTTGATCTTTTCAACGTGAGACCTCTTCAAAGAAGGCAGGCAGAAATAAGAACATCCCAATTTTCCTCATGTTTTCCTTTGCTGATGAGAAAATACAGTCAACATTCTGATATCTGTAAGGCTTAATGAAAGCATTTCCAACCGCTCTTCATGTGAGACTTTGAGATTTTCCTCAGCTTCCTGAGTTCCCAAAAGCTTCATAACCTTGAGTGACTAAAGTATTCACCTCACCAGTCCATCATGAACTAGAGCATTTGCTATTGGGGGACTGTCGCCATTGCTAACAGTAGGAATTAATTTATTCTGAGAGCAGAGAATGAACACTTACCATTGCAAGGCTTGTAAAGATGAAAATCGAGATGCAGGGTCTCTCCCTAAGTCATGCACAGATTGCCAGGGCTAATGGTGTCGGATATGTTTGTGGATTTCAGAAGTTCAGTCATTCGGGACATACTGGTTGAGGCAGGTATTCTGATAGTTGCCAACGATACGTTAATAAATGACGTAGCATGCTCCCTGCCCTCCTGGGGATTATTGAAAGAAATAGGTACTAAAGTACTAATCACATAATTAATAAAGTATTTGTGATTTGTAATATGGGGGAGATCCCAATGTTCCCCAATATTTTGGGGTAAAGAGAAGCTGTGCAAGTGGTCCAACAATTCTTTCCATGATCCTCTGGATTTTCTCCCTTTGATTCCTACCATCAGCACAACTTCCACATGTATCCTTGCCTTTCCTGAAATTCCTAACCCAAGCATAAATAAAAATCTCCATTCTTCTATTATTTCATATTTTACAGGCTATTTTACATTTTATGATGAACTAAGGTGTGTGAGAGGAAGTATTACTAAATGGATTTGCTCATAGTATGAAAGAACAAGTTTCCAAAGCACAGGTTTCCAACCCTAATAATTCCCACATATCAGGGGGAAAAAAATACTAGAAAGTTGCTGAGACAATGAATGGCATCTAAAAGAAAATAAAGTTGGATCCTTATCCCCACACCTATAACACAATGAATTCCACATATGAAAGATCAAGCATTTAAAAAGAAACCATAAAAATACCTGAAGAAAACATGGGAAAACTTGTTATACTCTTGAAGCAGAAAAAGGACTTTGTAAACAAACAAACATGTTTGTTTCAACACAGAAGCCATAAAGTGTAATCAATTCGATTACAGCAAGATGGTACATGTGTCTAGGGGAAAACAAAACCACCACGATCAGAAATCAAAAGACAATCACAAAGGGGAAAATACGATTTGCGTCTCATATTACAGAAAACAGGCTTATTTATTTAATATAGAAAAAAATCTTTACAAATAAAGAGGCCAAAAATTCAATGGAAAATGGACCAAGGATATTGTCACAGTTCACAGTAACGGCAATAAACGATGCTTATTAACAGATGAAAGGGTGCTCAGACTCATTTATGGAAAGAGAAATACAGAGAGAGAGAAAGGGAGATAGGGAGATTAATGCCAAGTAAAAGTAAAGTGCCAATCATGTACTATGGCGGGGGTGTTAGAGAGCAGATGATCTCATTCATAACGCGGGAGTGGTACTGTAGGTGGAAATATAAAATGGTATAGTAGCAATAGAAAACAGTAAGGTCGTTCCTCAAAAAATTAAGGACACCATTACCATATGATCCAAACGTTCCACTTCTGTGAATATATCCAAAAGGACTGAAAGCACGATCTCAAAGAAATATTTGCACACCTATGTTCATAGCACCAGTATTCCCAAGAGCCAAGAAATGGAAGAAACTTGAGTCTGTTGACAGATGAATGGGTAAACATACTGTGGCATATCCATACAATGACAAACGAGTCAGCATTAGAAAGGAATTCCGACAACGTGTTACAACATGGATGAACCTTGAGGACACCATGCGAAGTGAAATAAACCAGTCACAAAAAGACAAATACTGTATGATTCCTATATGAGTATCTAGAATATTCAAATTCATAGACACAGAAAGTAGAATGGTAGTTATTAAGGGGTGGGGCCATGGGGGGCTGGTTAAGGGATAAAGAGTTCTGGTTTTGCAAGATGATGAAGTTCTGGAGATTGGTTGCACAAGAATGTGAATATACTTAACACTAATGAATTGTACACTTTGAGATGATTAAGATAGGTTTTATGTTTTATGTTTTTTTACCACAATAACATTTTTTAAAACATTTTTTAAAAGAGTAGGAGTGTAAATTGATACGACTTCTGTGAAGAAAAAATTTTCGAGTATCTACTTGTATATAACATAGCTATCTATTTGTAAATACATAACACCTATGAAAATTTTAAATTCACGTACCCTTTGACTCAGTAACTTACAGAACCTGAAAATACTAATATGCTCACACATATACAAAAGTAACTTATCTGAGAGGATATAAGTTGCAACATTGTTTCACATAGCAAAAGGCTGGAAGCCACTGAGGAAGTCTTCCTTGGGGCCTTTAAACAATAAATTCAGGAAATGTATTTAAATAACCTATCTTTGAAATCGTTCCATAATAACTTATATAAACGATGGTACATCTGTGGAATGTTAAAAGACAAAAATGTAGTGGCTCTCTTTGAGCTTTTATAAAATTATCCCAATTAAATTGTTAAAAGGCAAATGGCAAGGTGCAGGTAGGTGTTCACAGCATGCTACAATATGTGGAGGAAAATAAAGATACAGCTTTATCTTTGTATATGCACGTGCAAGAAACTGACAACTGAATGCCTGGAGTACAGGAATCAGAGGAAGATACTTTTCACTTATGTATTTTCTGTGCCACTTTAGTTTTCTGTCACGTATTTTGAATCTGTGTCCTAATAAGACATTGGGCCCCAAATATCCCAATCTTAACAAAAATTTTGCCATCAAAAGTAGTTCTTTGCCTACATGCCTTTCCTCCCAACTCCCTACCTGTCCTTCCCCCTGGTTCCCCACAGGTACCATCGTGTCTCACCAAGTCTCGGCACTTTTCGTATCCCTTCTGTTCCTCTCCAGAATCAGGTGAATCGTTACAGTGGAAATTAACTTAAATTCAGCACACAATAATAATGGCTCATGTAAAAGACTAGCCTTTCAGTTTAACAGTATTATGTTATAATTCCTTAACTCTGTATAATGGGATAAAAGAATATACACTAAATTATAAGTATGTGTAATGGAAAAATCATTATGTTTTGCAAATATTTCATTTTTGATGATTTCACAAGCATCTGTAATAATAATGCCAATTGCTTTTCAATTATTTTGGATGCCATGAGACAGCTATTTATATGGGATATATATTATATATATGCATATATGTATATTTATATGGGATATATATTATATATATATAATATGTGCATATATATATATAATATATACCATATATATAATATATACCATATATATATGTTCCTTGATACACTCATAATACCATGAAAGGAAATTGTTAATACTCAGCAAGCTGTTATCAGCTCAAACTCTCTCGCATTAAGTAATCGGTTATATACTAATTTGTATTTTAAAATTAAGGGGACAGAAAATAGAGGAATAAGTATAATGTTCAAATTTACAAGGACAACCAAAGACCAAAAGACCAAAAATAACAAATATAAATATCAAACGCTGGGAGGAAAGAATTAGTAAAAATGAGGTAAATTCTCAATTTTCACAGAGGAGAGTCAATATTATTGTCTAAGCTGATAAAGCAAGAAATAGCTGTGTAAGCAAACCATCAAGACCACAGCTACTGAGAGAATGACCAGCGAAGTGAAGGCTGAAACCAGGAACAGAGGTAGAGTAAGACACACTTCCTTTCTGTCATTAGCTCTTTTTCATTATTTGGTGTATTCTCACACATGTATTTTTCTTTAATACGTGGTTTGAAGCAGTCACTGCATTTTTATTCGCATAAAGTCTATTATAAGCCTACAACTAAGTCAGGCATAAAGAGAGTCCTAAAATAGAGAAGCAAAATTAATTTAAAGGAGGTCATGTTCTCATCGAGTCAATATCTGAACCCAGGTGAACATAGATCCACGTACATATGCACACGTCTATATGTGTACAGACATGTATGTGTGTCCTATACATGAGGACTGAAATGGAACGTCGTCTGGGGAAGAGGAGAGGGAGAAGGAAGAGAAATGGAGACACTTCCATCTACTCCCTGACCTGGGAGTCAGTAGAGCCCAGAGGGCAGCTCAGATAGTTTCGACAGAGCTAAATTGCAGGGCGTTGTTATTCCAGCAAAGGGGATACTCCCCACCCTTCCTATAGGTGGATGCTTCAGCATCTTCCTGGTCAGGGAGAGAAAATGGAAAATGGCAAACAGCTGAGGAGGATTTGGTTCGATGATCAGTGGGGCCTGGTTTTTGACGCTGGCTGGATGCATGAAGAAACCTGGCAGTCTGTAGGCACAGGTTCAAACCCCAGTTCTGCCACTTACTGGGCTTTATCCTCTCACGTGTTACTTAGCTTCTCTAAGTTTACTTATTTACAGGATGGCGGCAGTAATGACTTTCTCATAGGAAAGATGCGTGAGAAAATGAACAAAGCACCTACCACGTGGCATCTACAAACTGTAGTAGGTTCCCTGCCCTGGTGCCCACCGCTGTCCAGTACTGCTCCCTGTCTGCTCTCGGACCTTTCTGCTTCTCTGGATCTGACTCCAGCTCCCGAGCCAGTGAAGCCATGTGACACAGGCCTCCACCAATTAGCATGTCTCATTCTCCTGGCTGCTGTGATTAGTTCCAGGATGAGCACGTGACCTAACTCAGGTCAAGGAAAATTAGACCCAAGACTTTTTTGTTCAACTGGTAGAGGGAAAGAAGCTATTTTATACCAGCATACAGAAATCTGCAATGATATTAGCCTGGAGGTACAGACAGCCATTGTACCAACATGTCAAGATCAAAAATGAAGCAATGTGGAGGTGGGCAGAATGGAGAGCTAGAAAGATCCATCCCCATTATTGAGGTCCTGGCTAAAGGTATCCTTGTGGCCAGACTGCCCAGGGACTTTTCCTTAAAGGAGACTACAAATTCCCTTTTTTTTTTTTTGTAAACCAGTTTGGGTTGGGTTTTTCGGCACTTGCAACTCAATGGCGCCAACTGCTACATCTTCTTTCCCATCCCCTGCCCTTCAGTAACTGCAGGCTCCTGAACTGAAGTTCTTGCGTGGGAAAAGAAGAGGAGTTTTCCTCTTTGTCTTCCCCCTTCCCGGCAATAGAGCAACACAAAGAAACAGCTTGCCAAATGGCTCAGACTTCCCTTCCCAAAGGAACACCTTAAGGTCACGTTGGAAACAAGTCTACCTAGAGTCAAAACTAACCACCTGCTTTTCTGTTCACCATCTTGGAAGGGGTAGGCACATTCCTCATTCTTTTCTCCTCGTGCTTCTCCATTACATCCCACCCCCCTCCGGTTTCGCAGTCAATGAAGGTCGCCATATGGGTACCCTGATTCTAACACCGTCCTTCCTGTGCAGTCTCTCATACTGGTGTTTGTGGCCTCAGTTGCTACAGCCATACGTTTCCTCTCCTTCTCCATATTTCAGGGCCGGAAAATGCTTGTTTAAACATTTGCTCCCAACACCTACCAGTGGATCTTCTTCTATTAAGGAGGGAGATCTGTGTGGTGGCGAGATGGTTTCACTCAACCTTGAATTTATAAATAGCTAACACTCCAATTGGTTGTGAGCCTGGCAGAACGGGTAACATATGCATGCCCCCATTTGAGTGGGCCCAGCTTATGTTATGTTGAGCAATTTTTTCTAGAAATGAATAAAAATTAAATTATGACAACATGCTTTAATTCCCTATCTCAGATGCTAGTTTTTGATCATGCAGTCCATGGCTTTAATCAAAATCCTCCATCATTTGAAGACTCATAGCAACTCTTTCCATAGGAGGGAACTGCAAAATATACACGTGTGCCCTCTGATTTTGTTACAATATATGAAAACTGTAGTTTGGGTTTCCTTTTCCCCTAAAGGCCTGAAATAAAAACAAGATGACAAAACATAAAGCAAAATGAACCCTCAAGAACGGAGAAAAATTTTGCCAAATTTATTTTCTCTTCACTTTCCTTAAAAATATCATCAATCCTTTGGGAAGTTCAGCCAACCTTGCTGTAATCTCCGGTAATTAGGAACGGAAAGAGGCTGAACAAATAAGATTCACCAATCCACCTCTCTTTATCTGTCAGTTGTTACCTCCACTCATGCAAAAGAAAAAAAGAAAAAAAAATGTCATGCCTAGGAGTAGCCAAATTGACTGACGTTGTTTTTTTCCCCTCTACTCTCAGCCCCTTCAGGTCATGAGGAAGAGACAATACCGAGCAAAGAACAGGAAAGAAAGAATGAAGGAACTGTGGCAATAGGCTAGGATAATCTGCTGAGTCTCTAAACTGAAAACTCGGTTCCCAGACAGTTGACCTAGTTGAACTTAGTAGATAATTAGCCCAAGGAAGACAAACATGCAGCCCTAGAGAGAAGCCACGAGGAAGCCAAAAAGCTTCTATGCCAACGGAAGGAAAATTCACCACCGAGGGGAGTAAGTTTTCCTTTGAAACAAATTGTTCCACCTCATACTCACAGAGTGTTTTTATAACTACCTAGAAGCGAGTTATTCTTATAGTCATGAAATGCTACATACCTGGCTTGCCCAGCTCGTTAGTGACCATGCTGAGACAAGAGTCTGGACTCCCGACCTCGTGAGTGGGTGCCCCCTGTGATCCCGCTCTCCCTTCTCCCTAGGAAACACCTGCAGTGTTTCCAGAGATTCTGTCTGGGGCGATGTGTCCTGGCCATTTAAATATCTCTCTTTCGTAAAAGTCTTCAAATGTGATTAAAATGAGAGGAGAAGAGAATGAGTCTCCTGGAAAGATCACTGGCTCAGGAGTCACGGGACCCAGTTCAACCATGCTTCTACAAGGTTCGTTGAGCATCACCTTCTCCTTGCTCTGCTTCGCTCAGCTTTAAAATTAGGATTCTAGGGGTGCCTGGGTGACTCAGTCAGTTAAGCATTCGACTTTGGCTTGGGTCATGATCTCACAGTTTGTGGGTTTGAGCCCCATGTCAGGCTCTGCACTGTAGTGCGGAGTCTGCTTGGGATTCTCTCTCTCTCTCTCTCTCTCTCTCTCCCCCTACCCCCTCACACATGCACATGCTTTCTCTCCCTCTCTCTCAAAAATAAATAAATAAACATTAAAAATAAAAAATAAATAAAATTTGGATTACATTTTCTCTTCTCTATCAAAATGGCCAAAGGGCAAAGGATGCAATCTTAGGCAGCATTCCCAGGGCCATTATTTTATTATTATTATTATTATTATTATTATTATTATTATTGAGATCTAATATATAACATTGTATTCATTTTAAATGTACAACACAATGATTTGATGTGTGTTCATTGTGAAATGATCACCACAATAAGTTTAGTTAACATCCATCACTTCACATAGCTACAAAATTTTTTTATATGTTGAGAATTTTTTTTTAACGTTTATTTATTACTGAGAGACAGAGCAGGAGCAGAGAGAAGAGGAGACACAGAATCCGAAGCAGGCTCCAGGCTCCAAGCTGTCAGCACAGAGCCCGACGCGGGGCTCGAACCTGTGAACCGTGAAATCATGACCTGAGCTGAAGTTGGATGCTTAACCGACTGAGTCACCCAGGCACTCCTATATGTTGAGAACTTTTAAGATCTACTCTCTTACTCCTAAAAACTGAGAACAAACTGAGGGTTTATGGGGGGTGGGAGGAGGGGTGGGTGGGCGATGGGTATTGAGGGCACCTGTTGGGATGAGCACCGGGTGTTGTATGGCAACCAACTTGACAATAAATTTCATAAAAAAAAAAAAAAAAAAGATCTCTCTCAGCAACTTTTTTTTTAAGTTTACTTATTTATTTTGAGAGAGAGAGTGTGTGTGGCATGCATGCAGGAGGGGCAGAGAGAGAGGGAGAGAGAATCCCAAGCAGGTTCTGTGCCGACAGTGCAGGTATGGGGCTTGATCCCACAAACCGAGCGATCATGACCTGAACCGAAATCAAGAGTTGGATGCTTTGCCAACTGACCCACCCAGGCACCCCTCTCTTAGCAACTTTCAAATATATAACACAGGATTGTTAACTAGAATCACTAGGCTGTACATGACACACCCAGGATTTATTTATTCTATAAATGAAAGTTGTACCCAAAGCCATTCTTTGTCCATTATTAACTATGGCTTAGCAGGCATAACCAAAGCAAAGGGCCATCTTTACATGCAAGAATATAAAAGTAAAGTTCAGGGGCGCCTGGGTGGCTCAGTCGGTTAAGCGGCCGACTTTGGCTCAGGTCATGATCTCACAGTCCATGAGTTCAAGCCCCGCGTCGGGCTCTGTGCTGTCAGCTCGGAGCCTGGAGCCTGCTTCCGATTCTGTGTCTCCCTCTCCCTGACCCTCCCCCGTTCATGCTCTGTCTCTCTCTGTCTCAAAAATAAATAAACGTTAAAAAAAATTTTTTTTAATAAATAAATAAAAAAATAAAAGTAAAGTTCAGGTAGAAGTTCACAGTATAACTGCTTACGAAAATAATAATTTTAGGCCTTCCGACTATCAAGACAAAGCCATATTGGGGGCTCATATATTTTAATGCTAAAACCAATCGATGTCCAAGCAGATGATACATCTTCTAGTTATTCTTAACCAGATTTGTGTTGATTTCTGTTCTCATTAGTACTCATTTGCTTAATCAAGTCTCCCACCTCAGAACTGTTAGCATAAATGCAAAATTTGTGAAACCTAAATATGATCAGGAATTATAATCACTCTCAAATGTACCTACGGCCAAGTAATAAAATAGATTCTCAATAAGCTTTAAAAATAGTCATATGTTTACCAAAAAAAGTCAGAGGTACCAGGATGCAATTTGTGACCGTGCCAGGTTGTAAAAATTAGTGACATTCAGTCTTTGGCCACAAGAAAAATCTTGAGAAATTAGGATATCAGATCTAACCTACCTCAAACCCAGTTGAGAAATAAGCAGAGTATGAATAAACGCATAGATTAGGCATAATATTTCAAAACTGATTCCTTTCTGGACCCGGCCCTTTCTGTCAGTTCCTTATTTACATCAGTCCTGGACTCCACACCCTGCCTGACTCTCCTCCTGAATCCGCCTGGTGTGTGTCCCCCTCTCCTCTTCACGTCCAGAGGGGTGTCCACAGTGCCTGATAGCGTGGATTCCCGAGTCAAATCGCATGAACTCAGGCGCCAGCTCTGCCTTGTACTGTGTGACCTCGCTCAAGTTACATAACCTTTTAAGTCTCTATCGTCTATCAAGTGGAGATAAGAACAGTGTCTATCTCATAAGACCATTGCAAACGAAAGTGCAGATCGTAGGTCCTGACAAGAGAAAGGATCCAGTAAATTCTAATTATTGTCGCAGCAGTGCTGGTTCATGCTTAGACTCTTCCCTGGCATCCGTCCTTCAGACTCTACCCATTCCAGTCCCTATGGGGCAATTTTTTCAGACTATCTCCCATTGAGCGGGTGGCAGCACAGATGCGAGGGGGCTCCCCCGAACTGTCTGTGGGCCATCTCATCTCCTGGAGACACAGACAGTGAACCATGGAGGACCTCGAGCTACCAAAGAACACTGGAATAGCTGCCAGTGCAGAGCTGAGAAGCAAAGGAACCCGAGCCCAGCTCCCTCTCCCCAGCCTACCTCTGCCCTATGCTTCTCCGGCCCCATCTTGGGACCTTGGATCAGGGCTGGATGCACAGCCATCAGCCCAGCCCTCCACACCACCTTATTCACTTGCTCTTTGTAGAGAAGAGCTCCTAAATGGGCATTTTAGAATTGGATTAGAATATGAGCTCTCTATTCAGAAGTCTACAACATGTATATCACAGCCCCTTCCAGAGCAAGGTTTCTTCTGTTATTTTATGCTTCTAAAATTAGCCATTTTCCCAGAAGACAGTGCCATAGATTGACAGAGCCCAAACACATGCTGGAGAAGACCTCCTATGACCCCCTCTTTGGGGATGAAGGGACTCAGGCTGTCTACAAGGTTATGATGCTCTTAGGGTCATGGCGATTGGACCCAGGGACAGTCAATCTGATTGTCTTTCACCCACGGACATGGGTCTGCCATGTTGGTTGATGCCCAGGCAGTCAGTGTCGTGTATGAGAATTCTCACTACTTTTATAGAATAGCAATTATAAAATAATTTCTAATTTTCTAAATTATCTTTTATTCTCTCTTTAGTGGTTTTATTTCTTTGTTTTTTAAATAGATTTACAGGGTCTGACAGACACTACAAAGTTATGCTTACTGGTCATTGTAACATTTCTCTATTATTGCTGTTTTTTCACTCTTTAAGTTATAACACAATTATTCTGCCTTGTGAATATGCATATTAAAATATTTTTAAATGGGGGCTCCTGGGTGGCTCAGTCAGTTAAGCATCCGACTTCGGCTCAGGTCATGATCTCACGGTTTGTGAGTTCGAGCCCCGCGTCGGGCTCTGTGCTGACAGCTCAGAGCCTGGAGCCTGCTTCGGATTCTATGTCTCCCCCTCTCTCTCTGCTCCTCCCCTGCTTGCACTCTGTCTCTCTCTCTCTCTCTCTTAAAAATAAACATTAAATAAATAATAAACAATAATCAATCAATCAATAAAATATTTTTAACTGAGGTGCATATTTTTATATAGGAAGGTATTTATACCATAGCACTGAATTAAAAGAGTTTACAAAATAACATGTATCCTTTGATCTCATATTCATTCTTTTTTTACATTATAAAATCTGAAACATTGGTTATTAGAATGCCAGTCGTAGTTATTTCTAGAAGGGTAAGATTCCAGGAGTTTTTTTCTCCTTATTTCAAATAAAGTCATACATATTTTTCAATTACTTACATAAGTAAATACATTTATGCTTTTCATTTTAAATAAACATGAAAAGAATATTCCTAAAGCATGTTTCATACCACTCCTCTCTTTCTGCTTAAAATTGGCTTGAAAGTATGAGTTTTGCCCCTGCCACAGAAGACCTCAGGAAGCCCACTGGTGTCAGGAAATCTGTGCTAAAACCCTGCCACTGAGAACAGCACCTTCTTTTCAACTCTTAAGGTGAAACTTAGTAATGTATTTGTCTGACTTAATCACTTCGTGCGTGCTGCCTGTCTGTAGGCTGTTACCCACAGCGCTTTTCTCTGAAGAAGGAAGTCTTCCTGACTCTGATGGACGGGGACAGCTCACGCACCCCACAAGGTCCACCCCTCCGCTTCACTCTCTGCCCCAGCGGAATTAATCACCCTCCTCCGCATCTGCCCACACCCCTAGGGACGCGTTGACCATGACTTGCCAGTCTGTCTCCCCCATTCAAATAGAAGCCCCTTGAGGACAAGGCCTGGGTGCTTGGGCTGGGTTGCTTTTCACCGTCTCTCCCAGCATGCTGTGTGGCTGTGATCTCAGCTCAGTACCTGTCGGTTAAATAAATGCACTAGATTGATGGATCCATCTGGCAGACCTTTCCTAGCTCCCCAGAGCAACCCTAGTTACAGGTGAGTGGCATCAGAAGGAAGGGAAGGGTTACGGGGCACCTGGGTGGCTCAGTCCGTTAAGCATATCGGACTTCAGCTTGGGTCATAATCTTGCAGTTCGTGGGTTCAAGCCCCCTATCGGGCTCTCTGCTGTCAGCGTGGAACCTGCTTCAGGTCCTCTGTCTCCCTCTCTCTCTGCCCCTCCCCTGCTGACTCGCTCTCTCTCTCTCTCTTTCAAAAATAAATAAACATTAAAGAAAGAAGGAAGGAAGGAAAGAAGGGAAGGGTTAGATTCATCAGGCTGGAATCACAAATAGTTAAAATCACACTTCAAAATCTCCCATGAAGCTTTAGTACATAGACTTTTGACTCAAACCCACTTTTATAATGCACAGTATAAATTTATGAAATATACACTAACATACAGTATATGATAGAATACATATAGAGATAGAGCTGTCCAGAAAACTTAAGGGAGAGAAAGCAGACTCTGCTAGATCTGACTTGTGCAAATTAAGTATCATTCCATTATATGAATTCCTGTGTCCTTATAGCACCTTGAGTTTTCTGTGATGGCCTGTATCACACTGTTTTATAATTATTTGTCTACATATCTGTCACTCCCATGTTTTCCTTTTTGTCCTCAAGAGCTTAGCACAGTGCCTACCGCAGCTCAATAATGATACCTAAAGCTTATTGAGCACTTACTATGTGTCAGGCACTGTACCAGGTGCCTGTACATTATTTCACGTCATACTTCAACAACGCTAAGAGAATTATTATCCTAATTTTACAGAGCAATTAATTAACTTACATAAGGTGACCCAAGTAGTCTGGGAAAGGCTAAGATCCAAACAGAAGTCTTTTCTGCCTCCAAATCCCATTCTGTGACCCTTGTACTATTCTTTGTCTCCATTATAAAAAATGGGATTTAATGAACACTGAATGAGCATTCACTAATTTATAATCACTCAATAGAGAAGTTTAGTGTAAGGACCTACTAGAAAAATTAATAACAAAGATGATCGACTTGACAAGAGTAAGAAGACCTTATTAAAGTCTTGTCAGAAACAAGAAGAGCATCAGGGGTGCCTGGGTAGCTCAGCAGCTTGAGCATCTGACTCTTGATTTCGGCTCAGGTCATGATCTCAGGGTTGTGGGATTGAGCCCCTCGTTGGGCTCTGTGCTGACCATGGAGCCTGCTGAGATTCTCGCTCTCCCTCTGCCCCTCTCCTCTGCTCATACTCTCTTTCCCTCTCTCTCAAAAAAAAAAAAAAAAAAGCATCAGCGGGGCACCTGACTGGCTCAGGTGGAGGGTGCGTGATCTCAGGGTTGTAGGTTCAAGCCCCACAGTGAGCATAGAGATTAAAATCTTTAAAAAAAAAAAAAAGAAATAAGAATAGCATCGGAAATATAATTCAGGGAGAAGACGGTCACACTTAAAAACAAACGATTGCCTACCATCCTTTGGTAACACAACCACTACTTGAAGCAGAGGTATTGTATGCATAGGAGCAAAAGCTACCGTATGAAAGAAGCACAAATCCAAATGGAATAAGATCCTAAGGTATATTGGGAGTGGCTGAGTGGTGTAGGTATATTTTGTTTCTGTCCCCCCATGATAGGAAAACGTGGCATCAATCAGGACGGAGAGGAACGCATCAGATATGTTATTACCGTAGTTTATTTTGGAGAGGGAGGGACTCAGCCAGGGACTGGGAATCAGAGCCCCAAGGTCCTTTCTGCCTCTCCTACAGTTAACTCCACGAACTTGGGTGCATCCCTGAAGCTCATGTTACCCATCTGTGAACGTGAGATAAATTAAAAGTTTCAGAGTTGTTTGTAGGCAGCCATATGCTCCTTTTCTCATATTGCATCTCCAGTGGTCCTATCACAGGAACCACAGTCCACGGCAGAGCACGGTGGAAGGCGACCCAGCCCCCCCAGCCACAGCTCACCTGCACGAAATATATGCGGGAGTAATTGAGTTTCCCCAGAATAGAAGGTTGGCGAGGTAGCTGGCGTGCTTGCTGAGAGGACGCAGATGCAAAGCATGATGTATACGTGAGCACAGAAAAGTGAGGACCCTTTAAAACAAATACTCATATACTACATGCATGTGCATTTCCCCCATTTATTAATTATGTGTATATATATCATACCCCTCAGCACCGCTCTGGTGTAAGCAAAATTCACAGCTTCTTGCATTTGTGCTTGGGTGAATTGGCTAAACATAGAAAATGTTCAAAAATAACTTCTGGATCCACTTGAAAGGCACTAGAGGTTTGTACTTGCCCAGGGAAGTGACTGGAATACAGAAACCTGCTAAGGGGGCGGGGTTAGGAAGCAGCCAGGAGAGGGAAGGATTCCTCGATCCCAGGATCACACCAAGGCTGAGAATCCAGTCTGTACATAGGTCTTTCTTAGCCTCTGTCCCTTTCTCTTCTGAACCCTCTGCTTTAACTACTGGACTCCTGCACAGCACAGCGGGAAGAGGGAAAAGAACGAAATTGAAAACCACATTGATTAGTGTTGTTTCTTGTTAGCAGTTGTGAGAAAACTGGGATCAATCCCGCAGCCTCCGACATCGGTGACGTTCCCTGGATGTGTGTTGGTTTAATGCCACTTCTTTAAGGCAGCCTATAAATCAGTTCCCAGAAGTGGCAGGTATTTGAAAACACATTGACAGTCAAGAATGGTTGTGAATCAGAAGCACAGCTGAATGAACTGATTTAAACTAGTCGTTCTACACCTGTGTCCCTGACTAGTAACTAGACTCAACTCTCTGCATCTGCGGGTGTATCGATCATCCACTGATGCAGTGCCAACGGTATTTGTCGAGCAAGCACATTATGCCAGACACGTGGCAGCTTCCACACCCACCTAGTCAGAGAAATAGCTCAGAAGAGCCTAGAAACCTGGGGTCAGCCTTGAACACAAAGATAGGCAGGAGACTCTCCACACCAAAACTAGAAAACGAGTCAATAAAATGGACGCCAGCAGCGGGTCGAAAGGGTGACCTGGATTTGAGGACGGAGCACTGACCTGGGAACAGCCCCAGTTCCGCCACCTTGAGTAAGTCAGGTTGCCTTTCTGCCTTAGCTTCTTTATATGTAAAATCAGAGGGTTCGTTTTATGTAATTGATTTTCGCTGATTATTTACCCCATACTTACTAAGAACAAAGTTCTATATTCGTTGGTGGCAGGGATTCTATAAAATGTACGTGAAAGGCCTCAGGAAAGTCTAGGAAGGTGCTGTTACAGTCGTTAAATATTTTGACAGTTAACGTTTCCAGGGCGCTCTGTGAAACGTGCAGACATAAGGAATAGACGCGCGGAGCAAAGGAGAACATGTTATCGTGGCAGAGAATCAGTGAAACCCATGGGGAATTTTCCAGGCCATGACAACAGAGGAGCTACGGAGGTGTCTCAGTTGGGCACACAGATCAGGGGAAAGAAGAGAAAGTTTACAAGCTGACAAAGGAGAGAAAACGAGAAATTTCAGCACAAGAGCCTGAGACAGTTGCAACACAGGCCCTGCCAGTTCACGGAAGCTTTTTGGAGCTGGAAAGACATTGTAAATGCTGAAATGCTCCCACCATCTCACCTAATGGATGAGGAAACTAGAGACCAGGGAAAGGCAGTGACTCACCCAGCGGGGTGGCTGCAGAACCGGGACTAGAATTCCATCACGTTTCTCAACTCTCAGGCATCTTCTCCTCAAACTGCAACGAAAGCTTCACGCTTTTAGAGAGATGGTTGTCGTTTTATTATCCATTGCTGAGCTAGGATATTGCCTAACCCAGGAAGGCGGTCATTTTGAAGTTTAAAAAAAGAGAGGAGGAGCCTGGGTGGCTCAGTCGGTTAAGTCCAGCTAAGTCGGACTCTTGATTTTCAGCCCAGGTCAGGATCTCATGATTGGTGAGATCGAGCCCCGTGTTTGGCTCTGCACTGACAGTGGGGAGCCTGCTTGGGATTCTTTCTCCCTCTCTCTCTGCCCCCCTCCCCCCCGCTCCCCGCTCACATGGACTTGCTCTGTCTCTCAAAATAAATAAATAAACTTAAAAGAGAAAGGGAGAGAGAGAGAAAGAACAGGGGTGCCTGATTGGCTCCATCGGTGGAGCATGCAACTCTTGATCTCAGAGTTGTGAGTTCGAGCCCCACGTTAGATGGAGTTAAAATCATTTAAAAAAGAGAGAACAAATTCTCAAAACTATGAATAGAGCCATACAAATTATGCAGTAGATGACTAAAGAGACGTTTTAAATCATGGAGGCCTCTAAAAACTCACTTAGATGAAAACCAGGAGGTTTATAGAAAGCTTTCTGGCAGTAAGGAGGAAAAACCAGTATCCTATCTATTATAAATGCCACCGCTGCACTTAAAAAAATACGAGACAACAAATTTCAGTACTAGAAGACTGGAACCCAGATTTCCTAACCTGCCTCCGGTCATTTATGATGTGCTTGGGCAAACTGTGGTCACCACCGTGGAAACCAGAGAAACAGGGAAGGCGGTCAAATGCTCAGAGGTAACCTGGAAGGTAAATCCGTGCCATCAGTGAAACTGAGGAGAGGGAGGAACGGAGTGACAGCGCACTGGCCTTGGTAATGACCCTTCCTCCTGCTGGCCCAAGTAGTAGGAACAGAGCTGACCCTTCCCCAGCTTCTTGGAGCATCCAGGGAGTGCCTATACCGTCTCCAGGCTCCTCCCACGAGAAGGAGTTCAAGCCCAGGCTCCCACCTCCAAGCCCCAGCTCCGCCATGTGAGCTGTCTGACATTTCCTCAACAACGAAATAATGACAATGGTATCTATCGTCTACCTCGTACAGCTGAGAGGACTTTTTTCAGGTACTGTGCATAAAGTGCTTAGAACAGGGCTTGGCATATAGAAAACCTTCCATCGACAGGAGCTGCCATCATTAGCTGTTGCCCAGGCCCGAGCCTTTCTACTCTAAACAATAACCATTTACAGCTGTTAAACCGGAGTTTGATTGAGGTACACAATGAAGATACAACCATAACTCGTAGTGTACTTCGCAGTGAAACTGCACAATGAGTGCAGGATTCCCTACCCGTGGGCTGCACTGAGAGCCCCGATTCCTTTTGGCAAAGACGAGGCTCTCGTCTTACGCCACTTCTCGTGTGCGTGCTTGGGCTTGATCCCTGCGTCACCGGGCAGGCTGCTGAGGAGGGTACCTTAATCACTGTGCTCTTGGAGAGGCTCGTACAAAACTGTCAATCCCCAACCACCAGGATCTCCTGCCTTTCCTGTAAATGCTCATAACCTCACGCCCTCCCTCGTGCTGCCTGCTGCAGCTACTTCATCGACCGTGCCGGAAAACACAGACCGTTTCTAAGCATCTCCGTTTCCCTGGCCCGCCCCAAAGAAGAGAGTCCTAAGGGCAGATGGAAGGCCTTTCCCAGCATGTCTCTACTGCATTCTAGCCACCTTGGCCTCCTGATGCCTGGGGTCATTCACACACGTTACGCGCAGGATCCTGGGATCAACAAGAGAGGCCCAGTGCGTGCCCTCCTGGAGCTTCTGTCTAGATGGAGTCGAGATGACAGGAGGAAGCAGGCAACTAGGATGACACCTCCTAAGTGCCACAGTGATCTGGGGGAGGCTTGGGAGCTCAGGGAAGGCTTCCAGAAGGAGGTGATTACTAAACTGGGATTGAAAGCAGAACAGAATTAGCCAGCCCATCAATTTCTGTCCATTGCCTCTGGCTATTTTGCGCACGCCTGCCCCCTTTTGCCTTGGGCAGAAAAGAAGTGGCTGGGGACAGCAACGTGGTAAGGGAATATCTCTGGGGAAAGGGGGGTCCAAGGGACACCCTACCCTGTCCTCTCAATGCTCCATCATTCTCCTCCTCCGACAAGCAAAGCAGCAGAATCTCACGGCTGAGAGCAGAGAGTGTGCCCAGTATTTACTTCTAACCATGACCGTCCACTGCCTGTGCACTCGAAAAGCAGGGTAACTTGACAAAAGTCAATTTGACTTTGTTAGGAAGGCAGTCTGATAAGGCTCAGTTCCCCTTATTGCCCACCATGTGGTTACCCGTGCCCCTGGCAGCCAGTCGGCCCCTTGCGGCCCCTGGCCAGACAGTCCCACATCTCCCACAGGGGCGGCAGATGTTGCTGCTCTAATTTAGGCTGCGGCCCGAGAAAGTGAATTGGAACCAACGGGCCCCACACCTTGTGGGCCAGCACCGGGACCTTGGCTGCCTGCCTCCCTTTGGGTCAGAGTCCTTGCAACTCTTTATAGCACTTTACAGTTTACGAGGCGTGGGTGGCTCTTGCTCTCTTGTAGTCTGAAGAGCTGGGGGCCTTGAGACCATGAAGTGAACTGTCAAAGATCACACAGCAGGAAAGAGACAGTCTGGACTGGGACGCGGCTCTCTCAAGACTCCGTCCACTCAAAGGGCCCAGCTGCTGCCCAACTGGAGGGCAGGGGCTTGGGGGTCTCTTTTAAAAGAACAAACTCTAAAAGGCTGTGGTTTCTCAAGCAAAAGACACACGTGATGCATATTCTATTTTTTTGAATCCTTAGGAGGTTGGGGGACAGAGAGAGAGAGAAAACAGTAGAGAATAGTGGAGAAAGAGAAAATTTAACATTTGTTTGATCCCCAGTGAAAGCGACGCCCTTCCTTATGCCTGACACATCACTGACGCTCAATAAATATTTGCTGAATGAATAAATCCATCAAACACATGCCACAGATAGTGGTAGAATTAGTAGAAGACGTTTTGGTTGAGGCTTGACTATTAGGTAAGAATGACAGCAAGAAAAACAGTCAAGAAGCCCATGAAGTAACTCTACTTCTGTGTTTATAGTTCAGTTTCACTGTGTATTTCTATCCCACTCTATACTTTCTCCTAATATAGTTCAAATTTGAAAGTACCAGCTGGGCCACACTTCCCAGTGGTATATGACCCAAGAGATCGAATATTCTCCCTAATTACTACTGTGCTTTTCATACAGGAGAGGTCACTTTTGGTCTGTGATCAACACAGAACTTGTTAGCTAAACAAAAAGTCACCTCCTTCGCTTGAAGTTTAAGTGTAGGCTAACAAATCAAATGATTATTTGCTCTCCCTTGCTGTCAGCATTTGGTCTTTAGCTCTGATCTGCATTGAAATCTATTGTGTGAATGGTACACGCACGCATGTGTGTGCACATGTGTTTGTGTGTGAACGTATACAGCTCTCTCTTACACGCACTGCACAGACACATGCAAATGCATACAGATATCTGTGATTCTTGGGAGCAGTATAGCGCCATATTCTTATACAGCTATTGAGATGAAACACACATACCCTCCAATTTGTACAGCTTCTCAGTAGGGGAAAGCTCCAGAGCAGCATGAAAAGTCACACCAGCTGCTGAAGAGGAAACTGCCTGGGCTTTGAAACACTGCCGCAATTGGCCTAACAGCTCTGATATTATGTCATTAATAAAAGTCTTATCACCCCATCCTTGTGCATCTGAATCTCATTTTTTAAATGTGCTTTTAATTTTTGTCCCCAGACTAATCTGCATCTCCCAGGCCTTCTTGAATTCTGGGTAGAAAGTTAGAGAAGAGACGGGCCATGTCCCCCCCCCCCCCCACCCCCTCAACAGGCCTGTGACAGGCCCGGAGAACTTAGCAGGCATTCAAGCTACCTAAGGAGAAGCCTGGGATGTTCCAGATCGTAACAAATGATAACATTTTATAGATTAAAAAAAGAGAGAGAGAGAGAGAGAGAGAGAGAGAGAGAGAGAAACAGAAAAACCCCAAAATGTAATCAGATCAGGTTTTGATGTGTGCAGTTAACTTTTCTTTACTGGCAACTAAAACTCATCGTGTATTTAAGAACATTTTGAAATTTGTCCCCGTAATGTTTTCAATTAGAAGCTTTCTTGCATGTGACGCATCAAGGGAAAAACAACACTTCGAGTTAGAACGAAGGTACTCCCAGAGACGAGTATGATTAATGGGATAATCTTGTAGATTACAATAGTTAGAGGCAGTTCCTGCCATTCCCAGCTCTCCAAGGACTGGGACGATTCACTCCGATACGAACAGCTGCACATTCCTCAGTCCCATTATTATCCAATGCAAGGCCGCGTTCAGCATGTTCAAATTCCTATAATATCCACATTTGGCAATTTCCTATTGTGCAACTTCAGTTTCAGAAGTTAAAGCTTCGCGTTCCGTGTGATTACTTGATAGAGTTTACAAATGGAATTGATTTTCTAAAGCATCATTAAAGGTTGCTCTGTGAGAAACCAGACAAAACAGTGCCCCAACAAGCCAAAAAGCTTTTATGTGGCACTTTGGAAACATAAAGGGCAGCCTGTCATCTGCCAGTCAGTCCCCCGGCGTCGCCCTGAGGGGCAGGTGAATGTTTTTATTCCTGGTTGACAGGGAAGAAACAGCCACAGAGGAGTTAAGAGACCCGGCCCGGGGCTTGCTGCACGATTGAGGGAGTTAGGATTAAGAATGCCCGGTTCCCTGCCTCTGATTTCCATGCTTAGCCCACGGGGCAAGCCATCACTTTCTGGGACCCCAGCTCAGCTGCACAGTCAGTGGAGAAAATATAAATTCCCCTATCTCCATAGCAGATGCGGCTATAGTGATATTGGTTGAAATCTGATTATAACCTTTCTGTTTTCTAGAAGAGATGGTGGAGTTAAAGCCTGCAAAGGACCTTGAGTAAAAACATCTAGACAAACGATAATTCCCCCTTATATGTGTCTCACTCCATCTTCCAAATTAGATTCTCTTCCCTATCGTTAATAGTTTGGGACACGTTGACTAATCTTCAATTTTTCACCTCTAAGCAAAGACTCTTCTTCCCTGTTCAATATGCTGCATCCTTCAATATTTTCGCTGTTTGCCCACGAGCAAGGCTTACAGAGGCTTTGGATGTTCCTCTGCAAATTGTCTCAGGCGAGGAAGACATAAAGCTCACACTGAGTAAAATCATAGCTCAAAGGGAGTTTTAGGTGGGGCCCTTCTGCCTCCTGGTTGCGCTATTTTCCTCTCAAAGGCTGGAGAGATCTCACCCCACCTGACGGTCGGCATCTTGAGTCTGTTTTTCTGTAAAAACAGAATAATATGAAACTGTTCATACTATGACATAAATAACTGATGGCAGCTTAAAGTGCTCGTAGCCATGTGTGTCTGGCAAGATCCAAAGCTTTAAACTACAGAGAAGATGTTTAGTCCAATGAAAATTCAGGTGCGTAACAGGTGGAGGGAGATTTGAATGGTGTGGAGGGAGGGAGAGAGAGAGGGACGTTACTGCAGCTCCTGAAATCATCCTGAAAGCAAACCAGTGGTTCCTAATCTTGAGTGTGGATCAGCATTACCTGGAGGGCTTGCTAAACCACAGATTTCTGGCCCCATCCCCAGAGTTACTGACTCACCAGGCGCGGAATGGGGCCCAAGAATTTGCACGTGCAACAAACCCCCAGGTGCTGCGGCCCATTGGTGATCCACACTTTGAGGTGCCACGGACACGGACACTGCGTGCTCCACGGACACCAGAAGACAGTCTCAGCAAGCACTTCTGATGCCCACAATCCAATGAGTCAAGCTTTTAAAGAAAGGGTGACTACCCCAATCTGAGTAGGTACAATAAGCTAAGAAAAGGTGAGTCGGTGGGATGGAGATTTTGGCTAAATGGCCTTGCTTTGCCATTCTTTCTGACGCAGGCCATCCAGGAAAGGAGACCCGGGAGCTGGAGGCACTTTACAAGGACAGCTTTTCAGGGTGTTTGGAAATGAGGAGTGTTAACCAGCACTCTAATTGACCTCAGCTGTCACAATGGTAAACAAAGAGATGTAGCCCGGTACCCAGGGATCAACCATCGGGGGTTTGTAGATCAATATCCACACCTTGAACTGCACTTGAAAGCAAATTAAAAGCCAGTGTGGACTGCACAGTATACAACCCAAGGTGTAAGCAATGATTTGCAAAAATTCTTTAATTGGAGTCAATAGGAAATGTCTCTTGCTTCTTTTTTTTCCTTCCATTTCACCTAGCTTGCTAGTGATTTTATTTTTCTTCCAGACATCACAGATGTTGGCTAGCGGGATGGGGCAACACTGATAATCTAAACTCTTGGACTCTCATTAACTTATACAAATTGGAACCTATTACCACAAAGAGAACATGTAAGTCAACTTATGTACTTACTATAAGACCAAAGAAGAGAAAACAGTTACTAAAATCCAACTGGCCTTCCATATGAGCGTTCGTGACATCACTCTACGTCCATAGTATACGGAAGTTATGAGAGAGAAAGGGAATATATATATGTGATACATATACACATATGCACATACGGACTGCCTTCTTCCCTCTCCACCTGTAGCAAAAGTAAAGAACATGTTTCCATTGCGTACAGTAAAAAAATTAAAAAGAAATGTGAGACTGGTTTTCAATGTCTATAGTATGTCCTTTGATATAAAATACACCTAAATTAAATTTTTGTCTCCCCTGGAGTTGGAGAGTACACCAGAGATATTTTTAGGTTTAGAAGAGCACAGTTTGTCTCTGGCCGTCTCCCTTCAAAAGAGAACTTCCTCAGGAACTCTTAAAAGGCAGGCTTGGTTTATAACTTCTGTCCAAATACATATGTAGACTTTTGAATGAACATAAACATCTTCATTACATGTGTTTTCCTCTTTTTTTTTTTTTCTAGCTACGTCCGCTGTGGTTTCAGGCTTCTCAATGCCAAGTTGTGGGCAATCAACTTCTAAGTCAGTTAAAAGGCCTTTAGGTTAAGCAGTAATTCAGACTGTAATAGTCTGAGGTGGTTTCCCAGTACAGCCCTGCGGAAGGAAAGAAAACACATCAGTTCTCTGAAAGTTGGCTTCTCTTTCTCCAGAGCTCAAGTGCATTTTAGGTGCCTTAAACCATGCATACCCCAGAATTACACAATTGGGTGGAAAATTAGATCAATTTCCTTTTTATATATTGTTCATATTTTAGAAAATGAATAACTTCCCCTTTCTAAGCTGGAAAGTGCAAACATGAATGGATACATCAGTGTGCTTTCAGTGAAAATGTTTAAGTTTCCTGAGTCTGTTTAGATGTACAAATAAAAGTCAAGACCACCACCATTAACTCACTGTTATAAAAATCCTGAAGTGGAATCTTCTCTACTCCACTGACTTCTCTAATCAAATATTCATTTCCTTTTGGGGGGTTGGGGGGAGGGTTTTAAGAAGACTCCCCAAAATGGCCATGTAGGCATTTAATAACATTCAGAAAACCGAATTCATTTAACCAAACAAGTAATCGAGAACCCATCACATGGTAGGTGTTAAGAAAGATGTTAGGTAGGATGGAGTTAAGTACTAGTGTGTGTTAGGTACTATGGGAATTTCAAGGCCTTTTTTTAAATTAAGTTTATTTATTTTTGAGAGAGAGAGGGCACAGCAGGGGAGGGGTAGAGAGAGAGGGAGACAGAGAATACGAAGCAGGCTCCAGGCTCCAAGCTGTCAGCACAGAGCCTGATGTGGGGCTCAAACACATGAACTGTGAGATCATGACCTGATCCAAGGTCAGTTGCTTAACCAACTGAGCCATCCAGGCGCTCCTCAAAGCCTTTTAAAGAGACCAGATCGGGGGTCCTGGGTGGCTCAGTCAGTTAAGTGCCGACTTCTGCTTGGGTTATGATCTTGCAGTTTGTGAGTTCGAGCCCCACATCAGCCTCTCTGCTGTCAGCACAGAGCCTGCTCTGGATCCTATGCCCACCCCCCTCTGTGCCCCTCCCCTGCTTGCGCGCTCTCTCTCTCTCTCTCTCTCTCTCTCTCTATCTCAAAAATAAATATTTTTAAAAAGAGAGTCAAGATTAGCGCCAATGCAAAGACTAGAGAATGAAGAAAGATGGGATTTCATTAGGTACTACACTGTGAGATGCTGATTATAAGGAAGAAAATGAGAGTTTAACCTTATAAAAATTCCAAATTTTGCATCTAGAATCCAGATCCGGCTTTCTTCTCTCTTACTTGGCTGAGAATGAATAGAAAGCACAGGTGCAGGGTGGAAAGCGGGCAGGTTTGATACCACAGGCACAAGATGGTGTACGCGTGCTCAAATTCTGTAACTTCTCTAAGCCTCAGTAGTTTGACCCATAAAACAGAGATCATAACCCCTCCCTCATGGTGTAGTAAGGATTAACTCCATTAAAACCTACAGTACGGAGCTCATCATAGAAAATGAAGTAAGTGGTGGCTATTATTATTGAAGCCTGGGTGGCTCAGTTGGTTAAGCATCCGACGCAGGCTCAGGTCATGATCTCACAGTTTGTGGATTCAAGCCCCGCATCGGATCTCTGCTGTCAGCACAGAGCCTGCTTCAGATCTTCTTTCTCTCGCTCTGCCCCTCCCCTGCTCTCTCTCTCTCAAAAATAAATAAACATTTAAAAAGATAATAAAGTAAGTGATCATTATTACAAGAGGAATCAATCCTTCTCATCAGTTGGCCTAAAATGCTTTGGGGGAAGAATAATTTACCTCCCCAGGTACTGCTGTGGATTTCTGGCGTGGGTTGAAAGACACGGACCGTCAACACCCTCTCTCTTCTCCCAAATTATTTCTGTTTGGGATTTTATATACGGAGTGTTCCATGCCCCTACCTTCACTCCTTTTCAGATTTCTCTCTCAACACTAGATTCAGAAGCTCTCTTCAATCCTTCTCTCTTGAACACCCAATTAATCTTTGAAAGAAGAATAATCACTTCCTGCTGAATGGGATGTCTGACTTTCGAAGTGCCTTGTCTCATTTTATTCCTACAAAGCCTTGTGAGAGAGTTAAGAACAGTATTAGTTTTCTCATCTATAAAGTAGGAATAGTGGGGCACCTCGGTGGTTCAGTCGGTTAAGCATCTGACTCTTGATCTCAGCTCAGGCCATGACCTCGCGGTTTATGAGATTGAGCCCCGCATGGGGCTCTGCAAGGACAGCTGGGAGTCTGCTTGGGATTCTCTCTCCCTCTCTCCCCCTCCCTCTTTCTCTCTCTCAAAATAAAGAAACATTTTTAAACAATTTTTTAAATTTGTTAAGCAGGAACTGTAAGGCACAGAGAGGTTATCCAACTGGCCTGCAGTCACACAGTGAGTCTCTAGCTGGGCCTGTATGACACCGGCTCTTCCCATCCACACTTCTGCGTGATTTCCACTAGAATTTGCACCCAGAGCTTTGCCTGATCATTGCCTGATGTTGCATGGAACCCGGTGAGACGGTTTGCATCCATTCATGTAGTTCCTCTGTAAATGTGTCCGGGGTGCTATGTGCCAAGCACTCTTCCATGCACCAAACAGCTCAGTAAACAAAAGAGCCATGATTTCTATTCTCATGAAGTCTACACGCTGCGGGGAGAGACAGACAATAGACAAGAAAAAAAAATATTTGATTTCTTAGATTGATAAGGAGAGAAAGCAGCAAGAGGAGTGGAAAGTGGGGGAATCGGTGTTGGGGGGATTGTAGTGGGGAGAGGGGTGTTGCGATTGCAGGTGGGGCAGTCAGGAAGAGAGCAAATGAGAAAGTGGCGTTTTGCGTAAACACAGAAGCAGGTGAAGGGCAAGGCTTGGAGCCATCCAGGAGAAGAGAAGGCTAGAGCGTAGCAGCACCAAGGGCCAGAGTTGGGGCTCTTCCTGGAATAACCGAGAAACGGCAGGTTGGCCAGCGTGACTCTGCCCCACTGAGCTGCACAATTCGAAGACGGGAGTGGGAGGTAGAGTCAGAGGAGCGAGGGGGCGGGGCGGGCAGGAGCCAAACTGGGGGAGGGGCGGGGCGCTTGTGAATCACTGTCAGGACTCTGCTTTTGCTCGAGTAAATCTGGAGCCACTGCAGGGTTTGCAGCAGTGGAGTGTTAAACGACATTAACAGCTGCTCCGTTGAGCATGGACTCCGAGGGGATGGGCAGAGTGGAAGCAGGGAGACAGCGAGGAGCCATTTCTATAATCCAGGTGCAAGATGATGGCGGTTCGGGTGGCGCCCTCGCCTCACACCTATTCCATGGTGAACCACAGTTAACTCAGTGGTGCTAATGAAGTCAAGGCCAAGGGATCCTGGGAGTATCCATTGGGCCAGTATCACCAACCTGAGCTTCTAGACTTTTGGAGGTCCTTAACTGGTTGCTACATGTCAACACCCCTAAAGGAGACCTTTTGGAAGGTTACTCAGGCTAGGACACCAAGTTTCTTTGCAACGAGCTGGATTTGCATCACCCTGGCTCTGTACGCTGATCAGAAGATTGATGCCTGTCTTTAATTTTTTTTGCGGGGGGGGGGGGTAGAAAAATAAATGAATATTTGACAGATGGGGTTTGTTTTGTAGACATGATTTTTCAAAGCATGGGGCCCACTCTAGGTGGCAGTTAATAGGTTCATTTCTCGGTGATAAAATAGGAAAAACCCCTGGAGTAACTAATGGCAATAGACCCCTTTCCAACCCACACAGCCATCTCTGTTCTTGATTCCCCGGGGGCGGAGGCAGATGAAGGTATGTGCCTGGGTCAGCAAAGATGTGGGGCTGAATTTGCAGCACACGCCCTCTGGGAAGGAGACAGCATGGTGGAGGGACAGTGTGCTGCCAGTCAGAGCAAGTCACTCTGGGCCTCAGTTTCCCCATCTGTGGAATTAATTTGAGCTAAGTGACCCCCGTGGTCCACCTGGGCTCTAGGTGTCTGTGATATTGTGGGTGGTCTCTGGCCATGAGGAATGGAAGAGAGAAGATTTCGTTTAACATCTGGTCCAGAATCCAGGTAACCAGTTCAGCACTGAACTCTTTTGTGCACCTAGAAAATGTGAGCACAAGTAAATCTTTCTCAGTCTTGGCATACGGAGGAGATTTTACATCCATCTTACAGGCTAACCATGGTGATGTTTTCCCAAACTCTGAGATGAGAAAGATGTTATAAAACCTGCCTTTTGTTGAATGAATGTGATAGTCGAGTCATACTCCTGAAATATATTGGGGTCAAGGTCTTTGGGTGGGATTAAGTCATGGCTCAGCTGTAATTTGTTTTGTTTGGTTTTTAAGAGCAAAGAATATGTGGAAATACTTTGTTTTGTTTTTTATCAAATCTCTGGAGCTCAAGCGATATACTTCAAGGGCCAGCCATACTCTGCGGCTTATCATCTTGGCAGAAAAAGCAACTGTTAGGAGGTCAAACGAAGGCCCATTTCATCCCCTGCAGGACAGCTGACACCTTCCATTCCCAGACTGACTCTTATTCCTTCAGCTTAGCCTTGAGGCGTTGTTCTCTAAGAAAATGCAATGCGTTAAGAAGATTGTCACTGAAGTTACTCCCAGATTTACTTTTTAAAGACTGAGTCAGATCAGCTTTTGGTTAGAGGAGCAAGTACTGACAGCATGTTTTCTTGGGAGAGAAGAGAGGGGCCCCTGGGACAGAGAGGATTCAGGAAGCAAAGGCTGGATGCGCCAAAGTCCAATGGTGCCTTCTTGCCAGTGTTTCCCAGGCAGTCCTATCGTAATTCCCCTGTGTGGCTTCAAGGACCCAATTGTCCCTGGTCAAGTAAACTCAGAGTCATATTTGTACTTACTGAAGTACACGTTGTCAGCTCTTTCCCTGTTGCCTTCTTGGTTGTTAAATGATGGATATCCCCACGTATAGGATTGTGGGTCTGGGAATCTTAGAGGTCACATAGTCCAGCTTTCCACTCCAAACAGAGATTCTTTCTGGCCCACCGAGGGCCTCTCTGTTGGTGCTTAAGTCTTTCCAGCGACAAGGGACACAGAGCACTAGGTTTAAATGATGGGCTGTTTTATATTTAGAAAGCTCTTCCTTATATTGAGTCAAATTCTCTCTCCCTAACCTTCCAGCCATCCACTTGTCATCCTCCTGAATTACTCTGATTAGTCGGTCTCAGAGTCTACATTCAAACTTCCTCACCTGATCATCAAGGTCCCCCCACCCTCACTTTATTGTTCCTTTCACTGACATAATTTCATGAAAAATCCTGTTAAATCCTAATGACTGCACATGGGACAAGCCTGTGCCTATTTCAGAAGGAAAGGAAGGCTGGGGATCCTAAGCTAACCTTAGTCCTGGGCAGACCTTAAGCACAGCTTGGATATTCCATGGGGCAGACCACATTCTCCCTGGAGATACTCCCAGTGCTTTTAATATGTGCATTTCCCAGGCTCTAATAACCGGTCGCATTTTCTAATAGTTTCTAATATCTTACTTAAAATTAATCCACAATGAATATTTTGACACAAAACCCCAAAGAAAATTGCTTCCTATCCAAATTAAGTACAAAATTGGGGAAAACTTTTAAAGGTTCCTTAACAGACTGTGCTCAGGAAACTGCCTACCATATTTCACTGGGCTCTTCATGACATCTAGTGGTAAAGGCTGGAAGAGTTTACGGTACTCTGAGAGCTACTGAGAACATGGGAAAAAATCTTAATCTTATTTAATATCTGCTTTTTGAATATTTTATTTTGTGAAATTTTAAACTGAATTCATTTTTCAATCTGCTATAATGATATACTCACCCTTATTTTAGGCATCTCTACCGCGTTATACCTTTTATATCTGAGCTTATTTTGAAATCAATCAAATCTCTTTTTTCACGGATTTTTTTCACAGAGAAACACACCATCCTCCTTTAGAAAAAAAGCCATTTTGGATCAGCATAATAACTATATTTTGATCGGGAAGCATACTACAAAAATGTTTTTGCGTAAATGTATTCATCTTCAAATGTGGTTTTAAGACTTTGGGTTCCTGTGAAATCTGAGTCATTTATAGCTAACCTTGAATGTATTGTTATTCACAATTAGAAGTAGATAAATTTCACAGGCATAGAAGCTGACAAGTCTTTAAGACTTCACACTTAGTTTTGCAGGAAGAGCTGAAGTTAATTAGAAGTGATTATACATACATTGCATGTGTGTGTGTGTTTGTGTTGTTGCACACAGACACCACAAAGGCCTCAGGAAGGTTGCATTTTTTTACGTTTTAAAAATAAACATAATCTCCTTCCCATGTGTTGCCATAAGCCCAGTAAATCTAGGAAGCTCAGCAGTATTGAACAAGGTCATTTCTTGTCAGGACTCCAAGGGGGAGCAGGAATCAGCCCTGTGTATCAGATGCTGGCCTTCTAATCCCCGCTCGGCACTGGCTTCCCGGGCATGGGGGACGGGGCGTGCCAGCGGCAACACTCTGGCAGACGGAGGCTTTGACGTGAGCACTGTCAGCATCAGGACTGTGGCTCTCTACCTACAGAGCCCCTTGTAAGATGGAAATATGTCCTCACCTTGGTAATAAAGGCAAAGTGAGTTTATTCACTTCTTGGTTCTGGTGAAGAGGAAAGTAATCATGAAAAGATTTATCCAATCACTACCTCAAAATCAAAGAGGATTCATTTATTCTGGTGTTTGTGTGTTTAAATATATACCTAGTATATTCTTCAATTAAATACATGTATTGAATTCAATGTCAAAGCCTTTCACCAGTCAGCTTTTCCAGAGATCCAGGGTGGGCTGTCAGTAGTTGTTCTCTGAGGGGCTTGCTGCTAGAGCCTTTGGGTAGACAGGGCTGGTGCCCGGCTCAGCAAGTGGGAGGTCTGGTGGGTTCACTGGGTCGGGCCTCATGGTTAAGCCTCTGGTGAAGAGCCTGGGACCTGGGTGTATGGGGGTAGACTTGGATCCTGGGTCCACAGGAACCAACCAGGCACTGAGGACCATTGGGAAAGACCAGCATCTAGGTGTGTGGGGGCCAGTCTGAAACTGGAATGAGCTTGAATCCTGCTTTCACCCAAGTGGTGCCAGAGGCTGGGGCCACAGAAGCCTGGTGCTAGGACAAGGCTGGAGCCTGGAGCTATAGGCATTGGCCTGTATAACCTGGGGCCTTAGGGGCCAGCCTGGATCTTGATCTGCATGGGCTGTTTTGGCACTGGGATGGCTCAGGAATCTGGGTCCATGGTGCTGATCTGGTGGTGGGGCAGCAGGTCCGTAGTTTAGGTCCACGGGGCCAGACTGGCACTAGGGTGGGCTGGGAATGTGTCACCAGAGTTGGCCTGTTGCTGGGGCAGGCTGGCTCTGGGGCCCACATGCTCACTCCATTCTCTCTTCCACAAGGAAGGTGTCTCTCTCCATGCTGGGCTGCCCAGGCTTGAGAGAGGCAGCATGGGGGTAGTTTCAATCGCTTTCCTACCCTCGTCGGTGCATCTTTTCTTATGTCTGTGCTTCACCCACGTGCTATAGTCCCTCACCTGGAATCCTTGGCTCTTGCGACGGTATATTTGAATGTGGATACTTACTCAAACTGATGTTTCTGGGGGGTGATGAGCACTAGAAACTCCTATGCCATCATTTTGCTAATGTCATTCTAACTCCTATGAAGAACACTTACAACTTAGGGCACCTGGGTGGCTCAGTTGGTTACGCATCTGACTCTTGATTTTGGCTCAGGTCATCATCTCATGGTTCTGAATTTAAGCATCGCATCAGGCTCCATGCTGACAACATGGAGCCTGCTTGGGATTTTTTCTCTCCCTCTCTCTCCCCCTCCCCTACCACTCTTCTCTCTCTCTCTCTCTCTCTCTCTCTCTCCCCCTCAAGAATAAACTTTTTTAAAAAAGAACACATACAACTCAATATCAATAAAAAAACTAATTTTTTAATGGGCAAAAGTTCTTTCTTCAGTGAGCTGGCTAATAAGCACATAAAAAGATGTTAGACCTTGTTAGCTATCAAAGAAATGCAAATCAAAACCACAATGAGATATCACTTTATGCCTATTAGGATAACTAGAATCAAAGAGACATAAAAACAAGTTTTGGTAAGGATATGGAGAAATAAGAACCCTCATACATTGCTTGTGGGAATGTAAAATGATGTAGCCACTTAGGAAAAGAGTCTGGAATTCCTCAAATGATTAAACATAGAATTAGCATAGGAACTGTGATTCCACACCTAGGTATATCCAAAAGAAATGAAAATACATGCATATATAAAACTTAGATATGAATTAAAATCAAACAAGCAAAAAACCCCAAAACTTATATATGAATATTTATAGCAGCATGTTTATAACAGCCAAAAATAGAAACAACCCAAATGTCCATCAGCAAATGAATACATAAATGGATGTAGTATATGTATACAACAGAGTACTATTCAGCCATATAAAAAAATAGGGGACTTTACCACCCCACTTACATTGATGAGCATGTCATCCAAACAGAAAATCAACAAGGAAACAGGGGCTCTGAATGACACACTGGACTAAATGGATTTAACAGACACATTTAACATTCTTTTCAAGTGCACACAGAATATTCTCCAGAATAGATCACATATTAGGCCACAAAACAAGTCTCAACAAATTCAAAAAACCTGAAGTCATACCATGCATCTTTTTCTGACCACAAAGCTATGAAACTAGAAATCAACCAAAAGAAAAAAATTTAGAAAGAACTCTCACACCTACATAGAGGTCAACCAAGAAATCAAAGAAGAAATCAAAAATTACATGGAAACAAATGAAAATGAAAACACAACAGTCCAAAATCTTTGGGATGCAGCAGAAGTGGTTCTAAGAGGGAAGTTTAGAGCAATACAAGCCACCCTCAAAAATCAAGAAAAATCTCAGATAAACAATTTAACCTTACATAAAGGAGCTAGAAAAAGAACAAACAAAACACAAACCCATCAAAAAGAAGGAAATAATAAATATTAGAGCAGAAATAAATGAAATAGAAATTTTAAAAATATAGAAAAGATCAATGAAAACAGGAGCTAGTTCTTTAAAAAGATCAACAAAATTGATAAACCTCTAGTCAGACTCATCAAAAAAGAAAATAAAAAAGGAAAAAAAAAAGAGATAGAGGATCCAAATAAACAAAATCACTAATTAAAAGAGGAGAAATAACAATCAACACTACAGAAATACAATTGTAACAGAATATTATGAAAACATATATGCCAACATACTGGACAACCTAGAAGAAATAGATAAATTCCTAGAAACATACAACCTACCAAAGCTAAAGCAGAATAGAAAATTTTAATAGACCAATTACCAGCAATGAAATTGAATCAGTAATAATAAAAAAAAAAACTACCCCCAAAAAACAAGTGTAGGTAGGATAAGACACCTTCACAGATGAAGTCTACCAAATATTTAAAGAAGAGTTAACACCTATTGTTCTCAAACTATTCCAAAAACAAATAGAAGGAAAACTTCCAAATTCATTCTATGAGGCCAGTATCACCCTGATACCAAAAACAGATAAAGGTGACTTAAAAAAGAGAAATATTGGCTAATATCTCATGAATATAGATGTAAAAATCCTCAACAAAACATTAGCAAATTGGATTCAATAACATATTTTTTAAAACCATACATCACAATTAAGTGGGATTTATTCCCAGGATGCAAGTATGGTTCAATATTTGCAAAACAATCAGTGTGATACATCACATCAGTAAGATAAAGGATTAAAACTATATGATCGTTTTAACAGATACAGAAAAAAGCATTCAACAAAGCACAACACCCATTCATGATAAAAATTCTCTGCAAAATAGGTCTAAAGGGAATATACCTCAACATAATAAAGGCTTTATAAGAAAAACCCACAGTCAACATAATTCAGTGGTAAAAAACTGGGAGTTTTCCCCCTAAGGTCAGGAACAAGACAAGCATGTCCACTCTTATGACTTTTATTCAACATAATGCTGAAAGTCCTAGCCACAGCAATTAGCCAACATAAAGAAATAAAAGGCATCCAAATGGGTGAGGAAGAAATAAAACTCTCACTATTTGCAGATGACATGATACTATATATAGAAAACCCTAGAGACTCCACCAAAAAAAAAAAAAAAAACTACTAGAAGTGATAAATGAACTCAGTAAAATCACAGGATACAAAATCAATGTACAGAAATCTGACTGCATCCCTATACACTAATAATGAAGCAGCAGAAAGTGAAATTAAGAAAATAATCCCATTTGCAATTGCACCCAAACCAATAAAATATCTAGGAATAAACTTAACCAAGGAGGTGAAAGATCTATACTCTGAAAACTATAAAACACTAATGAAAGAAATTCAAGACAACACAAAGAAATGGACAAGTACTCCATGCTCATGAGTTGGAAGAACAAATATTATTAAAATGTCTATACCATCCAAAGCAATCTATACATATAACGCAATCACTATCAAAACACAATAGCATTTTGCACAGAATTAGAACAATCCTAAAATTTGTATGGAAGCACAAAAGACCTCAAATAGCCAAAGCAATCTTGAAAAAGAAAAGCAAAACTGGAGGTATCACAATTCCAGACTTCAAGTTATATTACAAAGTGGTAGTAATTAAAATAGTATGGTATTGGCATAAAAACGGACATATAGATCAATGGAATGAACTAGAAAGCCTAGAAATAAACCCATAATTATGTGGTCAATTAATCTCCGACAAAGGAGGAATGGATATACAATGGAAAAAAGACAGTCTCTTCAACAAATGGTATTGGGAAAATTGAACAGTTACATACAAATTAAATTGGACCACTTTCTTTCACCATACACAAAAATAAACCCAAAATGGATGAAATGTGAAACCTGAAATCATAAAAATCCTTGAAGACAGCACAAGTAGTACTTTCTCTGACATTGGTCATAGCAACATTTTTCCAGATCGGTCTCCTGAGTCAAGGGAAATAAAGGCAAAAATAAACTACATCCAAATAAAAAGTTTCTGCACAGCAAAGGAAAAAAACTAAAAGGCAATCTACTAAATGGGAGAAGATATTTGCAAATGACATATCCAATAAAAGGCTTAATATCCAAAGTATATAAAGAACTGCTACAGGGGCTCCTGGGTGGCTCAGTCAGTTAAGCGTCCAACTTCAGCTCAGGTCATGATCTCACAGATCGTGAGTTCGAGCCCCGCATCAGGCTCTGTGCTGACAGCTCAGAACCTGAAGCCTGCTTTGGATTCTGTGTCTCCTTCTCTCTCTGCCCCTCCCCCACTTGTAGTCTGTCTCTCAAAAATAAATAGACATTTTAAAAATTTAAAAAAAAAAAACTGCTACTGAAAGGGCGGGCCTACGCCAGCCGACTCCATCTTGTTCTGTGTCCTTCACCTTGACCACACCTCCTCCCCTTGAGTAACCCCCCCCTCACCTGCCTAACAGGACTCGACCCTTCCCCAGGACCCTTCCCCAGCCAATCGGCTGAGGCCATAGCCATTACCTCACCAACTGCCCCCAGGCCCCAATAAAACCTTTGTCCTTTTGAAACTCGCTCTTTTTCCCTGGTATCTCACCGCTGCGTCGGTGCAGGTAGGGGATTGAGCTCGAGCTAGCTCGAATAAAGGCTCTTTGCTTTTGCATCGGACTCGGCTCCCTAGTGGTCTTTGGGGATCACGAATTCTGGGCATAACATTTGGGGGCTCGTCCGGGATCCCCAAGAACCCCGAGGGACCCCGACCCGGAGAGCCTGACTGGCCACGGTTAGTGTCTGTTTGTTCTGTCTTTTATGTGTGAGCTCATTTCTGGAATTCTGGTAGTGCCCAACGCGGTCTAAGTGGACGCACTGGAGGACCACAGGCCGGGAGTTTCGGAAGACGTTCTGATTCTCCCTTCTGGAGGGACGTGGAATCCCCTCAAAGGTCTGAGACGAGGCGGGTCGCTCCCGCTGGTCGGCGTGAGGCCGTCGTCTTTGGAGGGACGTGGAATCCCCTCATCGGTTTTGGAGGGACGTGGAATCCCCTCATCGGTTTTGGAGGGACATGGAATCCCCTCAAAGGTCTAAGCTAGCTTGCAGTTTTGCTTCCATGGAGTTGGAAGACTTTCTAGGGGCCCTCTGTTTGTCTGTTTTTGTGTTTCTCTGTTTTGTTCTGTGGACTTGCTGGACAGACGTTATGGGACAGACTCAGACTACTCCTCTAAGTATTATGATTGATCACTTTAAGGATGTGAGGGGAAGAGCTAACAACCTCAGTGTGGAAGTCTGAAAGGGTCGGTTGCAGTTTTTTGTTCTAGCGAGCGGCCAACTTTCAATGTCGGATGGCCACCAGAGGGGACCTTCGACCTCCCTACCATCCACCGAGTCAGGAGTATCGTCTCTCAGCCTAAGGCGGGCCATCTTGATCAGCTCCCTTACATTATCACTTGGCAGGACCTTGGAGAAGACCCACCCTCTTGGCTTAAGCCCTTCCTAACCCTGCTCCCTCCGGAGCCAAAACCCATTCTTGCTTTGCAGGAGACAGAGAAGAGGAAAAGTCTTACCCAGCCTTCAGCACCCCTCTACCCTGTCCTACAGGGGGGTACTGAAGAAGAATTAATTTTTCCTCCCCCGTATAACCCCTCTAGGATGCCGGAAGAACACCATCCTCCCCCTCGGGGGGAGGCAGACGCTGTTCCGAGAGCGGGAGGCGGAAACGCTCCAGGGGGAAGCCCACCCTTTACCAGACAAAGGGCTCAGAGGGGGCAATCCGCCTCCGCCGCCGACTCCACTATTCTGCCCCTGCGAGCCACCGGACCCCCAGACGCGGAGGGGAATCAGCCCCATCACTATTGGCCTTTCGCCACTAGTGACCTCTACAATTGGAAAGCTCAGAATCCTAAGTTTTCCGAGAAACCGGCAGGGCTTATTGATTTATTAGACTCTGTTCTTTTTACCCATCAGCCCACGTGGGATGATTGCCAGCAGCTTTTACAGGTCCTGTTCACAACTGAAGAAAGAGAAAGAATCCTCAGTGGGGCCCGAAAACTAGTTCCAGGTGCAGACGGGAATCCCACCACCAACCAGGCTCAGACAGATGCCTCCTTCCCCTTAACTCGGCCCCAGTGGGATTTCAACACGGCAGAAGGTAAGGAGAGGCTCCGGGTCTACCGCCAGACTCTAATGGGGGGTCTCCGAATGGCTGCTAGAAAGCCAACCAATTTGGCCAAGGTAGGAAATGTACAACAGGGAAAAGATGAATCTCCGGCTGCCTTTTTAGAACGGATCATGGAGGCATTCCGTACCTACACCCCCATGGATCCAGAGGCTCCAGAAAGCAAGGCAGCTGTTCTCATGGCCTTTGTAAACCAATTGGCCATAGACATTAGGAAAAAATTACAGAAAATAGATAGACTAGGAGAAAAAAGTCTGCAGGACTTACTGGTGGTAGCCGAAAAGGTATATAATAACCGGGAGCCTCCTGAGGACAAGCAGGCTCGCGCCATGGCGGCTGCCAGCAGTAAGCAGACTCGAGACCTGGCCAGAATACTACTAGCTACCACTGCTGACTTCCCCGAGGAACGAGACCACCGTCTCCGGCAGCTGGCAGACAACACAAGAAAAGGTAAAAGCACCAAGGGGGGGAAGCAGAGGCTGCAGAAGGATCAGTGCGCATACTGCAAGGAGATAGGGCATTGGGCCCGAGATTGTCCAAAAAGAGCTGGCGGGAAGGGAAGCAAGACTGATCGAGTAAAAGTCCTAGAGCTGGATGAACTAAGTGATTAGGGGAGTCAGGGTTCGGACCCTCTCCCCGAACCCAGGGTAACTCTTAAAGTGGAGGGGACCCCTATTGACTTCCTTGTCGACACCGGAGCACAACATTCGGTCCTCCGCACCCCACAAGGAAAACTAGCCAGCAAGAAGTCCTGGGTACAAGGGGCAACTGGTATGAGCCAGTATTCATGGACTACCCGAAGAACAGTAGATTTGGGAACGGGCTGGGTATCCCACTCCTTTATGGTAATACCACAATGCCCCTACCCACTGTTAGGACGGGACTTACTGACCAAGATTGGAGCTCAGATAACTTTCAGACAAGGGGGGCCTCAGGTCACCGATGGCAAGGGCCACCCCATCCAGGTCCTGACCATGAAACTGGAGGATGAATACCTCCTCCACCAGGAGGCGCTCCCGAGAGAGGATAATATAGACAGATGGCTACGAGAATTCCCCTCGGTTTGGGCAGAGACAGGGGGGATGGGACTAGCCGCTCACAGGACCCCAGTCCTGGTAGAGCTCAAGCCAGGAGAGAGTCCGGTAAGGATCAAACAATACCCCATGTCTCAGGAGGCCCGGAAGGGGATCCAGCCACACATCCGGAGACTACGAAGCCTAGGGGTACTAGTTCCTTGCCAGTCTGCCTGGAACACCCCCTTACTGCCGGTCAAAAAGCCTCACACAAATGACTACCGACCGGTACAAGACCTCCGGGAAGTAAATAAGAGGGTCGTGGACATACACCCAACTGTTCCCAACCCATATACTCTCTTGAGCTCCTTGGCGCCCTCCAGGGTCTGGTATACTGTACTAGATTTAAAGGACGCCTTCTTCAGTCTGCCGCTGGCACCCCAGAGCCAACCCTTGTTTGCCTTCGAGTGGCATGATCCGGAGGAGGGCTACAGTGGGCAACTCACCTGGACACGGCTACCTCAGGGATTCAAAAATTCACCCACCATCTTCGACGAGGCTCTACACGAGGACCTGGTATTTACAGACACCTTCTCTGGCTGGGTGGAGGCCTACCCAACCAAGCATGAAACGGCTCAGACGGTGGCTAAGAAGCTACTAGAAGACATCTTACTCAGGTATGGTTTTCCTGCCATGGTAGGATCAGACAAGGGACCAGCTTTTATCTCACAGGTAACACAGGCAGTAGCCAAGGCGGTGGGGGCAAACTGGAAATTACATTGTGCTTATAGGCCCCAGAGCTCAGGACAGGTAGAAAGAATGAATAGAACCCTAAAAGAGACCCTTACCAAATTAACCATGGAGACTGGTGGGGACTGGGTGACTCTCCTACCGTACGCCCTTTACCGGGTTAGAAACACTCCTTACACTCTGGGTTTTACTCCCTATGAGATCATGTTTGGCAGGCCACCCCCTGTTATTCCCAGCCTTCAAGCTGAACTTATTGCTGAGTTTAAAGATCAAGAACTTTTTCTTTCCTTGAGCGGGCTCCAGAGGGCACACGAGGACATTTGGCCGCGCCTCCGTGCCATCTACGAGGCTGGCCCGATCCCGACACCTCATCAGTACAGGCCGGGAGACTGGGTCTACGTCAAGAGGCACCACCGAGAGACTCTCGAGCTGCGCTGGAAGGGACCCTACATCGTGGTGTTGACAACCCCCACCGCTCTCAAGGTAGACGGCATCGCGACCTGGGTCCATCACACCCACGCTCAGCCAGCGGACCCCTCCTCGATCTGGAAGGACGTTGTCACGCGATGGGCCATCAGTCGGGACCAACACAACCCGCTCAAGCTCAAGCTACAGCGCATTTGACCTACCTAATATTGGTAACTCTGTTAACTCTGCTTGTCATTGCTCATGCTGCCGGGAGTCCCCACGCCCCCAAAACATCACCTGGCAGATCATAGACACCAGCTCGGGGACAATACTTAATCAGACGTCCCAGAGCCACCCCAGGGACACTTGGTTCTCCAGAACTTTGCGTAAACCTCCAAATTCTGTTCACCATAAATGCAGCTGGTCCCATGATTGGGTCCCTAAGCTACATGACAAGGGGGGAATGAAAGGGCGGGCCTACGCCAGCCGACTCCATCTTGTTCTGTGTCCTTCACCTTGACCACACCTCCTCCCCTTGAGTAACCCCCCCCTCACCTGCCTAACAGGACTCGACCCTTCCCCAGGACCCTTCCCCAGCCAATCGGCTGAGGCCATAGCCATTACCTCACCAACTGCCCCCAGGCCCCAATAAAACCTTTGTCCTTTTGAAACTCGCTCTTTTTCCCTGGTATCTCACCGCTGCGTCGGTGCAGGTAGGGGATTGAGCTCGAGCTAGCTCGAATAAAGGCTCTTTGCTTTTGCATCGGACTCGGCTCCCTAGTGGTCTTTGGGGATCACGAATTCTGGGCATAACACTACAACGTAACATCCAAAAAATAAATAACCCAATTAAAAAATGGGCAGAAGACATGAACAGACATTTCTCCAAAGAAGACATACAGATAGCCAGCAGACATATAAAAATATGCCCAACATCACCAATCATTAGGAAAATGCAAATCAAAACTACAAGGTATCACCTCACACCTGTCAGAATGGTTACAATAAAAAACACAAGAAACAACAACTGTTGGTGAGGATGTGAAGGAAAGGAATGCTCGTGTACTGTTGGTGGGAATGCAAACTGGTACAGCCATTGTGGAATAAAGTATGGAGGTTCCTCAAACGTTACAAATAGAAATAACATATGATCCAGTAATCGCACTACTGGGTATTTACCCCAAACATACAAAAACAGTAATTCAAAGGGATACATGCATCACTATGTTTACAGCAGCATTATTTATAATAGCTAAACTATGGAAGCAGCCCAAGTGTCCATCAATAGATGAATGGGTAAAGATGTGGTGGTATGTATGTATGTGTGTGTGTGTGTGTGTGTATGTATGTATGTGTATGTGTATATATATATATATATATATATATATATATATATATATACCAGAGAGGAGGATGGGTGAAGTAAGTGATGGGGATTAAAGAGTATATTTATTATGATAAATTTTTTTAATTAAAAAGACATTAAAAAATATAGTAAGTACTGATATATATGGATGCACCTTGAAAAGATGTTAGGTGAAAGAAGCCAGTCACAAAAACCACACATCATGTGATTTCATTAATATGAAATATCCAGAATAGGGAAATCTATAGAGACAGGAAGTAAATTAGTAGTTGTGTAGGAGTGGGGGTAATGGAGAGATAGGAGGTTGATTGCTAAAGAGAATGGGGTGATCTTTAAAAGTTTCTCCTATCCTAATCCATTCTATCACTAAGTAACATGTATCTTTCTTAGTTGAATATTTACATTTTCTTAAAATATTTTAAAACCTTATTTTTCATGAACATACATCTCTATCAACCTAAATGATGGGCCTAACTTTAGACTCAAATTATTTTTTACAATGGATTAAACAATCTCAGGCACAGTCTATAAATAAAATAGCATCCATTTGAAACTTCCCCTTCTTATAAAGACACCAGAGGTAATTCAGATTAGTCACCCACAGGTGATGACTAAATATGCCAGACAAAATGTTTAGAATCTTCTTGAAAACATCAAAGAGTTTAGCCAAAATCAACAAGACTAATTTTCCCTGAGGGCATTTGTCAATACTGGGTGAAGAAGCTATGTAATTGAGTTGCATTTTTGCACCCTCCTGGGGAAGTAGCTATGAACCTTGAGGGCATATCAGGGGCAAGAACAGTAAGAAACCATCCACAGGCCTGAGCAGGAACCACAAAACACACAGTCCCCTTGGGGAAGAAAGGGAAAGAAGGCATGAAATAGAAGCAAACCTATCCTAGACAAGAGAGTTAATATATTACATTAAAAACAGACAAACTAGGGGTGCCTGGGTGGCTCAGCCGATTAAATGTCCAACTTCGGCTCAGGTCCTGATCTCATGGTTTGTGAGTTCTGGCCCCGCGTCAGGTTCTGTGCTGACAGTTCAGAGCCTGAAGCCCACTTTGGATTCTATGTCTCCCTTTCTCTCTGCTCCCCTGCTCATGCTCTGTCTCTCCTTCAAAAATAAATAAACATTCAAAAAGTAATTTTTTTTAAAAAAAAGAGACAACTAGACTGTAAAACAAAAAAGCATGGTTAGAAATTAAATTCACTTCTTACATATAAAGTTCAATTTACCAGGAAGATAGAGCATGGCTAAATCTGTATGTATCTAACAATGTGATAGCAAAACTAAAAATTAAAAACTGACAACACTTCAAGGAGAAACACCCAAAGCTAATAGACATGAACTGTATCCAACAATTAAAGAATACACATTATTTTCAAAAACCACATTTACAAAACATTTACCAAAAATTACATTATCAATTATATTATATTAATATAAATTATTATGTTAAATAACTGTACTAAAATGTATTTTAATATGCATAGGGCCACAAGTCAGCTTCAACAGATTTCAACAGATATCATATAGAATATGCTTTCTGACCTCAATGTAATTAAGCTAGAAATCAAAACTAAACACCTATAAAACCTCCCATTTGTTTGGAAATGAACATATATTCTTCCAAACAGCTCATGGGTAAAAGAAAAAAATAGAAAATATTTTGGCCTCAACAACAAGAGCTTGTGGAATACAGTTCAACCAGTTCTTAGGAATACATAGCTTTAAAGCATATATTCTAAAAACAAAGCTGAAAATTAGTGAGATAAATCTCCACTACAAGAAGTAGGGAAAAAAGTAAAATAAATGTAAAGAAATCTATAGGAAAAGAAAAAATAAAGATAAACATATAAATTACTGAATCAGAAAAAAAACATGCAAAATAGAGATTCAATAAAACCAAAGTTATCTCATTAAAACATTTAATGAAATTGATAAATCTTTATGTGACTAAGAAAAACCAAAATATTGATCAATAGGTGAATGAGTAAATACATTTTGATATAGACAGTAGAATACTATTCAGCATTAAAAAAAATACTGTAAGTATACATAACTTACAGTTATGGATGACTCTAACAATAGTTTGAATAAATAAGTCAGGCATTCTGCAACCAAGAAACAGACTCTTACCCAGACACTGAATTGGTGGACATCTTGGTCTTAAACTTACTAAGCTCCATAGCTGTAAGAAATACATTTCTGTTGCTGATAAGCCAAACAAACAAACAAAAAGGTCAGAGAGAAAAGGTCATATGTATAATTTTATTGACATGAAATTCTTAAAAATGCAAACTAATCTATAGTGATAGAAAGTTGATTGGTGGATGGCTGAGGGGGAGGGTAACAAGGGTTATAAAGGGCTCTTTTATGGAGTAACTTGTAGTAAACCAATGCTCCCATGAAAACAGGAAAACCAGATAAAACGTGACTGCATCCACACAAGAGAGCCTTTGAGGCAACCAAGACTTAAGAGGCTAAGGTCACAGATGGAAGAACTCCTGAAAGGAGTGTCAACAACCTTGTCACACTTTTAATTGCTGCATGAGGCTGCAAGTCCGGACAGGTTACAGGCAAAGGCTTTTGCTGGGAAGCAGAAAAACTAGAACAGCTTTTGGCTATCTCCCAGAACTGGACAGACAGAGATTTGAGGACCCAGGATCCCAGTGATAAAGGAGGAACAGAAAACAAATCTTAACCTACAGCTGAATTTTCCCTCAAGACTTTAGCTACATTATGAAGCTACATGGAATTAGAGATAGGAAGTTAGAGAATCTCTGAAAGCAGAGTGCTCATTAGTCTCATAGTGTTAAGGAGGTAAGAATAAAAATTCAAATCTTCCAAGGGGAGGGGTCTCAGTAAATATATTGGGCTGCTTGAACTCAGCTTATTGGATAAACCCAGGGGTAAAGTAATCTACCCCACTGTGTCCGCCTAACCAAGGAAATTGTAAACTCACTGTGAAAGATGACAGCATCATCCAAAGGCTTGACTAACTGTTCATTCACACTGTCTAGCATGCAACAGGTATTAAGTAAATATTAATCAAATAGTATCAACTATGTCAAGAGATAGGATCAAATGACTGAAATCAAGGGGAAAAAAGATAAACAACAGAAACAAACTGACAAATTATTCAGATACTGGAGTTAGCAGGACTTTAAAATAAGTACAATTTCAGGGCACCTGAGTGGCTCAGTTGGTTAAGCATCTGACTCTTGATTTCAGCTCAGGACATGATCTCATGGTTTGTGGGTTTGAGCCTCATGTCGGGCTCTGCACTGTCAGCACAGAGTCTGCTTGGGATGCTCTTTCTCCCCATTTATCTGCCCCTCCCCCGCTCATGCTGTCTCTCAAAAGAAATGGATAAACTTAAAAAAAATTTTTTTTAATAAGCACAACTTCTTTGTTAGAGAAAAAAATGAAAATGTTTTAAATGAGATGGGAAAAAATAGAGAATATCACCAGCGATTTAGCATCTTTTGAGAAAAATCCAATCGAAGTTCTAGGAATGAAAAATGTAATACTGAAATTAACAACTTTGTAAGTTTAACAGGGAATCATGATACCAACAGAAAGGTTAAAACAACTAGAAGAAGTGTCAGTAGAAAATAAGTAGATTGCAGTGCAGAAAGTAAAAAGATAAATACAGAAGAAACAGCAAGACACAGTGAAAACGACTGATGTGTGGAATGGGAATTCAAGGACAAGAGAGAGAAAATGGACCTAGAAGTAATATTTGAAAAGGTAATGGCAAGTAAAGTTTACAACTGTTAAAAAACATTAAGTACAAGTTACAGTATCATATTATGGAGTTTATAACTTGTAAATACAATATAATGTGACAACACTACCACAAATGATGGAAACTAAAGAGAACAACAGTCCTTCAACTTTCCTATATTTTGTGAAGCACCATGTTAAATCTAAGGGGTATATAAAAGATACATAATGCATTCTCTAGAGTAGCCACTAAAGAAAAAAAAATTAATTGAATTATGAAATTTTTGTTTAACACATAGAGAAAGATTTAAAAAAAAGAGAAAAGAACTAAACACAGATGGGACAACTAGAAAATAAGTAACAAAATGGTAGACCTAAATAAGTCATATTAATCATCAATCTAAATGTAAATAGAATAATTCCAGTTAAAAGGCAGAGATTGTCAGACTGGATTTTTTTCTCAATGTTTGTTTATTTATTTTAAGAGAGAGAGAGAAAGAGAAAGAGAGGGCGGGAGAGAGGGAGAGAGAGAATCCCAAGCAGGCTCCATGCTCAGCACAGCTGGACATAGGGCTTGAACCCATGAACCATGAGATCATGACCTGAGCTGAAATCAATGGTCAGTCGCTTAACCAACTAAGCCATCCAGGCACCCCATCAGACTAGATTTTAAAGTACCCAACTAAATACATTCTACAAGAAAGATATTTTAAATACAGATACACTGAAAGTTAAAAAGTTATAAAATCTATGCTATTCAAACAATCAGAAGAAAACTGGAGTGACTATCTTAATTTCAGACAAAATAAACAAACCTCAAGAGAGGGAATATTACCAGATATATAAAGAAACGGTTATGATAAAGGGTCAATTCATCAGAAAGACATAATGTATATGTGCTTTAAGTCAAACATACAATCAGAGTTGGAGTTTGTAACACTACTCCCTTAGTAACTAATAGAATAACAAACAATAAAATTAGTAAGGCTGTAGATGAGCAACACTGCCAACCATCTTGATTTCACTAATATTTATAAAAAATACCAAACTCAACAACTGCAGAATATACACTTTTTTGAAGTGTTCACAGGATATTCATCAAGATAGATTATTACCCTGGGACAGAAAAATGTCTCAAAAAAATGCCAAATGATTGAAATCTTAGAGTATGTTCTCTTACAAAAACAGAATTAAATTAAAAATCAACAAAAGGAAGATAATTAGAAAATCCCCAAATATTTGTAAATTAGGCAATATAATTCTAAATTACCCTAAGTGAATCAAAGAATAAATTATAAGAGAATTTTCAAATATTTTGAATTGAATTACAATAAAAAAAGTAAAAATTTTGGTATTCACCTGAAGCACAGCTTAGCAGGAAGTTTATAATTTTAAATGCTTATATTAGAAAAGAAAATTTATGATCAAAGTTTTTATATTAACAGTAGACAAAAGGAGCAAATTAAACACAAATTAAGTAGATATAAGGAAATAATAAAGAGAAGTGTATAAAGAAATACAATTTAAAAAATAACAAAGCCAAAATTCATTCTTGGTAAGATTAATAAAATGTATAACCCCAATGCAATATGGTTTTACAAAAAAGAGAGAAAGAAAAAAAATTACCAATAATGGAAATGCAAAAGGTCTACATAGATCTTTCAGGCATGTAATTGACTTTTGATTTCAGTTCAGGTCATGATCCCTGGGTAGTGGACTTGAGCCCTATGCCGAGGTCTGTGCTGAAGGTACAGCCTACTTCAGATACTCTCTTTCTCTCCCTCTGCCCCTCTGCCCCATGCACTCTCTTTTTTCTCTCTAAAATTAAATTAAAAAAAATAAATATATATATATATATATATATATATATATATATATATTCCACAAAAAACTAGTGAGTTCTACTGCACATTTAAACAATAACCAGCATAATCCTGATATTAGAAACTGACAAAGAAATTACAACATAAGAAGAGTAAAAAAAAAATCCTTCACAAGTATAGACACAAAAAAGCCTCAGCAAACTAATTTAGTTAATTTAATCCACCAACATATGAAAATAATAATACATCAGGACTAAGTGCAGTTAATCCAAGAAAAGCAAGGTCGGTTTAACATTTGAAAATCTATTTATATTATTCACCATATTAAAATAATAAAGAAGGACACATGCATAATCATCTCAGTAATGCAGAAAAAGTACTTGGCAAAATCTATCACCCATTCGTGATATTTTTAAATTCAAGCAAATAAGAAATAGAAAGGAACTTCACCAAGTTAATAATGGACATTGTTCAAAAATCTGCGACTAATACTAATGGTGAACACTAAATGCTATCCCCCTAAGATGAAGAATTTAAGCAAGGATGTTTACTCACTAATTCTATTCAACATTATACTAAAATCCCTAGGCCATGCAATAAAGCAAAAAAAGGAAAGATATAAAGTCTGGAACGGAATAATTGAAACTGTCTCTATTTGCATATGATGATTGTTTACATAGAAAATCACAAGAAATCCATTAAAAAACTACTAGAACCCATAAAGAGTTCATGAAAGTGCCAACACTAGTGGGTCAATATACAAAAATTAACAGTTTTACTCTACGGTAGTAACAAACAATTGGAAAATAAAATGTTTAAAATTCCATCTGCAATAATGTCAAAAACATCAAATAGCTGACAGTAAATCTAGTAATGAAAGAAGGGCTTCCATATGGAAAACTATAAAGTTTTGGCTTGAGAAATTAAAGAGGATCTAAATAAATGGAGATATTGTGTGTGTGTGTGTGTGTGCGCGCGTATATATACGTGTATATATATATATATGTATACTGTTCATAGATTGGAAGACTTAATATTGTTAAGATGTTACATTCAATGAAATCTAAATAGATGAACTGATTCTGAAGTGAAAATGCAAAGAATCCAGAATAACAGCAACAAAAAATCTTGATTAAGAAGAAAGTTGGATTAGGGCACCTGGGTGGCTCAGTCAGTTAAGCACCCAACTCTTGGTTTCAGCTCAGGGTCATGATCTCATGGTTCGTGATTTCGAGCCCTGCATTGGGCTCTGCACTGCCGGCCGCAGAGTCTGCTTGGGATTCTGTCTCCTTCTCTTTCTTCCCTCCCCCACTGTCTGTCTGTCTGTCTCTCTCTCTCTCTCAAAAATAAATAAACATTAAAAAAAAGAAGAAGAAAGTTGGATGAATTATATTATCTGATTTCAAGATACACTACAAAGCTCAAGTAATCAAGACAATGTACTGGTCACATAACAGTAGACAAACAGATCTATGGAATAGAATGGAGAGTCCAGAAATAGGCTTATACAGTTCATTATTTTCAACAAGCATGATAGAATTATATGTCCATAGCAACAGCTAATTCCTGAAATGCCATACATATATTAGAGTCCCAGTAACAATTGCAGTAGGGTACTCTGAAAAGCAAGTTGTTGGACCAGAATTTTTAGCATTTCCCAAATTCAATGGATTCCATATTTGATAAGCAACAAAGCAAAAGCTTCCTCTTACATTGTGGATTAAGAATTCTTAAGTTCCAGGGAAAAAAAAAAAAAACTGTTTTAAGAAAACCAAAATGTGAACATCCAAATATCCTCCCCTTGCAGTTGCTAGCCTCAGTCAAAACTCAGATGAAGTGACACCAATTCACCTTACCTTTTAATGGACACCAATTTAACTTCTGCACAAGCCTATCCCAGTGGTTTGAACTGGCCTATCCACTTATGCCCAGGCTCCCTGCCATTGTCCTTTTTGAGTTAGATACTCACTCATCTTTATTATTTTTTTTAACATTTTTTAATGTTTATTTATTTTTGAAGGAGAGAGACACAGAGCATGAGCGGGGGAGGGGCAGAGAGAGGAGGAGACACAGAATCCGAAGCAGGCTCCAGGCTCTGAGCTGTCAGCACAGAGCCCGACAAGGGGCTCGAACCCACAAACTGTGAGATCATGACCTGAGCCAAAATCAGACACTGAACTGACTGAGCTACCCAGGTGCCCCTAAATACTCGTCTTTAAACTGAAAAAGTTACCTGCAGTTAAAGCTGAACTCATGCAGAAGCATTCTTAATACTGTCAGTGTGCTGACTCCTTTGAGAGAATTATGTGGCCAGGGAAATAAATGAAACAGCAACACTATTTTTACTATCCTTGGTCTGTAAGGTCAGTCAGGGAGACTACAAGGATCTAGTGAAGAAATTCTATATTACTCAAAAACTCAGAACAGTGATTTTAACAACGTATGCATTCAATACTACCGTATAAAATTACAAGCCTTAATTACTAAGAAACCTAAATGACCCATCCAGGAGTCTGACAGAGGAATTACCTCTGTGAAATAAGGAACTTTTAAGAGAATGAAAGTAGTCATGAAATAACATTCTAGAATGACAGCTGGGACAAAATTTACAATTACAAACAAAACAGGAAAAAAGGCACCTGATTATAAGAACTAAAGCCTTTAATGACAAACTTCAAAGCAGTGTTTCATATTCTCTTATGGAATGTTGCCATCAATCACTACGCCTTGCTAATTGTCATGTAAAACTGTGTTCAATGGTAGACTATGAAAGCTTCTAAATTTCTTTGCCAGAAGGCTTTCAGAATCGTCCTGTCTGCTGACTCCCCCTTCAACCATAAGATTATTAATATAATCAACGGTTCTAATAATTAAGCGCTACAAAGATTGTTTCCACAACTTAATTGGTTGACAATTGGATAGGTCTACCAATTTCAATATTTCTACATATAACAATGACTTACTCCCTCTTGAATTCATTTCACACCGTTTTACTGACTCCTCCTGTGATCCCTTCTACATTCCTGATGAATACTTTGCTTTTCAGGCTCCTCTTATAATTCCTTAAGATTTATTCATATTCCCTAGTATTTGCCACTTTTCTTCTTCCCCTTTACATTCTCTCTAGATACTCCCATTCATATACCTATTTTCATTTTCATCACCTAAATGACTCCTAGTTCCCGATCTCTAGCCCTAGGCTCTAAAACCACATTCCTGCCTGTGAACCTACGAGACATCTCCACCGGAAAGCCGAAAAAGCATTTCAGATATATTGCTATGGCAAAAGCCATATTCATTTCCCCTCCAAACTTGCTGCTTTTCCTCAGAACCAGTACTTCTGCATCCAGTTGTAAACGTGACCCACCTGTCAGTGTGGGCTCCTCTCTCTACTTACTACCTTCCTCCTCCCATAAACTAAGAACAGTCTGATCTCTTTGACAGGACAATAGGAGCTTCCGGTCATGGTCTCTACTTGGCTCTTCCAGCAAGATGGCACATAACTCGTGTGCATTCTACCAAATATGCATTTTTCCTTTACTACTGTGAGATTCTCTTCCTTACCTTACTCTGAAGATTCCTAGTCTCTCAGACCTCAAGCATCTCTCTTCTTGGATCCTGAGAATTTGTTCACTGTTGTTTACTGGTGACAGAGATCAAAGTGACTGGTCTGGTAATAGGGAAAAATCCTTGCATGACTGCTTCTAAGTTAGTAGAGCAAATGAGACTACAAATAACTACAATGTTGCTTGCTAAGTACCAGGACGAAATAACCACAGGATGGTATGGCAGCAAAGGAGGCATACAATCATTGTGTTACCACTATCAGTTTTGCTTCGACTGAGCCTCCTAGATAAGCAGAAGTTCATCAGGTGGACCAGTTAGGTCAGAGAAAGGCATTAGATATCAAGGTACATTCTCATAACTGCTAGTGCCGTGCAGCAGATGGAAATGAAGGGGTGAGGTAGAAGGCTGAGAGATCACATTATGAAGATCTCAAAAAGGAAAGGTAACTAGCAGCCATATGGAGGACACCTTACAGAAGCCAGCTCAGAGGCCAGGAAACAATTAGGAGGCCTCTGCATTATGCCTCCCAAGAAATGACAGCCTTTACAAAGTAGTGGCAGTGAGACAGGACAGTTGGGTACAGAAGGAACACTCACCCTCGCTGGAGATACAAAGTAACACGCATCTCATCTTCATAACCCGCCTAAGAAGTAATGTTCCCACTTTTACACAGGAGGACCTGACACTCCTAGTATGTTACATGTTCAAGGTGACACAGCTCACAAGTAGGGGAGGCAGAGATTCAAACTCCAAGGATCCTGTTCCAAAGTAGCATAACGGGCCAGTAGCTCAAATGCATGTCCAAGCATAAATCAACAAATGACATTTTCACAACTAGTTCTCTATTCAACCTACCAGATTTAATTCCTAAATAAACTTCCTCTTCCCACAGAGAAGCATAGCAAGTGTAGAGGAAGGAAATACACTCTAGCAAGCCTAGGGTTACGTATCATAAGATTTTAGTATTATGTATGATATCTATAATTTTAGTAGTGTATCCAAATTCTGAAGTTATTTTATGGATACAATTTAGTTACACATTCTCCCAACTAGTAATTTTGCATGGGTCACAAGGTTTAAAGGTAACTTATTCACCTGTAAAATCTCCACTCGGCCCACTTACAGTGCTGAGCATGTAGAAAACAAAGTATTGATCTAAAAATAAAACAAAGCGAAAATGTTTAAAATGACATCAATACTCTTCCTTAAGCAATATAGGCTTAAATGGGGAATAAAAGATTCAGTATTTTAAAATTCATTTGCCTAACAAACATGCTATATGTATGTTATAGAACATACATGTAGGAAAACTTTGAGGACTGCAGAACACCTCTAGTAACGGTGTTAAAAGCCAAGTGAAAGCAATGTTCCTTCAAGGTTTCCCTTTACTGTTCAGTGAGTGGATTTCTTATTGTTACTTTTCATTCAAAAAAAAATTATCTAAAGTTAGAAAAGACCAATTCCATATATATAATACACACAAAACCCAATATACCAATTTGAAGCCTATAAATGTTAATACAAGCAACAGGGAAGCCCTAAAGTTCTTTCATTTTCTTAACGCTTACAAAGGAGATGGTTCAAACTAACTTACTCCAGTGCTTTCTTATTTCAGAATTAAAGATTTATTTTAGACATTAAGAGGAACATGAGAAGATCTGCTGAACCATTTTAGGTAAAAAAGCCTCCTACCCTCCATCTCAGGTGTATTAACAGCAGCCATAGGGGCGCCTGGGTGGCTCAGTCGGTTGAGCGGCTGACTCCGGCTCAGGTCATGATCTCACGGTTCGTGAGTTCAAGCCCCGTGTCAGGCTTTGTGCTGACAGCTCGGAGCCTGGAGCTGCTTCAGATTCTGTGTCTCCCTCTCTCTCTAGTGCCCCCTCCCGTTTGTGTGCTCTTTCAAAAATGAATAAATGTTAAAAAAAAATTCTTTTAAAATAGCAGCCATAAATAAAGTGCTGAGGCCAAATGTGCAATACTAGCACCCCGGTGAACACTGCCAAAACTATAGTATAGATCCTCGAGTCTTGAGACAAAGATGGAAGACAGGTTTCAATTCACTTGTCAACTCCTACAGATTAAGAAGCTACCTCCAGTACAATGAGACTGGGGGATGCTTTGGCCAAAATAGATCATAAAAGTCCACCATGGGCACAAGAGTAGCTTACCCTTGATCTCGGCCTTATGCTGCAAGACTCTGTACTCAAAATATTTTTGTTTCTATTATGGATTATTTCATTATTGTTTCAAATCAGATGATGCATCCTGATGTGCAATATAATATGCAAAATCAAGGGAAAAGTTTTTTGGGGTGTTTTTGTTTTTTCTGCTATGTCTGACAAAACAAATAATAGACCCAATATTAAGGGCACCTGAGTGGCTCATTTGGCTAAGTGTCTGACTTCGGCTCAGGTCATGATCTCATAGTTCGTGGTTCAAGCCCTGCATCAGACTCTGCTGACAGCGCAGAGTCTCCTTGGGATTCTCTCTCTCTCTGCCCCTCCCCCACTCAGGCATTCTCTCTGAAAACAGGTAAATCTTTAAAAAATAATAATAATAAACCTAATATTAGTTTTCTAGAAAACACTACCTCAGGGATGGTTTTGGTTAAAATAACTAGCGTTACATTTTTCAAATGCTCCTTTTATTCATCTGCAAAATTCAGTGTATATATATGTATATACGTGTGTGTATACACACACACACACATACTGTTTTAGGAGAAAATAGCATTTCAGCTTGGTGATTTAAGTAATGTCAACTACGTATGTTTATTTGTAAAACTTCCCATAGTGAAATGTTATAGTCACCTACAAACATTCATTTTTCACGATTTACAATTTGAATAATCATGGAATGTTTGTATAATGCAACCAGTTGTTATAGAAGAATCACACAAACAATGTAAATCTGATCCCAATCCTTTACAAATACGAAATTACTTTCACTGGTTTTCAAACTGTCAAGTATAAACAGGATGATGAGGTCAGCAATACTTAAGATGAGGCACTTTAACAATTACCCAAAAAAGTATACAGAATGTCAAACAAAACTTGTTCTTAATCGTATCTCTAATTTCAGACGTGATTAATCTGAGATGCTCTATATTAAGGAATGTTATAAACTTTTATTTCTTGCACTTTCCCTACTTAGCTCAAGGCAATGTAATAACTATGAATACATAAGATATATAGACATTACCACAGACCAGTTAATGTGCTTACATACAAAGGAACTAAACACTATCTAATGACACTGGGGTTTTAGAAAGTGACCGTTTTAACACAAAACTTCTGCATAATTTTTTCATAAACATGTATACATTGGTCTCCCAAAGGCAAAATGCTATCTCAACCATATTTCTACACAAAAATGCCCTCAAAGGTATTAACTGAATCAAAATTAATAGTCTATGTACTCTTTTCAAACATTTGAATTTTTAATATTCAGAAGTTAAAATTAAAATTTCATTTTAAAAACAGAGAAATTAAAATATTAAATGTACCATACTTTCTAGATTAGTTTTAATACATAAAAAAAGTAGCAACATGTTTTGTGAAACACCTTTCAAACGTATTATTTGGCCAATTCACTTACAACCTTCAATCCCATTCTCTGTATATTAACACACTATCTTTTTTGTAGTTAATAAATACTTGATTAAAAATATTAATTCCTGTTGCTGCATGAACTCACAGTACTGTATTTTCCCCCATGGTCAGATTTCAACATACCTCTATCAGTAAAGAAAATGGCTGACTCAAATTTTTAAAGGTCATCCAGAAGGGATTAAAATCTGTGGTCCCATTAACAGTTTTAGGTGAGAACAGTTAAATCTCTTTAAACTTATTTCTAGTAGGTTATAACTTGAGCAATTTCTATGGCTCACATACCCAAATGTTTAATAAACATGAGTTAGTACTCATTTTACCATACTTAGCTGTTCTAAGTCCATTTATCAAAATCACTTGCTGTGTGTGTACATGAGCACACATGTACTCCTTAATTCCCTAATAAAACAGTCTTGCTCCCCTATAGAAAGAAACTAGCTTTGAATCAATATACTAGCAGACACGTAAGTCCCTTCTAAAATCAGAAGTGTGCCAATTTCCAAATAAATGAAAAGAGAAAATACTTATTTAAAATGACAAAAATTAAGCTTGGCAAAAGTAGTGACTTTTATTTACAACTCCATGTTCAAGATTACAATAAAAACACTAGTGATACCATCCGAACAAAAGCAATGATTTATTGGTAATGGCAATGAAGGGAATATTGACAGTCTCTGGCGAGAATCAAGCAATTATCCAGGAGCTGTAGATCTGATTGCAATATGCTCTTCCAGTGTCTTTTGTACCTTAGTGGCTTTCTCCTTTTTTGCCAACTACCTAGAAAAACAAAAATAACTTTACATGTACATCTTATTCATTTAGAAGTATGTGTTATTTTCAAAATATTACTAACAGGTAATCATCTTTAAAACCTGGTATTAATTTTTGTCCCTCCATTTTATTTTGGCATGCAGTGTATTTTCATTGTTTGAAGCACACTGTGGCTGTCCCTTTCCTCCCAGCCTCAAGGAATTAAAAATAAAACACATGCAGGCTATTTTGGTTTCCCACACTGTTTAAAGGAAAAGTAATGCAATTTTTCAAAACAAGGTTGACAGTTTAGAGAAGTTAATAAAAGGACGATGCTTTATGAGTGAACTATATTTGGCAACCTATTTTTAGGCAATTAGAAATCAAATGTCGATCACAAAATACTCTAGAATTAAAAGAGTATGCTAAACTTATGTCTAAATGCCCAAGATGACAGGTTTCTAGACTTTCTCTCAATATGTAGATTTGCAATGAAAACAGATTAAAAATGGCTAGTTTTGCCTAGTTTCTATTTTTAAAAAAACCCTGGCTGCCACAAATGTACTATAAAAAACATAAAGAATAAATCTTGTTTCTGTCAATTATTAGGAAAATTCTCTACTGGAGGGCCTACTTGCTACAAATGTGGAAGCATAAAAATGTAAGAATAAACTAGGTTTCTACCAACAGTGCTAGCAAACAAAACCTCTGTGGGAAAGTTCTACATCTAAGTTCTAAGCAAATAATTTACTTAAAACCTGAAATTTATCATTAGATAATGTATTCTCATAGCAGAAACGCCACTGAAGAAATGGCAATTGCAAGCTATTAAGTATATATTTGTATACAAGATTTCTATGTACATTTATAAGTGTAATTTTCATATTTTAAATTGATTCTGTTCCAAACGGTAGTCTGAATCAAGCAAAATTCATCAAGGTCTTCTGTACATGCCTGGTCTAAAATGGAACATGGCTGGGTCAATGTCATTCATGAGAGAAGATTATAAAAACCCACTTCATTCTCAATCATATGATGTTAAACATGCTCTTTTCCTGACCTTGAGGAAAACCACTTTTATTACTTTAAAAGATCTCCTCTCTGATCTACAAAAACCATGTGTTAGCCTAAAAAGCCATAAAAATGCTAAAGAGACAGTCTCATAAAAGTATGTGGATAAGAGTAAAAAAAATTCAGGGCCAAGGGGAGCCTTCTTAAGAAAGAAGGGGAGCTGGCACTATCTGTATCACAAATGAATTTAAGCATATAAACACTGAAAGCATTATTGATCATCATTATCACTGGGGAACACACAAAACACAGAGCTATTAGATTAAGCAAAAGAAAACAAAAACAACTAATATTAAAAATTAAAATTTTAGCAGATGTGATACAGTGGAAGACACAAATCTGCATACTGTTTCACAGGTTGATAACTCTCAACTTGCCAATGTGTATTCTCTGTAAAAAAGAAGAAATTCAGCATTCCAATATGGATTTTCTCACCCCAAAACATAAAGAAGCTCTTTTATTCATTTTTGTTTATATTACACCTCAAACAATAGTCTAGGTACATCAAAATTAGGTGTCGAAAATATTTATTCAGTAAAGAGTCCATTGATCTTCTATGTGAATAGTTTAACCCAGCCTAATATTCAGTCCGTCTTTCAACGCCTTGAGCTCACTTGGGTTGGCAAAGCAGAGAACGTGCCCATAATTACCCAGCAAAAAGCCTTTGGGGCTACAGTTCCATTGGGTAAAGACAAGCAACCTATTATACTAATCAATATATTATGCTAGTACTAGTATAAAAGAAATATATGAAACTATTCTTATTTGATTTTCAAAATGATTCTACAGTTCCCAAAAAATAAAATTTAAACCTTAGATTGGATTAAAAAAACCAACTACTAGTTAAGTCTGAAAGCATTACTAACATTTTATTGCAATATTATTTCTCAAAATGTAGTACAAAAATGAAATATGAGACAGGAGAAAGTAAAAAAAGTAAAAGTCAGGGGAGCAACATGGCATAATAACGAAATTAAAGCACCTAGTTGCAAGCCCAAAATAAAAACCAAAACAGAAGGCCAACAGAGCATGGCTAGAATAAGACTTGAAGAAAGAGATGGTTGAGGAAATCTAGGTAACAAGAAGGCTGATCCAGATGATGGAAGCTGTAGAAATCTTGCACCAACAATGGCGAGAACATGGGAAGGGTGAGAGCAGACAGGTGCTATATGGATGAGCAGAGAAGCAAGGAGGGGAGTAGGGTGAGATAAGGTCAATCTTTATATTACTTCATTTTTAAAAATCTTCTGTTTTTAGTTCATTTGAGTTGCATTAAAAAAGCTGAAAAATAAACAGACAGAAATGTTATAAAAATAGCTGATACGGTGAATGGCCAGTTTAGAAGTCTATTTTTATTACAGTGATAGAAAACCTTCTCTGCTTTTCACATGCACCTCATTCCCTAAGAAGCAGAAGCCCCTTCAATTTTGCTCATTTTGTCCGCTTATATGTTATTACTTTTGTATTAAAATAAAGCAATCCATGTATAGAGCATAGTTTAGTAAAGAAAATATCTACTTCCAATTAAGATGGCAAGCTTTTCATGCTGCAACACAAAAAATCCATTTACAACAACAAATAGCCCAAGTGTATATTATAATGTGTGTACAATGCCTATAATAGCCAAAAACAGACAAGTGGGAGATGTGTGCTAGTCTACAATATCCTACAAGTATAACCTTTAAAGTTGTAATAACATGCAAGGTGGTCTAAGATTTCTATCCAACATCCAAGATTCATCAGTATTACCTTAGCTTCTGTCATCTTAGGGACATAAGGAGAAGATCAGTGACACTCTGAAAACTAAAATTATCTAGAAACAACTCACACAACATAAAAATGTAAACTGAAAATGTAAAACAATTCTATTTTATCATTCTTTAAACCATTTTATGTAGCTCTTTTCACTACACAAAGTATCAAAACGTTCCTCTCTGTGCTGATAAAAATACATGCCAAATCTATTTTGAAATTTTAAATTCTAATTACTATATGTAATCCCTTTGAAATTCAGACTGCCTAAACAAAGTCCTGCACCTTTCCATGTTCATGCCCAAATTCTTATTTTCCACTCTCCCTGGAGTGCCCACTGCTATCTTTTCCTCTATCCATATCTACTCCCAGTTTAGTTCAAGACCCTCTTCCTCCACAAAACATTCTCATTCCTTTCCTAGACATTCTTGGGAAAGAGGAAGTATCACTGGGCTAGGAAAGTATGAGAATATTCTGTACAGGAAGAGACTTGAACTTAAGCTTTGATTAATTTTGATTAACTTTTCAAATGTTTGTGCATTCTCCTTTAAGAATATAAACTCGCTATGACAGGGACTATGATCACACGTGGAGTAGTACTACATGGACCACAAGTACTATACCATGTTATCTACCATTTACTTTTCTAGAAACAAAAGTCACTTGCAATTTTTAGTAAGCGACTCATCAAGACAAAATCTAAAAGGGCCAAATTTTATTGCAATTTTCCTACATTGATGTTGTCCTAGCATCATGCCAAAAGCACTGAAATATTAGCTTACTTTTGAGGAACAATTCAATGAATGACACAAGTCTCATTCAGAAACTATTAAAAGGAAATGTAATGTAATATTAACATACACAAATAAGAAAATCGTTCATCCAATTCAAATTTATCAAACATTAAAAGCAAGGGACAAACACCAAGAAATGAGTCCATGACAGTATTAAATTATTCTCGAAGCAGTTCTCAGTGCAATCTAGGCTGATGGTCCCCGAGACCCTTTCAGGGAGTGTTCAAAGTCAGAACTATTTTCAAAATAATGCTGAATTGTTATTTGCCTTCTTAACTCTCATTGTGTTACAAGTGTACAATGGAGTTTTCCAGAGGCTACATGATCTGTCATGGCAAACCTGACTAAATGGAGAAATAAGAGAATGAGAGGGGTCTATGAAGCCAGATGATAAAAAAATTTGTAAAGCAGAAAACAATGCTCTTCTTGCTAAATTGGTTTTTATTTTGGAAAATATGTAACTTAAAAATATTATATGTGTTAACACATAATGAGTTTATTATTTGTAAATAAATAATTTTTAAATTTCTCAGTTTCAGTTTCTTAAAGGGTAAATATTAGATAGATATAGCCTACATTAAAAGCTCTTTCTGGTCCTCAATAATACTTAATAGTGTAAAAGGGTCCTGACACCAAAAAGTTTGAGAACTACTGCTCTACAGTAACGTTAAATAAGGCTATAAGGTATTTAGCTAAATGAACACATAGCCAAATTATGTAACAAACACAAATACTCTCAAGCAAGAAAAATCTAACACCTTTGCTATCCTAAAGACAGTCCAAAACATGTAGTCTGGTAAGTCAAAAGAGAGAGAGAGAGAGGAACCAGGCTAGACAGCATAGGAGAGGGAGGATATTAGGAAAGGGAGGATGTTAAAACCAAACAAGTGGAGACAGATTCTTAGATGGACAACTATTAATGCACATTAGAAAACTTGACTGAAGGGCAGGCTGGTAAGAAGATGGTCAAGATGGAGCAGTGGTTACTTACAGAAAAAAATAGAAATCAAATAGCATGAGCTGAGGTGAAAAGCAGGGAACCTGAACTGAATTAATGGTATGAGGAAATAATATGGCTTAGAGTAGATCTTACGAAGGAATTAAGCTAAAAACAAACTATGCAAGGCAGTTAAAGCCAAATCCAATGGCATTTAATCCAAACAGGCAAAGTAACAAAGCAGGCAGCCAAAATGTCTCTGGTGCTCACACATTTTCCCAGTACAGCACATCTCATATCATAAAAATGTAGATGTTTAATCTCTGCTTCTTCTGACCTGTCATTACACATATGTCAAACATCTGACATGACAGGTCTAAGTACATAATTGTCCTACAGCTCCCAAAAGTTAATTATGTTAGGAGACAGGAAGATATAGTAGTCGAAAATGACCAGTTAAAAGATCTATGGTCAAGGTTATCAATTTTGTAAAAACAGCATACAATTTTATAAGCTTATCCACAACTAGGCAGTTTCATGAATTTTTCTGTAACTGAATTAAAATTAGATCTGTAGATCCCATCAAAAAGAATAAGAGTTTTCAGGGTGCCCCATGGCTTCAAGTCCCCAAACAGGAGTCGAAATCGTTCAGCAGAATACCTCTTCCCCCAGGCACTGGCAGCCCTGGGGAACCCTCCTGTCATGTAATGACCTCCTTACACTCACTTCCCGTTCTAGACGGCTGCCAAGGATCCATCGGAAACACAGTGATACCTCCATCTCCTGTGCTGCTGCACTTAATCTGTGTACTGCTACTGGGTTCTGTTCTGATCAAGCTCTCAGCGGCACTGCCCTGACCTGTGGCTGTAAGATCTTAGGAGTCACCCTCAGGAAGCAAGTAGCAGCAGTTCCACCGATGTACAAAATGTTCTCATCCCTAAGAGTCCCATACATGTTACAAATTCCTTGCAAACCTTAGGACTGCGTTCACAAAATAAAACAAAAACATACACACGTACATACATATACAATCTGCCTGTTCACTGAAAATTTATTTGCTTATGCAACGTGGTCTTCAGCGCACAGGTTTAAAAGCATCCCAGTGTCGTAAAACTTTTTGATTAAAATTATTCACGTGATTTTAAATGTTTTCACCAGAAACTATATAATCAAAATCTTAATATCAGCAAAATTCTTAAAAATTCACTTATAATAATGATTTTAACTTACTCCTATTTTGACATTATTCCTAACTACTTTCTATAACCAAACATTTATTTAGTTTGGTTTAGGTTTAAATTAATTTCCTTTTATTTACCTTTACTTCATTACAGTTAGGGATCTTAATATGAAGTACGGCTGATACACAATGTTATATTAGATTCAACAGTTCTGTACATTATGCTATGTTCAGGAAATATTTTCACCCTCTTATTTGGATACCATTTACTAATACATACTGTATCAGTAGGACTTAATTTTATTAGAAATATCCTTTAGTTAGATATCAAAAATGTGATTAGAAGAACCTACTGTTCTAGTTTAACCCCAAATATCATGACATGGTATGATTTTGATCTTAATGAAATTATTTCTTTAAAATTATATTTTTACTTTCCCTAAATACCAATTAAATAAACTTACTCGTTTGAAGTCATTCATATTTGTTGCCTGGACTGGTGTACCAATAAAAGTAAAATATGAAATTCTTGTTGTTTCCTCTTCACCTTGATTGGACTGAACAAAGATCTACCCCCAACCAAAAAAAAAAAAAAAAAAGATTTTTTTATATTAATGATTGTAATCCTTTTTTCATATACATGCTTTAAATTTAACTGGTTTTGTTAGATTATTAATAAAAATACCTCCGACTCTTAGAAGTACTAATCCAAACTACACTTAAACTACTACTCCTATGGGACTATGAATTCCACTGTTTGCCCTGCTAGCCTCACCTTCTCCAGGATGTCACAGCAAGACACCTACGTATAGAAGTTCCTGATAAGTTAGTGTCATGTTGTGGAGGAGTCACACTTAAACTCTTTAGAGAGAATGTTGAAAGAGTATGAAATTCATTACAGAGGACAGACTGCTGTTGAAATTTTATGAAAATTAGTTTCTGACTGAGGAAAGTCTCTGCAGCTATTTTCTGATACTCATCCATTCATTCTATTTCCTAAAATATTAAAAGAAAAAATATTGGAAATCTGCTCCTAAAATTACACTATATTATAGCCTGCATATTTTATTAGGCTTGACTCTTTACATTTTTTAATTAATTTATTTGAGAGAGAGAGAGAGAGAGAGAGAGAGAGAGAGCGCGCGCGCGCACGCGTGAGGGAGGGGCAGAGAGAGAGGGAAATCCCAAGCAGGCTCCGTGCAGTCAGCACAGGGCCCGACACGGGGCTCAAGCTCATGAATCGTGAGATCATGACATGGGCCAAAATCCAGAGTTGGCTGCTTAGCCAACTGAGCCACCAGGCACCCCGACTCTTTATACTTTCTATTTAAAAACTCCCTTCAGCATGATACTAGACAGCAGCTTTACTCACAGATCCTTTTTCAACTTTTTCAATATACTGGATTTTCTTTGTGTGTGTATGTGTGTTTGAATGGCTAAGCTGGAGTTTATTTTTTTCTTTTTTTTCTAAATATAACTTATTGTCAAGTTATCTTACAGTGTACACAGTGTGCTCTTCGCTTCAGGAATAGATTCCCATGATTCGCTGCTTACATACAACACCAGTGCTCATCCCAATAAGTGCCCTCCCTCAATGCCCATCACTGCCACTCATTTTCCCCTCTCTCCTCACCACCCCCATCAACCCTCAGTCTGTTCTCCATATTTAAGAGTTTTTTATGGTTTGCCTCCCTCTCTGTTTGAAATTATTTTCTCCCCTTCCTTTCCCCATGGTCTTCTGTTAAGTTTCTCAAATTCCACATGAGTGAAAACATGGTAACTTTCTCTGACGTATTTCACTTAGCATAATACCCTCCAGTTCCATCCACGTTGTTGCAAATGAAGATTTCATTCTTTCTCATTGCCAAGTAGTATTTTTTTAAAAAACACATTACTCTAGATGCTGTCTACTTAAGAATATTGCCTCTCTAGGTGCACCTAGGTGGCTCAGTCAATTTAGCATCCGACTCTTGATTTCGGCTCATCATGACCTCACGGTTCATGGAGACTGAGCCCCGTGTCGGTCTCTGTGCTAACAGCACAGAGCCTGCTTAGGATTCTCTCCCCACCCCCCTTTCTGCCCTTCCCCTGCTCACACACAGGTGTGGGTTCTCTCTCTAAAATAAATAAATAAAACATTAAAAAAAGGAAAAGAATTTTGCCTCTCTTGATTTAGACAACATATTTCTTTCATTCTCTGATGGAATTAATCAGTTTTTGGTATTTATAGGCAAGCAGAGATTCATCTCAAACCAAGCTTATCAATTAAAAATTCCAAGACTATAGGGGAGCCTGGGTGGCTCAGTTGGTTGAGCATCTGACTTTGACTCAGGTCATGAGCTCAACTTAATGAGTTTGAGCCCCACATCGGGCTCTGTGCTGTCTGTGCAGAGCCTGCTTCGAGTCCTCTGTCGCCTCTCTCTGCCCTTCCCCCACTTGTGTTCTCTCTCAAAAACAAATAAATGTTTAAAAAAAAATTCCAAGACTATAATAGGTAAACTATTAAACCAGCTCTCCATTTACCTGTAATGCTCTTTGAATCTTATAAGGCACAACAGTTCATATTCACTGCTTTTAAAATTCATCTTACTTTAGCCTTTCCAATCAAAACTGTCATTTTGATTTCAATTTCATCACCAAAAAACTGATAAGCATGTCTGATTGAGATAGGACACAGTACATAAAGACTTGAGCCTATCACAAGATAACTATGTATAGCGATTCTCAATGACAGAGATTAGGTCGGGATGTTTGGGTCGAAAGGGCTTTTCCAATAAACAAATGCCTCCCTTCTATCACTAAATAAAGCAACACGTATTGTATTAATGGTACAAATGTAGGTCAGAAAAATATCTGATAACCAATATTCTAGTTTAATATAATCATTTTCTTCGATTTCATTTGGATAAAATATTCCAAATATTGAAATCTCAATGATAATCCTTCCTTCATCTTCCTACTAAGAACATTCTGTGAAACTCCAGTGAAAACCTCCTAAAATGAACACATTATAGCATTCTTCTAATTTACAAAAACCAGAATCATTTCATTAAATCAAGAAAATTACATTAATTTGGCCCGACTTGCTCTCAGTGACTCTGTGCTGGTTCCCACTGTTTTTATAGGTATTCATTCCACTATTCTCCTTTAACCCTCCTACTCCCTGCTCTGAAAGACTGGGCTGGGAGGGAGAAGGAGGTGGTTGGGAGAACATATGCTGGGTTTCGTTACAATAATTCACAAAAGCAATTAGTAACTGCTAAGAAGCAGTTGACTTAATGTAAATTAAGGTAATGTAAAAGTATCTTTTTAAAAAATCATCTGTATTGAGATCATGACCACTACACTATTAAAAACTGTATGTTCTAGAAAAGTAAATTGGATTTTACAACTGAATCATCACTCATTACCAGGTATGAAAGATTATGTACAAATATCTTCAGTTTAACTCTAAATGGTCTATAACAAACTTTTAACAAGAACTGCCAAATATACAAAGTAACTGACATATTCACAAATTAAAAAAAAAAAAAAAATCAACCTGTCCTTCCTTTTCAGAACACACAGATAAATTAAAAGAAAATTTAATTAGCTCATTATATTACTCATTTCAAATTTTTTCATGCATTTCAAATCAAGAGGACAAAAAACTACCTTAAAGGATCATTTAGAATCACCCAGGATAGTGAAGATAGCATGAACGGTCACCCAAACACCCATTAAATATAGTTAAAATACTACTTACAGTTACACTGTTAACATTCTGAAATTTAACGTAACGAAGTGGGACAATACCATCTTCTTTAATATCATCCTCTGTTAGTTCCAGAGCTTGAGTTGGTTCACTTCTTTCTGCTTCTTCAAAATCCATAGATCGGGGTAGATTGATAAAAATTTTTACATATTTAGGACCCTGACCTATAAAATGGTAGAATAAAATTAAATGTAAAACCAAACTTGCAATACTTTCTTCGTTTCACCATTACGTTCAGTCTATACAACCAGATACACATTCAAATATAAGCACATACCTACATGCATCTTCAGGAATTTTAAGAAATTCTGAGTATTTTCACAGACATTCTTTTTTTTTTTTAATAGAATACACATTTACTAGTGTATTCTTGGCCTGCTAGCCTTATACTAAGAACTGAGAATATTAGATTAAAACACACATGCACATATGCATTCACATATATATTCACAGACTTCTTGACCTCAACTATAAAAGACATTCTGTAATAATGCAACACTACTAATGAGGAGACGCAGGGAAGGTGGTAAGAGTGACAATGCACGCAGGTTAACAAAAAGTTTCATAAAAGGAATTAACATTTGAGCTGGGTCTTGCAGTTGCCAACAATTGGTACATTTGTTATTTAGGAGAAGAGCATTACCAGTGACAACATTTAGCTAAAAGGAAATTAATTCTACAAATTGCCAAATTTCATCTTAGGGATTAAGATGTGCTGAGTGGTTAGATCACATTTAAATAGAATGTCTTAGTCCCTTTAACCTCAGGGTATAATCCAAAACTCATTACTTCGTGGCTAGTTAAGGAATCTTAACATATTCATATTGCTTACTCATCTCTATAGCAACTGCTTTCACAAATACTGAGTATTTCCAGAAGATATAATTTTATTAATGAAAAATACTAATACATAATCATTTAAAATAACAAATGAGAAGGGAATGCTATCTGATAAACAGGGTGCCTACTGTTTCTCCCAATTAAAAAGAAAACAGAAAAAAAGTCCTAGTCCCCAAGACTCCCCTCCCAAAAAAATCAATTAAGAACAGGAAAAAGAGGGAGTATAAATAAGGAAAATTCTTCATTTAATAAAAAGAGAAATGCCAAGTCTGTACAATCATGTTTACAGTATCATAATATATAAAGAAGATGAAACTACTAATAGGTCACAAACAGGAAGATACAGAACCTTAGTTTTATCATCTGTAATAGAAGGAATGTGAAATAAATTTCTCCCAGTTGTGATCCCGAAAAATGGCTACTTCAAAACTGGAGTTTCAGAACAAGAATTGGAAGAGTTCCTTTGTTTTCAGATTAGGAGGGGAACTTAAATTCTAAAATAAAAAATTTTAGAAATAAGGTAAAATTTGTCATTTCATCAGTTCCTAATAATCTTACCTTATTTGCACATTCATTTGTCCCCTTGCTTTGTTCCAGAAACAATTTCACTCTTTCCCAACACAAGGAATATGTACCTCCATTATTTCATTAGTTTTAAAAATGCGCTGACAGATCCACAGAGCAGAAAGTTAAAGGGCTACCCACTACTCACCATTATCTGGCCCTTGAAATTTCATTGAATAAAGCTTAACAGGTTGATTAAATGCCACAGTAATGAGAAGCTGTGAAGAAAATAACAAGTTTTATTTTAAAAGTGCTCTTGAACACCTCGAATATACACAACAGCTAAGTAGAGTTAAAATGATTAATTCAAAGGCAGAAAATATTTAACTCATTTCACAAAACCAATGTAATATTAAAAAATCAGTAAACTGAAAGTAATTTAATTAGACTGACATTTGAGAAATATACTCACATAAGGGAATGATGACAAAATTTAAAGGAATAAACTAAACTAAAAACATGCGAGATCCTTGCTGGCTCAGCGGATCATGTGATTCTTGATTTACGGGTTGTGAGTTCGAGCCCCACCTTGGGTGTAGAGCCTATAAAAAAGGAGGGGGTGGGTAATGCCTAAGATCCTAAGGTCTTGTAACCTGTAAACTGGCAAGCATTTTGCCTTCCAAAAAATTAAACAAAATCCCCAAAGTAAAATAAAATTAAACTATATATTTTAGAATATAAGCTGAAATTTTGTAGGATGGTTTTTCAAGCATGTACCCACATCATCTGATAATATGAAGACACTGCACAAATTATGTGAAGAAACTAGCTCTCAAATGCACTGTACATGATCCAAAACTCAGAAGAGTAAGACTTTCAATAGCTCTATGGTAACCTCCAAACCTCCATCCTAAACTTAATCTGGCTAACTGAATCTAGAAGGCCACATAAGGGAACCGGGATAGGAAACATTGTCAGGATGCTGATCTCTAAGAAACCATGAGTCATTTGCTCAGTCTTCTTTCCAGCTAAAATTGTGTATGATGTACGTATCTCTGCTTCTACCCTAGGAGGAAGATTTTCCTGGCAGGAAGATTTCAGGGAAGCTGTGGTCAGTTCTGCTGATATGCATCATCACATTATATTCAGGGCACCATTTACAAGGAACACAATAGTGAACAATATTCTTAAAGCTGTTCAGTAAGGCAGCTGTAGTGGGAGGCAAGATTGAATTTGGATTTATGATTTCAGGATCATTGTGGTCTGTGTGCCTAAGAAAACACCCAGACCATTTCCTCTGGTTATATAAATACTTCTTATACTTGACCTGTAATAGTGTGTCAAAAAATAATAAACATGACATATTTAGAGACTTGAACCACAGGTGAGGAGGAGATGAGAATGGAAAGCTAGAAACAGATCAAAAATCTTGAATCTCTTCCTGAAAACTGTGAAGAATCATGTAAATCTTTTGAGAAAGAGTGGCATGATCAGATTTCTATTTTAGAAGAATAACTTTTGGGGATTCCTGCATGGCTCAGCCAGTTAAGAGTCTGACTCTAATAATTTTTTTTTTATGTTTATTTATTTTTGGGAGACAGAGAGACAGAGTGGGGGAGGGGCACAGAGAGGGGGAGACACAGAATCTAAAGCAGGCTCCAGGCTCTGAGCTGTCAGCACAGAGCCCGAAGCTTGACTCAAACCCACAAAGCACGGGATCAGGACCTGGGCCGAAGTCACTCAACTGACTGAGCCACCCACGTACCCCAAGAGTCTGACTCTTGATTTTTCAGCTCAGGTATTAATCTCAGGGTTGTGAGTTCAAGCCCTGCGTTGGGCTCAACACTGGATGTGAAGCCTACTTTAAAAAAAAAGAAGAACTTTTGTGAACATGTAGAAGATGAACTGGAATGGGGGACAAAGCAGAGACAACAGATTAGAAAGTAAATTAAGGGAGTGCCTGCGTGAGTCAGCCAGTTAAGCGTCTGATTCTTGATTTTGGCTGAAGTCATGATTTCGTGGTTCATGGGATCGAGCCCCGTGTCGGGCTCTGCACTGACAGCATGGAGCCCGCTTGGGATTCTCCCTCCTTTCTCTCCCTTTCTCTCCCTCTCTCTGCCCCTCCCCTACTCGTGCATGAGTGCTTTCTCAAAACAAATGAACATTAAAAAAGGAAAGAAAATTAAGGAAAATAACAGTCAAGATGAAGGTAATGATGGCTTGATCAAGGCAGGACTACACTACTTCCTCTGTGATGACAATGCAGGGAAGTATAGGGAAGTACGATACAGGTTTACAGCTGGGAATGAGGACCGCACATATAGGGAGTACTCATCTAATTATTCTCTATTTCTCAGATACAGACTCATCTGGGTGGGTAAAAAATAGGGAAGACAGGGGGCGCCTGGGTGGCTCAGTCGGTTGGGTGTCCAACTTCGGCTCAGGTCATGATCTCGCGGTCCGTGAGTTCGAGCCCTGCGTCGGGCTCTGTGCTGACAGCTCAGAGCCTGGAGCCTGTTTCAGATTCTGTGTCTCCCTCTTTCTCTGACCCTCCCCCATTCATGCTCTCTGTCTCAAAAATAAATAAATGTAAAAAAAAAAAAAAAAATAGGGAAGACAGGTCTAGAATGAACAAAAGGATTTAAGAACGGTCAAAGCTCAGCTCAACTCAACTCAGCAGTCGGGCCAATCCAAGAATTCTAAGATTCTGTATAATGACCTTGGCAGCTTATACAGAACAGAGTAAGGAGGTGGGTCTATATCGCCAAAGAAACTGAAACTTAAAAAAAGGAAAGGAAGTGGTCATCTGGGAAGGAGAAACATAAAACCATGAGATGGAAACATGATAAAGAACCCAGAGCAGGCATAAACACTGATGATCCCTATAAGCTTTAACTGGTAAGTATCAATTACCTGTTCATCACAATCAGATTCCAAGAAGGTCATATCTTTTCGTAAACAGTTGTCAAATCCATGCTCATCACTTTCGTTAAGACATTCACAGCCAGCTTTGTTAATAAAAGGCATTAAATCCATCTGAAAAAATTAAATCAAGACTTTAGGCAAAGGATTTCGATTTGGTTTAACAATCTTCATCAGAAATGTAAATACATGATTTTCTCTAGGTTAGACAACTTTAAAAAAACTTCTCTTTTAAGATAGCTACTAAAACTTTTATAATAAGGCTTTCATTTGAATTTTTGACTGAGACCTATCACTATGAAAGCCAAATCTAGGCTTTGTCCACTTGACAAGTATCAAAAACCAAGTCTTTAACACGAAGATTATAAAATGTTGACATTTTTTGCTAACAGTATTTTGCAGTGGAAAATATACAAATTAAAATATCTGTTAAGATCCAAAGGAAGCCTACCTCCTTCCTCTAGTGGTCATGTGCTCTTTAAACCTACATCCATAAAGAGTTTACATTTGAGATGAATAACAAATAAGGATTAAAACGTTTTTTATTATGGAAAATTTCAAACATGTATAAATAGAATACTACAGTGAACCTCAGGTAGTCAGTCTTTAATAATCCCAGCTACAATAATCAGCTCATGGCCACTCTTGTTTCACCTTTCCCCTGCAAGCAGTCCCTACCCTCCTGTTTTCAAATACATCTTAGACATTTCTTCATTTCATTCATGAACATTTCAGTGTGTTCACGAGCATTTCTGAGAGATAAGGGCTCTTTAAAAAATTTTCTCAATATTATTATCACAACTAAAACAATGAGTAATACTTTAGTTATCAGCAAATATCTGTGTCCAAATTTCTTGGTCTTATAAATGTTTTACAGTTGAACTGTTAGACTCAAAACAGGACTCCAAATAAAGTATGCCATATTTGGTTAATGTCTCCCAACTCCTTTAATCTATGGTCATCTAGTGCCTATGGATTTCTAATATTTTGGATTTTGCTGATCGCTTCCCTGTGATATTTAACATCTTTCTGTCTCCTGTGTACGTGTTGGTTAATACTTCCAACACACGGCCAGAGCAGTGACTGTGGGCATCCTTGCATGGTCTCTGACTTTAGCAGGAGTGCCTCTAATGCTCTCTCATTTAGATTTTACGGACGGTTTTAAAAATAAATGGGTACTGAATTCTGTCAAATGCCTTTTCTCCGTATTAGGAAATTATAACTTTTCTCCTTTAGATTGCTGGATTTTTTTTTTACTAATATTTTAAGAGTTTTACAATTGGTCCTAATTGGAACTGGTCAGTGGTTTTTTTGTTTTTGTTTTGTTTTGATGCACATTTTGTCAGATTCTGGGATCAAGGTCCTATTTACTTCAAAAAGAAATTTAGAAAGTTTTCTCTCTTTTTATATGGTCTTAAGTAGTTTGGAATAACACTAGACTATCTGATCTTAAGATCTGGTAGAATATCCCTGTGAAGTCATCTTGCCCTTTATGGTACAGGTCTTCGACTATTTTCTCTACTTCCTCTATGGTGACTGGTCTATTTAGGAGTTCTGCTTCTAGTGGAGTTGATTTTGATAAACTATTTTTCTAGAAAAACATCCATTTAATCTACTAAACAAGGACTAGTTTTAAGTTTACCAAGTATTTTAGATTATCAGTTAATTGCATATTCACCTTTCTATCATAAAGAGTATTATATTTTGTATACAGAGGATACTAATACATGTATGTATCATTCTAAAGAAAACTTTTTTACATGTCAAATAATTAGCAACATAATTATCAATAATTATTAGAATAGATCCTTAATTATTCATGGAGGGGCCTAAATGCTTTTAAAGCCAAAATGCTATTTTGAATTATATTAAATGCTATATTGCATTAGATGTTGAACATATTATTCAGGGTATCATACCATAGCCAACTTAAAAACAGTGGGGGTTGGTGTGCTGGCACTATAAAGCAAAGTTCTACTATTACATAATCACTTTGAACTTTAGGAACATTTCCCTTGAAAGGACAGTTCTAACAAAATCTTTAAACACTTATGTCTTCCATCCTACCAAGATGCCTCTTCAATGCTGTATCTAGGACTATGATCCCAGGCATGAAGACAACACTGAAATCATGCTTGCAATATCTTAATGATGAAAAATAAATAGGTGATTTACCTGAAGTTGTTTTTGTATTTATTTATCGTGGGGCACACAAAACAAGTTATCACACTCAAACAGTTGCATTAAAGTGCTTTGCTACACAACACTGTCTAGGACAAATTGGCATTATATCTGACTTAACTGCAAATTGACACATTCCAGAAATACGCAATTGGAAATAAATATCACTACCTATGTAATCAACTTGCCAATGAGGAAAGAATAATGAGAAAACAATCAGACAAATCCAGATTGTGGGACAGTCTATAAGACAGATGGTCTCAACCTACGGTGTACAATAAGATAGCCATTAGCCACATGTGATAATTTAAAATTAAATTAATTAAAAGCAGATAAAACTCAAAATTCAGTCCTTCAGTTGCACTAGGCACATAACAAATGCATAATAGCCACATGCATCTAGTGGCTACTAGATTAGACTGGTGCTGGTTTAAACTTTCAAAAAAGGTAGTCATGAAAGGAAAAAAGAGCAGACAGAAGTTTCTAGAACACCAAAGAAAAACAACTTAACTGCAATGTATGATCCTTGACTTGATCCTAGATGGGGGAAAACAGTTATAAAGGATATTTTGGAGATAATTTTAAAAATGTGAACGTAGGCTGTAAATACTAGAGATACTGTAAACCACTGCTAAATTTCTTAGGAGTGCTAGTAGTATCATGGTTATGTAAAAGAATGTTCTTGTTCTTAGGAGCTACCTGCTCAAATATTTAGAGATGAACCATCATGATGTCTATACCTTACTTTTTAAATGACTCTGCCAAGAGATAAAAGTATATAAACACCTATCAAGAAAGCAAAACTAGGGGCGCTTGGGTAGCTCAGTTGGTTAAGCATGGGACTCTTGATTTCAGCTCAGGTCATGATCTCACGGTTCGTGGGATCAAGCGCTACCTTGGGCCCTGTGCTGACAGCGTGGAGCCTACTTGAGATTCTCTCTCTACTTCTCCTCCCTCTACCCCCCCAGCCCGCCACCACCAAGAAAGCAAAAGTAGCAAAATATTCACAACTGATGAACATAGGTGAATGGTATATATGTTTGTTATACTATTCCGTCAATAGTAGAACATTTTTTATGTTCTTTTTTGTTTTGTTTTGTTTTTTTACAGGGGAGAAAATCTAACACAAGACACACAGAAAGTTAGAAAACCCTTTCCATGCTTCCAATTTTGGTTAAAGAAAGATCTGTCTTACTACACAGATGAGGGTCATTTAAGGTTTCATTTCATTTTGTTAAATGACAAAATTTGTACACTGAAATCTATAGTTCAGTGGTCAGAATACTGAAATACACTAATAAGCCTCAAGATTCAGAACATTATGCAAATCCAAGTTCAATTCCGGAGTGCCTAGAATTCAAACTTGTGGAGAGGAAGACTTATTGATAGCCCTATGGCTATGAAGCAATACTAGGTATTTATTCTTAACGAATATGAAAGAAAAAAAGATAGAATGATTTAAATTTTCCTAATTTAAATTTAAATATCCCAATGCTTCAATAAACATTTTATAAACTAGAAGTCATTATATTTACAAAAACACTGTCTTATTTCTGAATAAGAACTACTACCATTCTTAACCTACATCTATTGCAATATTTCAAACTCCTCTAAAAGAGATACACGTACCTCTCATACTCTGGCTTCAATCAAATTTGGAGTTCCAAAACTAGGATGTATAAAATCAGTAACTATATAGTCTCTTTGTGTGAAAAGATAACTGAAAGTCTTTAAAACCAAAATTTTATTTAAAAACTGGCAACACAACTATATGCTGAGATATAAATTTTTAAAAATTATTTTAAAAATCCAATTAAAACCTTTTTTAGCTTAAAAAAAACGGGCAGTACATTTTTGCAATGCTTATACTTAAATCTGCTTAAGACACAGGCTTTCATTCACTGATTCTTCCTCCTGTTAAGTGGCTATTTGTGCTGTGAGAATGATGACATTCTTAGAAACACATTACCGATCTTACATAATAACTTTGTAGACATAATAGTTCAAAACTTTTAATGTCTTGATTGACACCAGATGGAAAAAATGAAAATGTTTTTAATAGCTTTTCACAGTGCATTCATAACATGTGCATGAAAACGGAATTTTTTTAAATTTCTTAAAACTTAAGTTTTCCCTGCTTAATTCCTACCTGAGGCCAAAACACTGATATCACGCTTAGCTGATGTGTAAATAAGTAGCCCTCTAGCTAAGCAGCAGGACTGTTCCGCTCTCATTAAGACTTTTTCATGCAAAAACCCTTCACAAATAACGGGGAAAAAAATACAAAGATGTAAACAAATCAGTTTACGGGTCAAATTAATTTCCAAAATTTTCCAAAAGGTGTCACAACCCTGACTTACACAACATGTTCATACTTTCCAACTGGGTATGGCAATTTCAAATGATTACGTAACAGTTCTGTTTTAAACAGATACTAATTGCGCCTCCCTAACTTCAAGTAATTAATGCCAGTACCACACGTTAAAGACACTTTTTGAAGATACAACCCCCACCCCGACACTCAAAGAAAAAATCTCTTGTATTTATCTAACTACAGAGTCTCCTTATTCAGTATAAATTTAAGAGACTTACAGAAAGGACTCGTCGTCCGTGATACACATTCTTTCATATATTAGCTTTAACTTGAGGTAACAATTTTTTTTTAAGTTAATTTTTGATCTGCCAATACCATTAACTTTAAAAAAGAAAAATTAGGAAAGATACATACAAATACATATTTTGGTATGCAGGATTAACCAAGTTGCATTAACAAGTCAGCTACTACAAAGTGAATTTCTGAATTTTGGTTCCTTCCTGAATAGCTCTCAAATGATAGATACTGAATTATAAAATTTTATTATGTATAATTTTCAAACACTTTTGTGTTCCTAAGTCTTCAAGTTATTATTTGAATAATAATTCTTAAAACTCAGAAAAACATACCTAATGGTAAAATCACACATGATCCTAAAATAACTAGATTTTTCAAACAGAAAAAAGAGGTGCCAGAAAAGAGGGGATACATTTAAAAAGACGGAGAAAACTATAGGGAATTTTAGGAAAGGAGTTCAGCATAAAATGGTCACACATTAAAATTTACATGTCATTTTACACAACTGTTGAAAAATGGAAAATTTTTCCAATGCACATTTCTTCACATTTTGGGGAGGGGGAAATATATAAATATGTAATTTTAAAAGTACACATAAATAAAACATATACATTATATACAACAATAAAATCGAAATTAAATGTATGTATATAAATATACATTAAAAATAAGTGAATGTTTAAAACTGGCTATTAAGACAATTCAGAAAACAGATTAAAAAAAAACAAGTGGCAAAAAAGATTAGCAGAGCAAATTTAGGAAAACTTGTTTTTGATGAGGGCTTAAGGTGATAATATATACAACAGAGACAAAAACCCAACAGTCAGCTAACGAAGCTACTTTTAAAGTTCTTATCTGAAAGTATTCTTAACCAGCAAAAGATAACAGTCAACTTCACTTTAAGCAAACAGTGACAAAAATACATCATGATTTCACTTTTAAGTCTACCTACATAGCCTTTTGGAATATCTGTGTCCTCATTGCTTCCAGGGTCATTTTCTAAGTGCTGCTTGATTTTTTCTTCTAATCCAACAGCATCTGCTCCTTGATACTGATCAATTCTCACTTTGTTTCGAAAAAACAGAAATGTAGGTGTTGCTGATATATTGTTGGTGGCAGCTGTTCCCTAGAATTGGCAAGTTAGATGACGTTAATGAATTAAAATTAATCATTTTTAAACCACTTAGAATATTCATTCTACATCTCTATAGAAGTTAAATATCACAAGCATAAGCAAAAATCACGTAAAATAACGTATTCCCAATTGTTATTTAAGAAAAAGCAGGCCTGTTACTGAGGGCACAACTACATGATCCTTACATTCCCAATGAAGAACCTCCATTTTAAATCAGTTTTAGTATTAAAGACTTCACCCAACCAGCAGAATAGCTTCCAATACAGAAATTATGCTTTACAACACTAGCTAGCTCTCTCATAAGTACATGCTATTTCTTAAGTGGCGAAACCAAAGAGGGTATTGATCAGTCAACACAAAGCAGGGCTACTAGGAAAAAGTACAGATCTGAAAAACAGCAGCCCATCTCTCCATGAATATGAAGTAACAGCCTCACCCAACTCTACTCATAGAAATGACTTCTGGCCTCTCTCACTGCAACATCTACCTTTTAAAATTCTGCTCCAACTCCACAATATTATAAAACTAAGTAGCAAGCAAATAGGTATCAGATAATTAATGATGGACCCATAGTCTAAACTTTTCATAAGAAGTACAAAGGAAATAGGAAAGCAAACATGTCATCTTGCGTATTCAAATACTATGAAGAGGTACCACTATGTTGCTTAAAAGTTTACATAGAGATGTCTTCTGTAAACTTCAAAAATTAAACACAAAAACCTGACTGACCTTTTAAAACAGTGTTGTCCAAAATAAGACACAAATATAGGCTATATATGTAATTTTAAGGTTCCAATATCCACAACAGAAAAACAACTGAAATAATTTTAATAGCATATTTTAGTGAATCACTATCTGCATTTGCAACATGGTCACTATAAAAAGTTAATGATGTATTTTACATTTTTTTCATACTAAGCCTTCAAAATCCTATGTGTATATCTATAGCACTTCTCAACTGGGACTGGCCACGTTTCAAGTGTGCAATAACCACATGCAGCTAGTGGCTATCATACTGCACAAGCAGCTCCAGAGGAGAACACTTCTAGATTAGAGACAGAGACTAGTACAGCCCAGTGCTACAGTCCACTAGTATGCAACAGAAGTACAAAGCAATAACACAGGGTTTATACCAAACCTCAAATACTAAGTACAAACTAGGTAACATTAAAAAATTTTTTTCACTCAGAAATGTATCAAAGACACAACCTCACCAAAAAGAGCAGCTACACAGTTATTCCTTAGTTAGAACTACATTTTTAGTGTTGGAAACAACCTTCAAAACATTTTTCCTTAACTCCTCCTCCATATTCTCATATATACAAATGTAAAAATGTCACATGGCCATTCCAACTAAGTAATCGGAATCCCCACAACACTGTGTCTCAATCAACAGTAATCAACACTCTAAAGTTTCTGCTGAGTATGCAGCTTTGAGGCTAAGATTACACAATGATCAATTCAAATCAAACTATAAGCAAGAATTCTCCGCCAAGGCTTGCTAATCAACCAATGCCTCAGTAGAAGATAATGTCGATTTGCGAAAGATAAACAAAAAATGTAAAGCAAAAAACTGCCAGGTGACCTATTAAGTTGAACAACTTATTAGTTTTACATCAGAAAGATATTAATATAAACAAACCCAGAAGCAATTAATATGGGACTACCGTTTTTAACTAATGTAGCCACAATAACATTTGTAATAATTCATGTCAACGTAACATTTCCCTATCTTCAAAAGAGTAAGTACTATGTGCATAAAGAGATAAACGAATGAAGGATGACATCAATGTTGAATTTCAAACCAATGTAATTTTTTCTGTTAAAAAGGACTCCTTTCCGGGGTGCCTGGGTGGCTCGGTCGTTTAAGCATCCAACTCTTGATTTCGGCTCAGGTCATGATCCCACAGTTCTTAAGTTTAAGCTCCCCATTAGGCTCTGTGCTGACAGAGGAGCCTGCTTGGGATTCTCTCTCTCTCTCTCTCTCTCTCTCTCTCTCTCTCTCACTCTCTCTCTCTTTCTCTCTCTCTCTCTCTCTTTACCCCTCCCCTGCTTGGGCTCTTTCTCTCTCAAAATAAACAAACAAACATTTAAAAAAAAAAAAAAAAAGGATTCCTTTCCCTTACCTGACACTGATGTACATCTACTTCCAAGAAAACTGCCTGTGGATACTTATTACTCATAGAACTGAATGCTGGGGCAATCCTTAAACATGGTCCACACCTGTGAGAAAGTAAAACGCATGCTTGGTAAAAACACACAAAAGACTGTATTAAATTATACTCTAAAGAACCTGTTAATTAAAATATGAAATCAAACAAACTCTGATGATCCTGGCTTTAGTTGTTCTAATCTTTTCCACTAGATTAATTTAGATACACTTGCATCAATATCACATTGTCCTAATGACTACAGATTTATATTAAGTTTTAAATATAATAATGTTAAGTCTCCCAGCTTTGTTCTCACTGAAATTAAAGATCTAAATAAAAGGAGGAATACGCTATGCTTATAAACTGGAAAACTCAACAGCATCAAAATGTCAATTCTCCTAAATTTGATTTTTTGAAGTCAATGTAAAATCCCAGTAGGTTTTCTTGCAGAAGTTAACAAGTTTAAATTCTAAAACTTACAGGGAAATACCAAAGATAGCCCAAGCCATCTTGAGGTTCAAAGCTGAGAAAATTACATTACTGAATATTAAGAATGATCACACAGCTTTATAAATTAAGAGTGTTCAGTGCTGGTACAATGATAAAAAACAAAACAAAACTGACCAATGTAAAAGAACAGGTCCAGAAACAAACCCATCCATCCTATCTGCAGCAACCTGATTTATCAAACACGTGACACAGCAGTGCGGTGGGGAAAGGATGGTCTTTGCAATAAGCAGTGCTACGTCAACTAGATAGTCACATGAGAAAATAAATGAATCGTGACCCCTATACCTCACACCATACAAAAACCCAATTCCAGATGGATTACAGGTCTAAGTGTGAAAGGTAAAACAATAAGGGTTTTAGGAAAAAATACAAAGGATACTTTCAAATCTTAGGAACAAGCAAAGATTTCTTAAAATACAAAAAGCACTGAAGAAAAAAGGAAATAATTGATATATTGTAATATACTTGATAAATTAGAAAATATTAAGACCTTTTCTTCATTAAGATACCAAGTCCCCACAGAGTGGTAATAAATATCTGTGAAACATATCAAAGGACTTAGACTGCTAATATGTAAAGAATTCCTACAAATCAATAAGAACAAGACTGACACTCAAAAGAAAAACGGGTAAACTCTTAAACTGGTACTTGACAAATGAGGTTATCTTCATAACAGTCAGTAAATATGAAAAGATACCTCACTTCATTAGTCACCAGGGAAACCAGGGAAAGGAAAATTAAAACTACTTCCATCAAAATAGCTAAAACAAAAAAGAATAAACTATAGTCAAGAATGTGGATCAACTGAACTGTTAGTGACCATGCAAAATGGTATCACCTCTTTAGGGGAAAAGAAAAGAACCTGGCAGTATCTACTAAACCAAGATTTGTGCCTACCTGTCAGCATTTCTGAGTTATATAACCAACAGAAGTGTCTACATATGTTTGCTTTAGGGCATTTGAAAAAATACTGATAGTAGTAACACTTCTAATAACCAAAAGAGGAGACTATTCAAAGTCCTATCAACACAGAATGAGTATATTAACTGCAGTTGCTCATACGGTGGAATACTATACAACAATGAAAATGACTGGTGTAAAACTTCATGCAAAACATGGGTTAACCTCATAAATAAAACTGAGAAAAGTAATACATTATATGATTCCATTTATGTATGGCTCAAATACAGGCAAAACAAGTCAATGGTACTACAAATCAGGACATAGGTTACCTTGAGAGTTAATGACAGGATGGGGATATGCAAGAGATTTCAAAAGGCTAGTTATATTATTCTATTTGTCTGGAACCTGATTACATGAGTGTGTGTGTTCAGTTTGTGAAAATTCAACAGGCTACACATTTATAATTACACACTGTTACATCTCAATAGAAGTTCAGACAAAAATCATAGCAATAGCAGATAAGAACACAAGGAAAAGCAAATTCTGAAGCACAAATGTTCATGCCCAAGCTGTGACTGTCTCTCCATTGTTAACATTTTAATCAGTATTTTCATCCTGTGCCATCTATAAACCTCACACCAAAAAGCTAATAACAAATTAACTTCTTAAATATTAAACTTGGTGCTTCTGAAAGTAGGTTTTTGTATCTAACAATCCTCAAATAGGCCCGGAGACCAAATTATAAAGAAACAAACATTTATAGTCACTAAGCCTATGTTTGGTTTAGCAAAATACTTCTAGTTATCAATAAGTCTTAAACATTATGGATGGGAGTACAAATTGTTAAATCCTTTTTGAAGAGCCATTAATCACTCTGTCAATTTTAAATGAACACAACCCAAGATTCAACAATCTTACTTCTATACATCAATCCTACCTTAAGACTTAACTCAGTTTCACAATATGTATACAAAGTTCAATGCAATGTTATTAATAGTAAAAAATTAGAAATAATCTAAGTGGCAATCAACAAAAATAGTTTCAAATGTTATGACACATTCATACCAGACGATAAGGATAATTTGTAAATTTATACTGTTTAAAATAAAACTAAGTCTCATGATAAAATTCTCTATTACCACATGAAAAAAAAGTGTATACACACATTAGGTGCATCACACAATAATCAGTTAATTACTTATGCAAAGTGGGACTGGAAAAGGAAGAGAGAAAATTTGGAGGAAACTTTTTAAAATTATTCATACTTCTGCATTTTTGTTTTTTTAGGATGAACAGGTACTTTGATCTTAAAATATTAAATAACTTGAGATTACAGAATTTAACATTAATTGCATTTAAACAGGTTTCCCAAATGAAGCACAGTGATTTATGCTATACCACAATATATTCATTCTTAAAAGAAATCTCCCTTCTGCACAAGCATGCATTCAAAATAAGACGACTTATGGGAAAAATAAGATCGAGGCAAGCCATGTAAACCCATGCAACTTTGTAAACATATCCCCAAGAAAAAAAAACAATAACGTTCTGAGGAAATACTTGGACAGCCAGGCAGGTGGCTCAGACCTAGAGGATACCTCAGGGAATATTTAAAGTGAATAAAACCGATGGACTGTAAGTGCTATGACGATCCAGGTGGAAGTGAAGCTCTGAAGCAGTGAGGCTGCAGAGGAAGCGTAGCCCTGAGAATGAACCCTCGGGGAACAAGTGCTGGGTGCAAGTGCGTGTGTTTTATTAACTTTAACGTCATTAAAATAAACTTGCAAGGGAGCTTGCCTGCATAGCTGAGGGCTTTTCTCTTTCCTGCTAAAGATTCTATTTCTATTTCTGCTCTTCACTACCTAGGAAAAACAGAATGCGAACCAACAGGACTTGCTCATTATACTGACATCATCACGCTATTCACCAGTCACATAGGAGTTAACAGGTTGGTGTTAAAAAAACAGAAACAAAAACAAAAACAAAAAACACTTCTGGCTAAAATGACTGTACTAAGATTAAGTGTTCCCTTTCAAAATTTAACCTTATTTAGATCCCTGTTTAATTTTAGTTAGCCATCACAGGTTGTAACTTCAGTCAAAAATGAAAATAAGTCACAGAACACAGAAGCACAAATAAATACAGCGGCATACTTTCACAATATAATCATCCAAATGAATTGATCAGTTATTTTAAGTAAGATGTTTGCCTGCTTAATATCAGCACTTAAGAGTATAAATTTCTATTATTAGCTGAGCTCAGAACAAGTCACCTGATTTCCCCGTATAAAATGGGAAGGGACTAGATTTTCCAGGACCTTTGTCATATCCAAAATATTATGCCCCACATATGCCTGAATTTCAGGATCTTCCTTTTTTCCTCCTGTGCAGTCTTGTTTCACAGCCCTTAAATAGTATATAACCACAGAGCCTCTGAACTTGTAAAAGAGACCAGAGATCATCTAGTCCACACATTAAAAAAAAAAAAAAAAAGCGTTCTTTTGCTACTTCTCTTTGACAGGAAGCTTATCTGTTAAACATGTAAAATGGATATGTAAGGATTCTGACTTATGCTTTTTGAGAAAAAACAAAGCAGACAACTCTCCAGCTTTTTGCAATACATAAAGAACCAAACCCAGAAAACTCAAACTTTAAAACTGACCTAACTTAACACAATTATTTGGTAAGTGAGAAACGAAGACCAGAAAAGTTAAATCACTTGCCCAAGATCAGACACTCTAGTAAACGAAAGGGCCACAACAGAACGGTTAACTCCTAACCAATCCAAGATCAGCTTTCTTTGAAAGCACCAAGCTAGGTTCTAAGTATGATTTTTGTTTACAGTCATTATATAAACAAATTCTACTTCATGAACTTGCTGTCCTTCCCTGTTTGCTAGTCAGTGCTCTACCTTGAGCAGTAACATGTGTAAACACATTGCTGACATAATGGTAAGAAAATGTATGTGCTTTCTGTAGAGATATTTTAAAAGTCTATTTTTTCTGTAGGGCACAACCTTAAAGTAGGTAATGTCTAGATTAATTATATTTTAATTAGGGCAGACATAATCATAACTGGTCCTATTAATAACACAAAATGGCTAGCATTCACTGAGCATTTACTATATGTTATACAATTTACAAAACCCTTAAACTCATTTAAACCCTACATTTCTCATTTGAAAGTCAAGAACAATGCAGTACAGTGCTAGAATTTGATTAGAAATCCCAACTCTTAACTGCTGTTCCAAATACCCCAAAACAGCGGCTTAAACACTGCTTTCTGTTATTTCTCAATTAACTGCCAAGATTAAAATGAATATGCTCTTTTTAAAAAAAATCCAGACACATACCATTTTATAAAGTTCAAATCCAGGCAAAACTAATTTACAGTGTTAGAACTCAAGAACAAGGAGGGTAGCCTGGGTGGCTCGGTTGGTTAGGCAGCTGACTTTGACTCAGGTCATGATCTCACAGCTCATGAGTTCAAGCCAAGCATCAGGTTCTCCACTCAGCGCAAAGCCTGCTTTGGATCCTCGGTCTCCCTCTCTCTCCCTCTCTCTCTCAAGAAAAAAAAAAAAAGGAATTCAAGAACAAGAAGAAAGCAGGCATGGGGCAGGGGTGGTCTACGGTGCTGGCATTCTTGATCTACATGTTAGTTACAAGTGTAACCACTCTGAAAATTTATCAAAGTATACACAAATGATTTGTGTACATTTTGCATGCATGTTATACTTGAATTAAAAAGTTTGCTTTTAAGAAAAATTCTCTGTATGTTCTTTGAGACCTCACCATGTCCTAGTTATCTCTCGTTATCTGCCTGGTCCCTATGGACTGCTGGGCCTGCTATCTTTGTAATTCAGTCTATAGCAATTTTGAACCATATAATTAATGTTATCTATATCTATAATGTATTAGTTGGACAAGCTACCATAACCATTAGAATTCAACATTCTAACCTACACTAACACTATTCTTGGATGGTAATAGTAACACCTAACCAACAACAAAGTAGGACTTGCTTTAACAAAACTGAACAGATGATAAACACATCTGTAAAAGTGATACATTCATGAATTCAAGATAAAAATCATTCATACTCCATATAATTTCACTTACATGTGGAATCTAAAAAACACACACACAACACAGCAATTGCACTACTTGGTATTTATCCAAAGGATACAAAAATACTGATATAAAGGGGAACATGCACCCCAATGTTTACAGCAGCACTATCACCAATAGCCAAATTGTGGAAAGAGCCCAAATGTCCATCAACTGATGGGTAAAAAAGGTGTGTTGTACACACATAAACACACACAAAATGGAACATTACACAACCATCAAAAATAGTGAAAGTTTGCCATTTGTAACGACTTGGATGGAACTACAGTGTACTACGTTAAGCAAAGTCAGTCAGTGAAAGACAAATATGTGGAAGAAACAAAACAGATGAACATAGTGGAAGGGAAGGAAAAGTAGAATAAGATAAAAACAGAGAGTGAGGCAAACCATAACAGACTCTTCACTACAGAGAATAAACAGGAAGGCTGGAGTGGAGGTATGTGGGGAGATAGGCTAATTGGGTGATGGACATTAAGGAGGGCACTTGTTGTGATGAGTACTGGCTGTTATATGTAACTGATGAATCATTAAATTCTCCTGAAACCAACACTACACTGTATGTTAACTAACTTGAGTTTAAATAAAAAGTTGGAACAGAAACAAACACACAAACGAAAAAACCAGAAAGACTCATAAATACTGAAAACAAACGGTGGTGGTGGGGAGGGGATAGGTAAACAGATCAAGAAGCAGTTATAAACTGCTTATAAAGTTATAAAGTTATAAAGTACGGCATACGGATAACACTCTAGTAACTTTGTATGGTGGAAGATGGGGACTATACCGTGGTGAGCATTTTGTAAAGCGTATAACCATCAAATCATTATGCTGTACACCTGAAACTAATATAACATTGTATGCCAAGTATACTTCAATTTAAAATAAAAATCATTCACACTGAGTTTTATGGGAAAGAAAATGCATATTCTTTTAGCGTTGGGGCTTACCTACTAGTGATAACAACAAAACTGGCACTGTTTATAACCATTAAATGTATATTTAAAGAGTAACAGTATGGAAATAACAGTTACAAAAACACATCACCACAGTATATAATTCATATATATAATTTTATAGTCTAAACAATGCTGTTAGGTTACGTGTTAACATCCCCATGTTACAGGTGGGGAAAGAATATCACAGAATGAACTGAAACGTCCTAGGTCATAAGATTAGTTTGCAAGCAGTGCTGTGGCTAAATAATTCAAGGCAATATTTAAAAAAAAAAAAAAAAAAAAGGTCAGGTTGTGTGCAATACAGGGATGAACCTGCATTTCCTTTCTATTTAGGCTGGGAAAAACAAGGACAACACTTTACACTTCCTGCAGTGCATTCAGCAATGGGACCTTAAATTATTCAACCTGTGACTCAACATCCTCATGTGTAAAATGGGGATAATTTCAAAGATTATTTTGAGGACTGAATAAGTCAATATAAATTCTTAAATAAGTCTCTTACAAAAGAAATAATATGTAAATGTTGGCTATTTTAATTATTTAAAAAAAAACAACAACAACAACACTGGAGAAGGGTGCCAAGACTATTCACTGGGGAAAAAACAGTTTTTTCAACAAATGGTGCTGGGAAAACTGGATAGCGACATAGAAAAGAATGAAAGTGGACTTTTACACCATATACAAAAATTAACTCAAAATGGGTAAAAGAATTTAAAAACTAAAATTACAAAATTCCTGGATGAAAACATAGGGGCAAATCTTCATGACACTGGATTTGACAATGATGTGTGGGATATGACATCAAAAGCACAAGCAACAATAGAAAATATATATAAACTGGATTTCATTAAAATATAAAAACTTTTGTGCATCAAAGGACACTATCAAGAAAGTGAAAGGCAACCAATGGGAGAAAATATTTATAAACCATTTATCAGGTAAGGAATTGATACCCCAAGTATATAAAGAACTCCTATAGGGGCATCTGGCTGGCTCAGTTGGTAGAGTGTGCAACTTCTGAGGTCAGTGTTGTGAGTTCAAGTCCTACGATGGGTGTAAAAATTACTTAAAAATAAAATCTTACCAAAAAAAAGAAAGAAAGAAAGAAAGAAAGAAAGAATGAATTCAAGAACAAAAACCCAAACAGTCTAATTCAAAATCAGTAAAGGGCTGGAATCAGCATTTCTCTAAAGAAAATAAATGACCAATAAGCACATGAAAAAATGCTCAACATCATTAGCCATTAAGGAATTACAAACCAAAACCACCAGACCACTTCACACCCATTTAGGATGGCTATTTGGTGCAACTGAATTCCACTCCCAGGTATATACCCAAAAGACTTGAAAGCAGGGACTCAAAGATATCCTTGCATACCAATGTCGGTAAGCGGTATTACTCACAATAACCAAAAAGTGGAAACAACCCAAGTGTCCATCAACAGATGAATAAACAATATATAGTATATGCATACGATGAAATTTTTAACTTTAAAAAGGAAATTCTGATACATGCTACAACATGGATGAATCCTGAAAACATTATGCTAAGGGAAATAAGCCGGAAACCAAAGGATAAATGTTATATGACTCCACTTACGTGAGATAGCAAAAACAGGCAAATTCATAGAAACAGACAGATGTTACCGGGGTGGGGGACTGGGGGTATTGGGATTTACTGCTTCATGGGTAAAGTTATTGGTTAATGTTTCTATCTGAGGTAATGAAAAGATTCTAGGAAATAGTGGTGATGGTGGTACAATACTGTGAATGTACTTAATGCCACTGAACTGTACATTTAAAAATGGCTAAAATGGTCAATTTTATGTTACATATATTTTATTGCAATTAAAAACACTGAAATACTGGAGAGCCACTGAAGATTTTTAACCAAAACAGTGACAATCTATATAACATTTTAGTAAAATTAATGTTAGATATAACATGGAAGTGAAGAAAATGGAATAAGGCTTAAAAGTAGGGTTGGAAAAGAAATAAAGAAATAGGTGATAGAGAAAACTATGTTCTTGGCCTAACATGGGACATTAACTTTGATCTAAGAGGTTTCCTACATGATCTATTGGATACAGTTCTTTTGAGGGTCTAATACCGATGCTGAGTTATGAAAGTCTGAGGTCACAATCACATACAGTTTGTGGAGGAACACATTAACAGCCAAAATATTACAGAACTTTAAGGCAAATACAATCTCAACAGATTTATAAATTACCTAAATATGCTTTGGAACTTAAAAGCTTTCTAAATTCAAACTTTTGTTCTCAGTTTTTACCATAAAAAATTAAATTCTCACTGCATCAAAATACCTTTTTAAAAACTAACACAGAGCTTTACCAATCGATGTCTGCAGTTGTTTATGGTTATATGAAACCTCACTGTTAACGGAAGTGTTTCCTTAATAGCAATGTTTCCCCACTTTTCTCACTTCAACTAATAAATTATTTATCACTGTCTGTCATCTCTTCTGCTATGGTAAGGGGAAAAGAGAGTATTTCATTGAGGGACAAAAGTCTATACATTCCTACAGACTAGAATTAGGAAAGTGAACTAAAAATGAGAGTCATTGTTAAAATCATCTCTTCCCTTTTCCAACTCTGGCCTAGGCACTTAGTAAATGTGCTTAGTATGTAGTATGTATTCCCCATATTAAGAATATAGACATTGCAGGGGCGCCTGGGTGGCTCAGTCAGTTGAGCACCCAACTTCGGCTCAGGTCATGATCTCACGTTTCGGATAGTGGGTTCGAGCCCCGTGTCGGGCTCTGTGCTGACAGCTCAGAGCCTGGAGCCTGCTTCAGTCTCTGTATCTCCCTCTCTCTCTCTGTGCCTCCCCCACTCATGCGCGCTCTCTCTCAAAAATAAACATTAAAAAAAAAAAAAGAATACAGACATTGCAAAATTGCTAAAGCTAAGAAAATATATTTATAGAATTTTGACATTCCTTTTACACGTCTTTATAACGAAATCTTTATCTTCTCCAATTTAATAAATGTGAAAGTCTACATGTCAAATTGGTACTCTCGGCCACCCTATAAAATCCAATATACTCTGCCTTTTCAATTCTGTATGAGACAGATTGATCCAGGAATAAGTCTTTAATTGTTATCATCTCTATCTGCATCCACCCCAGCCCTAAAACTATCTAATCCTAATGCCACCACTTACATACTCAACATTTACTGAATCATGTTCAATAACCACGAATCACTTTTTACCCTCAAAATACTGCCTTATGTTTATATAGTTACCTGGACAATTCAATGGGTTACATAAACAGTAATACCTGCAAGTAAATTTCTCCAGCTCAGGGTAAATGTAAATAACTCGGAGGCTAGGGGGTCAAGGTAAGTCAAATGGAGACCACTAATTCTTAGAAGGCACTAACATACACAAAGGGAGGCCAGTAAATACACACCCTGGCTGAAATCTTGGTTCCAAAGGCCTACTTCCAACATGTCACTCTCACACAGGTACACTGCACACTCAAAATGGAAAATCCACCAGCTCTGCGACCAATAAATCATGTTGAGATTTTCCAAAGTCGACATCTCTGTCCTGTTAAACCATCAAGTAAAAAATGGAGTCTATATGGCCAAACCCAGATGTCTGGATACCTGCATTGCATATATACCCACTGTAATTTCTGTGATCAGATGCAGCCGCATACATAAGGGAGGCTAAGTTACAAAGTTACTAACCAAACGAGTAACAAGGCCATTAAGTAAAAAGCACCGGACTCAACATTAATTTAAAACGCATTAAATGAGCGCTACGTGGATTAGCTGGATAGCCCCAACTGAAGTTTCTAAAGGTTTTACAGAAACGCAAGCAGTGAAGAAAGCCAAAGTGTTCGGAAAATTAAGATTTTAGGTTTTCTAAGGTGCAAGTGACAGCTGGCTCCCCGGAAGAAATGGAACAGGCAAAAGCAGAAGAGGCTGCAGGAAGACTCCCACAGACTAGAAGGAACAGAGGTGGGCCACCCCAAGTGGCCTCGTCCGAGGATTCAGAAGGGACGGGTGTAGATCTCCCGGGCTGGAATTCGCGGTTGGCCAGGCCTCCGTGCCCTCCTGAGACTCCCTTGCGCACAAACAGGGGAGCTGAGGCCTAACTGGGCAGCGGCCTGGGGCTGCGGCCAGCGCGGGACATTCCGGAGCAGCAGACGGCAAGGAGTCGGGACCCGGAAAAAAAGTGAAGGGAAAGCAGGCACGCACACGAGGGGCCCACAGGGCTCGCGCCCGGCCTCACCCTCGCATGGTGAACTTGACCACGGCGAGTCTGGAGCCCGCGCCGCTCAGCTCCGGCTGGAAATCCGGGTCGCTCCCGACCGGTTTCACTCCCACCATTCTCAGCCCGGCAGGGCGGCCGCGACGCCACCGGCTTCAAAACTGAAGAAGGCGACCCGGGAGAGGAAGAGCGGGAGGCTCAGGAAGGCCGAGGCCTGATAACGGGAGGTGGCGACCGCGGCGTCTTCCCCGGGACTCTCAGTGCCGAGTCACGCCAGGGAGCAGAGCGGCCGGGATGGGGGGGGTGGGGACGGGAAGGGGGGAGGGGAGAGGCAAGGAAAGGAAAGGCGTGCGGCACCCAGCAGCCACCGCGCGGCAGGGCCGCCGGCGCTTGCGCACGTAGGCGTCATTTCCGCGCCGTCTGTTTTGGCTCCCAGCGCCCAATCCTAAAACGCGACCCCTGGCCCCACCCTCGGCTGAGGAGCCAGACCCAGGCTGTCAGGAGCCGCGCAGGCGCGGAGGAGCAGCAGTCGCAAGCTGAGATGTGCAGTGCGTTTTAAGTTCGCGTCATCCCTCCGCGGTTCCGAGACCCAAGCTTCTACCGAGTTTCTTGGGGTGAGAAAAGTAGGAAGGGAATTCCTTTTTTCCCCGAGGTTCAGTGGCTAAGGTTTTAAGCCTCCCTTCCCCAGAAGTGCTTGAGGGAATACTTTGTCTCATATTCCGGGCAAATCGCCACACTGGACAAAATGGCTTTAGGTACATTGATTTACGGCTCTCGTGACACAAGGGTGCTCTCTGTGCAGTCATCCACAAACTGTCATGCACCTGTCTTTAAGCTGCGCCTAAAAAAATGAAAGCACCATCCATCCTTCTAGAAACACAGTCTTGTGATAGACACCAGCAATAGTTAACAATAACAAGTTTGCAAAGGAAACGTTGGGACAAATGGGACAAGAGGATGGGACGGGGTAAACTTGTTGGAAGTTGTGGCCCCTGAACTGAATCTTGATGGAAGATAGCCAGGTGGTGAGAGGTGACGGTGTATTACCGGCAGAAGAACCAGCAGTGCAGATTTGTGTTTTAGGGGGGCTGATAATAATAGCTAATAGCTGACAAATTACTCGCTAGACAAGATACGTGCTCTTTGTGTATTTTAGCTCATTTAATCCTCCCAACAACCTGTGAAGTAGGTTCTATTATTTCATGGGTAGACTAATTTCCCCTAGTTCACACACCTCATAGGAAGTCAAATCAGCATTTAAGTTAAGGTAGGCTAACATCAGCGTGTTCTTTTAAGTGTCAGAGTAGGTGACAAATGATTTGCTTTTGAATTTCGCTGGATGATGAAATTGAAGAGCAAAGTGGAGGTCTGATCATGCCTAGCTAAGGAATTTGTATTTTAACATGAATGCAATGAAGTAATCACTGGAGGGCAATTTTTTTTATTATTATTACCCAAAAAAGGTGCCTTTAGAAAAAGTCCCGAGATAGCAGTGAGGAGGATGGAAGGCAGTGAGACAATTTAGGAGGTTACTATGGTAACCCAGGAAGTGAGTTGTGAGAGCATCCTAAGTGGAAATGAAGAAGACTTGATATATTTGAGGAACAATTAGCAGACAAAAATCATAGGATTTCGTGACCAATTGGACCAATTTAGTGAGATGACAGAGGAAGTAGTCTAGGATAGCGCAAATATTTCAATCTTGTGGCTTTTTGTACTGGGTTAAGATGCCTGTATGACATCTAGGTAAGGGGCATAGTAGACGGTAGGAAGCTTGCATCTGGAACTAAAGGAAAACAAGTGGGCTAAAGTTGTAGACTTGAGAGTCATTGGTTTGGGTGGAAATTGAAGCCAGGAACACAATTGTCTCTGTTCTGATGACAAGGCTAACATTCAGAGAAGTGTGTAACTCGTTCAGTTATACAGTTGTGAGGCTGCTTAGCCCTCAAACATTACACCCAACATTATACAGAAACAGACTATATGTGTACATAGAAACTTTCATCAGATGTTATTGCAAGATGATGCTCTATTGAGTGACTTTTTTTCTCTGTATTTTCTAAATCTCTTCAATAATTATAAACAGTGTACACAATAAGAAAGAAAGCACAGCTGGGAGAAAAAAAAGTGCTACACAACAATGCTACAAAAAAGGCCAAAATTTCTTCCCTGCCCTAAAAACAAGAATAATATTCACAGTTAACTGGTCTCCTGTGAAATTTAGGTAATGGTTAATATCACTGAGAAAAAAAAAGCTCTTGGTAGAAGAAATTTCCCCCAAAAATGTTTCTTTTTTCTCAATTTGTATGTACTACCCTGAAAACCCCATTTTCTGGAATGTCCATGAAAATTTTAGAAAAAACTTATTACCATTAAACCTCTGCAAGGATGACTTGTGATTATTCTTTTTTCTAAAAGTTCATTTATTTGAGAGAAAAAGGAAAAGAACATGAGTGGGGGAGGGGCAGAGAGGGAGAGACAGAATCCTAAGCAGGCTCTGATGTTAGCACAGAACCCTACGTGGGGCTCGAACTCATGCACTGTGAGATCATGACCTGAGCCAAAATCAAGAGTTGGACACAACCGACTGTTGGGCACCCCGACAGTTGCCCCAACTTGTGATTATTCTTTTTAAAAAAATTTTTTAAGGTTTATTCATTTTTCAGAGACAGAGCATGAGTGGGGGAGGGGCAGAGAGAGAGGAAGACGCAGAATACAAAGCAAGTTCCAGGCTCTGAGCTGTCAGCACAGAACCTGACATGGGGCCTGAACTCACGGACGGCGAGATCATGACCTGAGCTGAAGTCGGCCGCTTAACCGACTGAGCCACCCAGGTGCCCCAGATTGTGATTATTCTTAAAAGGATGATATGCTTTCTCCATTCCTGAGGTTAACAACGCAAAATATGCTGCACGTAAGCTCCTCCCACCCCATCCCTTACTTGGTGGGCATCACTATTAGATGACACTGTTTCCCGGGGTCTATCCAGCCCCAGCCTCAGAATTCCATTCAGTAGCACCCACTACCAGAGTCAGGATGAAACCTATTATTTGCCATCTCACATCTTGCTGTAATTGTTACATCTGGAAATCCATAGTTCTCAAATGGTAGCGAGCCCATTACAATGTGAGTTTCCAGTTTCACACCCAGAGATTCTGACTCAGTAGTGCTGGTGCGTGGCCCAGGAATCTGAATTTCAACAGGCATCCAGGGTAACTGAGGCAAGGAGTCCATATTTTGAGAAACATTATTTGATGCTACCTGTCGTGTACCATTTACTATGCATTTGGTAGGCACAAGGTACTGTGATAATGCTTTGAAACACCTTTCTTCCAGGGACATCAAAAGGGAGATAAGGCACTTCTACAAAAGCTAAAAATAAACAAGGTAAAATGTGGTAAGTGCTATAGTAGAACTATAGATAACATACCATAGTGGTTGAGAAAAGGAAGAGAACATTTCCAGCTGGAATGAGCAGAGGATGCTTTATAAAGGGATATGTTCTAATACTCAGACCTAGATAAACCTAAGAAGGAAATGCATAAACATCTTCATTCACAGAAATGACTCCCAGCTTTTCTCTCAACTCATCAAGAATATAGTTTGCTTTAGACTCACCCATTTTTTATCAGTCTCAGTCTATCACTGGAGGAAGGCTTTCTATCATGACTTGTAGCTGCCATGGGCTCACTTTGCTGAATTTAAAAATAGATGTGATAGAGGGCACCTGGGTGACTCAGTCGGTTAAGCGTCCAACTTTGGCTCAGGCCATGATCTCAGTTTGTGAGTTTGAGCCCCACCTCAGGCTCTGTGCTTTGGATTCTGTGTCTCCCTCTCTATCTGTGCTTCCTCCAATCCCTCTCTCTCTCTCTCTCTCTCTCTCTCAAAAATAAATAAGCATTAAAAAAATTTTAATAGATATGATGGAGATATGTCATCCATGACTTTCTCTCTCCCATAGCCCTTTTCACGTGGTAGATACAAAATAAGTATTGATCGAATAAATGAATGGCTAGGAAGCAAAATGCATATGAGTGTGACTTAGTCCACAAAATGCAGCAGTAAAAGAAATGTTCCTTTGTGTTATATAACTCAAGTTCATTTTGACTCTGAATCCTCACCCTCCTGCTGTGTCCAACTAGAACAAAAACAACCTCATCTCCTCCTCTGCCTGATTTAGAAATTGTACCACATATCTGGGTTTAGAGTGGGAGTGGGGCTTTGGAGTATAGACGTCTAGAAGCCCTGTCTCTTTCTACATACCCTCTTGAAGTCTAGCCCTTTCTGTTTCATGTGACTACCTCAGGGATTGGGACCTTTGTTTGAAGCTGCCTCTGGACCCATCTGCCTAGGTGCACCAGTGTGACATTTCTCCCCGGGTTTTTACTTCTTCCCTTCTCCCTTCCATAAAGACTTTCCCTTATGTTTTTATTAAGAGTTTTATAGTTTAACTTCTAGATTTATTTGATCCACCATCCACCTTTTTGAACCAATTTCATCCTAATCACTTAAAAGTATTCTCATGATAGAAAAGAAAGACACAGTTTTCCAGTTTCATATGTATTTGAGTGTTTGTTGGCAAGGCACTATGCAAAAACCATACGATCTCTGATGTCAGTTGTTCTTTAAATGTAGTCCTCTTGTAAAAAGGTGGGGAAATACCACTTTCTGATTTTTTTTGAAAAGCAATAGCAAGAATATAATGAAGAAATAACTTGTATTCTACAAAAGAAGTCCTCATAAATTCCTCTGAGATATAATATACCTCTTAAATAACTGAATTTGTATTTGCAAAAGCCCAAGGATACAGATTTATTGAATTCCATAAACCATATGAAATTCCCCCATTAACTTATCAAAGTTACAACTACCCAAAAATTCTGCATAAAAATAACATCTGCGTAATAGTTTATTGGCAACTAATTCCTGAAAAAACAGAAAACTTGTAATATTTTATATCAGCTTAATTCTTTAATCAACTGGGGAATTTATTTTAAAAATGATTTTAGGTAAGTTTTGTTTTATTCCTAAAGTCTTGAGGGAAAAATATGTAATGTATGTAACATAAATGTTAAATAGAAAGGACGTTCTTCTTCATCGTTTCCAAACTCTAGTTTGCAGCCTATTGAATCTGAAAATTGAATACCATTTCCCATGGCTGTCCCTAGGTGGCGCAGTGTCTTTCAGTCAAAGGAGTATGATTTCCCCGTGGATATCAAATGCTTCTTTCGGTAATGCTGTTAAGTCCCCAGACGTTTGTCCCACCAAAACTATATTCCTTAGTTTTGGACACTAGGCAGTGTCTTGCAGGAGAGAGTTTTCTAGGAAGTCACAAAGTGACCTATCACTGTCATAAATCTATCTCCTCCTGGAACATACTGAAGAAAGTTGCTAGCAATTCTGAGAGTCAGTTATGGGTATTTCCCAGAAACGTAAAATAGTTTTTTTATTCTGAAATTTATATCTGAGGTTCAGAAGTCATTAAACTGCACAGAGTTGCTATTAAGAAGGCCAGACAGACAAATATTTCTATCACTTAAGCCTCTGAATAAAAATCCATATTTTAATTGTTTTAAATAGTGAGTTGGAGGTTAGAATTAACTCTTTGAAACTACAAAACTACACATGGCTACACATAACTATGTGTTCACTTAGGCACTCATAAAGAGAGTCCTTTTTTTGGCTTGTGGTAGTATAGTAGATATTGTCTGGCTAGAATGTACAAGTCAGGAAGAAATGTCCCCCAATAAAGACTTTTGCTGTATTCAAAGGCCTTTCTCAGTTATGCCCTTGAGCAAACACATACACCAAACATACACATCCTCATCAATCAGTCCATGCTTGAGTGGCAATATGTGCATACTCTCAGTACCTCCGAGGGCCACACACTGAAGACAGTGAATGAAAATAAAATGTAAGGGAGTGGCTATTTACACAATATTTCCCACCAAAATTCAGCATACTAGAATCGGAAGAAGGTAGGAGGATCAGATCCAACTGGTAGAAAGTACCAAAGCATAGCACTTCTCACATTGCATGGCACTCATGGTGGATGTAAGCTGTCTCCCTGCCAGACTGTGAGCAATCTGACCACAGAACCCAGTCTTTGTGCTATCTGCATGGCCGGCTCAGCACAGTGCCCAGTGCCACTGGATGTTGAGTAAATGACGCTTTCCACCGTGGCAAATTATATTTAAGATATTTAAGACACGCAAAAGAAATTACTATTTTATGAAAATAGAAATTAAGTTAAAGTGCTCATAGCCACTGCCCCCTCCACCCAGATTATTGTGGAGCAAATGCCAGGTATCATATAATTTCATCTGTATTATGTTAGCCGACCTCTCTAGAAGATAAGGATTCCTTTAAAAAATCACAAGCGGGGCACCTAGGTGTCTCAGTAGGTTAAGCATCCGATTTCACCTCAGGTCATGGTCTCACAGTTTGTGAGGTCAAGCCCCGCATCATGCTGTCTGCTGTCAGTGCAGAGCCCGCTTTGGATCCTCTGTCTCCCTCTCTTTCTGCCCCTCCCTCGCTCTCATGTGTGCGCGCTCTCTCTCTCTCAAAAATAAACATTTTTTTTTTAAATAAATAAAAATCATAACCAAAATACCATTATCACACTTAAATGTTAACAGTGCTTCCTTAATATCATCAAATATCCACTCAATGTTAAAATTCCCCATTTTCTCTTAATTTATGGCTCACTTGAATCAATATCAAGAAAAGGTACATACATTGCGTTAGTTGATATCTGTCTCTTAACTCTTTTTTATTACACTTTATTTCTTTTTTTGTGAATTTTTATTTGAAACAATTCAAATGGACAGAGAACTTCAACAGCAGCAGCAGGAGTCAAAGAGAAGTAGCAGTAGTCAAAGTAGAGGAAGAGGGAGAAGATGGTAGAGTGAGATGAGAAGGAGGGTCCACTTTCTTGCTAATTGTTGACTGGGGAGTCACCACCCAGGAAGAGTGTGCTCTTGGCTAACTTTGCCGTGCTCAGATATTTGCCAACGCGGCCCCAAGAATAGGTACCCCCACTGAAAAGCTGAGGAGACCTTGAAGAAGCTAACAGCAGGAGCAGGAAGCAAACCTTCTCCATGCAGCTGGGAAGTGGATTTTCCCAGAAGGAGAGTCTGAACAGCGCATCTTGGTGTCTGCCACGGTCCACTCTTTGTGACACATGGATCCTCTTTTTCCCACAGGTTTGGGGAACAACCCTTCCAGGGCTCTTGTGGTCCTCTCATCCTGACAGGGAAAAGAAGAGAGAAGTTAGTAGAACAGACTACAGCCCTTGTTGCTGCAGGACGTGACAAAGCTACAAGTCAGTCATCACCTCCTTCTTTACTATCCTGATTTCCCCTTGCTGATCCTGGTAGCTTCGTGAGGGGTCCCCAAGCCCTTATTTGTGAGGAGCTCAAGCACCCCCAACCTTAACACCTTCACTCCTTCCTAGAAGGTGTAAGTATGGAGCCAATGGAGATATTTCTAGAAAAAGACATCCTGTTACTTAGAAGAAATTGATTTAGCAGAAGTCATGAGATAGGAGAAAAAGAGAAGTCTCACCAATTGACTTTTGTGTCATGTAAGAAAGTGCAAAGGGGAGCTGTAAAAGAGGATCACACAAAACCATGCAAAGAACGCTTCCTCACTCACTTGGGGCACCTGGGTGGCTCAGTCAGTTAAGCATATGACTTCAGATCAGGTCATGATCTCATGGTTCGTGAGTTAGAGCCCTGCATTGGGCCCTGTGCTGACAGTGCAGAGCCTCCTTTAGATTCTCTGTCTTCCTCTCTCTGCCCTTCCTGCACTCCCTCAAAAATAAATAAATAAAACTTTTTAAAAAAAGAACACTTACTAAATTATTCTGCTGCAACATGATAAAGTGGGAGGGCCCCCAGTAGTAACATGAAGCCCCCAACCATGACATGACTTTTAGGCAAATGGGTCCACTAAGGAAAGGACAGAATTAGCAAAGTATTAGGCCCTACGGGGAACACCAAACCACAGATTTATAATCTAGAGGAGAAAAAATAATAGCACACATGAAACAACCTAGAAATGACAACAATAATGAAGCCACTGTTAGACCACTGGGCAAAAATTCAAAAAGTGGAGGAACAAATTTCCTTGCCTTTTGAAGAACTAACTTGGAACTTAGGAAGTCCAGGAAGTGTTGGTATGTTATAGGGTAATTGCTACTAAGCTCTAAAGACAGAGTAATACTTAAGTTTTTGTTTTTGTTTTTAAAGCCCATACCTTTAAAACATGGCATGTGGAAATTTTTGACCCTTACCCCGTGGTTTCCATTTACGGTTCGTTTCTGATAACAACTGTACATTTTTGGTTAAAACAACAGTGATGACAACTTCTTATTTGTCTTTGCAGCTGTCTGTCTTTCCCACTCAGTGTCCATGATGCATTGCTGCCAGCTGATTTTTGTGGCCAACACATCGTACAGTAACTGCCCAGTAAGCCACACTCTGTACAATCCTCTCTCCCTGAGCACACGTGACATCTGTGACTTGCTTCTAATCAGGAGAATATGGCAACAGTGAAGGACTGTCACTCCCTTCATTAGGTTACTATCTACAGATTTATCTGTATCTATCCATATCTATAGCTATGTAACTCCAACTTTCTTGCACACACACTAGAGAGATCCTTTTTGCTGGCTTTGAAGAAGTGAGCTGCCATGCAGTGCAAGGCCTTTGGTAAGGCTCAGGTGGCAAGGAGCTGTAGGTGGCCTGTAGGACCTGAGTGTCCTTAGTCATTTATCCACAAGGACATGAATCAGATTTAAATTCTTCCCAAGCGGGGCTTCCAGATGAGATTGCAGTGTGGCTGACCTCTCAACTGTAGCCTTGTGTGATCACGAGCAGAAGACCCAGTTAAGCTGTGCCTGAACACCTTTCCCATGGAAACTGTGAGACAATAAATGTGCATTGTTTGAAGTCACTAATTTCGTGGAAATTTGTTTTACAGCAATAAACACAAATGTAATGTTGTTAGGAAAAACACCACTCTACGTATCCATCAAAAACCTTCAGTACCTTTTCATTTCCTTTGGAATAAAGTCCCAAGAGCCCATAAGGGCATTTGAGGCCTCTCCTTATCTGACCTTATTCTATTTTTCCCATGTCATTTTTTATTACTGAGTTTAGGCTGAATCTGAGAAAGACTATATCAACCTCTGAGAGCATTCCAGGGCAAATATCACCCATTGAAGGAGTCCTTCACAGGGCAGAAATAGCAAAGTCTTAATACCACAGTTTCCCTTCGCATCCCCTTGCTGTCCCCTGTACTTCACTTCCAATTTCACTTTCTGTTTATTCTGTTTCTATACATTCATGGTTTACATTTCATATATGTTATACACACACACTCACACTCATATTTTACTTTTCATATATGTTACATGCATACACACGGTTGTTTTTCATTTCAAAACTAGCAACAAAATTGTTTTCCTTTCCCAATTCTTCCTATTCTAAATCCTATCCACTTTTATAGACCTCTGTGGAACCTGATGTGATTATCCTTCCTCACCTCAACCTAGAAGCAACTCGTCTTTTTTCCACGACTCCTTATGTACTCCTTATTTCTCATACTGTGCTATATTATAGGCTTATATCTTGGGTGGGGGAGGATTTTCCATTCTTTCCAGCTGCCCCAACACTTTCCAATTTTGAGAGAATTCTTTTTTTTTTTTTTAATTAAAAAAAATTTTTTTTCAACGTTTTTTTATTTTTGGGACAGAGAGAGACAGAGCATGAACGGGGGAGGGGCAGAGAGAGAGGGAGACACAGAATCGGAAACAGGCTCCAGGCTCTGAGCCATCAGCCCAGAGCCCAACGCGGGGCTTGAACTCACGGACAGCGAGATCGTGACCTGGCTGAAGTCAGACGCTTAACCGACTGCGCCACCCAGGCGCCCTGAGAATTCCTTATTTTTTGAGCCTTGGTGGGAAGCACAGCCTACTTTCCTCTATAGAACTGAACTTGCCAAATTCTTGCTTTCTCAGCTCTGCTTTCAGTTAAGGTTCAATAAATATATGTTGAACCGAATGTTTTGGTTGTGCAAATCTTTTCAGATTTTTATATAATTCCTCCAGGTGACAGGAATGAATAAATTATTTATTAAAAAAATATACTCAGGGGGCGCCTGGGTGGCGCAGTCGGTTAAGCGTCCGACTTCAGCCAGGTCACGACCTCGCGGTCCGTGAGTTCGAGCCCCGCGTCGGGCTCTGGGCTGATGGCTCAGAGCCTGGAGCCTGTTTCCGATTCTGTGTCTCCCTCTCTCTCTCTGCCCCTCCCCCGTTCATGCTCTGTCTCTCTCTGTCCCAAAAATAAATAAACGTTGAAAAAAAAATATACTCAGGATCAGCTTACTGAAGGTACAAATCTTAACTTTCAGGAAGGTTACACATGGAAAACATATATACGTGCATATAAAAATGTGTGAATTTTTCTGAACCAGAAGAATTTTATTCCTTTTGAATCTTTATTTTAGTTCTGCAGCTCAGGAGATTACACGCATTTATTTATATATAGACTTTGGCAATACATTTTGTAAACTTGGCAGAGAGGGGCCAGAGTGTTAGTAGTCAGAAAGCTTCTCACTAATCTTCCTATTGACCTTTTATTCCTAGGAAGGTAGTTGAAACACAGTAATTTTGTAAAGTTTAATTAATATTTGTTGAATAAAAGTCAGCTTTATCTAGGAGAGATGTTTTATAGATTTCCTTTACAAACCAAACAAGCTTTAATGAAGTCTAAGCTCGTCCCGTGGTAACCATTCTGTGCTTCCTATATTTCCAAATAGTTCTTGTAATTTGTAAAGGAGATCATGAACTTAACAGTTTAAATGTATTCATCATCACAACAGAGGAAGTGAGTATATGGAACCAGCTGTCCAAGGAATTAATTTCTTCTATTTAACACAATTTCCCTGCTCTTCCCTTGCCCCCATGTGTTTGGAAGGCAGATAAAGTTGAGGAAAATTGTAGAATCCCAATTTGCAGTATAAGACAATTTCAGAATTGCTGATTTTCAAGGGTTCTATTGACTTCCCTGGTCAACATTATGATTTAGTTTTTCTCCTAGTGGCAGCAGAGCTGGTCTGTACAAATAAATGGCATATAGGAAACAACACCCAAGACCTAAAGAATGCTAAAAGGCCTAGTGAAGGAAGAGGGGGAATGCCCCCCAGAACACTGATGGGTCTGCGATGTGTTGCGGGGAGGAGGATTGTCTAAACTGGAAAGAAGGGAAGAGGGGAAGGTTGTCATTTGCAAGAATTATAAACTGACAGAAAGCCTTTTGACCAAACCAATTCCTAGCGCTCTTTTGATATATTAGCAAGGAAATGCTCCTGTCTCAGGGAGTTGTTTCTGCCCTGTTCTAATTCCCTAATCCCCTGCTTCAGACCCATCCCAATAGGATTTCGCTGTTCAAGGTTCAGTCCAAGGACCAGCGGCAAAGGACGTTCGTTACCTGGGAGTTCATTAGAAATGGGGGATCTCAGCAACCCACTTCAGACCTACTGAATCAGAAACTTCATTTTGACAAACTCCCCAGCTGATTCCTACATACATTTTACTTCTGAGGATTGCAATAGAATTCTTGTCCTATAAATCCATTAGTGAGATTATGAAGAAAAAACAAAGCTATGGAATGAAAATCTTTTCTGTCTTTTTAACATAACTGACCATTGGCCACCAGCATTGCACCAGTTTTTCCCTTGGCTGCTGTTCATTCATTCAACAAATATTTGGGAGGAAGATAAGCAAACATAATACATAACTAACATTTATTGAGCTCGCTTAACCTCCTAGACACCCATGAGATTATTATGCCCACTTTTTTATGTGGGGACATAGAGGAGAATAAAGAGAAGCAGCATCATGCCCCAGATGACATTAAGAGTGTGCAGTGGAGCACCCGGGATCCCAATACAAGCCTCTGTGAATGCAGATCTCACGCTCCACTAGGCTCAACCGCCCACACGGTGTACATTCATTCCCTCTCCTCTACAGGAATGTTGCACAAGGTCAGACTTCCGTAGCCGAGCAGCAGAGTTCCTCCTCTGGCCCTCTGCGTCGTGGGCAACAGCTAAGTTCGAGGTCAGAAGGAAGCAGTAACCAAATTCCAGAGCTAACACTTTCTAAGTGTCTGGACCGAGTCTCGGGGGCGTTAGAGTAAACTTGGGACAGCCTGGGAACACCTAGACTTGCCATTTCATTCTTCCCTCCATCTTGGTCCTCCAAGCATGGGAATTGGAGGCGAGATGAGAGCCTAGACCAGACTTCCCAGGACCAAAATGGCGGCCGCGCACTCTTTGCCCAAAGTCGACAACCCTAGCCTCCGTTCGGTCTCCATGGTGACGCGGTCAGCTTCACCGGCTCCAGCCTAGGCCAGGCAAGTATGGAAATGATGATCATTTCCCTCCCCCTCATTTTTGCGACAGTTGCAGCGAAAGTCACGGCAGTTGGGTGTCAGCTGATTTACTGCAGCGGCGGCGGTGGCGGCGGCGGCAACGGCGCCTTGCAGCCTCGGTGGGGACACGCCGGCTGCGCTCGGGTTGCGGTCCCCAAAGGTTTGCCTACGCTGATTTGAGCACCCCACATCCTCCCCACAGAACGTTCTCGCCTTGTCCGCCTTTGCTGGGGCACCCGCGGGCGGTGGGACAGACAACATCGCGGCATGAGTTGAAGCTGTGACAGGTAAGGGGGCTTTCCAGCCACCCCAGGGGGAACGTTCCCCCGGCGTGGGATGTGCCCGCGACGTGGAGGTCGGCTGCCGGGGGTCAAGGGTCACAGCCCGTTCTGAACGTGGGCGGCGCCAGCTGTTCGAGCGCTGCTGATGGAAGTTCTGTTCTTTGCCGAGCTTGCAGGTTCAGGCCCATAGCTAGGCGCGTTTGCCTGGAGCGGGGGTTTTGCCTCGGGTCTTTGGGGCTCCTTGGCCTGGTGTGTGACATTTGCTTTTGGTGACACTGGCTTTGGTCATGAGATGGAACCTCCCTGCCCGCGCTGGCAATGTAAAGGGAGTGAGGTGGTTTGTGATGAGGGGTGGGTGGCTACTAACGGTGCTTTTGGGTAATGTGCTTGCTTTGGGGGTAAGCACGGTCTCTCCTGACCTATCGGTACTCCTCTCTAGTTTGTTCTTGCCTAAGGTACTGACGTCTGTTACAGTTTCATTTTTGAGGTGCCACCTGCTCGCCCTCATCCCTTTGCCATCGGACTTGGTCTAAGGATACCTGCTACTCCCACTTACTTTTGGGTCCCAGCGTTCTGTATGTTTGGAGTCAACGCTGCCTTTGATTCAAAACTTTACTTTTATGTTTTGACTCACTTGCTTTGGCAGTTTCTGAGGTTCTAGGCAGAATTTGCTTGTTCTTATAGTTTGAAATTATGGCAGGTACGGTTGCGTCTTGACCGCGTTGGCAATTTTGGGATGCTGCTGATTTTAGGATTCATTGAGAGCTACAGCTTGGTTTCATAGTAACATTTGCCGTAAGCCAAAAAAAGGCAGGGTATGACTCTTTCAGATGATGTTGCTTAGGACTTTATGGATAAGATGGCAAGAATCACACGTTGTCTAAGAGAAATTGATTGACTTTTTGAAATTTTGGCGTAACATACAAATTTTCTTGCTTTATAAGCTACTTGTGGCAATGGAGGTGGAAGCCGGTTTAAAGGTAAAAATAATGTATTGAAACACCTTAATTTACAAAGAATCAAAAACTTCCTTGATTTCAGTGAAAATAACAGGTCTTAATTATTTCAAATTGGGAAAACAGAACGTACATAGATGGTAAATCCCTCATTAATTTCAACAAGAGATTATTATGGAGACATTCATTTGATTAAATGTCTATATTTTAAAAACAGTCCAGAGCTCTACCTAACAAAACTAGACAATACACTTTATTTTTTCTTATTGCCACCTATACGTAGCTAAATATTAAAAGATCTTGGTGATTAAGTAAATCTAAAGGACTGGGCTTTGCTTTATTTGAGTATCATTGAAGGAACTTAAATTTTGAGTAGTGAGCCTTGTATCTTACAATTTCCTTTTATTTCTATCTTGGATATAAGTTCTGTTTTGAAGCAATGTAAGTGGAGTGGTTTTTCCATGTAACGGGCTTAACGTTGAAAACTTGAAAGTAGTGAGCTAGTTTTAATGCCTTTGTCATGAGAGCATTGAGCCTTAGTAGGGTGCTCTGTTAGGTATGAGCCCTTAAAGTTTGTTTTGGACCTCAGGTGCAGAGGATTGAATGAATCATTCTCAATTCACTGATCATCATTGGCTGTTCAAGGTGTGTCTCCTGGTTTGTTTTTTTTCCCCAATCATTGTCTTTTATTTCCAGTTCCCACCCCATTCCCTTGTTCATCAACCCGTTGGAAGCCATTTTAGCATGTGTGATACGTATCCTTCTGTTTGTAGGTGTTATTAAGTATATATTGTCTTGGGTGCCCACATTTTTAATTTTTAGGGATATCATGTTATATATTAAATATTATATATCATATATGCTGTATAATATCATAAATTGAAACTTTTTCTCCTTACCACATTAAAAACATTTTTTTTAATGTTTATTTTTTTTTGAGAGAGACAGAGACAGAATGCGAGTGGGTTGGGGAAGAGAGAGGGAGGCACAGAATCCGAAGCATGCTCCAGGCTCTGAGCGGTCAGCACAGAGCCTGACGCGGGGCTCGAACTCATGAGCTGTGAGATCATGACCTGAGCCGAAGTCGGCCGCTCAACGGACTGAGCCACTCAGGCGCCCCTCCTTCTTACCACATTTTAAAGAGCTATTCGTGTCACTGTCCATTGCATCTGACTGTTGCAGAGTGTTTCAGAGAGTGTATCTACTACAGGTTATCAATCTGCTCTCCCATTTGTGGATACCCATTTTACCTTTATTTTCCTTCTTCTATAGACAATACTGTATAATAAATATACATCTGAGGCCTCTATGATGCTTTCTTTTTTTTATTTATTATTTCATTTTTATTTTTTAGCGAGAGAGATTGAGAGCAGGGAAGAGGAGCAGAGAGAGAGAATCTTAAGTAGGCTCCATGCTTAGCATGGAACCTGATGCGGGCTCAATCTCACGACTATAGGTTCATGACCTGAGTCAAAATCAAGAGTCAGATGCTCAACTGACTGAGCCACCCAAGCGCCCTTATGATGCTTTCTTTGAGATCTATATCCAGGATTGTGATTTCTGGATCATAGTGCATTCTGCATTCCTATGTTTTATCAAAGGACTGCTGGATTGTGTTCCAGAACAAACTGCAACGGTCTGTACTCCTGCAGAAAGTTCTTGACCGTTTCTGTGTCCTTGGATCTCCCTGGATGCTTAGTGTTATCCAGTGTCCTAGTTTTTCCTGGCACTAATTGATACAAAGTAAAATCTCATTTTAAGTTACATTTCACTGTTACTAAGGAGTTTGAGCATTTCTTCATGTGTATTTTATCTTTTCGTTTTCCCTCTTGTAAAATTGTTCATCTCTTTCTCATTTTTACTTTGAGGTTTCATTACTTGTTAATCTGCAGAAATTCCTTGTATTTCCTAGATACTGGTCTTTAAAATATTTTGAGTGTTCTTGTTTCTATTCTATCATTTGTCTGTAACATTTTTCCTGATGGGTTTCATTGAACAGAAATCTTCAATTTTGATGTAATCAGATTGGAAAAAAATTGCCTTCTGGTTTGTGCTTCGGGGGTTTTGAGAAGTGTTTCCCTAAATTTTATGTCATAAAGTTACTCTTATGTTCTACTAACTTTATAGTTTTCTTTAAAATGTATAGGTCTTTAGTGCATCCAGTCTTTTTTTTTTTTTTAATGTCACAAGGAAGAGATCCAGTTTATTTTCCATGTAGTGTGCCAGTTTTCCTAGAAGCATTCTCTCTTTTCCCCTTACACAAGGGATGCTACCCTTATTGTAGAACGAGTTCTCTTACATACTCTGAACACTCTATTCTGATCCTTTGGTTTATTTCTTTGCTCTTGCTGTAATATCATATGGCTTTCACACAATGTTTTGTATTATTTTTCTTTCTCTACATGAATAATTCTTCCCATTTTCTCTTAGTCTTGTTTTGAAATAATTGTAGATCACAGGCAGTTGCAAAAATAGTGCAGAGAGGTCTGATTTCCCCCAATGGTTACATTTTATGTAACTTCAGGCAATTCCCCCCAGTGGTTACATTTTATCCAACTACAGTACAATAGCAAAACCCAGAAATTGACATTGGTGCAATGCCTGAACATGGTTCTATGCCATTTGATCACCTGTGTACATACCTGTAACTGGCACTGTGATCAAGGTAGAGAACTATCCCATCATCATGAAGATCTCCTTCCTGCTATACCTTTTTAGTCAAATCCATCTCCCTTCAATCCCTAACCTCTGGTCACTAATCAATTTTCCATCTCTATAATTTTATCGGTACAGGAGTGCCATATAAATGGAATTACACAACAGAAAGCTTTTTGAGATTGAGATTCGTCCAAATTGTTGCATGAGGTAATTTTTGAGATTCATCCAAATTGTTGCATAATTTGACTAGTATTCCATGGTATATATGTACCTCAATTTGTTTAACCATTCCCTGGGACGTTGGGGCTGTTCCCAGTTTTGGGCTATTACAAATACAGCTGCTATGAACATTTTTGTACAGTTTTTTTTGTGTGTGTTTGGATGTAAAGTTTCATGTTTTCTGGGATAATTGCCTTGGAATGTGATAGCTGGGTGGTATGATAATTGTAAAGTTTAGTTTGTGAAGAAACTGCCAAACTGTTTTCCAGGGTGGCTACACCATTTAACATTTCCACCAGCCGTGTATGAGGGATTGAGTTTCTTTGCAGCCGTGCCAGCATTTGGTATTATCACTATATTTTTATTTTACTTGTTTAGATGTGTAGGGATAACTCTAGGGAGCCTGGGTGGCTCAGTTGGTTAAGTATCCGACTTCGGCTCAGGTCATGATCTCACAGTCTGCGGGTTCCAGCCCCATGTTGGTCTCTGTGCTGACAGCTCAGAGCCTGGAGCCCGCTTCAGATTCTGTGTCTCCCTCTCTCTCTGCCCCTCCCCTGCTCATGCTCTGTCTCTCTCTGTCTTAAAAAGAAAAAACAAAAAACAACGTTAAAAAAAAGTATGGGGTTAGTGAAGTTTGTAGGTTCGTTCCCATTTTGTCCCCTTCATTGTTGCACTTTATAAAGAGTTCATGGTCTTAGCTATGTGCATGCCATTGATCACAGGCAGAACCAACTGAGAGTTTTCCTACGGCCCAGTGAAATCCTGTTATCAGTGAGGATACCTTATGTCCCTACTTACAGATAATATGATTATGATGTCAACTTCGAATTTGAACCCTGTGCTTGTGGTTCATTTGCCTTGATCTGTATCTGATTACTTAAAGCTACTTTGCTGAGAAGACCACAAAAATTTATGTTGGAAGAAGTCCTACATCATGACTACATTCAGAAAGTCCTTGGCCAAGTAGAGTTTTTATTTCTTTTCTATTAACATATATACTGTATTCATGAAATATCAAACACTTCAAATAAAATTAGGCATCTTTTCCAAAATGTGTTGGTGATGTTTAATGAACATGTAGGTTTTGTTTTGTTTTGTTTTGTTTTGTTTTGTTTTGGCTGATAGTTGCTTGGGTTAATGGAAGTCAGAAAATGATGGAATAATAAAAAGTTAGGGCACTGGTCAGTTTAGGGCAGAGAAAATTGCTCAAGTGCCAATGGTTATTCTGCAGGCTCTTTTAGAATAGAAAATTACTGGAAATACATGACTTTTTAACCACTGTCTCCCATTCAGCTTAGCAATTGTAATTTATGACCTTTCAAACTCACTGAAGGTATTTTACTAGCGTTTTGAACATACATATTTCTTTCTGAATGTTGGTAGTTAATATATGTCAGTGATAACAGACTGATAGAGTGTGCCAGTTAGCTTCTGTTCTCACATTCAAATTATTTATTTGGCTGTCTTCCTTAAGGGCTCTTCTTTTTTCTAAACATTTCAAATATAAACAAACAGTAAAAACCACCATTAGGGGGAGTGAAAAGTTCACACTAATAAAAGATCACTTTACTTAGTTTAAGAAACAGTTTTCTGACTCATTAACAGGCCTTCGTGAGTGTAGTAGTGATTAAACTATGTCAGCTAATTAGCTGCATGGGTCCTACGACATGTCTGGTTGTGTATGTGTCACAGATAGAATAGAAGAGGAACAGCCTGCAGCTTAGGAAAAACAGTATGTTAGCAGGGATTTGACTAGGGGGACTTGTATTAATTGTTGCAATTATTATAGAAAATTAATTGATTAGCAACTCTTCAGTGAAATCCAGAGCATGTAAAATCAAGACGTATTTTCATTTGCTGATGGATACAACTCTTTTTTAAGCCAAAGCAAATATACTTTATTCACTTCTTTGTTCGTGTATTCAACAAGTATTTGGGTGCATGCTACGTGGCAGAAATTCTGGGCACTGGAAATACAGTGTAGAACAAAACAAACATCAATCATCACTTTCAAGTTTACATTATAGTGGGAGAGCCAGAAGAGAAATAAGCAAAACGTCTGGTATGTTAAAGGATTGTAAGTGCTCTGGAGAGACAGGATAAAATACTGTTAGGATAGTAGATTTTGTCATTTATGTTAGTTGGGAAAGGGCTCGCTGAGAAGAGACCTGAAGGGGGTCAGGGAGTGTGCCCTGAAGACCTGCCTGGGGGACACTGTTCTGAGATAAGACCCTGCCTGATGAGTTGAAGAAAACCAAGAAAGAGTCAAGAGCGGATGAAGAGAAAGCATGGGAGACAACAGCAGCCTCATTCATGTAGGATAGGCAGTTGTATAATTTGGCTGTTACTCTGAGCGAGACAGGAAGTCATGGGAAGAATTCCGAGCAGATTCGTGATGCGATGTGATGAAAAAAAAAATAGCGTCATTCTGTATGCTCTGTTGAGATTGCAACAGGAAAACAGGGGGACCAGTTGAGAGGCTATTGTGTTATTCATGGTGGGAGATGCCAGTGATTTGGAGTGGGGTGGTGGTAGTGAAGGTGTAGGGGAGTCTTACGGCTCCGGATAGAGTACTTTGAAGGTATTACCGGTAGTGGTTTTTTTCTGATGGTGTGGGGTGTGGAATGTATGTGAGGGGAGACTCAAAGATGATTCCAGGATTTTGGCCCGTGGAGCTGTAAAAATGGAGTTGCTGTCAACGTAGATGGTGAGGATTGTGGGAGGCACAGGTTTGGGCAAGAAGACCAGGGACTCACTTTTGAACAGGTCAAGTTTGAGAAGCTAATTAGCTATCTAGAGGGAAATGTTGAGTAGGAAGTTGGATATGTGAGTGTGGAGTCAGAAGACAGCCTCAAGCTGTAAGTTAGGAATTGCCAATGGGTAGTTGGTATTTAGGCCATGAGGCTTGGTGAGATCATTGAAGGAGGGAGGAAGGAAGGGAAGGAGGGTTGCCAGAAAAGTGCGAGGACTAAGCTCTTGGAATGCCAACATTTAAAGGTCAAACATGAGGGAAAATGAGAGACTAAAGCTCGAGAGGTGTCAGGAAGGAATGAAGACCTGGAGGCAAAGAGAAGTGTTTTAAGGGTGAGGAAGTATGAACTATGCCAAATGCTGCTAGTAGGTCAAGAAAGATGAAGATTCGGACTTGACATTGGATTTAGTAATGGAGAGGTCATTCGTGACCTTGTCAAGAGCAGTTGTGACAGGTAGAACACTTTTCTGTGGTCTCTAAGGAAAAGGGTAATGTTATGAATTAGGGCATTCTGACTTGGAGAGAGGTTACATATTTCCTTAAGGTTTGTAGTTAGTAAGTGCAGGAGCTGGGACCGTCCCTTGCCAGAATGACTGTCAAATCATCGTATTTACTCAGCATACTTCACCAGTCCCCAGAATAATGTGGCAATTCAACTTCCAGTTTGGGGCAGCATGTTTGTTTCTACTTCTGGGTCGTTTAATTTATGAACAGTGAAAAACTTCAGTGCTCAATTTAGTTTTGATGGCAATATGAGGGAAAAAAGTAGGAATAACCGAGAGGCAGGTGAGATTAGAGGAGAGATTTGGTTCTACCAAATGGGGTCCCTGTTGCCTAAAATTTAGGGGCTCGATGGGCATCGTTTGCTTTTAGCTTAATCGTAGCTCTTGAAACTGAGGCGGGTTGGTGATAGAGCAGAAGTTGAATTCAGACATCCTGATGGCAGCTGTAGAAATTTAGAAAATGACTCATGCCTCAACATCTATGAATCATTTAAAAAATTGTGATATATTTTTGACCAGATAGCTCTACAGTTCTTCAAAACCTGATTCTCATGTGCTCAGGGCTGTTTTGTAATGAGAAAGAAGACTGTGTTGTCTTCCATTGCCATCTGCTCATTGCACATGTCCTTTTGAACAGAATATTGGAACTCCTTTAAAACAGCAGTTCTTAAGTTTCAAGTTCATTGGGAGTAGGTTTCTTGCCACTCAAATAATAAAGTATAATGTTGTCAGTTTAGAGACAAGCTGAGTGTTCAGAAGGTTGTGTCCCTCACAACTCTCGAATTCCAGAAACCTTTTGTTCTGAGTAAGCAGCTCAATTATTTCTTAGTACATTTTATGGCCTAGCTGTCTTATTGCTTTATAGTCAAGAGTATGATCTGATTCAGTTTTTTCCAAGTCTTTAATCAATTGGTATCAAAAGCACAGCACAAAGAAAACTCATAGTCTTAATAATCACTTCCTTCATGACATCATATTGTGAATTTGACTTGAACACACTCTTCTGACAAATGAAGTAGGAATATTCTATGAGAATCTGAATAAACCTTTACAGACTTTCCTTTTTTCTTCCCTTGCAGCTGTGGCAAGTAAGGTTGAGCTACTTACGGTCCTTGTTTCTTGTGTTCCCCGTCAGAAGGTGGGTAGTGTAGGCTGTTCATGTGTGCCCATTCTCATGAGAGAGAATTTGAGTTTGTTGTTCTGTAAGTCTCAGGGGGCCTGCCTGGCACACAGGAAGTACACAGACTGAGATGATATTGGCTCTCCTCTGAAAATGCCCGTGTTCCTGGGATAGAAATACACCTTGCTTTTGCATTTCAGAGTTAAAATTTATTTGTAATGTTTGTTTATTTTTGAGGGTGGGAGGGACAGAGAGAGAGGGAGACACAGAATCCAAAGCAGGCTCCAGGCTGAGCTGTCAGCACAGAGCCCAACATTGGGCTCGAACTCACAAACTGCGAGATCATGACCTGAGCCGAAGTCAGACACTTAACTGACTGAGCCACCCAGGTGCTCCCGAGAGTTTAAAAAGCAATGTAGAGAAATTAACATTGATCTCATACTCGATTTTTCACATGTTGTCCTGTTTTATAGCTTTAGAAATCACATGAGATATCAGTGTTATATGTGATATCGCAGAACAGCATGGTCTTATCACAACATCACTCCATAGGTTATTGATGGTTTTAAAGGAGGAAAAAATAGTTACAGTGGGGATATCTGGTAGTCAGTACCTTAATCAAATGGTGTAGGACAATGTGATGTTACATGCCTCCTGTGGTGATGTACCATGCAGTGTATACAATGTCATCTATGAAGTATTCTTGCCCAAAATGTTTTACTTGAGCCTAGTGATGTTTTGGGTTCAAATTCCAGTTTATGGAAAAATAGGAGATAGAGAAACAAGCTAAATGACATGAGAAAAAAAAATCACACAAATCTAAAATGTGTAACATTTTATGAGCAATTCATTTTGTTTTTTGTTTTTTTTTTTAATTTATATGAAAAAAACAAAGTTGGGACTGTTTTAGAACTAAAGACCAAAGAGACATAACAACCAAATGCAATGCATACAACTTGAATATTTACTGGTTTAAAAGAAGTTACAGAAAACATTTTTTAGACAGCTAAAGTAATTTGAATATAGGCTGGATTATAGATGCTATTAGAGAATTATTATGGTGTTGATAATGGTGATTGTGATAATGGGATTGTGTTTATGAAGGACAATTGTCTTTATTTTTAAGCTGTATATTTTAAATTATTTAGTGGTGAATTGTCATAGTGTGTGTAGATTATTTTCAAAAGGTTTAGCAAAAAAGAATATGTATGTGGGTACATACATACACAAATGTTGACAAGGGAAATATGGTACCATATTATTCGTTGAGTGAGTTTTATACTCTTTTTTGAACCTTTTGTACCTTTGAAATTTTTCATAATAAAAAATTGGATCATAAGGGGAAAAGTAAATTTCATCCTAAGGTTTTTATTAAAAGAAAAATCAAATTAAATAGTCCAAATCCAATGAAAAACAGAGATATGAGATCTTCCCTTGTCCTTTGAATTCTTCCTAGGGCTTTCTATGCTTTCATATATCTAGGCAGAAGAAAGCTGCCAAGATAGAGGATAATTGTGGGAGAACTGAACCAGACACCGAAGAGAGACGGTTGAGGATTAGAAAGTGATCGGCCATGTCAGACCAGCAGCTTTATAAGACTGTAAGAACTGAATAAAATTGGTTGGATTTAGAAAGAATGGAAAGAATAGGTGTCAACAGTACATTATTGTCAAAGCAGCCTCTCCTTCCTCACGTCTGTCCAGGGCATTGCTTCTCTCTGTTAGTACTGGAGAGTTCTGCCCTGGAGTGTCAGAGAAATCATTGATCTCTTCATGTAGAAGGAGCTCTTGAGTCCTTAGATCCTGTTTGTGGATAGAAACGCGAATACCTGAGACCTTTTGTAGTGAGGAAAGGGAAACAGGGAGTCAAAGACCACAGGTTTCAAAATGTTGATTGTAATTAGAATGACAGAGTCAGAGAACTAGATTTACAACCAGGCGTCAGTAACAAGGGAAGGCGTGTTGGATAAAGATGACATGTGAACATGTTAGAAGGACAAAGGCTAATTTAGTGGACATTAAAATGGTAGACAGGTAGAGGATGACTAAGGGAGTAAGATTCTTGAAAGAGTCCAGAAGGAGTTCGATTTAACAAAAAAAGGGTCTTCTCTTGCTTGGCAAACAGAGCTTAGTAAATGCTAGGTATCATTATTCTGTTTATTCATTCAGTAAGTACATATTGACCAGTAGTAGAAGTCAGGAGCTCTTCTTAGTGTTGGTGAGCCACTGCAGATCCCAGTAGAATGAAGTTTGCTTGGTGATGATTAAATAGCAAAGGTGGCAGGCTTACCCTTGAGGAACACAGATTACAACTTTCTTTTTTTTTTAATATTTTTTTAAATGTTTATTTATTTTTGAGACAGAGACAGAGCATAAATGGGGGAGGGTCAAAGAGAGAGGGAGACACAGAATCTGAAGCAGGCTCCAGGCTCTGAGCTGTCAGCACAGAGCCCGACGCGGGGCTTGAACTCACGGACCGTGAGATCATGACCTGAGCCGAAGTCGGACGCTTAACCGACTGAGCCACCCAGGCGCCCCAGATTACAACTTTCTAAACAAATTACACATAAAGCCGTAAGTATTATGTGCCCGTATATAGAACATGTACTGAAAATATGTTTGCAGAAGTAGTGATTCATGGGTTTGGGGACAGAGCGCTCACAGCAGAGAAGAGCTAGGATTTGAAAGATTGTACACTACAGATAGATTCTTGTTAAACATTTTTTGGAAACTCTATGCACACGTGCATCATTAAAACAAAAGAAACTGGTGAGTCAGGGCCATTTTATTTCATTATTTATTAAGCTATATTTTGGAATACAGTGAAGTAGCCAAAGGGAGACTTTAAGACCAATGAATTTATCTTGAGAATTAGGATTCCCACTCAATGTAGCCTCTTACTTCTTAATTTCCTTCTTCATAGATAGTTGTCCTTGTGTTTTTTGTTTATTTTTGGTTTGGTATCATTAGAGAATTATTCTAAATGTTGTATGCATATGTATGCATGTATACATGTATATAGATACACATACATATGTCTTCCTTTTAAAGCCCAGAATGGGAGTGTGTTTTAAACACTACACTGTATCTTTATCTCCCACTATATATTTTGGAGATTATTTCATATCTCACACTGCAGTGTTCCATTGTAAGGCTCTATCATAATTTAATCTCTTGATTGGTGGACACTAAATTTTTTTCTATGTACCCTTTAAAAATGAGAGAAAATTTGGGGCACCTGGGTGGCTTAGTTGGGTAAGCGTCTGACTTCATTTGGCTCAGGCCATGATCTCACAGTTTGTGAGTTTGATCCCTGCTTCGGGCTCTGTGCTGACAGCTCAGAGCCTGGCTTTGGATTCCATGTCTCCTTCTGTCTCTGCCCCTTCCCTGCTTGACCTCTGTCTCTCTCTCCCTGTCTCAAGAATAAATAGACATTAGAAACAATTTTTAAAAATTAAAGACAATTTTAAACACAAACAAATCAAGTAATGTCATGAACCCTCTTGTACTAAAAAGAACTTCAACACTCATTTTTATAGGCTGGGTTCCCTGGTGAGCAAACCCTGAGATGGAGATTCGCCCTTAGGTTTATTAGGGAGTGCTCTCGGTATCAACATCCAGGGAAAGGAAGGACGGGAAGTGGGTTCTGCCAAAGGGAGAAGTTGAGTTATGATGAGTCTTAGTGGAATCTCAGTTGACCCGGTGGGGGGGGGGGGGGATGAGGGGAACTCTGAAGATGGAATGACCCTTTAGGGCTATTCTGAATGGATACGAGAGGACCTGGTTTTTATATCCCTGAATCGATCAGTCATTGGATATGGGCTGTCCCAGGGGAAGGGGGTAAGAGCTTGGGTAAAACATGTCCTTTTGGCTAGGGCATTTCCTTCCTCCCTCTATATGCCGCTGAGCCCCGACATTGTATCATTTTGTTCATAAATATTACAGTTCTACTTACTTTTGATTAACGTGATTTAGTAAAACACATTGATTAACCAAGTTGAGTGAAGAATGACGTTTTCTGGTATATGGAAGTTTTTGGCAAGTGAAGACAGTATAGAATAGTGAAGGGTATTTCATTAGGAATCAGGAGGTCTGTGTATGCCTGTGAGCTCAGTTTGCCATGCGATTTTGAGAAAGTGGCCAATGTATCTGAATATCCACCAAAATAAAAACTGTTAGATGGCAGATGAGCTATATTCTCTCCATTTCTAAATCAGGAAGCCAGTTTACTTATTTATTTATTTTTGGTCAACTATAAAAGTCTTTCTTTTATAACTGCTTAAATGTAAAAAAACAAGCAAAGCAGCAGGAAGTAGACCCATTTTCCTCAACTTTTGCAAAGATTTGGTTTACTGATATAGGCAAAGGGTGCTTGCACTTTTGTTGTTCCTGTGGAACACTTTCTGTTGAATTCTCTGGTGCCATTTTATGAAAATATTCTCTGACTTACAATTTCTTGAGACCAGATTAGCTGTCTGTTCCCCTTCTGCCTCATTTATGTTATCACTTCCCTTCCTCCCTCCTGTCATGCTCGCTTCCTCCCTTTCCTCATCACTCTGCCTAGAAAATAGGTCTTTTTCTTGCCTCTAGCCTTACATATTGCATCAAACCCCATGATTTATTGTTCTTCTGTATCGTCTTGTATTTTCTTTTTCTTTCAAAACTCATAATTTTAGCTAAGCTTCTTCTTTGTGCTCACCCAGCCTAATTGTCATAGCATCATATTTGTTTTCCCTCTCTGTAGTTTTTTCACTGCGTTAATCCAAACTTTATACTATGTCACAGAGTTTTAGCGTGTCGCTTCTCTGTCTACTTAATGGGACCACTAAGTCACATTAGTCTGATCCTGCCCAAGGCTAATGTGAAATCTGGTAGTATCTTCTCCCTTCTCAAAATCTATTTTGGTTAAGTGTAGACTCATTTGTCCCATATATTAGAATCTGAATTTGTTAATGACTTCACTGGGCATCTGTAGTGTAATAATAGTGCTTATCCTTTATGTAGAAGGCTTTTAATATTTCAAAATGCTTTTCTTTTCTCTTGTCCTTGTAGTACCTTTCTGTGAAGCCTATTTCATAGTTCATGCGCATCGCTATCAACTTGGTGTGAGCACCAAGTCCTATCTGTTGTGTCTTCGAAATAGCTCTCATATTCCTCTTGTTATTGCCATTCTCACTATTACTGTCCTTCATCATATATTCATTGGAGACAGCCTATGTGGCAGAAACCATGCTAAGCATTATGTGGTGAATACACACACACGGTTCTGATCTTAGGGAACACGAGCATAAAGAGTAGTAGCGGAGAGTAGAAGACGTTTGTTGGTTAAACAAAAAAGCCCAGAAGTAAGTAATGAGAGATTGTGATAAATGTCAGTACCATCATTTCTTACCAGCAGTACTGCAGCGGCCCCACTGTCTTCAGACCCACAGTGTTACCCCTATTCATTGTATTGCGGCTGGAGTGATCTTTCTGAAAAGCAAATTTGGAGGTCAAACTCTTGACCTGTTTCCTGTTGCTGTCAGGTAAAACTCTACACTCCTTCAGATGGCTTATCAGCTTCTTTATCATTTGGTGCATATTGACCTGTTGTTTCTTGTGTCATCATTTGGCCTTTGGGTTCTGAATGCCACCTCTCCTGTTTTCACTGCCAAGAAAGAATTGAGCTTTCTTATCTATGGGTTTTAGAACATGCAATTCCCCCAGCCTCTTCCTGGGTTAATTCTCACCATTATTTCTCCAGAAATCCTTCCTGGACCCACTAAAGTGTAGGTTAGGATGTCCACCTTTTGTGTCTCCATGGGTCTCGAAATTTCTCCTGTATCACACTCTATGGTAATTGTTTGCTTGCTCATGTATATGCTCTACTGGATAGTTGAATTGTGTCTATATTATCAGCTGTTGTAATGCTGTGATACAGGCACAAAATTAAAACTTGGGAAATGCTTCTCTGAAATATATACTAATTATTATTATTATGAGACAGAATTTAATTTAAAAGCTGTTTTAGTATCACATAGGAGGTTGCAGTATTACTGCTAATGAAGTCATGCAGAACCAAATTGTCATATGTGCAGATAATAGAATTGTGTCTGACAAACCTATACAGTGGTACTTTAGGTTATAGCAGGAAGTCATTGAAAGATCATAACCTTATTAAAAATCCAACTTTATTAAATATGAAATGGCACTGCTGGAAGAAACCAGTAGATGTGGAGGCAGAATGTGAAAAAGTCGGGGCGCCTGGGTTGAGCTTAGGACTTCAGCTCGGGTCATGACCTCACAATTTGTGAGTTTGAGCCCCACATCAGGCTTACTGCTGTCAGCACAGAGCCTGCTTCAGATCCTCTGTCCTTCTCTCTCTGCCCCTCCCCACTTGCATTCTCTTAAAAATAAAATAAAAATATTAAAAAAATAATAACGTGAAGAAGTAGGAAAATCTGTGTTTTTTAAAAATTAGTATTTACTGAGCATCTGCCATGTGCTAGGCATTTCACTAGTTGCGTTATGTGCATTTTTTTCTCTTAGTCATTAGGATGGCTTTCCTAAAAGACGGTATTATTGTCCATCTTTTACAGATGGGGAAGCTGAGACCCAGAGGGGTAACTTTTTCAAGATTCCATAAAAGAGCCAGGATTTGAATATAGTTCTTCTAATTGTGAGTTCAGAGTTCTTTCAATTATGATTATTTTTGTTCTTCTTGTTGACTGAAGTACAATTGTATTTCTATGCAGAACTAAGAAATAGGGGAAATTCAGTGAAATAGACAAATACATGAAATTAAAGTAACCAAAAGAGATGACTTAATTTTTACCTCTAAGATCCTTGCTCTTTACGATTTGAGGGTTTTGACTTCAAAGTGATGCAAAATTAATTTTATAAATAACTGTTGGGGAGAAAACTAAACCTCAGAAATGATATGACCAAAGACTACATGTTTAGTGGTAGAATGAGGTGTCGACTCTGGAACTTCTGCTATTTGGCTGTAAAACTTTATCACTGTAAAATTTTTATTTGATATACAATCTCTAAATGTAACTTTAACACTGATTTTGATATAAACATGAATGAAAATGGAATGTTCCTAATCTTCTTTTTCTAGAAGTATCTAGTCTTAGAACATACCTGTTTGTGATTTGAAAGCCAGCATTTTCCCTTGATATATTAGTGACAAAATATGAATATGTTGTACACAATATTTTGGAGAGTTGGATAATTTTATTCAGAATTTCTATTAAAGTTAATACTATGTCAGATTAATAATTTGTTCAGTCACTTTTGTTTTGGGCCTTTTCCATGAAAATATGAATTTTAAAATCTCAATCCTGTTCTAGGACTTTCATTTCCATTTAATATAAAGCTTTTTTGGAATGTATTTAATTCCCTTCAGACAATAGATGATAATGTTGCAAACAAAGACTGGATTATTAGCTAATCAATAGAGTGGTTGAGTGATGATGGTTGAAAAACTGCATACTCTTGATTTATATTGCCTTTTATTGCTCTTAAGTCATGTGTGGTGCCAATTTAGAGTGTCTTGGCTTATCCGTTACTCATTTTATTTTATTTTTTTTACATATACATATATATTTTATTTTTAATTTAATTTTTAATTTTTTAAAATTTACATCCAAGTTAGTTAGCGTATAGTGCAACAATGATTTCAGGAGTAGATTCCTTAATTCCCCTTACCCATTTAGCCCATCCTTCCTCCCACAAGCCCTCCAGCAACCCTCCGTTTATTCTCCATATTTATGAGTCTCTTCTGTTTTGTCCCCCTCCCTGTTTTTATATTATTTTTGTTTCCCTTCCCTTACGTTTATCTGTTTTGTCTCTTAAGTCCTCATATGAGTGAAGTCATATGATATTTGTCTTTCTCTGACTGACTAATTTCACTTAGCATAATACCTTCCAGTTCCATCCACGTAGTTGCAAACGGCAAGATTTCATTCTTTTTGATTGCCGAGTAATACTCCATTGTATATATATACCACATCTTCTTTATCCATTGATGGACATTTGGGCTCTTTCCATACTTTGGCTATTGTTGATAGTGCTTCTATAAACATGGGGGTGCATGTGTCCCTTCGAAACAGCATACCTGTATCCCCTGGATAAATGCCTAGTAGTGCAATTGCTGGGTTGTAGGGTAGTTCTGTTTTTAGTTTTTTTGAGGAACCTCCATAATGTTTTCCAGAGTAGCTGCACCAGCTTGCGTTCCCAGTCTGTTACTCATTTTAAAGAAATTCAAACTTAGATTCCTGTGTCCTACCTAATTACATGGCTAGGTCGTGGCTGATTTGCCCATTTTTTGTTTTAATCAGTTGTTTAGAACTAGGTTACCACTTGTTACCAAGTGGTACTCTCAGTTAATCCTTCTTAGAAATACTTGTCTTTGATATAAGCCTTGTTATCCTTTATTTCACATTATTTCATTAGTGCTTTTAGTGGCTTTTCTAAAGTTTCACTTTTATTAGATTTTTAAGATAGTAGACAAAATGTTTTGAAGCATTTATATTTTTGATGGAACGAGATTATCATTTTTTTCTTATATATATTTCTTTTTTTAAATATAATTTATTGTCAAGTTGGCTATTGTATATATTTATTTGTATTAAGAATGTTCACACAGTTTGCTCATATAATGAACTGAAGATTCCTCATCCTGTTCCTTGGTTCGCTTTCTTTCTTCTTCTTTTCTTTCATTTAAGTTATATACTCACACAGTATAGGGTCAAGTAGATCTAGAAGACTTTATTACACCAAAAAGCATGAGAGAAAAAAAAAATGTTGAAAGCCCAGAGGTCTGTGGTGTAATGATTGAGGATTATGTGAAAGTTTAGGTAATTCACAGGACATCCATCGGTTTGGTTGCAAGTGACAAGTACCATGGAAGGCAAAGACTGTCTGTCTTAGTTTAAGGTAAGTCTCTAAAATGGCCCAGGTTATTAAATAAATACCAGTGACTTAATTATTGAAAGCATCTGCTAGATCAGTAGATGTTCAAGAAATTCTTGTTGCTTAATTATTACACCATAGCCAGATTTCTAGGTTTTAAGGAATTGAATATGTCTTTTCTGTGATTCAGAAATTCAAGTTAGGGGAGTTGCCCCTGGGTGGCTCAGTTGGTTAAGCAACTGACTCTTCATTTCGGCTCAGGTCATGATGTCACAGTTTGTGGGATCGAGTCCTGTGTCAGGCTCCGCGTGGAGGGCAGGGAGCCTGCTAGGGATTCTCTCTCTCTCCTCTCTTTGCCCCCCCCCCCCCCTCTCTCTCTCTCTCTCTCTCAAAATGAATAAACATTAAAAAAAAATTCAGGTGAAGATCTTGTAGTCTCTCAAGTTGTCATAAATAGAATGTGTTTGTTGTGTATGCTAATGGAAATTGTAAGCTCTTAGGAAAAATTACCTATGATTCAAGAATAATTTGTTTCAGTGGAGAGTATGTTACTATACCCTAAAAAAGTAAGAATACTTGTTGTTTTTCAAAATTAAATTAAAAGTGTATTCATACATTATTAGGTACATGTCCAGCTTAGCATGTATGGCATTTAATTTTATGTATATGTGTGTATATATGTGTGTGTGTATATATATATATGTGTATATATATATATGTATATATATATACATATATATATACACACACATATATATATATAATACACATACCTCACAGTGTTTTTGTCTTCTCATAGGTGAGTAGATACATTAGTATTTTTAAGGAGAAAATAGACTTTTTTTGTTCTTCCATGTAATTTATTTTTAAATTTTTGTTTAAATTCCGGTTAGCATAGTGTGTAATATTATTTTCAGGTGTATAATATGGTGATTCAACACTTACATATAACGCCTGGTGCTCATCACAAGGGCACTCCTTAATCCCTGTCACCTGTTTAACTCACCTCCCTCCCCTCCTCCCCTCTGGTAACCATCAGTTTGATCTTTATGAAACTTTTTGTTTTCTAGAAGAAAAGTGTTATTCTCTCAGAAAAGTGATAGGAAGAATTCAGAACCTTTTAGGAGAGAGACACACAAATTATTTGATTTCTATTTGATTTTCTCTTTTGTTAAGAATTAATTTTGTCTGGTTAACCTTGTTGGACCAACAGGGTCCAAATTAATTGGATCTAATTTATATTGAAAAATAAGAGTGATGGAATCTCATTAAAAAGCCACATGTGCTACTTTGACAATATATCCCTTTAAGAAGTAAGATTGCTTTTAGAATACAGCTTTGCATTAGTAGTATTTCCGTTGCAACTAGAGGAGTCAGTGCTCCCCAAATTGATACATGAATTTGATGCAGCTCTAGTCATACTCTCACCAGGCTTTTCTGCAGACATTTACAAGCTGATTTTTAAATTTGTGTGGAAGTTAAGAGGACCGAAAGGAATATCCAAAGGAATCTTGAAAGTAAGAACTAGCAAATTTCAGTGCTGAAAGGAAATATTTATGTGTTCTTTTGGTGTGGAGATTTCTTGAATTCTCTTAGAAATTAAGCAGGATTAGCTTTTACATATTGGACTTATATGAAACCGAAACATATATACATTTTACAGTGACCTATCTAAACCATCCAAGTTTATCTTTCACGTGTTGGTCAACTGATGATGAATTTTAATTATCTTCTAGTGTATGAATGGGCCTGGCCACAGGATGATGGTTGTATTTGTCTCCCTGTCCCCTTCTCGCCCCCAACAAACCCTCCTCCCCCCGCACTTTGTAGGGGCCTTAAGATTTTTCCTTTATGCAATTGTTTGTCAGTCTTCTTACCACATCATGTATGCCGTGGATGTTATCCTTACAAACTTTGGGGGTGTAGTGTATCTGTGCAGTGAGGAAAATTGTACATTTATGTGTAACAAAACTTGAAAAATGTGGCCTTAAACAAGTGGAAGTTAATTTATCCTATGTAACAAAAAGTCCATCTAGAGTTCGAGAAATTCTGTAAAGCCTGAGCTCTCCAATTTTTTGAATTAATGCAGCATCAGTGAGGATGTCTCCACGTCTGGGGTGAGATCACAGAGCCAGTGTTGAGATGTCCCTGACAGTCTTCTCTGCCTCCAGCTTTTGAACATTCCCCCAAACCCACTTCTCCACAGTCTGCCCCCAACTCCGATTTAATACCCTTGTGTCTAGGAGGTTTTAACATTAAGAGTGTTCTGAAAGTCAGGAGCACAAATCCACTTCTCCACATGAGTCCTAAATAAGACTTTGTCTCTTCTCCTCGTCCTCTCACCCTCACCCCTCTCCCCGCACCCACTGCCCCAGACATGTTCTGATATTGTATTGTTCTTTTCTTGATTTTATTTTAGGGAGAGAGAGAGCGAGCGAGCGAGGGAGTGCGAGCAAGAGAGTGGGGGAGAGGGGCAGAGAAAGAGAATCTCAAGCAGTCTCCATGCTCAGTGCAGAGCCCTACGCAAGGCATAATGTTATGACCCTGGGATTATGACCTGAACCAAAATCAAGAGTCAGACACTCAACCAACTGAGCCACCCACGTGCCCCGTTTCTGTTTTTTTCAATACCATCTTCCAATTGGTCACCAGGTCCTTTTGATTAATTATTATTTATTTAGAAGTTGTCTCTGTTTATTCAGAACCGCCCTAGTCCCAGCAGCAAGGACATATCAATAGCAGCTACTGATTGTGATATCCATTGCGGGTTCATGTTTCATTTCAGGTCTTCTTTATGATTATTTACCTTTTAAATATTTCACTTAACAGATACTTTCTATTTAGATCTTTTAGTGTACCAGCCAAGAAATAGCATTGGGCATAATTTAAAGACCTTTGACAGGGCATATATACCTATGGGTCAGGACAGGTTAGTGTAATTTTTTTGAAAATACAGCAGTGAATTTTGGAATCCGGTTCCTGCTGCACCCTACCTCCTTCCGCCATCCCCAACATAAGACATAAGATGGTAACTCTACCTTGGTCAGACAGAACTTCTTACATTATTCCTCAAATGAGCAGTTAACTAGCTGATGTAATATCCCCTGGAAAAGATGTAGTTAAGTTTTTCTTTTTTCTTTTTTAAGTTTATTTATTTTGAGAGAGAGAGAAAGCATGAGTGGGGGAGGGGCAGGTCTGTACTGACAGTGTGGAGCCTGACATGGGGCTTGAACCCATGAACCGTGAGGGTATGACCTGAGCTGAAGTCAACCCTTAACCGACCGAGCCACCCAGATGCCCATAGTGAAGTTCTTTACCATTATTTCCTGAGAGGGAGAGAGCATTGCTTTTTGATTGATTAATTTTAGTATTATAAAATTCTTTTAAAAGAACATATCCCGGTTATGGGTTGAGTTGTGTTCCCCTAAAATTCAGATGTTGAAATTCTAACTTCCAAAACCTCAGAATTTGACTTCATTTGGACATAGGGTTTTTATGGAGGTAATGAACTTAAAAGGAGGTCATTGGGGTAGGCCCTAAACGAATATGACTGCTGTCCTAATTAGAAAGATATTTGGACATACAGGGAGAATGCCGTAAGAGCGTGACGATGGCCTTCTGCAAGCCAAGGAGAGGGACCTCGAACAGATCCTTCTCTTGACAGTCAACCCTACCTATACCTGATTTCAGACTTTTAGCTTCAAGAACGATGAGACAATAAATTCTGTTGTTTAAGCTACTCAGTTTGTGGTCATGGCAACTGTAGGAAACTGATCCAGTTCTTTATGAAAATCCTTCATTGCCCTTAATGAGAATTCTTCTCAGATTCTGGTCGACTGTCAGTTCTTGATTTCTGTGAGAATGTGGGGGATTTTTGTAATTATTTTAATAATTTCTGGAGAAGCTGAGTTAGAGATTGATGTGTTTTCTAAAATATATACCTTCATCATGTTATGGATGATCATTTTCACTTGTTTTAAGGGCTTTGAAATTGCATTGTTCTTCTAGGTTTCCTTGGGTGCCTTGTCACCTGAATACCAGAATGTTCTTTCCTGTTCTGTTGCATCAGAGCAGGCACATCTCCCCATAGCATACATGTTCCTTAGTCCTTAGTCTCTGTGTTTGCATTTTCTTTAAGCAAAGCAGTATGCATTGGATATAAGTCCTCAAATATCTAGAGAAATGATGTTCTCTTCAGATTTCACATATTGCATTCGATGCTGTGAGCTTATTTAACTGAGAGAAATCTTTGGGTGATATAATTTAATACTGAATGTTGTCACCATGGAGAAATGAATTCCTTCCAGATTCCCTTTTTGAAAAAGTCATTGTTGGGTATGTTTTTCAGCCAGGAACATGCTGTACCAAATTTATTAAAATTGGTTCAGTGCTTTGTTTCATTTTATAATATCAAATAGAAATACGGAAATTAAAAAAAGAAATATGGAAATAATTATGTCATGGTAGCCTATGAAATGGTGAAAATGATATGTATAAGGTTTTATTAATAGGAAGTGAATTTGGAATTTTTTTCTTAAATGCATACCTTTTACTTGTAACAAAAGATGAAGTTTTTGGGGGTGCACAAACTGATAAGAGTCATGTATTTTTTTTTTTAATTTTTAATGTTTATTTTTGAGAGAGGTAGACAGAGTGTGAGTGGGGGAGGGGCAGAGAGCAAGGGAGACACAGAATCCGAAGCAGGCTCCAGGCTCTGAGCTGTCAGCATAGACAGCACAATCTTAGCATTCTAAAGAGTCTATAGTTACACACATATCAGTTGTCACTTAAAAATTGGGGGCAGAAAAAATCACTACAGTGACCATTTCTGATTGATCATTTGTCAGTTCTGTAGGTGACCCGCTAGTGTCTCATAAGATCTGGTGGAGTCTTCTGTCTTCTGTGGAGCCCTCTTTGATTAGTCCATTCTTCATTTCTTTTTAACTTCTCTGAACTAGTATTTAAGTTTTTAGCCACACAAGTTTATAACACTTAAATCTAGTTGTTTCACCAACTAGATCTTGATTTTGTCATGTGAAGGAATAATTCCCTGTATGTGTGCTGTCCTGCCAAAGGTATACTCCCACGTACACTACTTAATTGAGTATTCATCTCAAATTTGAACCCCTTTACCAGAACTAAATTTTTATTATGCAGAAATGAGTTTAAAGGGAAATCCTTTTTCCCTCAAGTGTCGGAAGTTACAATAAAAGACATTCATGATCTTGAGACATAATAAATACAGTTGAATGAGTTTTCCTTTGAACATACTCTTTGTGTGTGTGTGTGTGTGTGTGTGTGTATAACTTTTATTTTGGGGGGTGGGGGAGAGACAGAGGGAGACACAGAATCCGAAGCAGCCACCAGGCTCCAAGCTGTCTGCACAGAGCCGGATGCGGGGCTTGAACTCACGAACCACGAGACCATGACTTGGGTTGAAGTCAGACTCTTAACCGACTGAGCCACCCGGGCACCCCTGAACATACCTTTTTTAATGTTTAGCACACAGTGAAACAACCTTTTTCTTGAACATCGCTATTTATTACTGGTTTGGAGACCTGACAAGATTTACAGACCTTACTTGTCATTGGTAGCATAGCAGAATGAATAAGATGACAGCATCTGAAGTCAGGCTTCATGGGTTTTGATTTGGGCTCCATTATTTCGCTTTTCATCTTGTGACTCTTTGTGACTCACTGTCTGTATCTGTGAAAGAGAAGTGATAATAGTACTTGCTGCATGATTTATTGTGAGAATTGAGATTTTAATTATATTTTATATATGTAATGGAATTTTATGTATTATCCTTTATGTGTGTCGTATATATGATGTCGTATATATGATGTGTCGTATATATATGAGAATCTTGGCACTCAGGAAGTTCAAGTTGGCTTCATAATACAAATGTATATGTTTTAGAAGGAAATAATATAATATTTGACATTATTCTTATGACGTTTCTAGGTTTGAAAACACAATGGCAGGAAACAGCCTTGTCCTACCCATTGTTCTTTGGGGTCGCAAAGCACCAACACATTGCATCTCAGCAGTACTTTTAACAGACGACGGGACCACGATTGTAACTGGATGCCATGATGGACAAATATGTCTCTGGGATCTCTCAGTAGAATTGGAAGTGAGTATTTGAAATGGATATTGTATTTTTTAGAATCAAGGAGCTTCTTAATCAAAAACAACAGTCCCAGAATAATATTTGGCCTCATAACATGTTTTCTGTGAAATGTGTTGTGACTAAAATTATTTTTATGTAGATTGTTAATTTGTATTATTCATCAGAGTTGGTTTCTGCTGCCTTTTGGCTATTTCCAGTTGTGTCTACCCTAGGTGGGTTCATATGTTACATTTAAGATTTATCAAAAGATTTTTATTCGTACTGAAGGAAGTTTCCAGAAAGGTATTAAAAACCGATTTTGAACATTTATACCTTCTAAGGTGAATGTCTCGAAGACAGCAAAACTTTTTATAAAGCATAAATTTGATTGTATTTATTACATATTATCATTCTTTCTTACTATGGAGCGCTCAGTGTGCTGTGGTTCGAGGCCTTCTCGGTGGACAGGCCAGGGAAGTAGGAGTTGGGGATACGCATGCAGAGTTCACACTGATACCTCCAATTCTGGGATAACACCTCAGGGTTTATTTTCCTTTTTTCCTCATATTTTTCATCTCCCTCTCTGATAATTTTCCCCAGGGATTTTTTCTGTCAAGGGTAACAGAGAAAATGGGGTGGTAGGTGGCATGGAATATAGGGCAAACAAGCTGAGGGTTTTTTTTTTTTCTGTAATAGCCTTATTGAGATAAAAATCATACAGTTCACTCTCTTAAAGAAGTTATTTATATATATATGTGTGTATATATATGTATATATATATGTGTGTATATATATATATATGATGCAGTATTATTCAGGCATGAAAAAGAATGAAATCCTGCCATTTGGGATGACATGGATGGACCTCAAAGGGCATCAAGCCAAGTGAAATAAGTCAGACAGAGAAAGACAAATAACTCTATGATCTCCCTTACATGTTGAATCTGAAAAATACATATATTTTAAAAAATGAAGCTCATAGTGAACAGATTGGTGGTTGCCGGGGGTGGGGGTGGGAGAAGTAGGTGAACTTTTCTTGTTTTTGTTTTTTAGTTTAAATAAATTAAGAAAATAAAGTGTACATTACTACAGTCAATTTTACAACATTTGCATTACCTCAGAAACGCACCCTGTACTCTTTAGCTGTCATTCCTAATACCCCCATTTCCTCCCAAGGCAACCACTGATCTGTTTTTCTGTCTCGTTTTACAATGTGCAATATACATAAGGATGTTAATTTGATACGGTAAATGGTCCCGTGTCCCATATGTAACTCCTCTGTGGGTTTCCCTATTCTGGACATTTCATATACTTGGAATAATATGTGTTTTTTTTGTGTGTGTGTGTGACTGGCTTTTTTTTACTTAGCATACATAATCTCAGAGTTTACTGTGTTGTAGCATGTATCAATACTTCATATTTTTATTTTATTTTTTAATTTAATTTTATTTTTTTTAAAGAAGTTTTTAATAAGTTTATTTATTTTGAGAGAGAGAGAGACAGAGGGCAAGCAGGGGAGGGGCAGAGAGAGAGGAAGACACAGAATCTGAAGCAGGCTCCAGGCTCCAAGCTGTCAGCACAGAGCCTGACGTGGGGGCTCAAACCCATGAACTATGATATCATGACCTGAGCCAAAGTCAGATGCACAACTGACTGAGCCACCCAGGTGCCCCTATTTTATTTATTTTTTTAATTTATTATTGTTGTTTTTATTTATTTATTTATTTTTTACTGATTATTTGTTTTTGAGAGAGAGAGAGAGTGCAAGCAGGGGCGGGGCAGAGAGAGAGAGAGACAGACAGACACACACACACACACACACACACACACACACACACACACAATCTGAAGCAGGCTCCAGGCTCCGAGCTGTCAGCACAGAGCCTAATGTGGGGCTCGAACTTGCGAACCGTGAGATCATGGCCTGAGCCGAAATCGGATGCTCGACTGACTGAGCCACCCAGGCACCCCTATATTTCACATTTTTAAGTGGTCAAATAATATTCGATTGTTTGGGTGTACTAAATTTAACTTACCAGTTGACGGACATTTGGGTTGTTTGCGCTCTGGGCCATACTGAATAATGCTGCTGTGAACATCGGTGTGTGTGTTTTTGTGTGGCACCACCTTTTTGTTGTTCTTCAGTACACACCCAGGCACGGAACCACTGGAACTGGAAAATCGATGTGTACACTTAGATGACATGTAAAGGCTGGGTGTACATGTTGGAAAGTAGCTGGAGAGAAGAATTACAGGATGTGATACACCTTCAGGATTGGTAGTAAACTAAATATGAATCAGCAGTGAAGTCGTGAGGAGAAAAAAAATCATAGCACGTTTTACTGGAATGATTACAAGCAATGAGACTTACTTATGAGAGCTTAGAAACAATTCTTTCACTATTTTTTTTTTTTTTGCATAGATTTTACTGTAGTGTTATATTTATTTAAGTTCAAGTAAGAGGGAGAAAAGTGACTGGGGGGAGTAAGAAATGGGCGTGGTGGGGTAGGGCTAGGAGAGAAGTGTATCTTTTGAAAGACATTAAGGGAATTGGACTGTTTACCCAGGGAAAATGAAGGCTAAATAAAAACTGGCTTGGTTATTGTGTTTGATATATGTGGACGATCTTTAGTGTCATACTTTGTAGCAGCTATTTATTTTTTATTTATTTTTTTCCAATATATGAAGTTTATTGTCAAATTGGTTTCCATACAACACCCAGTGCTCATCCCAAAAGGTGCCCTCCTCAATACCCATCACCCACCCTCCCCTCCCCCCCCCCCCATATCAACCCTCAGTTTGTTCTCAGTTTTTAACAGTCTCTTATGCTTTGGCTCTCTCCCACTCTAACCTCTTTTTTTTTTTTTCCTTCCCCTCCTCCATGGGTTTCTGTTAAGTTTCTCAAGATCCACATAAGAGTGAAACCATATGGTATCTGTCTTTCTCTGTATGGCTTATTTCACTTAGCATCACACTGTCCAGTTCCATCCACGTTGCTACAAAAGGCCATATTTCATTCTTTCTCATTGCCACGTAGTATTCCATTGTGTATATAAACCACAATTTCTTTATCCATTCATCAGTTGACGGACATTTAGGCTCTTTCCATAATTTGGCTATTGTTGAGAGTGCTGTAACAGCTATTTTATGCTGATGAAGGGCCAATGAGAAGAAATGTAACATGGCTGGGGGAGGCACAGAGTGTCTTTTCTTGAAGTCTTGGTGTCTTCTCTTCTTTTTCTCTGAAAGGGTTCAAAACTGTAGCTAAATTTGTGCCATCCACCTCTTGATCTCCTTTTATCTGTGAAAAAGTGCAGCCTGGTCTAACATGGTGGTAATAAAATGTCCGAGGAAAATTGTAGAAGCAGTTTAGACAACCTAGTGAGTATCTAGACAGATGGTGATCAGAGTAAAGGAGGAAACTTGTTGATGTAGGTACTGTCTCTTATAAGCAATATTTGTAAAGCTCCATTACCCATAAAAGTTACAGGATATTTATGAGACTGATTCCTGTCTTCTTAAAGCTTCCATTCTGTTAGGAAAACAGATCTTTTCTGAGAATAGTATCATCCTCGTTGTTGAAGAAAGAAGTAAAACGTTATGGTTAGAGCTTGGCCTTTGGAGTTGGGCAAACGTGGCTTGAACCTTGGCTGCTCTAGTATCTCGCTGTGTGACTTTGGGCAGTTTACTTGACCATTTTGAGCCTAAGTCTTGCCACATTTAAAATATGGTGTACCACACAAGGTACACCTTGTGTATGTCATGTCACCTTATAGTTGTGATTTGGCATTGATACTAGGCATAGCTGTATTTTTAGATGATTATCTGTGTATGATGATTACTCTTCCTCTGCTTGCCATTTGGTAGTCATTCAGAGCCACTTCTTAAAGCCATCTTTTTTTTTCTTTAAACTCCAGAAAACGTCTTTTTAATGAATTGAATAAGTTTCTGTTCATTAAAGACACATGTTGATTTATGAAAATATTATCTTAAAACTTTTCTATTTTTTTCGCTAACTTTGTACTTATGAAGTAAGTAAAAAATATAGTTTCATTTACACATTTTGGTATTTTTTGTTTTTGTTTTTTTTTTGCTTTCATATGACAGTGGGTGGCAGAGCCATGTATTCTGGTTTTATTTTACAAATGTTCATTGTCACTATTTAGAAATACAATTGCTTTTTGGTATTTTGACTTGCATACTGTGACTGTACTGTATTCCTTTTTGGTTCTGGTAGAGTCTTTTTCTAGATTTTTTAGATTTCTAGTTTAAGGGTCAACTATTTTATTCTTTTTGATTCTGTTGTAAATGTGATTACTTTCTTAATTTCTCTTTTCGATGTTTTGTGTTGTTAGTGTATAGAAATGTAACTGATTTTTGTATGTTTATTTTGTATCTTGCAACTTTACTGGATTTGTTGATTAGTTCTAGCAGTCTTTCAGTGGTATCTTTAGGACAGGTGGGATCACATCATCAGCAAACAGGAGAAATTTTACTTTTTCCTCTCTGATTTGGATGCCTTTTATTTATTTTTTTCTTGCCTAACTGCTTTGGATTAACTATGCTGAATAGCAGTAGCAAGAGTAAATATTTTTGTTCCTGATTTTAAAGGAAAAAGCTTTTAGCTTTTCACTGTTGAGTATGATAGCTGTGAGCTTTTCATATATAACTTTTATAAAACAGGTACATTCCTTCTATACCCAATTTGTTGAGAGTCTTTAATTATGAAAGGATATTGAATTTTGTCAAAAGCTTTTATTGCCCCACTGAGATGATCATGTGATTTTTATGCTTCATTCAAATATTTTTATTTTTCTAGATTATGGTGGGAGTAAAGTCCAATTCTAGTTACTTGTTTTGGCTGAAAGTGGAATTTTCCAGCAAAGCCATGTACATTTGAAATAAAGCTATTGGTAAAGTTGATTTTCTTGGGAGAAATTAAATAATTGACTAAGAGCATATTTTTTAGTGGAAGATTACTGAATCTCTGTATGCAGGTGGGGTTGGATGTGTGAGAAAAATTTTGATGTATGGGAAAATGTTCTAGGCCCTTCGTAACTATAAACAATGATTGATTCTTAAAGTAAATAATTAAAATAAAAATTTAGCCTCTGAGGGAAAAAATGCATATTGTATAACTAAGGAAAAAACAGATTAAAATTTTCTCTTAATTATAATTATACAAAAGATAACTAAAATGAATTTTATTTGGAAAATCTCTTCCATTGCCACATATCAGAACTATAGAACAATGTCTGTACTCTTTCTGTGGAATATTTGATTTTGAACAGTTTAGCTTTACTAATAAATTAGTATGTGTTCTTTATAGCATATGCAGATGTTATCAATGTTTGTATGTATTAAATATTTAATTAAAAAATATATTTTGAAATAACCTAAGGCCCTGAAGTTACCTGAAGTAAACGTAACATTCGGTACAAAGTAGATAAATTTGGGAGCTGATTGCCAGGTTAGTTTAGAATAGTGGGTATTAAGCCGTCCTTCCTCTGAGGCACTCACTATGTTGTTACTAAATCATTAGTCTGTGAAGGTCGTTCTTAGTTGCTGATAGTTAATGTTGCTATCAGCATTTGGAAGGGTGCCTGTCCTCTTATTTTTTGAGTTTTGATGGTGTCAATCTAGAGACTCTAAATGTGTTTTCAGGTCAGTGAACATACTGCTTAAAAAATAAGTGGGGTTAAATTACTTTATTTTATATACCAACGTTCTTAACCTGATTTTTCAGTTCTCTATAACTTAGTGCTTAAGACTGCCCGCTTGGCTCCTAGCTCTGTCGTTCTCTGTAGGATGCTGGGCAAACAGTGTTACTGGTTACTGGTCGTTCCAGTTTGACTTTAGAACTACCTGGCGGGGTGACTGTTGAGCATTTAATAGGTAGGATTCACTGTTTTGTGGCTTTTAGGTTTTGGTGTTCTGAGCAATTCTTATCAGGTCTGTATTTTATATTTATATTTAATATTTAACAGGATTCCTAAAAAAAGATTAATTTTTAAAAATTTGATACTTGCATCAACATACTTGTGTATTTCTAGGTTAATCCTCGAGCACTGTTGTTTGGTCACACAGCCTCAATCACCTGTTTGTCTAAAGCTTGTGCTTCTACTGACAAACAGTATATTGTGAGTGCGTCTGAAAGTGGGTAAGCATTTTTGTATTCACTTTTTTCTTGATAAGTCTTTATTGCAAATAGTACCGGTGTGTTAGTGAGGAGGGAAGCTTTTTTTTTTCTGGTGAAGTATCTTTTAAATAAATTCTTAGGTTGTCTAAACTTAACAATACTTAAAATATGGTTTTATAATTGTGAATTTTCTTTATTAATGATTTTATAATACTTTTATTATAGTTTATGATTATGTTTTTGCCTTGCTCTTGAGCAATTCAGAATAGCTTACAAGTTAAAGCCTGATCATTAATCTCCGTGGTATCTTTACTGAGTTGGCAGACAACTTTGAGAGTTTTAAAGAACCTGAATGATGGGTAGGCTAAAATAAATTTGGAAGATAAAATCATGCAAAGTTCATATAATGTCATATATGTTAATATACTTATGTAATTATATATGTTCCTGAGTCTTAGAATATAACTTGTTTTTGGAGAGAGAGGCAATTAGATAGTAGTTGTAGGGTTCACAGGTGTTTTTAAAACTTTTTTGGTGCTTAGAAAATTATATACATAATATGTTATTGGAGAGAGTTGGGGACCTGGAAGAGAATTATTTAAGAAGTTGTTCCCTCCCCTTCACCCCCCATAATTTATGAATTTGAAAAGAACCTTATGTAACTTGTTTGAAACAAGAAGAGGCAGCTCTAGGTAAAAATCCCTTTTGGACAGTTAAAGGGTAATTCACACTAGCATGCATATTCTAAATAAGATTGACCATCCTTTGAAAAATTGTTTCACACCATGTGAGATCTAAGAAAGGGCATCTTGAAGAAAGCCCTAAGAATATTAGCACCATTGCTTTTTATTAATGTTGTTTTTTGTATTTCAAAGATCATGACATATTTCTAATTTTGAATGTTGTATCCTTAGTTTGAAATTTGAGCCTTTTTTTTTTCTTTGGTATGCACTTGATAAAGCTTATGCAATAAATACAGAACCAAAATTGGAATATTACATTTAACTTACAAAGGTTTGGAATTCAGTTGACTTTAATTTTTGTTTTGTGCTGGGCTAAATTTTCTAGCTATGCTCATAAGCAATGGAAGATTCCGGTGGTTTAAATTAAAGGCTTATTTCTTACTTTTGTCACTTGACCCTCATATGTCATTTGGGGCTCTGCTTTGTTATTATTGTGACTTTGAGGTTGAGGGAGCAGCCATTGTCAGAAGCAGCCACTGTCTGGAATGGAGGCAGATGAGAAAGAGAGATCTTGAGGCCCTCACATCATTTGTGGCCAGAACTACTCACATGACTTCCCCAACCAAAAGGGAGCCAGGCAGTGGAGCCCTACCATGTGCCCAGAAAGAATGTGGATTTAGGTGGGGGTGGTCAGGTTGGAGGGGAGGTTGGGATGGTGAGTGAGGACCAGAATTTTTCACGAACAGCAATAATGACTATACGTTACTTTTTCTGACATATATCAGTTTTAGTGGAAGATTTATTTTAAAATACTACAAAGTTGGACAGTGCTTGTAAAAATCAGATTTAAATTTAGCTATTATTTTGTTTTATAGAGAGATGTGTCTTTGGGATGTGAATGATGGCAGATGTATTGAATTTACAAAATTAGCCTGCACACATACAGGCATACAGGTTAGTATCTATTTCTATAACTGTCCAAGTCAACACAACTTATTACAGGTATGCAATTAAATGGTTTTTCAGACATTGAGCCTATATTTTTAAGTGAAAAATGGGTGGAGACAAGGAATAGGACAAGACCATAGTTGGGGTAGTGAAAGTATTCCTCATCAGATGGTATAGTAGGGGTAGGTAGAGGTGACTGATGGGGAAAGGTGGAGGGTAAGCCACTTGTGCCCTTTCTGGCCGTCCTGGTTCCACCAGTGAGAGCCCCTTTACTAATTGGCTCAGTGCTCTAGATCCTAAATAATGAAATTCTTTCATGCTAAAGCCTTCACAACTCCATTCGTGATTGACGCAAATCGACCCACTTTACAGATCATATCCTGTTTATTGCTTGTGCAATTGGCCCTTGGGTACATTTTTTGACATTTTTACTCTGTTGAAGAAATGGCAATTTCATATGCCTTCCTTACACAAGAATTTACGTAGGAATTTATAGTTTCTGACTTACATTCTTGGTATTCTTTCTTACTCTTTCATAATTGCTAAGTTCTTTGTGCTTCAATTTACGCCTCATTTACCCTGCTGCGTGTTGGGAAAGTCATAAGTCTATAGAAAATGTGATTTGTGTTCTAAGTGGGGCAGGAGAGGGAAGGGAATACTGAGCACATATCGTATAGGAATTTCTCTTACGGTGTTTCATTTAGTCCTCCCCACATCATTCCAAATCAAGTAGGAGTATACTCTCTTACGTGTAAAGAAGCTGAGACCCAGAGTGATTGAATGACTTGCCCCAGTCTCACAGTGAGTCATTCCTGGCCCAGGATCAGAAATCAGGTTTCTCTTTCTGTTCTTTCTGTTACATCATACTGCCTCCTTTAAAACAAGTGAATACCGTCATTTGTTGAGAAAGAAAACTTGTGCCAGCAAAGATTAGAGAAGCAGTGAAATACGTAGAAAACTACTTAGGGCTAAGGTGGCGGTTTGTGTATTTATAAAGGTCTTTTTTTTTGGCCGTGATCTGATGAAGACCTTTTAAAACTTGCTTCTTCAATGCTGTTAGGATGTATACTTTTTATTTAAGGGGCATATATTATTTTTTATGATATGAAGAATCATCGGGGTTTATATAGAGAAAAGGGATAGTAAATGATATACCAGTTAGTGGTTTTATAGATAATTTATTGAAAAATTATATGTAAATGCCTTGAGCTCATTGAATATCAATATTTTGATTATTGTATAATTCCATGATTTAAAAAGTTTTGGTTTACATTTTAGGAAAAATTATCTTTATTCAACATAGTTTTAGTACCTATTATTTATCAGATCCCATATTGGACCCTGTATTTAAATTGGCAGCCATCTGTCTCTAAGTAGATGATGCTCTTTGGCTGATTCACTAGTGTGTGACAATTGATCCCTGTGTGATCTTCACCCTCTCAGGTCCAAGAGCAAGTTGTTTGTTTATATAAGCAGAAATGATAAACCTTGATAATACTGGCGTGTACTGAAATCATGAGAAATGCCAACTTATTAAAATTATCACATAATATGTGGAACACTTGTTTGTCCATTCAGGATACTTTCTTTGCTAGTATGAAAGTGTCTAGGAAGCTAAATTTTAGTGGTCAGAAGATTATTTGGGAGTATAACTTGAAAGCAAAAGGTGGGAAGCATTTCGTCCGGCAAGTCTAATAAAATATCCTCGCCCCCAGGGGAGAGCTCTTCTCCAGTGACTACAGTGCACATGTCTGTCCCGGCTGATGTTAGGTGGATACTGCCAAAGTTTGCTTCTCTGCACCCCTCTTTTCCTCCTTGACACCCCTCCCCTTTAATGGGTCAGGAGTACCTGTGGTCACATGATCACATGTGAGTGACTGGCAGTCCTGAGACCTCCAGATTGTGTGTTGTGTTTTTTGGATCAACCTTCTAAGATCTAGAGATACCCTCTGGGGTTGTTTGCATTTAATTAGACCCCCCTCTTGGAGTTTTAGTGATGCTGCCTTGTCCTCAGTTAATGTGCTCCACTATCAGTGTTTTTGTGTAAGAAGTTGTGATTCTTCTTATACAGGGTACCCCATAGTTGAGGAAAGATCATATTCCTTCACATGCAGTGTTGAACCTGAGAATAGGACTAATGAGTGTGGGAGCAGACTGGACCCAGGTTTCTCAGTTATTTCCCCAGTGGTGGAGTGGTTATAGCAGTGCCCTTTGTTTTCAGTCTAGCTTGCCCCCATGTAATTCATATAAGATCCAATCATTTGGGAAGTAATAGTCTGGATATTAGATTTCACCTTCTAGAAATTCTCTACAAGAATCATTCCACTAAGAGTCACTTTTTTTTTTTTTTTTGAAGCTAAGGGGAGACAGGTCCTTTGATAAGTTGTTGGTCTTGTTTTGATAGTTATTCTTCCTCTGCTCTTTGGTTGATGGAAACCCATCTTTTCCTTTTGAGTTACTCTTGGAATGACTAACATGTAGATCATGATTGTGTTGGTTCTTCTATTTTTCTTCCACAGAGTATAAATGTGCATTATGACAATGGTTTACGTGATTGTCTCATGCTCTAGTTTGAAATAAAACACTTGGATTAATCGGAATTCACTGCTGATTATATATGTTTGAACAGCAATCGTCTAATAAATTTTATTTGGTCATAACTAGTAATTATAAGTCTATACCCACCTATTCCCATTCACTTAAAATTCATATTTTTGCTTTGCTTTGTGAAGAGATTCCTTTTGCTTTGCTTTGTAAAGCTGATTGTATTGAGGTGTTTTATGAATTCATTCAGTAGTCCTTTTTTAGATGCTATAGGGGGATTAAACATGAAGAATTACGATGAATTCAAAAGGGAGGATTTTAGGAAAAGAATAATTTTTGTCAGATATTTTGAAGTACTAACGTAACCTGATGGATGTATGTGTATACACATATAAGAATATGTGTATATATAAGAACCTTATAATCTGCACCGCGTAGTCTGTGTCTGGAAATATTACTGGAGAGACTGAGCGCCATGACAAGCTTGATGAGGGCTTGTGAATCAAGTCTCTCAAGTAAAGGAGAATATTTAACACTCTTTTTCCTTGTAGTTCTACCAGTTTTCTGTTGGAAATCAGAAAGAAGGAAGGCTTCTGTGCCATGGCCACTACCCTGAAATCCTCGTTGTGGATGCCACCAGCCTTGAGGTGTTATACTCCTTAGTATCAAAGATCTCTCCAGACTGGATTAGCTCCATGAGTATTATTCGATCCCATCGAACACAAGGTCAGTGTGTGACGTCCTTTAGGAACTTCAGTACCCTGACGTTGACGGGTGGTTTCCTGTAGAGTTTTGTAATGCATCGTATGTGATACAAACCGTAAGCATAATACATAAACAAGAAGTTTGAGGGAAGGAGAGGGGGCATCAGAGGTTGACAGAGTTGGCGGGGGTGGGGCAGATCATGGAGGACCTTGTGTGCTAGCTAGGGAACTTGGGTTTAGTCCTGTAGATTGGGTTTGGCAGACTTGTACTAGAAAGGACCACATACTAAATATTGTAGGTTTTGCAGGCCATATGATGTGTGTTTCAGTTCTGCCAGTGTAGCACAAAAGCACATAGATAGTACATAAGTGAACAAGCCTGTCTGTGTTCCAATAAAATGTTATTTAATTTAATTTATTCTTTTTTTGAGAGAGAGTATGAGTGGGGGAGAGGGGCATATATAGAGAGAGAATCTTAAGCAGGCTCTATCCCATTGCCCTGGAATCATAACCTGAGCCGAAATCAAGAGTCGGACACACCCAACTGATTGAGCCACCCAGGCGCTCCCAAGAAAACATTATTTACAAAAACAGCCAGTGGGCTAGATTTGATCCATGAGCTGTAGCTTTTTGGCCCTGGCAGTCGATGTTGGGCGGTGTCTGATGATAATACTTGAAGGGACTTCTGTTTTAAACATCACTTTGGTGCCATTGTTGAGAATGGTTTAGGTGGGAGACGGTTTTAGTACCCCCAGGTGACTGGTGCAGATCTGAAGTCCAGCAGTGGCTGTGGACATAGAGTGGATGGGTTTGCAGTACTTCCCAAGGCTCGTTAAAGAGTGTTGATTCTGAAGGGTGTTAATAGGTATTAGTGAAAAATGAGGGTTCAGGTCAAATATATTAGGGAGATGTTCAGTGAAATAAAATTGAACAGACTTCTTTAATGTGGGAATTTCTCATGTAGAGGCTTTTTTTTTTTTAATGTTTATTTATTTTGAGAGAGAGTGTGTAAGTAGGGGAGGGGCAGAGAGAAAGGGAGAGAATCCTAAGCAGGCTGCACACTGCCAGCAAAGAACCTGATGCAGGGGCCTGATCTCCCAAACCGTGAGGTCATGACCTGAGCTGAGGTCAAGAGTTAGATGCTTACCTGGCTGAGCCAGTCATATGCCCCTCAAGTAGAGGCTTTTTAATGCCTATTGGAGAATTACTGCTTTATTTCTGAACACAGCAGTGAAAAGTATTTTTTTAACCTTCACCTTCTTCATTTTCCGGGCAAAAGGGAGCTCCTTGTTAGTGCATTCCCCTTAATCTTAGTTATAATCAACATTTTCTTTGAAAAAAGGACTATATTTGGGGTGCCTGGGTGGCTCAGTCGGTGAAGCAGCTGACTTTGCCTCAGGTCACGTTCTCACGGCTTGTGAGTTTGAGCCCCCTCATCTGGCTCTCTGCTGTCAGCGTAAAGCTTGGTTCAGATCCTCTGTCACCCCCTCTCTCTGCCCCTTCCCGGCTTGTGCTTGCCCTCTCTCAAAAACAAATAAACATTAACAAAATTAAAGAAGCAGTTTGCACGTTTGTTTTAAATTTTTGCACTATTTCCACATGAGGTACACATGTACTTGGCTGTGGTCTGAACAGGATAGGATGTAACTTTGATGAAAGCTTTGGTGCTGTGCATGCACAGTAAATGTTACTATCATAATGTTGCAGCATATGTAATTTTTAATCTGCAGTTGCCATAGTATTCTAGTCTGTGGATATTTGAGCTTTTTCGATATGCTAGGATGTTCCACTTTTACTATGGATTGACGGGCTTGTGAACAGTTGTTAGAGCATCTCTGTACAGTGTCAGGACATGTAATCACTGTGTTCCAGGGCCTTGCCTTGCCTACAGAACAGTCTAATATGATGAGGTTTTTATTTAAAGACAGCAAATGGTTCTTTTTAATAAAAGTAATAACTCCTCTCGATTAATATGCTGAATGCTTATATCTGGGGTGTGTCTTAATTTTCATAACAACCCATTAAGCTAGATACTGTTGTTATTCATTTGTATTTGCTTACAGATAAGCGTCTCAGATATACAACCTAACCTTACACCTTAACGGCTAGAAATAAATAAAACCCCAAACCAGCAAATGAAACCCCAAACCAGCAGAGGACAGGAAATAAGATTAGAGCAGAAATCAATGCTATCGAAACCAAAAAAAAAACAGTAGATCAATGAAACCAGAAGCTGGTTCTTTGAAAGAATTAACAAAATTGATAAACCACTAGCCAGCTTGATCAAAAAGAGAAAGGAAAGGACCCAAATAAATAAAATCAAGAATGAAAGAGGAGAGATCACAATCAACACAGTAGAAATAAAAACAATAATAAGAGAATATTATGAGCAATTATATGCCAATAAAATGGGCAATCTGGAAGAAATGGACAAATTCCTAGAAACATATACACTACCAAAACTGAAACAGGAAGAAATAAAGAATTTGAACAGACCCATAACCAGTAAGGAAATCGAATTAGTAATCAAAAATCTCCCAAAAAACAAGAGTCCAGTGCCAGATGGCTTTCCAGGGGAATTCTACCAAACATTTAAGGAAGACTTAGCACCTATTCTCTTGAAGCTGTTCCAAAAAATAGAAATGAAAGGAAAACTTCCAAACTCTTTCTATGAAGCCAGCATTACCTTGATTCCAAAACCAGACAGAGACCCTACTAAAAAGAACTATAGACCAATTTCCCTGATGAACATGGATGCAAAAAACCTCAACAAGATATTAGCCAACCGGATCTAACAATACATTAAAAAAATTATTCACCACGACCAAGTGGGATTTATACCTTGTCTGCAGGGCTGGTTCAATAATCCGCAAAACAATCAATGTGATTCATCACATCAATAAAAGAAAGGACAAGAACCACACGATACTCTCAATAGATGCAGAGAAAGAATTTGACAAAATACAACATCCTTTCTTAATAAAAACCGTCAAGAAAGTAGGGATAGAAGGATCATACCTGGAGATCATAAAAGCCATATATGAAAGACCCAATGCTAATGTCATCCTCAATGGGGAAAAACTGAGAGCTTTCCCCCTAAGGTCAGGAACAAGACAGGGATGTCCATTCTCACCACTGTTACTCAACACAGTATCAGAAGTCTTAGCCTCTGCAATCAGACAACACAAAGGATTAAAAGGCATCCGAATTGTCCAGGAGGAGGCCAAATTTTCACTCTTTGCAGAGGACATGTATTTGCTTACAGATAAACAGACTGAATTTAAGACAGATTAGTTAAATTACCCATAGTTCATTGGTTAGTGAAGAAAATGTGATTTTAGCACATATCTCCCTCTTTCTGGAGCCTGCATTTACCTGCTTTTCAGTGTCTCTGCTCACAAAGTTATTTATGCTGTCATGGAGCTATGACTGCTTCTTACTGGAAGCTTATGAATTCAGATTTTATATCATGTCTTCTCTTGATCACAGTCTGTAGAGGGTGTAATGTGTCATAAAATGTTAGAAGGCAGGCAGGTGGGTGGGAAAGTGAGGAAATGTGTGTCTTCAAGAAATTGAGTGTGCTCATCCATGATAAGTAATTACAAATTGTGAATTTGGAAGAATAAACCTTCATTAAGTCATCACGTAATCATAGTGATCAGGAACATTTGAAATTATTAAAAGCTAGTTGATCAGAAATAAAAGAATTCAAGCTGTGTACAACTTTTCCTTGACTTTCAAATTTGTGAACTGTTTCAAAATCTGTTTTTTATTTCATGAAATATTGAATTATGTTTTTATGCCAGTTGAAAAGCATTATTACTTAATTTTATTAACTTGAACCATGTTACTATTTAGAAAGAAAGCATATTATGTTTATAACCTTGGCTTCTTCGTCCCTCTCTACTTAGAGGATACTGTGGTAGCCCTTTCAGTGACGGGCATCTTGAAGGTGTGGATTGTCACCTCTGAAATAAGTGGCATGCAGGTGAGGCAAATGTTCTGTTCTTGCAGTCTTCAATTTTAGTGATGATAGGCCCCTCCTTTTTTCTTTTTTCTTTTTTTTTATTAGAGAGAGAGAGAGAGAGAGAGAGAATGAGAGAGAAAGAATAAATATCTTAAGCAGGCTCCACGCTCAGGGTGAAGCCTGATGTGGGGCTCGATACCACGACCCTGGGATCATGACCTGAGCAGAAATCAAGAGTCGGATGCTCAACCAACTGAGCCACCCAGGCGCCCCTCCCTTTTTTCTTAAAGCGCAAGGAAAAAGCTATTCTTTTTCGAGAGCCTTATTGCCATAGTATTAGAACATCCCCTACTCTGCTGTCTCTGTAAGTGCATTATGTTTTTCACTTTTGATAGCAGACATCTGTTCTGTCAAGGACATGAAATAGAGAAACATACCGCATAGGATATAAAGTAGAGAAACCTAGAAGAGCTGGGATTTTTCTCAGTTGCTTCTATTAAAGTTAAAAGATAGTTTGCTTGAGGGGAAAAAAAAATAAAGTAAACCAACACAAAAAGTATGTGAAGCCAATTTTAGTTTCTCTCTCTCTCTGTTCTTTGGGCTTGAATTCCTTGTAACTTTTTGTCAGTAGGAAAGGCAGATCAATATTCTGACAGTATCGATGCTAATCTCTTCAGCTAGGGAATCTTTACACGTTGAATTTGGGAGGACCTGGAGGAATTGATCAGTTTTTGTTCTGTTTGTTTTTTTTTTTTTAACCCACAAGGACATACAGATACAGAGTTTAGGATCAACTCAAACTTTTATCATCTGCTGTTGTCGTAGTGATGACACTCTGATTCTCATCAGTGTATTAATCTTGAATAGCTTTGTAGCAAGGCATAGTGCCCAGATATTTTTGGAGTGTATCTTTGCTGCTTTTTATTATCTTGGTTCTCACATAAGTGGCTAAAATGATGAATATACCAAGTGATGTCTTTCTTTCATTTTATTTATCATTGTATGATAATTTTAATCAACAACCAAACCATTCCTGAAGTTCTATAAATCTTTCTCTTTTCAGGATACTGAGCCAATATTTGAGGAGGAATCCAAACCAATTTATTGTCAGAATTGCCAAAGCATTTCTTTTTGTGCATTCACACAAAGATCGCTTTTGGTTGTGTGCTCCAAATATTGGAGGGTAAGATAACTACATAAGTAAGAAGCTGTATTTTTACCCTTCAAGGTGTTGGTTTATCAAACTTCCAAAGATAATTATAAGGAAGAGCTTAGTGCAAGAATATTTTAACCATTTGGAATTCATGTGTGATTTTGATATCAAATTTTTAGGTGTTGGGGTTTGGCTGTATATAGTTATCTTTTTGTACTTTGGTTTATAGAATGCTTCAGAATAATGATTATTCTGTTGATCTTAATTTCTTCCCTTTGCTACTGTTTCAGTCATTATTTTCTCAGTGCAACGTAAGCAGTGGTGGTGAGTTTTCTGCAGGTTGACCCGTCTTTGTTGTTATTCCCAGTTGCCGTTCCCTTCTGCTTTCTTGGATCTGGCATCACTTCTGAGCTACTGATGGCAGGAGTATATTACTTCCACATTGCGAGACTTCAGTATTTCCATAGTAGAAAAAGAGCCAGCATGTTTTGACCACTCGTGCCTAGCAGAGTTTTCAAAGCTTTCCCTGCATTATTTCTTTTAATCCTCACGACTCCCTGAGGGGAAGTCTATTAGTTACCTAATCCTGCATAACAGATTACTTTAAAACTTTGCAGTTTCAAACAATAAACATGTATCATCCCCCCATCCGGTTCATGTATCACCACCCCAACTGTGAGTCAGGAATGTGGGCACAGCTTAGCTGGGTGCTGTGGCTCAAGGTCTCCCACAGGCTGCGGTCAAGGTGTCAGCCAGGATGACAGTCTCGTTCTAGGAATCACCTAGGGTGGTTCTGCTTCCAGGCATACTCACTTGGTGGTTAGAAGGCTTAGCGTCCAGCTAACTTGGCTGGAGGCATCAGTTCCTTGCCATGGGGGCCTCTCCCAGCCTGGGAACGGTCTTCCCTCAGCTTGAACAAGCAAGAGAAATTGTAGCCAAGACCCACCTGATCTGGCGACTGCAGTCTCCTCTCTTCTCCCACATTCGGTTGTTTAGAAAGTCACAAAATCCTGCCTGTGCTCAGGGGAGAAGATTGCACAAGGGTATGAGTACCAGGTTGGGGCAGTCTTGGAGGCTGTCTGCCATGGCAGGGATTGTTACTTTCCCCATCTTGTAGGTGAGGCGCTGGGGGCTTGGGAACATAGAAAGCTTGACGAAGGTTGTACAGGTGGTTGTGGAGTTGCTGGGTTACAACTCAGACGGCCTGACTGCAGCGGCTGCTCTCATCGCCACCATGTGATATGCCTCAGAGGGCACCGGCTTGGTAGCGACGGACCGACTAGGGCCGCCGATGGTACCTACCTTAACCTTATCCTTGCCACTGCTACCGTCCTGGAATCAGATTAGAGGAGAAGTTGCTTAGTTACAGTAAGCTCCATGGGATCCTTCGTCTTAAAATTTTAAGCACTTGTAAGTGGTAATACACCAGAGTGCAAGAGGACACAGTGAAAAGTATACATCCTTTTACCCTGGTACTTTTCCTTGTCCTCCCCAGAGGCAGTGCTAATACCAGTTTCTCGTGTGTTTGTAATAAGCATCTTACAATCATGTGAGAACAGAAGAAAAAGACAATCCAGTAGGAAAATGGACAAAAACGTTTCGTGAAAGGAGGAAGCCGATGAGTGATAAATTTAGAAAGGTGCTCAGCTTCATTAACCATCAGGGAAAAGCATAGTAAAACAACTGAGGTAGCACTAGTAACTTACTAGAATGACTTTTCCAGATATTTATTGCCAAAAAGAAGTTTTCTGTTTTTATATGGTTAAGTTATCATCTTTTATGGTTTCTTTTTTTTCTTTTCCTTCTTTTTATGGTTTCTAATATAATTTGTGACATGTTCTAAAAGGCTCTTCATAAGCTAAGCTTTAAAAATTTTTTATTTCATTATCCCTAATATTTGTATAATTTTACTTTATATACCTTTGAATATTCAATTTGGAATTTATTTTGTATAAATTGTAAGATGTAGATCCAATTTATTTTTATTCCTGATGGACCCCCAGTTCCTGATGCCATTTGTTGAATAATTTATTTTTCTATTGTGATGCTTTTATAATATACTCTATTCCTGTAATTACCGGAATCTGTTTCTGAACTTGTTAGTTTTTCTGTTTATGCATCAGTACAATATTGTTTTATTTTCTGTAGCTTTATAATTTGTTTTAATAGATAATAAGGCTGGAGGGTGGTCTCCAGTTTTTCTTGGACTTGGCTATTCTTGTAGTGTTAATGTTATAAATGATAAATATGTCAAATCTTGGTAAATTCAGCTGGGATATTTTCAATTTCAAGAAAGCTGTGCATAAACAATCTGATTGCTTTTTATTTAAAGAAAACTAAAATAAAAATTCTGGGCCATTGAATTACTTATTACTTCTGGGGAAATTTTTTAGCACTGTAAAATACACTATCACCAAATATTGAAAGTGGTAGAAAAATTCTTCTAGGAATTATGAGGTGAGGGTTTTAGTCCTAGCTCTGGCACTTACTAGACATGTGACCGTGAACAGGTGATGTAACCCTTGTTTGTGTCAGTTTGTTGTTTGTAAAATGGGATATAGCAATGCCTGCTTTTTTTTGTGTGTGTGTGGGACTTTTATACTTGGGGATTATTAAATAATAAAACTGAGTCCATTAACTTCCTATTTACAGTACTTCAGCACCTGGATGAAATAAAGTAAGGTAATTCCCATATTAATAAAGAGATATTCTGATGTCTGAGTTTATCAGAAATGTTGTTACTGAACATAGAAATGAAACAGGAAACATAGCCATGCATTCTAGAGGCTGGTTCCCTATTACCTAGAATTCTTTGATGGAATGTTCCTCCCTTTAGATAAAAAAGGGTAAGGATTCTCTGTCCCTGTGGTAGGCAGTATGTCTGCTCCACTTGTCACTCAGTGTCTGACCCCCCAGAGGCACACAGCTGGGGACCTACTTATGTTTTCTCTGCTGAAGGTGACTGTGCCCCAGGGCTCACTGACACAATGGCTTTAACTTGAGGTAGTGAACTTTACAAGGCCTGAGTTTGTTAAATACATTTCTAGAAGTTTTTGTTTTGTTTTTACTTTAAATGTCATTGTATCTTATTTAAGTGATACCAATTATATTAGATTGTGAATTTCTTGTCCCTTGTAGGTATTTGATGCTGGAGATTATTCCTTGCTGTGTTCAGGTCCTAGTGAAAATGGACAGACGTGGACTGGAGGTGACTTTGTATCAGCAGATAAAGTAATCATTTGGACTGAAAATGGACAAAGTTATATTTACAGACTACCTGCCAGGTACTCAATAAATAACAAGTTAGGACTTTAATATAGTTTGAATTTGGGGTATAACTTGAATGTATGAAAATGTGTAGAGTAAAAATAATTCAGATAACAAACTTCAGAACTTAAGTTAGATTTGTAATTCCAGTTTAACTTCTAAGTACAAAAATTAGGTGGATCTTTATTTAAAGTAGTGTATTTTAATGACAATGACTACGTTAAATTAACTATAATTTGAAAATCCATATTTTGTCCATTGTCCAAAAATCATATAGTATGATAAAATATTTAATGACAGTATTTTAATTGAATGTTGTAACTTTTTCATTTTCAGTTGCCTTCCAGCTAGTGATTCATTCCGCAGTGATGTAGGGAAAGCAGTTGAAAATTTAATTCCTCCCGTACAGCATAGCCTCTTGGACCGAACAGATAAAGAGGTAAAGTTCTTCAGGTACCCTTTATACATGATAGTAACATTGAAAATGTTTGACAACTACATTTATGGGTGTCTTTTGGTAGCTAAGTGTTTGAAAGATTGAGGGCACTGTGTTAAATGTTGTAAAACATTTCAACATGGTCAGTGGTGAGCACAATCTTGAAATTTGTGTATCTTAATCATATAACATGCTTATAGTATTCACCTTTCTCTAAGAATACAGACGATCTTATGCTGACTACATACCGGAAATGACTTTTTGATAAAATTTATATTGGTGGTACCAACTTATTTTATGCTGTCATGTAATTGTAAACATAGTGACAGATGTAATTTTAGGAGGACTAAGATCATCGTGGAATACTGCTGATTAGTAATAGTTCCTTACTTGAATAGGCATTGCTGTCTCTCCCCAAAATCATACAGTGATTTAAATTATTAGGCATTAGAATTAAAGAATGAGGGGTGCCTGGGTGGCTCAGTCAGTTAAGTGGCTGACTTCGGCTCAGGTCATGATCTCATGGTTTGAAGGCTCGTGAATTTGAGCCCTGCTTTGGGCTCTGTGCTGATAGCTCAGAGCCTGGAACCTGCTTCCGATTCTGTGTCTCCTTTCTGCCCGTCCCCTACTTGCGTTCTCTCTCTCTCTCTCTCTCTCTCTCTCAAAAATAAATAAATATTAAAAAAAAATTTAGAATTCATGAAAGATTTTTTTTCTCTATAAAAACCAAAATTTATTATGATTTCTAAAAACCTACTTACCAATTTAGAATTGAAATGCAATGGCACTTAGTACTAGGTTTTTATCTCCAGATGTTTTGAGCATTAAGGATGAAGATCTGGTTTTAGAAATAAAGTTTCCTTTACTTGTATTCTGGGTTTCCACAGCTTTTCATTTTGAACATTTTGTTCCATTTTTATGTGAAGGTATGGTGAGGGGAAGGGAATTTTTTTTTTAATATTTTGAATTTATGGAATTTATACATCTTTGTACAGTTAAGATGCTCCATATCTTGTCCTTTATTCTCCTAACTTAAACTCGTACTTACTTCTCTCCAGCCAGTCACTTTCAGGTAAACTAGGGGATAATGACTTGCATAAAAAACATACATAAAACAGAACAACCACATTATATTTTTAAAATATCAGCCTAATATGTTTTTTTTTTAATTTTTTTTTTTTTTAACGTTTATTTATTTTTGAGACAGAGAGAGAAAGAACATGAACAGGGGAGGAGCAGAGAGAGAGGGAGACACAGAATCTGAAACAGGCTCCAGGCTCTGAGCTGTCAGCACAGAGCCCGACACGGGGCTCGAACCCACGGACCGTGAGATCATGACCTGAGCCGAAGTCGGACGCTTAACCGACCAAGCCACCCAGGCACCCCTCAGCCTAATATGTTTAAGTTAAGATACGTGTATTATATGATGGGAGATACACTGTGGTATATGGAATATTGGTTATATAGGTGCTGTAGCAACTTCTCCATGTTTGGTATATTTTTTTATAAATGACAACATTTAGTAATTTCCAGACTTCAAGTTAAATCACATTATTGATTATGCTTAATATATGTAGTTTCAATAGGCTCGTGCTTTTTTAGGAAAGAACTAATACAAAATACAGTAACTATTTGTTAACTATAACTGTCAGAACTGAAGTTTATTTTTTTACTGCTTTTCAGGATACGATTCTATGCTTTAATATTCAAGTGTTTATGGATTGATCATCTTAATTTTAATTTTAGGAATCCACCACTCTTTAGTATTTTCATATAAGTGATATCACTGAAGGCACAAGATCTTAAGCAGAAAAATAATCTGTTTTAAAAATAAAAGTGTACCCAAGAGCCTAATGAGTGGTTTTTGTTCCTAGTAATTTATAGCTAACATATTGAGCTAGGCTCAACTTGATTACATAAATGTGACCAAGTAAAATGTCATGCTATTAGTTGAAAATATACTGCTTAAAAAAATGGAGTCCTCTACTTGTGAAATCTTGGTAGTTTAATTTTGTTGCTATTCTTAGTGACTAATCAGGAATGAGCAAAAAGCTAGGATTACGGAGTTCTCCTTTTTTTGGCCTTTAAGGTGGACACTTCTTTTTGGTAAAGAGTGATATATCTTTGTATTAATTATTTAATAACAGTTAAAAAAATTGCATTGCGGGGTGCCTGAGTGGCTCAGTTGGTTAAGCGTCCGACTTCGGCTCAGGTCATGATCTCACGGTTCATGAGTTCCAGCGCTGCATTGGGCTCTGGGCTGACAGCTCAGAGCCTGGAGCCCGCTTCAGATTCTGTGCTCCCTCTGTCTGCCCCTCCGCTGCTTGCAGTCTGTGTCTTGTATTGTCTCAAAAATAAATGGACATTAAAAACATTAAAAAAAAAATTGCATTGCTGTGGTGAGTAATCAGTTTTTCTAAAGCAGAGAAAAAGAATAATAGAGAAAGACTATAAATGTCCTTTTCATATTTGTATTTACTGGATTTGAATATTACCTGACAGGTAATTAATGCTATAAAATTACACTAAAATATTGTTGAAGACTCCTGCTATAAACACTTTTTATTGATTTATTTTTTTTTTACCCTGGTACTGAGGCAAAGTACTTAACATCCTTAACTGAAAAAATGTTAATAAGTGAAATATTTTCATTAAAAAGACAGCTATGGGGTGCCTGGCTGGCTTAGTCAGTAGAGCATGTGACTCTTGATCTCAGGGGATCGTGAGTTCAAGCCTCAGTTAGGGCGTAGAGATTAATTTAAAGAAACAACAACAAAACAGCCAAAAATATTTGAACTTTTTTTTTTTTTTTTGACAGTTACTAATTTGTCCTCCTGTTACTCGGTTCTTCTACGGATGCAGGGAACACATTCATAAACTCTTAATTCAAGGTGATTCTTCAGGAAGATTGAATATTTGGAACATATCAGACACACCTGATAAACAGGAAGGTAAGGAAGGTAGTAATAAATCATGTGCAGCAACTTCGTAATTCTTTTAATTTAGCAACATAAATACTAAGCATAATAAATTCATAATATACATGTCATTTTATCCTTCGAATTATAGTTTGTGACAGTTATCATTCTTCGATATGTATTACTGAATCAAGTGTAAGTACTTTTATTTTACTACGTTTAATTTTTTTCTAACATGAACAAATTTTTTTCTTTTTAAATACAAACCAAAACCTCCGCAGAGCTGAAAATGACAACCTCTATTAGCTTGCAAGAAGCATTTGATAAACTGAATCCTTGTCCTGCTGGAATTATAGATCAGCTGAGCGTGATTCCCAATAGTAGTGAACCTCTTAAAGTCACCGCAAGCGTGTACATCCCGGCTCACGGACGACTCGTCTGTGGCCGTGAGGACGGAAGCATCATTATTGTGCCCGCCACCCAGACGGCCATCGTGCAGCTGCTGCAAGGGGAACACATGCTCCGCCGAGGTATACTGACGTCTGCCACCGTCTAAAGTGTGTGCAGGGCCCTGTGCTGCCTGTGTTTGCGCTCTTTGTGACAAGTGCAGCGAATCCACGTAGTCGTTAGCATGCCAGGACTTGGCAGAATTTACTGTGCATGTAACAAGTGCTTGGTACCTGTTTTTGGGGTACATACCACGTGATAACTGTGCATAAAGAGGCATCTGATTTTCTCTCTTTGGTATGTGTTAGTAGTTTCGTTTATTATCAGTTATCTCTATGGTTGACTAAACACCGTATCATCAGTAATGCTGGTAATCTTTTAGAACAGTGCTGTCCAGTAGAAATATGTATGTATAACAATATGTGATTTTCTATATCCGCATTAATAGAGTAAAAGAGAAGCAGATGAAATTCATTTTAATAGTCTGTTTTATTTAATCCAATATGGCAGAACTATTTTCACCTCAACTTGTAAAATTGAAGTTTCAATTTTACAATATAAAATCAATTGTAATTAATATAAAGAATTACTAATGAGATATTTTAAATTACTTTTGTGCTGAATCTCTGAAATCTCATGTGCATTTTACACTTACAGCACATGTGAATCCAGACTAGCTATGTTTCAAGCGCTCTGTAGTCTCCTGTGGCTCGGAGCTACTGTATCGGACAGAGCAGTTTTCGACGATAAAATTAGAAGTTTTTTTCTATGATCAAATGTATAGGTATTCTGACGAGTCATATTTGCTTTTATTTGTTGAAACTTTGTAAGACTTTGATTTTCCCATTTTAAATCCAAAACCTCATTCACAGGTTGGCCACCTCACAGAACACTCCGTGGTCATCGGAACAAAGTCACATGTTTGCTATATCCTCATCAGGTCTCAGCTCGTTATGATCAAAGATACCTGATATCTGGAGGTGTGGATTTTTCAGTCATAATTTGGGACATATTTTCTGGAGAAATGAAGCACATCTTCTGTGTGCATGGTGGCGAGATTACTCAACTTCTAGTTCCACCTGAAAACTGTAGTGTAAGTTGATCATAAAAGATTATTTTATTTGTGGTAGTGCTGAATTCTGTTGCTCTCAGGCATAATATAAAATGGAATCTAGAGTAACTGAAAGAAAATGTGACAAGAGAATTAACAAAACCTTTTCAGTTTTTAAAACTAGATAATGGTAACATATGCTATTTCAGCAGAATTGTAATTATTTACTGTTGGGCACAGAAATAGAAGATCCACATAGTGTTTTTTCCTGTTACTAGCTTCTAAATTCTAAATGGTGTGGCTTGTCTCTGAAACATAGGAGCAGTTTAGAATGTATTTATCAAAGTTCCAGTTTTCCGTTTTAAAGTAGTTTCAATATTCACAAAGATATTCTGCAATCTTACTATTTTCAGCCCTATCTAAGCAAGAAAGATGATGAATGTGTACTTTGGTAGAGGCAAAATACTTACCAATGCTTACTAATAGTGTTTGTTTAAGTAAACACTGTGACAAGGGAAAGTATAACGGTCACTGATAATGATTTTGGAGAATTTCGTACATACTTTTGTGGAAGCAGGTTGCTTTCTTAGTGATGGGTATGTAACGATGTCAAAAACCCTAATCATTTTAGGAATGTGAGGTTTTAGGAGGGAAATTTTGGGCTGCTAAGTAACAGACCCACATTTTTTTACCCATAATTTCTTTCACTGTGTGTTAATCATGAACTTTTTCTTGTGATTAGCCACCGTTGTGTGTGCGGTCACCATCCCCCAACATTCACCTGTGTGCGGATGCGCAGAGGCGCACTGTTGTCTCACACAAATTCCATGTTCACTGAAACCCACTCAGCTTCACCAGTTACGATCTTTCTGAACGGGAGAACATTTTGCTTGTGTATCTGATGCAGTGTTCACGAGGTGTCTCATTTCAAAACTTACGAAATTTTCCTTGGCCTTTCTGCTTACTTACTTCCTCTTCTGAACAGTGTATTTTATCTGCTGTGTTCTGCCAGAGCTAGAATTTGTCTGATTTGATGTTGGCAGTGGTGTTGGCAGACTTAGTGCCCATTATCCTTTTTTTTTTTTCTGCCAGACTTGAAAATTCAGGTTCTTAATCCTTCTCTTCTTTCTTTTTTAATCCTGCCTTTTCCTTTCTCTCCAGTGGGATTAATGTTAGTTTCTTATCTCCATCACTGTGAACAATTGCTGTGTGTTTATTTAAGCAACCAGTCTTATGTCTATTTCAGTGAAACAGATACCATTGTAATTGCACTTGTGATTTTTAGTGCTGTTACAATCCCATCCTGAGCCTTATTTTACAGTAGGTATTCCCTATGGTGAAACATGAGAATTTTTTCATCCCTGACTGCAAATTTGGTGAAATATCTAATTTTTGATCCTGAAATTGATTATTTAGATTATACCAGTTTAGAACAACCATTCCCGATTTGGCAGTTTCTTGTTTTTGTAAGAAAACATTAAAAATATTAGAGAAATAGGTATCTGATTTATTTATTTTTGTACATTTTTATTTATTTTTTTGAGAGAGAGCGAGGGAGGAGGGGCAGAGAGAGAGGGAGACAGAATCCCAAGCAGGCTCTGTGCTGTCAACACAGAGCTCAACATGGGGCTCAAATTCACAAACTGCGAGATCATGACCTGAGCAGAAATGAGTAATCCGACACTTAGCCGCCTGAGCCACCCAGGCGCCCCGAGAAATATGTATTTTAAATGATAAATATTGAAAGTTAAGTTGGGAGTGGTTTACATGAGATCATGTTTTCTGTTTGAATCTACATAAATTTGTATGTGTTTTAGCTTGTATGAGAGCATACTCTGGTTTCTTTTTTTAAAAACTTCAAGTGGATATTTAATACAATAAATTTGTTTTGACCAGTTGCATTTGGAAATGTTTTTAGTGAGTAAAGAGCTACCTGTAGACACATGCAACTACATAGGGAACGGACTTCTTATTCGGTGGGGCTGGCCCACGGTGCTAGTGGACTGGGTGATATAGGAGGCGGAGACATGGACCAGGAAGTCTGGCACTTGGAAAATAACGTATGATTTACAATTTACTTATAGGCTTAACGATAGAGATTCTCTTGTTTTTAATTGACTTTCAGAAGTACCATTAAGACAAACTTGCTTTTAGCTTTGTGATAATTTGACAAGTTGTGACTGCCTGGTTAATAAGCTGTCCATTTAGCTGGTGGTTAGGGGCATTACCTAATGCGTTTGAAGATCAAAGGGCCTAAATGATTAATAAATAAGCTAAGAATTTGATATTTGCTAAATGTTTGTCAAATGACTGTCTTGCTAAGTTTAGAGCTAATGACATCAGATGACGGTTCCAATGCTTGGGTTGTCCCTCTCATAAATTTATCTGGTGTCACTTTCTTTTAGCAGAAAATATTTGGTAGTTGGGAGATTTTAAATATTTATTAAGTGTAATGATTAAAGATAAATATTGAAAAGTTTGTCATCTGCTTTTTGGATTAGAATAGACTTTTGGTTTTTATCTTAGGTAGATTCAGAAAGTTGAGTTTTGACTTCCTGCATTTTTTTTTTTTTTACAGGAAAAGATGTTCTAAAACAGAGGAATATGAATTGTGTTTTAAAATTTACTTAAATTATAATCAAGAATGTATAAGGTTGATGATTTTTCCTTTATTTTGTATTCATTTCATGTTTACCAAGATATAGAAGGTTTTGAGTACTAAGCAAATCATTGTCTCTTAGCTTCCGTAGACAGCAAAGAAAGAATGAAATCCTACCTGCTAGGTAGAAAAGATACTGCAGCTAGAGACGAGCTCTGAGGACAGACTGTACCCTTCACAACTCCACATACATTTCTCAGGGGACAAATGACACGTACTTACATTCCTGCTGTCTAGGTATTTGTCATCCTTTCTTGTCCCACTCCATCATTTTTATGCTATTTTAGCATCTTTGTACCAAAAAACCTTTCCATGTTCTTAGTATAAATTAACATTAATTTAGTGCCAGGCTCAGTGGTTCTATATACTTTATTTTTGATAAACAATTCATGTATTCTTTTATTAATGGGAGTTTTAATTATTTAAAAATTTGACATGTTCAGGGATGCCTGGACTTGCACAGGTCATGATCTCATGGTTCGTGAATTCAAGCCCCGCACTGGGTTCTGAATATGAAATATCAAAGTAATTCAGGATTGTGCAGTGCTAAAGGGTTATTGAGAACAATTCAGAAAGTTGTTGGGGGTGGTATTACTATCTGTAATTTAAAATTTAGTACCCAAGTAATGTACAGGCTGTAGGCTGTGAGCTGTCAGCACAGAGCCTGATGCGGGGCTCGAACTCAAGATCCGCAAAATCATGACCTGAGCTGAAGTTGGATGCTTAACCGACTGAGTCACCCAGGTGCCTCCTGCCAAGTAATGTGTTTATGTGTTCCCAGAAGTACAACCTTGCATTTTAGGAGGGGGATCAGGCACGTGTTAAGTAAGGCTTCTACAAGGAAGGTAAAGGAGAGATACTACAAAATGCTGTAAAGGAAAGGGAGGGGCATATTCTAGGGACTCCAAAAGAAACAACGAGCTTTGGTAGACCACTCAAAAAATGGTGTGAGCTTTGCGTATCAACTTTGCGGTAGATGTTGAAACTTGTAGTTTTGAAATTTCTAATACTAGGTTATTTGCCATTTCTGTTTCTTCTTAAGATTATGGAATGTAAAGGGAAAAACTTCAGTTGAGGTTGGTGTTTTTCTGTTTGGTGGTTTGATTTCTTGATGAAACAAAGTGTACCCTCTATACAGATGAGTGATACATGTACACACATGTGCATGAAACCTACATGTGAAAGATACATATACATGTGCCCTACCTATGTGCAAAAGGTACACATACATGTGCTGTGTATATGAAAGATACATGTATTGTATATTTATATGAAAGATACACCTGGAAGAAAACTGAAGGAAAACTACTAAAATAGTATTTGAATCGTACAGCATAGCATAACATTCTGTACCATTTTTGTTTGTCATTCCAAGCTGTGTTTATTGTTTTTAAAAGAGTGGTTTTTATCTTGTATGTTGCTTTTCAAGTGTTAGAGCTCTGAGGCAGTTTTAATAGGCTTCAAATTTAAAGTGGAACCTTTATATTATCATTATTATTTTTTGGAACCTTTATATTATTATTAGATTAGATTGCCACTTTAATACTCATATAGAACACTTTAAAAAAAGCTTGTAAAAACAGGCTTGCTACACTTTTGAATTTTTTAATTTTAACTTTTCATCTGCATTGAGAATATTACTGTAGTGTCTTAAAATATTTTACAAGTGGATATATAAAATGCAAAAGGTATTACAGCTTATTAATGAAAAACAAGTCTCCTTTCCCTCCTGTTCTCCAGCTGTGTGGTTCCCTTAATTCTGAGTGCAATATCTTACAGTCCTTCAGAGATTTTCAGTACTAGAATGTTTTAATATTTTAGAACTCTAGCATTTTAGCTTAGTCTTATTTTAATAACTGAGAAATTTAAGCAACAGAGCAGTTAGAGATAGGAGGCTCCCCATATTTGGGTAGCTGTCAGAGGTGGGTGAATTTCCAAAATCTGAACTGTAGGCTAGGGGAGGCCAAAGAGTGCACCAAATCCCTGGGGGAGTTGGGGAGTTGGAGGAAGAGAGCTCTTGAAAGGGTGGACAGATGTTCTTCAGGCTTCTGAAATCCCACAGCAGGATACCTTCTCTAAGTCTCTCGCATTAGGATTAGTAGTTAATAGTTGATAATGATCTGACTTCTTCCCTTACTTCCCTGCCACCTTCCCTCTTACTCATCATTCTTTTTTTTTTTTTTTTACCTTAGCTTCCAGTGTAAAGGATCCCACTCTCCAAGACCCAGGAACATTTTCTTTTATGTCCACGTATTTTAATTTCAGAGAAAAAAGCCAGACTTTGAACAAAAGACTAAGAAAATAATTTTAAAATGTCAGGAGTGCTTTAGAAAACATTTCCCCTCATAAACCAGACAGATACTAATGACAGGAATGAAAATGCAGAAGTGAAAAAATAACACTGGTGACCCAGTAGGATATTTCTTACCTGTAGATTGGTAGTCATGTCTTTGCATGGAGCTAGCTACCCATGTTTCCTTTGTCTGCATTTGCAGCAGGTGGCTGTGCTTAGTACAGCCTGTGACAAGGAACATGTGTGTGTGTCGTACTGTTGATCCCACTTATTTACATTTAAGAAACACACAAGTGCATACCGTGTATGTATGCATACATGCATAGGTAATAAAATTATTAAAATTGAACTGGAAAGATTACCAAATTCAGATTCTGCTTTGCTTTGGGAGTGAGAGGAACACATATGGAAGGGAACCAAAGAAGTGACTTTATTAAGTATTCTGCCTTGTTTATTTTTAGTTAATATAAGTTTACTATTTCCCTCTTCCTTTGGCATGAATGACTGGATTACCAGTTGTGTGCTGCTAGTAGAACTTTGTATTCAAAACAGAATTTTTGGAAAATGTTTCAAAATAAATTTAGTACCCACAATACATATGTTTCTTTACGTGAGCTATAGGCTGACTTCTTTAAGAGATGAAAATATGATTACTTTTCATTTATTGTATCTTGATAAACTTGTCTTATCCTGTAATCTCCAGAAGTATCCAGAAGGGGGCAGCATTGGTTTGCGAAAACAGGAAAGTCAGGCATCTAACCTAATTGTGCCTTCGCTTGACAATATTAAATCCCCAGCTCTCAGAGACAAATACAGTAATATGAATGGTGTATGTGACTGTATGTATGCTAGTAGGCTAATGTTCACAGCCATTAAGAACAATTAACAAATCAAGTTTCTTTTTAGTATATTGTGTGTGTGTGTTTTTTTTTTAAAGTACTGGAAGCTTTTGTTTGCATTAGCTCTTATCTCACCTTTTTGAATTTCGGCTTTTGTTATTAATTTAATTTGCATGTTACATTTATAAAGCAATATTTATTATTATGACATAGTCTCTGAAGCCAAGCAGAGTAAACGTTGGTAATACAAATGAAACAAAAGCAGGAGGCAGAACTAACGTTTTCCTAAAATATATCACAATGTACATAATGTTCTGTAACAGTCCTTTTTTCCTTTAACATTTAATTTTCTTGGATTTTGAGACCATTTTCATATGTTTTTATGCGTTCAGCACTGTCTTTTTGAAATTAATTATTTTTTTTTTTAATTAAATAATACATTGTTAGTTACAGAGAACACAAATATTTTCTAAAGATATTCTGGTCATCTTTCTGTCTCACTAAATACATTCCAACATCATTTTTAATACTTGGTAATTTATTTTATCAGAAATTTTAGAATGTTGCTTTAAGATTTTTTTCTTGTCAACAGTGAGAATACAAATTAGTGTATCTAAATATTTTTGCACATCTGAAACGATTGCTTAAGATAAATTTGTAGATACAGAATTTCTGTATGAAAGGGCATATTGATTTCTTAAAGCCTTTTGACTAGGTATTGCCAAATTATCCCTTAAAAGCTTAGAGATAGGTTTATACCACCTATTTACCCTCATAATTCTCCATCATCCTTATAGTCTTTGAAGACTTGCTAATATTCAGGCTTTTAAGTAGTTGTATGCAGAGTATGTATAAGTGCATAGCACCCATTCTCATTCTGAAAGGGCAAACGCATTAATATATCAATACCGTATTGGCTATCCGTTCTGATTGGCGTATATTCTATTCTTTATAATAGCGTTTTCCAATTTTTTACTACTATCATATTATTTTATTCAAGACAATTAATTTTTCCTGCTCTGAATATTTATGTGTTCAAATATCATAACGCACCCTATCGCTTGTGTAGGAAGCTGAGACAATCCATTAATTTACCAAAAGACTGTCAGTGAGTGGTCCCTTCGATATTAATGAGAAGATTGCATCCCTCTGTTCAGGCTACACTTATATTGTGCCAGACATTTAAAAAATTTAGATATTCTTTTATCTCAGAAAGGCTTTTTTAAGATCTTAAGTCATATCTTTGGAAGTAAATAAGATTACATTGGGCATGAAGTTTAGTTTTAATAACAGAAGTGATTTGGTGCTAAACTTTGTGAATGAAGTGGGTGATTAATTTCACTGTTTATTTTGAGCTGAAGAGATAGTGTGACCTAAAGACTAATTTTTCTTGAGTAACCTAATCATAAAGCAATTTTAAAATGAGTTAAAGTTTATCTTAAAATGGTGGAAATTGTTAGAAAATAATAATGACTTTTTAAGGTGACTGTTCAGTTAGGTGCAATGTATTTTTGAATAGTCATTCGTTCAGCAAATATCTGAGTGCCAACCATATTCCAGGTGCCTTCAAGAGCCAGGTATATAGTAGTCGATAAGATATAGTCCCTATTTTATAGAGCTTCATCCTATGAGGGAGCCAGACTAGAAGACAGGCAGTTATAAGGCAACAGAATTAACGTTGTGAAGTACGCTTGTAGGACTTCCCTGAGTACAAGTCTCCCAGAGAGGCCCTAGAATGGGCACTTAGTAGGCCAGCTGTGGGTGGTTTTGAAAGACTTTCAGGAAGGGTGATCTGTATGGTATTGGAATGTGTTAGATTTATGGGTGTGTGTAAAACCATACGTGGTGCCTGAATGACCTCTGTTTACAGATGTACTTCGTATGTTGTGTGTATGTTCTGTGGAGGAGTCTGCAGCCGTTAAGTTGTTTTTACTAGTACCTGATGGCTCTATCTATGGCAAGTGCTGGTAGGAACTTGCTATATTTGTGCATTACTTTGAAAATAATGACCAAGAGATCCGAGTAATATATTTTTTTGATGTTTATTTTATTTTGAGAGAGAGAGAGAGCGCGTGTGTGCACAAGTGCGCTCCAGAGTGGGGCAGGGGCGGATGAGGGGCAGGGAGAGAGGAAGAGATAGAATCCCAAGCAGGCTCTGTGCTGTCAACACGGAGCCTGAGGCAGGGGGCTGGATCCCACAAACCATGAGGTCGTGACCTGAGCCAAAATCAAGAGATGGATGGTTAACCGACAGAGCCAGCCAGACACCCCCAGAGTAACGGTCTTGGATGTGCTGCAAGCTGGTTAGTTGTCTGTAAGACCATTTTGACACTTTTTTTTTAAGTTTGTTTATTTTGAGAAAGAAAGCACAAATGGGGGAGGGGGTGGGGTAGAGATACATGGAGAGAGAGAGAAGGGGGTAGGGAGAATCCCAAGCAGGCTCCATGCTGTCTGTACAGAGCCTTATGCAGGTTCAAACTCACGAATATGAGATCATGAACTGAGCCAAAGTCGGACATTTACCCCACTGAGCCACCCAGGTGCCCCCATTTTGGCTCTTTATTTTACTCTACTTAGGAAGGGTATTTGGAAGAAACAAGATAATAAAATATGAAATGGTCCTGAAAAGTATTCGCGATGTTTTTCCAAGGAAAGATTGGACAACAGAATGAAGTGGAATGAAATGGAATGATATGAGATTAGAAAGGGAAGAATGTATTTCAAAAATAACAAAAAATGCCAGTTAGTGTATGATAATTTTTTTTAAAGTCAGAATTAGTTTTGGTGAATTAGACCACCTCCAATTGGTGGTCTAATTGAACACCAATTAGACATTGGTGAAGACTTTCCAAAAGGAGGTGGAGAAAACTTTCTGCTGTCGGCACGTGGAACCTAAAACCGTGAACCGCTGGTCGGTCATGTCAGTGAGAACAGGGCCTTTAGAACCAAACGAACCTGGATCTGTATCTTCATTTTGGGGTGACTTTAGCAGATTACTTCACATTTTGGAGCTCTAGCAACACTTTCTAGCAACTTAACGGCTGCTGTAAAGTGATAAAGTTGGGAGGTAATGCTTGGCCTATAATAGGAGCTCATTAAATCATTATTATTGTTTTTTTATTTGTATTTTCAGTTATCTGCATTCTCATTTGGGTGATAAAGGCCTAAATCTGGGGAACATACTCATTCATTTCCAGTTGAGATGACTTTATTATAGATACTTTGTTCCTATAGCAGGAACTGCTTTTAATTTCCTTGTTTCCCAACTATGGCCAGGTGCTTTTAGAATCTGCCCAAATTAGGGATGAGTTCCCTTTGTCTCCCTAACTGCATCTTTTTATTGCACGAGACAGAAGTTTCAGGATATCAAAAGACAGCAACAAATTCCCTAGAAATTGTAGTCTTAAGTGTTGTGCTTTGCCTGCTCACTGCTTGAACATTGGCGTTTTCAACTGTCTGAAAGGCCCCAACTGTGTCATTAATGGAAATTTGTGGGCAGATTACAGAAGGGTATGACTGTTACCTTTGCAAAGCCTTTGGTAGCATGACCCCACGCGATCAAGGGGGGAGTTTGACCCTACTTACTGCTTTTCTTAGGCATAAATTCTTGGCGAGGCACAACTTTCTTGCCTACTTGTGGACACTGAAGGTTAGGTTTCTCCAGTGTTCTTTGATATAGACCTAAAAAGCCAGCCAGCATTCTTACTAAAACAAAGAAGTATTTTTAGTATATGTGTTCTAGTAGTTTACTGCTAGGCAATATACATATTATTTTGGTATTCCAGTTGGAAAAATGAAACCAGAATCTATTTTAACCCATTTATTTCCATGAGAAGGGAAAAAAGATGTTTCCTAGTTATGTCAGAGGTATGTAAATTTGATGTTTATTTCTTGTTAAGGATACAGGGATGATTGGGATGAATAGGTTGAGGCCAAGTGGGCAGATTTAAAGTTACCAGGTCAGATAGATAGTGCCTTAAAGTCACCTTTCTAAGTGAGGCATCGGAAAATAGAAGGGCAGGCAGGACCAGTAGTCACTTGGAGTCAGAATTCAGTGCACTCTGAGAAAGAGGACCATTTGTGACCAAAGACTTTAGATCTTGAGTGTGTGTAACCCAAGGTTTGGGTGTTGGTTTTGGGCAATAAGTGGACACAGCTGAGTGGGGTGCAGAAGGGGAAAAGAGCAGCACTTCTGAGTTCCTTAAAAAAAACTTTGATGATTTTCAGTCTCTGCAGAGTTGACTGTCTCAGTCTCTAAGACTTTAATTTCAGTGAGTGAAATTAAAGAAAGCATTTTATTGTTTTAAAGACATGAAATGAAAAGTTATAAAGTAAATTCATTGGGAAAGCAGTGTGAGGAAATATTCAGGAACAGGGAAAGGTGGTCATTGAGTTGTTGGATTGAATACTTTTATTGACTTGTATTGTTAAAAGGGCTAAGAACTTAATTAATTTTAAGGTAATTGAATGGTACTGATGATTATGCAGGTAGAACTATTCAGATTAAATGAAAGCAGAGATATTAATAAACATCTTCATATTTCCTGGTGAATGCCTACACATTGGCAATTCCAAAAAATAAACATAACTCCATTTTAAAAGACAGAATTTATGGTGTATAATGAGATAATAATAATGGTAAAAATAGTTTCAACTATTATCTTTTGTATGCGTGATATGTTAGTCACTGTGCTAGTTTCTTTGTGTACGTTTCATTTAACTCACACAGTAATTCGGTGAGGTGTGGTTATTACTGTTAGTCACATTATACAGAGAAATGAGATTCAGAGAGGTTAAATAACATCCCCAAGTCACACAGTTAGCAAGTGGCCGAGCTGGAATTTGGTCCTAAGTAGTCTGACTTGAAGGCTGACTTGAACGTATGCACCATGCATACTGCCTCCCAGTAGATGTAATTGTGTATTTAAAAATAATTGTATTTCTCTAATTTTTTACTATGTTTTCACTATTGATTTACATAAATATATAATTTTGATGCATACTTAATTGTAAAGTGCTAATTTATTGAATATCATTCACTATAGAACAAAATACAGCCATTCTCTTGAATTCCTGTATTTCCAATTTTCCTTCAGAGAACTATGCATTGCTCAATTCTCTTCTAATTTCCCTTTTAGTTTTTATCTTTGATTATTCAGCTTTGGAGTTTTTTTAGTTTTAACCATCCCCTCTTTTACCTTCTCTTACTTATAGCACATTATTTGCTATAATTTTTAACTGCAAGTTTATAAGTTTAATGGACACACACTGTTAAATTGCGTGAAAAAAGAGGTAGCTAAGAAGGTAAAAGGTCACCTGTTATCCCTCTAACTATAAGAGAGCCGTAATTAGCATTTGGATGTCTTTTCCCATAGGCTTTTAAAATCCACTGACTGTATACTCGTGGTTATATTGTAGGTACGGTTATCTGAGCCCACGGCATCTTCATTTAAAATCCTAACAAATACTTTTCCAAGTTATACTTGCTCATGAAAGTAATTTTTAGTGCTTGTAGAACATTACCTTATGTGAGCACACCTTATTAGCAGTTCTCATGCTTTGGACATGCAGTTTGTTCCTGATTTAAACTCTTGCGTTATACAATGCGATATTGACTATCTTTTAAAATTTGTTAAAATTTATGATTACTCCCTTGGCTAGATATTATGAATTTTTTTAAGATTAGAACCTCAGAATTTTTGTGTAGTAGGCATTAACGTTTTTAAGGCTAATGAGGTGTAGTAGCAAATTATTTTGTATCCTCAGTGCCTGTTTCCTTGTCACTTGCCAGCACAAGATGTTTTTATCTTGCCTTAGTTTCCACATCTGCGAAGTGGAAATAATAATTATACCTACCTCAGAGGGTTGTGAAACTATAACGAATTACAGCATTTAGAATTTAGCGTTGTGTTTAGAATAATACCCAGCACAAAGTTAGAACCCAGTAAAGGTTGGCTGTTTGCTATCACAATTTCTTAAATGTTTAGGCTAAATTGGTAGGTGTTTGAATTTGCATTTCTTTATTTACTAGAGATATTAAAATTTTTCTATGAAGATTTTCACGATTTTTTTGAGACATGTTTCATCCTTTGCTTATTTGTTTTTCTTGGGGATTTTCAGGCTTGTCTGAGTGCTTAACTTAATTGCAATTTTAGGCTTATGTGCTTTCTATTGTTATTGAAATTCCCTCCTGTTCTAACGCAATCTTTCCTTTTTCTGTGTAGCTTTTTTCATATTTCGGAAGTTTGGAATCTTCCCCCACCCAGAAATTTGATGAAATTTGATTAAAAACCAGTGGCTGGATTAAGAGCAAACATCAGATACTTTAGCGGAAATTTATTTATGTTTGTGGGGTGAGGAGAGGATAAAAATCATCTGTTCTTAACTAATAACTTTTCTCAATGTCATTTATTAATTTTTTTCTCTGATAGGCAATATCTTCTTAGTCTTACATTAAATTCTTCATATTTTTTTGCTGTTTAATTAATAAAGAAGCAGATGAAGAAAGGTGGAATTCTGATTAGCTCACTATTTCTTTATTATCTTTTGTATATAGTGAATGAATGAAGATGTTAAAACTTGTTTTCTATAAGTCTTATTTTCATATAGAACATTACCAATTAGATTGTCAGTCAGTGTTTTGGTTGGACTACATGGTCTTATTTTCTCAAACAGCTATCAAAGAAAAACCTTCTAGCTTTTTTTTTCCCCCTTAAAAAAAAAAAAGGAAGGCTGAGCTATGGATTTCTGAAAAAAAAAAAAAATTCTTTAAGCTAGTTTCATGAACATGTGGAAATGAAATTAACATTCCTGGGCACTTTTCCACTACAGGTGGAATATTTAAAAGTGATAAATGATGCATCTTAACTGCACATTTATGTTCCATAGAAAGAGTTCTGGGAAGTACAAGAAATAATGATTAAGAGAATAGTGAGATTGATTTATGACTGAAAGAAGCTGGTCATTTATAGCTCGTCTAATGATGGGCACATTTAAAAGGAGAGACAATAGTTAGTGATCATATATTTAGAGAAGATTCAAAGAAAAAAATTGTTTGGGGGCAGTTAAGAGATTGCCCCTGAAATGATATGAAGAAAAAGGAGAATTTAATTTAGAAAGCAAATGAGCAAAAGTAGGAAAAATGTATGTATGCCATTTATACTGGGAGCTATTGGAAAACAGAATCATCTCCTCAGAGAGCTGGTGGAAGGGATAAACTAGCTGTCTCTAATTTCTGTAATTCATGGCAGATGTTTAGGAACAGGTTACATAAGAGGTTTCTGGGAATGGTTTAAAATGAAGTCTTGTAAAATGCGTAAGGTCAGGCTTGATGACCTAAGTGGTATATTCTGACTCTGTCCGATTCTGTGATTGTAGCTCAGCACTAATGTACCGTGAGGATTATTTACTGGCAAACTCAATGAGACTCTGTTTGGTTGAGGATCAGAATTATTTGGAAGGAAAAATGGGCTCTGGAGTGTATATGTTTTGATCAGGTATCTCCCTCCCTCTGCTTGCCCCAGTTATCTTAATATTTTCATCAAATAAAAATACGGTTTTTATTAAATATCCTGTTGTTTATTGTTGTTAGCCTTTGTTTTCAATTAGTTTTTGATGTCATTGGTGCGTCTTTTAGGGCAGAATTAATAGTGTTTGGAACATGAGTTTGAATAATTTTCACCTATAAAGTACTGGCCTAGTTGGTAGGATGCTCACCCCATGCTGTACAAATTCTGTGTTCGAAACAATAAAACATTTGAAATGGTGTTTGTGAGTTGAACACTCTTTAAGTCACTTGGAAGTGGCTGCTAAAGTGTAAACTGTGAGGCAGTTAATTGGGGTAAGGGAATAAAATATTAAAGCTCTTGTTTATGCCCCCTTTTTAACCCTAAGAAGTTGAGCTTATGAACAATTACCAGGTGGAAGGACACCGGTGTCTCACGTGTTTCACACACCCAGTGGGCACATCTCACCTGGGGGAAGAGCAGAGCCGCCACCACAAGGGACGAGGATGCTTGTTGTCTGGGTCCTCACCTGGCCACCACAGAGCCACCATAGGATGGGCAGAGCAAAGGATGGAACATATTCTCAGTGAAACTTAAATATCTTTTCATCGGTACATTTCGGTTTAAGGCAGTGATCATTTGGTCAGTCTGGCAGGAGGGCAGCCCCCCCCCCCATTATAATTACAGAAAATATGTATTTACATCCATAATCATTAACAGTGAAATCTTTGTAAAGGTATGTATTGTCCTTTGAGGTATTGCCTGACATTAGCAAGACATTTAAGAAGGTGTTTCCTTTCCTCTCCAATTTGTTCAAACTTGGAGTCATTCTTTTAAAACATATTTTTGGTGCGTGTTTTACAATGTACATGGTATGTATATTAGTACAGAAGTACGTATATAATTTGTAAATATACATACAACGGGCATACATTACAAAGTTTTTTAAATGAATGGGTGTGTGATCAAAAAAGGAGCCTAAATGCATAAGGTTCACATTTTTTTAGTTGTATTATTTTAATTACATAATTTAAATGTCTTCTACATTATCCCCTTAAAATGTCCTTGATGTTAAGTCACGTTCAGGTGACTTTTCCAGGTTGAAGTGGAACAAAGTGAAATAGAATGGAATTAATCAAATTATGGAATCAGTCATTGTAGGTGTTGTAGATGCTTTGTAACCAAGATCTCTGGAATTTAATAATTTAATAATAAAGGAATTGTGCTAATTCAATTCATTTGTGGGGAAGCTGGGTCTAAATCAGAGGTAGGAGTTATTATATATTCTTTAAGAAGTGCTTCTTTAATAATAATTTTGAGGACAGATAAGAAGAAACCAAGTTAATTGTGTTTTAGCAAATCTTTTAAGTGCTTTCATTTAACAGATAGCTGAGAATTATTTATCATTACTCTGCTCATTGTTTGAATTAAAATTAATACCAAAGTGGTGCTTGAGAATGGTCTTTTTTCCTTTTACATTTAAATAGGTTAGACATTTGCTTTGTTTATACCATTAATTTGTTTTCACACAGCCTGTGAAGGTAACCATCAACTCACAATTAATTAGCAGAATCAAAATTAATGAGGTTTTACTATATTGGGCCATTTCCACTCTAGGCCAGTTTTTTTTCACACGAGTTGGACTAGCATTTTTTTTGAAAGAAGAAAAATTAGATTTATTTTAATCCATATTTAAAAAGCAGAGAACCATCTTTTCTTGTGAGTTAAGTACCTCTAATAACTATGCTTTCTTGGGCTTAGCAATATTGATTTTTTTGTTTTGTTTTGTTTTCAGTCTTGATTATTTTGGCTATTTCCAGACTGTTGCTTATTACAGTAAAGCTAGAGTTAACTCTTCACAGGCTTATTTTCATTTACAGGGATGGGGATAGCATTTTGTTTGTTTGTTTGTTTGTTTGTTTGTTTGGGCCAAACATGGTTTTTTTTGTGGGTGGGGTATGTCCTTTGCCTACTTTCTTCATCTAGTGCACTGTTTGAAAGAGGAACAAAACTATTCTTTAAAGCATATTTATGTGAGTATATGTCTTAGAAGAGAGTGCATCAAACAGAAATGAAAAGCTAGGATTTTTTGAATTACGGTTATACTTTCCCTCCAGAAAATAACATAGTCTGCTTTTTAGACACAGATCCTTTGCTCTTACTTAGTATTTGCTTTGTCCATTGTTTTTACGAACAGGACTGATAACATAACGTAGAACTTTTAGGTCTTTTCTTGAGGATGGATTACCTTTTCTTGAATTGTTGAAGTTGCCTGCATGTAAATGGAGAGGGTGAAAGTTCTAACAGTGAAACTTCTCGTGGGAGTGGGTGCTGAAGGTCAGGTTCCTCGTAGGAACGGGGAAGCCTTTTCTATTTGCAGGATGTCTGCCGTCTTCTCTCTGCTGGCTTCTAAACTACAGTAAAAGACATTTGGCAGAGAGAATGTGTAGGTCAGTGTTGTCAGGACTTCTGTGTCCCCTCAGATATTGAGATTTACCAAGAATAGATCATAACCCGAGGAACACCAAACATAGTAAAGAACACTGATGAAGATTCACCTGTTTTTAAACAGACTTCACCCCCAATTCATGCCTCATTTTCCTTAGTCTTTGAAATGGAATGACAAGAGTGTGTATGGACACCAATGAGATGACTGTGGACTTGGGGTCCAGCAAGTAGGCTGGTCAGGTATACAGCACTGGTTAAGCGATCACTCATTTTAAAGGTGAGGAGCTCGTGAGTCAAAGTAGCAGAGTCACAAGTAGTGACAGGTGTTATGAGCACTGTGTCAGATCAGTGCCTGATTAAAGGACGCGGACAGATGAAAAGAACTGTATGGGAGGCATTCTTTTCAGTTAATCACACATAGAAGAAAAGATCACCGCAGACATTTATTTCCTATGATGAGAGAAATAAAATGACCACTTTTTGGCAGATTGATGTTGCAAAATAGTAGTGACCATTAATGTCGCATCCGTCTCTTTTTGTAAGTTGAATGATGGATATATTTGATAAAAACAAAGTCGTTGCTAATGGTGATCTGTAGAAATGCAAAGCATCCGTTGTATTAAACTATTATCTTTGGTTAGCACTGGATGCCTGGTGGAACTCATAAATATTTTATGTGGTCTGAAATAACTGAAAATAAAGGCTTGGCGGTATGTATTTTTACCCAGTTTTAGTCTAACGTCGCCATATTTGAAGGATTTTTTTTTTTTTGTAGTTTGCTACTTTATTTTGATTCATTGCTTAATTATACAGCTAATTTATGTGTGCCATAATCAACTGCCCTTCAATCCTTAATGTCTTTTAAATAAAGATATCATGTTTTATGTTTCAGTTGAATGCTTCTCAGGGAACACAAAATAAGTAAGTTTAACAAATGCTTGTTTAGGAAAATTCTATATGATGTTTTAATAAAGGTTTATAACACACTTTCTGAACTTCATTTTTTAACTTTTAAATTAGTAAACACCTGCTATGCTGAGTATAGTGTTTAAATTATTGTACAACAAAAAGTACAAATAAAGCTAACAATAAAAGATTAACATACCTGAATTTAAGAACAAAGTAGTTAAATCTTACTATCTTTGTTTTGTGAATGCTCTGCTTCATTCAAAAATTGATTTTAAGTTGTTTACAAACATAAACATTATTCAGTAGGATAAAAATAAAGGTAAATGATGATGAGAAACTGAGAGCAGCACGTTGAGACGGCTGAGTCTACATGCAGAAGTACGTGCCCATCATCCCCCACTGTAATGGGTAGAAAACTCAGGCCTAAGTTTCTTAGCTGCCAAAACATGAAAGGAACCAGTTACAGCAGATTTTCCCAAAGTATGTTGTTCCTCCTAAATTCAGTCTTAAAAGATTGCCGCGGTCAAATGACCTTTGAGGTGAGTGACACTGTATTCCCCTTGTGGAGATAATTCTGGTCACATCAGAATGTTAAAGGTTCTTAGAAGTTCTGTGGATAAAGTCAACAACCATAACTTGTGTTTTCCGTACACATTTGGCCACCCAACGTCAGCATTTCCCATTCAGTGAGATACACCACTCAGTGCTGTATTGTTATTTAGTTCAGACTGTCTGTTTGTTTAGGCGAAGCCCAACCCAATTAGGTTTGACAAGTTTCTCCTTTGGATCCCATTGATGATATGTATACGTGTAGTACAGTGGGCCTCTCATCCTCAATATTAGCCACAATATATACAATGATGTGTGGCTGTTTTCAGATGGTTTCACCTCTGTGAACTGAAAGCATAATCCAATAAATCACTAAAAGGTTAGGTTTTAAATAGCTCATAAATTGTCTTAACAATAGAAATGCCTTAATTTTAAATCATCTATGTTGTGGATTCCGTTCTGTGTTGCTGGTGAAAGTCTTTGCCGTCTTTCTTTTGACTCTTTATATTCCATTCTGTCCTAAAAGGAATTGAAGGGCAAAAACTAGAGACGAGCAGAAAATATACAGCAGAGTGTTTAATTGGCCATTGTGTGTTAGTTGGGGTGGTGCACCTGCTGATATTACAGACAGAAGCTGCGAAGCCCATGTACGGGAAATACAAAATATCTGTGGCTCTTGAAAGGAATGATTGTGGCAGAGGGACCGGGAGGGTATTGTTTTCGAGCAAAGGAGCAGGGAAGAACATGGGTCTAAAATGACAGAGTCACACGCAGAAAGAAGCACTGCGGAGAGCCTGCTCCAGCAGCTAACAAAGGAAAGTTCACAGTGTGGAAAGAGAACGCATAATAACAGATCAATTTTTTTTCCAGCTTTCCCCACGCCTTCACAGCAATCATTTTAGTTAAGGTCATCTTCACATTTGAACAGGAGATTTTCCAAGGCATCTCTTCCCATCTTTAATCTAGGATTAATTTAGCATTTTTTCTTTTTTTTTTAAAGTGTTGTCACGATTGATCTGGGTGTTTTTTGTGTAATGTGAAGGAACACGCTTTTCAACACAACCTAATATTGCGGTTGGTTTTCAGCGGTGGTGAATGGGTAATTACTTTTGGTTTAAGTTTTGGAGGACAAGATCATTTTATCCTGAATTTAATCTAAGTGTAATGAAGGTATATTCTTTTTTAGGCAAGAGTGCAGCACTGTATCTGCTCTGTAGCCAGTGACCACTCAGTAGGACTCCTAAGTCTGCGAGAAAAAAAATGCATTATGCTGGCATCTCGTCATCTGTTCCCCGTTCAAGTAATCAAGTGGAGGCCTTCTGATGATTACCTAGTAGTGGGATGTTCAGATGGCTCGGTGTACGTCTGGCAAATGGACACTGGTAAGCACAAATGTGAAGAGAGAGACTGGAAAATCCAATGGGTGTCTTTGATTTCCTGTAAATTAAAAAATCTTCTATATGAGGGAAAAAGCCCTGAAATGTAAAAAAAAAAAAAAAAAAAAAAAAAAGTTGCTCCGTTTACTTCCGGTCACTGCTTTTTCTAAGTGTTCTCATGATTATCAACGACAAGGAACTGTTTAAATGCCCTCTTGCTTGTTGTGCTGTGCCAAATGCTTGCAGAGGAGTTCACTGGTCTTTGAAGGAATGTAATTGAAGACGATGTACAGATTAGGACAGACATACAGACAAGTAAATAAGTGATTTCTGTACAGTTCATGAGGTAAATTGTGACCAAGATTAAGGGACCATTTTTGCATCGAGTTCGGAAACCGTGGAAAAAGATAAAATTCTCTTATTGAAACGGCAGAAAAACAGTATGAAACTGTTCATGATGGGAGGTGATTGAAACGAACGTTTCAAGATCTCTCACTTAAGATTTCAAGTTTCAGAAATTTTATGTATGGGGCGTAATATAGAACAAGTAATGTGTAGCTTACAAGTATACACAATTATATATGATGTTTATACACAGAATCTTACGGTTTTCCTTGGGAAATTTTCAAGTGTGTAACTAAATGCTTACTGCTGTAGGCCTTAAAAACACATTTGATTCTACTTTTGCTACTTTAAATCATGAGCTATCAGTAATTAAAGGTTTCTTTATATACCTAGTTGTGTACCATATAATACTTCAACCAATCGGTTTTGTTTTCTTCACCTTTCTTTGTACCTTTGCCAAAGTAGGCTGTATCCATATTTGTGCTCCTACTGGGGCAGTAGGGAGTTCTGTTGAGTCTTTCTGTAACAAGTACCAAGTACTCAGCAGTCTTTTATTTACAGTCCTTGTCTTTACGTGTAGCGCCCAGGCTATCTTGCAAAGAGGGAGCATTCTTGAAGAGTGTCAGACTTATTTGCTTTTGCATTTGCCTTTCTCTTTCTTCTCTGATTGTAAAAGAGGGTCATACTTTCTGTCAAAAATCAAAAACTCCAACGTAGTGGAAAAGAAGATACATGAGCTCAGATCTCATTGCTGAGTGGTCAGTGTTGACATTTTGGCACATTTCTTTCTGGCCTTGTTTCCGTGCATTTTTGGAGACAGAATTGCTGGCATACTACGTATGTAACTTTGTATCTTTGTATTCCTTTTTGTTACATCCTATCTGCTGAGGAGCACTGTTTTATGCTTTCTGGTTTTGTCTGCCCCAGAAACGAAGTTTGCCGGGTTTGTGTTGGGCTTGGAGTCAGACTGCTTGGTTTGAATTTAGGATTGACCATTTGCTAATAATGTGATCTGCTGCACTTTACTGGACTTTTGTCTCAGTAAAACGAAGATCATAATAGTTCCTATTTTATAGTATTTCTGGGAGAATAAAATGAGGTAACACTTACCTAGCGTATAGTAGACATAATGTAAATGTGTGTATATGAATGTTTGTGTACTTGAGGTTTGTGTGTGGGCGCATGCACGTGTTTATATTTACTATTAATGTCATTTAACAAACAAGCTGCTTTCCTTGTTACTTTGTTGAACTTGGGAATGTGATCTTACCTCCATTCAGAAATACTTTGAGAATTAATACTAAAGAGACTAAGTTCTTGTAGCATTGATGTCCAGAAAATACTATTTTAAAATACTATAAACATTAAATTAACAATTGATATAGCACAAATGCAAGAGTGTGTTAAACTTGTATAGGACTTTTAAAAATTATTATAAAGGAAGAGAATTTAATTTTCTGAATTTTTCAGATACTTAAATAATTGATACCTGAATACATCAGCTATTTTAAATACATTTGTAACGAGTATGAAATTCTTCAGATTCTTTAATTTCATACTTGTTACAAATAAGATGTTACTGAAAGGCATAGTAACTTTTCCGGTAATTTTCCCAGAAAGAGATGACAGGTAGCCCGTAACTATAGGTATACTGGAGGAAGTTTTTTTTTTACAACCAGTTTAGTATAATTAAGCCCACGTTAGATTAAACACAATATATAATGTGGAAACTTCATAATTATCTTACCTTCAAGAGGATTTAGGGAAACAGTCAATGTGGCATTCTTAAAAGATAAAGAGGCAGAATTTATTTTGGATTTAACCATATTAGGAGGTATACATTTCTTTTTCCTCCTTGCTGCTCAGGCTTTAGCTAGTGATATAAAGGTCCCTAGGGAGTCAGTATGGCACATCCTGAAGGTATTGACATTATTTATTTATTAAATTTATTTATTTATTAAATAAATAAAAAATGAAGCCAAATAAATCAGATTCGGCCAAGGTTTGATGGATGAGATGTATTTAAACTCCGATGAGATAGTTTATCCCCTCTTCTTAGCATTTTGAGGATGTATTTTTAGCAGTGAAGCTATATTACACTAAAACTCCTCGTACGTAGTGTGCAATTTTGTGTCGGCTGTTTTGAATTTTACTGATCTTTCTAGCTTTAAACCTTTTAAAAATGTCTTTATACTTCTATGCAGCATTTGCTTTGAGTTGTTTTTCCCTCCAAATGGGTACTTTTCATTTCTGGTATTTTATTTCCTAATGAAATGAAGTTGAAGCTAGTAAATTAAAATTTCACTAGAACGACAGACGTCCAGAGTCTTTTGTTCTTTACTTGTGCCGTCTTCATTATGTGCAATAACAGGGCATGGTGATGTGAAGGCTGGCGAAATCATTTTACTTCCACATCTCTGGATAGTTAGAAAATTAGCCAAATGACTGGCAACAAGATTTGGCCAGCTGGACCTCTTGGCTTCTACTTAGGAACTTAGGAAAGGTGGCCCACTGACCTAGATGGCGGCTGCTTCTGCCTGGAGCTGTTTGTGTGCGTCAGGGACCAACTCTGTCGTTCTTCACATGTGGTGTTCCCAGGGGGTGTGTCATGTCAACCCCACAGGCCCTTGAGAAGGTCAGAGTCCTGTCTGGGAGGCAGCGGCGGCTGTAAGTAATGACTGATTTTACAAGATCTTCTTCTCTGACAGTTACCAGTTACCACTTGATCGTCTTTGTTACATGACAAAAGTGATTCTCACGTCATATACCTCTTTCCGAGGGGACAGTTATTGGTGTTCTCATTCAGATGCAAATGCCAGCAGTGCTTTTCAAATGTTAGAAGTTAGCTAGGAGTCATGTCAGTTTACTTTGTTCTGTTATCTTTTTTCTTTGTATTTATTTTCTCTATGAGTTTTCTGAAATATTCCTGTTTTTTGCATTTACTTTATCAAATATGCATTAAAATCACTTAAAAAAACTTAATTATCTAATAAAAGATAGCAGAGAATTAGGAACTGATGTATATTCGTGTCTATTGAAAAACATATGTAAAGCTTGGATAAACAAAAACATAGGTGTCAAAGAATCAGATTTTTCACACAAGTAAAGCCTTAGTGTATGTGCTGTTCTTGCTTCAGACTAGTTTTTAAATTACTAAATTTATTTATTTACTTAAAATTGTCAATTTTATTATAAGATGGCATAAATTTTCTTGAATTCATTGGTAATGTGTACTTCTGTTATGTAAACTTCCTATGCAAAACATTTGCCTGTTGGTGAGTTTATGGTATCTCTAATGGATTTATAATAAATTTATGCAGTTTAGTCTGTAATTTTAATAAATATTTTCCTTTTAATATTTTTATTTCTTTAAATTGATAGTTTTGTCTTGTTACCAAAATTACCAAAGAGAATCAGGAGGTGGTGCTTCAGCCCAATCTTTTGTTATTAGTAGAAAAGTTTGGTAGCAAGTATTTTTTTTTCACATTTTGACTATTTGCCTGCAGTATTTAATACAGTAGAGATTAGATTTTACATTTCACAACATGTGGCATAGCACCATCAACTTTTCTATATCTCCTACAGTTTTGTTTTTCATTCTGTTACAAAAGATACAACTGGACAGGCAAAGACTCAAAGAATGAAATGGTTAAGAAAAAAATGGTATCTTTCTAAAATCTTGGTAAAGCTAAGTATAATGAAAGTTTCTTTTCTTCCTTTGGATGATGTACTCTGGAATTTTGAAGAAAGAGATTGTTACAGTGGAAATATGGCTGTTTTTGCTACCATTCCCCCACCCCCCCATGAGCCCTCTGGACAATTGTCCTTGATTGCTAAGTCCTTCCCATTAGGTACCCGTCAGCTCCCTTTTTTGTTTCCATTGTATTATTCTAACTTAGGGCCGTATTTTGTTACACATATGCTAGCTTTATTGGTTTCCCTGTCTTCTTTTTCTACTTTCTAATCCATCCCGTACTCTGCTGGCCGATAAATCTTAGGAAATAAAACAACAACAACAACAACAACACTTGGATCATGCACTGTCTTAATGAAAAAATACAAAACATATAATTTATTTCCTGTAGCCTTTAAATCAAGGTTCTTCACAATGTGGCACACTCCTACCTTTGTGTTTATCTCCTTTATTTTACACAGACCAGTTGCTTTATATTTAAAAATAGTTCTAGAGCCTCCTGGGTGGCTCAGTTGGTTAAGTGCCCACCTCTTGGCTTCGGCTCAGGTCATGATCTCACAGTTTGGTTTGTGGGTTCAAGGCCTGCACTGGGCTCTGTGCTGGCAGCATGGAGCCTGCTTGGGATTCTGTCTCTCTCCCTCTCTGTCTGCCCCTTTCCTGCTTGCTCTCTCTCTCTCTCAAAATAAGTAAATAAACATTAAAAGAAAAAGAAGAATATTCTGTTCAAGTATAATTGGGTCACTGTCTACCACTCTATCTTTTATATCATATATATTGTTGCTTATGGTTTTCACTCATTTGGAATATTATTTCTATTTGCTTATTTCTTTAAATAGTCTCTTTTAAGGAAATCTGAATAATAAAAACAAAGTCTTGAATATTTACCCGTGTGGTTATCATTCTGTTGTGCTTTGCTGCTTTGTGTAGCTCTAGGTTTCTATCTGGAATCATGTTCCTTTTGCCTAATATTTATTCCTTGTAGTGCAGGTCTATGGGTGATGAATTCTTCCAGCTTCTGTGTGTCTGAAAAACTCTTTGTTTCATCTTCGTTTTTAAGATATTTTTTCTGGTTGTAGAATTCTAGGTTGACAGCTCTTTTTTGTTTTTTGTTTTTCCTGTTAATACTCCACTGCCTTCTTGCTTGCATTATTTCCAATGAGAAATCTGCTGTCACCTTTAACTTTGTTCCTCTATAAGTGCTATGTCAGTTTTTTTCCAACTGCTTTAAAATTTTTCTCTTTATTATTGATTTTGAGCAGTTGGGTTATAGTTTTCTTCATATTTCTTGTGCTGAGCGTTTGTCATACTTCTTGGATATGTGGGTGTGTGGTTTTCAGTGGATTTGGAAACTTTTTTGGCCATTATTTATTCAAATATGTTTTCGATCCTTCCCTCTTTCCTCTCTTTAGAGACTCCAGCTATATGTTTACTAGCCTACTTGAAATTGCCCACAGCTTGCACATTGTCTTTTCATTTTTAAAATTATTTTTACTCTGTGTTTTATTTTACTATAGTTTCTATTCTAGGTCTTCAGGTTTATTGGTCTTTTTTCTGCAATGTCTACTCTGACATTATTCCCATCTAGTATAGTTTTCATCTCTACAAGTTTAATTTTGGTCTTTTGTTGTCTAACGTGTCTCTTTGTTCAAACTTTTTGAACATCTAGAATACAAATTGCAATAACTTTTACTGTCTGCTATTTTGAAAATTTGTGTCAGTTCTGAGTTGGTTTTAATTGATTTAGATTTTGTGCTCACTATTAAATTTTCTTGCCTTTTTTCAAGAATAGCCTGAAGGTGGTTCAAGGGTGGAAGCAGGGAGATTAGCTTGTATGCTATTGCCGGTAAACAATAAAAGATGATGGATTGTTACACCAGAGCGATAGCAGTGGAGTTGGTGAGTGGTTGGGTTCTGGGTATATTTTGAAGGGAGAGCTAACAGGATTTGCTGATAGTTGGATGAGGGGCTTAAAAGAATGGGTTGAGTTAAAGATTATTCCAAGGTTTTGATCATGAGCAACTCAAAAGGATGGAATTCATTTTTAGACATTGAGAAGACAATGGCAAGAGTAGATTTTGGAAAGACCAAGAATTACTTTTATATTAAGTTGAATATTAGACATTCAAGTAGAGATGTTGATTAGTAAATTATATAAATGAGTCAAGACTTCAAGTTAGGGATATCAGAGTGGTTGATGTAAATTTGAGAGTTCTTAGCATATGGATGATATTCAGTCATAACCCTGGATGTATCACCAAGAGGATTCAGGTAGATAATGATTGGGTCTCTCCAGGGTTTAGATATATTTCTGTGATGTGGAAGAAACTAGCAAAGGAGACTAAAATGGACTTGTCAGGAGGAAGAAGAAAATGAAGAGTGTTGTTGCCTAGAAACCAAATGAAAAAATGTGTTTCAAGGAGTAGAGAGGAAGAACAAGACCTGCTGATAGTAAATGATAGTCAGATGAAGACTGAGAACTGAATATTGGCTGTAGCAACATGGAGAATAGGTTGTGTGCATGTTTTGGGTGAAATGTGATTTGAGTAAGTTCAAAGGAAAATGGGAGGAGGAAACTTTGGAGGTAGCAAAGATAGACAGCTCTTTGGAGGATGATTATAAAAAATGGGATACCAGCTGGAGAAGGGTATTGGGTCGTGTGTGTGTGTGTGTGTGTGTGTGTTTAAACAGGTGAAATAATTGCATGCTTATATGCTGGTGGGATGATCTAGTAGGTGGGGAAAATAGATGAAGGGAAAAGGGAGGATTGCTGAAATGACGTCCATGGGCAGACAAGAGAGGGACGGAGTTTGAGCTACAAGTGTGTTAGGTAGGAGTCTGGATAGTTCATGTGGCAATTATAGTGCAATGTGAGTGGAGATATGGTGGTGGGAGCTGGTAGAACTTAATTCGTAATTGCTTCTTTGTAAATGAAATGGGAAACAAAACTTTTTTGCCCAGCCGAGGGCAGGAAATGGAGTGTTAGAGATGGGAGGAGTGAAAGGTCTGAAATAATTAACTGGGAAAATGAAAGATCTGTGGAAATGTGGTCACTATTGAGAACCCCTTGAGATCAGTGATTGTGAATTTCAAGGAAGTCTTTCAGCACGTTTTCCATTCATATCTGTCGTCATTGTACAGGTGTAGAGTAGGTGGAAAGTTGGATTTAGCCAATGTTGGAGTTTGCTCAGTTAGTCCAAGGAGGCAAGATGAGGACAGAGCTGTGGTTATGAGGATGGGCGATGGAATTTTACTTTACGGGATAGAGAGAAGTGAGAGACAGTGCAAGTGTGCGAGGTTAATGGAATTGTTGGCATCAGTGCTGAACAAGGAATCATTGGATCAGAGGGTTGAAATGACGAATGGGAGCTACTATCAGAGAGTGGCATTTTTGAAATTGGGATCACGTTGGGATTTATTTATTGGTAATAAGATTATAATATGACCATTGGCTGTGGTTGAGTGTAGGACACAGTTTACTGGAGTAGAGGAACTCAGCCAAGAGATCGGGGTGTGTGGAAAAATCATATGTGCTGGTGATTTTCAAGCATTTTTGAACTTCTGAATCTTGTTAGAATATACACACTCTCCGTTTCATACATAGACAAAAAATTTCAGGTGACAATTCCTTCTTGTGCTTTGCCTTTCAAAATGTATTGGTGAAGGCTCAGTGAATTGGCTAGTAAAACACTGATTTCTGTTAATACTAGAATGACCAAGAATTAATTCCAGGACTGCTAATGGAAAGGGGACAGTGAGTCAGAAGTTAAGCTCTTTAGGCCAGGAGGGGCAAACTTAAGCGGCATGTATATAAATACTCAACACTGGGACTAGAATCTGTGTTTGGGTGTTTGGGTACCAGCTCAAAAACATAGTAGCAATCTTGTATTTTGCTGGCATTTAAGTTTCTGGGTGTTCACTATTGTTATTTTTCGAAATTGATTTGTCTCTTTTAGAAGACTCTAGAGGAATGCCCAGTGAATCCAAATAAACTTCATCATCATTTCACTGTCATTATTATAGTCTCTAGAAGATTATATACAAATCCATGCAATGAAACCCTTGTCTGCCTGGCCTGATGCTATGTGCTGTACAAAACGGTATACAGAAGAGCTGTCTGCTTTATAGGATGGAGTTGTGCTCTGAGACACAAAGTGCATAGATGGAGATGAATGGAAAGAATGGCCAAGTGAAGAAGTGGTTACAAGTTGGACTAGTAGTTATTTTCACAAACACACAGAGGAACTTTTGATTGGGTGTGAACCGTAAGAGTCAAGACATCAGACAAAATGGGAAGTCATAGTTTTTCCCTGTTTTGTGGATATTTCCCAGAGAAAGAGAAGTTCCAGGAATTATTAAAGTAGAAAACATGAGAAGAATAGCAAAAGTTAGTTCTTTTGTTTAAAATGGATAGACAGCTTAGAGGAAGCTGAAGTCATAGAAATTGGTATTTGTAGTAGAGTAATGGTGTGGAGTATCAGGAAGACCGTGGAAAAAGCCTGGGGAGAAGGTGTTGAAGGTATTGGCTCTGAACTTGACTATATTGGGAAGTGGTGGTCGGGGCATTCATTACAGGAGAAGAAACGGTTACGGTAATGCCATGTGGAAGGTCCCTCGAGGAGGAAAGTACAAGAAAATGTTTCTGAGAGGCACCGATAAAAATATTCCCACATGGAAAACGTCTATGCATTTTCTTTCCTTAAAAAACCGTTTGAAGCGTTTATAGTGTTGTGTGCTGATGGTGAATGTCTATGTCTTCCAGGCGCGTTGGATCGCTGCGTGATGGGGATAACCGCTGTAGAGATACTGAATGCCTGTGATGAAGCAGTTCCCGCTGCGGCTGACTCACTTAGTCACCCAGCCATCAACCTCAAGCAGGCTATGACCCGGCGTAGTCTTGCTGCTCTTAAAAACATGGCCCATCATAAGCTCCAGACTCTTGCAACTAACCTCTTGGCTTCCGAGGCATCTGACAAAGTAAGTGTGGTATGTGGGCCCGTGTGTGTAGACTCCCATTCAACTTCACTTCATAACACAGTTTTGGCAGGTCTTATGCAATAACTTTGGGGAGAAGACATGGATGACAAATAAGCTTCTGGTTTTTATTTAGGCCTATCCAGCCTTGTTTTAGCACACTTCATGTATTTGGCACTTTGAAAAAGGAAGTTATTCTCACCACTTAAAATAGTTTAAAATGAGGGGCGCCCGGGTGGCTCAGTCGGTTGAGCGTCTGTCTTTGGCTCCGGTCATGATCTCATGGTCTGTGAGTTCAAGCCTCGCGTCGGGCTCTGCGCTGACAGCTCAGAGCCTGGAGCCTGCTTTGGATTCTGCGTCTCTCTCCCTCTCTGCCCCTCCCATGCTCATGCTCTCTTTCTCTCTCAATAATAAATAAACGTTAAAAAAAATTTTAAAAATAGTTTAAAATGATTTCTGCGGAATTAAGTGACTTCCATTTCTGAAATTAGAGCGAACCTTTATCATGTAATCTGGCTTTCGGTTTTCTGACAGTCTTCCTGTTGAAAGATTGAGCACTGGCTCTTACCTCTCGGAAGAAAAAAAAATCATGATTTAGGTACAATTAAGATGTTTCTAATTGTGGCTGCTCCTTTGTTTGAAAAGCACGCTCTGATTTTAGTAAGGTTGGCCCATTATAAGGATTTTAGAGGATACTTGGGAATAGGTAGGGCCAGGTTGTTCAAGCGCCAGTGCTGGCCAGGACCCAAGCTGGATCACACCTTCCCTGCTGATACTCACATGAAGGCATCAGCTACTTCTTGAGTTAACAGGAGATGATCCTACGTAAAAGAAGAACAAATAATCCGAATTCATTAATTGGTTATTTGTCTTTAGTTTTATAGAGGCTAACCACTGCTTGGTTTGTGGTGTTTATGTTCTGTGGTACTGTTAGAACTCGCTTGTCTCTGGTAGTGGCTGCATGAAACTGAGAGACAGTATTAGCATCTCATCTGAGCCACAACTTAAAATTCCCGGGTGCATCTGAGTATTCATTAGAATCGTTAGTGGGTAGCACAGATGCTGTTATTTTCATTCTCTCTCATTCTGGATTGCTATTTTTTTTTTTTTTTAATGGGTAGACACGTAGATAAATAATGAACAGGTTGAAAGGCTCATCTACAAACTTGAAAATTTGCCCATGAATTAGCACTGAGTGCTGATGACACAGGAATTACTATAGGTGGTTCCAGTGGCCCATTTCCTCTGGTAATTGGCAGTCATATTTGATCACTCTGTCTTTCCCCAAGAAATAAATGCTTTATTGGCTTTGTTGTATTGTATGTTTCGTAGGTCAGAATTGTGAAACCCTTCTGCGCTTTCTTTCATGCTTCCCGGCCTGTGTTGTGAAGTTTGAATAGAAATCACAGCTTAAATGTACTTGCCATGCTTATAATTTCTTTCAAGAGATCACGTAGATGTCCCTAGGAGTTCAGTGTTCATAGCACATTGTCTGATGTTCTATTTAATTTTTAATTCTATGCCAGTTTATAAAATAGTATATGCAAGGGTAAGTATGTAGGTCATGGAATTTTCAAATGTATTCTTTTTCTTGTTGGTATCCCCTAGAAGTAAAAATTTGTAAAAATCATGATACGACTGGAAAATTAAAGAAAAGTAAGTGGTACAGTTAACATTTATGAATGGCTTTTGTAAGTGGTCATGGTCCATTATGTGATTTTTACAGTCTTGTTTGTCCCTGTTTTAATAGCGCATTTTATAGTGCAATTAGTGATAAAAGCAGCAGATATCAGAGACACTACACTTATGTATTGTAAAATATATTGCTTGTGAACCTCCTCAGTCTTGTAGCAGTGGTAATTGTTGCCTGGCCTACAAGGAAAACAATTACAGAAGGGGGGAAAGGCTTAGGAAGCTGAGGCTGCGGGAGGGTAATCACTTTATGAAAAATGTATGTTGGCTGGACCATTAGGGATTTCTCTAACTATTTTCTCATGGTGAGTCTGAGGCTCCTTCTGAGGGGAATATTTGAAGAGCTGTCCTCTGGATGGCTTCCTAATCTCAGGAGAAATAAAACCCACCCAAAGTTTAAAAAAACAGAACATAACTAAGAGCGTGTCAGGGGTGCAGGATTGACTCTAGGATATGGGAACTAATTTTCTTCATGGGTCTCTCAGTGGAAAGCAAAAGCTCTAAGGGAATGCCCTTAGAAAGAGTCCTACCTTTTCCTTGGTAGACTAGTGTTGGCATTTGGGCTGTTTGGAGTAACACGTATTGTATATCGCTAATTTTGTTAATTATGCCGGACACGCAGAGCCTTGCAGACAAAGATGGGGGATTTCCTTTCCTCTGATTCTTTTCTTTCACTGGAAGAGCCAGAGGTTGTGAAGAAAATTACTCTTTATGGCTGCCTCAAAGTTTTGCAAGATGTGTGTATTCAAACCCCTGTGTGTTTCTCTTATGGCGTGTATCTTAATTTCCCTGGTATGGTAATCACTTACCAGCTTCCCTGATTCTCCCCACTGAAATTCAGCCTTCTCGCAGGCGGGGATTGTGACTTATTTATTGCCGTTTCCCTCCTGACATCTAGTAGCAACTGTGCAGTAAATGCGTATTGGGTGCTGTGTGGCAGGAAGTGCTGATGGCCTCTGCCTCAGCCTCTTTGCCCAGGTCTTCTCCCTTCCCTCACAGTTGATGGTCTTGGCTTGACGACCAGATCTGTTCCTGTTTGTATGGCCTTAGACGTGGAACCTTTATTAATCACCTTTGCCCTCTGCCCAGTTTTGTATTCTCCCCTTTGGTTGTGGCGAGCAAGCTCGTCCAGGCATAACTCGTTCTCCTTTGCTGTGTCTGTATTGTCAGCATTCCAGTGTGTCCTGCAATTATGTCAGCTGGACCCTTTCCTTTACTTTTTTTCCTTGTGACTCTAGAGCAGTGTTGCTCATCCTCAGCACTACTGACGTTTTGGGCTGAATACCTCCTTTTTTTTCCTTTAATGTTTATTTATTTTTGAGAGAGAGAGAGAGAGAGCGCGCGCACGCACATGAACGGGGAGGGGCAGAGGGAGAGGGAGACAGAGAATCCCAAGGAGGCTCCATGTTGTCAGCACAGGACCCGATGCAGGGCTCCAACTCACAAACTGAGAGATCATGACCTGAACTGAAATCAAGAGACAGACGCCTAACCCACTGAGCTACCTAGGTGCCCCTGGATAATTCTTTATTGTGGGGAGGGGGGGGGCTGTCCTGTTTATTGTAGGATGTTGAGAATCATTTTTCCTCTACCCATCACAAATATCTAGCATCCTCTCTTGCCCAGTTGTGACAATCAAAAATGTTTTCAGGTATGGCCAGATGCCCCAAGTGGGGCAAAATTGCCTCTGGTTTAAAATCATTGCTCTGGAGAGAAAAGGCTGAGAAATGCTAGACATCCTGCATCCTATATCCTATGTTTCTTTTCCTCTCTCCTTGCTTCTTTAATCCCTCTCCTGTGAGGATAGCGAAGCCATTCCCAAACTTCTCCTCTCTGCCCCCTGGTGGCAGAATTAGTTCTTGCATTCTCTTTGTGCTCGACACGTTCCTGTTCAGACCTTTCCTTAAAACACTTTACTTTGGGGGCACCTTGGTGGCTCAGTCGGTTAAGCGTCCAACTTCCGCTCGGGTCATGATCTTGCAGTCCGTGAGTTCGCTCAGAGCCTGGAGCCTGTTTCGGATTCTGTGTCTCTCTCTCTCTCTCTCTCTGACTCTCCCCCATTTATGCTCTGTCTCTCTCTGTCTCAAAAATAAATAAACGTTAAAAAAAAATTAAAATAAAACACTTTACTTTGTAAGGGATATTTTTTGTTTTTGTTTTTCTTTATGTCTGTCTGATTAGATGTTGAGCTTCTTGAGGGTAGGAGCTGAGTTTCTCATACTTTTATTTTCAGAGCTTTTATGTAGTATGTGAAGCATAGAAAATACCCAGGAAATTTCGTGTGAAGTTGGTTTGGAGGTATAGATTGGAATCATATTGTGGAATCTATTTGAATGCAAAGCTGAGGACTTACCTCAGTGGGTAAACAATACGATACTGAACAGTCTTAAAAGGAGATCTTTGTTTAAGAAATAGTTTTCCATGTCTGACATTTATGTGCAGGACACTTATTGCCGTGGGAAATGAACTGTGAGGCTGTTAGGTGAGAGGCAGTGGGAACTGGGATAGGATTAGGTAGAGGAAATGTTGAAGAGGGAATGACTTGGAGGCTGTTGTGTTGGTTGAATAGATAGGACTTCACTAAATAGGGAGGAGTTGAGACCTGTAAGATGATTTCAGAGCTCCGAGCCTGGTTGAAAGGAGAATGGCGGAGCTGTTACCAGAAACAAACAACTCACAGAATAGGCTTTGAGATTGGTTGTGATAGGAGACATCTGCCTCTTGTTTGGAGTGTTGGGAGATGGAATGTGTGCAAGGGGAGCAAAAAATCTTCCAAGAAAGAAGTGGAATGATAGTGAGATAGAGTAGGGATGGGATTCCACCACCACCCCCGCCCCCCCGCCCCAAACAAATGCTGGAGTACAGAGCCTGGATTAGACCATAGTGCCTATTTTGGGTTGCCTGATCATTAGAGTATTCCAGATATGCCATCTTCCTTAATTCTTACTGCAGATAGGTGACTTCGTTATTATCGTCCTCAGGGTTGCCAGTGATGAACCTGAAAGACAGATGGTTGGAACAGGGATTGGCAAACTTTTTCTATAAAGCACCAGACGGTAAACATTTTAGACTCTGTGGGCCGTTCGATCTCTGTCACAGTGATTCAGACCTGCCATTGTAGTGTGAAAGCAGCCATAGACAATAGGCCACTGAATGAGTATGACTGGCTTGCAATAAAACTTTATTTACACAAATAGGCAATGGGCTGGATTGGCATCTAGGTCATAGGTGGTTGAACCCTGCATCAGAGGATGGCATTATTAACAGCAAGTTTGTAGATACTGTTCTTCCACGGAACAGCCTTTGCTTCATTTTTGAAAAGCAGTTCAAAGGAGTGGTTAAGAACCTGGATTCTGGTGACGGGCATATCTGTGTTTCAGTTATGTCTGTAACATGCTACCTGTGGGTGACCTTGGGCCAGTAACCTGCAATGGCCTCGGTTACACATATACTTGAAAACAAATTTTTGTAAAGGAAGCAAAGGTCAGCAGTTGATCAGAGATGCGAAATAACATTACGACTTGAGGGAACGAAGGGTGGAATTAATAATTAGGGAAGTCACCGGTGATCATTAGGAGAGCTGCTTTGGAAGAATTAGTTGGGTCAGAAATCAGGGTACAAAGAACTAAAAATGAGAATAAGATAAAGTGGAGGTGGGGAGTATGGAAGATATGTGCTTTTAGAGGAAAAAAAGTAGTAGCTTCAGTGCATGCAGGGGTAAGAGCTGAGGTTTACTTTGTTAGGAGCTCACTGAATGTTTTTGTTGGTGGAGGAGGTGGAGCCATGTCAGAGGACATGATGTCGATAGTAGAGTTAACTGGAGAATTTACCCCGACTCGATGTTGTTTGCTTTTGATTGGTAGTGATGAACGAGAGGGAGGTGAATATAAGCAATGGAGACCATTGGAAGAGGAACCAGTGGAAGAGGAGAAAAGTAGGCTGTAGTATTATTTAAAAGGATGGAAGTGGCTTTAATACCTTGAAGGCAGAACCATCTTCATTTCCCTGTCCCATAACACCCAGCGTAAGTCATGTTCTAGAGTAGGAGTTAGTAGATTTGCAGACTATAAATAACTAGTAAATTGTAGATAGCACGTGGTGGTATGATGAATGCAGAAATGAAAATATTAAGAAGTTGGTCTGAGCATATCCGGTGATCTTTTTAAAAAATTTTTATTATTTTTGAGAGAGAGAGAGAGCATGCATGTGCAAGCAAGTAGGGGAGAGCCAGAGAGAGAGAGAGAGAGAGAAAGAGAATCCCGTGACATCATGATCTGAACTGAAATGAAGAGTTGGATGCTCAACTGATTGAGCCACCCAGGCACCACTCAGGTGATCTTTTTGATGACCTTTCTCATGAAGCATTTGCCAGAGACACTGGTTCTTGGTGAGGACATCTTGGAGCACGCCTTGGGTCAGTGGGATTTTACTAGTGAAGCTAGAAAGCCTTTACTGCCATGAAATTCGTTTTCTCTGGCCTAGTGTGTATAATTTTTTATGTGGCACCTTTATATCTTAGGTATTGTGTATCAATCAGGGTCACCCTATTTATTTTGAAAAATCACGAGGTTGAAGAAATTGAAAAATGACCAGGATGATTTATCTTCTGTGTTACATTTCTCTCTCTGTTGTCTAATTAGTCAAAAGGCTGAAAAAAACGAACGGGCTATATTTGCAAAGGTCAGTAGCTTTGTATTCTGTGTAACTAGGTGAGAGAATGGGATTTAGAAGTCAGATATAACCTACTGAGAACATGCTCTGTGTTTTTTGCTTGCAAAATTCACTCTAAAAAAATTTCATACTGATTGAATTGACTTTATGATTCATTGTGAAAAGGGCACTGTAAGGTACAGACAGGGACAAGCCATATGACGTTATATACAGGATACCAGGCCTTGTCTGGTGAACCGTTTATGGCCTTAGAAAAATTCTTATGATATGTCTGACCTTTGAAGAATCAATTAAACTTGCTTAACATTCTGCTCCAAAACTTTAGCGAATATTTTAATAGAAAATAAAAATATGTTGATTGTATATTTATTATGTATGTATAAGTATGTATAAATTTAGTTTTCGTTTAAGTAGTTATTAGGATAAAAATCTTTGTCTAGTCTTTAATAAATACAGTTAAGGACCCTTAGGGAGCTGTCTAGGCTTAAGAAGACAAAGGAGTAAATGTCTATGACTGTAGGAGGAGAATAAACTTTAGTGAGCACCCTTGTGATGGGCGATTCCCTTTAACGGGGTCACTGATTAGAAACCAAGTGTGGATGCTGCCTGCTCCTGGGATGACATTGCATCCAGGCCCTCTCAATAGAGCCAGATAACATGTTTATGTTTATACACACACACATCTGTGTTCCTGTTTTCCTAAATATATTAAATACCATCAGTCAACACTGTTACCTCCACGTCTAACCAAACACCAGAGTGTTTGCTCTAGCCTCCCCTCCTCAAATACTGTAACTTTCTTCCCCAGCTTCAGGAACGTCACTCCCACTATTTTCAGTGTCTTCACGGTCTTCCTTGACTCCCGATGGGGTTACATCCCCAAAAGCCCATTGTCAATTGAAAATCTCCTAAGTAAAAAATGCATTTAATACACCTAACCTACCAGGGATCATAGCTTAGCTCAGCCACCCTTAACTGCTCAGAACACTTACATGAGCCTGCAGCTAGGAAAATCATCTCACACTAAAGCTTATTTATAATAGTGTTAAGTATCTCCTGTAACATATCGAATACTGCACTGAAAGTGAAAAGCACAACAGTGTGGGCACAGGTGGCTCTCGGTGTGTCGGCTGTGGACACCCATGTGCGCTGGCTGACTCTGAGCCAGGTTGCTACCCTTGCCCGGTGTCAGGGGAGAGCCCAGTGCGTGTCACTGGTCTGGGGCCGGATCCACACTCAGACTTCCAAGTGCGGTTTCTACTGAATGCGTATCACTTTCATTCCAGTGTAAAGGCGAAGAATCCTAAGTCGGGGGCCATATGTATTTACTTGCCCAATTTCTCCCTTTATGTAAACAATTTCCTGCACACCCGGGTCTCTTTAGGTGTGCCACCCTAAAGCTTGTCACCCACAAAGGGAAAGAAGTCCATTTCTTTTTTATCCTTAACATTGTCCTTGTCACCTTCTGCTTTTCCTAGGGTGCGATTGCTTGTTGTTATTCACTCCTAGGCTTCATCTAATGTGATGTTTTCTTTCTAATTCTTTTTGAGTTCAGTCATTTCATTTCTGGTTTTTCTAATGCTCATATGTTCTTTCACGTTGAGTATCATTTTAAAAGTGTTCATCAGCTTGTTTAGAAATAGTACATTCATTTTTATCTGCATTTTGAGCATATCTGTATTTTTCCTTCTGGTTCTTAATTCTTTTTAATTATAATAATTTGACCTCAATACTTTTCTGTTGTTCACTGCTCACCTCTTTTGTAAAAGATTTTTTCCTGGACTTTTTGAATGATTAATTCAGATCATTTTTCTAACTTCCCAAAACTTCCTTTTCTGTTTTTCATGTGGTTCGAAAATATGGTGGCTCGCTTTCTAAGCTCTCCTAACACCGTTCCTCACCTCTTGTTTGCGGGGGGGGGGGGGGAAATTACCTGGCAGTTTTGATGCATGCTTAGCAGTTTCTCATTCCTGGGGGCCTTTGCCAAAGGGAACCCTGATGTAGTGGTGTTGCCCGTGGACTGGGACTGCCACGTGCCTCAGCCTTTGTGATCGTGGCCCGTGCGTTCACTTGCTGTTGAGGCGGGTAAACTTCTCCCACGCTCAGCTGCTGTTTTTAAATGGGCCCCATTATGTTTTTCTGATAACCGTCAGTCAGCATTTTGGGGTTTTCCTATCAGATCTGTCGCATCCCTCGCCACTTCCCTTTCCTTCGTCCTAAGGAGGTGCCTGATAACAGATAGACCTTGTAGCTGTTGGTGGGTTTTTCCATCCGCTTGAGTTTTGGGATTTGTGGATATATTTTATCAACTTGTTTTGTTGAAATGTTCTTATTGCATTTCGGTTATCCTGTCTAATTGCTGTGTCTCTCTTTATGTGAGGATTTGGAAAAATTCAGTAACTATGCTTCCATCAGTGCCGTGATCTTTTCCAGAATCCCTTTGAGTTTCTGTATTCTTGATGTTAATTGTAAAATTCAATAATGAATTAGTTAAGGAGAAATTGTATTAAACATTCACTTTTTAATCTTAATTGTGTATTTATTATTTGAACTAGATGAGGCATATCTGTGATTACATATCATATATTGTCTCTATTCTGGATCAGTTGTGGGCTTTAAAGCTGTTTGTGTGAGAACATCCTTAACCTACTGGCAGGTGACAGAGTCCTTCAGTCTGGAATTTTCCTCAGGTATTGACCCACCTACTGCCCATATCCCACAATCTCACAACATAGTGGTTAGAGAAAATGATTTCAGATTCTATAGTGAACAATCAGGGACTTTTTTTTTTTTTTTTTGCCACCGCTTCCCTCTCTATTGTTTGTCAGTTGCTTTCTAAAAATTTCTAGAATGAGAATTTTGGAATTTAACGTGAGGCTTTTGGTAAAGAGACTCCTTAAGGAATAAGCTTGAATTTTTTTGGAACCATAAAAATAAAATGAAAAGAGTTAAAGTTATTGATTAGGCACAGGTATGTAAGTAAGGTAATGGGATTAATTTCTGAACATACATTATTACATTGCTGTTATCACAGGCACCAGAAAGTACAAGAAAGTCAATGGAGTCCAGTTGCCCCATCACCCTCCTCCTCTCTTTTCCTCTTTCTCCATCCTTCTTCCACAATCCAGCCGTTATATTACATTAGTCATCCTTCTTACCTCCGTAAGAGTGGTTAGCATTCCTTTCACGTATTTATGTCCTAATTCTGTTGTTGTCTCTTATTCTTTCTTTGCCTTTACCTCCCTTTCGTGGTAGTCTCACCCGCATAAGAAAGTACACCGTATGTAGGCTGTGAGTGCGTGTGTGCTCATCTCTGTGTGTGTGTGTCCTTGTACACTTGCATCATGTGTGCATGTTTCATGGAGTTTGTAATGAATGCTTTAAACATTTCCGACTCAGGTTATCTTTCCTCCAACTTTTTCTCCAGTTCGAGGGAAACAAGTTGTAAGTTATTATGAATATATTTAAGGGATAAAACTAAACTCTCAAAGCTAACTAAATATTTAATTGAACTTACTATATTTTTTGATGATTTCAGGATTTTTTGTTCTCTTCCCCTTTTAAGGATCTGTAAATGAGACATAACACCATCAAATAATGACATAGACAAGGGAGCTCCCCTTCTTGAAACTTACCAAGCCCTGTGGCTCTAGTGCCTTATTGGCCCTCTGCCTTGCACGTAATAGGTGTTCCGTGGGTTTATGAATGGAATTCATAGGTCATATTGAATGTAATTCATCATATTATTCTGAACCAAAAAAACCAGTCTTGTTCTATGATGGTTTTAAATTCAAAACAGTTTTGTTTCTCCTTGGAAGTACATTAACAAACCACACTATACCTGAGAAGAAATTTAGGTTGTTGAATAATGTCTGTGAGATACAGCGAAGGGGAAATTCCTTTTACCATCTCACATAATAAATCAAATGGCAGACTGCTGAGAGAATAGGAACAGTAGATAGATTTAACCCTGTGACCTTCTCAACAGCCAGATCTTTCCAGCCCTTGCGTGTGCTACTTTATATTTAACTCTTAGTTGGGAACTTCAAGGTATTTTGAAGTAATGTGATAGAAATATAAAGATTTGTAGCTAAGCGTTAATGTGTTAGTACCTTGGGTAAGAAATAATTTCTTGTAATATGCTTGAAATAGCTGTTCTTTATTAGACTATATAAAAGATTTTGAAACTTCTTGACTTTTATAGCCTCTGTTAGAAAATAATTGAATCAGTCTAGTTCAGTAAACATTTATTGACTACTAGCTACTCGGTTTGGCCCTGGAGAGCCAAAATGAATAAGACATGATATTTACCCTCAGGAAACGTAAACAGATAAATACAAGGCAGTGGAGTGAGTGAGTTGGCTGAGAAATGCAGAAGGTATTGCAGAGACCTGGACTAGCCTGAGATGATCAGGACTGGCTTCTTGGAGGAGGAGACATTGAAGAATGAGTAGAATGTAATCAGGTGACGGATGCAAAGAGGGCAGCGGGGAGTACCGTGTGTGTTCAGCATTGCTGGAGTATCAAAGAGAGGCGAGGCGGGAGGTGTGTGAAATGAGACCGGTCCATACGTACTATGTGAAGGTGCTTAAACTTTATCTTTTATCTCAGTGGCTTTCACACCTAAGAAGAAAAATTAGCACTAGAATCCTTCCTTCAAAGAGAATTTTATATGAGAGCTGGTATGTGCAACAGATACGAGGGAATGTAGAGGAGAGTTCGACTCCAAGAATTGAGTGATTAATGAGGCACAGGTGGTAAGCGGGGCGGACCCACAGATTTTCTGATTGGGTGGTTGAATAGAAATCGGTTCTCTCAAATGTGATATCGAACGTAGGAACCGGTTTTGCAGGGGATGGTGATGAGTTGCTTCGTATATGGGGGGGGGGGGGGTGTGGTGATGGATATACAGGTTGAGGAATCTCTGACATATACCTGGTGCTTAAAACCATCGAAGGCCATGGGACTATTCAGAGGTAGCAAATGGGCTGAGATAGACTCTGGGGCTACTAACCTTAAGGGGAGGAAGTGGAAATGATTCGGAGAAGTGTCAAGAGTGCGGGAGAACCAGGAGAATAGGCTCACTCATAGACTGAGGGAATCAAGACTTTTAAAAGGGGTAGTGAGTGATTAGTTGTGGCAGAGGCAGTAGATGTGTGGTATTGGAAGGACTGAAATGTGTTTGTCATTGAGGTCACCAGTACCCTTTTCTAGAATGGTCTCTTCAGGATGTTGGGGCCAGAAGCTGGATTGCCATGGGTTAAGGAGTGATGGGAAGCGTGGAAACAAACGACAGCAAAAGGATACTTTTGAAAAGTGTGATAGGGGAAAGAGGAAGAATAGGGGAAAATGCAGGTTGGCAGGCTCGTGGGAATGTTTGTGGATTAGGGTTAAAGAGCCAGCAGAGAGAGGGCTGGTCCACGTTAGGCTAAGGGGGCGGTACTTGATGAAGCTAGGTTCCCAGGGGATGAGAGAGTGGCCGACTGCAAAGGCAGAGGGAAAGAGTTTGGCTTTGACCTAGAGGAGGAAGACTTTATTTTCTGAAATCGAAGGGCGGGAAGACAGGCTGGGTGTCTGGTGGGTGTAGGTTTCTGTGCATGATGGATGGCAGTTGAAGAGAGGACATTCCTAAAACTTTCACGTTTCTCCAAGAAGTTACAGGTAAGATTGTGGGGAGGGAGGGAGCAAGAACCTGGGTCGGGACTTGATGAGAGAGACACATGGGGGAATGAGAGGGGAAGCGAAGAAAGAGTAAGAGGAGTGACTGTATTTGTAGTTGTAACTAGCTGTAGTAAAAGGTCTAGGAAAAAGTAGAAGGTACATGTTGTCACGGCTCCTGAACTGCAACTCTGTAATGCAGAGGTTAAAGGGCACTGAGGGTAGTTATAAGAGGTTGATTGATATGATTAACCAGAGGTTCTGGGCTTGTTAGGGAAGGAGTGGGAGGGAGGACGAGGCTGATAGCTTTTGAAAAAATCCTGGAATCCAGGGACTGAATGCCTCTATGATAATGGTTCCCAAACTGTTTGTTGCACATTGGAATCATCTGAGGATCTTTAAAAACTACCGGTGCCTGGCTCCTCCTCGGGGCTTTCTGACCGAGTTGGTGTGCATGTGGCCAATTTTCCCAGGTGATTCTAATGTGCAGCAGGGTGCAAACCACTGCTCCAGAAGGTTGAAGAGCAGGTGTGATGGAATATTTGGAACTACAGAAGATTGTGGTCAGCGTGGAGATATTAGTGCGCAAGATTCCTGAGGTGAGGACACATTCCGCTGAAGGGGACTGGAGTCAAAACAGCCAAGGAGTTGGGAGGGCAGCGTGTTCTCCATCTTTGGCACGGAAGACCCCGAAGCCCACTGTCCCAGTACCTCCTGCTTTTCACGGGGTCAGAACTCTGAGAAGACGGGGTGGTGCCATCCGGCAGGCTAGTTGGGGAATAGGGATCGGAGTGTCTTATTTAACAGTAAGCCACAAACCTGTCTTATTCTTGTCCTTGGAAAATAACAGTGCAAAAACATTGTTGATGCAAATAAAAAATGCAAAACAAAGTGATGAAACTAAGGGGAACTTATTTAAAAGCGAGAATGGCAGCAGTTGAAAACCAGCACTGATGATGTGCTGATATCAAAACCTCTCTTTTTTGGGAAACTCATAGGTTTGTATGCAGTAGAATGTTTGTACCAATGCTCTATATTTCATGGTTGTGTGACATTTAAATTCAGTACTGACGCTCTAGAATGCTGTAGTCCTATAGGAACTTCAAATTATAAATAGCAAAAAAATAAAAATAGCACTGTAGCATAATTAGCACATATAACCATAGTTAACTCCCTTTATTACTAAGTGACTCCGTGTTTAACATCGTGTCATTTGCCCTCCGACTTTGAATCCTTTTATATCCATTAGGAGGCCCCTTGCCCACGCGGGGTTGCAGACCATAAGTTCAAAATCACTGACCTACACGGGTGGTGAAATCTCCCAGAATGAGGGATGACAAGCAGGGCTTTGAGCCAGTGACAGTGATTTTAAAATTTAAAAAAAACTTTCAGGTATGACATTCATAAGATGACTTCTATGCTGTGGTGTGGAACCTAACATTAGCCTTGGATGGAAAAATATTAATTTCAGGGAGGCAGTTTATTGCGATGTCCAAGGATAAAAAGTGCAGTTGGCTTGTAGTGGTTGTGGCTGGAGTTCTATACTGTGCTCTCGGTAGCCTGGAACAGACAAAGTGTATCCAGAGACCTTTCCGTGGTCCTTCACACATCTCTGTCTTAGTTTGCGTGAAAATACCTATTTTTTTGTACTCACACTCCCACCCGGCAGCAGTCAGCCTTGGTGAAGGTGATGTTGTCTCAGGGCAGTGGATGGCTATGAAGGAAAGAGGTAGAAAAAAGAAAGGCAAAGACAAAAGGAGGGGATTTGCGGCGTAAATCAGGATTTTAGTTGTCCACGGTGTAACATGACTTGGTGTTCCCCGGTCTGTATTTTGGTAAACGTGGTACTTGCTAGTTGGTGGGCCTGGGATGCCCGTGTCTCCCTCACCCCTTTACCCCACCTTTCCCCGGCTGGCTCCCACTCACCCGGCTCACTCCCAGAGCTCTCCTGAGCCCCGGTTCTGTGACCACCGTCCCCACAGAGGCTCCTGAAGTTTTCAGGAATGCTGCTGAGTCTAGCAGTCACTTGTGTCTTCTCTGGTCCTCTGCCACTTGTGTTTATGTCTCTTTCTCAGTACTAATTCTTTTGTACCAATACACGAAAACAAGGAGATATATTTGCTTCCATGTCTGTTTCCGTGTATCAGGTTTTGTTTAACTTCAACACTGTTGACATCTGGGGCTGGGTAATTCTTCGTTCCGGGGCTGTGTTGTACAATGTGGTATGTTTAAGCAGTGTCCCCAGCCTCTACCCACTAGATGCCATTAGCACCCTCTCCCAGTGGTGACTCACAGTGATGCCTCCAGACGCTGCCTTGAGGATGAAGAGTACGTCACTTCTGGCCCAGGGCTGCTGCTCTGTCACCCTGAGAGCTCCTCAAAGGGTCATTCGATACTCCTCTTTGTGTTTCCAGCAAACTCTTCACTGAATCACTGAATAGCCCAGAATTTAAGGTTGATTAATATGGAGTGGACTCACGCCACGCCCCCCCCCCCCACCCCATCTCTAGAATCTCTGCCGAACTAATGCTGAGAAGCTCTTGATATTCGCCAAGTAAATGTCCGGCAGATACCAGGGGACCCTGACTTCTTCCTCGGTCTTAACCGTTGACAGCTGTGTGACCTGTGTGACTGACTGGCCGACCTCCTAGCTTCCATTTGTTTTTAGCTTTAAAGTGGAGGTAATAAGATGGTAATGAAGTCAACTGGGCAACATGTTTTAACACGTTTATCCCAGTAGGTATTCACACACTAGTTTAACAGTCTTGATTGAATGATTGATTTCATTCATTCAGCACACCTTGAGTGTGTACTGTAAGCTGGGCCCCGAGCTAGAACGGCTGGAGAGTTCATGAATCACGTCCACACCCATCAGGGCCTCCTGTCGAGTTCCTGCTCTGATGAGGGAGACAAGTGCGCAGTTCATCACCGTGAACACTCTGTTACCTAAGGTGTGAACCAAGTGGGAGGGCGTCCTCAGGAGAGGACTGGCCTGGGGAGCTGTGGGAAGACCGTCTTCTCTGAAGAGAGTCACTCGTGTAGAGGCTTGGTGTCGGGAGGCAGAGTGGGAAGAAATCCCCAGCAGAGGAAACACTGCGTGCAGCTGACCGGGCAGAGCGTGGGAGTCGCGTGCCGAGCCCTGCAGCGATGGGAGAAGAGGGTTAAGACTCTCCTAGGTTAGAATCTACTTGAGTGTGAGTATTTCTGAAATTTGAGATTGCTCACCACTGTGACCCTGGGTGGATTAAAGCGGTTTTCTTGTCTCCTGTTCATTTGCCATTATTAGTCTTCACTTTTTTTCTCGTCAAGTCGGCCTCCCAGAATATCCTCTCATTTCTGTTCATTCACAACTGTGTTAAGGGTTGGGAATACCCAGGAGGACATGTTAGATCCGGAGCACTTTTTCTTTTTTAAATAGTTTTTTTTTTCTCCTTTTTTAACAGTTACTTTAATTGGTTGAGACTTTTTACGCATGTCTTTAACATTCATTTGAGATAAAGTGAGCTGGGTTTTATTATCCCCATTTTACCAGTGAAAGGGTTACTGTTTTGTTACCTGTTTTCTGTTTGTGAAATCTCTCTTTTATTTAGAAGACAGAAGAATCAATACAAGGGGCATGAAGTGATTCATGTAAAGGTTTGTCTAATGGGGGACTGGGGTGCCCTAGTGCCCAGGGCTCTTGGTCTTATGACTTTGGTGAGTTGGCCCTTTGGGAACAGTTACAACTTGATGCCTTTTATGCTGGTGTTGTGGAACCATCATGTGTCAATCTTCTAATCTCCTAATATATTAATACCATTTGGATATTATTGTTACCCAAACATTATCCAGTTAAAATGTGGCCTGTAGAAATACCTTTCGAAGGCATTTTCTCTATAAAAGGCATGACCTAAGTGTTTATATTTAATACTTATACTTTTGAGTGAGTTACATTTGTTTATGTCTTGTGAAATAAATTATAGTATCAAACCTTGAAACCTCTCAGGTTAAATATCCCTTTTGATTTATGCTTCTTAATATGCTTGTTAATGAAAACACATAGAGGGCCGTGAAATGACATAAGCTGAGTGTACTGTATCCATACCTTGTCATAAAATCTCCTATCTGAAACCAAATATTTAAGATAGTGTATTCCTTAATTGAAACTTAAATGGCTGGATTCTGTTCCCTGTTACTATTAAGTAACAGCAATCCGACAGCAGAGGGCACCAAATACCCATTTCAGGCTTAACACATTTTCTTAATCCTTTCCACTTTCTCCCTCCCTCCCTTGCTACCTTTTTCCTAATGCAGTCGACCCTTGAGCAGCACACGTTTGAGCTGTGTGTGCATTTATACGTGGATTTTTTTTTCAGTACATACAGTATAGTACTGTAAATGTATTTTCTCCTATGATTTTTTTCTAGCTTTATTGTAAGAATACACTATATGATACACATAACCTACAGTATGTGTTAATCGACTGTTTACATTGTCAGTAATGGTCAACAATAGGCTATTAGCAGTTAAGTTTTGGGGGAGTCAGAAGTTACACTTAGATTTTCTACTGCGTGCAGGGAGGAGGGGCTCAGTGCCCCTCACCCCCATTTTGTTCAAGGGTCAACTGTAATTAAAATCGTTGACATTAAAACCATATATGTTTATAGGCGATAATGGGATTCTCCCTCAGCTAATTTTAGAACTTTTTTTTTTTAATGTTTGTTTATTTTTGAGAGAGAGACAGAGAGAGTGCGAGTGAGGAGGGACAGAGAGAGGGAGGCACAGAATCCGAAGCAGGCTCTGGGCTCTGAGCTGTCAGCACAAAGCCAGACGCGGGGCTTGAACCCACGAACCGCGAGATCATGACCTGAGCCGACGTTGGATGCTCAACCGACTGAGCCACCCAGGCGCCCTAATTTTAGAACATTTTTAAAGCACGTTTAGATATCAGTGTGTTTTTATTCATTGACTCTTTTGCATTTAACATTATGCCTCAGAATTTTCAGAAGTTATTTTAACATTCTTTATTCAATAGAATATCCTATCCATAATCAAGAATAATTTTTTTAAAGTTATTTATTTCGAGAAGGGGACAGAGAGAGAGAATCCCATGCTGTCAGTGCGAAGCCTGACATGGGGCTTGAGCCTCTGAAGCCTGAGATCATGACCCCATCCAAAATCAAGAGTTGGATACTCAACCGCCTGAGCCACCCAGGTGCTCCTAAAATTTTTATTTTTTAATTTTTCCTACCAAAACATTCTTAGGTAACAAACCAATTCTTTATATTATAGTTAGGGAATTAAAAATTATTTAGAACATGCATTGGAAATGACATAATTATTCTGTAAAATATTATATTACTATTTGCCAAATACATATTTTTCCTATGTTCTATGTTAGGACTCAGTATTGATATTTATACAAACATGTATGTGAATATGTTATATAACATTTCCTAGTCCTGGTATCCTCAATCTCTGATTTCAGGATTCAGATTTTTTTTTTTTAAACCATGTATTCTTTTGCTCTGCACATTAGCATCAAAATCAGCTGGCATTAATCAACTTTACATTTAGGTATAAATTTGGACTATTTTGTAATATAGATTGGACCCATGTTTTTTCAGGAAAAATAATAAATTGTTTTACTAGGTAACTTTAGAAATAGTCCTGAAAACTATGATGTTAAAAAATGGTTCAGAAATAAGTAAGTTTTTAAATCAGAGCCATTGAAGTGAATGAATGGTGCAAGGGTAAAGTTATTGCCAGTGTTCTGAATTTCTGGATAAAAGGACAGATGCTCAAAATATCATTGTAACGTTGGTTTTAGGGGACAAAGCTACCAAATGTTTCAGCGGACGTGATTTAACCTAGCATATATTCAAATCTATAATGATGACAATGTTTGATAACAAGAATACACCCACGTTTTCTCCTCTTTATAAGTTGTTTCTCCTCCTTATAAGTTGTTTTCTTGTTGTGGGGGGCAGGGGTGAGGGGGTGGGGGGCTGCTCATGATGTGCATATGTGCTCATGTACTGAAAATGACCCAGGCTCGAATAAGGATCAATCTCCTGCTCATAGTTCTGTCATTTTCCTTGAGTTCTTCACTTGAGATACAGTTTTACCTGCTACTCTTAATGTAATTGCCACAGGTTCACTTTCAGTGATGAGCAAGCAGTCCAATAATTTTTTCCTATTGCTGTGGTTCTGTAATATTTTAAGTCAATTTCTTTATTTAATACTTGAAATGGCTAAATGTGTATTTTCCCCTGTACAGAAAACATAACATTGTAATAGGCTTACCACTTACAATGAAAATGTCAAATATATGTTTTACTAGGTTTTTAATAAGTATGTTGTGTGTATGTATTTTGCATTTACCACTGAGTTTTACTAGCAGCTTTGGGACCATTTTATTTGTATATACTTTATAACTTAGCTTTTCTTGTTGCCCTTTTCCAGGTAAGTTTTGAAATTATTGCCTTGAGCACAAAGGCTTTATTTTCTTTCAAGCACCTTGCATATGATAGAAACTCCACAAATATTTGTTGAATTTTATCTTCTGCCGTGATGATACAAAAGGGAATTTGCGAGCACACATTTCAAATGTTCTTAATAAAGGTGGCAGGCAGAGCAAGTGTACTAACGTTTCTGTTAAAGAATTTCCAGGATTAGGTAGCCAGTATGGGAAATGGCTAAGACTGTAAGATGATTGGAATGAATTACTTTGCTCTAGCCATGTACATTTTAGGATTAAGCCAAGGGACCCTTGGAGTTGGATAGATGTTTCTCTTCATTTTCCTTCAGCTTATCTTAGTGTGACATATTAGAATATCTGACATATCTGTGATCAGCTCTGCTGTCTCCATGCACTCAGCTTAGTCTTACCCTCGCAACTTTGCTGGCTATCTATATTTTATTGTAATAAGCCTTTAAGTCCTTAAAATCCAATGTCAGGTATTACAGGTCATATGCAGGACTTAGGAGATGAGTCATTTTCTCCTTCGTTCCTTCCATCTCCCTCTGTTCTCCTCTGCTTTTATTATTACCTCCTTCTTTTCTTTTACCCTCTTCTTCTGACTGTGGATTGCTCTTAGGTACAGTTTTTGTGACAATGACACAATCAGCAGCACTGAGAGGTTGTGATAAGAGGAGATGCACACAATCACATCCAGATATCATGGTACCAGACACTAGAAAACCTTTCAGTGGAGATCCCAGGGCGGATCTCAGGGTGCTGAAAGGGGCACATAGGTGGTTGACATCAGAGGAGAGGACTTAAAAGCCGATCTCGTGTCCTCACTCTTGCCTTCTTTTTTCTTCAAGCCACTCTTGCTGCCTCAATAATTTCCTTAGCAAACATGTGTGGTTTTATATTCTTTGGTAGTAATGATCTCTCTTTCTCCTATTTTGTATTTTGAACTTTATAGATCTTTACTGGAAAGACAGTATTTACTAATGTACTGTGGGGGGCTCTTGGTGCCTGATGTTGTTATTACCTATTCCCTCATATATCGTGTCATGTCTGTCTAACTAATGTTAATATAAGATGATATTTTACCTTTTTCCCTGATAGAATGAACCTGATGCCTAGCCTAGTGCCTGGGCCATAAGCGACAACTTAGTATATGGTAGCTATCAATATTAATAATAATTTTCCTATCAATAATATATCAGGTATAATGTATTATAAGTAACTTTATGCATCATTCAAATTAATGTCAGTAGGTACAAAGCATTAAGTGTCGTGTTTGACATGACACTCAGCATTTGAAAAACAAATACCAGGTACAGCGGCGTTAGGAGTAAGAGGGTAATGTGCACATTCTTCAACCCATCCCACCTGCTGCATTCTCGGTATTGTTGCATACTTTTATGTTCCCTCATCTGCTTGGCTTCTGCTTCCTCCCAGTTCATATTCATGACTCCGGTCTTGCTTCTTTTTAGCCAACATTGCTGGTGGATGAACATTTATAAAATTAAATTTGGTCATGTTATTCTACTCTTTTAAGGGCTTTAGATGATAGTTCTCAAACTATACTGCATCAAGTTGTCTGGGGTTCTCATTAGGCAGGTTCCGATCTGTTCTGGTCTATTCATACTAATTCAGTAGGGCTGGTAGCAGTCCTAGGAACCTGCATTTCAACAAGCAACCGCGATGATTCTGAGAAAAGCACTGCTCTAATGACTCCCGAGCCTGCAAGACAAAGTTCGGCAGCCTCAGTGTGGGCCTCTGAGCTCTAAGTGAACCATCCTGTGCCTTCTTCATCTTGGTCATCTGGGGCTTCATCAGTATCCATCCTGTGATGTGCCCTGCCTTGGCCCTTTGTCACATTTTGCCATCTTTCTGTTCTTTCATGTAGCTCAAGTCACCCCTTCAGAGAGGCTGTCTCTGGGCACCCCAGGTAGAGTTGGTACTTTCTCTGTTGTCCCTTTTCGTACCTTGCAGTCCCCTTTGTTTATGGCACCATTCTTACTACGTTGTCATAGCGGCTTTACATGCCGTGGTCTAACTGTGAGGTGTGAGTTTCATCACTACAAAATCATCTCATTCGTTTTTGTATGTCCAGGGTCTTGCACAAACATAGGCAAATGCATAATGAGTGAATTAAATACAGGATTGAAACTGAGACAGTCTTGATTTTTTAAATTCATCTTTTGTATAATATAAATTTATATTACTTATGCTCTGCAGGTTCTTAGGGTGCAATGTAGAAATAATGTTTATTTTCTACCTTCCTTTGAACATTATTCAGTTCAGAACAGAGGTTTAAACAAAGGAGGCAGAATTAGTAATGATTATGGAAATAATTTTTGGAAGAGCAGCCACTTGAGACTTTTTAAGATTTTTTTTTAATGGAGGTATAATTGACATACATTAGTTTCAGGTTTACAATGTGATGATTCGATATTTGTATATATTGTGAAATGATCACCACAGTAGTTCTAGTTAGCATCTGGGAAATGCTGCTTGAAGGATGGCTAAAGTAGGACTTGAGGGGCTGTGAGGAGAATGAGAAAAGAGCATCATCCTGGCATGAACGGTGCAGAGGTACAAACGCTCAAAAGTGCATGGTTCTGGAAGGTTCAGGTGGTTTAATTGGGTTGTGGTAAAAGATACAGGGGTTGTGGTTAGAGATGACATTGGAGGAGCAGTAGTATATTTTGGAGGACACTTTATGCTTTGCAGAGAAGTTTTTGCTTTGCAAAGATTGTATCCTGGGGTTATAAAACACTATCGAAGCCCCTTCAGCTAGAAAGAAACATAGATGGGAGAAGGATGGAGAAAGAAGAGAGACCAGTTAAAGGGGATTTGTTACAATTTTATGATAGAAGAGTAGATTAACAATTTAAAATAATTTTGTCAACTTTTTATAATGTTCTTTGTTCATTCTGCTAGGTACTCTGATCAGGTTACATAAGATGAGTAAAACATAGTTCCCATAGAATACAGGAAAGTGTAAATATATAAAATAATTACAGCAATATAGCCAAGACGTACACATTAATGACGTATAGTAGATATAAAGTGTCATGGGAACTGAATTCATTGCGAAGTAACTTTCCTTGGGAGAATTCGGGGCTTGGTGGAAGAACAGGGGTTAGAATAGAACAAAGAAGAATATTTTGGGTAAAGGAATAAATAAAAGGAATAATGGGAATAATGGGGGAGGGACCGTGGTTATGGTGCTGGAGCTGATTTGTCAAAGCTGGAAAAGTACTCAGTGTCAAACTGTAATGGGCCTTGAATATTGTGCTGAAAGATTTTGTATTTCCTCCTAGAGTTTTATTTTCTAATTATGAACATCCTATATATTGGCTATATACCTTGTAACAAATATAGAGAAATATAAAGAAATAGTATTCTGTGATTCCATCCCAAAATGTTATTATGAAAATAATATATAGTGACTATATACCTTTTAAGAAATATAGAGAAATGTAAAGAAAAGATATTCTGTAATTCCATCACAAAATGTTATTACTAACACTTTCATGTATTTCTTCCCAGTGTTTTTCACCATGCTCAAATACATATTTAAGCATTTAAAGAAATGAAATCAGGGGTGCCTGGGTGGCTCAGTCGTTGGAGCGTCTGACTCTTGATTTCAGCTCAGGTCACGATCCCAGGGTGGTAGTATTGAGCCCCCTGTCAGCTTCCGTGCTGAGCCTGGAGTCTGCTTGAGATTCTCTGTGTCTCTCCCTCTGTCCCTTTCTCATTCATGTGTCTCTTAAAATAAATAAATAAAAAAAATTAAATCAGAACCATACTGTGTGTGTGTGTGTGTGTGTGTGTGTGTGTGTATGTGTGTGTATAATTTTATCTCACTTAAAATTGGAACAGGAAATTTTGTCATGTGGTTAAATGTGCCCAGAAAGCATGATTTGTAGTGATTGCAGTATTTATTCTGTTATATGGCTACCCTTAAATTATTTACCTGTTTCCTTATTGTTAGATTACTTAGGTTTCAATTTAAAATAATGGCTACCATTTCACTGAGCATCTTTGTACATCAATCCTTGTCTGTATTTCTGACTATGTAAGATCAGGTTCTAGAAATAACTGCACTGGATCAAACAGTCTAAGGGCTTGCAGTGTATTTCGCCACATTGCTCTTCTAGAAGTTTCCTGTTTAAATTCATGCCTGCAGTATGTGGGTTTGACTTTCACTATACTTGTAGCTAAGTTAAGTAGTTTTTAGTGTTTACTGTGTGCTGATTTTATAAATGGTATCTTGTATCCATTTTGAGTTTCTTTTTGTGTCTGGTGTAAGAAAGTGGTCCAGGTTCATTCTTCTGCGTGTCGCTGTCCAGTTTTCCCAGCACCACTTGCTGAATTTTAACAGTTATTTCCCTGACAACTAGTTTGAGCTGGTTTTTCCCTATATTTATTGATTCTTTGTTTCTTTTACTGGGAGGTGTCCTTGATCTTTACGGTATTCCCCTTTTATTTGGGCATTAGTATTTTTCTTGCTGATTTTAAGAAATATTTGTATGGAATGTAACTCTATCAGTCTTATTTTTGGCACATTTTCCTGTTTCTTGCCTCTTGCTTTTACAGTAGTGAATTTTAAGTTTAAGTATGTTTAGAAAGCCCTCTCTCATCTTGAGATCAAATCTATTCATCTGTATTTTGACTTAGTTTTTAATCTGTATTTTCCATTTCTCTTCATAATCCATAATAGTGGCAGCTTTTTGACTGAAGAGTGATGTGATTGGATCTGTGCATCAGAAAGAAGTCTTGTGCCTCCAGGGAGGTGGACTGGAATAAGGAGAGACTAGGGGCAGTGAACCCTGCTGAGAGGAGAAAATAAGGGTCTGGATGTGGGGACACAATGGAAGGGTAATGACTCTCCACTGATGGTCTGGTACTGCGGTGGCAGGCTGGTCATCACATATTAAGATGAGGTGCTATGGAACATCTAGATACAAGCAGTGTGATTAGAGGATTAAAACTCCAGGAGGCTGGTCTGGCTGCTGATAGAAATTAGGGAGCCATCCGCATACAAGTGTTAGTCCTAAAGTGGAAGGAAGGATGAGTTTTCAAGGCAGCTGACTGAGAAGGGTGGTCAGAATTAGAAGGCTCACCGGGAAGGTTCTCCAGGAAGCTGGGAGAGCTTTTTATTTTTGTGATTTATGCTTTGTCACTCACCCAGCAAAAATAACAATATCAGATACTCCAAAGAGCTCGAGGAGGAGTGGGACTGAGAGTTGCCTTGGATGACCCTGCTCCTTTCCATGTACTTGGAAATAGGGGCTGTAGCGGGGAGAGAGATCAGTAGAAGAGAGGGGCATGGTCAAAGGATAGCACTTTTTGTTAGAGTCTGGGTAGACTTGAGCCCGTTGTCTGTTGAGGGAAAAGAATCTGTGAACAGGGAGAGAGTGAAGGTAAAGTAGAAGAAGGTGGAATTTGATGGTACAGCAACTTAAAGGGATGAGTTGCCATGAGTGACAAGTGGCCGCTTCTGTCAGGTAGACCAGTAGTTCATTCCCAGAGATAGACTTTGCACAGAAGTTATTGAAACTATTTTTAGTCTGTTCTTTGAGTAAAAAAACTCCCTGCTTAATAACAAAATTTTCTTGTTTTAAAAATGGACAGTTTTCTAATTATTTCAGCATAAAGTTCTCACATAAATTCATATCTTTTACATGCTGCCGATTGGCAAAGTTCGTGTGTTGCTTTTAATGATAGATGTACCTAAAAAGACAGCTTGATAAGCATTCAGATTCCACTATTTATTATTCATTAATGGATGTATGAAATTAAACGTTTTATATTATAACCATTTTTTAAAAATGTTTATTGCAGGGGAATTTACCTAAATATTCCCATAACTCCCTGATGGTTCAAGCAATAAAGACAAACCTAACAGATCCGGACATACATGTGCTTTTCTTTGATGTGGAAGCGTTGATTATTCAACTCTTGACTGAAGAAGCCTCTAGGCCGAATACCGCGCTTATTTCCCCAGAGAATTTGCAAAAAGCATCTGGCAGTTCAGACAAAGGGGGCTCTTTTCTAACTGGAAAACGAGCAGCGGTTCTGTTCCAACAAGTGAAAGAAACCATCAAAGAGAACATAAAGGAACATCTCCTTGATGATGAAGAGGAGGATGAGGAGATAATGAGGCAGAGGAGGGAAGACAGCGATCCAGAATACCGGGCCAGCAAATCTAAGCCATTGACCCTATTAGAATATAATTTAACAATGGACACTGCAAAATTGTTCATGTCCTGTCTTCATGCCTGGGGTTTAAATGAAGTTCTGGATGAAGTTTGTCTTGATCGCCTTGGAATGCTGAAACCCCATTGCACAGTATCTTTTGGTCTCCTGTCTCGAGGAGGTCATATGTCATTGATGCTTCCTGGTTATAATCAGCCTGCTCGTAAACTATCACATGGGAAAGTGGAAGTAGGAAGGAAGCTGCCAGCAGCCGAGGGCGCAGGAAAGGGAACTTACGGAGTGTCCCGAGCCGTCACCACCCAGCATCTACTGTCTATCATATCTTTGGCAAATACGTTAATGAGTATGACCAACGCAACGTTTATTGGTGATCATATGAAGAAGGGTCCTACCAGGTGTGACCATGATAGTCTGATTTTATTATCACATTTCAAAAAAACGAACAAAACAAAAACCCTGTTTTATTTTTCTCGCTGTTTTTTATTTTTTTGGCTCTGCCCACCTTAACATTATTGTATTATCTCAGTGTTTCCCTTTTAAATTTTAAAACACAATATGCATGATTTAAAGCATGACAAAATCGCACAGTTTAACCTTCACTCAGATACAATGTAGCTATTCCAAAAAAATTTTGGAACAAGGGAGTAGGTATCAGTTCAGCTTTAATAAATGAATTATAGACTAGGTCTTTGGTGAATATAATCTTGGGATTGTAGCTACCTAAAGTTTGCATTGATATTTAATTCAAAATGTGTATTTGATTGAAATGCTTCTTCTCTTTGTGACATATATAATGAAAGATAGGTGTTCAGTAATTGGCTTCAGAATTTTGTGAGAAGTATAGTCAGAATTTTTCAATTGGAAAAGAGAAAACAGCTTTTAATTGTAGAAGAGTATTATTTTAGTATTTCAGGAATGCCTAACCTGATTTGCTATTACCTACTTTCCAGAAATCATGAAGATAGCTTTTGAAACTGGTTTTATTATACTTTATTGAGAGTTGATAATGTTGAGAAATTTTAAAAAATCAAATCCTTAAGTAGTACTTACCTTGTAACTGGTTCTGTTGCAAGTACTTTATAGACACTATCTCATTAATGCTCTTAACCCTGTAAGGTAGGTACTTTTATTATCCTTTTACTGCAGATAAGAAAACTGAGACTCAGGTCAAGTAATGTGTCCAAGGTCGTCACACAAGTAGTTAAGTGGTAGAGCTAGAATTCAAAATGAGACACATGGCCTCTGGAGTCCAAGATTTCTCATGCCTTACTTCCTTTTTCAGATTTTAAGGATGAATTCTTCTAAACTCAAAGTATTGTTCCATGAATTCGTTTGACCAGTGATAGAGGAAGGGCTGAAATCTCAGCATGCTAGTATTGAAGAGTGAAGGACTAATAACGATATTTATTTGTCAGTGGTAGCACATTAAGCTATTCATAAATATTCCTTAAACTAGCATAAAGCACAGATTGTAGTTGTCAAACTTTTACTTGCTATTTGCTAATCATTTAACATATTGAAATTTGAAAAGGAAAATGTTAATAGGTACGACGCAGGAAAAAAACCATTGGTTTTTGAAAGGTAAATTGAAAATGTTCTGTATGTGTTTTGCAGTTCATTTGGGACTAGGAAGTTTAATATTTTAAATGGTTTCAGATTTATGAAAATATGAAAGTATATATATATTTTCTTCTTCTTTTTAAAGGCCACCTCGACCAAGCACCCCAGACCTTTCTAAGGCAAGGGGTTCCCCTCCAACTTCCAGTAATATTGTGCAAGGACAGATTAAACAAGGTAAAATTAAATCTTATTAAGTAACTGACCTGACATTTCAGCTGTAGGAACTCAGGAGGCATAGCTAATGTGTAATCATAACATTTTGTTTGTCTCACATTGTTAAAAGGGAGAAAAGTTGTTATATTCCAGATGTAAATGTGGATAATTAAGATGTCAGTTAAAAATAAATCAGGTTTATTTAGAAATTGATAAATGAGCATATTTCACATAATTTTATTGTACTGTCTTTGACCTAATTTTTATGCATTAGGGGCACCTTAACTTGACAACACTAGTGTGTTAATTGTGTGTGCTGAGTTTAAAAGTGATACCTATTTTTAAACTACATTTAGAAATGTTGAAATTCACATTTTCATACTGTAGCTCTTCTGCTCTTTACCAGCGGCTCATGCCTTGTAATCCACAAGTGGAAATCCTTTCTTTTTGTTTACATTATTATATACTTTAACTTTTGTCTATAGCTTTCTTTTTCAGTAGGAGGTGGAAGTGAATGTTGCGTTTCTTTTCCATTATTATCTTTTATATTCATTTTAAGAGTAGCAAATGAGGCAACCAGAGTTGGGGGTCAGGTCTGCTGAGAGTTTCCCTTCAGGCCGAGCGTTAATGCTGGCTCTCAGAATGTGATAGAAGTGAAGAAGTGAGCAGGAGATGGGATGCTGAAGGTTCTGCTTGTAAATGCTGACTTTCAGGGTCTTCTTTTTTCCATAGGTTTTGTTTTTGGTTTGTTTTTTTGGGTTTAAAGAGTCCGTGAATAGTTCTACAAGATTTGTTAGATAAACAATAGGCCTCCAACTTTTTATCTACAATTTTTCTCTTCCCTAGGACAAGTACTTTTTTCTCTCTTAGCTTATTATTTAGTATTTACTGTCTTTAAATATATGCCTGCTTTTCAGTTTAAATTGGCTTGCCATTATGGAAGAAAAGCTCCCACATTCTCAACTCCCTCCCATCCTTTATTCCAACCCTACATATTCACCCCTCTTTTTGCCCTTCCTCTGATTAAACTTGATATAAACTATTATAACTGTGTGTTACAGAAAAGTTTTGGTTGGACAACTTTATACTTGTGTATGTGTGAAATATATGTACAGAAAAGTGCACAGAACAGAAATATCTAGCTCAGTGAGTCCTTTTACATGCTGAACACTCTTGTAACTATGGCGTTGGACAAGAAATCGAACTTTGCCAGTGCTCCAGAAGTTGCTGGTATGTTCCCTCCCAATCGTATGCCCCCTTCCAAAGGTCACTACTATCTTGACTTCTGGGAAATTCCTTCTTTTCTTTCCTTTATAGTTATACCCATCTAAGTTTAAATCCCTAAACACTATTTAATTTTGTCTGTGTTTTGAATTTTATATAAATTCAGTCAAGCATGGAGTTATGTATCGTTTTGTATTTGGCTTTTGTGAGATTTATCGATGATGTTGCATTTGACTAAAGTTTATTCATTTTCATTGTTCATTTTTATTGGAGTAGTGTATTCTGTTGAATGAATAGACCACAGTTTCTCCATTTTCCTATCAATAAACATTTGAATTGTTTCCAGTTTTTGTTTTTCATAAATAATCCCATGAACATTCTTGCATTTGGATCTTAATGTACCTTGTGAGTACTTCTGTTGTGTCTATAACTAAAAGTGGGATTTCTGCATACGTTTATCTTCAGCTTTAGCAGATGTTGTCATGTTTTCCTAAGTGAGTGACTAATACGGATCCCTCAAAATGGCTAATGTGGAAAAGATGGAAAATGCTGCATTGGCTAGGATATGGGGCAAGAACTCCCATACACCACCGGTGAGATATGCTGGCCAACCCTGAATATTTTCCATCTTTTTCACTTTAGCCATCTTGGTGTGTGTATAGTAGTCTCTCATATGTTTAATTTACATTCCCCAGTTTCCATTAAGGTTGAACACTTTTTGGTATGTTTATTGCTCATATTTATATGTTCTTTTGTGAAGTGCCCGTCCAACTTGTGTATCTATTAGGTTGTCTTTAAAAACATGACTTGTAAGGGTTGATCTGTGACTGTCCTTAATATGAGCCCTCTGTTATATGTATTGTAAATATTTATTTGCCTTTCATGCCTATCTTTGAAATTCAGTACTCTCCATTTCAGTGGAATCTAATATAACATTTTTTTTTCATTTATGATTAATATTTTTGTGTCCTGTTTAAGAAGTTACCCTGATATCACGAGGCCATTCTGTCTTAGGAGATTTTTTGTTTTCCCCTTTTTATTTAGATCTCCAATCTGCCTAGAATTCAGTTCTGGGTATAAAGGGAAACAGGGGTCCTGTTTCGTTTTTTTCTTCCATAGAATACCATATTAGTCCAGCATGATTTATTAAAGAGACGATTCATTCCCCACTGCTTTGCAGTGCCATCTTTGGCATAAATAAAATGTTCTTAGAGAATCCCAGGCAGGCACTGACAGCACAGAGCTCAACGCAGGGTTTGAACTCACAAACCTCACAAACCATGAGATCATGACCTGAGCGCTTAACTGACTGAGCCACCCAGGCACCCCCATTAAATATTCTTTGATATGATTTGTTCCTGGGACTGTTTGTGCCCATTGATTTGCTTGTGTATCCTTGTGCCTTAATTACTGTAGCTTTGTAATAAAACTTGGTATTCAGTAGATCAAGTCTTTCCACCTTATTCTTAAATCATGTTATGGCTATGCTTGTTTCTTTGAATTTCTCAGTTGTCAGTTTAAAGCTAGTTTGTTAATTGTTACAAAAACCTCTTATGATTTCAACTGCCATTTTATTGAATTTGTAGATGAGTTTGGGGAGAATTAGTATCTTTGTGGGATTCATTCATTCAGTATATTTAACATACTCAACTCAGCCCTATTCCTATTTTTTTTAGGTCTGATACAGCTATGTTAACTCTTAGAGTTTTCTGTGTAGAGGTCTTACATACTTTAGATTTATTCCTAGATATGGATTTTAAAAATATTCTTGTAACTGGTATTGGATATTTTGTTTTCTTTGTCTCTGGCACAGAAATGCAGATGATTTTTATATATTGACCTTGTATCAAGCAGTCATGCTAAATGCAACTATTATTTGTAATTCTTTATTTGTAGATTAGTTGGACTTTATGGACAGTCATATGGGATACTTTTTCTATTCCCAGTGTTTTCCCAAAGGGAAAATTTCTAAGCTTTCATAATTCTGATATTTCCCATATGCTTCTTACTGGTAATGTCTAAGAAATTAACTCTCCATTATTCCTTTGCTAAGTGTTTATCTTCAGTGTATGTTGGGTTTTATCATGCTTTTTCTATCTTGAGATGAATATATAATTTTTCTATTTAATCTGTTGTGATGCATTATTGTCTTATATAGTTGCAGTGTATGTATATATATATATATATATATATATATATATGTATGTATATATATACGTATATATATATATATAATTTTTTTCCCAGAAGAAACTTGTCCTTTCTTCTGATGCCCTTATAAAGTATTACATTACTCAAGTTTCAAAAAGTTGATTAAGGGATCTTTCCTCCTTTTCTATTTTCAGGTAGAATTTGAATAAGATTGGCATTATCTCTTCCATAAATGTGCAGCAGAATTGGTTGGATTTAGATCTAGAGGTTTTTTTGGTGGGAAGTTTTTAAATTCTGGGTTTCATTTCTCTCATTGTCATGCGACACTTCAAATTTTCTGTTTCTTCTTGTGTCTGTTTCATTAATTCATATTCAGTGATTTTTCCAGTTCTTTTAAATTTGCTGTCCTAGGAAAATATATTATCTTTTAAATTTCTTTAATATCTGTAGTGACGTCACCATTTTTATTTCTTATGTTAATCATTTGTATCTTCTTTCTTTTTTTTTGATCAGTCTCATCAGGGGCTTATGAACCTTATTAGTTATTTTAATGAATCCACTGTGTCTTTGTGTATCCTTTCTAGTGCATATTTTTTCCAACTTCACTGAAGTCAGCTCTTCTACATTCTTTGGATTTAATAGGCTTTTTTTTTTTTCTTTTAACTTTCTAACATGGGTGGTTACTTACCAATTTTTATCCCTTCTTTCTTCAGAGTATATGCCCAAAATAATGTCATCTGTGAATAAAGACAATTTTACTTCTTTTGAGACAGTGAATTTTATTTTTCTTCCCTTATTGCGCAGATAAGGAGTTAGAGCATGATGTTGAATTGAAGAAGTTAGAGTAGACATCTTTGCCTGTTCCCAACCATGGGTTAAAGCATTCAGTCTTTATTAAGTATGATGTTAGCTGCACGTTCTTCTTAGATGAGGAGGATGTTAAGGAAGTTACCTTCTCTTCCTAGTTTGTTGAGAAATTTTTTATGATGTTAGACTTGGTCACATGGTTTTTCTGCATCTTTTGAAATTAACAAATGGGTTTTCTCCTTTACTTTCTTAAGACAAAGTACATGAACTTTTGAATTTTAAAACAACCTTGTGATCCTAGGGTAGACCACACTTGGTCATGATGAATTATTCTTCTTCTGGATTGTTGGATATAATTTGCTAAAATTTATTAAGAGTTTGTTACATTTATGAGGGATTTTGGTCTACAATTTTCATTTCTGTTAATGTTCTTTGTTCAATTTTGTAACAGTATAATGGTGGAGTTAGCATGTTATCCTTTTGTGTGTGTGTGTTTTCTGGAAGGGTTTGTGTAGGAATGATATTATTTCTTAGTTGTTTGATCTAATGCACTAGTGAAAGTATGTGGACCTGGAGTTTTCTCTATGGGAAGGGTCTTAACTGCAAATTTAGATGTTTTAATAGATTAGGGTTATTTAGATGTTTTTCTTTTTTAATTATTATTTCATCTTGAGTGAACTTTGGTAGTTTGTGTCAAAGTTATTGGCAAAAAGTTTAATATTCTCTTATTTTTCTTTTAATATCCTATATGTAGGATTTGAAAAGATATCCCCTCTCCCATTTCTGTTATTTATAATTTATGAATTTTCTTTCTTTTCCTGAGTAGTCTGGCAGTGATTGTGGATTTTTTTTATTCCTCCTTGCATCTGTATATTAGTTTTTGCTTCATGTTTTATGAATCTCTCTTATTAGGCACATAAACCTTTAGAATTGTTATTTCTTACTGACTTTTTTTGTTTTTACTTGTCTCATGAAATGATCTCTTTATCCTTGATAATATCTTTTGCTTTGAAAATCTACTTTGTTTATAATAGTGTAGCCATTTTAGCATTTTTTGGTTACTATTATTAGCATGGTGTATATTTTTCCATCCTTTTACTTTTCACCCATTTTGCATCTTTACATTTAAAGTGTGTTTCTTTATAGACAACATGGTCTGCTTTTTAACTGTAGTGTTTAAACCGCTTACATTTAATGTGTTTGTTGACATGGCTAGGTTTGAGTCCATCTTTCTGCTCTTTTTTCTCCTTGTCTCATTGGTTCTTTGTTCCTTCTTTTCCTTTTTCTGCTGTTTTTCAGATTAATGGAATCTTTTTTTTTTATTATATCACTTTATCTCCTTTATTGGCCTATAAGCTAAATTTTTGTTATTTTAGTGGCAATTTTAGAGTTTCTAGTTTACATAGATCTTTAACTTATCACAGTGTACCTTTAAGTGGTATTATTACCATTTAACATTTAAAAAAATTTTTTAGTGTTTATTTTTGAGAGAGAGTGAGTCGGGGAGGGGCAGAGAGAGAGAGGGAAGGAGGGAGACAATCTGAAACAGGCTCCAGGCTCTGAGCTGTCAGCATGGAGCCTGACACGGGGCTCAAACTCTGAACAGTCAAAGATCATGACCTGAGCCAAAGTTGGATGCTTAACTGACCGAGCCACTCGGGTGCCCCTACCATTTAACATTAAATATAAAAATTGTAAAATGTTTTACTTGCATTTTTTATTTCCTGGCCTTTGTGCGATTTTTGTCTTGTAATTTACGTTTTTGTATATTATAAACCTTAAATACCACTATTATTTAATAGTTGTACTTTATGGAGATTTAAATAGACAAAAACCATATATATTTACCTACGTAATTACCATTTTTGCTGCTCTTCATTCCTTTGTATAGATCTGGATTTTTATCTGGTATAATTTTTTTTTTTCTGTCTAAATTACTTGCTTTAACATTTCTTGTAGTAAAGGTCTGCTGTTCTTTCAGCTTTATGTCTGAAAACGTCTTTATTTGCTTTTGACTTTGGAAGATATTTTTGGTATAGAATTCTATGTTGACCATTTGTATCTTTCAGTACTTTAGAAATGATACTTTATTGTCTTCTCATTTGCATTGTTTTTGACAAGAAATCTGATGCCATTTGTATCTATCTCTGTATATAACTAACATTTAAAAAGTTTTTTTTACTACTTGTTGTAAAGATTTTCTCTTTATTTGGTTTTGAGCCATTTGCTTATGAGGCTTCTTGGTGTAGTTTTATGTTTCTTGTGGTTGCGGTTTATTAAGCTTATTTTTGTAGTTTTTATTAAATTAAAACATTTCTCACCATTATTTCTCCAAATAATCTTTCTTTTCTCTCCTCTCTTCTCTCTTTATTGGACTCAAATTATATGTACATTAGGCCACTTGAAATTGTTTCATAGCTCATTGATGCTTTATTTTTGGATTTTTTTCCTCTCTGTGTTTTGATTAGGTAGTTTCTGTTGCAATGTCTTCAAGTTCATTCATATTTTCTAGCAATATCCAAACTGCTATTAAGCCCAATCAGTGTATTTTTCATCTCAGATATTATGATTTTCATGTTCACAATTTTGAATTGGGTCTTTTTTTTATATTCTCATTGTTTCTGTGTAACTTTTTTCAATATATGAATTACAGTTATAATTGTTTTAATACTCTTATTTGATAATTTTGACATCTCTGTCAGTTTGGGGTTGTTTTTAATTGACTTTTCCTCTCCTCATTATGGACTGTACTTTCCTGCTTCTTTGTGTACCTTGTAATCTTTGTTAAGTGGCAGATATTTGAATTTCACCTTGTTGGGTACTGAATATTTTTATATTGTTATAAAAAAATTTTAAGCTACATTCTGGGTGCAGTTAAGTTACTTGGAAGCAGTTTGATCTTTTTGTGGTCTTGCTTTTATGATTTGTTAGGTGGGTGTGGAGTCATGTTCTGTCTAAGGCTAATTTCCCATTACTCAGGCCAGACCTTCCTGAGTATCTGGTACCCCATGAATTCTGAATTTTCCAGTCTGGCTAGTGGGAGCAAGACACATATACTTTAGTAGTTTCCTCACACACATGAACTGATTGTGCTCTGCTGAATATTTGAGGGGGGCGTCTGAAGAACCTTGAACTTTGAAGTTCTCTTCTCTTCCTGTGGATTCTGGCTGCTCTGGTTTCCTGAGACTCTCAGCTCTGTCTCCTTAGCTCAGGGAAACTGTTGGGCTCTTCCTAAATCCTCTTTCCTATATGTTGGTCTAGAAACTCCCAACAAGGCAATAAATGGGGGTACTCATAGAGCTGTTTGTCTCCCAACTCCTCACTTTTAGTCCATCATCATTTGATGTCCAGTGGCTTGAAACTATTGTTTTCTTTTTTATGTATTCTTTGGGTGGGGGTTATTTTAGATGGGAGTATAAGTCTATTTCATGTTACTCCATCTTGGCCAGAAGTGGAAGGTCCTCTCCCTTTACTTTAAACATTTTTTTTTAAGTTTATTTATTTATTTTGAGAGAGAGAGGATGAGAGAGAGAGAGAGCGAGCACATGGGAGGGTCAGAGAGAGGGAGGGAGAGGATCCCAAGTAGACTGTGCGCTGTCAGTACAGAGCCCCATGTGGAGCTTGAACCCATGAACCATGAGATCATGACCTGAGCTGAAATCAAGAGTCAGATGCTTCACTGACTGAACCACCCAGGGTGCCTCCAAAATGTTCTAAATATATTATTACTTCATAAAGTAAATATTCTTTTATTTTTTTAATGTTTATTTATTTTTGAGAGAGAGACAGAGCATGGGCATGAGCATGTGCAGGGGAGGGGCAGAGAGAGAGGGAAACACAGAATCTAAGGCAGGCTCTAGGCTCTGAGCTGTCAGCACAAAGCCTGATGTGGGGCTCGAACCCACGAACTGCAAGATCATGACCTGAGCTGAGGTTGTACGCTTATCCAACTGAGCCACCCAGGCACCCCAAGGTAAATATTCTTTATGTTACATAGTGTTGTAATATTTTTATAGCCATTACTTCAGGGAGAAATGGAAACGGGTTCACAAAGCTAAAAGACTGATTTAAAGTATGGTTAGTTATGGAGGTATGATTAGGATACAATAGCACCTTTTAACTCTAGATCTGTGCTTTTTCTACAATAACACGTATTTTTGTTCTAAATCCACTGAAAATATCCTCCAGATTATACAGTACAAATCAGTGGCAGGCCACACTCCTTCATTTAATTAGTTTAGAGCTTCATTTAAGACCAGTGCCTGTTAGAGATTTTATTTCTTGTCCTCATCATTACCATCTTCATTATCATTCTTTATAGTTGATGTTTCTTCTTGGATGACAGTTTTCTCCCTCTGTAACCATAGCAGCAGATACAAGGGGTCCAGCGTAATTTGTGACATTGTCATGATACATTGTGTACTTCACCACCATTACAGTATTCAGTTTACTCACTTGGTTAGTTCTGAGAATGTTACAGTAGGAAAGCTTTAATGTTGCTTCTCATAAAGCATCATGTTTTGAGAGTAGTGAAGAGAATTGTCTTTTTCTAAAGCATTAATTTAAGGTAGACTTAGGAGTTTCCATTTGGAATAGCACAGACGCTTATCTTTTAAAGTAAATAAAGGTTAGCAACGTGTAGTGAGAGTTACGGTAAAATATTTTAGGATGGCATCAGGAAACCCACTTTCTATTTGAATATTGAAAATATGGAGTAATTATCTCTTTAACAAAAAAATTGTTGAGCACTTTTTTCTCCAAATATCTCTATTTAGGACATTAGAAAGATTATTCTGATGTATACTCTCTTAAGTAGTGTGTATGTGTGTGTGTGTGTATCTATATCTATATATCTATATCTCTACCTCTACCTCTACCTCTACCTCTACCTCTACCTCTACCTCTACCTCTACCTCTACCTCTACCTCTATCTCTATCTCTAGTAGATAACTCATGAACATAAAACAACCAGTTTAGGATAAGAAGTGGTCAGAGAATGGACAAAAGCTCTGAGTTCTTGGACTACAGTTCAACAGTTAGGGTATTATATTTCGTCTTTCTGCTCTGACTTCTCTTACCTTGGTTTTCTTTTAAACATTTTCCTCTCCTTATGTTTTCTTTTCCTGACTCCCACTGCAGTGCACATTGACTCACAATCCATTTTTCAAGCTGGATTGCAAACATGAATATGCTCCTTTTCGATAAACTGTCACTTACATGTCGGCTAATACTTGTTCAGCTGCAAAATAATCTATACAGAGTAAAGACTTTATCTGGGGATTGGACCTTTCATAGACATTTGGGTCTGAGAATAAAGATGATCTGGAGAGTTCGGCTAACATAATTTCTCATACACATTATCCGGGTATTTCATTGGAAAATAATTTCTTCACAGGAGGTTTATTTTGTCTAGCAGTGGGCTTGTTAATTCAGTCTTTGCCAATAATTAACATTTACTGACCAGTCATGTACTTTTTGATAGAGACAGTTTTTATTTATTAGATACTCAATTGTGCGCTTTATAAAACATCTCACTTGAGAAAGGGATCAGAGATGTCAAACTAACTTTTTGTTCATGGTTATACAGCCCTAAATCTGCCCATCGCTTTAGGCTTCTCTACATTCTGATATACTGTACTTCTCTTGATCAATTCAGTAATCTCATGGCATAAGTCTTTGGTCTGTGTCTCTAGTGCTTATCTTGATTGTGACACTGTGTCTGTGCTGGTAGTTGTGTCTTTACTCAGTGGTAGGTGTGGAAGCAAATCTAAGCAATTTAAAGTTCTAAGGTTGTGTAACGATATCTGCTGTTTTATTTTTCAGAAATGTATTTAATTTAGGTTGTCTAAACTTGAAGTAGGAAGTAGTCATTGTTAAATTATTTCAGGAAGCATTTATGTAAATTAACCAATAATTTCTCACCATCTTTTTCCAGGGTCTGTAGCAAGAAACATATATGGAGTACATATATCAGGTTATTGGATGGACCTGAAGACTCCTTAAAATTTTGTGTTTGAATTTATATGCCTTTTAATAAAAATTGGCATGTCACTTTGGTCTTTGGAAGCTCAAAGGACAGACTTTTATTCTTTCTGTTCGCTAATTTGGCACAAGTGCTTTGAACAGTGACTGGTACACAGAAGGTACTCAATACATACTTGAATGGATCTATAGATACCTTCTCTCTATGTTTCTAGTGTCAGTATGTCAGTAACTAGGTGCTGAATCTACAAGGCTGACATAACAAATCTCTGCCTTCAAGGAGCTTCTATGTAATGGAGGAGATTCAGACAAGTGTAATTTATGATAATATTTTAATTAGTTATTTGCTTTTCCTGCCAGACTCTCAGTAACCGAGTAACTTTGGCTAATCTTTATGAGTTCTTTGTATGCTTAGCCCAATATCTGGCACATAGTAGGGGCTTATTGTTAATTAAATGAAATAGAAAAATTTAATAGCCTTACTTTCACTGCAGTAAACTTCAGACTCTCCCCCCCAGCCCCCATTGTTTTGGGTCTTAGCTCATTTATGTATTTTGGATATTAGTAATGAAGGAGACCTTTTACAGAAGTGGGATTTTTAAATATTTTTTTAAGTTTTATTTTTTGAACACTGGCTGGAGTTATAGGCCAAGTCATTGCATCTGAACTTATTCCAAGTCTGATATAATCCAGTGGTGATCTATAGGTTAAGTAGAGTTACTGTTTTTCAAACATTATCAGCACTTGTTATTTTGCCTTGATGTATGTCTGTCAGAACAGCATCTTGGGCTGTTAATTCGTTCTGCTTTACGGTAGGTGCTTATCCTCTCTATTTCCTGGACCTTTGTACTTCCTTATTGCCGTTAGACTTTTTGTGCTCTTTCTCCATGGTGTTTTAAGGAAACCCTTTTTTCTGTAGACTGCTTGATCAACAATTTATCCTAATGCTTCATGTTGATTTAAAAGATGATGAGAATGCTCAACTCCCTGAGACATAGAAGTGTAGACATAAAGGAAGTTTATAAAAGGGCAGATGTTACTCTAAGATCTCTCTTGGATGGAAGACTTAGTGTGGAATGCTTCCTTCTCCTCTATCCACCCCTCTCCACGCTTCATGATTATCACACAGCTCTTTAGATAAAGTGATTCATTATTAAATAGTGTTAATTATTTGTTAGTGTTAAGCTTTGGAAAAACTTCTTTAAGCATTGCGTTTGGTTTTACAGAAATCTTTATCTTCTAGATTTTTTTTTCTGCCTAAAAAATGTATTGAAAGTGCTGTTTGTGTTCTTGTGCCAGGAGGCTACTGAGGTTTAGACCAATAACTTGCTACCTAAAGTAAGTTCACTTTCTGTCCTTGATACATTCTTCATGTCACAATGGCAGTAGGGAACACTGGAATTCAGAGTCCGATTTCATATGAAGACTGAAATAGGCTTATTCAAAAACAGAAAACCCTGGGTATTGTACATGTATATATGCTATCTAATGGGAAGCGAGAGCGCATGTGTGCACGTGTGTGTTAACCCCATGGGTTCATTTATCTTTGCCTATCTGTTCATGTGATAGTAAGTAGTCAGAGAGGCTCTTAGCTGCGAAATTAAGGAAATTTCCTAGGTAAAATAATAGAACTTATGCCACTTCTATCATCACTGGAAGTTGCGTTGAGACTTTGCCCTTAAGTTTTACTAAATCCTTAATAAGAGAAAGCCAGTTGATCATTATCATTGCCGCTTTTTTTAAGAAACCAAATGCTCATTTATGCTTTATGGTATACATTTTTAATACTCAGTGCTACATATGACCTCTTCAGGTTTTTATTTGTCATTAAATCTTGAGCTTTTTATTTTAGAAGTAGTACTTTTTAAATTTCTGTTGCTGATTTTTTTTCTGTGTGTGAACAGTTTTGAAAGCTCAGGTAGAATTTGAGTATTCTCAATTAATTATAAAAGTAGTTCTAGATTCTGCAGTTTTAGTTATGAAGTAGGCTGAATGAAATATTTTTTGGTGATGCAGAGATTTTTAAAAACAAACTTACATGTATTATAAAAATAAACTTACATATATTGAACATTATTCTATTAAGACCTATTATTACTTATTCTAGCAGTTTCCTCAGTAGCATTTCTGCTTTCCTTTATGCTGTGACTTAGAGAAGATGTGCTTTTATCCCACTACTTATTTGTCCTGGCCAGGGTAATGATCACTCTGTCCTGCACTTTTATTCATTTGTATTGAATTTCCTCACGTTCTAATTCTGGTGTCCTCTCACTTAAGAGAAAAATCAGATACAGTCACCACAGCCTTTTGAGGGATGATGATAATTTCTCCTTTTCTATAATTTCTCTTAAAAAGGAAAAAAGTCCCACTTGTTGAAAATCACCAGAGGAACTTTGTCAACAGTTTTGGTAGCATGAAAGCTAAAGCCTGACAATTTTCTCTTCGCCAACCAGGCTTGCCAACTTTTTTGCATAAGGAAGTGAATATTTTCTAGGCCATAATAACTGAATTCATAATTAAAAATGATTTTAAAAATGAAAAATTTATTAAGTGGAACATAGAAATATTGAGATTTCTTGAGTTCGAGCCCCGCGTCAGGCTCTGGGCTGATGGCTCAGAGCCTGGAGCCTGTTTCCGATTCTGTGTCTCCCTCTCTCTCTGCCCCTCCCCTGTTCATGCTCTGTCTCTCTCTGTCCCAAAAATAAATAAACGTTGAAAAAAAAAATATTTGAGATTTCTTTATAAGATTACAATAGAATTCTTGAAGATCTTATGAAATATGCCATTAAAAGCTCTGTGTTTTTCATAAACATAACATTATAAAGTCATTTTAATTTCATAAGGAACAAAAAACAGGCCTGTGATAATAAAAAAATATATATAATTTCCCAAATGAAACTTTCATATGTGCAAGATGTGCTTCTTAGGGTTTATGGAATTGGATTTCCTGCTTTTTATTACTGTTCATGTGCTTCTCTTAGTTGTGCTGTTTACCACCTCACGCGTGCCTGATTGACATTATGACGCATTTGTGTGGAAATTATGAAAAGTTGTTTTCATGCAGCTGTCCTGTAGCTACAAAGGAACTTCACTGCATGAAAAACAAACATATCATTCAGTGGACAATGCTTAATCTGTTCAGGAGCCCCAATCTATTGCTGTTCAATGACAGAAGAAAGGAGAGGGATTAATTTGAAGATGCTTGTGCATGACATATGGTAATTTCTCCATAGGAAGGAAGTGTCAAATGGTGACCTCTAAATCTTAACATTGACCTCCAGTTGTAGAATGTGTGTGCCATACGGTCTTTTTGCCTTTTCATATGATAATTTAAGCTGAAACATTTTCCTGGTAACATTACTTTTTGGGAGTGTGGGGTGTGGGTTGTTGCATGTATTATATAAGGATTAGAACACTCAGTAATTTATAATATAAAGCATTTGTATCATAAAAAATATTTTTTAAACTTCAAAGAATGAAGCTATGTTAGGGTTCTTCTCACAAAAGAACATATATTCTATACAAGTTGGTGTGTTTTAAATTGTATTTTTATAAAATGAGTGTGGAAAATTGAAATGATCTCAGTGGATGTTGGTTTCAGATGTTAAGAAAATAACTTACACGTAAAGTTAGGAAATAAATTATTAGAAAAATGTAGTCGACAATATGAAGACCAGCAAAAACTTTTCAGTATGTGGTACATTTTAAAAATTGGATTATATTTTTGCTAATCCTTAATGTCTGTCATTTTTTCATTGTAGTCTTAGTTGTTTTAGAACTGTTTTTTATATTAGCTGATACATTGATAAATTTGAATATTAAATAGAATTTGAACTACAATGTGGTTACTGTCCAGATGTATCATTTCCCTGCTGTAATCCTTGACGATCATGCCCTTCTGATTAAAACATCATTTTTCAGTTCTCCATTTACTATGTTTTGCTAATTTTGTTTTTCATTCTTCACTAATACTGAGCTTTTTTTCAGAAGCCGCTGTACCTCAATTCTCTCCTCTTTATTTCTTCTGTTTTCTCTGCAAGTTCCTGCTCCTGTCATTTCCGCTCGGTCTGATGCTGATCACTCTGGCTCTGACCCTGCTTCTACTCCTGCTTTACATACCTGTTTCTTAGTAAATGAAGGTATTCTCTCTCAACTTTCTAACAACTCCCTTTCAGTCTGTGCTTTATTCTGATATGACATGTTCTTTTTATCTAATTTATACATTTATCTGTTTTGTTATATGTGATATCCTAAAGTTTCCGTTTTATAACTTGATTTGCTAATGTCAGTGCTGAGGACCAGTTACGAAAATGTAATGCTACTCGTGGCTGGCATAATTGTGTTTCTTGTAATCTAGAATGCTGTTAAAGAAGGGCAGAGATGCCGATCTTTGATGTGAAGTAGATATTAAAAGGTGGATTGGCTTTCATAGTGATGTTTGTCATGTGATCTCTGGTGTTAGAACTAATGAGTTTATTTTGCATGTACCATTACTCTGAGGTGAGGGGGAGATGTGAGGGGCCTCTCTACATTCTCATATGAAAAGTCTTCAGAATGTTGATTAGCACGAGTGATTATAGACTGTGAGGAATTCACCTGTTTATCCTCCTTACTGTTTCTGTTTCTGGATGAGGCAAAAATCCATAATTTCAATTTTTAAGATGTAGTTAGACTACCATATTATCCCTGTGGATTTAGACTAGTTGCAAGTATTTTTGGAGCTCTGAAAATGTGAATGGAATCCACAAACCTATTTTTCCCATGAGGATTATTTATACTGCCTGGAAGCCTAGCAGAACTTGTGAGCTCTGACTTACATCCACTCTCTTCATCATGGGCTCAGCCTTCACCAGGATGTATAATATAAAAAGGAAGAAATTTACAAAATCTCAAACGTAGCCCAGATTGATTCGGACTCTTTGTTAAAAAGCAGCATTACCAGTCCATTCAACTGGAAAGAATGGTACAATATCCGTTAAGCATAGAGAGCTCATGTTCTAAGTAGCTCTCGTTTGGAAAGAAAACACAGGAACACCAAAGTGTAACTTAGTTTTTGTTTGGCTTCCCTGTCATAGGCATGTACTAAGGTTAGTATGTTAAGACTGGGTTTTAGCAAAAATAGTTAGGTCATGTTTGTTAAGCTATTGTGAAAGATAGTAATTTGTTCAAAAAAAAAGCTGTTGACTTTGGACCATGGTGAGAATCATTATCCTATTAAAATTTAGCTCATAAATACGCTTCATACTTTCATGAGACATTAAAGCACTTAAAGAAATTATTAGGTGGTAACTTATGTTTACATATATATTTGCGTGTGTATAGATATATATGTACATATCCTCTATGTATGTATATATATCCTCTTTGGAAAGACATTGTAATCTAAAATGTATGTGCTCATCACCTAAGTTATGTAATCATACATTCTCAGTTGATGAGAATTTTCTTATTGAAAGGATGAATTTTTAGATAGGTGGCTTATCTGTCACTCATTCTCCTTCTCCCCCTTTCTCTCTCTCTCTCTCTCTCTCTTTTTTTTTTTTTTAACAATCCCAGTAATAGTTTTGAATTTTATGGTAGGGTTCTTATTATTTTATTTTTTAAATTTTTATTATTTTTTTAATGTTTATTTATTTTGAGAGAGAGAGCGCGCAAGCAGGAGACGGGACGGGAGAGGGAGACACAGAATCTAAAGCAGGCTCCAGGCTCTGAGCTGTCAGCACAGAGCCTGATGCAGGGCCCAAACTCATGAACCGTGAGATCATGACCTCAGCTGAAGCCGGACGCTCAAATGACTGAGCCACCCAGGTGCCCTGGGTTCTTGTTGTTTTAGAAGACTACAGTTTAGATTACTTGAAAACATTGATTTGTTAAAATTCTGCGATCACAGATAACCCAGCTTGTATATGGTAATAGACAATTCTTTTTGCATTCATTCTTGGTCATTTTTCTTTAAATATTATCCCCAGAAGGTGTTATGGTAATTATTGTGGACTAATAGCGGCTTCATGCGTGATTTGGGAAGACTGAAGCATTTATTGTGTATATATTTTTCAGACACCTTTAAAACAGGGTTGAAATGACTATTTGAGAATGTCTGGGTAGTGTTGCTTTTAGACATCGCAGCGACTTACAGTGCTTGTTTTCTTCATATACTTAAGTTTCATATTATGGATTAGAATTTTGGAAAAAATAACTTTTACTCCCATAAATTAAAGTTAATGATGCTTAAGATTTTGTAAATTTTAGGTTATCCAGTTTTTATTTTATGAAATGTCTGAATTCATATTTCCCCTCAAAGTTGATGTTATGTTACTCAGTTATGATTGTGATTAAATATCTGGTTCACTTTGTAAGAAAAGAGGTCGATAAGTATTAATTAAAGGCCCTGTGACAGACAAGAGAAGACATCTCTGTTGACTGATAAGGTGGTCATACACAGATGGCCAGGCCTTAAGTGACATGAACTTATCTTTGGATATCTGTGTGAATGCCCTTTTAACTGAAAGTGGTTTTAAGTCTATTACTCTAGTACATGTTTATTTCTACACTTTCTCAACCCTGAATATATTTTATCTTCGAGGGACTGTTTAGAAATTTGTTTTCCTTGTAGAATTTGAATGTACTTTATGAGGAAATTTATTTTTATTTAAGACTTTGAAAGTTCTTATAAGTACCAATTACTTGATTTAGAGATGAACTACATTTGATATAATTCTTTGTATAAAATATCTAATAAAAGTGGAAATCCTTAACAATACAATTTAGCACATTTGCCCTTTTTTTTTTTTTTGGGTTTTTGGTATATTTGAAGAAAAATCTTTAGGGAATGCCAAAATGTTTAAAGTATTATACTATGTTACATTTTAACAGGATGGAGTCAGTTGGCTGCTATGCATTGTGTTATGCTGCCAGACCTGCTGGGATTGGACAAGTTTAGGCCTCCACTTCTAGAGATGCTGGCTCGGAGATGGCAAGATCGATGCTTGGAGGTAACGTCGTTGTGATATGGCTAGAAAACAAAAACATGAACGCATTAGACATGTGTAAATTTTTTTTTAATGTTTATTTATTTTTGAGAGACAGAGAGAGACAGAGTGTGAGCGGGGGAGGGGCAGAGAGAGAGGCAAAGACACAGAATCTGAAGCAGGTTCCAGGCTCTGAGCTGTCAGCACAGAGCCCAACGCGGGGCTCGAACTCACAAGCCATAAGATCATGACCTGAGCCGAAGTCGGATGCTTAACCGATTGAGCCACCCAGGTGCCCTAGACATGTGTAAATTTGAGATGAAATGGTTAATACTTATCTAATTTCTTTTCACCAGTTTATTATGTGACAGAAAATATGGGTTTCTGATTTTTTTTTCTCAGTTTATATACCAAACAGTAATGTTACAGCTTGCGAATTTGTTTACTTTTTAATCCAGTGAATATTTGACAAAAGCTTTCATATACTTCCTGGAACTGTTTAAGTATTGGTTTTTGTATGGATTGTACACATACATCCATGCTCACATACACCTCCCCCCAAATCACACACTGGGTTGTAATTACACCAATCAAATTCTGAGTGAATAGCCATTGTCCAGTGGAAGGTACTGTGTTATAATAAAAGTCTTTGGAATTCGAAGAGACCTGGGTTTAAATATCAGTTCTGCCAATTATTAACTTTGTGACCCTGGGCAATTTACTTAACCTGTTTGAAGCTCATTTGTAAAGTGGGGATAATAATATATTCCTCATGGGATTGCTGTCAGGATCAAATCAGATAATGCAAGTGAAACAGTAAGTACAGAGCCTGACACATGGTAGGAGCTCAATAAATGGTAGCTGTTATTTTGTGTTAATGGACTTCTGCTGTATTAGATACTGCTTGGAATATAATATCACCAGGAACTTGGAAATGTTTTATAGGGATTTCCTTTATTATGGCATTTGACCTGTCTAGCTGTAGCAGTTTGTATCATTCAAGATTTTGAACTTATCAAAATATAGATATTCCCTGCATCTGGTTTCCCTTCCCTCATCTCCAAGTGGCATCGCACCATACTCAAATCTTCGTGGTTTTGCATTGAATTGTTTTTGAATTCACTTCAAAAATCAGTTATAATTAAAAAGAATTTTTATTTAAACTCTTATCAGACACTGCTGAGTTACGTTTTCAGTTATAAAGAGTTAATAAATTGATTGATACACCACTTGACAATTGACTAGCTTCTTGGACTCTGTGCTTTGTGGTAATTTGCCAAAAGAACACTAAAACTGCAAAATAAAAGTTGTGTGCCGCATTGAAGGAAAAACTGGGATGATGTAACTTTGACAACTAGTTTCCTTCTATAGAACTAGTATTAGTACACAAGAATGTACTTTGCTTATTTGTTGAAAACAAATTGTTTAAGCACGTCTTAGGGACACATGAATCGTGCGGAGTTATACATACGTTTGTATAAACAATACCGATTTAGCATATATCCTACAAAGAAACTCACTAGATAAGGTTAAATTTCTTCAGGCTAAAAGAGAAGATACATTTAACAGTTCTAACAGTGACTTTCAACAGGATCAATGACACGGAGATTTTAAAGTGAAAATGCTAAATGAAAGTGCAAGAATGTTTCAAAGGCTTTGGAAAATGAAGTTTTAAACCCAACGCTGCGTAAATGTTCACATATTCTGTCTATTAGTGTTAAAATATTTTTCAGTGAGCTCATTCATTAAAATGTCTTTCATTTGCCCACATCCAATTTATTCTACTTTAAATAGTTAATTCACTATTTGGTCTGTAGTTTTTCTCCCGTAAATTAATGTGACTTGTATATTTTCTAGCTTCATTTCATTATGAACTTCCCAGTTTTTAAACACCTCACCAACTGATCTGCTTTCTGTTTTTTTCATTTGGATCTGTTTCCTGTTCAGGTCAGAGAAGCCGCGCAGGCCCTGCTTCTAGCTGAACTGAGAAGAATTGAGCAAGCGGGACGGAAGGAAGCCATTGATGCCTGGGCCCCATACTTACCTCAGTATATGGACCATGTCATATCACGTAAGAGTTCTCTGCAAAGCTTTCCGATTTCCAATGCTTAGGTACGAAGAAAGTACTAAACTCACAGATATGCTCACTACTACTTATCAACAAAAGTGAGTCATTGAAAGTCACAATAAGGGATCTTTGAATTCTATGCATTCATTTTCCAAATCCCTATGGTTTGGAGTTTTATTTTATTTTATTTTTTATTTATTTATTTATTTTTTAAATGTTTATTTATTTTTGAGAGAGAGAAAGCGAGCATGAATAGGGAAGGGGCAGATACAGAATCTGAAGCAGGCTTCAGGCTCTGAGCTCTCAGCACAGAGCCCGACGTGGGGCTCGAACTAGGAGCTGTGAGATCATGACCTGAGCGGGTCTGCCGCTCAACCAACTGAGCCACCTAGGCGCCCCTGATTTAAAAAATATATATCAGAATATTCTCTAATGGACTGACCTCTTTTTTTTTTTTTTATGTTTATTTACTTAGCGCACTCAGGGGAAGGGCAGAGAGAGAGAGAGAAGGAGAAAGAGAGGACCCCAAGCAGGTTCTGCACTGTCAGTGCAGAGTCTGACTCAACGCTCCATCTCACAAACTGTGAGATCATGACCAGAGCTGAAATCGGGAGTTGGACGCTTAACTGACTGAGCCACCCGGGTGCCCCTCTTATAAAATTAATCCCAATCAAAAATCCTACTCTATTTAAACAGTAGCATCTGTCTCTGTTGCATTATTATGCTTGTGGATGCCAGCGTGTGGTGATCTGATGATATGCAAGTGCAGTAGAAGGTAGATCCTTTCCAAGTTGAAGTTGGAATTGTGAATTCTTAAGAAATAAAGATTGGGTAGAGTTAGACCAGTGTACTGTTAAGAAAGAAAATTCGTGAAGATCTTTTAGAAGAAAATAATTTGAACGGATTGGGAAAGACCTTGGGAAAAGTTCTTGAAGGGTTTGCATATTTTTTGCAGCATAAAATCTTTGTAATCATGCTGCTAGGCCAAATGCAGTATAAACAAAATCAGTTTTATTTTATTTTATTTTATTTTATTTTATTTTGGTTAAATTCTTAATGAAACTTTTAAAACTTTTTACTTTGAAAATTTGGCCTGGGTTTCAGGTGGCTTCGTTTTAAATGGTTTTTGCCAATACGAAATTCTTGGTAATAAGATGCTCACTATACGTGTCAAGACAGACAATGCATGATAGTACAAGAAGGATGTGAAAACAGGATCCCAAAAGGACTATAATTGTTATAACTGGTATAACTCTACCAGCTGTTTGTCAGTGGTGACTCTCGTATTTGAAGAGCCCTGGACAGTGCTGTTTGTTCAGTAACTTGTGGCTATTAGTTTTATAATATTCTGGAAAACAGCTCATCAGCTCATCATAAACTTTATTGAATAAAAGATGCCTCAATTTAAGGACAAACTATGAGTAAAACACTGTAGACTACATTGAAGAGGAAACATTAGCATATCATCAGAGGTCCTTTTGAAAGGAGAACGCTGTTATGGAATATTTAGAAACCATTTCCGGACACCTTTATTTGGAATGGACTGCAGTGGGAGAGTGGGCTGAAGCAGAATGAGTAGTTGGGCAGCTACTATGGAGGGGAGATGGGACCCAGACCTAGATGTAGATAGAGTGGAATAGAAGGTATTTCTAAGGCTTGATTACGGACTACCTAGAAACGTCTATGAAAAACACCGAAGATGCGTGCAGTGTATTCTTGACAGTTTGGAAACAGAGGTACCATTAACAATGGTGGTGAATGCCATTTTGTTTTATTTTCCTGGAAAGAAGAGAATGAGTTTGCTACAAGATAAAAGTGTAATGTAGCCACAAATTACTCCCTGAAACAATGATAAGAATGTATATGTTGCTAGGTGAGAGGTCTATTAGAGGGTCCAGAGAGGATACAGTATAAGGAAAATAATCACAATACCTACCATTAATTGAACACTTTCTCTGTCAGGCTTTTGCCAAGTGCCTGGTCTGTGTTATTTCATTAAACCGCTGCAGTAAGCCTGTAAACTAGGGACTAGTGTCACTGCCCACCCCCCCCACTCCCCCACCAGATGAGTTAGTTGAGGCCAAGAGAGATTAAAGAACTTTGTTAAGGTCCCTCAGTTACTAAGTGACTGTCAGACTACAAAACTTATTGTCTTAACCACTCTTTATTCCTTGCCTCCTCTAGCAGCCTTAGATCTTAAAGTGGTGGTGGCGATAGAAGAATGAGTAGATATGTGCCTTAGCTACTCCTGATTTCAGACTGTAATTTCTAGCCATATTAAATTTAACAACAACAAAATGAATCAGAAACATAACTGTAAGAAAATTACTCTGTAATGGTTCCCGTCATCATTGAAGTATAAACTAGGTTGTTCTTAGGTCAGATTTCAACCTTTCCATGTATGTAAATTATAGTCCTTCATATTTAGTTACAATATCCTGGAGTACTTTATTAATTAATGGAATGCTGGCTTACTTAAAATTTTAATCTTTTCACTTAATGTTATTGTATTTTTAGTGAAAGAATAAACATGTATTCTCCATGTGACGTTTAAAACAGCTTGCACTAACAACTCTTGCTATCATAGATTAATCTATTCTGGAACTTTTACATTGCCTGAGTATAAACTTAGTTTTAGTTTGCTTTACTGGGAGCTTTCTATTTTAATAAAAGAATGTCAAGTTGAGGGAGTAAGGATTCTGAAAGTGTGAAAGGAGAAGAAAGCATACAACAAATGAGAAATGACCACATAGGGCTGCTGAACAGATTTGCTGTCCAGAGGGATCAAAAGGTTATGGAGCCAGCTGGTGGACAGCCCACACCTGCCATAACATGCTTGTAGTGAAATCGCGTCCACCATGGTCATTAATGTTTGAGGAGATGATTCTCGTGGCGAGCTAACAGCATAAAATGTTCTTTTAGAAACTTAAAACCCATTTTTAGCATAGGAGTCTTCTTACTAAAGTAGGTAAAATATTAAGCGCTGTATCTGGTAAAATACATCATTCATCAGATTTTTTTTTTTATAATTTAATCATCCTAAGCATTTAAAAATGTGCAATAATTCCCAATGCGGTATTGGCAGCTCCTGACTTATGACTGAGCTTGATCTAAGAGTCCCTTTGTTAGATATTTGTCTGAGACTCTGAAAATGCTTTTGCTTGAAGAGCAGAATATCATACCAGGCTGATGGACTGTGATCGTCCTTCGCCTTAGAGATCTGGAGCCTGAGGTTTAAAGTGGGAAGTACCTTTCTCTCACTTCACAGCCAGTAAGTCACTGAGCTGGGACTAAGATGACAAGCCAACTGGTCATACTGACTGGGGTCTTCTGGAATTTTATTTAGGTACATTATGCAATAAAAGCCTCGTGTGGGTTTTCTGAGAACCTCAGGAAAGCAGTGGGCCAGAAGCCAGTTGCTTTTCTTAGGGCTGTTGAGAGCGTTCAAGGAGGAACTTTCTGTACAGCATCCGGCACAGTATATTACACACCTAGTGAATGTTGGCCGGCTGTCCCCTTTCCTCTGCTCTGCTGGTTTCTGGAGTTTTGTTCTCGTTATTGTCACTGCCTCGGAATTCACGTGAATTTATATTGCTCAGGGATTCTGGCCGTAGACCAGAAATCACTAGGGAGGAAAAAGGAGCAATCGTCTGCCTTAACTGAAAAGCCAGTTCACAAATGTTCATAAAAACCAAGTCCTAATTGAGTGATGTGAGAATTTTGCTTCAGGTGATGGAGCCCTGTCCCAGAACGTGTTAGGAAACATTTTATCCCTTACAAATGCAGGCAGTATGTAAACTTTTGATGCCTAATTTTTGATAGAATATCTGTGGGTAAGTGTATTGTGATTCTTACTGTACTGGTAACAGGACTGGAATTATAAATATTCCATACATTCTTGTGATAGTGACTTACGTACATATTGTAAATATTTTGAGTTGTCACTCTTTAGCATGTATTTATAATGTTTTATGTTACAAAATACTTTTTATAAATTCTGCGGGTTCTTTTTACTAACAGGATTAATGTTACTTTGTGACACGTGTTACGATTCAGATGAAAATGAACTGTTTAAGTTGTCTCAGATTTATTTTGAAGGGAAGATATTTTGCAGAACCCACTTTTATATATTTCTTTTTGTGACATTCTACATGTAGCATTTTGATAATTGACTTTTTTATGAGGTCAAGCTCCTGCTGGTTTATGAAATATACCCACGCTTGCCCTTCATTCCAGGCAGTGACCACTCAGAGGTAAATGCTGATGGTTCCTGATTTCCTTTGGCCTATGATGCAGAGTGACCTTATAGGGCATGAGGTCACAAGCGTAATTATTTCTCGTACGTTGTATTCTGCTTGCGCACCGTGGCTCATCTCCTCCTTTAATTTCAGAAACATTAAACACATAAAAGTTACTACCATTATATAAATCAAAATCTCTTCTAAAGAGGGTGCTATTGTAATTTTATGCAGTTATGACCAATGTAGTATTAATTTGCAAATTTATCATCTCAGATATTGATAGAAGGATGTGTAACACATCGTGTTTAATACGTATTGATGTCATCAGAAAGAACAATCCTTTGTTCTTATCGAGTCCCTGCCTTTTTAGCTTCCTTTTGTGTTAAGGTTACCAGGGTTAGGCTTGTCTTTTTTATCCCCCTTGGAAACAGAATAGGATTTCTTTGTTCAGTGAAAGACACTCGTGGTAAATGATTTGGGTTTGACTTTCAACAAGCCACACTGTAGTACCTATTTTAACCTGGAATTGAAGTCACTTTTCTGATGATTATAAGGTAGTGGTCATTCTGAGCACATATGTGGATGGACCAACAATACACAAGAAGGTAAGATGGCGGAACTGTATATTGTAGAGGTTGTGGGGAAGTATCTGCAGTCAGTAAAGATTTAAATATTAATGTATTCTTTGGTAGGCAGGTATTTTCAAGGTTTGCTGGGGAAAGGAGGGGGAAGGGATAGGACGGGGTTTGCTAAATATGATTTAAGTGAGTCTCTCTCCCCCACTCCCAGAGGCCTTAAACTACACAACATTCCTTCCTTTATTTTTTATGTATGCCTCAGTTTTTTGGAATTCTCTAACAGCCTTCTAAGAAATGATTTTCTAGATAGCTGAGGGTTTAAAAGTCACTGAATGCTTGGATTTTTTAAACAATGTTAACCATTTTGTTGAAATATTTCAAAGTGTCTCTGGCTTTTTAAGCCTCTTCTCAAAGACCAGAGTTATTGTTTTGGCCCGTGCTGTAAAATTACCGCCATTTGCTTATTGAAGAGAGTGGACCTGTTTATCTTAACCTAAGGGACCCAGACTGAATTGCCTCTCACGTTTCATATTTTTAAAAATAACCTTCCTTCTTCCTTTTTTTATTATCTGGGAATTATTTCCAATTTTTGCTGGTGGGCTGTTTTTTCTCACCCCTAAGAGCTTCTCTGCCCTGATGGCTAATTTACTGTTTTCAGTGTCCCAGGAGTGTGGAAGCCAGGCAGCCAAACTTATTTGAGTTAAATACAAAATAAGAGTAAATTGGCTAAGAGTAAGAGCCCTCTGATTGGGGCAGGGGTGGGGGGGGGGGGCAAAAATCCCTAAACTTTAGTGTAAACACTTTGTGGTGTCTCTGTTGGCTTTTCATGTTCTGCTTCCTTGACTACTTTCTCAGGTCTTTTGTTGCATTCTGGGTGCGTATCTCTCTTCTTCAGAAAAAATATTCTAATTAACATTGGGGAACAAAAGGGAAAACCATTTGGTTGCTCATGAAGAACTGAAAATTCTAAAGCAGCCCTTTTGTACTTACTGCCTACTTTGTCAATCAGCTGAAAGGAAAGGGTGAGGTTTCCCCAGAAATATCTGTGGTTGTTACCTCGTTGTGTTCACAGAGCCAGCTGGAAGGGAGTGTGCATCAGGATTAGAAAGGGAAAGTATTGAATTATGGCACCGTGATCTATAGAAAAAGTACTTGATGTTCTGTGGAAATTCTGATACTGAGAGGCAGAAGGGAATATCTCAAGACTGTATTATGCAAAGCGCACTGTATCTGTGTTGTATCTGTTTGCAGTGTTAAGTCAGGACCAAAGGGATTTGTTTCTCTTTTTTCTTTTAGAGTGTCAAACTGTGGGGCTTAAGTTTAAGCACTCTAGACTGATCATGTATTTAGCAGCATTAAACTGTTGTACTTATCTATATTTGGCTACTAACCTAATAGAGTAACACAATTTCTTTTTAATCAGTCACAACTATTTAAAGGAAAATCCTTTAGTTCCATGTGACTTGAGTTCTTTGAGGTGATATGTAATATTCTTGTAATTGTCCTTAAATCCTTTTTACAAGTCTTGGAAATGAGAGTAGTAAAAAGGCAAATTTAAAACTGAAAGCATTACCGATCGATTGGTTATTTAGACTTTACCTCTAAGTAAACAGAACTCTGCCATCAGGAAATGCTGTAGCTTAGAAACTCCACAGGATGAGGGAACTTCACGCTGGCAGGGAAGTCCTGTGTCACCTGGTTTCTGGTCATCCCTACGAGTCCCCCGTGACGGTCTCCTCCCTCTGGAACAAAGCAGGAGTGGGGCAGGAGGAAATTCCGTAATTTCTTCCTTGCATCCCGGTGAGGGATTGGGGGTTCCTTTAAGTGTGGGACTCCTTGAATGCTTCTTTCTCTCATTCCATTGGCCCCTGTGGAAAAGCTTCTGGAGCCCAAAAGATTTGAAATAATGTTAGTTATTTTCTTCTGCCCTCCTTATTTCTTTTATTCACAAGCCTCTCTATCTCGCTCCCTTCAGCACAGAAATTGGTCACCTTGGAGAGTTGTAGTTGGTGGTAAGACCCCTAGGAGGCATGGCTGACTTTTTTTGAGGTGTTCTTACATTTCTACCTGCTCTAAGAAGTTGGAGGCACTTAAGCCTATGAAGACTACCTTATAAAAGAAAAACTCACTCAACCTGTGACACATTGTTAAAAAAATGGTGTTCAAATTGAAATGCCTGATATACCTTTGGCCGAGTTTCTAGTGGCCTTTGCTATAATAAATGACCTAATATTAGTTGCTATGAAGAGTATGATATTGATTTGTGCCATTAGTCTCTTGCTGATTTGCTGAGGAACAAAAATTTATAATGCTAATGGAAATAAAGTACTTTACAAAACACTGCACACGAATACCGGAACATGTCTTTGTAATAGAACAAGTGTCTAGTAAGCTTTTAAATAGAAATTTTCCTTATTCCAGTACAGATTATTCCAGTACAGGTGCTCAGAGTCCTGTTCAACTTGTTCTTACAGAACAAAAAGCAGAGTTGATTATCTTGTGATGTTTTAAACCCTAGACGCTTAATATGCACATACAAATCCAATTTTGATTGGATTGTGAGACATTTGTAATTTTATGCTATGTTTCTAATTTCATTATCTTTGTTGACTGGATATTCTGTGTAAGTTCATGGTTTTAATATTTTAGTTCGAAGTCGTCTTATGATCTGCATGTGACAGAATAGTTTACAGTTTGGAAGTAAAACAGTAACTTAGAGTTATTACAAGAAAATTATGTGAACCTATTTTACCTATAATATTTTGATTGTAATAGCTAATTATAGATTTTGTTCGACCGTTGCTTATAATTTCTGGGATTAAAATGATCAAAGTATACTAAGATTATCTTTGCCAAATCCATTCTTCCCTGCTTTGTCTTGCTTTTTGGGGGAAGAATGGTATTTTATGTTTTATTCTTCCTAAGTATTGTCCTAATGATTTATTACTTCTGCTATCTATTTTTGTTAAGCAGATTTTGATATGAATAAGTGTTTAATCTTTATAAATGGTTTTATTGTGCATGACATTTGCAGACTTGGTTAATATTTTAGCACCTCTAGTACACAAACATAAAGAAAAAAAATTGTTTTATTGGTTTGAGCACCCGAATTGACCCCAGTGAGATTGAGATTGATCTGGTTTCTTTCAGCCTGTTAAATGCCAATCCAGTCATCTGTAACAATACTTAGTATTTTTGTAATTTTTCTGTACATATTTTCTGTGTTTGCTCTATACAACTTACCCATCACTTGAAAAGATTTTCCTTGCTTGATTTAGAGGCGAAAACAATTGCAACCACCTATTTTATTGCTTGTTGTTTTTGAAAATTGTTGCTTACAGTTAATGTCCATGCTATGATCGCAGCTCTTTTTTTGTAAGCCTTATGAAAAGACTTTACATTTTCCTGAGAAATGATGATGTGGCTCGTATTTGAAAGGTGCACTTGTACTAAAGAACACTCAGCTTTAGGGAATGGAAATGGAAGAGGAGGGATGGTTCGTAATACATGAATACCCCTGCTGATTTTATGATGTATAATGAAATTACATCTCTCTAATAAGTAAACATTGTTCAACAAATCCTGGTGTAGATTGGGGTGTAAAGACATAAATTAGCTTGTTTTTTGAGACACTTTTCTATCTCAGGCATGAAGTGATGAAGGCTTTTTCTTTATTCTCTGCTAGAGGCTGGCTAGCAGGTCTTATTCAGGTTTCGTGTGGTTTTGATTTTGGCTCGAAAGCAAGGATTAGTCTTCGAAACAAATAATATCAAAATCAGAGGAACTGAACTAGAAACGAATCTCTGAGTTCTGGGTGACAGGTAGAGGATTGAGCATTTGCAGTCTTAACCTAAAGTATGGTGCTTCTTATAACATATTTACGCAGAGTTTAAAGTGACCACGTAATCTCAGATGTGACCTATTTTAAGATATGATTAGGATTCTGAGACCATCCCCAGCCTTTCCCAGATAGATGTTGGCTGGGCACCTTAGGTTTGGAAGCCTTTCTCATTCCATTTCGTCCGTGGCCCCTGCTGTGGAGAAGAGATTCAGGCGCAGCGACTCTCAGATGGAGGGCGAGAGGCGGGAGAGAGAAGTTGTGAAAGGTGATCATCCCAGACATGGCTCGCTCCTCCGCCGAGGATCTGTATTCATTTGTTTCACAGTTGCTCAGGCAGATGACAATAATTAGGGAGAAAAACACTGTTTTTCGAATGATTTTTCTGATGATGGATAAGCAACTAATTTACTGAACCAGAGTATTAGTTGGGATGCCCAGTGGAAGGGGCAGCGGGAGGTCTGGCATGTTGTTCTGTTTCACCCAGCCTTTGCTGTGAGACCCAGAGACATCTCTAGGCTTCTGCACGTCTTTATCTAGTTCGGTCTCTTTTTATGGAAAAGGACGGGAATGAGCAAATCTGTTTTTCAAACTTTTGAAGATAGCAAACTTATATGTGAAATCATAACCACCGTCACAATATATAAAACAAATAAATAATACTAATAGTTCCTTTGTCATTTAAATATTTAAAAAAAATTTTTTTAATGTTTATTTCTGAGACAGAGACTGAGTGCGAGCTGGGGAGGGGCAGAGAGAGAGGGAGACACAGAATCTGAAGAGGCTCCAGGCTCTGTGCTGTCAGAACCTCTGAACTTCTGAGGTTCTACCTAGTGCAGTCGAAAACTAGTTCACTCTCTGTTCCCTAAATGCCTCTCGTTTTAACAAATGACACCCCCACGCCCCCACACACAATGATACAGGGCAGGGTTATAGACTATCCCTTATATGTGGCAGTTCCTAAAATTTGTTATTATGCAGGACAGCCTTTAGTTTCTGTGTAACTCTTGTGGTTCTTTGTGGCAACCTGTGACGCATAGTTGCGTGCTGCTTCTCCAGCCAATGACTGGGGTTCCATAGCTTCCCAGTAGCTTGTGCCTTGGGTAGTGCTAGCGTGATGTGCGCCTTGCACATGCTGCCTGAGACCGTTGTCTCCAGGAAGCCCAGAGACCATCTTGAATACACTGCATTAATGTTTGATACATACTTTATGATTTGATTTCAAACGTACTAACCTTTCAGATGTGATTGGACAACACTCTCTCTATAATGTGAGTATGGATTTGAATACATTCAGTCGTCTTTTAATAATCATGATCCACTCAGCAAAGCTCTGTAGTAATCACTTGTTACCCATGTGACTTAATGAATTGTCATTGGATGAGGCTCAGTATGTTAATTTAGATGTGCTTTCCCCCGACTCCCAAAGCGTGAGTGCAGTAATGTTTCTATAATATGTTTCTATGTAATCAGTAAATTTATTTCTGTGCCTTCTTAAGTATGTTATTTGAGTTTTGGTTATTTTTTTTCTTTCATGCTAAATATTTAAAGACCCGTTTTACAAGAGATTTTGTGTAAAGTTGAAGTTTTGGTTGAGGAATTCTTAGGTAATTCTGTACATTCTTGCCTCCTTATTATTATTATTCTTTAATCATTGGCTACACATGGCCCATGGCCCTGTGGTTTGCATGGGATGAGCATGGGGCACAATAGTAATATTCATTCTTGAAGTGTTAACCATCGAGGCATATGAGCAGGATAACAGGGATGAGTTACCTTTTTTTTTTTTTTTTTTTTTTGCTTTTGGCCAAAGCATATTTAAATGTTTCTTACAAAAGCACACTTACCTCTTTCCTTTCTGTTAACCATGTGCCCAACATCTTTTTTTAAAAATGTTTATGTATTTTTGAGAGAGAGAGAAAGTGTGAGCCAAGAAGGGGCAGAGAGAGGGAGACACAGAATCTGAAACAGGCTCCAGGCTCTGAGCTGTCAGCACAGAGCCCGATGTGGGGCTTGAACCCACGAACCATGAGGTCATGACCTGAGCTGAAGTCTGGCGCCCAATCGACTGAGTCACCCAGGCACCTCGTGCCCGACGTCTTCAGTGGTGATTGGTAGAGGGGAGAAAACACATCAAACAGGGATGGTTTCACAGGAATTGTATTAACCTTAACTATTAATCAGTAAATCTTTTTTTCTTAATTCCCCTCGGAATCGCTGCATAGATATGTCAGGATGGGTTGTGAGATGGTCTCTTTGAATGCCAAATATAACTTTATAGATTAGTTTTGGATAAAGCTTATATGTGTTTTCCTATTCAATTTTAAAGGCTTTGTATTTTGGAATATTTCAAACATCCGTAAAAGTAGAGAGTAATGTAACGAACCTCCGTGTACCTGTTGCCTAGCTTCAACAGTTCCTAGCTCACAGACAGTCTTATTTTATTTGTATACCTACAGATACCCGTCCCCCTAGTTTAAACAGTTCTCAGACACAATATCCCCTTGTCTGTCAATCTCAGTTTGTATCTTAAGAGCAAAGGGTGCTCTCGCACGCACGCACACGCTCTGTCTACATAAACAGTACCATTAGAATGACAAAAATAAGTAAGACTTATTTCTTAATATTACCTAATAACTCCATATTTATATTTCCCCAGTAGTCCAATAATTTTTTTTTTACAGTTTGTTTATTCAGGTTAAGGTCAAATAAAAGTCCATATATTGCAATTGGTTTATATGTCTTTTACTTTTCTTTTAATCCATTGGATTCCTATCAGTCGGTCAGCCTGTCCACCATCTGTCTTCTTGTCTCTGGGTTCCTCTCTCCTTCGCTTTTCCTTGTGATTTGTTTGTGCTATAAATTAAGAAGTTGGTACTGCAATGATCTCTGCCTTTGTTTTCATTAGAGTGGTGAATCCTGGTATTCTGAATGCTACCATGCCTCTTTCATTTGTTAACTGGAATACTTCTCTGAGGAGACTCTTCCCCTCATCACTAGCTGATACCCTGAGCTGCACTGCAGGAACAACAGGGTAAATGCTTGATGTGATTTGTTTTATTTTTAAAGTAGTATTAGAAATTCATGGGTTGAAAGATATTTATGTTGTGATCCATTGTAGTTATTATTTTCAGGAGTGTTCAAGTTGTTCTGTCTTTGGTCAGTGGGAGCCTCTGCGGTTCACTCTTGAGTCCTTTTGAGTTGACCATAGTACTCTTTGATTAGTTACCTGCTGACAGGATTTCTAGGTTTACTGTGTGCGTTTCCTGACTCATGTCTGAGTCGGCATGTAGGAGCCCTCATCCTTTTAGTGGGAAATGGTATTTTAACTCACAAACTGAGCACTAGATGTGCTCTTTGCTATTTGGTCATTCTGGTGGGCGCATGTACTCATTTCTGTTTGGATCTTAAAATCTATATAATATTTTGAGTTATATATTGATAGTTCCTATTAAATATGCTACTACAGAATTTTTTCTTAATTTCTGTAAGACACATTTGTGTCTACTTCCCCCATTTTTACAATCTTGTTTCTAAATGACTGCCTGCGTAATCATTAATCCACCTTTCCCCCCACAATAAACACACACCAGTTCAAAATGATGTCAGTGCTATCACAATATGGTTATTATAAACATTGTGTGGTGTTTCTGTATTCGTTTTGCAGTTCTTTTCCTTAGGGTATAATTCATTAAAGGTGAATAGTTGAAATATGCTTAAAAGCTCTGGGAATAGCTCCTCTGTGTGATTCTACTACCCATGTGATACACCTTTGGGTTTATTTCTTTCATTTCACTTTCAGTTACTTATTTCCTACTCTCCATTTTATTTTTTCAGATATTTCTGTTTTTCAGGAGTGGTTTTGAATCTTAATTATATAGGGCAGTTTTTAGATTGACATTTTAAACATGTATTTTTAATGGTTATATAAAACATTTACAGGATTCCCAAGTCAAACAACAAAATAAAGTGTATTCAGAGAAGTTTGGTTCTCTCCTTCCCTGTG